>NC_092512.1:81292073-82518859 GCF_047511675.1 Marmota flaviventris
TAAGAGTTTTGTCTTATTGCTAGGACAAACTAATAACACAATACTTCTCTGACCTTGTTTAATTAACGCTTGTATTAGGGTTCTCTAGAGGAACAGGTTCTCAACAGGAAGAACGAAAATAAAAGGGGATTTATTAGATGGGCTGACATAACCAGAAGCTGGTTAGTCCACAATGGCTGCCTGCAGGCTGGAGAGCTGGAGGAACCAGTAGCTGCACCGTCCAAGAAGCTGAAGCCTCAGAACAAGAGAGACCAATGGCTACACTATAGTGCTACCCTAGTGTGAGTCTGAAGGCTTCTGGAGAGTCCCTGGAGAATCATTAGCAGAATCTAATTCTGGAAGAGTGAAGAAGCAGGAGTCTGATTTCCTCAGGTGATCACAGCAGTGACCAAGAACCCACTCAGGAAGACTGAAGCTTTCATCTGCTGTGGCTTTGTTGTTCTTCCAACTTTTATTCCCCCCAAGCCCCACCCTATTAGATGGCACTGCCCACTCCAGCGCTTCAGTTTGCTACCACCTGCCAATCATTCCTAGACACGCCCTCATTGACACAACCAGAAGGTTTTTAATCATTGACATCTTTTCTTTTTCTTCAAAGAACTACTTTATTTAGTTATTTACCGTAGCACGCATTTTGACCTATTATACACAAATGGAGTACAACTTCTCGTTCCTCTGGATGTACATGGTACAGATTCACTCCAGTAGTGTAATCATACATGTATATAGTATAATAATGTCTGTCTCATTCTACTATCCTTCTCGCCCCCACAGCCCCACCCCTCCCCTGACTCTCCTCTACACAAACCAAAATTCCTTCATTCTTCCCTATCCTCCCACCCGACTATGGATCATCATCCACTTATCAGAGAAAACATATGGCTTTTGGTTTGGGGGGATTGGCTTATTCCACTTAGCATGATATTCTCTAGTTCCATCCATTTATCTGAAAATCCCATAATTTCATTCTTCTTTAAGGATGAGTCATATTCATATATATATATCACATTTTCTTTATCCATTTACCTGTTGAAGGGCATCTAGGTTGGTTCAAAACTTTAGCTATTGTGAATTGAGCTGCTATAAACATTGATGTGGCTGTGTCACTATAGTATGATGATTTTAAGTCCTTTGGTATAAACCGAGGAGTGGGATAGCTGGGTCAAATGGTTGATTCATTCCAAGTTTTCTGAAGAATCTGCATACTGCTTTCCATGGTGATTGCACCAATTTGCAGTTTCAAAGCTTATTCTCAGAAAAAAAAAAAGTCAATAACATGAGGAGAGAGCCTACAGAATGGGAAAACGATCTTTACCATATGCACCTCAGATAGAGCACTTATCTCCAAGGTATATAAACAACTCAAAAACTTAACACTAAAACATCAAATAAGTCAGTCAATAATGGGCTAAGGAACTAAACAGACACTTCTTTAAAAAACGATATATGATCAAGCAAAAAATATATGAAAAAAAAAGTTCAACATCTTTAGTAATTAGAGAAATGCAAATCAAAACTACTCTAAGATATCATCTCAACTCCAGTTAGAATGGCAATTATAAAGAATACAAGCAATAACAAGTATTGGTGAAGATATGGGGAGAAATGTACACTTATACATTGACATCACTTAATCCAATCAAGCTGACAATTCAATTTAACCATACCAATGCTTAAGATTCAAAAAATTATTTTTTCCAAAAAGTTTTAATACAATTAATTTTTATTTTAAAAAAGGTAAAATATAACAGGGATACAAAAATATGCAACCAACAAGTAAAATTTATAGTATCTGACATCTAGTTAAAATATTGCATAGAACAGGATAATATTAGTGAAAATGGTGGAATAATAACTTTTAAAAATTCTTCTCTTCCATTCATAAAAACACCGAGAATTTAAAAAAAAAGAATCACTGTTTTCAGCTCTCTGGAAATTAACCAAAGTTTTATGGCAAACACAAGAGCATTTATAACAGCTTGCTTAGTCACAATAATGAGTGCAATTTGTGAAATTTTAATTTATTATGGCCACATTGCCCATTTTCCAGTTTTCTAGTAATCTTGAAAAATAATAGCCTGGATTCCTGGTGCAGCATGGTCAACTTGGGAGGGAACAAAGGTAATCAGAATGACTGGAGCTCTTTCAAAATTCTCAGTGCCTTACCCAAAATGGTGTTTATTTTATATACTATCTATCATCTATCATTTATCAAATATCCATTTATAGATCTCAATATATATTATACATATATATACATATATATATATATATACATATATATATATATATATATATATATATATATATATTTACATACACTGATGTAATATTATAGCTTAAAAAATGAATCATTCAAATATACAACTTCAAAATATGAAATTTCTGGGAGAAATATTTCTGAGACAAAATATTTGTGATCTTGGGCCACCAAAAAGTGTTTTCTAGATATAATAACAAAACCATGAATAAAAGAAAAAATCATATATCAAGCTTTATTAAAATTATGAATTTTTGGTCTTAACTTTATGTTAAGATAGTGAAAGAAAACCACCAACTAGAGAAATGCAGTATTGACACATATGAGAAAGAACTTGCATTCAAAATATATGAAGAACTCCCCAAACTCAACATGTAGAAAAAAGCAATATAATTACTAAAAATAAATAAAATACTGACACCCTTCATTCAAAAATATGCCTTGTAAAAAAAAAGTATGACGGTATGCTCAAAATCATTTTAGTCACTAGGGATGGCAAATTAAAATCCCAAAGAAATACCACAAAACACACTCTAGAATGTCTAAAATCACAGTTGTCATAAAGAGTGTTGTCAAGGATGAATATAAATACAAACCCTGCTGGTGGGAATGTAAAAATGGTACAACTATTTTTGAAAAAAAACGTATATGGCGATATCTTAAAATGTTTCTTTTTTTATTCGTTGTTCAAAACATTACAAAGCTCATGATATATCATCTTTCATACATTTGACTCAATTGGGTTATGAACTCCCATTTTTACCCCAAATACAAATTGCAGAATCACATCGGTTACACACTCACATTTTTACATAATGGCATATTAGTGACTGTTGTATTCTGCTACTTTTCCTATCCCCTACTATTCTCCCTCCCCTCCCCTCCCATCTTCGCTCTCTACTCCATCTGCTGTTGTTCAATTCTCTCCCTTGTTTCCCCCCCACTTCCCCCTCATAACCTCTTATATGTAAAGTATATACTGAGTCTATAACCCTCAAATTCTTAAGGATTTACCAAAGAAAATTGCGTCTTCTATGGACAAATATTTATATCAATTGATTTTTAATTAACAAAAATCTGAGAACAACCCAAATACCTATCAGTAGGTAAAGGGACAAATTACTGTATATGAATAAAATTAAATAATACTCAACAATAAGAAAGGATGATTCATTAAAAGTGTGGCCACATGGATTAACCTCAAAATAATTAAATTTAGAGAAATAAAACCAAAAAGAGAATACATACTATACTTTCTATATAAAATCGTGGAAAACGAAAACTTATCTAAAGTGACATTTTGCAGAAAGATGGACAGGGGTGGTGGAGAGGGACAAGGCGGCAGGAAATACTGTTTTCAAAATGATATGATGTTCACTGTCATAAATATGATTTTATAAAATACATATGTCAAAACCTGTCCAATTGTACATCTGAAATGTGAAGTTCATCATATACCAAATAAACTTAATAAAATGTCTTAAGATTATACCTAAAAGAGGTTTTGCACCCAAATTACTTGTTCAGGGTAATGACCAAAATCTCACCCAGTGGTAGACTACTAAGATATTGTTTGCTAGGGACTATCTTGTCCCTTGATGGCTGCCCTTATTTTAGATCACTTGCCATTGAAAAAGGAGATGACAGTTCATCACTGGGAAACTGAATGTTTGCATTGTTTTGCTGACAAATAGTCCTATTGTTTTTGTAGACAAAAAATACAACCTGACACCAGTTTCTTAGGAAAATAAAGACATTGATGCTAAAATTCTGTGATTTGTCTCCTGACAGATATCAAGTTAATTCACTAAGATAGTTGCATTTCTAGTAAAAAATAATACTCATGTTTCTTTTTTTTCTATTTATTGTTTTTTAAATTGGTGCTTTATAGATACGCAGAAAGGTGAAATTCACTGGTACATGCGTATATGTACATAACATAAGTTGTTCAATTTTGTTCCTCAGCTCCTCCTTTAACACCACTTCTTCTTTCCTGTACTCTATGATCTCCTTTCTATGGTCATAAGATCCCTTCTCCCTTTGTCCATTATTTTAATCTAGCTTCTGCCTCTCAGAGAAAACATTTGACCCTTGACTTTTTCAGTCTGGCTTATTTCACTCAGAATGATGTTCATTCACTTCCTTCCATTTACTGGCAAATGACATCATTTCACTCTTTATGACTAATTTTAAAACTCCATTGTGTATATATATACAACATTTTCTTTATTCATTCATCTGTTGATGCATACATAATATGGCTAGCATGAATTGTGCTGATGTAAATATTGGTATCATGCACTATACCCTAAAGTGTGGTACACTTGAGAAAATGTTCTACTTGAAGCTGAGAAGAAGGTAAATTTACTTCTTAATGAGTGAAATATTCTATAAGTGTTTGTTAGATAAATTTGATTAATAATTTATTTTAGTTTGGAAGAGTATTTAGTTTATGTCTGTATGACCTATCTAAATGGTGATGTGTTGAAATCAATTAGTATTAGTGTATTGGGGCCTACTTGATTCTCTATATTGAGTAGGGTTTGTTTTATGTACATAAGTGCACCAACATTGGAGGCATGTACATTTACAACCATTATATCGTGTTGCATGACTCCCTTAACCACTATGAAGTAAACTTCTTCATCTCTTCTGATTAATTTTTGCTTGAAACCTGCTTTGTTTGATTCTGATTAATTTTTGCTTGAAATCTACTTTGTCTGATAGGAAATGAGCTTCTGCAGCCTGCATTGTTCTCTGTTTGCATGATATACCTTTTTCCCATCCTTCATCCATTAGCCTGTAGATGTCTTTATCTGTAAGGTAAGTCTCTTATAAACAACATATTATTGGATCTTGTTTTTTAATTCATTCTTCCAATCTATATCTTTTGATAGGATAATTTAGACAATTTACACTCAGTGTTTTTATAGACATGATTTTTATTTCCTGCCTTTTTGAATTATTTCTAATGCTTAATTCAGACTTGATTCCCCTTTAATTGACTTATGGTGAGATTCAGAATTCTGATGATGGCTGTGAAATTTATTATTCATTCCTTCATGTGAAAAATGCCTATATTTATTATTCATTCCTTCATGTGAACAATTGAATTTGAGTATGTTGTGTAGTTTAATGTATATGAATCATTTTACTTTCTGCTTATAATAAAAATTGTACTTTATCTTCAATTCTGAAAAGCAGTAGTTCTGGATATAGCAATCTTGGTTGGCACCTACTGCTGCTGTCTTTCAGGGTCCAGTACATATTATGCATAGCCTTCCTGGCTTTTTAGGGTCTAGAATAAGATATCAGTAGAAGTTCTACTTTGCTTACCTCTAAATGTGACCTGTCATTTTTCTCTTATACTTTTTAGAATTATATCCTTGTTATTTATATTTGGCATGTAAATGTAATATGCCTTGGAGGGGATCTGTTTGGATCTTTTCTATTTAAGCTTCTAAACACTATTTGAGCATCTAATATTTGGATTTACATCTCATTTTGAGGTTGTGAAAATTTTCTGATATTATTTCATTGAAAAGGTCATGCACTCATTTATATTTTGGTGCTTTTGTCTATTCCAGTGATTCATATATTTGATCTCTTAATGTTATTTCAGGTTTTTTGAATATTCTGATTATGATCTCTTAACATCTTTTCTTTATTGTTGATCTTATTTTAAAGATTACATACTTTATGTCTGATCGCTGAGATTCTGTTCTCAATGTGTTCTAATCTCTTAGGGATGCTTTCAAAAGAATTTTTAGTTTGAGTTACTTAGTCTTCCCAGAATTTCTGTTTGGTACTTTTTCAGACTCCTATCACTTTACTAAAATGTCCTGTCTTATATTTTCTCTCTTAGTTCATTTTTATATCTTATTTTAGTAAACTGAACATTTTAATTATTATAATTTTTTAAATTATTTTTCTGACATTTCCTCCACTTCAGTGTCAGTGGGGCCAGTTGTGTTGTGAACTATTTGGTATGACTTGTTCCTTGTTTTTCATATTATTAATACATCTGCCCATCCTCTGGGATAATTATCTCTTCAACTTTTATATAAGGGATTTTGCAGTGAGCTTTTCCTTTAGTATGTGTCCTGGGTTGAATAAATGTCTTGGTTTTGATATTCTTACTCAAATCGCACTTGGTACTATTTCTAGTCTCTAACACCATGTCAAGAGAAGACACTAATAGCCAGTAATTATAGCCACTTCAGAATAATAGCTTATACTAATAAAATTTGCAGAAAAAAATTAACAATGTTCTCCAGCATCCTCTAATCTGAGTAGTAAAATGGAGTGTCTGTATGCAGAGTTTCACTGTAGAGTTTTACTCCTTTCTTGAATAAATAGCTCTGATACTCTTGCTTTTCCTGGGAATTTTCTGGGGATCAGGGGAGAAGAGTGGGATGCATCAGCCTATCTTCCAGCCCTTTTTAGGCTTGAGGAGATGATACAGTGATTACCAGATTTGTTCTGAACTAAATTGCTTTAAGCCACATACTCTCAACCCAATGTCAACCAGGCTCTTCATCCCAGAGCTCAGATTGCCTATTTTAAGCAAAAATGTTTGCTATTTTCAGTTTTGTAGACCAAATTTTCTGGTGCTGAATTGCTGTTCTGATTCACTCTTGGGGAGCTGTTATGACAGTGTTCATTTCATTCCTCAAAGGGATAAACTGCATGGATTAAACAGATGCTAAAAATCGTGTTCATTAGGAACAAAGAAGTAGGGGTATGCAGAGAAAAGTGGAATATTCAAAAGATAAGAGAAGAGAGATTGGAAGCAAGGTAATGCATGAAGCTCTAAAGAGGATGGAAGTAGAAAAGTAGGAAAAAAGAGAACAAGATATTTAGCTACTAGAGGGAGAGCTAGTAGGGTAAGAGTAATAAAACAAGCTAACAAATAGAGCAGAACAACACCAACCTTCCCAATATCAAACAAACTAAAAGTAAATTGAAGTAATAAACCCTTCAAAAAACAGACCAAAAAAATTATTACCTTTTAGAAAAACAGAACAAAAGAATAAAAGTTTAATAAAAGAAAAATGAAATGACAAAATATAAAAATGATCCAGAAACATGTGTATGTTTATACACATGAACCATTCAGCAAATATTCCCAGAACTAAAAATATTAATAAAAAAGAAAAAAATTAATTAAAAATATTTAAATGTTTTCATTGATAAAACTGAAGCTGAGTATTTACATTCTAGTCCAGACTATCCTTCTGTCCTTTACTTCTTAGGCTATGTAACTTCAAGAGGAAGCCCAGACTTGGTGGTGTCAAACTCAACCTTCTTTGCAACTTTTGCTATTCTATTTCCTAGAGTGGATTGGAGACATAGCTATTGAAGTGGTTCTCAGTTTCTCTGCTTGCCAGTGCCGGGGATTGAACTGGCAGTACCTCCTATTGAGATTTTTTTCTTAGACATCTTAGATCCCTGATCTTCCTGGTTGGAAGTGGTGTAGAGAGCTATTAGAGAAGTTCCAGCTGCTAAACTCTTAACACAACTTTGTACCTTTTGGAGGGGAGCTCATACCCCAGAGTGTTTAAATCCTTGTACCCATGGTGAATAGATGTTGATCTCAAATGGGCTTCTGGAATTTGAGCACTTCCCAGAGTTCCAGTCCTGGGATAGGGTGACACCCTCCCTAGATGCCTGGTGCATGGCAGGTTTCCTGTAGTCTACCCATCACCAAATATCAATTTTCAAGTCTCCTTCCCTGAATGCAACCATACCCACCTGATTAATTTCCCTCACTTCTGTTCAGCTGGCCTTTTGTGCCACGGAGCTCAAAAGAATATTGTGTGACACTCTCCTGCCCCCAGCAAAATAAAACCTGCCTCACCCATTTCCCTGATCCTTTTCCACTGGTCATCCACATCACAGGGATCAAAGGGAGAGAGGCAGTGCTCTCCTCTGTACCTATCTTGAATCCTTCTGCATCCACTCTTCTCTATAACTGTTTTGGAATTGTGATTTGCCCTGTGCACTTTAGGTCATGAAGTAAGTACTGGCTAAGACAGAGTAGAAGTATTTGCTAAGTACTATCAAAAGTTGACAGACACAAGATTTGACATAAACTCTTCCAGCCAGATCGCCCACCTTGTTTTTCACTTAGGAGTTGAGAAATGTGGAGCACATTTTTGTGTGCCAATTTTTTCCCTATGCTTCTCTTTTGCTTTTACTTTGCCCCTCCCTTTCAAGTGACACAGCACTATGGCCACTGTTGGCTTAGGTGTATTTCCTTATAGCCTCTGTTCAATACACCAGAATCTCTGGGCTTCTCTGAGTGGCTGACAGATAATATTTTATGATGGCTTTTTTCAGACACCCACCTCATTATGAAGCCACATTCCTGTCCTTCCATTTGCAAACAGCAAAGCAACCTGAAGTGTCTCCTTACTTTACTTTATCATATTGCAATCCCTACTCATATTTCTTTATTGTCCTCATAGATTTTCATCAGGACCAACTATTTCCATTATTTCTTCTACCAATTACTGCACAGAACTTAAAATAACATCTGTTTTTGCTGTGTTCTTACACATTGCGATCGCATTATAGTACATGTTTTTGTTGTTTGACGGCTATTAAGCCATGTCTTTAAAATAGCATTGATTTAAATGATCTCTTGCTATATTAACCTCTGAAATATGCACAGCACAGGATGAACTCTCACATTAAGACTTATCCTAAGGGATATGAATAATAAATATTTTGTTTCCAGTAGGATAAATGTGTTGTTAAGAAGCCCTGACAAAATGACATGAAGCATTAACATATTCTAAAAAAATTACTATAGGAAATTACATTTTGTTTTCGTGATCTATGAAATGAACAATGCATGAAATGTTAGACACTTTAAAAATATGTGAAATCAGGAAATGGTTGTCAATAATGATTATCTCTCGATTTTATTTTGCCCCCTTTATCTCATTAACTTGCTCAGTTATTAATCTGATATTTTTAAAGTCTCATAACAAATGTTAATGAACTGTTTATGATTTTCTCATCAGAAAAACAGCAAAATATGATATATTTATACTATCACACAGGATAGGGCAGGTAATGGTCAATTATCATAATCAGTTGTAGCTCTTATGCTAGGTAATTTTGCTAAAGAAGATTGGTAGAGTCTCACATTTTGACATGCAGTTATTAGTCCAGAATAACTATTCATTATTTTCCTTACTAATAGACCAGGAGAATCAATCAATTTGTACTAACATGAAATAGACATAGAATGGAGAATCTATGTTAAATCCTTTGCTCTCCCTCACAATATATTCTCAAAAGCCAGAGTTATCTGGAATTCAAAGAATAGCTTATTGGTTCTTTGCATAATGTTAATTGCAATTTAACAATTACTTGGGCTGTCTTGGTTAGACTAACATAAATAGACTTGTGAGAAATAAACACCACAAAGTTTTAAGGGGCACATCAGTGATATTTTAGGGCTTCTGCCATGATCTGGAACCTGCCAAGATACTTTCTCTGTATTAGTTATTGATTGCTGTATAACAAATTGTTCAGTAGTATAAAATAGTTTTGTTAGTTAGCTTTATGTCACGGTGACTAAAATACCTGACAGGAACAATTTAGAAGAGGAAAATTTTATTTTGGCCCATGGTTTCAGAGGTTCAGTCAAAGATTCTTTTCTCCTTTGCTCTTAGTCCAAGATGGAGGAAGAACATCATTTTGGAATGGTGCAGTGGAGTAGCATGGCTCGATATATGCTGGCCAGGAAGGAGAGAGAGAGAGAGAGAGAGAGAGAGAGAGAGAGAGAGAGAGAGAGAAAGAAGAAGAAGAAGAAGAAGAAGAAGAAGAAGAAGAAGAAGAAGAAGAAGAAGAAAGAGGAGGAGGAGAAGGAGGAGAAAGAGGAGGAGGAGGAGGAGGAGGAGGAGGAGGAGGAGGAGGAGGAGGAGGAGGAGGAGGAAATGGTGTCAGGGACCTTGAACATTTCCAGAGCACAATCCCAGTGACTGCTTCATCCAGCCAAACCCCACCTGCCAATTAACACCTAGTTACTCCATCCAAACTAGGATAGACTGATTATGGTACAGCTCTCATAATCCAATCATTTCACCACTGAATATCCGTGCATTAGCACAAGAGCTTTGGGGGAACCTCATATTCAAACTATAACAGTAGTGAATTTTCTCTCTTAGTCTGAGTGAATCAGGAGTCTAAGAGTGACTTGCCTACTTTGTTTAGATTCATGCTGTCCCTTCAGGTTGTTGTTAAGTTATCAGCTTAGACTTCTGTTATCTGAAGGCCTGGCTGGGTGAGGATCTACTTCCAGGCATACTCACATGGCTGTTGGCTGGAGATCTTGGGATCTCTCCACTGACTTTTCTGTAGATTTCCTGAATATCCTCATGATACAGAAGCTGATTGCTTTTGTGTTCAAGGCTGCTAAGATTAATTTTTTTCTTTTGAAAAGAAAATCATCAAAAATTTAATTAATATATTTTCCAAACCATATTCTCTGACCATTTTTGTCTTAATGGTTCTCTATCAATTTATACCTCTAGCTTCATGAGGAATTCCTGACAACCAGACAAAGAAAAGAACACAGTTCACACATGGGTCAGCTCAGCTATTTATGCAGGTAAAACTGGATTGCCCTGGCCCTACTTGGGAGTGTCCTATGAGACCTTAATGAGGGGAAGTTCTCTAATAGGCAGACAAATATAATCCAAAGCAGGCATATATATATATAAAATAGCAGTACATATACTTAACCAGGCAAGTACATGCATCTACCAATAAGTTGACATAAAGTGTGAAAATATTTTTGAATGCTAATTTCTTCCAGGAAACATCTACTACAACACTAAAAACCAAGTAGGCAAAAAGAATTGGTCAGCTGATATGATACACCTATGCTTTCAAATGGGCTCATACACACAGCTGCTATGGTGGCAGAGGGACAGGCTGTCCCAGACCGTCCCATCAATGTATTCCCTTTCATCAATGCTCTTGTGGCCATGACATTGCTGAATTCTGCCACGTTATCAAGAAGAAAAAGTTCTTCAATGTGCCATTTTTCTAAGAGGATGGTCATTTGGTGATAAGTTGATATTTTTGTACATATATTCAGGTAGCAATAACCCAAAAATGAAAGCAACTCAAATGTCCATTGACAGTTGAATGGATAATATATATACATACCATAAAATATTAATCAACTTTAAAGGCATGGAAATGCTGACCCAAGTTACAACAAAGATGAACACAGAGGATAAGTTAACTTATTCTAACCAAAATATGTTAATTACAACAAAACAAATACTGATAAATAGTCCATTCAGATTATTAATCCATGAAATGAATTAATCGAGTGAGAAAGTTAAAGCTCTCACAATCGAATCATTTCACCTCTGAACATTCCTGCATGGCTCAACACATAGGCTTTTCTGGGGACATTAAAGATTCAACTTACATCATGCAGTGACCCAGGCACTTGTTTTCCAGGGGTAAGAGCCTCAGGTTACCAGACTGATTGCTGTACTTGTCTAAGTCACAGTTACAGCCCACCCTGGGAGTACCAACAGATGTGTTGCTAGCATTCCTGGAAGCCCAAGCAGTTCGCTATAAAAGTCACTAATTCCACTTATATGATGTGTCTAGAGTAGTCGAGTCATGGAAACAAAGTAAAGTGGAGGTTACCAAAAGCTTGGAAAAGAAATGAAGAACTTTCTAAAGTGTATGGGATTTCAGTTTTGCAAGATAAAACGTTCTGAACGTTGGTTACACAACGGTGTGAATTGAATGTACTTAATGCCACTGAAGTGTACACTTTAAAACGGCTATTATGGTAAATTTTATAATATGTATAAGTTCCCATAATTAAACAAAAACATGTCCCAACTAGATCTGGTATATATTTATTCCACAATCTGCTGCTTTTCTGGTTTTCCAAATATAAGTCAGTGCCATTTACCAGTGATCCACACAGAAAATCGGGTGCTAACCTAAAATTCTCCTTTTGCCTCATTCTCTCTGCCAGATAAATTACCAAGCCTTTCAGCATTGTACTTTAAACATCTCTGTATGGGCCACACTCTGTCATTCTCTTTTATTGTTATTCCCATAAACTCTTACCCATAGTCCTTGCTGGTAACTAACCTATTTTTCTAAAATCGAGAGGCAAACAAGCAATTTCTATCAAAAGACTTTGATAGTTTCCAATTGGCTGCTCCTATTTAGTAGAGAAAATAAGATGCCCCATGATCTTCTCTGTTCCTTTTCTAGTTTCTTGTTCATATTTCTTGGACCATTTTTCATGCAATCCACTGCAGCTAAAATAATCCATTTGTAGTTCAAAAAAAACAAAACACATTTGTTTTATGCCTCTATGACTTTTATTTATGTTGCCCTTTCTGCAACAGGAATGCTCCTCCCCACCCTGTTGGTGGGAATTCTTAATGTTTGTCTTCACGCTAGGATTCTAGCAACTCATCTCTTGGTACTCCCAGGGTCGGCTGTAACTGTGACTTAGTCAAGTACAGCAATCAGTCTGGTAAACTGAGGCTCTTACCCCTGGAAGACAAGTGCCTGGGTCACTGCATGATGTAATTTGAATCTTTAATGTCCCCAGAAAAGCTTATGTGTTGAGCCATGCAGGAATGTTCAGAGGTGAAATGATTCAATTGTGAGAGCTTTAACTTTCTCATTCAATTAATTCATTTCATGGATTAATAATCTGAATGGACTATTTGTCAGTAAATGTAGTCCACTGGGATGTGGCTGGACGAAGTAGGTGAGGGGAGACTTTAGGATAGTATCTTGTCCCTGGCTCCTTGCATGCACCCCCCCCACACACACACACTTTCTCTGCTTCCCAGCTGCTAAGAACTGAGTAGTTTTCCTGGGCCACACCCTTCCACCATGAGGTTCTGCCTCACCTCAAGCCCAGAGCAATGAGTTGGCTAACCATGGACTAAAACCTCTGAAACCATGGGCCCCAAATAAAATTTTATTTCTTTAAATTGCTCCTATTTTGGCTACAGGGACGAAAACGGACTAACATAGCAGAGAATAAAAGTATCCTGGAAGAAAACAGTGCTGGCTGAGAGGATCCACATTCATGAAGGGTGGCGGAGGACGGTAATGGAAACTGCTGTAACTGAGGAAAAAGCTAAATCAACCTAACTCCACTTGCCTTTAGTTGATTATAAAAGCCACTAATTTGGGAGTTTGCACAGATAGCAATATATTATTATTTTTCTACAAGCTTTGCTAAAGATGACGTTCCTGTCTGAAGCCACCTACCAGGGTAAAACTATTCTTCTGTGAAAAGTGCCTTCACTGTCTTCCCCTGTTCTCCAGTGAAGGGTTTCTTTTGAATTTTAACGATTAACAAGGCTATCTGTTCCTAGGAAAAGGAACTAAAAAAAAAATGAGTCATAAGAGTCTCTAATCAGTATCTCTTCTTTAGATTCAGGGAATATGGTACTCTTTAAATAACAGCAGCTCACGCATGAGAAAATCTGATCACCCAAGTTCTGTTACTATCCTGCTGCCCACTATATGCTATGCCTCCCCCCAAAAAAATTCCTGTATAAACCTGTACCTGCGGCCCCTAAGATGAACTCTGTTGGTAATAGCCTTCTTTGGCTTGCTAACTTTCTACATAAATCTTTTTCTTTGCTCCAATAACTTGTCCTAGAGTCACTGGATTGTTAAAGGGCAAGTAACTAACAGAACTCTGGGTTCAGTAACAGTTATGTCTGGGTATCTAAGGGGGACTGGTACCAGGACTCCTTGTGGATATCAAGATATGCCATGTTCAAGTCCCTTCTATAAAAGGGTGCAGCATTTGTGCATAACCTATGCCCATTCTCCTGTATACTTTAAATGATCTGTAGATCGCTTATAATACTTACTATAATGTAATGCTGTGTAAGTAGTTCTTATACTACATTGTTCAAGGCAGATGACAAGGAAATAAAGTCTGTTACTGTCCTAGTTCAATATGGGTACAACTTGTTCCAAATATTCTTATCTGCAGTTGGTAGACTCTGTGAATGCGGAATGCACAGAAGACTAACTGCATCATTTATTACAGTGTTTGCTGAGATAAAGCCAAGGAAAGCCAATGTAGAATGTGTGCTAGAGGGAAGTGATGAATCTAAGTTATAGTCTTGGGATGAACTAGCTGTAGTGGCTTCAGTTTCCCTTCCAACCTTCCTCTAGTGAGTTCTCTGAGATTTTTTTATAACCACAGAATCATTAGTGTGCTACACTTAGATAGAGTGAACCTATTATGAGAAACAAATGGATCTGAGAAATGTGTAGACAAACACAGAAAATATTGTTAGTGTTCTATTCACATTTTCTCTACTCCTCAGTGTACAATTCCACAACTTCTGTCAATAATGGCTTAGACTGATTCAATTTTCTAAGGAAAATTCTCCATTCCTGGGAGGACCTCCCACTCTATGTACCTTAAGATTTACACAAACCCTACAGTTCCCTGATCGGCACTCAGACCTTGCAGCATCCTCAAAGAATGGGTACTGCAGTACAAAGTCTGACTCACTTTTCTCAGGCTGGAATTTCTGCATTACAATATATGCTCCAACAGCCTCCTCCATCCGCCCCAATCCTCGATTAGGCCAAGGTTAGATTTCACTGACAAAATATCCTTTTTTGGTCATTGCTCTTTTTTTTCTGCTTCCCTCACTCCATCCAAAGCCCTCTAAATAGGTCCTACTTCTAGAGAAAACTGGATGTAAAAATTGGCTTTCAAGGAAATTGAGTTTGATTTTTTTACTTCTATCAAAGGATCCCACAGGATGATGTTTTCAGGAACATAAAGCCAGTATGGGAGGGGGAAAGAATTTTAATGTCATTCCTAACGAATTTGCTTTAAGCAGGATCTATGGTGACTGGAAGAATATAGTTACATGTTGTTTGACAGTAGGGATACACTTTGAAAGAGGTGTAGTCATGCAAGTTTGTGATTGTGGGATCATGACAGAGTGTATCTAAAAAACCTACATACATGGCTGGGGATGTGGCTCAAGCGGTAGCACGCTCACCTGGCATGCGTGCAGCCCGGGTTCGATCCTCAGCACCACATACAAACAAAGATGTTGTGTGCTGCAGCCCGGCTGGCTGGGCAAAATAACCGGGGGGTGACGAGCAACTTGTGTAGATTGATACAGCAGGAGTGGGAGCCATTTATTGTAGGACAGGAGGGGTATATATACATTCCACACAGCTTATCTTAATTAACATAAACTAGATACAGCAGTCAACCAATAAGGAATCTCCACACTTAATGACTCGCTGCTGTTACTTCACAAACCACTCCCTCTGGCAAAATGCCAGTCGCCATCTTGACTTGTTTACAGATCCTAACAGTTGTGTCCACTGAAAAAACTAAAAAATAAATATTAAAATTAAAAAAAAAAAAAAAAAACTATATACAGGTCAATGCCCTGATGTAGTCGAGAGAGGAGGTAGACTAGGTGCATGAGGCTGCTACCAATATAGCACAACGAGCTTCTTTACAGTAAATTCTTTAAATAAGTAGGATATATAATATAATGATAATGATGAAAATGTATAACATAGAATGTACAAAGCCACCAACGTCATTGTTTGTTACGTTTATCATAATTTTCAAGTGTTATACACTGTATTTAATTATATGTGATGTCCTTTTATATGACTGTCAGCACAACGGGCTTGTTCACAGCATCACCACAAGCTTTGGTGCATTACTCTGTGCTACATTACTGGGGACATGATGTCACCAGGCAGCAAGAATTTATCCACTTCATTATAATCTTATGTAGTCATATATGCAATCTGCTGTTGACCAAAATGTCATTGTACAGCACATGACTGTGTTCCATATTGAACGAGATAATGTAAAACACTTGACTGTGGGGGCTAAGTTCATTATTTGGCCTTTTAAAGTTTTGCAGAGGTTACGTTAGTTCAGCAATAACATACCTTTATACTTTACATTATTTAATTTTTTTATAAGTTTTCCTTTTCTGAATCTCTTCCTAACTTACATGTATGCCCTTCAAGACTGATCCTGAAGGCCACTGTCACCACAAAACTCTTAGTGAACTCTTGAGTTGGACTTTTTTCTTTTCCTGCTATAAGCTGTTCTGGCACTTTATATGCAACTAGTTTTAGCTCCTTCATATGTTCTAGATATTAAAATAAATTACTTCTCTCTGCCTATCAGGCAATATGTCAATAGAGAGTAGCACCTCTGTCTGTCCAGTGTTTGGACTTCCTCCCAGAATCCAACCAAAGTGCCTCCAACCATAAATGATGGTGGGGGTTGTCGGAAACATGCAGATAGAATTCATACACTGATGGTATATTGTCAGAATGTACAGGCTGTTTTTCAAACTCTGTGAAGACATTATTTTAAGAATGCACTTGTATGATTGCCTGAGCAAATGGGAGGGGAGAAAAGAGAAAGAAAAATAAATAAATAAAATAAGAAACAACCCAGACATTGGCTTTATGTCAAGAGCTTACACAGACTGAACATTTAATTCTCATAACACCCTTAATATACAAGAATTTCTCATTCAATTTTACAAAGCCAGAAATCTAATTTAGAACTGCAAAGTAACTTGGATGTGATTACTTAGAGGATGAGCCAGAATTCAAGAGGAATGATTTCAAAGTACACTCTTTGCACTAAATCTTTCTCCCTGTTGAGATCCAAATAACCCAAAATTCTCTGAAATTACTTTAGAGATAAATTTCTTCCATGAAAACATTATTTAAAGAATTTATATAAACAGTGAACACTGTAAGTGTGCCTAAATTTCTGTGAAAGATGCTGTCAGAGAAGCTGACAGCAGATCTTCAGTCAAAATTCCCCTTCTCAAAAATCAGTTCACTTTCCACACTAAAAAGAAAGGAAATCCTTTGCTTAGGAATGTACGTATCAAGTTCTGTGATTCTATCATTCACCATCCAACCTCTCTGCAAAAAAAATTTGCTATTTTGACATCATCAAACTTTTAGATAGGACGATATTTAAGATTTTAAGGTTATTAATTTGACAGTCTTAATTTGAATCCCGGATTGATCCCTGAGAACTACCTGTGTCTTGCATAATTTCACATTAAAAATCTTTATTTCTCCACAAAATGAGCATGCTTGTGATTATGTTACCAGTCTTACATGCGGTACACGTAAAGTACTACAGGAAATTCTCAGCACATGAAAAGTGTGCAACAAACAATCTTGTGACAGGATAGTTAGTAAGGTGCTGATTCTCACTAATATAGAGCTATCAGAAAGAAGGAATACCTTGTCCTCTGAATCTCCTCTCCCTTTTATACTCCCTATGTTAGTACAGCATGAGGAGGGATTTGTGTACCGCAGGCTTCTGAGATGTGCACCTCAGGAAGGAACATCCTTCTATGACTCCCATCAAGGTTAAGCACTTTTATTTTCAGGAAGAGATAATTACCCTAGAGTTAAGAAGTCTAAAATTAGAGTATTGAAGAGGGAAAAGGGGCATGTAACTAATTTGAGGAAAACGCTTCCAATACTGGGAAGGTAACAGAGACCAATTTTTTCACCATAAACTTGACCTGCCCCAATCTTGTGGAATGTACTAGGAGATGCAAGAGCTTTGGAAGAGAATTATTATGTAATAAATTTAGGTATGCCCAGTTCTGATTTCTGGGGTCTGTCCTAGAAAAAAAATGTCATTTTGTTCAATGTTGGCCTAGGAGCAGTCTGGCCACCAACTTCAACCATCTAATATTATGAGTGACTATCCTTGGGCCACAGCTCCTGATACTGTGCTAAAAGTAAGGCCCTCTGCATCCTCAGGAAGAGAGAAGTTAGTGTTATGAATTAATATATAAGACAGATTTTCCTACCAGTCCAGTTGGAAGGGAAATCACAGAGTATATTTTATGAGAAAAATAAAAGATTAGTGACTTTGTTCTGCCGCAGTCTGGCTGGGCACAAATCATGAGCCACTCAAGCAGGAACAAACTTTATTTCCAAACTCCACCAGCACACTCCCCGGGAACTCTCCCGAACGCCACCCACGCGGCTCCTCCAGGAACACACCACACACCAACCTGAACTCCCTCTCCCGGAACTTCCCCAACCAACGCCAACTCCCCAGGCAATCCTCCCGAGAACTCCAAAGTAGCTGGCACCTGAGGCGGACAGTAAAGGTCTAATATACAATTGAATCAATCCAGCATCATCTTAATGGCTCACCTCTCAACCAATACTATTGGCAAAATCCCAGGGGCCATTCCGACTCGGCTGTGGCTCTCAGCATTGTTCACTCTTACAATGTGAAACAAAACTCATGCAAGCTTGAGCAGATCTCGTTGCTTACTTCACACTCTAACCCTTCAGGCACCCATGAACTTATGTGATCTCAGAGAGAAAGAACAAAAAATGTACATAACTTTTTTCAAGAAATGATGCCATGCTTCTTCTGCAAATTGTATTTTAATGTTCTTCAATGATGATAAAGAAACAATCAGCCCCCCTTTTAGATGTCTCTTGCAAACATAAGAACATCAAATTGGCAGATGCCTGCAATGTTCAATAAAGAAGCCAAGACTTTGTAAATATGTGAGACATTTTGGGAGGAAAAAAAAAGAGAAGTTAGAGAAAAATAAAAGGATGAGTTTCCAGGGATGCTCCTGATCAGAGGAAGACCAGGGAGGAGGGAAACAAACACTTACTATGCTCACATGGGGGGCTCTAATTGCTTTTTTAGCACTAAAGATAAACTGCAGAGAATCCAATTCAACAAATGTGTATGGAATATCTTCCAAGTACTCAGCAGTATGCAAGGCAATGGGGGTCCAGCAATAAACAAAATGCGATTGCTCTCTTTGAGGAGGTAACATCAACTTGTATAGATTCTTATGTGCAATGGAAACTCATAAAAGGTTCCATGGGATCCTAGGGAGGATACTTTCTGGTTTAAGGATGACTAAGTATTAGCCAGAGAGTGGAGGTTGGGGGTATGTAGAGAAGAATGTAAGAATATGAGGCAAAGAAGAATCTTAGGCAAATTCAAGAATGGGATGTGTTCATGAAATTGAAAATAGTTAGTACATGAGATTGGGAAAAGCCACAGCATGAAATATTAAAATGGTAACAATTTTTGTGATCTTAATAGATAATACAGAGTGCTTATAGTACCCCACATGTTGTCATAAGTCCTTCATTTCAACTTACTGAATTGCGATACTAGTCAGAGAGATAGTTATTGTTTTCCCTATGTTTAGAGCAACAACATATCATCCATCTAAAAAAGAAAGGAGGAATATATTTAATAATTAAGATAACAGGCACAAAACTTGACTTTTTAGAAAAACTGGAATGAATGGTTGCCCAGTTCATTTGGCATACATTAAGAAAAAGCTAAGAAAAGATTGTCACAACCAAGGTCCTATCACTGCTAAGTGCTGTAGATTTTGAGTAAGGCAGAAACAAGGGCAAGAGAGATTTGGAAGAGAAGGATGATATAGATAATAAGAACCAAGAGCAGATGAGAGAGCACATAGAAGGCAAAACTGGCAAGTCTTGATGACTTCCTTGATATTGGTAATGACTGAGATGTAAAAAACACTGGCTTAGGCAGCTGTGTGGATGGGGATGGATTTACCTAGGTTGAGAGGCTAAGGAGAAAGAACAGTTCCAGATGAGCAATGATGAGAACTAGCCAGCTTTGGATAAAAGGATGCATCTCAGATTCATGAATGCAAAACATCAGTATTTGGATGTGTACATTTTAAATTCAAAAAGAAATTAAAAATAAAATATAGGTGAGGGGAAAAATTATTAGCATATTGAAATTTGCTAAAGCAATGATAATAGATGGAACTATCAATGCATAAAGTAAAACTAAACAAACCAAAATTAAAAAAAAAAAAAATGCTTGCAACTGTTTAAGGGACCTGGAAAGGAGAAACAACATATTTCATTACTTAAGTCACTTATGTAAATCTCCAAATTGCACAGTTTTGGCTTTTCATAGATTTATACTCAAAGAAGTGTAGTCTAGCATCTCAAAATAACTAAGTTATTCTTATCGTTCTATGTATATTCAGTAACATTACATGATTTCCATTCAGAACTCCCAATCTTTCTCACCAGTCTCCTCTCTCCACTGTAGTTATTCTCCCAAAAGTCACTAACCAGAGGTCAACCCCTCTTTCTACATCCTCCTATCCAACACCACACACACACACACACACACACACACACACACACAGTTCTTCATCCTCTTTGTGTGCCTCCTCGCACCATACCATACCTACTCTACCTCCTTTGGAAGCAGGTGCCTGGTCTCCACATGGCTCAGCCTAAGCTGGCAGCCCTAGCACTGGGTATAACCCAATAGCTCTTTGATTTCTAGTTGTCTTATCCTCTGGGAACTGTGATTTCCCCAAGATGAAGGATAAAGAACTCTGTAGGTAAATCAAGTTCTTGTTGTTTTTTTTTTTTTTTTTACTTTTATTCTTCCAATTGGTGTGCTACTATCAAAAAAAAAAAAATAGGGAAATACTGATAAATAAAAGTTGTCCACAACATTACACAAAAACAATGACAATGAGTCAATGAGGAGCTTTGAAATTCAGTTTAATCAGCCCAAGTCTTTTCCTAATATTAACTAACAAGATAAAGGTCAATGATATAAAGCAAGGATTCATTCCCCAATATACACAGAAGCCGGTGCTATGTTAATGGCTTTTACAAAGAAGAAGGAGCTTTACTATATGTTAACTGACAAGAAAACAGGATGCATTCTCAAATCTCTCTCCTCACTGGCCAGTTGCAAAGGAACTTAAGTTGACCAGGGAAAGGAGAAATAGAGGACTGATTGGTTGTAACCTGGAGTCTTGGTGGACTCGTCTGCACCCAGCACACAAAACCAGGTGGAATTTGTAAAGTCTTTGCGATTGGGGAGTGTCTACTCAGTTATTCTGATCCACTCTGCAACTGTTGATGATGTCCTTTCATCCAATTTAGGTCCACAAGTCCCTGTTCTTGTAATTCAGATTCCTTTAACTCATGAGAATCTTTTGGTTCCTCCAGGCTCTCAAGGTCATTTAGGTAAGGTTGCAGGGTTCAGACTCTATGTCCTGAAAAACAAATTGCATAATATTTTCCTGAGCAGGGACATTGCTGTTTTCTGGCCCCATTTTATCATCTAGTTCAACTGTCGTAGGATATAGTAGAAAAGTGGAAAAGTATAAGCGTCTCAAGTTTAAATTCTGAGTAGCTACCTTCAGGTCAAAATTTTTAGCATATTTATATTTTCTAACTGTAAAATATTGGTCTCAATTATTGTAATATAGTCCAAATATCCACTGCAAAAAGTATAGCTCACATTAGGAACCTATTTATGCATTTGTTTCGGTACATTTATGCTTCTCCTTCCTCCCGGCTCCCTAATCCCCTCCCTAGAATAATGTGAATGAGAGTAAAAGTAATAAGGAAACATCAATTCCCTCAAATTTGCTTTACTGAATTTTTAACTCCTGACATGCAAGCAGCACTTTTATCTCAAGAGAGATGAGATATTTGTTAGAAGGTTGGCACAACCATTTGCAGTGGTCTGAAGGTAAGGGAAGTAAGACATCTCCACACTGATAAAAGTCATTCAGAATCCCAGGAGGAGTTTGGTATGCAACTTATGAAAGCCAGCACAGCCATATCATAAAAGGGCCTCACATCTCCCTCTATTATGGGATTTGATTTTAGGGAGAAAGAGATCATTTAAAAAAATAAGATTAATAGATGGAATACAGAGGATTTTTCTAGAGCGGTGACTATTATGTAGGACATGGGGTACTATAAGCAACACATGGGGTACTATAAGCACTCTGAAATAATGGGTGCATGTCATTCTACATTTGTCCAAACACAAACCATGCAACACTAGAAGTGACTCTTAATGGAAGGTGTGAACTCAGAGAGTTGGGTGCCACAAGGCAGGGCAGTCAGATGTACCAATCAGACCATCTACTGGGCATGTAGATAGTGGCAGAGGGTGGGCATGTGCAACAGAGGGAGGGGCGTAAAGAAACTCTCTGTGCCTTCTGTTAAGTTTTGCTCTGAACCTAAAACTGCTCTAAAAAAAAAAAGTCCATTCTAAAAATTAACAATTCATCAGGAATCTAAATTAAAATATCAGAAAAAAAATCTTCTGGTTAAATTAATTCAACAAAAGAGTAGGAGAGGGGAAGTGGAGGGGAGAAAAGAAAGAAAATGCAAAGGCTTTATAACATAGCTAGGAAGGACAATACGTGTGTGTGTGTGTGTGTGTGTGTGTGTATGCACATGCATTTGCACCCCAAGACGACACCACAGCTCTCCTCTCATGTTGCCACCCCTTCACTTCACACTTCTAGCTTTCTGACTTGGGACCCACTCTTCTAGGAAGCTCTCATCCTTCCTCAGTCTGTCAGCCCTGTGTTGGCCACACCTCTACAGATTTCATCCAGAGACCTCAGAATGGACTCAGTCAGCCACTCACCTGCCAAAATCTCAACCCTTTGGCCTATTGCATTCTTCACTCTCAGGAGCTCCAATCCTGCCTCTGTTCTCTACACAGCTTACTGAGCACCTGATCATATCTATGACCTACCACATGGCCTTTGAACTAGAGTGGGATTTCCACAGAGCTCCGTACTGGTTCACGTGGCCTCACAAGCTTGAGATCCTGCATTCTCCTGTTTACCTCTATTTCATTTGAGAGCCATATGATTGTTCTCAAGCACCTTGGTATAATTCTGCTTCCTAATGTAGTGAAATAACATCACATGGGACTTCAGGAAAATGATCCATTTTGTCTAGCTTTATCGGACATCCAGTCACATTCCTTTTTGCTCAATTTTGCATTTTTAGAGAAAGAGGTGCCAGTGCAGGTCTAATATTAATCTTTCCATTAATACTGATTATTCCCTATAACACAAAGACTTTGTTTTATCACACACTGCCTCCTGAGCAATCCCACTTCCACAATCCTTGAACCTATTGGTGGCCCCAAATTCCTCCAGTATCGATGCTGAGACTTTTCGTTTCAGTAAACAGCAAGTCCAACCTCCCTGGCCTGCACAATCAGGACAGGCGTTTCCAAGGTTTCCTTTGATTTTTTTATTAACACTCTAGATCAATCTATCAGCAAGTGCCATCAGTCCTACTTTAAAGTATTCACAATGTGAACATTCACTGCCCTCTGCCTGCCTGGTGAACTGCCATCCCCTCTCCATTTGGGAAACTGCAGCATCTTCTCACTTATGTGCCCCTCTCCTTTGCCAGCTATGGTCTCTTCTGAACAGAGCTGCCAGAGATATTCCTGTAAGATATAAGGCCATGACACTGCTTGGTTCAGAGTCCCCTGAGATAACTCTGGAAACTCTGGAAAATCCAGTCTTCCCAAATGATGATCTGTGTCCTCCTGCTCCCCTGCATGTATCTCCTACAACTGTTCCTGTTTCCAGCCCCTCTGGGGACATTTCTGGCCTCCAAGGACTCTCTTGAGTCCTTATCATTCACTTTTCCATTTTCCTCACCTACCTATACAAGATTTCTCCATATTTTTCCAGGTATGTGGTGACACGTGGTCTTATCAATGAAGTCTTTTCTCACCTTCAAATAAGTTTATATAAAATAACAGTTTCTCAAAATCTAAGCACTTTCTATCACACTCACCCCTCTTAAATTTTCACCATGCCACTTACCAACTGGCATTTCCTTCATTTGTCTGTTTTCTCCTGTCATGTAAGCATGATTTTTTGCTATATTCCTAAAGCCTGATACATATTTAAAGTTTCACAAGTATTTGTGTTAAATGTATTTTTGTTCCTTGGATGTATCTCTCTACTGCTTATTCTAAAATGATCAATTTATTAATAAACACATATATTAATCTGTATACAAAGTTCCACTTCTGCCAAACATTGTCAATCTGTCTCTACGGTATCCATGGCACATGCACCCTTCCCTTAGCATCAGCATTTTCCAGCCAAACACTAGAAGAGCATAACATGGGGTCTTGTGGTCCCAGACATGTTCATTTCATTTTCTACCCAATGCAACTAGAGAAATCCCTCTAAAATATAATTTGATTAAATTATGCAACTGATTATTATTCAACAGTTCTTGTGGCCTATATGATAAATTTGTAAAAATCTGTATTATGTACAAAGAGATTTGACACTGAACTAGTAGAAGGTAATTACTACATTGCTCTTAATATGTAGTCCAAATGCCAAGTACAGTTCTTGTCATATGATAGATTCAATCAGCAATTGCAGAAAGGAGGGAGAGAGAGAGAGCAAGGGAGGAAATTTGTCTAGTCCATGTTCATCTTTCCTCTCAATAACCTCCATAGTAAAAAGTGACTCATGAATCTGAGCAGTTCTGAACCACTTGCATATCTTTGAAGACAATATCTACATCGTTGTGCCTCTCCATTTACTTTTCTTGAAGCATGATCCTATATTGGGTTTTTGTTGTTGTTGTTGTTGTTGTATGAAAAAAGACAGGTCCTGCAGTACACATGCCTGATTCCTCCTCAAAATTCCTTCTTCCTAAAAGTCCTCCCTATACACTGGCCAGATTTCTTCTGAAATGTACGTCTATGCCCAGGCCCAGTGTTTCTCTACCAGCACTGGGGACGCTACATAGATCACACTTTTTTTTTTCTTTTTTTTTTATTGGTTGTTCAAAACATTACAAAGCTCTTGACATATCATATTTCATACATTTGATTCAAGTGGGTTTTGAACTCCCAATTTTACCCCAAATACAGATTGCAGAATCACGTTGGTTACACATCCACATTTTTACATAATGCCCTATTAGTAACTGTTGTATTCTGCTACCCACACTTGATCACAATCTACTGTTCATGTTGAGCACCATACTCAAATCCAGGCAAACCCATGATCACCAACACAAACCACACCTACACACTTCAATATCCAATGCACACAAAGAACACAAGCTCCTTGAGGGGCACATTGATAGTCACATGCACATAAAGTCACATTCATTAAGTAAATGAAGAAAAGAAGGAGTGAGGAATTCAGTGAACAGAAATGAATCCAGTAAACTACATTCTCAATTTCTCTTGAGATTCAGAGATAAGGTGGTATCAAGATCTCATCTTTCTCCAACATGCTTTTTAGGGTCAAATGTAAATAAAGGGGATTCCATCAGTTCAGGAGAATCAGAGGAGTTTTTTTTTTTTTAACCATTACAACGCCTGAGATGGTGGAACAAGAAGGAGAAAGCTGATGCAGGGGGATAATATTGCAGCAATTAAAGGAGAAATGGGAGATCACTTTTTGTGGAAGCAGTTGTCAGAAATTTGGAAAGGAAGATCAAATGACACTAGAGAGGTCCTGCAATATACATAATCCAGCCTGTTAGGACTTATCAGGCACCTGATCTAAACTAACAATTACAAATAACAGAACAGCATCAAGTATGTTTCATGTAAATTTTACAAGTTTGTGTTCTTTTTTATTTACACTTTCAGCCACTATTTAAAAATTTGTATTCATAATTAACATATTTGCTTAAACTTTCTAGATTAAATTGAAGCATGCAGTATTATCTCAAAATAGTCATGTACCACATAACAACACTTTGGTCTATTATGGGGTACTTGTTTAATGGCTGTTTCTTAAGATTTTTTAGTGGAGCTGAAAAATTTCTATTGCCTAGTAACAATGTAGTTATTGTAATGTCATAGTATGACACATTATAATAGTGTTTGTGGTGATGCTGCCTATTATATAGCAGCATTTCACACTCTGTATATACAGTACATAATACTTAACAATAAATGACTATGTTAATGGTCTATGTATTTACTATATTATATGTTTTATTGTTGTCTTATAGTGTTTTCTATTTGTAAAAAATGTCCACTATAAAGTAGAATGGCCTTTTATGCCGGCAGCAGCCTCATACATCTCATGCTTACCCATATCTCTTTCTTGCATATTTTTTCCTATGTTTAATTTAATTTTGTACAAGAGGCCACACTGAGTGATTGACCTAAAGACAAAATTAAAAATGATTAAGGAGGGCTGGGGTTGTGGCTCAGTGGTAAAGCGCTTGCTTAGCATGCGTGAGGCACTAGGTTTGATCCCCAGCACCACATAAAAGTAAAAACAAATAAAATAAAGTTATTGTGTCCATCTACATCTGAAAATATATTTTTAAAAAGTGATTAAGGACTGTAAAGGTAAATTCGGTGATAGTTATTGCTCAACAGTCAGAAATTTCCCATCTCACCATAGTTACAATGTTAAAGAATAAGAACAAAGAAACAGAAGATGTTTAAAGATTTGCTTTATTTAAAGCAACAAGACTAACAAAAAATTGACAAAGGACTATGTCAAATATAGAGAAACTTCCAATAACCTGTATTGAAGACTAGATTATGATGTTGAACTTATTGCTAGATCGAGGTGGTTTAAATAATTCCAGAATCCAAACAGAGGTCATGTCAAAGCCAAGTTTCAAGGCTTTGAAGGACAAGATAGCACTCCTACTTTACAGCAATGTTGCAGGCTACAAACTGAAACCTTTGTCTTCTGGTCCAGTGAGAACCTTGGGATCTTCAAACATATAAATAAGTGCACCCTGCCAGTATACTACAGGAACAACAAAAATTTGCAAAATTACTATGTAAACAAATAGAGAATAAAGTGTTTCTTCTTGAAAATGATCCCACAAAATCTACCCTTGTTGCTGAGCTTTATCCCAATATCAAAGTTGTGGTTCTCTCTCTCCATGTATCACATTGTTCATTCAACAAATCGATCAAGGAGTTGTAAGTAGCTTTTAAACCCTGCCATATCAGAGAGACTATCATCCAGGCTATTGATGCAATTAGAAAGTATTATTAAATTCTGGAGGGATTACAACATTTGTGACTTGTGGTTGGAGTGATGTCATCAAGGAGTATATGAATGGTGTCTGGAAGAAGTCTCAGAAGTTTGTCCATGACTTGAAGGAATTTGCCAGAGTTTACAAATCAACAAGCTTGTAATTGAGATGGCACATGACTTTAACCTGGGTATGAATGAGGATGAGATTGAGGAACACCTAGAGATGGTTCATGAGGAACTGACTAAAGAGGTTTTGTTGGAATTGGGACAGGATGCATATATTTATTTTTTTTAAAAAAGGAGGGGGGAATTACAAAATGTTGAAGGATTTAGCATAAGCTTTTACAGAACTCAGCAAGATCTTGAGAAAGTTTAAAAGCATGAACGCAACACTGAAAGGTTTTCATTAATAGAGAGGAATGTTTATGGTGCATGTACTTATAAGCAAATGTATGAAAAATAAAAGAAACAGACTAAGAAAACTATGGACATATTTTGAAGAGCCCAACTCAAGAAGACTCCCAGGCAGGTACATCAAGAGGGATCCCAAAGGAAGACCTTATTATTGTCAGGATGACAGCTCCATGCATGTATTGCCCCTGATGACTGTTAGAGGGGCAAGATGTGGAGGTGAAAGACAATGATATTGATGATTCTGACCCTGTATACATGGTCATTAGCTTAGGTAAATGTGTGTTTTTGTGTCATAATTGCTTAAGAAAAAAATTTAAATGTAACATCAATAAAAAAACAAAGACAAAAAAGCTTATAAAATAAGAATATAAAGAAAAAATATTTTATGCAGCTATCCAGTGTGTTTTAATCTGAATGTCATTAAACAATTATAAAGTTTATAAAGCAAAATGATTAACTTATTATTAAATAAAGAAATGCTTAATATATTTAGTGTAGTCTGAAAGTACAGTGTTTATAAAGTCTATAGTAGTGGACAGTCATGTCCTAGACCTTCACTTCTGTCAAGATTCAATCACCGACTCACTCAGAGCAAAATCTCATCCTGAAAACTCTGTTCAAGTTAATTGCCCTATATCAGTGCATCATTTATTTTTATCTTTTTTTGCTGTATTTTTACTATACAATTTCTATGTTTAAAAATGTTTGGCTACACAAAGACTTATCAATGTGTTTGATTTGCTTATAGAATTCAGGGCTGCACAGGTTTGTGGCCTAGGAACAATTGGGTACATCACATAGCCTAGTAGATGGTACCATTCAGATTAACAAAGCCCTAAGATGTTCACACAAGGATGAAATTGCCTAACACCACATTTCTCAGAAAAAAAAAATCCATCATTAAGTGACAGGTTTAAGTCATTTACTGATTAATTACACATCCTTTTAATCAATTTGCATACCAATTACAATTGTAAATTACATTAATGCTCCTTTAAAGAATTAGCAGTAGTTAATTCAGTTTTGCCAGCATATACAGTCACAATAAGACTAATACACACACACACACACACACATCCAGAAAAGTAGGGAGCAAAATCTCATATCTTGAATCCAGAACCAGATTAAGAGTTTTCTTCTTTGCAATTTTTTTCTTGTAAACATAAATAACCATCCCTTTATTGGTAACTTATTATTTATTGAATCTCAAGTAGTCTTGCTAACAATTTTATAGTTAAGTGAGATATGGACATTGCTGTAAGCATAGTGGTTCTTTAAAAAGTTAATTTATAAAATACTTTGAACATTTTTATATTATATTTATATTTATATTATATTTATCTCCTAGATTCCTCATAATGAACTAAATATGTGACATTTTTACTTTCTAAATTTGGTTTATTTTGCTTAACATTATGGTCTCCAATTCCATCCATTTTCCTGCAAATCACATTACTTTGATCTTCTTTATGGCTGAATAATACTCTATTAGGTATACACACCATATTTTTTTATCTAGTCATCCATCAATGGGCACCTAGGCTGATTCCATAACTTCGATATTGTGAATTGCACTACAATGAACATGGGTGTGCAAATATCTCTATGGTCTGTTAACTTTAAGTAGCTTTTAATTCCTTCAGATATGAATTGAGGAGTGGTATTGCTAGATCATATGGTAATTATGTTTTTGTTTTTTTACTAACCTCCATTCTCATTTTCATAGTGTCACTACTAAATTTACCACCAACATTTTATAGGGGTTCATTTTCCCTTGCTGCAGTTTATTGTTTTGTTTTGTTTTCTTGATGATAACCATTATGAATGGAGTGAGATACAATCTCAAAGTAGTTTTAATTTGCTCTTCCCTGGTGGCTGAAAATGTCAAAAATATAATTGTTGACAATTCCTACTTCTTCTTTTGAAAAGTGTCTATTTGGTTCATTTTCTCAATTGTAAGACTAGCTATCTGTGGGATTTTTTTTTTTTGGTGTTAACTTTTTGAATTCTTTATATATTCTGAATATTAAACTTAAATATATTAATATTATATTAAATATAAAACTTTATCTTCTATCCGAAAAATAGCTGGCAAAGATTTTCTCCTATTAATATGTCCTCTCTGTTGTTTCATTTACTCTGCAGAAATTTTTTAACATAATTCCATTCCATTTATCAACTCTTGTTTGGTTATTTCCTGAGCTATTAAAGTCCTGTTCATGAACTTTTTGCCTGTGCCATGGGTTTTATCCTAGTAGCTTCAAAGCTTTAGGTTTTACATGGAGGTCTTTGATGCATTTTGAATTGACTTTTGTATAGAGTAAGAGATATCCAGTTTTCCCACAATCGTTTTTTTTTTTAAGACTCTGTTTTCTCCAATATATGATTTGACTGCTTTGTCAAGGGTCAGATGGCTGTAGTTGTGTGGGTTTGTCTCTGTGTCCTCCACTATATTCCATTGGTCAATGTGTTTATTATTATGCCAGTACCATGATGGTTTTGTTACTCTATCATTGTCCACATCTGTAGATTTGGAATCTTTAAAGTGGTATTTGTGATTTTTTAGCACCCTGTTTTAAAATCTCCCTTTATTAGTGTGTTTGAATCCCTACACACAATTCTAACTGAATGAAGTCCTCTGGGTAAAACTATATCCTCTTTCTATCCCTTTTACACCACATTTTCAGATCTGATGGTCCCTGAGGAAGCTACTAAAGCCCTTATGTGCAATGAATAGGGTCCACAACCCATAAGCTCAGGAGTTTACTTTACACAATAACACCTGTCTGAGCTGGTTGTTGTTTTGTGCATACAATTTTAAAACTTTATATTTATCTTAAATAATCTGCCATATGGTTTTCTAGCTGTGTTTTCTTGTTCTAATAACATGCTAATAATTCTCATAGTGAAGACATGCCTTTACATTCAGCCTCAGGCATGAAGTGCAGAACACATCTCTTTTCTATGCACTGCAAGTCTCCTACTGCATTATTGAGAACCTTATAAAACATGTCACAATGAAATCAGCAAAAAAAAAAATCAAATCAAAATACACATTTCTGATACCGTGTTACCTCAGCATGCAATCATATTTTCAACTACTGATTAAATATACTAACATACACAGAGTAGAAACAGACTTCCATTTACTTTAGCTTAAATTTGCAGAGCAATAGCTGTTGGTTTTGTTCAATTGGGTGTGAAATACTCTTTCGTAACTGTTTGTCAATGATCAGGTTAGAATGGATATAAAATCCCAAACCAGAACTATTATGAATACACACAACGTTTCTTTTCCTTCTAGTTTTTTCTACACTATAATAAATATGTTGTTTACATTCTGAGTTCTTTCCAAGAGATATTTCAGTCAAACTCCTATTTCTTAATTTCTTACTGTGTACAATGACAACCGTGAAAATAAATCTGGTTTTCTCATTCTTCCTTAAAAAAATCATTTTTTCCATAAATTTTGGTCAAAACCTACAATATGTAGGGCAATGTGATAAGAACTAGGTATAAAAATGGTGAAAAAGAATGGGCATAATCCCTATTCTTATGGAGACTACTAATCAATATTTATTCAAAGTGAGTATAAAATAACTGACATAATTGCTCTAAGGGGAAAAACATGTTTTTATGACAGTATTTCAATGACAGGATGAGAAAAGCCTTCTTTTCATTTTTAAGATATGAAAGATATGAAGAAGACACCTAGGCAAAAAGAGAAGGAAAGCAGGGAGAAGAAACAATTCTACTGGTGAAAAATCAAAGGAAAGACAGGAATTAATAGTCTAGGTAAGGACTGAGAGTGGCTTAACATGCTGCATCCCACAAAGCAGCCAGGAGCCTTGGCACAGGAACCATAAACCTCACAGGGATGGAGATTCTCATCCCTTTTTGACCACTAGCAACAATGGAAGGCTGTTTCAGCTGGTGGGATTTTACAGGTGATACTGTTACCATAACTTTTGCAAAGATTCCAATGCTGTAGTGGGGAGAGGAGGCCACCATATGTTTATGAGGATGATCAAGAGTAGATGCAAAGAAATGTTCTCAGATTCAGAGAACTATTAATGTCCAGGCTAAAAAAAAATGATAGTAGCTTGCATACAGTAACATTTCTCAAGTACTGACCACTCTTCAGGTATGTTTGTAAATAAGCATGGGACTGTTGGATGTCACATGGATGGAGAAAACTAAAGGCACTTATTAGGTGAGCACCAGGATGTTAAATATGCAAATATGCAAAGTATAGTCCTGCCCAAGACAAGACATATATCTTCTCAAAAGCTAGAGCTGAGGGTCTCAGCTAAGGTGTTGAGATTGGCTTTGAACTTGCAGTCCTCCTGCCTCAGCCTCCTTACAGGTGTGTGCCACCGCATCCAGCCAGTGCTTCAGATGAGAACTTTAAGCATAGGGGGATGTGGACAGAAAGTGGACACTGATGACAAGTGAATGATGAAATAGAAAGGATATTTAAAATTGCTTCTAAATATCTGGCTGATAAAAGTGATAGACACAATCATGGAATTGAAGTTCACATGAAATAAGGGATTATTGATGGAATAAAGCACAATTTTATTCTTAAGTATGTTGATTTTAAATGTATTTGAGACATCTAATTATACCTCGTTGGAAAACAGGTGCTAAATGGATCTGAATCTCAGTGGAGTGGCCTGGCATTTATACTTAAATGTGACTTCTAGATGGTACTTGAAACTACAAGTGTGGATAAGATTGAATGAAGAGTTAGACTATAATGAAAGGAAGAAGAGGACTTCAGATTAAACAATAAAAAGTGTGATATCTAAGTACCATGTACAAAAGAGATAGCAATAGCATATGAGAAAGTTCAGCTACAGAAAATTTAAAAAGTGTGAAAGGTTATTGGCATAGAAGCCAAGGGAAGAATATTTTAAGAAAGAACTAAAGGCAAATATTGCCTAATGTTATTGAAAGAGAAAATACTAACCTTAAAATTTTATTATATTTGGCAACATAGAAATGATTGTTGTTCTCAAATAATGGAGTCACAATGGAGTGATGGTACAGGAATACACCTGAGAAGATTTGAGACTAAACAAATAGGAGGAAAGGGCAACAAAAAATGCAGAAGTGGCTCTTTCAAGAAATTGACATGATTATAGAGAGAGAGAGAGAGAGAGAGAGAGAGAGAGAGAGAGAGAGAGCACAAAATACATAGAAGAGTGCATTCCAGTTATCAATGGGTGTGTGTGGTGTGGCAACCAATATTGGCTTAGAACAATAGCACTCACATTGTGATGACCCCTCCTAGCACGGCCAGTTGATGTGGCAGATATTCTGTGGAGTCTGTGTGGTTGCCCACAACATCAGGCTACAGTTGGGGTCAAGCATCATTTTACCAAAATCAGGTTAAGGTGCAAAGGAGGATCCTTGGATTTTGTTCCTGGTGTAAATTTTCTCAAAGAGAAATTCTCTGAATTCCCTTACATTTCTCTGAGTCTGAGACTTGTAAAAGCTGTTTTCTGCCTCTACAAACTAAATCCAATGGTGGGACAGTTGTAAAAATATCACAGTAGAATCTCCTGGTGAAAGAAGGAAAAAGCGAGGAATGAAGCAAAGAAGATCCACAGTAATTCTGAGATTTATTCAGGCACGAATTTTCAATTTCATGAAGTTTTATATTTAAATCTATTAAGATGTGATTTGTTTGCAATAAGCAATGTCAATTTAAAATGTCCATACTGATGTTTTGACACACATATGTAACCAATAAAGCATTAGAGAATTTTCCTCCATTCCCAATTTCCTTGTGCTCTTTTGACCATCCATCCCTCTCTCACTCTCAAGTGAATGATGACCTATGATTGCCATTATGGATAGCTCACATTTCTAGAATGTACGGTTTTTAACATAACAACAGTTTTCTACCATTGACATCATTGCTTCAAACAGAAGGAGACCATGCATGGCTGAGTCCAGAATCCCAATGAGTTAGTTGCTGCTTTGCCAAGTTTGTGCTCCTGCCATGCCCTGCGGTTCTTGAAGATATTAAGCTCTTCTGACTCATAAATGTTTCACAGAAAAATAGTTTCTGAGGTATCGTATAATAAAAGCTCAGAAGCCTCAGGAACAAATCTCTCCTTCCATAGTATACACACGAGGATCCCGCAAGTAAGTGTACAGCTGTGGTTCTTGAACTTTGATGTGCTTATGAATCTCATTACAATGCAGACTCTGATTGATCACATCTGGGTAAGTTCTGAGATTCTGCATTTTTAACTGTCTTTCATGTGATAACCATGCTTCCGGGGGCACACTGCTAGGTTTGTTGAACACAATGCCCAAATCCATGTTTATCCTAGTTTTGTGACATTTGGTTCCATTGCCCTAGTGACATTATGTAAAAGGTACCTTGAACCACACCATATAGACAGATAAATGCCCAGAGTGGTGATACAGTTTGGATCTCAATCGTCCACCTAAGGATCATGAGTTATGGTGTTTGTCCACAAGGTGGTGCTATCCTTTCTGGAAATGATAGAATCCTTAAGAGGTGAGATCTAGGGGTAAGTGATTGCGGTGTGCCCTTAGGGACTATAGGTGCCTGGTAATTTCTTCTGCCATTTTTCCCCTTAGACGCCACGAGGTAAGCAGTTTTGCTCCATCATGCTTAAATGATAAACATGAATTTGAGCATTGTGTTCAATAAACCTAGCACTGTGCCCCGTGAAGTATAGTTATCACATGAAAGACAGTTAAAAATGCAGAATCTCGGATCTTACCCAGAGTCTGCTTTGTAATGAGATTCAAAAGCACATCAAAGTTCAAGAAGCACAACTCTACACTTACTTGCATGATCCTCATGTGTATATTATGGAAGGAGAGAATTGTTCCTGAGGCTTCTGAGGTTTTATTATATGATACCAGGATGTGCTGCCCTGTAACAGGTGCAAAACCATAGGGCTAATCAATCATGAACTGAAATCTCCAAAACTGTGAGCTAAAATAAATTTTTCTCATTACAAGGCAACTATCTCAGGGTTTTCATTATAGTGGTGTAAAGCGAACAAAAATGCCTAAAATTTCTGGATGAAAATGTTGTCTTAAATAGGACTGTTCCCAAAATACTTCAAAAAGCTAAAATAAATAAACAAACAAACAGCGGTCTAGCTTTCTTTTCTAAACTAACAACATGATGTGTCAGGGTGATTAAAGTTTCCTAGATGAAAAGATTCTGATGATGGCTAAGAATGAAAATCATAGCAAAAACATGGCCCCGACTACCAGCATACCCAGAATACTATTGGTACATTTTTTAAAAATAGAATGGTATAAATAAACTAGAGATAAAAAATGAAACTCATTTGTAAAACAGGCAAAGGGGGAGTAAAACTTTAAAATTACAATTATTATTTTTCTACCTCCCTGGAATATAGTCCTGTGAGTACAGTATAACACCTATTTTTAAATTATGTGATGGTAAATGTTAACTAACATTATGACTATGCAAAATCATTCTGTTTATGCAAGTAAAGAAAGGCAATATAACTAAAATAATATGGTCTTATTAACCAACAGAATTATATGTCATATAACATTTGACAAAATGGTGAATGATGTGAAATTTAGCTGCACTGGTTTCAAATATAGTTTTAGGTTTTGCATTGCATATTAACACTGCTCTATTCAATCTATGTCTTTTTTGTTGTTGTTGTTAGGTGGTTCACTTTGTCTTACCCTAATTCAAACACTAAATATGCTGATTTTTATTTTAAAACCTACTTTTAAATCTAATATTTTTCCAGGGTAATAGATGGTGATTTTAGATACTTCCCCATAGAATATTTCATTTCAAAAATAGCACATCTTAGATGCAATTTCAAACAGGCATCAGTTATGAAATAGTATATATGGTTGAAATGCAATCAATCTTTTCCCTTTAATAGCAGATATAAATGAATGACATAGATCAGCTCTCTTTTTAACTAAATCAAAGAAAAACCTATCTTGATGCAATTTAAAGTTCTTTATTGGGATTACTTTTAAAATGTCTTTTTCAGGTATCTATTTGGATAAAACAGTATAATATGTTTATTTATGCAAAATAGCAAGTTTTGTGCTTGACTAGTTCAATAATATTCACAACATCCTAAGACAGTTGGTTGCTTAGTTTTGTTGACTTAAAAATAACAACAAAAAAGCATGCCAATGCTGCATTGCATAGGAAAAGTATTTTTAAAACCAAGACTAAAATAGAATGTATAATTCATTTCCAGAAATATAGAAAATTATACCAAAGGACAAGAAAACAATGATTATCTTGCCGTAATTTTTTCATAATTACTGATGCAAAGAAAATTATTATAGGAAAAATCCAAGGTCACAAACTATAAGACTTTTACAAGAAAATGTAACAGAAAATATTTATGTCCTGTGATTGGCAAACATTTAAACACAACACATAAAATAAAACAATTGATAAATCCATTCCTTAAATTATTATTAAATATAAATCATCCATTAAACTTAAGAATTCCTTCTCTTTTAATGGCATTGCTAATAAAACCAAAAGAGGTCATTTACAGAAAAGAAAAAAGATTTGTATACAGAATGGTAAATATATATATATATATATATATATATATATATATATATATATATATATTTACGTACATATATTTTCAATATTTAGTAAAATAACCTACTAAATATACAAAATATAGGAATGTATGAACAACAAAAAAGATAAATGAGTAGCAAGTAAACAAATGAAAAGATGCTTATTATTCTTAGTCATTAGGATATACAAATAAAAAAACCAAAATGAGATATTGCTATGCACCCACTAGAATGGCTTATGTTCAATGTTTGAAAGTACAGATGTTAGTGAAGATAGGGAGGAATTAGATCTTTCATACATATTTGTGGGGAAACAAAATGCTACAGATCCCCCAAAATGCACAGGCCAAATGTTCTCTCTGACTTGTGAATGCTAACCCAAAACAAGGGAGGTTGGGGAGGGGAATAATAGAATCCACTAGATTAGACAAAGGGAAATCAGGGGAAGGGAGGGGGAGGGGAATAGGAAAGACAGTAGAGTTAATCAGTCATAACTTTCTTAGCCTTGTATTTATATATAAAACCAGGATAACTCCACATCATGTACAACCACAAGAGTGGGGTCCTAATATTTATACTCTGTATGTATATATATATATATATATATATATATATATATTATTAATAATATATATTATATAATATATAATATATATATTATTAATAATATATATATTATATATATATATATTATTCCAAAATATATTCTACTGTTATGCATAACTAAAAAGAGTAAGTTAAAAAAATCAGTATAACAATTTCATTCAAAAAATTTTACAGATACTTCAGAAAAGCTTTGGCACTTTTTTTTTTTTTTAAGAAAGTTATTAGGCTGGGCACAGTGGCGCATGTCTGTAATCCCAGTGGCTGGGGGGGGGGGGGGGCTAAGACAGGAGGATCACAAGTTCAAAGCCAGCCTCAGCAATTTAGAGAGGCGCTCAGCAACCCAGTGAGACCCTTTCTCTAATAAAATACAAAATAGGGCTAGGGATGTGGCTCAGTGGTAGAGTGCCCCTGAGTTCAATCCCTGGTACCCCAAAAAAGAAAGTTATTCAGACACCATGGCATCTGGCCATTTTACTCCCAGGTATTTGTCCAAAAGGTCTGGAGAACATATGTCCACACAAAGATTTTTATATGAATATTGTAAATATCTTTGTAAGAAGAATAATCAAATTTTGGAAACAATGCAAATGTCTTCCAACAGGTAAATGCATAAACAAAATGGGTTTTATGCATGAAATTAGAATACTGCTTAGCAGTAAAAGGAAATGAACAATTGATATACTCAATAACATGAATATATCTTAAATTAATTATTGTGAGCAAAATAACTCAGTCCCTCTTTCTCCACAGTCCCTCTTTCACCCTAGCCAAGGGTGGTATTCAACGCCTATAATTCTAGTAATTTGGAGGCCAAGACAGGAGAATCACAAGTTCAAAACCAAACTCAAAAACTTAGCAAGACCCTGTCTTAATATTAAAAGGATTGGGATGTAGCTCAGTAGTAAATCGTTTCTGGGTTTAAGACCCAGTATCAGAAAAACAAAAAAGAGCACATACATTAGAACACTACATTCATAAACTGAGAAAATGCAAGTTAATCAATAAGTGATGGAAATAAAATCAGCATCTACCTGGAAATGGGAAAGGGATGAGGTAATTAAGGAAGTAAAAAATAACAAAGGAGTAAGAAGAAGTTTTGGAGCATGGTGGTTATATTTACAAACAGATTAAAGTGATGGTTCAATGGTGTGCATATATCAACAGTCATGAAACTGCTCTTCTTAAATATGTGTCTTTCTTGTAAGCCAAATTATCCTTCAATAAACTTCTAAAATAAATTTAAAGGCATGTGTAATTCAAGATAAAAAGAATGCTGCCTCATTAAGCCAGATTTATTTAGTGTTAGGATAGAAACGTTCTCCTTTTTTACTATTTATAATTAATTTTAAAATGAGTAAATTACAGTTGAAGCTGCTCTGCCCTTTAGGAGATTTAAAATACTTTTGTATGCTAAGGACAAGATTTGGAAACCATTTTTACAAAATATAATTTGGATACAAAGGCTACAGCTATTGATTCCCAGTTGTCTGTTAGTATTGTATTTTACAATCTCACTCAAATAGAATGTGAAATGTGAAAAATCGACGTTTGACAATTTCCCTTTTGCAGTGTTCTTTTCTTTTCCGGCGTGTGTTCAAATAAACATGTTTTCACTCGTTATCTCTAAATTTTGATATTTTCCTAAATCGTGTTTATTTCGAATAAATTAGTTTTTCCTCTCTCAGCTCTTTTATATACTATCATAGTCCTTTTGTGAATTTTCTGTTTATAATAGGGCCAACAAACAAAATAAGAAATGAAAAAAAAAAAAAATCCAAGGTGAATTCTTCTTATTCTAAAGATTCCCCCACCCCAAATGATTTGGAGAGTAATATTTTTTTCTTCTTACAACTGTTATAAGATATACTGATTTTCTTTGTTTGTTTGTTTGTTTTGCACCATACCCACCTCTTTAGGCATTTTCAGTGTTTCCTGCTCCACGGTGTTATTGATGGAGTATATCGCTGGAGTTCCTTGACCCTCTGAATTCTACTTAGATTTAACCAATGGAAATACCAGCAAGAGAGCTGGGGTTGTAGCTCAGCGGTAGTGTGCTTGCCTAGCATGCTGAGGTACTGGGTTCGTTTCTCAGCGCCCCATACGAATAAATAAAAATAAAGGTCCATCAACAAATAAAAAATATTAAGAAGCTGTGTGTAGTTAGTTTTCCATGAAGAAAAGCCGAAGGAGACAGTGCCTCTTCCCGGGCTCAGGTGGCAGAAGCATTGCATAGGTTGAGATGATGGTGATGTTGAAGTGGACCTCTGGTGGAAACTGCTCAGCCATCCTCTAACTAACTTGCACTTACTTTCAAGAAATGCCTTGGTGAGTGTCCACGATCATCCCTGTGAAGCTGTGTTGTGTCTGTTCTCTCTGAACTAGAAGACCAATGGAGTTGACACAATGCAATCAGATTTTCCAATTTTGATGGAAATAATGGTATCCTGGAAAAGTACAGGTAAGTTTTCTATGTTTAAATATGAAAATAGGGAGCAGAACTGACTTTAAAAGCAGTGTTAGTCCAAGCAACGACCCTACTCTGAGTAACAATTTTTGTGCTGGTTTTGCATCACTATGACCAAAATACTTAATAAAAACAACTTAGAAGCAGTGAAGTTTATTTTGTCTCATAATTTTAGATTTAGTCCATCGCAAGTCAACCCCAATGCTCTGGGACCATGCACCTGCCTAAAGTTACTATCTGAATAGTCCATTGAAATTAGAATGGACTGATTTTTTTAATAACCTAATAATTTCTACTATTAATATTCCAGCATTAACACAGGAGCTCTTGGGGGATACTCATATCTAACCCATACCACAACGCAAAACAAGTGAAACAAAGCAGAAGCTTTCATACACAGCAGGGGTAGCAGTCAACTCTGACAAAGTCTTACTTTGGGATTCCACTGTATGCCCATTCCCTGTCAGAATAGAGTACTATGGACCATCTTGATATCCTACAAATCATCACATTGGATATGGTCCATATAAATTTTATATTGTTATTAGCAAAACTTATATATGTAACTAGGTGGAAAATCAACCTCATGAATACTCACCTTCAGAAAAAATATAGAATCTAGTTGTTCTTAAGCATGTTAGGGTATTTCTTGTGGATTTTAAAGTTAAGTTACTGTATCTCATACTATCTCCTTGAAAGGGGCATAGGATTTGCAGAGCCCGGGGAGTTTTAGAAGCAATATTTTCAATAGCATTTTTGTGTTCTCTTGTCTGATGCATTTATTAGCTATCCTGTGACTTTACAAATTTTGAGTAAGAGCATGGGAAGGACTGAACTCTCCAATAGAGTCAGATTTTTGTGCAAGTGGCCATGACATTTGGCTGTTTGGTGTCAGAATATCCAATGGTATTTCCAGTGTCCATGTCAGTAAGAATTATGAAATGAGCCTCTGCCAAGAGCCAAATGAAGAATCAGAGAACAGACCCTTAGTATTTTAAAGCAAGACATGACCTCTTTTTTCTCACAATCATTCTACATCTGAGAAGAACTCTTTGGCTTCCTTCTTGACATGCAAAATGTCTGAACACAGGTGCCAATGACTGTGTATCCTCAACATCCCACCATCAATTGGGTCATGTTTGATCCAAAAGAATAAATAATACTGAATCTATAAAGTAGTATTTCTTTATTGGGTATATGTTGGGGTTTGAGTGTGCAGAGTTTAGCTCCCTCAGGCCTGACATTTTGCAAGAGCTGTGGTTGTGATTTAGGTCAGCTGAGGCAAACCTCAGTTAGGAGGAGGAAAAGTTCTCTTCCCCTTATCGCAAGTCACAAGTTCTGCGTGGTTTGGCCAAGAGGAAGAAGCTTCCTGCATACTTGTCCTGGGAACAGTACATTCTAAAGAAACAAATGCTTCCTCAGGGGATTAGATAATGTCTACAAAGAACTTTAAGAGGGTACTTATCAAATAAACAGGAACGATCTGAATTTAGCTCTGTGTATCCGCTGACGCATGATATTTGGGCAATGTGGGTAAAGGGTTATTAAGAATTGCTTGCTTTGTTAGAAGAAGAATATAAAAGGAACTTGCAAATAAACCTCAGCATGCAGTTGCAATTGCTGCCTTTGCTCTGCATCCCCTGTGTCCTGGTTATTTCGCGACCCTTACCCAGGGACCCGAACGCTCTAGACGTTCACAGGTATATATGAAAAAGTGATATACATTGGGCAGCCCATGAAGAAAGAAAAGTAATTGAGCATGTTCCTAAAGATTACATGATGCTAGTTTACCATTTAATTTTCTGTACTTCATTTACCGTATACAGACTCAGAGACCATGTTCTATGCAATTAGCACTCAACAGTGATGGGGAGGAGTTGGATGTCAGTTTCTTTCACAGCTTTTCCACTGATTGCTCGAAGGGTACAGGTACAGATGAGCCGAAGCACCAGGGATATAGATTATGAAATATCTGGATAACCTACATGCTTTTATGAAAGTTCACCTGATTCCCGCACAAATGAATGTTCCACAATAGAGGTCTTTGCTGATTCTCCAATAGGACAGCATTCCTGGTGGAGACTTTGCCATAATATATAACTCTTAAAACTGTATTTCTAAGTGGCTGTTTTGTGTAACCAGTTAAAGTGTATAATTCAAAATATTGAGGCATATTGCCTTGCTGATTTTTAAATTGTGGTGAAATATAGATAACACATAAATTGTTGTTTTAGTTATCTAAAACGTATATTTCAGTGGCATTACTTACATTCACAAAATGGTGAAACAATTTTGCTAGGTGTCGTGGTGCACACCTGTACTCCCAGCTGATTAGGAGGCTAAGGCAGCAGAATGGCAAGTTCGAAGCCAGCTTCAGCAACTTAGCAAGGCATTAAACAACCTTGTGAGACTCTGCTTCTAAATAAAATACAAAAAAAAAAGGGGGGGGGGGGGTTTGGAGATGTGGCTCAGTGTTTAAGTGCCCCTGAGTTTGATCTCCAGTACCAAAAAAAGAAAAACAAAATTATGAAATAATTATTATCAGCTATTTCCATAATTTCTCATTACCTGAAACAGAAAATCTCTAACCAACAAATAATAATTTCCTATTCTGTGTTCCCCACCCTAAAACCCAGAAACCCTTAAATTATATTTTTCTGTATTAATTTCCCCATAAATATTGTGGCTGTTCAAGTCCTCTTTCCATTTTCTAGTGGAGCTACTTGTGGTTTTGTTGTTGAGTTGTGAGAGAACTTTGTGTGTTCATGATTCTAAACATTTATTACACATATAATTCAGGATTTGCACACATTTTCTCCAGTTCTGTGGGTGTTCTTTTCACTTCATTTTTGAACAAATGAAATTTGTTTTTTTTTTTTTTTTTCATCTTTTATGAATCATGCTTTGGTTGTCACGTATCAGAATTAATTCCACTCTTAAGGATATGAATATTTACACCAATGTTTTTTTCTCAAGCTTTTATAATTTTAGCTTTTATTTTTAGGTTAATATTTTGAGTTAATGTATTTTAATAGTATGTGGAAGGGATACAGCTTCATTCCTTTGGGTGTGGATATCCAGTCATCCCAGCATCATTTGTTGAGGGGGCAACTCTATTGAATGGACTTGGCTTATACTAATAATAAATTAGTATCAATGTCTGGGCTTCGTTCTGAACTCTTGACTCTATTCCACTTGTCCATATGTCATTCTAGTCCAGATGTTCTCATGCTAGTACAACAGATTTTACTATTGCAAATTAACATTAAATTTTAAAATTGAAAGGTACAAATCCTCCAATTTTTTCTTTCAAGAGGTTTTTGTTTATTTATGGCTTCTTGCAATTCCACATAAATTTTGAATTGGCTTTTTTGTTTCTGTAAAAAAAAAAAAAAGACTGGTGGAATTCTAATAGGGATTGCATTGAATATATAGATTACTTTGGGTGGTATTAATGTCTTGATAATCATCACGTAGTCCTACCTGTGAGCATGGGATGTGTTTTTATTTATGTAAGTTTTCTTTAATTTCTTTCAGTAATGTTATTTGTAATTTAAGAGGTAAAATCTTCCACCTCCTAAACTCATTTTGTTTCCAAGTACTTTATTTAGATGCTATTTTAAAAATAGTAATATAACTGTTATTATATTAATATTGAATATTATACAGTGTTAATATATGAATAATAACTACATAAATATTATTAAATTTACTATTCATTCTTATAATAAAATTATGATATGGAAAGCAATATGGAGATTTCTTGGAAAATTGGGAATGGAACCACCATTTGACCCAGCTATCCCTCTCCTCAGTCTATACCTAAAGGATTTAAAAACAGCATACTACAGAGACACAGCCACATCAATGTTTATAGCAGCACAATTCACAATAGCTGAACTGTGGAACCAATCTAGATGGCCTTCATTAGATGAATGGATTTTTTAAAAGTGGCATATATACACAATGGAATATTATTCAGCAATAAAAAAGAATAAAATTATGGCATTTGCAGGTAAATGGATGGCATTGGAGAAGATAATGCTAAGTGAAATTAGCCATTCCTCCCTCCCCCCCCAAAAAAAAAAACAAATGCTAAATGTTTTCTTTGATATAAGGAGGCTGATTCATAGTAGGATAGGGAGAGGGAGCATGGGAGGAATAGACAAACTCTAGATAGGGCAGAGAGGTTGGAGGGAAAGGGAGGGGAGATGGGGTAATTAATGATGGTGGAATGTGATGATCATTATTATCCAAAGTACAGGTATGAAGACATGAATTGATGTGAGTATACTACCTATACAACCAGAGATATGAAAAATTGTGCTCTATATGTGTAATAACAATTGTAATGGATTATGCTGTCATATATAAATAAAAAATAGTTTTAAAGAATAGTAAAAGTAACTATTATTATGTTATTAACATTAAATATTATACAGTGCTAATATGCAAATAATAACTATACAAACATTATTAAATTTATTATACATTCTTATAATAAAAATTCTGATTTTTATTATTAGAAGCATCAAAATGAATGAAATAACCTGAAAATAAATTTAACCCAAAATGCAAATGTCTTATCATTTGCAGCTACAAAAGAAAACTTAAAGAAATTAAAAGAATAAACTATATGACATTACATATGTTGATATATAAATGTTATATAAAATATATAGCTAATATGTCTAAATGAAAATTATATTAATATACAATATATTATAATTATTAAATAAATTTAATATATTATATTACACTATAATATGTTACATTACACTAGTCATAATAATGATGATATTCTAACAGAATTGCTATCCTAATTTTTTTTTTTATTGTTCTGATATTTGTGTGTAGGTCTTATATTCTGAAACCACTTATTTGTTTTTTAGTTTTGGTATCTTTCCGTTGTATTCTTTTAAATTTTAAATCATATATGTGTGCAGATAATCTTTACTTATTTTTTTTCTTTTTGGATGCCTTTCATTTATTTTGCTTACCTAATTGATTTAGCCAGAACTTCTGCTAAAATGTTTAAAAGAAATAATAAAAGCAAACATATGTATGTATCTTATTTGTAATTTTTTTTTTTTTGAGGGGGAAGCTTCCATTGTTTTTATTTTCTTTTTTAAAAATTTTTTTTATTATTAATTGTTCAAAACATTACAAAGCTCTTGACATATCATATTTCATACATTTGATTCACGCAGATTATGAACTCCCATTTTTTTACCCTGTAGAAATTTTCACTTTCATTATTGAACACGATGCTAGCAGTGAGTTTGCCAGAAGTCCTTTACTTTATTAAGAAAGTTACCTCCTAGTCCAAGTTTTCTAGATATTTTTTCATTAATCAGGGCTGAATTTTTTTAAACTGCCTTCTCACTAATGGAAATAATATTTTTTTGTTATATTAATGTGATATACTAAATTTATAATCATTGATTTTCTTATGTCATAGTCAAGTTTTGGTTATCCTTTTTACTGTGCATTTGGTTGCAATTTGCTAGCATTTTATTGGGTATTTTTTGTCAATAATATTTTTTGTCAATAGTCATGATTGGTATTGGTTGTCTATCTCCTTTCTAACAATGTCTTAGTTTTGATATTATGGTAATATGGCAACGTTTAGCAATTTTCAAATCGGGGTTGTCATTTTACTATCAAATTATAGAATCTATTTTTATATTCTAGGCATAATTCCATTATCAAATGTGTGATTTGTGAATATTTCTTCCCAATGTATAGTTGCCTTTTTACTTTCTATAGGGTATCCTTTATTGTCTTTGAAGCACAAAATTTACATTTTTATGAAGTCCAAATTTCCTATTTTTTTTTCCTTTAGTCCTTTGTACTTTTGTTGTTATAACTAAGAAACCATTCCTAACCTCAGTTCACAAAAGTACATTCTTGTGTTTTCTTTAAAGAGTTTTAAGTTTGAGTTTTCACAATTAGCTCTATGGTCCATTTTTAGTTGATATTTGTATATAATGTGAGGTAAAGATCATAGTCTACATATTTACATGTGAATAACGAGTTGCTCCAGCACAATTATTTGAAAATATGTGATTAGATTGTCATGACACCCTTATTAAAAATAAGTTGACTACATGCAGCATGTAACTTAAAATGAATCTCTCTTTGTGATACATTAAAACTAATAAAATGTATCAACAAATAAAGTGCACCATGAAAATTTTTAAAAATTAAGTTGAATATAAATGAGAAGTTAATCATTGACACCTAATTTCATCTTTGTGTCAATACCATACTGCCTTGATTACTGGTACTTGGTAGTGAATTTTGAAATTGGGAAGTATTTTCTAGCCGCTTTCTTTTCCAGGATAGTTTTTTTTTCCTAATCTCGATTTCTTACATTTTCATCTGAAATATGGTATGAACTTTTTAATTTCTACAAAAACATGCAGCTGGGATTTCAGTAGAGATTATATTGACGAGGTAGATCAATTTGAGAAATATTGCCATTTTGACAATGTTATGTATGAAAACCTATCAACAGAGAATATCTTCCTGTTCAGATTTTTGTGCTTTTTTGGCTTCAGTAGTCACAAACATTGAACATGTGTTGAACTTATTTTATAATATTTCTACCTAAATATATTGTTTTTTTCTTATTATTTTTAAGGGGAATCTTGTCACAAGCTCAGCTGAGCTGGAAACAGCAGCAATTTTATGTGTTGTAGCAACCAATTAAAATCAGAAAATCAAAATCAAAATGGCAGTCAAGTTTTTAATCACTTATGGTAGTTGTGACCGGCTCTCTGGCCACCCAGCAGTGCAACCAGCCCACTGGTTCCTGCTGAGAAGCAGCAGGGGAGCCGTGAATCAGAAGAATGGCAGCCAGGTGGGCTAAAGCACAGACAGCAAGCACCAGCTGCCCTGCCAGGCCTGCCATTATGGCGCGAGCCTGAGACACAGTGGGTCAGCCCAGAGGCCAGATGGAGCCAGCCGATTGCTCACCCCTCAGTTCTTCACCACTCAGCAGCTTGGCTTGCACACAGTGGGGATGTCAGCTGCGCTCCAACAACACTGCAGCTCCAGACACCCCACTGAACATGCGCAGTTCACTGACATCAACTTCCCTTCTTCCCATTTCCCTTGGAGAAAATGGAAGCAAGGTAAACCTGAATGGGATTCAGGACTAACCAATAGCATTACTACTTTCCTAAACCCTTATTAGCATAAATTTGGGCCAATCACAGTGATTCAAGTGCTATATAAACTACTAGACTGGACCACTTGGGTGGAGAAAACCAGCTATAGTGTCCCCTCTGGCAGTTCCTGAGTTCTGTTCCAGTTTGTATTCTTCCATGTATCCTACTCTCACACTCACTCTTGCTGGTCTGTGGATTTCATTCTTTTGAGTTCACAAGACATGAACCCTGAAAAAAAAAAAAAGAAATTGATGGTATGTATGTATGTATGTATGTATATACTGGAAATTGAAGCTAGGGGTGCATTATCACTCTGATAAACCCCAGTACTATTTACTTATTGATTGATTGATTGATTCATGTATTTTATTTTGAGCCAGAGTCTTACTAAATTGCTGAGGGTCTTACTAAATTTCTGAAGCCAGCTTCAAACTTGCAATCCTCCTGCCTCACCTTCCCAAGCTACTGGGATTACAGTCATGTAATTATATATTCAAACATGGGCCACTATGCCTGAATATATAACTCAGGGAGCATTCCTACTGGGTATGAACCCAGGAATGCTTTTCAACGACCCATGTCCCCAGTTAATTTTATTTATTTATTTATTTTCTTAATTTTGAGACATAGTTTCACTATGTTTCTGAGGCTGGTTTGAACTTGCAGTCCTCCTCCATCATCCTCTCAGGCCCCTGGGATTACAGGTGTGTACTACTGTTGCCAGATTCTCTCTTTCATTTTCCTCTATGGAATGGTACATTGGTCAGAAGTTAGGCGGATCATCATAGAGGTGGGATTGTCTCACTGTTGAAGATGCTCTAAACAAAAGGTTCTTGAAGATTTATAAATACTGGGACAGGTGCACGAATCTGAATGGAAAAGAACTAGATACTTTTTGTCCTTTATTAAATTAATACAGGGTATTGTTTTGACTTATTTTTTTGTAGAGGGATCAAAAATGTTTTCAGGATTTCCTTCTCCTCCATCTGATAAGGAATCTTCATGAGATCTTTCTGAATAAGACTTCTGCCAGAGATCCTAGATAAAGAAACCAAGGAATGAAGGCTTGGAATGAAAATATTCATAAGAACATGGCCTGACCATCTCATTCAGAAGGTCTGGCTCATGGATTGCAACTGTCCTTGAAGACTATGATGTGTTAACTGTGCACCTAGTATGGGCAGCTTTCCCCCATGAAAGTCTTTGTTGCGGCCAAATGGTCATGATTCAAAAATCACATTATTTTTTTCCAAGGTAGCTGAAATTCTCCAAAGTATATATTATTCTATTTTCAGATTTCTCTATGCTTGTATATAGAAATACAATTGATATTCATACATTTATCTTCTATTCTACAGTATGATTGAACTCATTGTTTTTGTATCAGATTTTTTTATGTATTCTTCAGTAAATTTTTTACATGTTACATGAGAATACAAATTTTCTTTCTTTGTGTCCATTTTGATGACTTTTTCTTCTTGCCTAATTGTTCTGATTAGAAACCACAGTAAAATATTGAGTATAATTAGTGGTAGGAGTCATCCTAATATTACTCCTGATTTTGAAATGAAAGTCTTCAGTTTTCACTCATCAAATGTAATGTTAGCTCTGTTTCCTATGTGTGTTTGTGGGAGGGATATATCACATTGTGAAAGTTTATTTCTATTTACATCTGTTCACTGTTTTTAGAATGAAAACATGTTAGACTTTATGAAATGTTTCTCTGCAACAAATGAAAATACTACATGTGCTTTGACCTTGATTGTATTAATGAGGGTATTGTTTTGATTATTTTCAGAAATTAAACCAACCTTGCATTCCTGAGACAAATCATACTTCATCATTTTTTATAATATTTTTCATGTGTTTAAGTAAATTTACTAATATACTTCTTGTGGAATTTTAATTTCTATATGTATAATGGATAATGAGCTGTGATTTCTGTTTCTTATAATGGTTTCATTTAGGTTTAGTATCAAGTGATTCTGGCCTCATAGATTAAGTAGAGATTTATTCCTTCCTTGCCTATATTTGGGAAATTTCCATAAATGATTGGATTTAAATCTTTAAATGTTTGGTAGCATTTACTAGAATAACAGTCTGGACCAGGATTTTTTTTGTTTTCTTTTTCATGGTTTGAAAGATCAAACCCAGAGCCTGGCACATACCAAGTAATTGCTCACCTCTTACCTATATATCCCAATCCAAAAAAAAAAAAAAAAAAATGTATTTTATTTTTAGTAAATTTACTATTTTCAGACCTATATAATATTTAATCAATTTATGTATAATGCAATTATTAATAATGTTGAATTTATTCTAGCAATTTTGCTATTTATTTTCTAAATGTCGTAGGTCTTTTCCCCTTTTTATACATTTACTGAATTTTTCACATTAAATAACTACTTTATGACCTAGATCTTAATATTGTTATTTCTTTTTAATTTTGCTATATTGTTTTGTAATTTTCTTAGTTTTTCCTTGTGATTACATATGATATCTTACAACATTCTAGCTTGTACGAATACCAACATAATTTCAAACCTATAAAATACTTTGGTTTAATATAGCTCTGTTCCCTATTTCCTACTTCAACATATTACTACATTAATATTATCTTTATATGTCATAAGCCAAACACAGGTTTATAATTATTTTTTTTAATTTTTATTGTTGGTTGTTCAAAACATTACATACTTCTTGATATATCATATTTCACACTTTGATTCAAGTGGGTTATGAACTCCCATTTTTACCCCGTATACAGATTGCAGAATCACATCAGTTACACATCCATTGATTTACATATAATTATTTTTTAAGGTTTTCTTTTAAGTCAGGCAGAAGTATTACAAAAAAAATATCTATGTGTTTAGTTTTTCTTGTGTTCTGTTCTTTTCTTGTGTTCTGCATTTCTTTATGAAAATTTTGGTATAATGTTGTTTACTTGAAGCCTGAAAACTCCATTAGTATTTCTATAAGACAGCTCCATCATCTTCAGATTATCTCAGTGTTTGTATTCTGGGAGTGTCTTAAGTGTATGTTTCATTTGTGCCTGACATTGTTGGTGATCAAATGTTCTTGATTAAATAATCCTTTTCTTTCATCACTTTGAATATATCATCCTACTACTTTCTGGGTTCCATGTTCTTTGTTTTTTTAAGAGAAGTCATCTGTTAATCATACCAAAAATCTTTTATCTATAATGTATCACTTTCTCTTTCTGCTTTCATGATTTTTTCTTTAACTTTCAAATGTTTTGACTCTAATTTGTTTATCCTGAATCTCGAGACTCTCTTAATTAGAATTCGTTATGTCTTGGATGTGTCATGTTTTGCCATATCTGTAAGGTTTCTTAGCAAGATTTTCTTTAAATATTACACCTTCCAATTTCTGTCAGCCTCCTTCTTCTGGGACTTTTATATATATTTTCTATATATTTTTTCTTTTTTCAACTTCAGAATGAATAATCTCAATTGAGATTATTTCTTCAAGTCCACTGGTTCATTTTTATGTCTACTTACATTTACTATTTAGATCATCCAGAATTTGTTTTCATTTATTTACTTTACAACTTCAAATTTTCTCTTATTTTTATACTATCTTCTTGTTAATAATAATTATTTTTGAGATATTGCTTTATTATATTTATTTAGTATTTTACACATTGCGATTTCATTTAGTCACTTAATATATTTATAAGAGCTGATTTAGAGTCTTTACCCAGTTACTATATCTGTCTTCAATTACAGTTTATACTAACTGATCTTTTTCTATATATGAATTATACTTCCTGGTTGGAGGGTGCGAGCGTGTGTGTGTGTGTGTGTGTGTGTGTGTGTATGTGTGTGTTAGATACATTTAAAAAAAAAAACTGAATATTTTAAAGGATATAATGTGAATTCTGGAAATCAGATCCTTCCCCACCTTTCCCAGACACTGTTTATTATTGTTGCTATTGTGTTTTTAATGACTTTTGTAGACTAAATCTATAAGTCTTTACATTTTGTCAGATATACTTCTGAAGTCTCTGCTCACTTAGCTTACTAAGAAACTAATGATTCAAAAAAAAAAAAAAAAAAAAACAGTTAAATGTCTTTAACAACTAAGATCCTTAAACTTACCAGGGACTTTGTATGTGTTTGGTCCACACTTTAGTAGACATGCAACTTGCAGTTATTCCTGAGCAGTCACTGTCAGCTCTGACACAGCCTTAAGGTCACCCTTTGGTGAGAAATTAAAGCATTTTCCTGTGCATACAAATACATGCATGGGCATTCTTATAGATTCCAAGGGATATACCAGAGCTTTTCAAAGATTCTTAAATGTGTATCATATTCCATCATTATTTGAAAAGTTTCTTATGCAGTTTTTTTTTTTCCTACTCACCAAGTAGCACAACCTCAGGGATACATGATATTAAGCATTACCACTATTGATTTTCAACAAACCCTCAGGAGAAAAGATATTCCCATGTAATAAGTTCTATATCAGGTGGAAATATAGAAAAGTCTTGTGAATGGGATTTTTCTTAAGACCTCTCAGGTCATACAGACATAACTTTCTGGGCATGGGTTTTTATAGAAATCATTAAATTCTTATAAATTATAGGAATTTATTCTGCCCCCTCAAGAAACGAATAGGCTGCTGGTGATGAGGCAATCTGGTTTTCAAGTCTATCATGAAATTGAGAGAGAGAGAGAGAGAGAGAGAGAGAGAGAGAGATCAAAAGAGAGAGAGAGAGAGAGAGAGAGAGAGAGAGATCAAAACAGAGCAAATTAAAATGCACAAAACTTGCTCTTATTATCCCTAGTTAGCTCTTTTTCTTCAATCTGTGGTTCTCAGATTATTATAAGATTTTAGTTAATAAAGTTTTCTCTTTGCTTTTATCAAGGAATATGTTTTCCAGATCCTTACTCCCTCTCTCAGCTAAAGTTTCCACTTAGAGACTTAATAGTTATTAGCAGTTCCAGAACTTTATATACTAATCCATATTTGCTGATACACTGCTAAATGAGCCAAACATTTCAGTCAGGATTTATAATTTTAAGTTAAATAAAAGCCATTATATGCTCATGGTCATACTATTTTCCACTAGAAACCCAAATGTCCATTCTGATGGAATCTAAGGTTATGAGTATGGAGAAACATGATAATTAATATTTGAAATGGAATGGGAAGAATTGATAATATTTCCATACAATGAACTCATATGTTCTATCCATTAGTAATGTAACACTGAATACCTCTACATCATATCCTTTAGAAAACACTTTATCCTAGGAGGACAACCATGTGTCTCTGCCAATATGTCCCTGCATTTTGATGTTTACTATGATTGTATGATTTTTTTAGCCAATTAAATTAGTGCATGAATTTAGAGTCAAAATTTAAAATTTTTATATGCATACCATATATGTATATTCCATTGACATTTTTAGATAGTAAGTTGGTGATTACTGAGGGTCTGGAGTGTCTGAGAGAGAGAAAGGGATGGGAAGAAATTGGTCAGGGAGTAAAATGTTCAATTAGAAAGAATAAGTCTGTGTGTCCTATTAAAGAGTAGAGTGACTAAATCTGATAAAAATGCAATGTATATTTCATAAAAATTAGAAGATTTTGAATCATCTCATATGAAAAGGTAAATGTTTAATGTGATAGATATGCCAATTCTCCAAATTGCTCATCATAAAATGTATGCAGATATTGAACTATATTGTAGCCTATAAACATGTATAATTATTATATCTCAATCAAAACTAAAATAAAATTTTAAAGGATTATGATTTGGCTATACCTCATATTCAAGGAGTGAGAAATATGAATAATAAACTAGTAGTGACATACAATGTCCACTTTTGGCTCAAACATTAATACTGTTTCTGAATTTTAAAAAAATCCATTCATCTCTATCTTTTTAAGAAACCAATGAGATTTAAAGTACATCACAGCAACATGATACTTTGGATCTTTTGGGGCCTACCACTAATGTTCCTATTTCATACTGTGATTGAATATGAGGGAGACAAACAACTTTGCATTTTTTAAATTATTTGATGGTAATGATGTTTTAAGTAATTTCTCCTTTTAGCTACAGGATAAGAAAAAGAAGTGAGCTCAGAAATAGTTAATATATTTTGTCTGCATACTGTTATAAAATCAATTCATGTTTGCTAAATTGGACCAATTGAATTCCAAAATCATTTGGGGCTATTCTTACTTCATTTCATCTGATGCAAAATTGCACAAGTAACTATTTTACAAAAAAAAAACAAATAAAGCCATTGCAGAAATGCAATGAAATGGCCGTAATTTAGTGGATGCTCCAATAATAGTGCAATCAATGAATGGGATAAAGAATGTTGCTAAAACTGCAGTATTATTTACAGGTGTCTTAGTCAAAGTGATCTATGATAATTTAGCTGTCAGGTCTGACAAAGCCACGTAATTTTGATATATGAAACTTTAACCTTCAAAGAATGTCAAAATCATCATTTGATTTTTTTAATTTAACTTTATAAAAATGTCTCTTTATTTTATTACAGTAATATTAACATTTTTAAGAAGTATAGATCCTATCACAGGGCAGATTTAATAATATTTCTCCTAAATACTGAAAAGAATAATGACAGAAAACATTAGTAAGTTTAGCAGCTTTGGCTAAATGTCATTTCATAAACTCATGGTGGTTGGTTTTGCTGGTTGCTATAATTGTCTCTCTCTACTGTTGATACATGATGTAATGTGATGCCATTTATTAAAAAAAGAAAAAGAAAGATTCCTAAGGCCCACCTTAGGTTCACTGGTTCAGAATCTTTGGTTATGGGGTCCTGGGACACCTTCAATTAACAAGTAGCTCTTTTACTGAACCTTGTGTTCTTCCAAATTTATATGCTGGGTCTCACTTTGCATCTAAAGTTGCTATAATAAGAATGACTCAAGGGCTGAACTCCAAGTTGAATCTGCTGTAGAATTGGTTAACCTTGTATACCGATTATTTCCTGTTTCTTCTTATTTAACTCCTGACTAATAAACAAACTTCATTACTGGATTTCTTCTCTCCACAATTGCCTCCAAAACCCAGTCCATCCTTTGTCTCATTCCTTTGCAGCTTCAATTCTTCCACTTTATCCACCTCATTCATTCTACTTCTTCCAAAACAAGAATTCTGCCACCGACCTGTCCTTCTGTGTGCTGATAACCTATGCTACTAGCTCCATGTGCAGTTTGGCTGCTCTGTCACAGCACTTTACCGCCAGAGACAGTTGATGATAAAAGTCTCTGAAAGTCAAAAAGTGAACATGGCTTATTACCACTGAGGACAGAGGATAAAAAAAGTTAATCAGCTGTATGATCATACTGTTAAATACTCCCTGCTCTAATATGCAATATTAAAAAAAAGTATGATGTTACACACATCTGTGCCATAATCCTACCTTAATGATTTGTCTGCTCTTGGAGTTTTTCATCTTTTCTAATTCCGTTCTAATCCATATGGTATCTGCTCTTGTTTTTGTCAGTATACAAACTGAAGTTACAAATGTGAATTTTCATTTTGAGCATATTGTTTTAGTCATTTCTAAAAGATTACAACAGCTTCAGAAGGAGTCATTATTAATGTTTTTGTAACATATTTTGAGGTTTAGACAGCATTACCTGAATTAAAACTCTGAAGACTATTCCACATTAATGAGAAACGAATATCCACAGGAATTTCGCCAGAGTTACATATTTATGTTTAAATACAGCAAACCCTCCTTATTCACTGGTGTTGCATTTGTGGATTCAACCTCAGTTCAATAATATTTGAAAAAAAAATGTCTGTACTGACCATGTACAGTCATATTTTCTTGACATTATTTTCCAAACAATATATCAAATATTTACGAAGCATTTTCATTCTATTAGGCATCATATGTAATTCAAAGCAAATACTATTCTATTTTATATAAGGGACTTGACATCAGATGTTGATATCCACAGGGAGTCCTGGGACCAATTTATCAGGGTAGCAAGAAACAAATTTATATGCTTTTAACTACATGATTCCTTTTTTTGTTTGTGTGTTTCAAAAAATTGACTACATGAGTATAATACACAGAAGGAACCCCAGGAGGCAATGCATTTAGTGTATTATATATAAGTGAAGATCCTAGATGATATATAAAAGACACTCCTGATCAAATATATAATTATTCCAAGAATTATTACCAGAAAAAAAAGAGACTTGTTTGTAAACTGATTGGGAAAGTTCAAATAATCCAGTTAACAAAATTTGTTACTAATAAGATGATGAAAAAAAAATTCAATACAGCCTCTTCTTTAAGACTTCTGGAGGTTGAGGGTGAACAGTGGTATTTATAAATTCTCTTAGCATCCATATTTAAAAGAGAGATGATAACTGGAGAAGAAATGGTGGAATAATCTGGAAATTAGGTAAGGGTGGGACATAATGAAGGGAAAAAATAAAAATCATTAAAATAAATTTTAATAGGTCTTTGTAAGACAAAGATGCCCACCTGAGATGGCTGTGCAAAATTATAGGTCCTGTTTCTTCTTCATCCAAAAGATTCGGGCTCATGTCTTGAAGTGCCAAACACTTAATCATATATATTATTCCTATTTTTTTAACATTTTATTTCATATCATGTTAATTTATTTATAAACTCATACATAAAACCTGCAAATTGCGCATATCTACGGGGTACCAAGTGTGCATGTATACTTTCACATAATAGTTAAAACGTGTTAAGCATATTTTTCTCTTCAAACATGCACCATTTCTTCATGGTGAAAACTTTTTAAAAAGCCATTTTTTCTAGCTTTCTGAAATGCACAGTACATCATTATCTTATCTACAGTCACCCCATGTGCAATGACACACCATAACATCTTGTTTCTATCTAACTATAACTCAGAGATCACTAGTCAACATTTCCCCATCCCTCCTGACTCTTAATCTTCCAGTCTTGTAGTGACCACCACCTCACTTTCAATTTATATGAAATCAAATTTTAAAAATTCTGCACACGGTAATATCATGCAATGCTTGTATTTTTGTGCCTGGCTTATTTTACTTAATATATGATCTCCAGTGCTATGCATGTTGTTGTAAATGACAGGTTTTTTTTGTTTTTGTTTTTTTTTTTTTTTTTTTGTCATTGTCTAGTATCGATAGTACATATGTGCCACATTTTACTTATCTATTCATAAGATAATGCACATTTAGGTTGACTTTATATCTTGGAAATGGTGAATAATGTTGCAATGAACTTGGGGCATAAGTTTCTCTATGACATACTATTTCATTTCTTTGGATACCTACTCTTACATGGAATGGCTGGATCATATATAGTTCTCTTTGTCATTATTTGAGGAATTCCTCGTTGTTTTCTACAATGTCTGATTTAGGTTAACATTTTCATCAACATTGTACAAGGAGTCCCTTTTCTCAACATCATCACCAACATGTTTCTTCAGTCTTTTTTGATGGTAGCCATGCTTACTGGGGTCAGGTAATATTTCATTACAAAATATAAATCATTTGATTTATATAATATAAATCATTTGATTTATATTTCCCTTATGATTAACGTATTATCATTGTTTTGGGCTTTCGGATGTCTGCAGATTATACACTCTGAAAAAATAATTTTCTTTCATATACTTCCATATGTATATAACTGTTCTGTGTCTGAGAATTAGCAATGGTACTTAAAACTACAGTGTATAATGTCTCTATTCAGTATCTACGAAGAATTAATTCCTTAGATGCCAAAACCCAACATGCTCAAGTCCCTTAAATAAAGTGGTGTTTTCTTTTTCTTTCTTTCTTTCTTCTTTATTTATTTATTTATTTTTTGCATATGACCTATGTATATCCTCCTGAATACTTTAAATTATCTCATACTATTTATAATGGCCTAATACAAGGTAAAAGTTGTGAAAGTAATTGTTATACTATATTGGTTGGGGAATAATGACAAGAAATTAGTTCAACATGTTCGGTACAGATACAATGTTTTGAATATTTATAATTCCAAGATACTTGAATCTATGAATGCCCAATCTGCATATATTAATGGTTGATTATATATACATTTTCTCCAAGAGTTAGTTACCTGCTAGAAGCTCTAGAAGTGGTGTATGAATGATAGAGAGCCCTCAGTGTGACCTTGCTGGAAATTTTCAAATGTCTCCCAAATTCTGGTGAATTTTGGAAATGTGCTGTGAAGATTACCTTCTTTTGTGATAGTCTCTGTGTAAGCAAGTTAATGGGACCAAAGATAAGAACAGTAAAAAATCAGAAGTGGACAATTGGAAGAATGGTTTCTCTCAAAGGAAGAAGGAAAGAAGAACAGCCCTTAAGTGGGCAAGCAAGACTTAAAATGCAGAGACTACATGAAAGGATCTTACATAAAGGTTTCAACATTCTTTTTTCCATTTTCCATTAACAATGGAAATATCTATTGTTAAAATTCAGTCATTTGTTTGATTTGTTTTGTCTTTTGTTTATATCCATTTTGTTCTTGTTGAAAATTACCATCCACCCAACTTTTATGTTAATGATGCTGGGAATATTAAAGAGAATAGAGTCATGAAAGAGTCATGACTCTCTCTGTCACCCCTAAGCTGAGAACAGAATGCACATAATTGATCAAAGTAATGGAATATAGAAACAGAATATATCATTCAGTAAGTTTGGAAGTTTCTGAAGTTTGGGTCAAATTAAAAGACCAGCATGCTTTATAAACCTTATATAAAGCACAGAATTCAAATGAATAAGTTGATAGAACTCTGTGTAGCACCAGAAACTTGTGTGTATATATATTAAAATGTGTGTGTATAAAGGTTTTCATTTTTTTTTCCTGATTACACATGTGCGTGTGTATGTGTGTGTGTGTGTGCATTCTTTCTTTCTCTGATTTGGAGGATTTCACCTGTTTTCTTCTTCACTATTATCTAAAAATTTCCTTTTGTTGGTGCACTATAATTATATGTAGTCATGGGACGTGTTGTTTCATATTCACACATGCACAAAATATAATAGTATAATTTGTTCGACTTCATTTCTAAGAAACCTGTATTTTAATTGCAATATGAAACCTTCAGCTCAGTGAAGAATTAAAGCTAGCTAGAAGCACTTTGAAGAAGGATAGCTTAAGTTTCTATCATTAAGTAGAGGCAGCATCCATGGTGTTGGATTCTCATAAAGGTAGGAATGAATGTTGATTTTAGATGTTGGCTAATGCATGAACTTGGATTATATAAAACCTCAACTTTTGTCTGCTAAATTTCTATATCTTTCTGTATATGCCAATTTCAATCCTCAAAGAAAAGAATTTCACTGGCACGTTTCATAGCAGTTGAGCTATTAGGTCACTCATAGGACTCTGGGGAGCCTATGAATTAGCCACACAGTGATTGTTTGGAGACCAACCATCTAGAGCTGACGGAATGTCATATTTTAAATAGCATAGCTTCTTCTAGAAATACCCTGCAGGAAAGAAATGACTGCCAGAAAGATGACTGAGGTGTCTGATTTGACCTCCACAATGATACTGTCTATTGATGGCTTTCATCTCCCACCCTACGCTTACTTACCTCATTAACAACCTTTCTCAGACACTTTCTATGTTTCTTAGCCCATACATGCTAATGTTCCCCAGGATCTCATCTTTGCCCCCTTCTTACCAGCTGTGCCATTGTTAATATTGAAATTCCAGTGGCACCCATTTAACATTCAATTAAATGGTAACTTCATTCGATAACTAATTCTGACTGTCTCTGCTGGAAGTCATATTCCTAATAAATAATGTATGCATATTAGCAATCTCCTAGCGCACTACTCCAGTTGGATGAACTTATTCATTTCCCCAAAGTAATTTCAAATCTTGAAATCTTTATCTGCACTCACTAGACTTAATGCTGTGAATGAAAAAGACAAGGGTTGCTTATTCATCACTGCATTCCTCATCATCTGGCCCATGGTAAGTATAGAATAAGTGTTTTTAGATTAAGTAATTAAAAGCAGACAGTACAGTGGCACCTAGACCAGAAATTTGAAATTCACCTTCCTTTTACCCTTTATTTTGTTTGTCATCTACCCAATATTATTTATATATATATATATATATATATTATTTATATAGATAGATAGATAGATATAGATAGATAGAAAGATATAGATATTTTTTCCACAGTAAGTTTTTTTTAATTTATAATAGTGATTCATTACCAGAAAATGTTATTGTTTGAATAAATGTTCCCCAAAGGCTCATGAGTTAAAGGTTTATTCCCTATGCCCTAGCTCTGTTGGAAGGTGATAGACCATGTAAGGGTGGGGGTCTTGTCAGAGAAAGTTGGGTTATTGGGGGTGTGCCCTAAAAAGCAATACTGGAACCCCAACCTTATTCTGTCTCTCATGTTGGTCACTCAGCCACCACTAGGCAAGCAGTTTACATTGCCACATGCTCCTACTACGGTATGCTGACTCACCACCTGCCCAAAAGTACTGAAGCCAACCAACCATGGAATCAAACCTCTGAAACAGCGAACCAAAATAAGCTTTTTTTTTCCAGATATATTTTCTATCTCAGATATTTTGTCTCAGTGTTAGAAAGCTAACACAAATAATAGAATCCCAGTTCTTTCTTTAATGTTTCCTGCTCCATCTCTCATAATTTTTCTCTTCTTTCCAAACAATTTATTATGTTCCAAGGACAATTTAATACTAACTACAAGGCCATTGTTTCCATCTTTATCTGCAAAAGTCTAAATAAACCATTTTATATATTCAACTCAAATATAAACTCTTCTATCAAGACTTCATCAATTCCTTCAGTCTTATTTTCTTTATTCTTTGTGATCGTATTTTACTTCAGATATCTCTCTTTGATAGCACATACCAAGTACTATTATATTTTAACCTCAGCTACATGATACCAGAGTTTTCCCACGTCTTTGCCTTCAGGGGATATGATTATGCTTGAAAATGGCCATTGGAAAGAATCCATCATGGGAAAAAATATATAACGTATCTGTAAAATAAATAAATAAGAAGAAGAAATAAGGAAATAAAATAAGGAAGGGATGGGAGAGAGAGAAAGAAAGAAGAGTGGAAAGAGAGTGAGAAAAGAGGAGCAGGGAAAAAGATTGCCTCAGATTGCCTCAAGGATGAACTGATGTTCATTTGCAAAAGTTTTCCACAAAGTGCTCTAATGAGTCAACTACCATTATAAAAATTACCCTTTGGCCACTTTCCCTTTTTATTCTTCAGCTCAGAGAAAATGACAAAAGACTCATAAATTCATGTATAACTCAATTTGAAAACATTGGAAATTACTGTATGTGATATTTTCCATCCAGTGAATAACATTCTTAATTTCACAACACCATATTATAGGCCAAGAGGAATAACTTACTGAACATGGAAGTGTTTCCTAATTTTTAATTAGGTCAAAAATTCTCAAAACCATAATTCTTAAATCTTTAAAGAAATATGTATAAGACAATAATATCAAATATTTTACAGAAAAATGAATAATTTTTCCCAAATAACTCTCTCAAGGGAGAGTTATCTTTCTCCAGTAACTAACATCAAGTAAGGCATTTTTTTTTTTACTTTCATCATTGATATACAAAATGTTGTCAATTTCCTATTTTTTTATGAACCTGAATTAGGTCTACCATGTTATTTTTCCTCTCTGCCATGGAATCACAAGTATTCCATGTAGGCAGCATCCCATCTATTTGTGTCCCACAGTGAAAATTGTGCAAAAGAGATCTCAACTGATCATACAACAGACATGAAATATGAGGGAGAAATTAAAAACTTTTAATGCATTAAGACCAAAAATTTGTAAGCTGTTTGAAAAGGCAACATGAACTTGTGTATTCTAGCTATTATATGAATAGTACACACATTTTAAAAAAATGTGAAAAATATATTTCAGTACTTGCTATGTACAGTCATTGATCTGGGTGTATCATTGAACTCAATGTTTAAGCTGCCTATGAATTGCAAGTGTATCCAGATAACATTGTCTTACCTCCTTCCAGGTCATACTTGAGAACCAAATCATTAGCACTTATATTTTGAAGCTTTTAGTAAATAAATGTTCAAACTCTATACATTAAATTTTCTGGGCCAATCAGAAGAGAATTAAGGAGTGAAAATGATGCATGTACATTTAAAAAATATATGGTTTTCAAAAAGACTTAAGCTTTAAAAGAAATCAGAAATATGCAGAATCTTGGATGTATTACTCTTGCTCTAATTCCTAGGTGAGGCATCTATCTTACAATTTACTTTTCTTCTTTTGGTTCTCTTCCTACAGTGAATCCTATTTGGGAAAATTATAGTTTGTTTATAATAAAATTGATACAATTATGACTTTACAAAGATTGATACCACCCACCGGTTATCGGTGATGAGTTCTGCTTCCTCACATGTTGAAGTTTGAACATTAGAGAAGCACGCCAAGGCAAGCATATAAAGCAGAGTTTATATAAAAGGGGTAATATAGACTTATTCTGGAAGAGAGAAGAGGGCCATAGCTGGTATCCTGGTATCCCCAGGAGCAAGGGTGTTCTGCCTTTTTAAATGATTTTTTTTTAATTTTAATTTGTTACATATGACAGCAGAATGCATACAATTCATATTATACATATAGAGCATAATTTTTCATATCTCTGGTTATATACAAAGTATATTCACACTAATCACGTCTTCATACATGTACTTAGGGTAATGATATCCATCTCATTGCACCATCTTTTTTACCCCCATGCTATCTTCCTTTTTTTCCTGCCCCTGTACCCTATCAAGAGTTTATCTAATCCTTCCATGCTCCCCCTCTCTACCCCACTATGAACCAACCTCCTTATATCAGAGAAAAGATTCGACATTTGGTTTTTGGGGATTGGCTAAATTCACTTAGCATTATATTTTTCAACTCCATCCATTTACCTGCAAATGCCATGATTTTATTCTTTTTGATTGGTGAGTAAAATTCCATTGTGTATATGTACCACAGTTTTTTTTTTTTAACCATTCATCTACTGAAGTGCATCTAGTTTGGTTCCACAGTTTAGCTATTGAATTGTCTTGCTATAAATATTGATGTGGCTGTGTCCCTGTAGTATGCTGTTTTATAGCCCTTTGGATATAATCCGAGGAGTGGTATACCTGGATCAAATTGTGGTTCCATTCCCAGCTTTCCAAGGAATCTCCATACTGCTTTCCATATTGGCTGCACCAATTTGCAGTCCCGCCAGCAATGTATGAGTGTGTCTTTTTCCCCACATCCTTACAAACACTTATTGTTGTTTGTGTTCTTAATAGCTGCCATTGTGAGTGGAGTGAGATGAAATCTTAGAGTAGTTTTGGTTTGCATTTCTCTAATTGCTGGAGATGTCAAACATTTTTTTTTTCATACATTTATTGATTGATTATATATCTTCTTCTGAGCAGAGCAATAATAACAAAAACAGCATGGTATTGGCACCAAAATAGATTTATAGACCAATAGTACAGAATAGAGGACACAGAGACTAACCCACATAATTACAGTTATCTTATACTAGATAGACAAAGGTGCCAAAAACATACATTGGAGGAAAGACAGCCGCTTCAACAATGGTGATGGGAAAACTGGAAATCCATATGCATCAAAATGAAATTAAATTCCTATCTCTCACCATGAACAAAACTCAAAGTGCATCAAAGACCTAGGAACTAAACTAGAGACACTTCACTGTTAGAAGAAAAAGTAGACCCAAATTTCCATCATGTGGGATTGTTATGCTCAAATTCAGGACCCCCAAAAGACCACTAGAGACCAAGATCAATGTAAGCAGCAAAGAGGTGTTTATTGTGAGCTAGCTTGGTCCTCAGCGCACACACACAGCAACTGGTGCCACTGAGAGGCCCTGAGCCCAGGGTTTGCAGCAGTTTTACACACTCTTTGGGGAAGGCAGGGACTTCACATACATCATAGCATCTCTTAGCAAATCATCACACACAGCGGGAAAATCATAAAACAACTCTAAAACATGACTAGCACATTCACTGGCGGGAACAAGTTGGGTAGGGGTGATTGATTAGTACAGGAGGGGGATTCGTTTGAACTGATTGGTTTAAGCCAAGAGAAGTGTTCATGATGAACTACATGGTTTCCCAACACATTTTCAACCCCATAAACTACTGGGAGAGTTATCTGGCATCCCAAGTATTTCCCTATCTCATGCTGATTGGTGGCTGCTAGGGGACTGCTATGGGTCCCCACCTAGCCTGTCTGAGTCAGGGACACCTGGTGCCACAGATCTCTCCTGTTATTTGTAGATAAACAGCAGGGTGGGAATGTGCCTAGGAGTGCTCTGTGGGTCTTTCCAAGGACAAAGGTCATGCCCCTTCCTTGGACAGGCTTTGCTCTGAGGTAGAGGCTAGTTTTTCAGGATTAGGCTCCAATTTCCTTAATAAGACTTCTATAGCACAAGAATTAAAATAAAGAATCAATAAGTGGGATGGATTCAAACTAGAAAGCATCTTCTGAGCAAAAGAAACAATCAGTGAGGGGAACAGGGAGCCTATGTCTTGGGAGCAAATTTTTGCCACTTGCACATCAGATAGAGCACTAATTTCTACAGTATATAAAGAACTCAAAAAGCTAAAAACACATACACTCACACACACACACACACACACAAAAAAATCTCAATCAGTAACTGAGCCAAGGTGTTCTGCCTCTTAATAGGTCTAAGGCTTCCTTTGTTCTCTTGCCCTCTTCCCCTTAATCTTTCTTCTTCTTGCCCAGGAGATGCTAGGTAGTGTGGCCAAAAGGTGGGAACCAGGTGGACTAAAGGGGGAAGGGCAGGATGGTGCAGTCCAGAACACATTAATTAACAACTTTAAGCTCGCTGTAGGGAGGGGCAATTCCTGGGACAGGTTACCCTAGCAACAGGCTGGAGCAGGGGGAGGTGCTTGATAAGGGTGGGGGAAGGGATCTGAAGGAATTTCAATCCCTTAGGGGACAGTCTCCAACTTTCTGGACTCACTCAATATTGGCCTCCTTGATCTGACCTGACTTGATTTACCTATCTATACTGACTGCCTGTTTTAATTCTGGCTTCAAGATGTCCATCAGTTTGTAAGAGTGAGTGTGGTGGAAGCCATTGTTTCTTTGCCAGGATCTTCTCTGTGGGAGGCACTCCTCACCCCAGATGCTGTGAATTTTGGCTGATGACATCTTACAGCTTCCCCTTCTCTTTGGAGCAATGCCTTCCTCCTAAAAGGAGCTGCATTTGCATGAGAGTACACAGAGCTGCCTCCCAGGCTGGAGTGGACCAGGAACAAAAGGCTGACAAACAGATGCATAATCCCAGCTGGTTACCTCAGAAACACAAAAAATCTATGGTGCAGCTCCTATTCCCAAACTTCCCTGTGGAATCTGAGGGAAGACAACTGATAGGTAAAACTATGTTCTTGAAAGATTGTTCTATCCATTTTTCTTCCTTTTCTTAGAGGCAACCCTCCTCAAAAATAAGTAGAACAAGAAAATCTCACCAACTCTTCTAAAGAAACTGATGTAAAATATAAGTAAAGTTTTCTGCATTTTTCCCCCTCAAAGGATTTTCTGAAATTTATCCTTTATCTATATATTGGTTCTTTGATTATTTTTACATGGAATAAATTATGGTTCATAATATATCCTTAAATTACATTTTTATTAAGTAAATGCTGAAGATGAAACTTATTGTCACACTTTTCTAAGACACTGATGATTATTTATGCATTAATTATTAGTTTATGTTTTTCATCATTTTGGGAATCATGAGGATCAACCCAGGGCCTCATGCATGTTAGGCAACTGACCTACCTCCGAGCTATACTTCCAGCCCACTGTCTACTAGTTCTATTATAAATTGGACTTCATCACGCAAAGATCAGTGGTATCAGATAGTCAGGAAAGTGTAAGAGCTGGAAACTTCTCCTAACAAATATAATCACGCTGTCTATACCTCAGGGATTTTTATGACATAGAATTTCCTCATGTGACAATTTTATACTTGTATTACAAAATTACTTTACTCCTTATTATACATTGTCTCTGCTTACATAAAGTCACACCTGGAAGAATTTATGGGATAAGCTGTTATTAGACTTTGGAGTGAATTGGTTCATTAATTCTGGTAGGTTGATGTTTGGAGATAGAAAAAGTGGCTAGGGTCACAATATTTTCTTCAGGGACACACCCCCTCCCAACTTTTTTTTTCATAAACCCCTATTTCTTAAATGACCCAAGCCTTTAGCCCTTAAGATCCAAGGGATAACATTCCATCTTGATCCCCAACTCGCATGTCCATTTCACAATTCAAAATACATGTAGTCCCTTTCTAAGATTACACAAATTCTTCAGAGTTCCAGAAGCATTGCCCAAGTCCAAGTTGAAAGTCTCCTTTGATACTTAAGGCAAACTCAACTGGGAGCCCCTGTTGGCAAGGGAATTATGTACCTCTGAGGTAAAATAGCAGAGGATACCTCATTCCAAAAGGAAAGAATAGAAAAATATCAAGGAGCAATTGAACCAATGCAAGAAGAAAAGCTAGTAGAGCAAACACTAAATTCTATAGCTCCATATCCAGTGGCACACAGTGGTGTGATGTGAATTCTCAAGGTCTTGAGAAGCCCCACCTCTACAACCCTGCTGGCTGAAGCCCACCCATCACTATTTCTATTGTTAACTTATATTCCTTCCAAAAATGTCTGATTTCTGAGCATAGAGTGATGCCAACCTATATTTTCTATTTCTCTTGTCTTCTAATTCTCTCTCTCTCTCTCTCTCTCTTTCACACACACACACACACACACACACACACACACACACAAAATCATAGCTTGAAAAATTCTAGATGATCTTTCTAAAAGCATTTCATGGGGTGACATTTCTTTATGGGCTCATCAAAACCCAGGGTCTGATTCTCAAACTTGCAGCTTCAAAAATTGGATTTGGCAGCACAAGGATGAGTGTATGCACCTCTTGGGAAGCCTCAAATTAACCAGTGTATAGTAACTGTGTAGAAAATGAAAACTGCCAACTTTCATTTGCATTATGAAATGTAATTGCCACATAACTGTCATTTGGACCACATTCTTGTTTACTAAAATTCTCAAAACTATAAGCAATTATAATTATCCTAAAAATCATTGATTCACCAGATAGTCTTCTAAAAGAGCCATTTAAAAACAATTTTATTACTTCAATAAGTGTGTTAGAAATAAAGGCATGCAACTCTGTTAAAGAAGACTAAATGCCATAATTCCCCAAGGAAACATATTGCTTACATTAATACTATGTGCTATTTCATAATTTTTCATCAATATTTCTATGTCACCTAATTTTAGAGAAAAAAAAAATTTACTGTTCTTTGGTTACAAAATGGATCCTGAATATTTTCACATTATAATCTTTCACTCTTTATATCTATAGTACCTGGTTTGTTTCTTTGCCTATTATATATTAATATATGATATATATTTGTTCAATAAGTATATATTAAAATATATATTAATAGATATATATCAATATACTTGTTAATATATACATATTAATATATACTTATTCAATAACATTTCAGCAGTTAATCTTATTTTTTGTACTTCATGTGCAAAATTTATCAGTAAGGGGGAACAATTTTGAATGGTAGATAAGTAGATAAGTGCTAATACCTGGCCAATGTATTAGTCTGTTTTGCATTAATATAATAAAATACTTGAGGCAGGCTAATGTTATAAATAGATTTATCAACCTCATACTTTTGGAGGCTGAAAACCCAACCCCCATGATGCGGGCTCTGATGAGGTTCACATGGTAAATAGTAAGAGTGTATGTAGGAGGAAGAGATCACTTTTCAAAACAGAAAGAGAGAGTCTGGGTGAAGCCAGGCTCTGGTTTGTACAACACCATCATGCAATAAAATTAACAAGGGTCCTGTGAGAAATACTCAATTCCTTCCTAGTCCATGCCTTTAATCTAAGAACCTCCCACTAAGTGACACTTCTTAGAGATGACATACTGCCTTCCAACTTCACTGCCTGAGGACCAAGCTGCTAACACATGAAACACCATAGACCCTATGGAACATAGGGGTTTAAAATTTCCTAGAACAGCAATGGGAAGCCCTAGGCAGTTTTCAGTTAAGATGAATTGGTCATTTGCTTTCCTTAAAAGATATGTGTATTTTAAGATTTATCCACCAGAGAGTTGTGGCAGTGCAAAGACCTGTTAGAAAATTTCTTGTAATGCTAGATAATGAAGGCTTGAAGAAACAGAGTGGGAGAGATGTGGAAGGAAGTAGATACATTTTACGTTGGTTTTGGATTTCTTTTAGCATGCAAATTTGGATTGTATATAAAGACTGGTTATCTGAAGGAAATAATGTTTTATTAGGTTTTAATTAAAGAAATACAATTATATCACCATAATGTTCTTCATTTTTGAGAATCTATCGTTAGCTTATGCATTCCATCAAGTTATTTTTGTGACTTTTCTATATTCTTGCTTTTACAATGAAGTCATCTTGATTAAACGGCATGTTAAAAATACATTTTTGAGCTTATGATGCTTAAGCATTTCAAAGTGTACACTCTGTCAGTTCCTTCTCTTCAAAGCTTCGATGGAGTTATCTATCCAGAGTATCACATTACTTCAGCATTAAGAATGGAAAGCATTTACAGCCCTCTAGTATTTTTTAATTTCAAATCCATTTTTATTGCTGCTAAGAGTGGAATCATGCAAAAACATTTGATACATAAAAACAATAGAAACAAATAATAGAAAAGAGATGGGGACTGCATTGAAAAGCATGATTTTATATTACTAGCATAAGGAAATAATTCTCCAGTTGAGAGAGTACTAAAATTCCTTTTCAGATTTTTCACCTGGAATTCAATAACTACTTCCATATTTCAATATTTGAGGTCTTAGTGTTTTGTTGTCTTGATTTTTACCATAGAATAGCTTGGATACCAGTGATTACATACTAGGTTAAAAAATTAAACAAAATTATTCCACTCTTACTATATGAATAATTGATTACCCTTAAATCCAAGTATTATATTATTGTACAAATTTTAACTTTACATATTATATAAAATGATCATGTAATGTCATTTTTAATAAGCATTAACATATATTGGAATGACATTCCAAAAAATTATACATATTATATATATATATATATATATATATATATATATATATATACACACACACACATGTATGTGTATATATTTAATACAAATCTTTAAATAATATGGGAAGACATATGCTTATACAATCTGAAAATAAGGTATAAATCAAAGAAACTTTACAAATGATATTAGGTATAAGACTCAAGCTGCTTATTAGCTATAGGCACCACCATCTCAAAATATAATATTCCATTGTCCCAGTATTCAGGAAATTTATTATAGCTATGAGATAACCAAAAGCTTTCTTTTTTTGAAAAAGTGTCAACCAAACCATAAACTAGTTATCACTTAACCTTGGAAGGTTGTGTGATGTCAATACTGAGGAAATTATCACATTTTGACATTATGAAACATATCAAAAAATTTGGAAATATTTCCAGCTAAATATGATCTTTATTCTCAAAATCGAATGAGTCTTACCATAGAAATAGAATTTTGCTTAGAAAAAAACAACTTTAGCATAAACCTTGTTTCTTGAATTCAACATTTCAAAAACCCACTCTCCATAAAATACTAAAATTGTGATTTCCCATGAAGCATGCATGACTTTCTAGGCACCTTGTTGGGTTAACCACTAATCTGTGCCTAGAAAAACTGCAGTAAGATAAGGTCTATAAAGAATGGAATAATGAAGAAAGTGGAGAGAGCAAGTGGGCCAACTCCATTATCTTCAGTCTTAGAGGATCTGAACCAAGTGAACCTACTTGTGAAGTAAAGCAGTCTATTCATGAACTATCTGAGGAAATCCACTTGTGCAGTAGGCATGTGACCTATCCTATACCTATCCTTGTGTGTATGTGTGGTGCAGCCCTCCATGTATCCTGGCCAGTCAATGCCAAGAAGTATATGAATAATAAATTCTCAAAACCTGTCTGTTGCACATGGGTAAACAGTACGCTTGGGGCATTTGTAGCCCTGGGATGGAATACACCTTAATTATCAAGAACAATCATGAAATATCTGCTAACTCACTAAAAAATTTTTCAATACATATTCATGACCCAAATTATATTTGAACTCATTAACCAGATTATCATCTTTTATTCATCACACTTTTAGTGCAGGAATGCCTAATCATTTAAAGGATTATGTCGCAATGCCCACAAAAGCAAGATAACAGTGTAGAGTCAGGTCACAAGCTGAGGGATAGCAGGAAGTGTCCCTGACCTCCTTAGAGGGTAAAAAAAAAAAAATTATTTTATACAGACATCCAGAAATCTTTGTCTGTAATATGTCGATATCACTAGTATAAAATATTTCATTTAATTCATGTAAATCCATCATTACACAGTAATGCATGAACAAACAGCTCAAATGTGTTAATTCTGTTCAAACTCATAGAAAGAATCTGCATTACTATGCATAGAAAATTATTCAGCAAGCAGTTGTGGAAAAGACACTGTGAATTAAAAATGTAATGTGGGTTTTGTATTTAAAAAGGGAGATCTTCTTCAAATGTATGATTAAAATACATTAATTGGATTTCTAGTTTCTGGTTTTGACATAGAAAGAGCTTGGAGGTCACTACAGCCATCCTTACAAGAAAGCCATTTCAACCACCATAATGACTCTTCTAAGAATCATAGAAAATTGAAGCATTAAGGCAACATGCTACAAAACTGAAGGAAGAGGCAGATGTTGAAAATCACAGTTTGCTGGGAGCAGAAGCCCAAAAGCCAGAAGCCTGCCCCTGAAGCCAGTATTGGTAAGAGCACTTAAACTATAATTGATTAATTGCTATGGTCTCACTGTGAACTAGTGCGGTGGACAAAATTACATCTCCCCAAAGCTTGAATGTTGAACCCCTAACTCTCTGATGTGACTGTATTTGGATATAGGTTCTCCAGGGGATAATTAGGCTAAATAAGGTCATAATGGATTGGTGCTGTTACAAAAGGCATTAGAGAGGCTAGAATTCTCTCTCCCTCCAGGCATCCACAAAGAAGAGGCCCTGTGAGCAACAGGGAGAGGATGGCATCTGCAAATCTGGGAAGGGAGCCCTCATCTGGATCCAAATTGGCTAGCACACTGTCCTTGGCTTCTCAGCCTCCAGAACTATGAGAAAATAATGTTGGATTCTTTATGCCACTCACATTTCGTTGTTGCAGACTAAGAGACTAAATTCTAATGTAAGAATTAAAATATCCAGGGCATCTCACTCTCAGAGGGTATTTACTCTTCTTCAGCTTGGTTTTATCCAGGAGTCCCACCAGATTCTTAGGGTAAATGTAAAAGAAAAAAAAATTTATTTGTTCATGGCCAAAGAAGGGCAAAAATAAACACTTTGAAATATAACCAGAATGTTCTTTAAAACTTTTTCTCAGGGGATAGTATTTTACCAGAGACTAACCAACTGAGGTGAAAAGAAATCTCAACCTCCCTTCGGCATTTGATGTGGACAGCTGAGACCTAGTCATAGGGTAATAAATGCCTAGTCTTCCTCACACTGAACCACCACACCACAAGGACCTCTGTATGGTAGCACAAAATACATCTGAAGACCTCAGATGGCTTAGGTCTAGGAAAGAAATCTCCAGGAAAACTCACAGACAAGACAAAGGGGGAGAAAAACAAAAACACTTGAAGAATCATTAATGTCTGATACCAAAGCAATACTAACCAGTATTGCACAGCCTGACTGCCAAATAGATGCACATAAAATCTCAAAAACTTCAATCCTTTGGAATTCTATCTATTCTTTCTGTCTGATATATCCTTCCAAGCTTTCAACACAACATTACAAGGCTTACTGAATAGGAAAAAAACAAAGTCTGAAGAGAAAAAGTGTCAGGATCAGATATGATAAGAGATTATGAAATTATCAACAGGGAATTTAATAAAACTATGATTAAGATGCTAAGTACTATAATGGGAAAAATGTATATAATATGTAAGAACTTATGAATCAAATAAGAATAAATGAAAATGCAAAAATCAGAATTAAATGCTAGTAATCAAAATCATGATAAGAGAAATGAAGACTACCTTAGTTGAGCCCATCAGTAGATTAAACACATCTAAGGAAATAATTGGTGAGTTGGAAGGTAAGTCATTAGGAACTTTCCAAACTGAAAATCAAAGGAAGAAAAAAATTTTAAACTGGGTACCATGGTGTATGCTAGTAATCCTACTGGTTTGGGAGGCTGAGAAGGAGGATGTCAAGTTCAAAGCCAGTCTTAACAAGTTAGCAAGGACCTAAGCAACTTAGCAAGACCCTGTCTCAAAATAAAAGATAAAAAAGACTGGGGCTATTGCTCAGTGATTAAACACCCCTGGGTTCAATCACTGATATAAATCAATTAATTAATTCAAAATATATATGTTATACTTTGGTGATTTTTCAAATTCTTCCAATTTGGAAAAATCACCAAAGTATAGCATACATGTAACAGGAATATCAAAAGGAAGAAAAAGAGAAAAATAAATATTTAAAATTATAATGGCTAATAGATTCTCAAATTAAAGATAGACATGAAACCACAGATCTAGGAAGTTCAGAGATTAACAAGAAAGATAAATACCAACAGATCTGCTCCTAGAAAGTAACATTTTAAATTGTATCAAACCAAAGACAAATTTTGAAAAAAATGTTGTAGGACGGGGATATGAGAGAAGAAAGAGACCCACATAAAGGGAACAGGGTGATAATTACATTGCATACATCTCCCAAGCAATGCAAGCAAGAAGAGTGAAATATTTAGTTTTTAAAGAAAAAATAGAATTCTGTATCCAACAAAATTATCCTTCAAAAGTGAGTAGAAAAGACTTTCTCAAGCAAAAAAAACTTGAGGGAATTTTTCACTAGTGGACCTTTTTTGCAAGAAATGTTAAGTCCTTTGAAAAGAAGTAAATTATATAGGTCAAAACTCAGATCCATGCAAAGACTTAGTGAAGTAATGCAAATAAAATAACAATGCATAACATGATTGTAGCTTATGGGTAAATGAAATGAGTGACAATATTGCTGCAAGGGATTGAAGAAAATAATTTGCATTATGAGGTACTTGTTCTGTTCATTAAAGGTTACAGTGTTCTTGAAATTATATAAATGTATCTTGCACACTAAGGCAACAACTAAATTTTTCAAAGAGGTTTGATTAATAAGGTAAGGATAAAAAGGAACCACGTTAATGTTTCAATCAAAACCACATAATGTAGAGAAAAGGAGTATAATACCATAAACAAATAAACAAACAAAATAAGGACAACAAATTGAAAAGAATTACAAAGATAGAAGATATTAATTCACCAGTATTTATAATCACTTTTAATGTGAATAGTCTAAATATAAACAATTAAAAGTAACTGTCAGAGTAAAACTAAGAAGGAAAACAAGACTCAACTGCATGCTGTCTATGAGAAACCTACTTTCAAAACAGTTTTAAAATATAGGATTAGAAAAACATACCATTTTGACAGCTAAAAGTAAATTGAAATGATGATATTAATTGACACGTTAGACTTTGCTAAAGTTGAGAAAATTATTTGAAAAAGAAAACATTATGAAATTTTTAAAAAGCTACAGAATGGGTAACAATATTTGCAAAATCTATATCTGATAAAGAAATTTTATTCAAAATATACAAAGAACACTTAAATCTAAACAGCAAGAAAACAAAACAACATAATTGAAAAATGGGTAAAATATTTAAAGATAACTCACTCAAGACAATATATATGCTATACAAAAGGAAATGATGCTCAGCCTCAGAATTCAGTAGGTAATTGCAAGTTAAAATAATAATAAGATGCTGCTTACTTATAAAATAGCTAAAATCCAAAACATTTACCACTCCAAATACTAGTGAGGATGTTGAAAAATTATTCACTTATTCATTGCTGGAGGAAAATGAAAATATTCCAGCCACGTTGGGAGACAATATGGCAGTTTCTTATAAAACTAAACATACACTTACCATACAATTCTACAATCATAATTCTTGTATTTACCCAAAGTAGTTGAGAACTTATGCCTACACAAAAACCTGTGCATGCATGTTTGTTTATTTATTGATCATTGCCAAACGTGAAAACCAACAAGATATCATTCATTAGGTGAATGGATAACAAACAGTACCTCCATACAATAGAATGTTAGTCAGAAATAAGAAATAGCTATTGAACCAACAAAAGACATAGAGAAACTTTAATGTGTATTTAATGTGAAAGAAACCAATCTGTGCAAGACTACATATTGCATGATACAAATTGTATGACATTTTGAAAAAGACAAAGCTATAAAGAGAATAAAAAGTTTGGTATCTGAGATCATGAAGGTGGAAGGGATAGGTGGTGTAGCCCAGGGAATATTTTAAAGTAGTGTAATGATTTTACATGATACTAGAATAGCAGATAGATATCATGATTCATTTCTCAAAATCCGTAGAATATATAACACCAAGAGTGAATCCTACTGTAAACCACAGAATTCAAATAATAATAATAATAATAATAATAATAATAATAATAAGAAGAAGAAGAAGAAGAAGAAGAAGAAGAAGAAGTCAAAATTGGCTTATCAACTAAAGAAAGATGGCCTTATTGTTCAAATCTGCAATCCCAGCAATTTGGTAGGCAGAGGCAGGAGGATCCTAAGTTGAAGGCCAGCCTCTGCAACTCAGCAAGACTCTGTCTCAAAATAAAAATTTTAAAAACAGCTTGGATGTAGCTCTGAGGTATAACAACCCTGGGTTCAATCCCCAGTACATCAGAAACAAAAGAAAGAAAAATAGAAAAAGAAATAAAAATGTTAATACTAAGGGAAACTATGTATAGGAAATGAATACATAGTTTCCCTTAGTATTAACATTTTGAAAACTATGCACCTCCAGAAAAAATTGTATGTTGAGTTCCTGATTACCAGTACTCATTGATTTTAGACATTAAGCTGCCAAGACACACAAATTTCTATTATTTAAGCCATTGATGTGTGATAATTAGTTGTGGAAGCCCTAGAAAACTAATAGAGAAATATTTTCCTTTATTTCAAATTTTTCTGTAAAACCTAAAGTTCATTCATTAAAAGTCAATTGATGCATCACGTATATATTCATTGCTTGAAATTTATCAGGATACCTAGAAGAAGGGCATTGTCCTTGAAGTTGTAGAAGATCAAAGTCTTCTTTTAATAATTCATTGCACAATTCAACAGTAACATTTTAGATTTTCTTTTTTTTTAAGTTTTTTAAGTTTATTTGTTTTAGTTAGTTACACATGACATGACAGTACAATGACCTTGACATATCATACATTTGAATCTGATGGGGTATAATTTCTCATTTTTCTGAGTGTGCAGGTTGCAGAATCACATTGGTCATGCAGTCACCTATATACACACAGTAATAATAATGTCTATTTCATTCTACTATCCTTCCTTTTCCCCCATCCCTTCCACTCCCCTCCCATCACTTCTCTCTAACCAATCTAATGTGACACACTTCTTTTTTTCCCCTTTTTTCTTACTTCGACATACATGTATTCTGTATAATGATGAGAGTCTCCTTCCCTCTTCCATGCAATTCCTCTTCTCCCTCCCTTTTCCTCCCACCTCTCTTCCCTATCTAGAGGTAATCTTCTTCTCATGCTCTTCTCTCTATCCCATTTTGAGTCACCCCCATTATATCAGAGAAGACATTCAGCATTTATTTTTTTGGGGATTGGCTAACTTCACTTAGCATAATCTGCTCTAATGTCATCCATTTCCCTGCAAATGCCATGATCTTGTAATTTTTTAGTGCTGAGTAATATTCCATTGTGTATATATGCCACATTTTTTTATCCATTCATCCATTGAAGGGCATCTAGGTTGGTTCCACAGTTTAGCTATTGTAAATTGTGCTGCTATAAACATTGATGTGGCTGTGTCCCTGTAGTAACATTTTAGATTTTCATTGCACAATCATTTTAACATTTGTGTTGCTTACACTGTGGCTATTTTTTTTTTTTTTTTTTTGACAAGCATCACAGTTTCTGGAAAGGGTCTTGGCTCAGATTCAGATACCTGGGCTCTTGTGTTGTTAGGTTTTTCTTCTCATTTGTTATTTGACCTTGAGAAAATCACTTATAAGTTTCCTAATTTCAGTATCTGTAAAAAATAAGGGGGTTTAAAGGAAATGGTCCTCAGACACTCTACACTACTGGAGAGTTTTTGGAAATATGGCCATTTTGACAATATTAATTCTTCCTATCCAAGAACATGGGAGATCATTCCATCTTCTAAGTTCTTCAGTTTCTTACTTTTGTGTCCTGTAGTTTTCATAGAAGATGCCTTTCTTTTGTTGGATGGAATTCCCAAATATTTTATTTTTTTTCAAGGCTACTGTGAATGGAATAGTTTTCCTAATTTCTTGTTCAGTTGATTCATCACTGATCTATAGGAATGCAATTGATTTATGTGTGTTAATTTTATATCTTGCTACTTTGCTGAATTAATTTATGAGTTCTGGTGTAGTTGTTTTTGTTCCTCTAAATATAGAATAATGTCATGGATAAAGATGGATACTTTGAATTCTTTCTTTCCTATTCATATCCCTTTAGGTTTTTTCTTTTGTGTAATTACTTTGGATAGACTTTCCAGGATTATGTAGAATAAAAGTGAGGAAAGAGGACGTCCCTCTCTTGTACCAGTTTTTAGAGGGAACACTTTCAATTTTTCTCCATGATGATGTTACCTTTTGTTAAGCTTATATACATTTACAGTGTTGAGTTACGTTCATACTATCCCTAGTTTTTCTAATGTTTTGAACATGAATGAATGCTGTATTTTGTCAATTGTCTTTTCTGCATCTGTTGAAATAATTGTGATTTTTGTATATAAGTCTGTAGATGTGATGAATTATGTTTATTGATTTCCGTATAATAAACCACACTTGCACCCCTGGAATGAACCTCACTTGATTATGGTGCACTATATTTTTAATATATTTTTGTATGCTATTTGGCAGTATTTCATTAAGAATTTTTGCATCTATGTTGATGAGGGATATTGTTCTGAAATTTTCTTTCCTAATAAAAATTAGTGGCTTCTAATTTTTATTTTCTCTTTGATTTTTAATTTCATTCCATTGTGATCTGGTAAAAAGCAACATATTATCTCTATTTTTTTCATTTGCTAAGAGTTGCTTTGTGTCCTAAGATATGGTCTATTTTGAGACAGTCTCATGTTTTGCTGAAAAGAAAATGTAGTCAGTCGTTGATGGATGAAATATTCTATATATGTCGGTTAAGACTAAATTATTATTATTACTTTTTATTCCTATAGCTTCTTCACTTAGTTTTTGTTTGGAGAATCTATACAGCAGTGAGAGAGGTGTGTTAAAGACACCCAGTATTATTTTTGTTGTGATGTGTCTTTGTCTAGATTTGGTGTCAGGGTGATACTAGCTTCATAGAATGAGTTTGGATGGGATTCCTCCCTTTCTATTTCATGGAATAAATTTGAGGAAGATTGGTGTTGGTTCTTCTCCACTTAGAATCTATCCAGTCCTGGGCTTTTTTTTTGTTAATAAGCTTTTGATGGTATCTTCAATTTTATTGCTTGAAACTGATCTGCTTAAATTTTCTAGTCCTCCTGATTTAATTAAGATAGGTTATATGTATCTAGAAATTTATTGATATCTTCAATATTTTCTATTTTGTTACAATATAAATTTTCAAAGTAGTTTTGTATTACCATGTATATTTCAGTTATGTCCATCATGATATTTAATTTTTCATCATAAATTTTAGTAATTTGAGTTTTCTCTTTGTTTCTTTTCATGAGCTTGATTAAGGATTTATCATTTTTATTCATTTTTTTCAAAGACCAACTTTTTGTTTCATCAATATTTTGATATTTTTTTTTGTTTAAACTTCATGGATTTCAGCTGATTCTAATTGTTACCTGCCTTCTACTGTTTTGGTGTTGATTTGTTCTTTTTTCCCTACAGCTTTGAGATACAATGTTACATTATTTATCTGATGACATTCTATCCTTTTAATTAATGAGCTCTATGAAATGAACTTTTCTCTTAGAATTGCCTTTGGTATCCTAGAGATTTTGATATGTTGTATTGCTATTCTCATTTACCTCTAAGTTTTTTTTTTTTTTAATTTCATCCCTGATTTCTTCTGTTATCCATTTGTCATTAAATAGCATATTATATAGTCTCCATGTGTTAGAGTGACTTCTAATTTTTATTTTCTCTTTGATTTTTAGTTTCATTCCATTGTTTCTGGTAAAAAGCAGCATATTATCTCTATTTTTTTCATTTGTTAAGGGTTGCTTTGTGGCCTAAGATATGGTCTATTTTTGAGACAGACCCATGTTTTGCTGAAAAGAAAATGTAGTTAGTCATTGATGGATGAAATATTCTATATATGTCAGTTAAGTCTAAATTATTAATTGTATTTTTTTATTCCTATAGCTTCTTCACTTAGTTTTTGTTTGGAGAATCTATACAGCAGTGAGAGAGGTATGTTAAAGACACCCAGTATTATTTTGTTGTGATCTATTTGGTTCTTGAAATTGAGAAGGATTTGTTTGATATGCATAGATGATCTATTGTTTGGGGAATAAACATTTATGACTCTTATGTCATGTTGATGTATAATTCCCTTAAGCAGTATAAAATGTCCTTCTTTGTTCCTTCTGATTAACTTTGCTTTGAAGTCCACTTTATCTGATATGAGGATAAAACTTCCCTGCTTGTTTATGAGATCCAAGTGAATAAGTATTTTTTTTAATCCTTTTACCTTCAGTCTGTGAATGTCTTTGCCTATGAGGTGACTCTCTAGGAGAATTCTCTGTAGAAGAATTCTCTTGGGTCTTCTTTTTTAATTTAATCTGGCAGTCTATAACTTTTGATTGATGAGTTTAGGCCATTAACATTCAATGTTATTATTGAGAAATTATTCTTATCTCTTGTCATTTTGATTTATTTCTGGTTTTTAATTTGAATTAGTCTCTCCTTCGTTTGACTATTCTAGTGGAGTTCTTCCCTTTACTGGTTTTAAATTTTATTTTTCTTTGCTTCTTCATGACATATTTTGTTGAGTATGTTTTGTTGGGCAAGCTTTCTAGTTGTGAATTCTTTTGACTTTTGTTTATCATAGAAGGTTTTTGTTTCATTTTCAATCTGAAGCTTTATTTTGTGGATATAGTATTCTTGGCTGGCATCCATTCTCTTTTAGAGCTTTGAGAGTCTGAATTGAGAAATCAGCTGTAATCCAGATTGGTTTCCCTCTAAATGATATCTGTCATTTTTCTCTGTCAGTATTTAAAGTTCTATAATTTTTCTGTATGTTACACAATTTCATAATAATGTGACTTGGCATGTGTCTGTTGCAATTTTGTGTACTTGGGGTCCTGTAAGTCTCCCAGATCTGATTTTTAATTTCTTTAGATTTGGGAAATTTTCTGTTATGATTTTATTGAAAAGATTGTGCTTTTCTTTGGTTTGTATCTCTGAGTCTTCATCTATCCCAATAAATCTTAAATTTGATCATTTTAGGTTACCCCATATTTCTTGGAAGAAGTTCATGGTCTCTTAATATTTTTTCTCCAAGGTCAACTTTGTTTTCAAGGTTATATATTTTGTCCTCATTGCCTGAAACTCTGTCTTATAAATAGTCTACTCTTTTGTTAATGCTTTCCATTGAATTTTTAATTTGGTTTATTGATTTCTACATTTTGAGGATTTCTGCTTGATTTTTTTTTTTCAGAATCTCTCTTTAGTGAAGTGATCCTTCACTTTCTATATTTTCTCTCTGATTTTATTCCTTACATTGTCCTTTACCTCATGGATTAATTTAACTCTGTGCATTCTAAATTCCTTCACTGACATTTCTTCCACTGGGTGTCAATGATTTCTGTTATTGAAGTATCTTGGTTTATTTGGGGCAATTTGTTCCCTTGCCTTTTCACATTGTTTTTGTGTCCACCCATATAACCGTATGGATGTGAGACAGTAGAGTTTCTACCCTGTAGACTTGTAGTGTCCCTGAAGGTTTCCAGCACCCCAATATTTAGAGAGAGACAACTAGAAACAACAACCAATGTAAATAATATATAACATTCAACCAAATAGTTCCTTCTATGATGCCTACAATGTTGTCACAATAAACAGAACTGATAGGAACTGTTATAAAAATAGTAAGTTTGGAAAAGTGTTTACAATTTTGAATGGTGGACAGGGATAAAAGTGGGGTGATGTAGGATGTGATGATTATGAGGAAGAGGAAAGAAGATAAAAGTAAAAATTTGAAGAAAGAATGAAAGAACAATAGATTTACTATTAGCAGTAGAGAAGAGAAAGAAATTCAAAGGAAACATAAGTGAGAGAAATATATATATATATATATATATATATATATATATATATAAAATTTTTTTAAAAATTACAAATAATTTTTTTAGAAAGAGAGAGAGAGAGAAACAGAGAAAGAGAGAATTTTAATATTTATTTTTTAGTCTTCGGCACAGACACAACATCTTTATTTGTATGTGGTGCTGAGGATCAAACCCAGGCGAGCGCGCTACCTCTTGAGCCACATCCCCAGCCCACAAATAAAAAAATTTTTAAAAATTAATAAGATTTGAAATATACTAATCAAACATTCTACTCCACAAAAGACTGATCCATGAAAATAACTGCCATCAAAAATGCTAGAATTGAGAAAAGAAACTAATATGAATATGTGTAAGTGTCCATGAACAATTAAGGTTGCAATTAAACAGAGAAAAAGAAGGGAAAAAAAGATCTCCATGAAAAGTTAAAGAAGTTTTTCCATTGGAGTTCAAAAGAGTCTCAATTTTCCTTCTCAGGCTCTCAGCACTCAGCAGTGATAGGTTGGGTCATCTTGAATGTGATGCTCCACCCTTCAGATTTCTAGGTTGAGAGACCAAATGCTGTAGGCATAATTCCTGGTAGCAGGGTTTAGGCTTAGGTAGGCTCCAGGTTCTTCACTGGTTGCCAACTGGTCTTAATATTTCAAATCAGTGCATCTCCAGGACTTATCAATTGCCAGTTCATGGTGAAAGAACTAGGGAACTCCTCTGGGTTCCACTCATGTGGTGGAGGAACCAATTCTTAGTCCACTTTATCACCTGAGGATCCCATGTTTCCTGGTGTTGGGTTCAGTCTCCAAACTCAATCTCTCCCACCCGTGCCCTTTTGAATTCCAGCCAGAGGCATCTCTCAGATGGTCCTGAAAGCAGCCTGATTACAGGGGGAAAGGGAAAGCCAATGGGTTTCTGTGACCACTTGTCCCCTGTGTAAACCTCTCTTCACGTTTTGTTTTTCTCCTGGTCATTTAGGCTACTTTATGTCATGAATTATGAGTTTGCCAGGCCAGTATTTCAGGCCAGACTTATGTTTTCCAGAAATCAGCTCCCTCAACTACCAACCTCCACACTGGCAGCAAAATATTTTCTTCCTCTGTCCTTCATACACCACGGGGAGAGATATGGTTTCTTTCCTGTACAAGGATATTGTGCAGGGCACCGTTCAGTTTAGTTGGCCAGTATGTCTGATCTTTAAATTTTCTATACCAAGACAAGCCTCAGCCCTCCTAAAAATGTGAGTTCCTCCAATTCCCTTATCCCTCCTCTGTGGTCACAGAGGGACCGCTCTGGTTTGTGCCTCCTGCCACTGCAGCATCTATGGCACTGGATATTTCTTCCTTATTTTATTACATCCAACCTCCTGAGTTCCCAATCTGCTTTGAGTGTCTAGTATTAAATTACAGTAAAGTCCCCTAACCCTTTCTTTCATTCTTTTTTTTTTCCTTGTTCACCCACCTTGCTGAGAACTTCCCTGTCTGCCTTGTTGGTTTCACACCACGGAGCAGCCAGGAATGACCTTCTCTATTCCACCACCTTGAAAACACCTAATATTATTGTATCTATGCTATTTTGGTATAGAAGCATGAAAAGAAAGTCCAAAAGCAAATTCAATGCTTTTCAAAGGAGAGATGTTGCTTATAGGAGATGCAAATAAAATATTTTGTGAGTACAAAAAAATCAAAGAAATACCCCGACAAATTGTTTTATACTGTAGAAATGTATAGTGATGATATGACAAATATTTCTGAAATTATAGACCCTCCCATGAGTATGTACAAATTGCAATTAAATTCATATTCATACCCAAGAAAATAACAAGATGAAATTTCATTGATAAAATGATTTTCTGGTCAATTAATAAATAATATTTTGCTCCAATGACATCTCCCAGCACTTCGTTGAACATTACTGTATCAACATGTATCATTTAACTCTAGTATACAGTTATCTCTCATTCATTTAAAGTATTCTATGTAAACACAGATAAAACCTAGTGTTTCATCACCATATTCCCTGATTGTGGTATGAGGATGAACACACAATGGTGGATCAATAGAACAATAAGCAGCACAATGGGTTATTTATCTGTAAAAACTGTCAAGTATGTAAGCAATAACCCAGAAATTACAGACACATTTTTTTTTTACTTTCCATCAACATTGAAACAATAATCTCTTAAAATAATCTCTTAAAATTATCAGTATGTTTCATTATTTTTTTTAGAATAATAAGAATGTTTGTTAGGATATGTTTTTGTTTTTGTTTTCTCACTGACCTGATCACTCCTTTAAAACTCAATATTATTCCTGGTGCCACACTTAAGAGGAAAAATCCTTATAACAGAAATATAAAGTATCATCACTCTCATCTCCATCCCTCTTGGGTAAAAATAATCAACTGCCTGTTTAGAGCACATTTAAATGATATTAAGAATACTGAGTGATCTCCAGGGCCTCTGACACAATCCATAATTTGTACACATCCATAGACTCCCAGTCTTCGTAAAAAAAACCCTACGGTCCTACTGATCAAATTCTTAAAATGATTTATCCTTCTTCAAAATTTAATTTTTTTATATCACAGGTTTAAATAGGAATACCTTTTATTTAAACCAAAATAACAATTCAAACTTTAGGAATGCATTTAAAGAAGAAGCAATATGCAAAGCCCTGGAAAACACTGATTTACCAATGGAACTCCCAGCAGCATTGCTAGGGGAACAGTGGGAAAGCACTCTAAAATCCACCCCATGCAGAACTAAGATGCATTAATTTGCTCATTGTTTATTAACATTAGCAGAGGCAAATAAAATATTCACCTCCATTTTCTTCTGCTTGCTTAAAGCTATTGACATTTTTTCTATTGCTTTTCCTGTTTCAATTTTTCAAATGTGCTATAGTTTTCTTGGATGAACTATTTCAAATTTACTTTTCTCCTGTAGAATCACCAAGTAGTTATTAACTTTTTTTGTTTGCTTTCATCCTTTGCTCAGGTTTCATTGAATAACTTGATATCAATACCTTATAAAATCTGCAAAAGGTGACAGTACATTCTAGAATGTTCTTTAAGAAACTCTATTTTACATTAGACTTAAAGGCAAGCTTGTGTTCCAAGATTGGCACCACAGAGGCATCATAAATATATTGGATTGATACTTTAATAAATTATTGATTGATACTTTAATAAATTATTGCTTTTTTCATCCACCTTCGAACATTTCCATAAAGGACTTTACATTAGCCATGCAGACCTGAATTTCTGTTCCAATCCTCTTTTAAAATAGTTTTGTATTATTCCCCTAGATTAAGTCATACTTATTATAACAAGTCTATAAAAAACATAACATAAAATTGTACCCCATCCTACAAGACTCAGGATATGATATTTTTAGGGTATGTATTTTATCTGATTTTACTTCTATTAAAATAAATTGAGCCTTTTAGTTTTGTGATTATTATTGATAACTTTATTTCATATGAGATTCAAGAATGAAAATTTAAGTTATACAATGAGAAAAAGAAGATTTTTTAAATGTCTCTTTGTATTAGAATTACTGTTTTCATAATTTTCACTTTCTCTTGTCTCATCCTTTTTTAATCACACAAATCAACTTTATTTGGACAGATTTCTCCTTCTGGCTACCAGGTACATTATTTTTTCCCTTTTATTCTCAATTTCTTAAATATAACTCCATGTGCAAAGAAAGTAATTAAATCATATTACTTACAGATATGGTAATAATTACCAAATTCAGGAGAATTAGCCTAAAAGGTATATAAAATATTAAGAATATAAGACAATGAACATAAATTAGGGTAAAATTATTCTAGGAGTTTCCAGCTTAAATATACAGCCACATTACATTGTAAAGCCCAACAGCAACATATTTTAACACATAAACTTTATATCTGCAAGAAACCTAATCCTTACTTTTCTTCCACCTGTAACTACTTCCATGTGTGGTCCACAAACCTCAAACAAGTCACAAGAAAGTAGTTGGCGTCCAGAAGTAAAGAACTCAAATTTTCATTTATTTCTATGTAAAAAAGAAACAGTAGATTTTATGCTAATGTTTCAGGTGCAGTATGCTCGTATCTTGTTATGGTTTGTATACAGTTTGCTTGTGCCCTCAACCTGTTCATTTGTGTGAGGCATGGTCCCAGGGTGGTGTTGTAGGACCTTTAAGAGGTATGGCCTTGTGAGAACTAATTGTGTCACTGGTGAAGCTGCTTTCAATAAGGATTAAAGGAGTTCTCCAGGACCACTGAGCTCTTTTGAGAGTGAGATCTTATAAAAGTCTGACCCCTGAATTACTGTCTGGCCTCCAGTTTCAAGATGTCTTTATTTTTTCCAGCACACACTTTCATCATTTACCATGAGGCCCTTGCCAGAGTTGATACTATGCTATTTGAACTCCCCAAATTCAAAACTCTTATCTAAATAAACCTTGTTCTTTGTTTTTGTTGTTGATTTGGGTTTTGTTTTGTTTATGTTTTTGTTTTGGATCTATCCAGTAGTACAGAGTCATAGTAACAAAAATAGCACAGTATTGGTACCCAAACAAATACATAGACCAACGGCACAGACTAAAAGGCAGAAACAAACTCACATTAATACAGTTATCTCATACTAGACAAAGGTGCCAAAAACATACATCAGAGAAAAGATAGCCTCTTCAACAAATGGTGTTGGGAAAAATGGAAATCCATATGTAACAAAACAAAATTAAACTCCTATCTCTCACACTGCACAAAAATCAACTCAAAGTGGATCAAGGACTTAGGCATTAGAACAGAGACCCTGGAAGAAAAAGTAGGCCTAAATCTTCACCATGTTGACTTAGGAACTGACTTCATTAACAAGACTCCTAAAGCACAAGAAGTAAAATCAAGAATAAATAAATAGGATGCAATCAAACTAAAAAGCTTTTTTACAGCAAAGGAAACAATAAAAAATGTGGAAAGAGCCTACAGACTAGGAGAAAATCTTTTCTACCTGCACCTCAGAGCATTAATCTCTAGGATATACAGAGAACTCAAAAAACTTAACACACACACACACACACACAAATCAATAAATGGGCTAAAGAACTGAACGGACACTTTGCTGAAGAAATAAAATTGATCAACAAATACATAAAAAATGTTCAACATCTCTAGCAATTAGAGAAATGCAATCCAAAACTGCACTGAGATTTTTATCTCACTCCAGACAGATTGGCAATTATCAAGAATATAAGCAACAATAAATGTCACTGAGGATGTGGGGAAAAATGTACACTCACACATTGCTGGCAAAACTGTAAATTGGTGCAACCAGTATGGAAAGCAGTATGGAGATTCCTCAGTACACTTGGAATGGAACCACCATTTGACCCAGCTATCCCACTCCTAGGTTTACACCCAAAGTACTTAAATCAGAATACGATAGTGTTTATAACACATCAATGTTTATAGGAGATGAATTCACAATAGCTAAACTGTGATACCACTTAGGTGCATTTCGACAAATGAATGGATAAAAAAAAAATTTGGTATATATGCACAATAGAATATTACTCAGCCTTAAAGAAAAGTGAAATTATGGCATTTGCTGGTAAATGACTGGATCTGGAAAATATTATGCTAAGCAAAATAAGCCAATCCCAAAGAACCAAATCCAAATGTTTTCTCTGATATGAAGATGCTAATTCACAATAAGAGGGGAGAAAGAATATAGGTACTTTGGACTAAACAGAAAGAAGTGAATGGAAGAAATGAGGTATCACAGTGGAAATGACAGTAGAGTGAATTGGGCATTATTACCATTTGTGCATATATGAATGATTACATGACTTGTGTAACTTTACATCATGTATGACGAGAGGAATGAAAAGTTACACTACATTTATGTACCATGTGTCACAATGCATTCTCTTGTCAAGTATTACTAATTAGAATAAATTAAAAAAAAATTTAAAGAAACTTTTGTTCTTACAAAGTTAGAGGGCCTGAGGCATTTAATTATATTAACAAACAGGGAATAATACATATCTGAAAGAATGAATTTAAATGAGTTGATATATTTATTATTATAAACCCAACAGTGTGGCATTGATGAACGGATGAACACATCAGTCAATAGAACAGCATACATGACCTGGATGTAGACCTGAATATTTTTTGAACATATTTTAGTTCAACTTATTTTTGATTAAGGAGCAAAGGTAATTCATTGAAGGAAAGACAGCCTTTTTAAAGTAATCCGTGCCTGAAACACACATATTATGAAAAACATTAACTCAGAATGGATTATAAACTTAACTAAAAAACATATAGGGAAAACATAAATAATTTTCAAGATATAGGACTTAATTCCAAAAACAATGATACATAAAAAGATTAACTAATTCAACTTCGTCAAAATTTAAAGCCCCTTTTCAAATGTAAAGACAATGAAAAGAGAAGCTATAAACTGGAAGACAAATGTTTATAAACTACATATCTACACAGAAGTTATATCTAAGGTTTACATATTATTAGAGATTTATTTAAATTATAGTTTTAATAATTTTCAAAATTTAACAATCATAAATCAAAGCAAATGATCCATTTAGAAAACCAGAAAAAAACATAAACATATATAAAAGATGTTTAACTACACTAGTTATTAGGGCAATGCAAATTAATTACAAAGATACCTATTAGAATGGCTTCATTTTTTACCTAAAAGTAGTGATAATACTAACTGCTTATGGACCAGGTAAAGGAACTGGATTATCTGCTACTGATAGGAATGTAAAATATTGTAGTGATTCACAAAAGCAGTTTTATTTTAAAGTTCTTCTTAAACTAAGTATAAAATTATCATATTACTTAGCAATTCTTGAACATTTACCCCAGAAAACTGAAAATTTCTGTACACTCAAAATCATGTACATTCATGTTTGTAACTATTTTAGTTATAATAGTCAAAATTTAGAAATAAGTCAGAAGCCTTGTCATGGGTAAATTGTTTTACAAACTGTAGTACCCCCATACCAAAGAGCACTATCAGCAAATAAAAGGAGCAAAATATCCATCCACACAAAAAAACTGAACTGTCCAGATAACAAGGCTGAGTGAAGAGAATTCACTCAAGTTTAAATAACTTATGATTTCAGTTATACAGCATTCTTGAAATGGAGAAATTAGAGAAATAGAGGAAAGATTATTGATTGCCAAAGTTTAAGTAAAAGAGGGGTGAAAGGAAAAGGAGTGTGATTTTCAAAGGATAAATGCAGGACGGTTGTAGCTTTAAAGAATATTTAGTGTCTTGATAGTAGTAAATATGTAAAACTACACATGAGATCAAAATAATTGAAATAGTGAATCATTGTAATTGTCTATCAAAGGATGAGTAGTTACAGGAAAAAGAGTACCTATTCATAATGGAATAATATTCATTCATAAAGGAAATTGTATTCTGCCATGTGCACCAACATGGTTGAACTTGGAAGAATTATGTCAAGTGAAATAGAAAGATTAAATACCACACAATCCCACGGATCTGTGGAATCTAAAAACTTTGATCTCATAGAAGTATAGAATAGAATGGTAGTTATCACAGGTTGGGTGGGCAGGAGCAGAGACAGGAGATGTTGGTCAAAGAATACACAATTAAGCAGGGTGGTAGGTAACTTAGTGAAACCCTATCTCCAAACAAAATTCCAAATAGGCCTGGGGATGTGGCTCAGTGGTCAAGTGTCCCTGAGTTCAATCCCAGGTACGCCCCCCTCTTGCCCCCAAAAATGATAGCTATGAGAGACAATTCGTTTGTTAATCAGCTAGATTTAACCATTTCACAATGCATACATACTTGAAAAAATCATGTTGTACATGACAAAATACATAATGCCATCAGTCGATTAAAGAATCTTGCATAGAACTGAATATAAACACACACACACAAATGACCACAGGTAAATCTGAGAAATCTAAACAAGATCATTAGAGGGTATCAATGTCAGTATTGTGTCATACTATTATAATGGTGTGTGTCCAGGCATGTGTGTGTATATAATATTTCATAAACTATATAAATTTTTCATATGTATAGTACATAGTGAAAATAGCTTTGGGGAAATTTAGTGAAGCACATGATGCCATTTAACTTTATTATTTCATACTGTATGTAATATGCAATTATCACAAAATACAAACGTTTAAAATGAACAGGTAATTTAAAGCAAAGGTACAAATAAAAACATTAGAAATGAGAAAAATAATGTTACTATAGATGATATTATGGACTAATATGTGCTTCCCCCCTAAATTCAAATGTTAAAAGTCCTAAAACTTCACTGTGACTGTATTCACAGTAAGGGCCTTCAAAGAGGTAATTGAGGTTAAATGAGGTCATAAACCTTGAACATTAAGTCAAGAGAACAAACGTCTTTATGGTAAGAGGAAAAGGAAACACCAAGAGTTCACAGACACAGGAAAAACAAAAAGAGGCCTCAGGAGAAACCGAATGTGGTGACACTTTGTTCTGGTCTTCTAGGTTCCAGAGCTGTGATATAATAGAGTCTCAGAAAAAACATGATCTCAAATTAAATCAAGGAAAAAAATAAAAATCACTCATAGCTACTTAAAATTTTGAAATAATAATAATATAAGATACCTTCCTTAAAATAAGACAACAGATATGGTAGTATTATGAGAAATTTCAATTTGATATTTATTATGTAATTCAAATCATTGCCAACTTTTACAGATGAAAGGAAGAAAACAGTCTCAAACTTAAGGACATAGCAGCTTATTCATTTCAAATCCAGGAACATAAGGTATGAGATATTATTTCAATAAAACATTCACAAATATTAATGTAAATATATACAAATGTTGGCAAATAAAATCTCATAGCTATTAACAATGTAAATATAACTTTGAGTTGGGTCTATCTCAAAAATGCAATTTAATTATTGATTTTTATTGGATCTTTTTAGTTATATATAACGTTATGATTCTTTTTTTTCTTTTTGGATTTTGAAATTTCTCAATCTTTGATTTATTTTTGTTATAAAGAACATTATTGAAATAATTCTGAATAAGATTTGTGGATTGGATATTTATAATGCACTATTTTTTAATTTTGATCATCACACTATACGTAAAATAATTCCTTATTTTTGAGAATACAAATATTCAGCAATAAGCAAGACATCATGCCTTCAACTTACAAATAGTTCAGAAAAAGAAACTTTATTATATGATTATATTTATATTTACTAGAAAGAGATAAAGTAAAGTTGATAAAATGTTAATATTTTGGGGAATGTTTCATAGGAATTCTTTGTACTTCCATTTACTAAACTTCAATAAATCTAAAATCGACAAAATACATTTCTGAAAAAATGAATTTTTAAAATAATACTAACAAATAACAGTATACTCAATTTATAGGTGAATTAAATGAATTAAATTGAAAGTTAGATGAACAATATTTATGTAGTCTCAAATTATTTCCCTGCAGAACACTAAATAATTACAAAGGGAAAAGACAACACCACGTAAGGAAATTCAGCAGATACTACCTTTAGTAATCAATGTTATTATCAGCAAGAATGGAGAAATTAAAACCATAGGTCTCGTGGTGATATTAAAGAGAAAAAATCACAGAAATGCTTCTGTGATACTTTTGCCCAAAACATTATCTAGTCTCAATCATAAAGAAAAATCCATCTTAGGTACATCCTACAAGCATTACCCTTTAAAAGATTTAAGGATATGAAGGTCAAGGAAAGACTAAGGAATGTTTGAATCTGAAGGTGTCTACAAAATACAACATAAGTTCATTTCTTGGATCTTTATTGGATCATTTTGTTACAAAAGGCAATATCAGGCAAGTAGCAAAACATGAAAAAAATCAGGATTAAGTGGTAGAAGACACTATGATAGAATGTATTAGTATTGACTCTTTTTTATGAAGGTTGTATTGTACTTATGGAGCATGTCCTGACTGGTAGGAAATATTAAAGAAATAATGAATGATGGCATATGTCAGCCATTTACTGTATAATCCTTTGGTAGAAAAAAGGACTTTATACCAGAAGCTACAACTTCATTATTATTTTTCAAGATTGCATAAACAAAGAGAAAAGGCAAAAAGCCTTAAGCAATTGCTTTTTCTCATCAGGAAAGAACTATAAGTCAGTGCATCATATTAAAACCATAAAAATGTAAAGAATATAAGTTTGATTGCACTATAATTGTAATACATCAAAACATTAGTAACTATAGGAATTGGCATACCAAAATAATGTTTCCTAAATCTTGGGTCCATATTTGTTAATAAATTTTTTGTAATACAAGTAATCCATCATTAATGTTATGTTTAGATCCACCAAGGTAATTTGAGCACTTGGTTGTTTGAATGACATTTAAATGCTAGCATTTACACAATTTGAATACAAATATCTCAATAAAAACTGATTTGCACTTGCACTTCAAATTTTGTTATAGATGCAAAGAAATAGTTTCATATTTTTAGAATTTCACCATACATGCATAATACAAATATTTTTCCTTCAATAAAGTTTTTAAAATATTATGCAATAGTCTTATAAATACAATATTATCTTTCATATCTACTTTTCTTTTAAATATTTATGTATTCTTCTGATGCTTCCAAAAGTAGATGGCTTTTTAGCAACTCTTAAGGCAGATGCTCCAGTCAAGATTCAAATTTTCTTGTTCTGATTTACTTTTCATATCGATATGTTTCTTTTCAATGATTATTTTCATTAATTAATTCCATACTTCTGTTTTTTCATGAGATTGTGTTTTCCACTGTGGGCTTGAAATCATTTTATAATATCATAAAATTGGTCTTGGATATTAATGACTGCCTTGTTTTGGTTTTCAAGTTTGTTATGAAGGTCATGCAATTACTGCTGAAGCAGTATAATTTCACTTTGGAGTTTAGATAATCTCCCTCTTCTCCAAAAGATTTCTGCTCTCTGATGTATTCATTCGTTTTCCTTTGTTCATTTTGATACCTGTGTTCCATCTCCTTCATTTGGCATTTTATTTGTTTTAGGTGTCTTTTTATATTTTTTTGTTCTGAAACCAAAATCCTTACTCTGAGAGTATCTCCGTCAGGTCTCATTTTCTAGGTCAGTGGTTTTTATTGTAGACTTTGAAACCTGTTGGGAAGGAATTTCATTACTAACTTTTGGGTTAGATACATCAAAATTCTTCTCTTCCTGTGAACTGAAGCCCTCGTCTCTTACCTCTTTGGAAAGCAAGTTGTAGGTGTCTTTTTGGTGGTTGACTTTCATCACAATGTTGTGGAACAGCAGCCAGTCTGGCAGGGCATGATTTGACTTCTCTTTCCAGTCTTTCTGTGTTTTGTTTCTCAATCTCCAGTGTAAAATTTTGCATTGTATTCTCCACTTTTGGAATATCAAACTCTTCATAATATTGAAATGTTGTTTTTGTGTCTCCTCCTTTGGTTTTGTGTGTTCTTTGAAGGTTCTCATTCTTTCCTCTTAAAATTTCAGTAATATCAAGGCATTTCTTTTTCTGGTTCTGGTATTTTATTGTATCTATTTCCAGTCTCATCATGCAGATTTCATCCTTTATCCTGTGATATTTATGCAATAGCTGGTTCTCTGTCATATCACTAGTAGAAACCTGATTAAACTTATTCCTTTCAATATTGAATTCTGTATCAAATTTTCTAAAAAGAATTTCAAGTTTCTTTTTTACTTCTTTATTATATTCAATTTTTTTTGTAATACAAATAATCTTAACTGGTCCTTATTTTGCTCAAAAAACAGATAACACTTTCTTCACTTCTCCTCCTTTTTTAAGGCACATCTCAAATTGAGGAGTTCTTGTTTCTGTACTACTTTTTCCTGATCAATCTCTGATTTCACTATTTTTGCTTGAGAATACTTCCTTTTTAGTTCACCAAGTTCATTTTCCAGTTGTTGTTGTTTTTTTTGTTTTGTTTTTGTTTTTGTTTTGCATATAGTAAACACTGTGAGCACTGACAATTTTTAGGTTTTGTTATTCTTTGAAATGAAGAAACTACATTCAAAATTGTCAATCGGATAACAGAATCTGATTTGAGTGTCCCTGTTTCTTTCTTCTGTTTTGATTTACATGGAAAAGAATCTTTGATTATGATGGTAGGCTTCATGTGCTTGCAAAGAGCATGTGAGTCCTGAGATACTGTTCATGTCCCTTTACTCTCTGCTGTTTGATAGAACTCACAAGATACACAAGAAGCACACACCTCTGGATATTGCTCAAAGTCACTCTGTTGCTGTCTATTTTCGGTTCCTTCAAGCCTTTCCTGCTCTTCTGCTAATGACATGTCAAAATGTAACTCTGATTTCAGTGTCCACGCTCCTTTCATCCATTTTACTTTTCTAGGAAGAGAATATTTGATTTTGATGGTAGACTTCATGTGCTTGCAGGAAGCATGTGAGTCCTGAGCTACCATGTGGGAATCTAGTGCATCTTCTTTTCCTGTATCTTCTACTTTAACCATCATCAACTTTCTTTTCCCACTCTTGTGCAATGATAGAGGTCCCACATCTACTGTATGTCCATTTCCTGTCGTCTTTGCTCCTTAATAGGACTCATCAGATATACCAGAAGCACACAGCTCTGGATCTTGCTCAGAGACACTCTGCATGGTTTTGGCTTCCCTATTTGCATTGAGTGAAAGCAGTTTTTCTGCTTTTGATGTTTTCTTCAAAGAGACACCAAAGTGGAGAGAAGTTTCATCTTTGATGTTGTGAACATTTAAATTGATACTATTTTCTAGAAGAGTTGCACCGGTTCCTCTTCCAGGTATTAGAGCCTTTATCAATGGTGTGTTGCCATCACAGTCACAGAGAAGGACACTGCATTTCCTCCTCTTCACTAGAAAATCCACCAATTCTGGTGGCCACAGGTACAGGCAAAATGTAGAGCAGTCATCATTGCTCCAAAGTGGCTTATTGGGCAGCTCCAAGACTACGTATCCTTCAATGGAGAAAAAAAAAAAGAAAAAAAAAAGCATGGAATATAATTTGCTCCAGTTCAGTTGCCATTGCTTCCCTTTTCCTTCTCCTCTTCCTGCCCCTATGTTCTTCCCTCTGTTCTATTGATCTTTCTGCTGTTTTCTTAATTTTTTTTAAATTAGTGCCTTGTGGATTTACATGATGGTGAGATTCCCTGTGGCATATTCATATAAGAAATTTAGGTCTGATTAATTCCACTGTTCTCTCCTCATCCCATCCCTCCTTCCTACCTTTCAACCTACTTTGTACACTCCACCGTTAAAAATGTAATTTAGAGGGGTTGGAATTTAGCTTAGTGGTAGTGTGCTTGCCTGGCATGTGTGAATTCCTGGATTCTGTCCCCACCACTGCAAAAAAGAAAAATGTGATTTGATAAGAAATGTAGATCAGTAAGTCTCTCTTTCTTAAAAAAAAAAAAAAAACAGACAAAACCTCATTAGGCAAATATGGAATGGGTGAAAAATTTCTTTTGGAAGGATGAGGAAAATGTTCTAAAATTGTGATAGTTCAAAATATTGTGAACATAGTAAACACCATAGAATTTTATGTAAATTCAATATTCTGCAAATGAGATATATCTCAGTAAAGTTGTACTGTCTAAGAGCATAAAGAAACATATTGTACTGATTTATGTGATTGGAATTAGAAAACTATTGTCAAACCAAAGGAGGAGATTGACTGTAAAGGGGCCCAGGTAACTTTCTGGAATGAGGAATTGGTGTTGTTGTTGTTGTTGTTTGTTTGTTTTGTTTTGTTTTTTTTGGTGGTTAGTCACATGGCCATAAAGAATCATACAAACTTGAGTGAACAGTTGTATATTATAGGGAGAGCTAATTTTCCCTTAAATAAAAATATTCCAGGATTTCTTATTCAGGGATACTAAAAACATACACCAAGCAATTTCACTAATTACATTTCAGGTAGAAACTTGTCCTAACAACATTCCTTTGAAGTAAGTTCACTTCTTTATTGTTGTTGGTTGACAAAGAAACAGGTAAACTGGGTGTGGTGGCCCACAGTTTGTAATCCCAGCACCCAGGAGGCCAAGGCAGAAAGATCATTGAGTTTGGAGCCAGCCTGGGCAGTTTAGCAAGGCCCAAAGCAACTTAGTGAGATCCTGTCTCAAAACAAAAAATTGCAAGAGCTGAAAATGTGGCTCAGTGGTTAAGCAAACCTGGATTCAATCCTTGATACTAAAAATTATTTTTAAAAAAAGAGGAAAGAAAAGAAAGAAAGGAAGGGAAAAAAGAGGGAGGGAAAACAATTGGGAAGGGAAGGGGAGGGGAAGGGAAGGGAGAAAAAAAGAAAAGGAAAAAAAGAAGGAGGTAAGGAGAAACTTATTTTTCAAAATTTTCACAGTTTCACATCTATTAAGAAGAAGAAGATATAAGATTGAGAGATAATCAGTTTAGCTCTGCAGTCCACTATACTCTTTTGAGCAGTTCTACTGGACAGCTAGCGACCTGCATATACAGCTGCAAAAGTTGATAAGTGTGTGGTGGGACATGACTCTGGCAGGTCCTTGGCTTTGTTCATCACAATTTGGATTCTTATTCCAAATTGCTACTCCAAGAAACTCCTGCCAAAACTTACTGCTCCCCTTAGGAGGAAAGGCTAGCTTCCTCTGCCTTTAAACATTCTAACACCAAAACAACAACAAAACCCACAATCATTCTAGCTCAGATTCAGTCAGGATGCACGTGCTCCATTGAAGTTGACCCATTTTAGAGGGAAATGGCTGTTTGAGGTGGCAGAATGATAGTGCAGTCTATGCAAAGAATCAGAAAGGACAAGACTGGCAAATGACCTTTACTTTGTCATCACCTGTAGATATGATCTTAAGAAAGTTAGCTAATCTCTGATTTAGTCTTTTTTCAATGACTTCAAAATTCTGATTTTAAAATATAAAGAAAGCCAAAACTGTCTTGTAAGTTACAAATTTGACAAAACAAAATTTATATTATCTTGACTATTTCGCTCCATCATAATATCATTATCACTTTATTTAATAATAATATTCTACAGTGGATCCACCTAAACTACTACTGAAAATCATGGTCCTCTTATTTTCATAAATTGCAAAACATCTTCACTCTGTCCTGCTTACCAACTTAAGTGGGTTTGGTGAGATAACACACCCCCACACACAAACTAAATGAGAGAGGTTTATTACTCACAGACAGCCAGAGACCACACAAGCCCAAGATTCACATGAGCCAGTCCCCCCAAGGCTGAGCAAATCTGCCCAGGTAGATGGGATCTCAATTGTTTATGTCCTCAATTTTGCACTGCAAGCTGAGAGACCCTGAGAGGCAGCCCATTCTGGCTTTTATACCTGGGGTCAATCTGACAATGTGGGCTAAGATGTGGAAGGACATTCTGTTTCTAGAGAGTGATTGGAACAGGACCTGGGCCATCCTAGTCAGTTCCCTGCTATCTCAAAATGTTGCGATCCCAGCCCACTCTACTTACTATTCCTGAAAATTGCAGATGAGAAGGAAAGGAGAACTGGGTTAGTTCATGGCCACCCAGGAAACGGCCTTGCATAAATCACCAATAAGGACATCATGATATTTGTCATTTCCACAGGGACTTTCTGTAAACGGAATTTCTTGAGGTGAGCAATAAAAGCACTATCACATTCTGTTCTTAGGAAGTATTTTATCTAAATTTTTATGTGGCACTAAAAAAGAGAAAGTGAAATATTGTATTTTACGTTTCTTTAAAAAAAAAAAAAACTTCATACCATGCTGCTTAATCTTTCTAACACACTAAAATTGCACATTAATAGGACAGGGAAGATAATATTTAATCTATTAAAATCTATTTTGTCATTTTATTTCATTGCCACTGAATGAATTAGTGAGTGGTTGCACAGACTTTTGCAAGACTACATTATTGGATTTATATTACCTCTCATGAGGTCACCAGCGAAGTGTTATAGAGTTCTTTCTTTGACTCTCACCTACTTACATTTTAATATTTGCCTGAGATAAGAACACAACCAGAATGCTCATTGCATTTGCAGGAACAGAAACCTGAGCTTGTTGATGCTTGTGATTATGGAGTCGGGCCCTAAGCAGTTACTGCAACATCTGAAATGTTGTCAAGGATTGGTGAGACAACACATCATATTGTACACACACACACACACACACACACACACACACACACATACACGCTGCAAGTTAGTGGAGACCAATTTATTTTAAAATGGGTACAGAATCACAGAAGAATAGCAGTGGCCTTGAACAGGTATACCTTATTTTACCTCTCCATGTTATCTTTGTTAAGTTTCAGAACATGATAAATGATACTGGGTCAAAATATATGTCTGTGTTTACGTTAAGTAGTTATTCAAATTGGTTGAGACAAGGACGTTCTAATAGCAAGGTTTGAGTGTTCTAGCTGAAACACATGCTCTTCAAACTTGGTATTTCATTTCTTTTTTACGTTTTAACCTTCTGTTGGATATGTAGACATTGTATGGAAGCCAGAATTAGACAGGCAGTCAGTACAGATAGGTAAAATCGAGTCAGATCAGATCAAGGAGGCCAATTTTGAGTGAGTCCGGGAAGTTGGAGACTGTCCCCTAAGGAATTGAAATGTTAATTCCTTCAGAGCCTCTCCTCCACCCTTATCAAGAACCTGCCCCTGCTCCAACCTGCTGCCAAGGAGCTTTAAGGTTATTAATGTGTCCTTGGCTGCTCCATCCTGCCCTTCCCTTCAGCCCACCTGTTTCCCACCTTTTGGCCATCCCACAGAGCATTTCTTAGTCCTAGTTACATATCTAGTAGCTTATGTAGGAAGGAGAAAGATAAGGGGAAGAGAGCGGGAGAACAAAGGAAGCCCAGGACACATAAAAAGGGCAGATCCCTCACTTCTTGGGAATCCAGGATACCAGATATGGCCCCCTTCTCCCTCCCAGGAGAAGTCTATGTTACCCATTTTTAAATAAACCCCGCTTTATAGGCTTCCCTGGGCTGCTTGTCTAATGTTCAAACTTCAACATGTGAGGGAGCAGAACTCGTCACCGGTAACCAGAGGTATCGGTATCACAATGTGTTTCAATTTGAAAAATTTTGAGACTGATGAAGTTGAATTCCTTCTTAACATTCATAATGTCGATGGAGGTGCATTCTACTGTGAAATGACTCTTCCTCTTTTCCCACTTCGCTTGGTCTTTTTGTTTTGAAGGCCTCCTTATTTAGCGTGGATGGATATTAGTCCACTTTCTGGTGCATATATCATATACATTTTTAAATATCTTCCTCCACTTTCTTGTTTTGTCCTGTGTATTCGTCAGGATTTTCCAGAGAAACAGAATAACATAATACATTACAAATACAGAAAAAAACTTATTATTGAAATTGGCTGTCATTATCATTTAGGCTGAGATGTTCCACAACCTGCTGTCCGCAGACTAGAGGCTCAGGAAAGCTGATGCTGTCCTTCTAATCCCAACTCAAAGGCAGGAGAACCAGGAGAGCCAAAGATGAAACTGCTGGTCTGAGTCCAGAGGCCCGAGAAGGCACCTCTGTCTCAAGGCAGAGGAAAATGCATGTCTAAATTCAAGCAAAGAGAGTAAAGCCACCCTTCCTCCTCATTTTGTTCTATTCAAGCCTTGAAGGATTAGCTGAGGGCCCCCCACTGTGATAAAGATTGTACTTACTCAATCCCCAGACACAAATACTAATGTCTTCCAGAGAAGACATTATACTCACAGATGCAGCCAGAAATAATGGTTTACATAGCTGGGTATTGCTTAGTCCAGTTAAGTAGATGCATAAAATTAATCTTCACACCAGATTTCTATTTTGTAACTCTTCATCTCAACATATATCAGTATAACATTATTTTCTAGTAACTTTTTTTAACCTTGAAGTCTACTTTGTCTAAAATTAGTAGAGGTACAAAAGTTTCCTTTTGGTTATTGCTTACGTAATGCCAGATTCATGGGACCCCAATAGACCTCCAGGAGCCGAATCCGATGCAATCACACAAGAGTCTTTATTGCAAGTTCCAAAGCAGCAGTCCCGAGGCGTGAGTCCTGGCCCTTAGTTCAGTGAGGATTGATAGGTTTTGGGGGGATACTCTATGTGTCACAACATCACACAGCAAATCATTTCACACCGCAGGAAAATCAAACAACAATTCTTAACATTGATTAGCACATTCACTGGTGGGAACAAGTTGGGTAAGGGTGATTGGTTAGTTCAAGAGGGGAATACATTTGAACTGACTGGATTAAGCCTAGAGGGGTGTACCTGCTAAACTACATGGTTTGGAAACTACTGGGAGGGTTGCTTGGTATTTCAGGTATTTTCCCTGTCTCACGCTGATTGGTGGTTGCTAGGGGGTTGCTATGGGTCCTCACCTAGTGTAACTGAGTCAGGGACACCTGGCGCTGCAGATCTCTCCTGTTAAACAATTCAGCAGGGTGAGTATGTGCCTAGGAGCATTCTGTGGGTTTTTCCAAGACAAGGGTCATGCCCTCTCCCTCTGGACAGGCCTTGAGGTAGAAGCTGGTTTCTCAAAAATGGAGTCACATCAGTTTCTCACTTACAGCTAATTTCTCATTGGTTATTTTTATTTTCAAAATTTCTTTGCCTTTATAATTATTATTCTTCACTTATGAACCACATATTTTGAAGTGTGCATGTTTTTGTTTTTTTTTTTTATTTGTGTGGCTTGTTTTTTGATGTTGTTGTTATTGTTGTTTTGGCACCACTAAAACACGGTTTTATTTATTTATTTTTTAAAGCAAAATTATCCAATCTTTATTAGATAATAAACATGTCATGTTTTTGCTATCTTCATCATAACCATTTAGTAAAATTGCATCAAATTGAAAAATTCTAGAATTTACCAAGCTTTACCTCTTATGATTTAGCATTAAACTCCAATCTCCAGATAATAAGATCTATAACAGTCACAAGCCTTTAGGGAAGAGGAACTGAAGATTTGATAGATAATGAAATTCAACAACTCAATTACCACAAAATTTTTAACGACTGATTCATTTTTCTGAAACCATAATGGGGATGATATTTTCCATATCTACATTTCCTGTGATACCTGTACACAATGGAATATTACTCAGCCGTAAATAAGAATGAAATTATGCACTTTCTAGTAAATGAATGGAACTGGAGAATATCAAGCAAAGTGAAATAAGCCAGTCCCCCAAAAAACAAAGGCCAAATGTTGTCTCTGATATGTCCACAAAGGAGGTTGGGGAGGGAAAGAATTGAATTAGGGGGAAGGGAAAAGAACAGGGAGGGGAATAAGGAGAACGAAGTAGAATTAATCAGACATAACTCTCCTATCCTTATATTTGTTCTGCTTCATTTTTAATCTGAGAATTTAGAGTACAAGAATTACGGGTCTACTGGTAAATAGTGGGATTGCTGGTATAGATTACCATTTGTTCTAGAAAATTGTTTTAAACTATTTCCTTTTAAAGACATGACAGCTATTGTTCTAAAAGCAGCTTCATTTTCCTTCACTTTTGAAGAGAATTTCCAGTGGTACAGTGCTCTAGAAGGAGTCTTTAAAAAAAAAAAAAAAAAAAAAAAACCTCTCATGGTCTCAGAGCAATCACATTGGGAGGTCTTTGTATCCAAGACTGAAGATACTATGCTTGTTCTGTCCAAAAGTTGGACTCAGCTTTTCAATACCCTGCCTTTTCCAACTTTTAAGTTCAATAACATCTTAGAGGATAACAGACTTGCTAACAGACTTGAGTGTCAGGAGCTTTGAACTCTCTAGCCCCTGACAGCAAGACACTGCTTCTGGGAATCTTCCCATGTGATGAAGGTGCTGAGAGAAACACCCATTCTCAGGTGGCCGGCCATTGTCAGTGGGGTAGATCCCATGTCTGACATGGAAATTTGGGGGTTCGATGGATTCTTCCCCCGCTGGGGGCAGAAGAAATATGGGCGCACTCAATTACCTTGAAATGCCAGCTGCCGGGACACGGAAGATATTGTACAAGCAGAAAAGCCCCAATTATTCTGTCCCTGCTCAACCTCGCTTTTGTTTACCTCAAAGAACCTTCCTCATAATAAATCCTCTTGATGTTTTTGCTTATGTAATAAAACATGCAGAGTTTTGCTGTTTGTTAGAGACCAGACCCCACCAGGGCTGGTTCACCCATCGAGTCCTGCTTCTCCTTTATAATTGAGTCTTTGTCTTTATTTCTTATAATTTCTAATTTTCTTAATCCACCCTTGGCCTGCGTTCAGAGAACTGTTCAATCTCAGTGCAGGTTGCCGTGATACTTGGGTGTGAGGCTTCTTAAACTTTCACCTTAGTTATACTAGCCCCAAAGGGCTGCCAGGAATTGTAGGGGCACATCTTTCTAGCTCTGCTAGGGTCTGGTTCAGTCTCTGCAGATACACCAGGAAGGAAAGAAGCTGTTGATCCTCACATCACTCCTGAAAGTTTCCTTCTCTCTGGAATTTTATTCCCTCCAGTTCTTCTTGTTGTCTGTGGCTTTCTGATAATTTATGGTGTGATTTTTTTTTAAAAATTAATCCAGTTTTTCTCCTTGTTCTAGGGGAAATGTTGGCTTGCTGATAACTAACCACCTCACTAGAAATACTAATGTCTCACCCAAACTCTTCTATGTTGAAAGCTCACATTACTATGATGGAAGTATCAATGCAAATGTCTATGTTTTTAAGAAGAAATATTTCCATGGGGGGAAAGAAGCTATGCTCTGTTCTCTAAACACTGTCTCCACTACTCCGGGTCTCTGGGATATATCCCCTATCAAAGCCAGTGTCATTAACACTCTTATATTTGATCAAAGTGTAAGATCCAGAGAGTTGAAGTAGCTCGACTTGACTCAAAAATGTGGAAAGAGGAAAATGTTATCTGATTAAAGACCCTATATTATTCATCCTTTGTGGGTTAATATTTATTAACTTCATCAATTTTTAAGTGCATGTTATACATAATGTTTGGCTGTTGCAAATTGCAGAAGAAGATGATTGTCCAGTACACACTCTCACTGTTAAACTAGATAGAATGTCTACTTATTTCCAATACTATTTGTAAAGGCAAATTTGTGTTCCTCAGGGAGAGGATCAGCTACACAGATGGATTAGATATCTTTATACGAAAAATGATATAAGAAGTTGGTGATGACATGGGCAAACAATGTAAGTAAAATTAAAACTGCAAATAGTTTAAGAGTTGCACAAGAAAATAGAATTAGACATATATGATATTTCTTAGGAGAATAAGACTAGGGAAAAAGAAAAAGAACCACAGGGCTTTCATATTACCATGGATTTGGTTAAATCATCAGGCATATCTGAAGATGGAGCCAAGTGCAATCGAAGAATATATCAGTAATAGTCAAGAGAGAATGCATATATTGCCAAAGGAAATAGATGTTCTAAAACAAAATGTGATTATAATTGTCCTTAGGAAATAAGGAAAGAGTAAAATACACCTGTGGATGAAAAAATGCATTTAATCACAAATTGATGAAAGAAAATGGAAAACACACAAATAGCTAAATATTAAAAGATTAAAGAAAGCAAATTCATTAAATAATTTTTAAAATCCTATTGAAGAAACTGGATTGGGGATAGGTATCAACAACAGGTTTGTGATCTCTAAAAAACTAAAGAAAGAAAATATAATTCAATAAATTTAATAAGATACTTTGGTAAAGTAATTTACCTGCAAAAGAGGAAACTGGTCCTGCATAACAGAAATTTTGTTCACTAAACAGTGCGATAGGTAACATAGATGCTTTACTATATTTAAAGGACTTTTTAAAAATGAAATGCACCACTTCGAAGGGAGGCATAATTGGGTGTATATTTTCTGAAAAGCACTGTGGTAGTACATATCAAAAGACTTTAAAATATTCATTACTTTTGCCCCAATACTTTCACTCCCAGAAATTTATTCATTGTTGAAAAAGTATGGCAAATATACGCAAAATTATATTTGTTACAGTTTTGCTGAGAAAATGAGATGTTGAATAAGTAAGTCCTAGTTTCCACCAGCAAGAAACTGGTTTTAAAATTATGGTATTCATGCTGGGTGCTCGTGCGCAGAACTATAATCCCAGCCACCTGAGAGCCTGTGATAGGAGATTTGCAAGTTCAAGCCAAGCCTGGGAAATTTAGTAAGACCATGTTTGAAAATAAAATAAAAGTAACTAGGGGTATAACTCAATGGTAGAATGCTTGCCCACCATGTGCAAGTCCCTGGATTCAATCCCTAGCACCAAAAATAAATAAATAAAATCATGGTTATTCAATAGCATGTATTAAAATTAGAACAGATTATAAATATTTATTTATTAATATTACATTATATAAACTATGAATATGAGATGTATAATGCCATTGTGCAATATAGCATAAAATGTGTAACAATATAGAAAAGGTGTTTCATTTACAAAAAAAAAATTCTCTCATACAAATATACATATATATACATATGAATGTACAGAGTTATATGAATATCTGAATGGTTATAATCTGGAATGATTTATATAAAAATGTTATCAATATTTAAATATGAATGCTCTCTTACCCTGTATTTATTTATTTTAATATAATAGGAATGGGTTGGTTTTATGTCAAGAAAATCCCCTTTTTAAATAAGAAAATACATTAAATATTAGTTTAGTATTAGTTTTCTAGAGATGCCATAGAAAAACATCTCAGACTTTGTCCTTAACCAGAGAAATGTATTTTCTCACTACTCTGGAGGCTGGAAGTCCAAGATAAGGAGTGGCAGGTTTGGTTTCCTCAGAGACTCTACAAGATGGCCTTTTCTTGTGGCCTCTTTACATGGTTGATTGTCTGCATGTCTCTCTGTCTGTCCTAAAGCTCCTCTTCTCAAAAGTACAGGAGTTAGTTGAGATTAAAGCATTTCTTAAGGGAGTCACTTTAAATTACCACTTTAAAAGTCCTATCTCCATAGACAGTAGCATTCTAAGGTATCAGTGGTTAGACCTTAATTTTATAAATATTGGAGAAACAGTTCAACCCATAACAACTATCCTGGATATAAACATTGCTCTGATTATTCTGGATTTTATAAGCTTTAAATAATAATCATAAATATTACTTCTTATTATGTTATATTAAAACATAAATTACTCTGAATCTATACTCAATTTAATATAAATCAAGAAAATTTATTTAGGGACTATATTTTGTTACTTATTATTTGACATTAATGCAAAATTAAGTAACTAGGGGTATAACTAGTTACTTAATTTTGCATTAATTAAGCAATTAGGTAAAAGATTTTAAAATACTATTATTAAAACTTTCCATTTCATCTTAAGATTCAAGGATGCAAATATTTCCTTTTGGATCTTCCCACTACTTACATTTTCATCATTTTTAATATATACACTCAATTGCCATTTGTCACTGTCACTGTTATTTTTAATAATACAGTAATAAGTCATGCAAATATTACACTTTGAAAAAGGATACAGAATTTAAAACTTCTGTGCATAAGTTTTCTTTGTCTTAGTGTTTTAAGCTTTCATTCATATATATGAACCCTGTTTTTCGTGCCTTAGTACCAAGTTCTCATTTCCATTAACTGGTCAGTTTGAAGATTGTCATGCTAACTGAACATTGTGGCACACAGAATTCTACAAGTCAGGTCTAAGATCATGGACTTTTAAAAATATTAAACATTTTTACCTCAAGGAAGGGAGCCCTGGAGGAGTACAGATCAGCTGCATGCCTCTTGTGTCCTAATCCTAAACCCTAGTAAACTTATCAAAAATCTTGTGATTGACAAACAGTGTTTTTCACAAACAATAGACGGTGCATTCTGACTCGCGCCAAACTTGCTGTTCTGAGTCCGCCTGTGCTGGTTGCGATCTCCAAACTGGACTCGGGTAGACATGGGTGGGCACCCCCTCCTGACCTCTGGTGCCGCAGCCCTCACAATCAACTATGGCCCAGAACTTAGGGGGACACTTGCCCACCGGGGCTCCGGGGCATGGCGCTGAGCTGCTTTTGGGGACCTGCACTGTGGTCTCTGCCGCCGGCGAATCCATGCTCATTGTGGAAGGCAGGACAGCATCCTGGCTGAGGGCCTCCATTTCAGGATTCCCTGGTTCCAGTACCCCATTATTTACGGCATGCAGGGCAGAACCCGAAAAATCTCCTCCCCAAAAGGTTCCAAAGACCTGCAGATGGCGAACATCTGCCTGTGCCTGCTGTCTGGACCCAATGCGCAAGAGCTCCCGGTATGTACCAGCGCCAAGGGCTAAACTGTGACCAACAAGTATTGCCATCCATTGTCAATGGTGCTCAGGAGAGTGGTGGCCAAGTTCAGGGTGTCACAGCTGATGCCCCAGCGGGCCAAGGATTTCAGCCTCGTCCTGGATGATGCAGCCATCAAGGAGCTGAGCTTAGCTCTGAGCTTTAGCCAGGAGTGTGCACCTGCTGTAGGAGCCAAAAAAGTGGCTTATCAGGAGGCCCAGCTTACCTAGTTTTTGGTGGAAAAAGTGAAACAGAAACAATGGAAGAAGATCCTGCAGGCTGAGGGTGAGGCGGAGGCTGCCAAGAAGCCTGGCTACATCAAGTGTCTCAAGATAAGGGCAACACAGAAGGTCTCCTAGGTGATCACCACTTCCCAAACAAAACAGTATCTACCTCACGGCCTGTAACCTTTGTGCTGAACCTACACGATGAAAATTTTACCCAGGGAAGCGGCAGTCTCATCAAGGGTAAGAAATGAGACCCATGAGCAGAACTCCACCTCCAGGCAGGAAAGAGATGTGTTTCTCCTCCAGGTTTTGAGGAATCGCTAGGGGTCCAGTACACCCCAACCTGTGCCAGTCCCCTCTCCGTGCATACTTTTGAGCCCTTTTGGATTAAGGAAGACTGAAGGTGAACCCTTTTAGGGGAATGCCATTTCTCCTCCCTGTGTTGGCCAGGGGAGTTGGAAAAGCAAGCGAGGAGATAACCACCATACTAGGAATTCTCAATAATTTTTTTATTATTTAAGACAAAAAAAAAAAAAAGAAAAGAAAAAGAAAAAGAAGGTACATTTTGAAAACAGGATGGGTCTTAGGTAAAGGGAACTTACAGGCTAACCTACAATCTTTTTGATTTCTGCAGTGTATCAAACACAAGACCATTCAACATACTCTGGAGAGAAATTATATAAACCTATATGGGATAAGCAAAGCACGGCTACTTTCGTACTTGGGTATGAACACCTTGTTGGGTGTGTGGGAGACTCCCCCTTCTCAGAGAACATCATGGAATCCCTTACCCCTCCCCCTCCTCTCTGAAGGTCGCCAAGCCAAAGAAGAGCACCAAATTCAAAGGTTTTCTCTACCAATCCCTGCAGGACATAGTGTCCGCTCGATGTTCCTGAGTCACCAGGCCAAGCAGCACCCTACATGACCCCTACGCAACCCTTCTTAAGCCAAAGCTTGTAAGCACATGCTCTCTCTCTGCCCTCCTCCTCTTCCTCTCTACCCTCTGCCCTCTGTCCTCTTCCTCTTCTTTCTCTCCTCTCTTTTCTCTCGCTCTCTCTGCCCTCCTCCTCTCCTCTCTCTGCTCTCTGCTTCTCCTTTGGGCAGCCCCCCAATAAAATCCTTGGTTGAATCTCCATCTCGGGTGAGTCACTCGCCTTTCACACCTGCTCTGAACACAAGTAAGTACAAGAGAAAATTTAACATGGTTTAAGGAAACTTGGCTAGAGCAAGAATTTCAACTGCTGTAGATTAACAAATTTGTGGTTCCAAATACCAAACTAAAAACATTCCTGTCATCCAAATCTCCCATTTGAAACATTTGCTGTGAACAAACAAAATCTGGAAAGAGGATTACAAAGTAAACAGAAATCTTACCATCTTGTGGTATAGTTGGACTTGACATTGATAAAGGAAGGGGCTGATTTACCTAAAAGCAAAGATGAAAACCAAGGTCTTCCTCAGTTTGACCCCTGATAAATATGTTTTTAAAAGATTAACCTTAGCAGCAGCAGTGCTGGGGCAGAATTGTGATCTGTAAATCTATGAGACTCAAAAGATTTCCAGAAAATTGGACAAAAACACTTGGTAGAGGGAGGATTCTAACTGTCCATTCAATTTAGAACCAAATTGTAAGAGGACCTTCTATGGCTGCAATGTGGATGTCAACAACCAGTTCAACTTCTGACAGGCTTAAGAGGTCAACCTGTTACCTGTACTGCCTGTCAGAGACTACAGGATGTCTTCTCAAGTACCCACTGTCAATCACAACTGGAGTGTTTTACACACAATGGCAAAATAATGACTATATTGTTTTATACATAGGTCAAGAAACTACACGTGAAGTAGGAACACATTCATGACCAAGAAAAATAGTTATTAAATGTTATTAAATACATTCATAAATTATGAGAAAGAGATAAAACTAATTGGTGAAAAACTGAGGAATTTTACTACAGAAATTCATGAGAAGACTGGAAAAAATTAAGTTTATGAAATTAAAAACAAATTTAGAACTTTTACTTTGGGGAAGATGGAGTAAGTATATAATCCCTCTTGCTAGGACATTTCAAGTTCTTGGAAAATAAATAGAAAAACAAATGTCATAAAATTGTCATAGAGCAAACAGACTCAAAGGGGACATAAAGAACTGAAGAAGAATGCAATACTGAGTTCTCTAGGCTTTCTTTATTCATCATATTTCTATACCAAGAGATCAGGTGACTAACAACAGGAAAGGCTAATGGTACAAGCAAATGGTCCAAAGAAACCCTGTTCACTTTATCCAAAGAAAAAGGAATTAGAAAGCTAGTAAGAAAGAAACAATAACATGTTCAAAAGATGGACTTATTGGTGAATTTTACCATTATTTTTTAAAGACTTACTCCAATACTTCTCAAACTCTTCTAAAAACAACAAATATATTAGGAGAGAATATTCCCTAATAAGGCCAGCATAACATTAGTATTGAAGTAAAATAATATAATGAGAAAATAAATAATAAGTCAATATTTCTTATAAATATCGATGCAAAAATTCTTAATAAGATACTATGAACCAAAATCAATGCCATATTGAAAGGATTTTACAGTATAACCAAATGAGATTATCTCAGATATGTAAGAATTATTCAAAATTAAAAAATAAATCAATGTAATGAACTACATTAATAGAATGTTGAAAAAAACATAGCCATACAAATTGAAGCATAAAAACAGGTGAAATCCAACAGGTTTCTCATGAGTTAAAGACAAAAACCTAATAAAACCAAGAATATAAGGAAATATCCTCAATGTGATGAAGAGCATTTCTGAAAATCCCAGAGCTGACATGTTGGTGGTAAAGATTGAAATCTTTCCCTCTAAGAAGATAAGGAAACCATTTTAATCAGTGCAATTCAACATTGTATTAAATGTTCTATCCAGAGCCATTAGTCAAAATAAATGAAAATTATTCAAATTGGAAAGGAAGAAGAAAAACTAAATTTGAAGGATAAGAATAAACTTGTCAAAGTTTGTGGTATCAGATCAATGCACAAAGTATTAATTATCTGTTTCAGATGCAGCAGTGAAAAATCTGAAAATTAAATTAATTCCAGTACACAGCATCCAAAAGAAAATAATATCTAGGAGTAAGTCTAACAGTGGACATGAAAGACTTCTAGGTTTAATATAGAGAGAATAGCTAAAACAAAGAAAATCTAAAAAGACAGCTCTTCTTCATGGATGGAAAGAATTATATTGGTGTCGATACTATACAAAGTATTTGCAGCTGCAATACTATCCCTATCAAATATTCAGTGACACATTAGTGGAAATGGAAATGTCAACCCACCAATTTATATGTATTTTCAAAGGACTCTGACTCAGCAAAGCAATATTGGGATAAAAAGAGAAAAAGATTCAAAGGATTATGCACTTCTCAGTTTCAGCACTTACCACAAAGCTAAATTATTCAAAACTGGGTGGTACTGACATCAAGATATAGACCAATGTAACAGAACTAAGACGTACAGACCAGTATAATAAAATTAAGAATCCAGAAATCGATCCCCACTTTTATGGCCAATTGAATTTGCCCAAGGGTGTCAAGACTTTTCGCTGGGGAAAGAAAAGCCGATTCTGCAAATGAAGCAGTTAACTGGAATATAATTGGGCCCCAACTTGACCCAGGAGACATAAAAGTTAACACCAGAGGAACCCAAAACATAAGTGCTAATACCATAAAGTGGTTAAAAGGAAACATAAGGGATATCATTATGTTTTTGTATTTAGTGATGATTTCTTAGCTCTGCCACCAAAAGCACAAGAAGCAAAAGATAAAATATATAAATTGGATTACATCAAAACTGAAAATTTTACCTTGCTTCTCTTATTCTTCCAGGAGAAGGAAACTCAGCTCTGCACTCCATGGTAAGGCTACTGATCACCCCTGCCTACAGGACTTTGGGGGACAACCCATGCAAGACAAAACCAGCAGATAAGAATCTGGAGCTGACACAGAGTAGAATTCGGACTGGAAACAGTACCCAATCAAAAGAGTGTGCGAAGTTGCTGAGGCTGCCCTCAAATGTGAAAACCTCCTGCTTCAGCCTCCCAAGTCACTGGGATTGTTCCTATTTTAACCAGAGAGTCTCAGACAGAGAGAAGAGATCTGGACTTCTGAACCTCTACCAGAAAAGATCAAATGCAGAAGCCCCTCAGCATGGTGGGGAATTCAGGGTTGAACTGAAGTGAGAAAAAATGATGGCTTGAAGGCTTTGTCCTTTGAGCCTGTTTAAAAATAAACTAAGGTAAAGAAGATGGCAACCTAGAGGAAAAATGCACTTCCCCAGCAGTTCCTCAGCGGCAGACCTATAAAGTGGAAGATCGCTTCTGAGGGAGGTGAGTAACTAAGGGAACTCACTGAAACCTAATATTGGACTGTAAAAGAAACCTATAGACATGGAAAAATCAGAAAATTGAATATAATATATGAAATAAAATATTACAGATGCCCACGTTTGGTCACCAGTGGTAGAAGTTTAAGGGAGGCTTGAGCACAAAGGACACAGTGTTGTTTGCAGATAAAAAAAAGAAAAATTGATTTGGGAAAACCTGGGGATTAGAAAGGAAAGCTGGTTTTAATGGATACAGAATCAGTAGAGAAAGCAGCTCAGGATAAGCAAACCCCCAAATCACTCACTCCAGGAGTAGAAAGCACCCCTGGGTGTGGAAAATGCTCCCAGGCACAGAAAGCAGCCGGTTTGCTGTATAGGATGGATGCAAGCAGAGACAGCTGAGAGGGAACTCATAAAGGAAGTTGCAAAACAGCCAACAACAAAAAATTCCCAGAGGATACCTGAACCAAAGAGACTAAAATAGACACAAATAAAACTGTATCTGGACCACACAGGCTTCCAATATCAGAGGATAAAGCTACTTTGTTGCTAGTGTTACATAAGAACTATTGCAGGATGCCTTAGTGGACATACAGGAATATATGCACTCCAGGAAGATACCTGGTATTTGATATTTATAGCAGTGAAGAAGAAAGCTGTGAGGGTTAATTAAGTTCCTACATCTTAAAGGTAGATTTTACCAGAGACCTAAATTATAAATATCATGCAGAGATTAGCATCTTTCCAACAATAGAAGATATAGATCAAATCTCAAACATGCACCCACAAAATTCCATGGTTTGGTCAAGACTGAACCCCAAATATTGGAGCTCTCAGTTTAGAACTCTGCACTCCCCCTGCTACAGAAATACAGCACCCCAATTTTTCTACTCCACCCTTAACTGGGAGACTGGAGGCTGAGATCTACTACACCCATTTTTGTCTTCTAGAGCCACAAAGGTTGACAACTAAGTGAAGAACACAAAGGCATTGAAATTAATGACCCCCAGCCCAGAATACAAGTGTCAAAAACCCAAAATAAATAACAAGAATGAAAATCCATCCCTGTTAACAACTTTGATCACCTCATAAATAGGCCCTTTATTTCTCCCTTTTTTCCTCTAATATTTTATTTTTCCTTATTTTGTTTTTTTTCCTTCAAACTCCCAGTCCGTATTTAGTTTTTTATTCTTTTTTGAATTTCAATTTTTAAAAAATTAAACATCATTTCCTCTTACTGTATTTTTTTTACATTTTTCATTACAGATGACTTCCTATATGTGGATGTGGGTATGGTGAGTGTTCTCATTGCACAGACAGGTTTGAAAAAAAAATTGTATATTCCCATGACTTTACTTTCACATTAATTACTTTCTTCTGAACTTGTTTATTATTTTTGCCTTGGTTTGACTTAGGTGAGTTTCAATTACACATGGTTCAAGTTGTGTTGATCTTACAATTGCTAGTTTGTTCATACTTTGGTTCTTGTCCCTCATCTCTCCCTTTTCACTCTCATCGATTAACGAACAAATATTACTCTTCCCACTTTCCCTTTGTTTTATTAAATTGTTAATTTTTTATTCTCTCTTTTTATAGTCAACATGTGCTACCTACCACCAACCTCCTACCTCCTCTGATCACTTTTTTTAAAAATTTTAAATTTTCTCTTTCTTCCCCACCCAGTTCTCTCTTTACTTGAGAAACTATAATCCACCAAAAAATAGAATTAGGTAGTTTATGTAATTCCCCCCACATTCATCTTGTCCGATTAGTAGTACTTTGTATTAAAATGGAGTGGATAAGATAGTAAACACCTGATATTGAAAGTCTGATCTAGTTCAGTTTTTATTGTTAGAATTGATGTAAAACGCTCAGCATTCCTACATAAGTGGAAATTTGTATTGTAGACATACAAGTAGACTCTTTCCTCTTAAGGTAGTACATCTGTTGCTGACATTAGAACTATTCCTGCCTCCCTCTAGGAGAGACTGGACAGTGATAAGGGAAAGTAAATATCACAGAGTAGAGATTCTGCTGCTGAGAAATACAACTCAATGGAGAAACAGTGAATCTCACTTCATACAAAATGGTCCCACCACTGGACATCTACACACACACACACCAAAAAAAAAAAAAAAAAAAAAAAACAGAAATAAATTCTAGAAAAATAAAGAACTACATACATCAGGACATATGTGGAGGACAGGGAATACATCTCAATTGATGTGCAAGTCCAAGATCTCTAAAAACATGAGGAAAAAGGCAAATCTCCCCCTCAAAATTCACAATCCCCTAACAAAAAATACCACACTGGAAAGATGATGAAATTCTAAAGGATTATAAAAACGATTATTAAAACGTTCAATGAACCAAAAGAAGATCTAAAGAATGAATTGAGAGAAAATGCAGGATATTAAAGACCATATAATAGAGACATAGAAATATTTGAAAAAATCCAAACAGAAATTCTGTAAATGAAAGACCCAATGAATCAGTTGAAAATATCACCAATGCATTGATTTCATAGAAAATATAGTTTCAGGTCTTGAAGACAGAGTACATGAACTTGAGGACACTTTATGCAATAAAGAGGAACAAATGATAGAACATAATAAGAATACCAGAACTCTGGGACAACATCAAAAGACCAAACCTGAGAGATTTGGTGATAGAAAAGAATATGGAGTTACAGGCTGAAGGCATTACCAACATGAGATACTCCCAGAAAACCTTTCACATATCAGGAGTCATGCAGGACCTCAAGTAGACCAGGTCAGAAGAGAGTTCTCCAAGACACATCATATAAAAAAATCCTAACATGCAAAATAAGGAGAGAATATTAAAAACTACAAAATAGAAACATCAGGTCACATTTAGAGGCAAATAAATGAGGCTCTCTTTTCACCTCTCAGCTCAGACCCTAAAATCAAGAAGGCTCCATAATTATACATTCCAAACTAAAAAATAAAATATTTCAAACACTAAATGAAAACAATGGACAACCAAGATTGCTATATCCAGAAAAGATCTCTTTCATATTCCATGGAAAATTAAAAACCTTCCAAGCAAGGTTAAACTTAATAATTTACTACAAATCAGCACTACAAAGAATACTCAAAGGTAAAATGCACCAGCCAGGTGTCCTGGTACATGCCTTTAATCCCAATGGCTTGGGAAGCTGAGGCAGGAGGATTGCATGTTCAAACCCAGCCTCAGCAATTTAGTCAGGCTCTAAGCAACTTAGTGAGACCCTGTCTCAAAATAAAAAAATAATTTTTAAAAAGGGCTGGGGAATGTGGCTAAGGTGGTTAAGCATCCCTGGGTTCAATGCTTGGTACAATCAATCAATTAATCAATAAACCATACAGAAAACCCCAAAATAAATCCCCAAATTCTCAAATAGATGAAAATCAATTCAAGACTAATCATCTTAATGAGAATCAAGACAGAATTAAATATAAGAAAAAACAAAATGACAATAAACCACAAAGATATATCCACAATAATGCTGAATATAAATGGTCTCAACTCCTCATTTACAAGATATAGATTAGCAGAGTGGAACAAAAACAAGATCCACACATATACTATTTGCAAGAGACTAAACTTATAGGCAAAAACCTTCACAAATGACAGTAATAGAATGAGAAAAAAATGCCACACAAATAAAAGGCTTGGGAATTAGACTAGAAAACTTTCAGTTGCTAAAATAAAACAGAGGTGAACACTCCATCATATATATATGTTCAGGCACCAACTTCCTCAACAAAACCCCTACTAAGCTGAAGAAATAAAACCAAGAAACAATAAATGGGATGTCATCAAAATAAAAAAATGTCAGAACAGCAAATGAAATTATTAAGGGTATAAAGAGAGAGCCTACAGAGCAGGAAAGAGTCCTTGCCAATCACTCCTCTGACAAAGTGCTAATATCCAGAATATAAAAAAAACTAAAAACTTCAAAACACACACACACACACACACACACACTCCAATCAATAAAAAGTTAAAAGAACTAAACTGAACTTTTAAAAAAGAAACACAAATGACCAACAAACATATTAAAAATGATTCAACATCTCTAGCAATCAGAACAATGTAAACCAAAACTAAACTAAGATTTTGTCTCACTCCAGAAAGAAGGGAATTATCAAGAGCTCAAACAATAATAAATTCTGGTGTGGGGAAAAGTTACACTGACAGGTTGTTGGTGAGGCTGCAAATTAGTGCAACTAATCTGGAAAGTAGTGTAGAGATTCCTTAAAAACTTGTGAATGGAACCTCCATATTACCCAGTATCCCACTCCTTGTTATTTATCCAAAAGAACTAAAATCAGCATACTATAGCAATACAGCTGTATCAATGTTTATAGCAGCACAATTCACAATAGCTAAATTATGGAATCATCTCAGATACCTATTAATAGGTGAATGGTTCTAGAATATGTGGCATATATACACAATGGAGTTTCACTCAATCATAAGGAAGAATGAAATAATAACATTTGTGGATAAATGGATGGAAATGGAGAATGTTATGCTAATTGAAAAAAGCTAGACTCAGAAAATCAACAGTGAAGTGTTTTCTCTCATATGTGGAAGCTAGAGCAAATCAAAGAAAGGCAGTGGTTGGGAAGGGAGTGTATATTATAAATACACAGGGAAAATCAGTGGAGTTGAAGAAGGATAATGAGAGGAAGGAAGGAAGAGTGTGAAATGGGAGGAAATATGGAATGGATTTAACAAAGTTATGCTATATGCATCTATAAATGCATCAAAGGAAATTTTGCTTTTATGTATTTATAGAAAGTATCAATCAAAAATTAATGAATAAGGGCTGCAGTTGTAGCTCAGTGGTTCAGTGCTTGCCTCGTATGTGTGAGGCACTGGGTTCGATCCTCAGCACCACATAAAAATAAATAAGTAAGTAAATAAATAAATAAGTAAAACAAAGATATTGTGTCCATCTACAAATATTTTTTTTAAAAATTAATGAATAAAAGAATGAATAGAAGATGAGTAGAGTAGAGGAAGAACATGATAAGGGAGAAAGGGAGGAAAAGGAGAGTGGAATGGGGATTGAAATCAAATTCCTTTCATGCATGATTTTGTCAAAATGAACTCAACTACTATGTATAACTATAGTGTCTGATAAAAAAGTAAAGAAATAAATACATTTTTTGTGCATCAAAAGACATTATCTGTAGAATAGGATAGGAAATATATGCGAATCACATATTCTACAATGTCTCATAGTTCAAATACATAAAGTATATTTTAAATTCAACAATAAAGAGACACACATCTTAAAATGAACAGAGAAATTTATTTATTGGACATTTCTCTAAAGGTGATGTACAAATAAAAATACATTCTAGTCATGCATAACTAAAAACAACAAAATTTATTTCACACAAAAAAGATACAAACAGACAACAAGCACAGGAATACATGCTCAACATTATTAGTCTTCAGGGAAATGCAAATCCAAACCAACAGTGAGATAAAATTGTATTCCCAGTAGAATGGTTGTCATGAGAAACACATGGCATGAATATTATTGGTTAGAATTAAGACATTCTCCCAGCAACTTTTGTTTTCTATTTCTGTGAATCCAATAATATTTAACACATTTACAAGCAATATTGGCAATATATCTATGATTCTCAAAATCAGGTCTCACCTTTGATATTCTGCATTCCAGCTATCCCTCACAGTACTCATCATTATGGTGTGCTGCAATGGCTATTGTTATCATCTCCATACATAGAAAAATATTACTTTCAGGTTAAGATTTCATAAAAATGTCTTAGATAAATAGTATTTCTTTGTAGAAGGTAAGAGACAAGGTACAAAGTCTTAATGAATGTTTTAATGTGGAAGAAAAAAAAATAGTTCTAAAATGAATCACAGACCAACTCCCCACAGAATAAGCTCATTCCTCATTTTTCTAGAGTAGTTATTTCTTAATTCCATCAGAATGTATATACATTATCAGTAGCACCTAGTTAATAAAAACTGCTACTAAAATAACCCATTCAACTTAACATTGCATGTAGATTACAGCTTTGCTTCTACCTGTTCAATTTAATAACTTAATATCTCTCCAAAGTGAACATGAGTTCATTATTATGTGTTTGTTTTTTTTTTTTTTATCAAATCCAATGCATACTTTGTTCTCTTTAATGGGCGTGAAATCTAAGATAGTTGATGAGCACATCACCCCAGGAGTCTTGCTGACATATGTAATTATCCCAGCATGTCAAGAGCAATTTCATTTGGGAAGAGAGACAGACAAGCTAAAATTGTAATGTTGGAGCTGAACACTGTCCTTCAAAATACAGGTGATATTGGAGGGGAAGAGAAAATGGAACATTGTTAACCAACAAGAAAAAAAAGAAAGAAATATAAGACACAATGTAAGGGAAAATATAATTGTGAGGCAAAAACCAAATGGAAAAATAAATGCTGCTAGAGCAGGAAAAACTATAAAAATGATTTAACATCCTTTTAAATATTGGTCGAAGAACACAATTTCAACAAATTGTTTTAAAGATCTAATTTTTTTTTATTGTACTTATTTATAGGGTATGGTGTGATCGTTCACTGACTCCACACAATGTGGGATGACCAAATCAGGGCCATCAGCAATGCCATCCCTATGGACATTCATCACTTTCACATGGTGAGGAACTTTGAGGACCTCTCTTCCAGTTCTAACTGGCTTTTTGTGGTCTTCTTAAACTTCCAAGGATCCAGTGTATAAAATGGAAGAGCACTCCATGGATGTGGCAGTGTGATCGGCTTTTATAAGGACACCCATAGAAGGGACAAAGAAGCAGCATCATACAAGGGGCAGACTAATTATTATCAGGTTTCTTTCCTTGTGTGTGGTAAGCAGAGGGGCTTCTCTGTCTTCTCAGGTTGCCTGGGTCCCTTTTGATAGGCTTCTGTGAATCTCTTGTTTGGGGATTTTCTGTTTTTCCTGTTTCAGTTGATCCCTTATCATTTACCAAGTGACTCTATTTTGGCTTTGTCAGGGTGGTGCCTCCTGTGGGAGCTCAGTCCAAATCAATGGCTTTCCATAAATTCTACTTAACAATTTCAAAGATGATTCAGATTATAACAGATCATAGTTTGATCCAGTCCAAAGCTGTCTGGACATCATGACTAGCCCCTACCTACCATCACCACCAGAAGTACACTGACTTCATTTGAAAATCATATTGACACCCATTTAAGATTATTCAGAATTGGATTTTTAACTTCCTCTGACAACGGGGGAGCTATGGATCTGACTAAGCCAATTTGTCTCTCTTAATGGACTAAATAGGTTTTGATGGACCGATTTTGGACTAATTGTTCCTAGAAAGTAGATTTGTTTACTCTTGCTCTTTTATTCTCTGGTGCTGAACAAACAACAAATAGATAGGATAGGGAGATATAAGATAGATAATAAGTATATACATATAGATATAAAATGTACTTAGAGAGATATAAGTATTAAATATACATATGGATATGTGATATAGGATGCTAATACATAGAGACATATATATTTACTGTATTAGAATTTACTATTAGTAACCAAACCTAATTAAAGCTCCAATATTCCTGAATTCTTGCAGCTAATCCTAAAATTAAGGGAAAAAATGACACCTTCAATAGGGATTTGAACCTAAAGTTTCTTTTATAAATTACAAAACAAAACACTGTTTTTAAACATTGACGGAGAACGACTCTGTGTGTGTGTGTGTGTGGGGGGTATTTGTGTAGGGGTGTGTGTGGGGGGGGAGGGGGAGAGAGACAGAAGGAGAGAAAGATTGAGGGTTAGATGGGTGGTGAAATGCATTTATGAATGCACACACATACACAGAATTAAAAACAAGAGTAGAAAGAGATGAAAGGGTCTAATGCAAACTGCTGATTTCAGATTTGTTCTTCCAGTTACACTCTCCTGCAGAGAGGCTTGCATTGGCTCTTATGCTCCACAAAGGGGCCCTTAAATTGCTTGCATCCTGTTTGTTTGAATTCTTATGAATAAGAGTCTCTCCCGCATCCCACGCAGGTGATGGAATGGGGTTCCTCTGGCTGAGATGGGCTGGCTGTGGAATAAAAGCTAAGAAAGAGAAAATGGCAAAGACACCTCAGGATACAGGAAGTAATTTAGAAAGCTGGGGTAGGATGGCTTTCTGCTCCTAGGGATCCAGCCTGCACAATGGGAAAAGACAGAGAGAGCCCTCGATTGCTTTATTTATATGGGGGAATATCAAAGGTTTTCCATGGAATGTTCTTTGCCAAATAAGGTAGGAGTTGGGCTATCCAGTTCCCAATGGATTACACCCAACTCCAGAGCTATGAGAGCTATCTCACTAATCGAGCAAAGACAGAGATCTCACCCCATGGACAGTCTGATCGGCTTGGAAAAGCTGGGATTGTTACCAAGGGAAAATGTCTCCAATGCTCGGTACCCAGTGAAAGACCACTCAAATAGCTCACGGTGGCTTCCCACATAAGAGATCTTTGTTCTCTAATGGGAAAGGCAAGCTGAGAAGGAGCTAATTGAAGCAAGGCTAGCCAGCTTGGGCCTCACCTGGCAGTTTCCAAGGAGGCCTGGGCATTCTTCAATGGAGGAGCCGTCCAGATCTCAGCGGGAGACTTTACTGGGCTACCAGAGAAATGTGCCTTAAAAGGTAATTATATTCCCAAGAACATCTCTGTTCTTCTGAATCTATAACAGTACTGGAAACCACTGCAAAGTGTTAATTGCCTCCAGTAGTTTTGTTGTTGTTGTTGTTTTTATGCATGAACCATTTTGTAAGTCCAGATCACCTGGAAGAAGAAAAACAATTAAAATGTGCCAAGTGCCACACACATGGACCCCTAAGTGTGTGAGGAGATTCCAAGCTCAATCAAAGATGCTTTGGTATAAAGAATAAATAATTGAGATCTTCCAGAGGCACAGGGAAGGAGGCTTGTCTTTTATCCTGATGAGCAGGAACATGTCTTAGTCTTGAACCTGGGCTGTATTCTAATGTAAATTGACTGAGCCAGAAATGTTTTGTGGTAGGCAGTGTAATGTGACCCCTACAATGTCCACATCCTATGCCCTGGACCCAGTGAATATGCTATTTTAGAGAGCAAAGAGGAACTCTGCAGATACAATTAAGATACACCTAGAAAAGACAAAATTGTCCTGGGTTATTTAAGTGGTTGTAACGTAATCATGAGTCTTTCAAAGTGGAGGGAGATAACAGAAGAGGGGCTCAGAATGTTACCATGGACAGTGGCCATGGACAGGGAATGCAGGAAGCTTCTAGAAGCCAGAAAGGATGAGCAGATTCACTCTCCCCTATATCCTACAGAAGGAATACAAGCCTGCTGTCATCTTGACCTTAGTCCTATGTTGAACTGGAACTGGGAGAGAAAAGATGCCTATTATTTTAAGAAATCGAGTTTGTGTTAATTTTTAAGGCAGACCTGGAACCTAGTGCAGGAAATTTCCCTTTTTCTACACCTCTAGACACAGGCATAACCAACACATAGTCCCTAGTAAGAGTTATATGCACCATACACTACCAGGCATAGCACTGATGTAGGAGAACCAGACAGTATTGCTTTGCTTACCTTCTCATGGCATTGAACGAACCTTGGCCTTAACATAAAAATGTATTTACTCAGCAAACATGCATGGCATACAGCCAAACTCTCTGCCAGAAATTGACAGAAGGCAATGAATCAGACATGGTCCATGGGAAGCAAACAGCATATATTACTGATACATTTAAAGAAATATGGAACCATTCTAAAATTCTCTTCTACTAGGGTCTCATTAACCCTAAATTCTTTCAATTTTATCTTCTCTAGTCTTAGACTCAGAAAAGAAAAAAAAATTATCTAAACATGCTTGCTTTGGAATATTTAATAGTGTCAGTGAGGGGGAAGTGACTAGAAATTAATTCCCGGAACAGAACTATGGGGCAGAATAGTGTTGTTATCATTATAAAATTATAATATAACACAGAGTTTACAACATTCAGTAACTTGCTAGTAATCACACCGTTTATAATTGATAAAGCCAGGCCAGGTCTTTCTGCATCCAGAAGAATACCCTTCACTCTGCCAAACTGACTCCAAGGTCATTATTGTGTTAGTGACAACACATCACTGTCTGATGTTTGAAATAGACAATATGTAGAAATCTATTGCTATTCCTACTATTGCTCTTCCAATCTGATCTGTATACCTCATTGAGTTGCTATGAAGACCAAAGGAAATATGAGAAATCTCTCTGCAAGTAAAGTACCATCACTTTCCTTAAAACATTCAGATTATTTATGGAATTTTGAGAAATCAGAAACTTTTTTTTATTATAAAACTCCATTGCTAAAAAATGTATTTAATCACTTGTTAATCACTAGTAATCACTTGTTTAGAACACTGATTTTCATATGTATATATTCCATGTACATAGAATAGCTAACTATAAAACAATTAATATTCATTCAGCACTTATTACATGACAACTGTTAGAAGTTTTATTTCATAACATCATCAAAATCAAATCAAATAATTTTAACAAATAATTCCTACTTAGAAATTAGAAAAGTGAGACTTAAAGTTCAGTAAATTGTCCCATGTCACACAGATAGTGAGTGTCAAGGGTGAGATTTCAACACATGAAGATTAAGTTCATAACTCCAGAGCTAAATTGTAGCATAGGTTTAAATTTATATGTTTTATCTTCACATCAGGCTTGATGTCCAGTTAAAGCCTTAAACGCTATCTTATAAATGATGTTATATAAGTAATTGTCATTGATGCCTTGAGATCTAGCAAAATACTTTAAACAAAAATTAATTCTGTAGAAAATTAAATACAGAGCACACATTGTAGTGTGGTTATATTGCATATGTTTATTGCAAATTCTAAAATCAATTACTTTTTTCTCTAGTTGTATGTGAAGTTAATTCAAGTTAGGATTAGAACGACAGTTTTAATATGGCAGTATCAAATCATGATCTTGCATTACTTCTCCTATTAATTCATCTAATATAACCAAGAGAACAAAAAAATAGAACTCAATAGTTTATTTTTAGAAAAATTGTAAAAAATCTTAGCAACAATATATGAAGCAAAGAGTGAAAATAAAATACAGGCATATGAAGACACTCAGAGAAGATGTCTATGATCATCTTTCTTCTTTATATGATCACCTTTCTTCTTTTATGTTTTCAGAAAAAGTGAAAGGGTTGTCCCAATGTACAGGAAATGATATTAAAAATCAACCCTAATGGTAACAAGTTTGAGACAGGTGAGGAACACTTCCCTTGCTCTGATTTATTATAGAATCTCACAAAACAGGGAAATGAGAAAATGAAAAATGACACAGAAAAATCATATTTTGAAGAACAACATATCTATAAAACATGGGGAGGGAAGATACACTTTATACTGCAAATAATCCTCCATTAACAATTTTAAGATACAATGAGAGAATGTGACTTGAAGGACTCACACACATATTCTTAAACCTAACAAGAAGGTACAATAGTTTGGATCTACAATGTCTCCCAATGGCTCATGAGACGATGTCTTGGTCTCTAGTCCATGGCATTATTGAAGGATGTTGTAAACTTTTATATGTAGGGCCTAATGGTAAGTTTAAGATTATGTGGGGGCATGCCCTCAAAGGGAGTTGTGGACAAAGATCTCTTTTTCTTTCTCTCTTTGCTTCACAGCCACCATGAGATAAACAATTTTGCTTCACCACATAATCTTTTCCCTGATATGTTGACTCTCCACAGGCCCAGAAGTAATGGAGCCAAGTGATAATGGATTGAAACCTTCAAATCTTTTGGCCAGGATAAACCATTCTTCTTTATATGTTGATCATCTTAGGTATTTTGTTCTGATAATGGAAACTTGTCTAACATAAATGGCCAATTTCTATTTGTCCAGAGCATATAACTTGATTCACTTCACAAACAAAACTCTTGAGTAGAAGGAAAACCTGAAATAGTCTGAGAAATAAAAGACTATTGGTGAATAAAGTATGTGTTGAAAAATATCCAGGATTAACAAAAAGGAGCAAAGAGCAGATAAATGTTGACCAAATATAGTTGCATGAATATTTTTAAAAAGAAAAAAATTATAGCTTCAATAAAACAGAATCAAAAATCATAAATAGAAAGATAAGGGTATTTTAGAGATGTAATAAAAAATACTAAACAAAGTGAACCCAAGATACAGGAAAAATTAAAATCACTATTATAATTAGTGATTAAGCAACAATTGTAATTACAGTTTAAATTGCAATTGTAATTTATTATATTACAGAGTAAAACTAAAAGAACATCAAATAATAAGAAAAGCGAGAAAAATGGAAGGAAGATGCAAAGGGAAGTGATTGTAGGAATAAAATTTCTTTTTTTCTATATCATTTTTGAATTCTTAGTTGGGCCAGACACTACTAACAAAAAAACAGACTAACGAAAAAAACCAACCAAATTTTATTAATACTATTTGTTTCTTATGTACATGAAAGGTAGCCAGGAAGTGAATAGTTTCAAGATCTGGCTTTGAGTTCAAGATTAAATACTATCATCCAATGAAACCAAAAACAAGGGATCTAGCAAAGAGACCTCAATAACCTCAGGGCAAAGATGGTGGGTGCCACAGCTATATGGAGGATGGGCACCAGTGTCAGAGCTCTGGGTGCCTGTAGTGTCAGTGAAGATCACGATAGTGTTATCATGAGCTCATACATCAGTGTTTGTGGATCTCGTGTGCCAGGGGAGTCACAGTGTCCTTGGGCTCATGTGTCAATGAAGGTCACATTGGCAGTGGAGTGTATGTGTCACTCAAGGTCATGAGAATGTCCATGGAGCTCATGTGGGAGCCTGGAATCCCAACTTTACTAGAATAACAAAGCAGTCCTCTCTGTTCTTGTTGTGCAACTATCACTGGACCAAATGGCGCCTCAGGACTTTAGGCCCACTGTGTAGAAGCAAGGAACTCCTGACCAGAGTCCCAGATATGGACAGACAATGTACCTTCACACATTTCTGTCAATAACGAGTGAGTGCCTACCTTTTCTCATTCTAAAGTGGTATCAGAATACAAGAACAAATGATTTAAATACGTTCTAAAGTTTCATCATATAATTCTTAAAATTGCCAGATTTTAATCAAAACTCACTGTTAATACTATAATTTATAAAGATCCCAAACTTCATTCCAAAAGACAATCATCAAGTACCAACACTGAGATTAAAGTGATGTGGGACTTATTTGGCAAGGATTTCAAAGCAGCAGTCATCATAAGAAAATTTCATTGACAAATTATAGACAAACTTAAAATGAATTTTAAAATGAAGCATAGTCTTAGCAAAGAAGATGTAAATAAGAACCAAATGGAATACCTTGAGGAGTATTGGTGTAGGCAACAATAAATGTTAGTGAGGATGTGGGGTAAAAGGTACATGTATACATTGCTGGTGGGACTGCAAATTGGTTCAATCACTATGGAAAGCAGTATGGAGATTCCTCAGAAAACTTGGATGGAATCACCATTTGACCCAGCTATCCCACTCTTCGGTTTATGACCAAAGGACTTAAAAACAGCATACTACAGTGACACAGGCATGTCAATGTTTATAACAGCTCAAGTCACAATAGATAAATTATGGAACCAACCTAGGTGCCCTTCAATAGATGAATAGATAAAGAAAATGCGGTATATATATTGGATGGAATATTACTCAGTTTTAAAGAAGAATAAAATTATGGCATTTGCCAGTAAATGGTTGGAGTTAGAAAATATCATGCTAATCCACATAAGCCAATCCCCCAAACCAAAGTCTGAATGTTTTCTCTGATACTCAGATGCTAAAATTCACAGTAAAATTCACAATAAGTGGAGGGGTGCTAGGGAAGAAGAGAGGTACTTTAGATTAGGTAAGGGGGAGTGAAGGGAAGAGAGGGTATATGGGGATAAGATAGATAGTAGAATGAAATAGACATTATTCCCTTATATGCATATATGATTGCATGACCAGTTTGTTTCTATAATATGTACAATCAGAAAAATGAGAACTTATAACCCATTTATATATGATATATCAAAGTGCATAAATGCATTCTACTGTCATTTATTACTAATTAAAACAAATACATAAATTTAAAAAATAATTTATTTTTTTATCTACCAATTTTGGTTTTCTGTGATTAAACATAATCTTAACTTAAGATAATTTAGTCTTATCCGATGGGGGAAAAAAGAATCAAATGGAAATTTTTGAACTGAAGCATACAATGAATGAAATAAAAGTTCAAGTATGTGGCTCAGTGGTAGGATGAAGGGGACTAAGAAAATCACCATGAACTTGAACACAGAACATTATATGTTACCAAATGTGAACAATTGAAGAAAAATGGACTAAAAATAGACTTAAAAATGCACAAAACTCAAGGACCTGTGGAACTATAGCAAAAGACCTAATATTGGGGTCTTGGGAGACATAGAATGAGAAGAGAAAGTAGATGTGATAAATTTTTCTTTTTTTTAATTCATTAGTTATGATTGATAGCTACAGAAGAAAAAGATAAAATTGCATGGCTATCAAAAAAAACTAAAATAGATATAGTAACAATATCAAATTCTTGAGACTTGAGGAAAATGCTGTTGGTAATATAAAATGATACAGCAACTCTGGAAAAGAGTATATCGGTGTCTAATAAAACTAAACTTGTGAAGACTGACTCGTCAATTGAGCTGGAACAATTAAAAAGGATCCACAAAAAGCATATAACACCAATTTTCTTAGTTTTTCATAAAATACTAACATTCTAAAAATATAATATTTATTTCAAGAGTTACCATAAATAGTATATGTGTTGGTCAATTTATGTTTTCATACATGTGCCACATCTATGATGAGAGTTAATAAACACTATTGGGTCAAGGTCAAATTCCTTCCTTTGGCATTTATGTATAATTGTGTAAGAGCTAATTATTTGTGGAAATTGGGTCAACAGAACACTTCCATATTATCTTTGTAACTTTTTACAAATATGTATTATTTCAAAATGAAAAGTTTTAAAAAATGACCTAAAAAACTTCAAATATTAGAATAAAATATAAAACTATGGCTGGTATTATTCAAGTAGCCAGATACATCAAGAGAACCAAAACTGATATCCAGAAGGAGAGTCATATTCACTAAAGAAAAAGGAGGTTTCCCATTGCGGATTACTGGAGGAAAGACATTAATTGACAAGTTGTGTTGGAACGACAGATTAGATATTTTAAAAAATTTGACACTGCTGATCTTATCTTTTCCCAATAATGAAGTACAAGTAGGAAAATCTTGATATTAAAAATTAAACTATGAGAGGAAGCAGGAATGTGGTATAGCAGATCCAGGCAGCAACCCTCGGCTTCTCCACAACCCAGAAATGAAATCGTGGAAGAAGAGTTGACTGAGAAGTGAGTGAGAGAATAAATAATCTAAAACTCAATATTGGACACCTTGAGACTTCAAGACATTTGGAATTCAATTAATTCAACAGAAAATAAGGATGAAATTCCTTAACTCTGAACTAGGGTGGTATCAGGGAGAAAGGGTAACAAGGTGAGAAAGAGGGATAGGAAAATATGGTAAACTTACTTCCTTGACAACAGCTAGAAAAGCTGACCAAGTTAAAATGGGACAGGAGCAGCAAAGACAGTTTAGGAGATCATGCAGTTCAGCCCAAATTGTGGGATCAAAGCTATGCCAATCAGGCAGTCATCCCCTCTACAAGAAATTAAATGAACACAGGTTCTTTCCACTTTCAGATAATAGCAAATAAAACCAGAGGGAATAGCTCTGAATCAAGTTGACTCAGTAATCACTGAGGGGGACCACTGCTCACTGAAGTTACAATAAACCTGTACCCCTCACCTCAGACAAGAGGAATAGGAAGGAGGATGGAGTTGATGCAAGAGCTAATCACTCCCAAAGTGTAATAATCCTGACCAAGCACTCCTCACCGTCCCGACAGGAGCTCAGGTGACAATGGAGCAACTGATACACTGCCTTCATGAAGAGGGGTAAAATCCCCATGAGATACACACCAGTCGGGGTGGAAGCATCTCTTCCACAGCCTGCCCACAGAGAATCTGCACCAATATGTCCCTTGGTTGCAGATAACCACCAAGGGCTTAGACAGCATTACTAGAAAGAAGCCCCAGTGTATGGGAGCAGGCCCCCAATGATGCTCAACTGCTGGCCATAGATGCTTAGACAAAAGTAGGCTAGCGGACATTTTCCCAGTCATGCATACAGTGCCCTCATAATTTACAGAATTTAGGTTGGAGGCTTCTGTGCCACAGAACATCCACAGAGTCTGAATTCACAGGTCTCACAATCACAGCCACCAAGCCCTTTGCCATTATCAAGAATTCCCTGGAAAGAAGAACAGGTATTCAGCAATCCAAAGAAGTCAGAGACATCACTGAGCCCTGCACACAGTGCTCCTGTACCCGACACAAATACCAGATGCAGCACCTTCCCAGCATGCAGACTTGGTCCTGTAGGTTGTATAACTATCACTGACTGATGATAAATCCATAGCAACCAGGGAAGTAGCTGCTGTACCCTGCATCTCTAGGAGATTCCACAGTTGTGAGTCCCAGAATTGCCAGTTAACTAAATTTCCTGTAAGATCCAGGGAACCATAGAAGGCATTACTTGAGGCTAACCCCATGTAGCCATCAGAGAACCGCCACACCTATGCACAGGTATTACTCCCCAAAAAGAGGCTTACAGAGGGGTATCCCACAGACACCAGCTATTGCACAGTATGCTCAAATACAAGCCAACCAACCTTTGACCTGCATACTCTGAAGAGGGCAGTAGTCTTACACCAGCCCCTATGGGCCATCTAGCTCCACACCGATCACACTCCAATACCTGTACCTTAGATTTCCATACTCCACACACTCCAAAACACACATGGGATAGCCCACACTGAGGCCTTCTACTATACCAATTATTCTTGAATTTGGTCTCTTAATGTTATTTCTGGAATATTCATATCATGGTCTCTTAAAATCTTTCCTTTATTGTTGACTTTATTTTCAAAATTGTATACTTTTTCTTTAAGGCCTGATCATCTGTTTTCTATATGTTCTAATCTACTGATGATGCTTTCAACTGAATGTTTAATTTGATTTGTTGAGTCTTTCATTTCCAGGATTTCCTAGCTCAGGTTTACACTTGCTTTTCCTAATCTCCCTTTCTCTCTTGCATTACATAGCCCTGCCTCAATCCCCACCCAATTGTTCTTTTTATTTTGATCTGTATTACTCTTTTTTTGTCTTTTTTATTCTTTTCCAAATTTTTCTCTTTTCCCCTTTCAACCCCTCTGTAGTACAATAGTAATTTAGTAATTTCTCAACATATTCCAGAACATTACTGCAATTTTATACCAGGTTGGAGGAACTTTAGGAAATATTTTCAATATTTTTTATTCCTAAGATTTATTAACACATGGCTTTGCTCTGAAGTGACTGTTGATAATAGGATTTAGTATCTTCTCTCAAAGTGGTGCTTATATTAAGAACAGGAAAGCTATAGGTTGAGTAGACATATTAATACCTGGATATTCACCCAGACTGGTGAACATAAGAGAAAAAAAAAACTCATTAAATAGTCTCTTCCATTAAAGTAGAAGGGATAATCATCCCAGCAGATGGGTAGACATACAAACAATAAGAAAAGGCAAGGGGAAAAACCATCCCAAACAACCCACAATACTTTAGCAACTGATTCCATTGACACCACAGTGGGAAAAATGTTAGAGAAAGAATTTTAAAAGTTCATAATAAAAATGTTCAATGAGATGAAAGAAGATGGAAAGCATAGACTAACAGACAAAATATAGGAAGTGAAAGAACATTTCCATAAAGAGAGAAAGATTCTGAAAAAGAACAAAACAGAAGTCCTGGAAATGAAAGATTCAACAAATCAAATTTAAAAAATCAGTTGAAAGCATCATAAATAGATTAAAACATACAGAAAACAGATTGTTAGGCCTCAAAGACAAAATATATAATTTCAAAAATAAAGTCAACAATAAAGAAATGATTTTAAAAGACCATGACCAGAATATTCAAGAAATAACAATAAGAGACCAAATTCAAGAATAATTGGTAGAATAGAAGGCATCAAAATATAAACTAAAGGAATACACAAGCTTTTCAATGAAATAATGCCAGAAAATTTTCCAGACCTTTGGAATAAGATGGAAATACAAATATAAAAGGCATTTAAAACATAAATAGGCAAAACCAAAAAGTTCTTATCCAAGATACATTATTATTAAAATGCCTAACATATAGAATAAGAATAGCATTTTAAAAGTAACAAGAGAAAAATGGAAGGTCACATTTAGATATAAGCCAAATTAGAATTTCTACTTATTTCTCAGCCCAGACCCTAAAAGCAAGGTAGGCTTGGAATAGTATGTACAATAATATGTACCCTAAATGATAATAGATGCCAAACAAGATTAATATATTCAATAAAACTTTCTATCTGAATCAGGAAAATGCAAATCAAAACTACTTTGAAATTTCATCTCACTCCAAAGAGAATGGTAATCATCAGGAATACTACTAATAATAAATTTTGGAAAGGATGAGGGAGAAAAGGTACACTCATATGATGGTGGGACCAAAATTAATACAACCACTTTGAAAAGCATTATGGTAGATTCCTCAGAAAACAAGGCATGGAGACTTGGGTTGTGGCTCAGTGCTTGCCTGGTACACGTGAAGCACTGGGTTTGATTCTCAGCACTGCATATAAATAAATAAAATAAAGGTCCATTGACAACTAAATATACATATTGTGATGGAACCACAATTTGGTCCACCTAGCCCACTTCTTGGTATTTATCCAAAAGAACTAAAATCAGCATATATATTGATACAGGTACATTGATGTCAATAGTAGCACAATTCCTAATAGCCAAGTTATGGAATCAGTTCAAGTGCCCATCAACAGACGAATGGGTAAATGAAATGTGGTATATGTACACAATGCAGTTTACTCAGTTATAAAGAAGAATGAAATTGTCATTTGCAGGTAAATGGATGCAACATGCTAAATTAGATAAGCCTACACTCAAAAAGGCAAGGGTTAAATATTATCTGTCGTATGCAGAAGCTGTAACAAAATAAAGGGGAAATGTATTGGTGGGGCATCCCATGAATACTGATGGAGATCAATGGAGTAAAGAGGGCAGGAGGAAGGACAGGGGAAGGGAGGAACTGCAGAATGAAATTGATTAAATTATGCTATGAACATATTTGAACGTGCCACAGTGAATTTCATCTTTATGTATAGCTATAAATGACCTATTTAAAAAACAAATAAATAGAAGGAAGATCAGTAGAGTAGAGGAAGGGAATAGGGGCAGTGTTGCAGAGAGGGAATGGGGATGCACTAGGGACTGAAATGGAGCTAATTATATTCCATGCAGTATACTTATGTCAAAATGAAGCCCAATATTATGTATAACTGTAATTAACTAATGAAAAACATTTTTTTTTTGGTACCCGGGATTGTACATAGGAGCACTATATTGCTTAGGGCTTTGCTAAATTGATGAAGCTGGCTTTGAATTTGCAAATCTCCTGCCTCAGCCTCCCGATTCACTCAGATTACAGGTGTGCACCACCACACTCAGCCACTAGTGAGAGCATTTTTGAAAAATGAAACTATGAAAGTATTAGCAATAAGGGGAAGATTTTTAAAAAATATTCTAGGTGGGGGCTATTGGTGTAGCTCAGTGGTAGAATCTTTGCTTAACAAGTGCAAGACCCTGGGTTCCATTCTTAGCACCTAAAGGAAACCAAGAAAGAAGAAAAAGAAAGGAAGGGAAAAGAAAAAAAAATATAGATGAGGAATGATTTCTAACCATGAAACAAAATCAACAAATAACAAACGAAGTGTTTTAAAATTTTAGTGCACATCCACAAACAATTTCTTCCTGGCAAAATCTCTATTAACAAAATGAACTTTAAAGAACAGACTGAGTAAGCAGTATATCATATGACACATAAAGACGTATGTCCTTAAAATAAGACATCCTGTTATAAAAACAAGCCACTGAGGCTGTGATCATAGTGAAAGAAATGCAGACTCTCTCTTAGATAAATGGGAGAGAATGCATATCCTTGTTTATAATAGAGTTCACAGTAGAAACTAATGAAATATCTTGGCTTTTTCTAACAAACTGAAAAGGATCTACAATTGATTACACACTGCGCACGCTAAGATGGAGATGAAAAGACCTTGTACATATCACTACTGTGCAGAGTGTGAATTGTTACAACTTTAACAAACAAAAATTGACATTGCCTATCACAATATGAAATTAATATTTTGACCCAGGATTGATGTCTATGTATTTATCCTATAGATTAATTGTTATATATGTACAAAATGAAATAAAAAATATTTTAATAATAGAAAATATTAAGGAAACTCAACTCATACCAACTGGAAAGAAGAGAGAGAGAGAGTGTGTATACAAGGAATTAGGGACTTGATGTGATCCCCACAGGATGTCCTCAGTGACCTACATTCTTCAGCCAAGCCTCACCTGTCTATAGTTTTTCTGTACTAAGAAGTATAGTACTTCTTTCAAATTATTAATCCATCCAATGAATGGATGTACTAGTTAAGTTCCAACTCTCATAATCTAACCATTTCACCTCTGAACATTCTTTCATGGACTTGAACTTTCTGTGGGACATCACACATACAAATCTTAATAGGAAGTTTTTGCCCAGAGGCTGCTGAGGACTCCAAGGCTGTGATCCCAAGCCTAGAGAGGAGCTGTAGCCGACTCTTATGATATCCAGAAAAAAAACACAGCTTTCAATATTAATCCTCAAACCACACTCGGCTGAGTCCTCCCATAGTCAAACTCTTCCAGGCCCTGACGCTACATTGCATGGAAATTCTATTGCAAAGCCTACTGGGCTTCCTTTAGAGAGGACAGTCCAGCATGGTTTTGGTGTGGGTCATATTGCAATATGCAACACTTAGGACATGAACTTGGAATGGTCTTTCAGCGTGGCTTCTAGAGCATGCTTCTAGGAAGAATGAGGTAGGGTGATATGTAAGCCATGTTTTTGACAATCTTATCATCTAGGTTTTAGCCACCATGTGATACTTTATACCTACTATTTCATGTTTTAATTTAAATGTTTATAGTTTTTGAAACTAGAATAGGACATAGAAAACCTGTGTAAGGAAAGAATACTCTTAGATGCAAAAGGAAATATTAAACCATCTCAGTGTCACTGTGTGAAATTCTTAAGTCAGAATTAGATTGTTAATGCCTGTGAAAGACTCTTGGCATCATTGTGCCTAGCCCATGAAAGAGCGAGGAAACATGGCATGGGAAGCAGATAACTTAGGATGGCTGTTCTGAGCACTGTGGGGCTCAGAGGCTTAAGGGAGGCAGATAATTTGCCCTTTTTCTCGAGCCATTTTGCAAAAAAGTGGACTTGGATAAGTAGTCCTGAACCACTCTTTTTATCACCTCAAATTAAGATCTTTTCTGCATACACCAGACTTGAGAGTCTGAATACCTTCAACTCCTTATAGAGCATCTGTCCAAACCGCTGACTCAGCAATGGGTCTGGTGACCTCACTACAGTGTCTCAGGAAGGAGCACAAGACTGAGCCCCTTCCTGAGCCCCTGCAGTGAGGTCACCAGACCTGAGAGGCAGGTGTAGGAATACTTTAATAGCTAAAAGTTCTAGCTTTGGTTTTTCTGAAGGGAAATACACCTGTTTGTTTTTTCTATAGTTAACACGTTTTTCTTTCTTACACTATTGGATGTATGTGAACTCATGATCCAAGAAATAAGTTAAGGAAAAAACAAAGTTGGGATCAAAAGTCAAAATCATGTTATTCCAGCTACTGGTCCTATACAAAATTATAATATTCTTATTTTTAAAAAATTGTTGAAATTTTTAAAAAAGATCTTAAAATATAAAATTAAAGTATTAACTATAAAATTATTAATTTAAGTAATAAGTTATATAAAATTATCTCATTTGAAATTATGAATTTTCATGCAATAAGAAAAATCACAAGTATTTTTCATTTCTTTTGTAAAGCTACCATAAACATTTCTGTTATTGCACTTTTTAAAGAATAAACCCATAGGAGCTATTTTTCATTTCAGCCTTGAAATCAGTCTTTCAGTCTTACCTAGATGCAAAGGAAATATTAAACCATCTCAGTGTCACTGTGTGAAATCCTTAAGTCAGAATTAGATTGCTAATGCCTGTGAAAGACTCTTGGCATCAAGGTGCCTAGCCCACGAGAGAGCGAGGAAACATGCCAAGGCTGAAATGAAAAATAGCTGCTATGGGCTTATTCTTTAAATAGTGTCTTCCTTTTTACCCTACTGTATCTACTAACTTTCATGGCAGTCATTTACAAGACTTCAGTTCCTCCTTCATTGCGGAAGACCAAGTGTGATCATCTGCCTGCCCTGAAGTCACAGGAAGGATATTCTCTCTCATTGTAGTCCCACGAATCAAGAATATGGTGAGACTAGAATACTTGATACATGGAAGATGAAAAATAAATAATAATTGAAAAAATAAAACAAAAACAAAATCTCCCCTGGGATGATGCTTAGAGAACTTAGCACACGTCCTCATTCCCAGATAACTCCTCCAATTTACAGTGATTTCTGGTTGGCCTGCTTTTTGTTGCTGTGACCAAAATACCTGACAAGACAAATTAAAGGAGGGAAAGTTTACTTTGGGCTCCCAGCTTCAGAGGTCTCAGTTCATGGCTTCATTGCTCTGGTCAGAGGTGGGCAGAATATCCTGGGGCAAGGGTAGCAGTGGAAGAAAGCTGCTTAGTTCATGACAGCCAGGGATCGGAGAATCGAGTGCCAGAAACCAGAGATAATATAGTCCCCAATGGCACCACCCCAACAACCGATTTCCTTCACTCCTCAGTGGCTGCCTCATATCTAAATCATAGCAATTTAAATCATGTATTGCTATTTTTGTGTGTATTAGTTTTTTAATTTTTATTTGTTTTAATTAGTTACATATGGCAGAAGAATGCATTTATGTACTTTGATATATCATACATAGACGGGGTATAACTTCTTACTTTTCTGGTTGTACATGTTGTAGAATCACATTAGTCATGCAGTCACATATACATATATACACACACATATTATATACATAAAATAATAATATCTGTTTTATTCTATTATCCTTCCTACCCCCATATTCCCTCGCCTCTCCTTCCTTCACTCTTCTCTACCTAATGTAAGGTAATCCTATTCTTCCCTAGTGCCCTCCACTTATTGTGAATTAGCATTCACATATGAGAGAAAACGTTAGACCTTTGGTTTTTGGGGGATTGGCTTATTTCACTTAGAATAATATCCTCTAACTATCCATTTACTGACATATGCCATAATTTCATTCTTCTTTAAAGCTGAGTAATATTCCATTGAATATATATACCACATTTTCTTTACCCATTCATCTATTGAAAGACATCTAAGTTGGTTGCATAGCTTAGCTATTGTGAGTTGATGTATGTGTTCTTTTGGTCCATCTTCTATATTTACTTTCAAGGTCATTGTGTCTTCACATAATGGCAGAAGAAAATATAGATTATAATTATATGAACCAAACATGTTTTATACAATAGGTGTGTAATAGAGCTAAACTGAGAAAAGATTATCATCTTTCATTTAGACTGCATTTATCTTTAAACTATATCCTACATGAATTAGGAATTAAAACACAAGAAGGGAAATTTATTTTAAAATTAGCAATTTTTTATAAACATTAGCATGTAAGGATGTAAAAGAAAAGCATCTATAAACCTGGATAATCTTGCCAGGCTCAGTGGCACCTGCCTGTAATCCCAGTGGCTCTGGAGGCTAAAGCAGAAGGATCGCAGGTTTAAAGCCAGCCTCAGCAAAAGTGAGGCACTAAGCAATTCAGTGAGACCCTCTCTAAATAAAATACAGAATAGGACTGGGGATGTGGCTCAGTGACCTAGTGCTCCTGAATTCAATCCCTGGTACCTCCCCCACCCCCACCCCCCCCCAAAAAAAAACGGATAATCTTTCCAAGTTGCAACTCTTCCTACCGTCTTTAAAGTTGATTGCTTGTGTGTGCTTAACTCCTAAACCTTCCTCATTTGAAGTAATTGCTTTATTTAACATTATTTTTGTCTCCAGAATCACTCATTTGCTCTCCTGTGTCTGGTATGTTTTTTATATCTAAAATGTTAAGTTAAGCAGATAAAACTCATTTCCCAAGTTTGGAAAGAGAGGTGATCACAGTTAGCTGATGAACAAGGTAGTAAGGAACCCCTCAATACCTCAGAAGCACATCACCAAGGGGACTTTATGAAAGAATGAGATTCCTAGGCTTCAGCTTAGGACTATTGGTATAGGATTTTTAGCTCTGGTTAACTGCATTTTATCAAACTCCCCACATTCAAAATCATGAGAACTGCAGAGCTTCAGCTTTGCAAAGATGAATAGCTTCTTCTTTAGGCAATAATCAAGGCTCTCATAGAGTTTTTTTTTTTTTTCCTCCCCAACATTTATTTATTTATTTTTCTTCATTTATTTATTTATTTATTTTTAATTTTTTATTGTTGGTTGTTCAAAACATTACATAGTTCTTGATATATCATATTTCACACTTTGATTCAAGTGGGTTATGAACTCCCATTTTTACCCCGTATACAGATTGCAGAATCACATCAGTTACACATCCATTGATTTACATATTGCCATACTAGTGTCTGTTGTGTTCTGCTGCCTTTCCTATCCTCTACTATCCCCCCTCCCCTCCCCTCCCCTCCCCTCTTCTCTCTCTGCCCCCTCTACTGTCATTCATTTCTCCCCCTTGTATTATTTTTCCCTTTCCCCTCACTTCCTCTTGTATGTACTTTTGTATAACCCTGAGGGTCTCCTTCCATTTCCATGCAATTTCCCTTCTCTCTCCCTTTCCCTCCCACCTTTCATCCCTGTTTAATGTTAATCTTCTTCTCATGCTCTTCGTCCCTACTCTGTTCTTAGTTACTCTCCTTATATCAAAGAAGACATTTGCCATTTGTTTTTTAGGGATTGGCTAGCTTCACTTAGCATAAACTGCTCTAATGCCATCCATTTCCCTGCAAATTCTATGATTTTGTCATTTTTTAATGCAGAGTAATACTCCATTGTGTATAAATGCCACATTTTTTTTATCCATTCGTCTATTGAAGGGCATCTAGGTTGGTTCCACAGTCTTGCTATTGTGAATTGTGCTGCTATGAACATCGATGTAGCAGTGTCCCTGTAGCATGCTCTTTTTAGGTATTTAGGAAATAGACCAGGAAGGGGAATAGCTGGGTCAAATGGTGGCTCCAATCCCAGCTTTCCAAGAAATCTCCATACTGCTTTCCAAATTGGCTGCACCAATTTGCAGTCCCACCAGCAATGTACAAGTGTACCCTTTTCCCCACATCCTCGCCAGCACTTGTTGTTGTTTGACTTCATAATGGCTGCCAATGTTACTGGCGTGAGATGGTATCTTAGGGTGGTTTTGATTTGCATTTCTCTGACTGCTAGAGATGGTGAGCATTTTTTCATGTACTTGTTGATTGATTGTATGTCCTCCTCTGAGAAGTGTCTGTTCAGGTCCTTGGCCCATTTGTTGATTGGGTTGTTTGTTATCTTATCGTCTAATTTTTTGAGTTCTTTGTATACTCTGGATATTAGGGCTCTATCTGAAGTGTGAGGAGTAAAGATTTGTTCCCAGGATGTAGGCTCCCTATTTACCTCTCTTATTGTTTCTTTTGCTGAGAAAAAAAAACTTTTTAGTTTGAGTAAGTCCCATTTGTTGATTCTAGTTATTAACTTTTGTGCTATGGTTGTCCTATTGAGGAATTTGGAGCCCGACCCCACAGTATGTAGATCGTAGCCAACTTTTTCTTCTATCAGACTGCGTGTCTCTGACTTGATATCAAGCTCCTTGATCCATTTTGAGTTAACTTTTGTGCATGGTGAGAGAAAGGGATTCAGTTCCATTTTGTTGCATATGGATTTCCAGTTTTCCCAGCACCATTTGTTGAAGATGCTATCCTTCCTCAATTGCATGCTTTTAGCCCCTTTATCAAATATAAGATAGTTGTAGTTTTGTGGATTGGTTTCTGTGTCCCTTATTCTGTACCATTGGTCCACCCGCCTGTTTTGGTACCAGTACCATGCTGTTTTTGTTACTATTGCTCTGTAGTATAGTTTGAAGTCTGGTATCGCTATACCGCCTGATTCACACTTCCTGCTTAGAGTTGCTTTTGCTATTCTGGGTCTTTTATTTTTCCATATGAATTTCATGATTGCTTTCTCTATTTCTACAAGAAATGCCTTTGGGATTTTGATTGGCATTGCATTAAACCTATAGAGAACTTTTGGTAATATCGCCATTTTGATGATGTTAGTTCTGCCTATCCGTGAACAGGGTATATTTATCCATCTTCTAAGATCTTCTTCTATTTCTCTCTTTAGGGTTCTGTAGTTTTCATTGTATAAGTCTTTCACCTCTTTTGTTAGGTTGATTCCCAAGTATTTTATTTTTTTTGAAGATATTGTGAATGGAGTGGTTGTCCTCATTTCCATTACAGAGGATTTGTTGCTGATATACAGGAATGCCTTTGATTTATTCGTGTTGATTTTATATTCTGCCACTTTGCTGAATTCATTTATTAGCTCTAATAGTTTCTTTGTAGACCCTTTTGGGTCTGCTAGGTATAGAATCATATCATCTGCAAATAGTGATAATTTAAGTTCTTCTTTTCCTATTTTTATGCCTTTAATTTCTTTCATCTGTCTAATTGCTCTGGCCAGTGTTTTGAGAACTATGTTGAACAGAAGTGGTGAGAGAGGGCATCCCTGTCTTGTTCCAGATTTTAGAGGGAATGCCTTCAATTTTTCTCCATTCAGAATGATGCTAGCCTGAGGCTTAGCATAGATTGCTTTTACAATATTGAGGTATGTTCCTGTTATCCCTAGTTTTTCTAGAGTTTTGAACATAAAGGGATGCTGTACTTTGTCGAATGCTTTTTCTGCATCTATCGAGATGATCATATGGTTCTTATTTTTAAGTCTATTGATGTGGTGAATAACATTTATTGATTTCCGTATATTGAACTAGCCTTGCATCCCAGGGATGAATCCTACTTGATCATGGTGCACAATTTTTTTGATATGTGTTTGTATCCGATTCGTTAGCATGGCTAAGGGTCTGTCAATTTTATTTATTTTTTCAAAGAACCAACTTTTAGTTTTGTCAATTTTTTCAATTGTTTCTTTTGTTTCGATTTCATTAATTTCAGCTTTGATTTTAATTATTTCTTGCCTTCTACTTCTTTTGCTGTTGTTTTGCTCTTCTTTTTCTAGGATTTTGAGATCAAGTATGAGATCATTTATTTGTTGGTTTTTTCTTTTGTTAAGGAATAAACTCCAAGCAATGAATTTTCCTCTTAGAACTGCTTTCAATGTGTCCAATAGATTCCGATATGTTGTGTCTGTGTTTTCATTTATCTCTAAGAATTTTTTAATTTCCTCCTTGATGTCTTCTATAACCCATTGATCATTCAGTAACCTATTGTTCATTCTCCAAGTGATGCATGATTTTTGCTTCCTTCTTTTATCATTGATTTTCAGTTTCAGTCCATTATGATCAGATAAGATGCATGGTATTATCTCTACTCCTTTATATTGTCTAAGAGTTGCCCTGTGACATAATATATGATCTATTTTTGAGAAGGATCCATGTGCTGCTGAGAAAAAAGTGTAACTGCTTGATGTTGGGTGGTATATTCTATATATGTCAATTAAGTCTAGGTTATTAGTTGTGTTATTGAGTTCTATAGTTTCCTTATTCAACTTTTGTTTGGAAGATCTGTCCAGTGGCGAGAGAGGTGTGTTGAAGTCTCCCATGATTATTGTATGGTGGTCTATTAGACTCTTGAACTTGAGAAGAGTTTGTTTGATGAACATAGCTGCACCATTGTTTGGGGCATATATATTTATGATTGTTATGTCTTGTTGGTGTATGGTTCCCTTGAGCAGTATGTAGTGTCCCTCTTTATCCCTTTTGATTAACTTTGGCTTGAAATCTATTTTATTTGATATGAGTATGGACACTCCTGCTTGTTTCCGAAGTCCATATGAGTGATATGATTTTTCCCAACCTTTCACCTTCAGCCTATGTATGTCTTTTCCTATCAAATGCGTCTCCTGTAGGCAGCATATTGTTGGGTCTTGTTTTGTGATCCATTCTACTAGCCTGTGTCTCTTAATTGGTGAGTTTAAGCCATTAACATTTAGGGTTATTATTGAGATATGGATTGTTCTTCCAGCCACATTTGTTTATTTCTGTTACTAAACATGGTTTGTTTTCCTCTTTGATTATTTTCCCCCCCTTTACTGTCCTACCTCCCACTGTTGGTTTTCATTCTTATTTTCCATTTCCTCTTCCTGTAATGTTTTGCCAAGGATGTTTTGAAGAGATGGTTTTCTAGCTGCAAATTCTTTTAACTTTTGTTTATCGTGGAAAGTTTTAATTTCATCCTCCATCCTGAAGCTTAATTTTGCTGGATACACAATTCTTGGTTGGAACCCATTTTCTTTCAGTGTTTGAAATATGTTATTCCAGGATCTTCTAGCTTTCAGAGTCTGTGTTGAAAGATCAGCTGTTATTCTGATTGGCTTACCCCTAAATGTAATCCGCTTCCTTTCTCTTGTAGCTTTTAAAATTCTCTCCTTATTCTGTATGTTGGGCATCTTCATTATAATGTGTCTAGGTGTGGATCTCTTATGATTTTGCACATTTGGCGTCCTGCAGGCTTCTAGGATTTGGGATTCTGTCTCATTCTTCAAGTCTGGGAAGTTTTCTCAAATTATTTCATTGAATAGATTGCTCATTCCTTTGGTTTGGAGTTCTATACCTTCCTGTATCCCAATGACTCTTAAGTTTGGTCTCTTAATGTTATCCCATATTTCTTGGATGTTCTGCTCATGGTTTCTTAACAGTCTTGCTGAGCTGTCTATGTTCTTTTCAAGTTGAAATACTTTGTCTTCATTGTCTGATGTTCTATCTTCTAAGTATCTGCTGGTAGTATTCTCCATTGAGTTTTTAAGTTGGTTTATTGCTTCCTGCATTTCTAGGATTTCTGTTTGTTTGTTTTTTATAACCTCTATTTCCCTGTATAGTTGATCCTTTGATTCCAGGATTTGCTTGTGTAATTCATTGTCGAAGTGATCTTTCATTGTCTGATTTTGCTGTCTGATGTCTTCCTTGATATTCCAGATCATCTGAAGCATGTATATCCTGAATTCTTTATCTGAAATTCCATCTGCTGCAGCTGTTACCTCTTCTAAAGTTGAGTTGACCTGCATTGCTTGTGGTCCTTTCTTTCCTTGTCTTTTCATACTGCTTGCGTTTCTTTCTGCTTGGTGAAACTGTTGTGTTTTTGAAAATTTTTCCCCCTATATATTTATATTGTTCTTGTATAGTTGAAAAGTCTCCCTTGAAGGGTCGGGCGCTGGTCTGCCTACCTTGCAGGCACGGGCGGCAGCTCTGCTCTGCCCCTCCTCCAATTGTTGTGAGGTGTCTACCACGCCCGCGGACCCCTGGGCCTGTTCTGCCGGTCGGTCACAGGTCTGCCTACCTTGCAGGCGTGGGCGGTGGCTCTGCTCTGCCCTTACTCCAATTGGGGTGTCGTGACTACCATGCCGGCAGGTCACTGGGCCTGTTCCGGGCGCGGGTGGTGGCTCTGCTCTGCCCCTACTCCAATTGGGGTGACTTGTCTACCACCTGCGTGGACCGCTGGGCCTGTTCCGGGAGCGGGCGAAGGCTCTGCTCTGCTCCTACTCCAAATGGGGTGACGTGTCTGTCGCACCGGCAGGCCACTGGGCCTGTGCCGCTGGTCGGTCGCAGGTCTGCCCACCTTTTGGGCACAGGTGGCGGCTCTGCTCTGCCCCTACTCCAATTGGGGTGACGTGTGATCTGCAGGTTGGTCGCAGGTCTGCCTACCTTGCAGGCTCGGGCGGCGGCTCTGCCCTGCCCCTCCTACCACGCCTGCGGACCGCTGGGCCTGATCTGCAGGTTGGTCGCAGGTCTGCCCACCTTGCGGGCGCGGGTGGCGGCTCCGCTCTGCCCCCTCTCCAATTGGGGTCACGTGACCACCACATGGCGAGCCGCTGGGCCTGCTCCGGGCGTGGGCGGCGGCCCCGCTCCTCCCCTCTGGCTTGTCGACAAAGCGAGAGAGACTCGGGTGTCTGTGACTCACCCTCCCTACCAGGAGACCAACTGTTTCTGTCGCCGCTGGTATTGATGAAGTTCTCTCCTCTGCTGCTTTCTGATGACATCAGATCTCTGCCATGTTGGTATCCTATGCGAATGGCAGCATTTCGTTCCCTTTGCCGGGTGACCAAAGCAACGGGTGAGTCCTGACCGGCCCTCACAGGCCCCGTCTCAGTCCTGTTGCCACTGCCCACGAAGGCTGGGTTGGTATTTACCTCCACAGTACTCAGCAGGACCCAGACCAAGAATCAGTTTCCGCGGGCTCCTTAGCCCTGGGCCAGAGCAGTACCGGGAGCTGGAACTCAGCCGCTCCGTGCTCGGTGTATGCTCTGATAAGAGCAGGCTCCAAGAAGCAGTTTCCGCGGGTTATTTAGCACTGAGCCTGAGTAATTTGTCTGCAAGCTGCAGGCGAATGGCAGCCTGAAATTACCTGTTCTATGGCTGAATGAGCTTTGGTCAGTCGAAAACAGGGATGGTGACGTCAGCTCTCCAAGATGGTGGCCGCTTGCCTCCTCTGTGGTCTGACCGGTGTGGAGAACTGAATTGGACCGCTTCCTTCCCCGTCTCAAACCCAGAATTCAGCACTTAGTATGGTAATTGCACAGCTGGCAGAAGCCTGCGAAAACTGCAGCGCTGTATCCCTGCGTAGCTATCTCCTCGTTTCCCAGCGCGAGCCGCAGACTGTAGCCCTGGGGCGATTTGCTGAATAAGCAGTGTGACCCTCCGTGCGGACAAATCTCTCGCGTTTGAGCCCCCGTAGCCGTAGCCGATCCTCGTGCGATGGAAATCCTTCCTCCAGGTTCCGGAGCACCCCCTCTCATAGAGTTTTTACAGTGGTGTAACACATGCCCAGATAGTCTCTCTGCATTACTATCTTTTTCACTATTTGTATTGCAGAAGTAATTATTCTCATTTGGAAAAGCATAAGTATGCTTCACCCAAATGTTGTACATGACTAATTAGCTACAGAGAGATTAATTCTATAAAACTTAAAGATTGTCTACAGATTTGAAAGGAGAAATGTGACATAGTGATAGAGTATTTTCCAAACAAACATGTTTTTTAGTTGAAATGGAATTAACCAGTGAGTTACAAATTGTTGAAACTTTCAAATACGTGTGAGTAAAATTAATTCACCTCCACAGATACCCAAACTCTCATTTCAGACCTACCCTTGCTTTTAAAACAAAACCTGCTTTACTTTTGTTTGGAATCCTTATTGCTTTGGTATCCAGAATTCAGCATCAATTGAGACTTTACATTCACTGTCAAAGACTCTCAAATGTGCTCTTAACTCAAGACTTATCATGAGTAGCAGCCAAACATACAAAGGTAGAAAGTAGAAGGAAGTTTATACTGTTTATTTGTTGACAATAAAGAACAATATGGCCTACTTCCAGAATACTAAGTAGGACCAGCAGTAACAGAAAATAAATGGGTATGTAAAATCCAAGTAGGATGAAAACACTACAAAGTAAAATGAGCAGTTTAATAGTTTTCTCTGTTTTTTTTTTCAAAATGAAATTTAATTTGAAATTTACATTCAAGTATCTCCCTAAAGGTGCTTCTTAAGATCACACAAATATTTTCAAAGGTAGTTTATTGAAAATAAAATATCATTCTTCCTTGCAAAAGAATTTCAAAATCCTATTCTTTGCAGCAAGTCGACATACAAATGATAATTCAGCCAATTTCTCATTCATTAATTTGAAAACCTCTGGAAGGCATATGAAAGAATTTATGAAGTTTGCAATTTATTTATGAAGTTTACATTCCAATTGACTATTAATTAAATAATTACTAGAGTGCAAAGGATTTAATATATTTTTGGCTTACAACCAGGAGGGAAACAAACTCTAATACACCTGATTGAAAATGATGAAGTAAAGCCATTCTATCTAAAATAGTTAGAGAAATCTATAACAAAATTCATTTTTTTTCTGAATAAATGAAATAAATGTTTTATTATCATAAATTTAATTAACTATATTTAAATATTGAATAAAAGCCATTTTTGAAACCCCTCATTAGAAAAACATCAGATGCTTTTATCTTATTTAATCTTTTGAGAACCAAAATTATACTTTAGTGGGAAAAGTTTTTCCGACACCAGAACTGAAATATGTTCTTTGTAATTTATTGAGTCAGAGGATGCACTCCTTTTTTTTCTAAATCTTGAATATAAAAATAGTTCTAGGAAGATCATTAAAAAAATTAAAGAAGAATTTTTCAAACAATAGCAGTGCATTCACCCATCTGGTACTCGAGGTGGGAAGGCAATGACAGGGTAAAACTTATCTACTTTGTTGGTTTGAGAATTATTTCAAGAACAGGAGACAGCTGTGAGGCCATGCTCCACGGGACTCAGTCCTCCTAAGAACTCCAAGAGATGGGAGATTACTCTCTATGCATGATAGCATGCACTGTGATTTTGGACAATTCATAATCACCTTTAGGGATTGTAAGGGGAGAGCGCATAACTCCCAAACACCACCATTTTTTATCCCGGACTTAGTTAAAAACAAACAATATCAACGATTTGTACTCCACATAGAAAATGATGAACCCTCCCAAAGCGGCTGTCTCTTACAACAGTCTAGCAGGAAAGTGGAGACACCATGAGACAGTGGTAAATTACCCTGACTGTCTGCCCAGAGGATCTTCACAAAACTGGCTGCTTCTCAGACTCTTTCATGATTTCAGCCCAATAACATGGTCTCACCAGTCCTTTTCTAACTACATCAGTGAAAGCAGCCCTCCCTTCACTTTTGCCCTGTCATAATCTTCAACAAAACTCATTGTTTTATTGCCTTCACAGCATTTATCCCTACTGTATAATATTCTCTTTCTTTTTTTGTATTGAAATACTTGATTGCTTAATTCTTCCTAATGAAATATAACATTTCTTGAGTTAGTGACCATCACTGGCCAAAGAACCATTGTCAAGCATGTGACAAATATGCATCAATATTGTCAGAGGCTGGGTATGGAATGTTGATCAAAGCCTTACTTCTGACTTCAAGTAGTATACAATGTAGTATGTAAAACCTATATTAATGTAGTTAGGTAAAATGTGTGTGTGTGTGTGTGTGTGTGTGTGTGTGTGTTCACAGTGGAGGATCATTAGACTAGTGCTTTATAAAGATGATTATGACTACTCTGTAAAGAATATCTATTTGGCAAAAGATAAAAATAGTGTGGGTCGACCATGTAAGAGGTTATGGCAGAAATGATGGAAGTTTGAATCCAGGTAGTACTGATCAGAAAGGAAATAACTAAATATATCGCAGAAATATCAAGAAATATAGTTGAAAAAACTCACTTCTGGATTGGATATGAAGGATAGATTTCACTTGCTTTAGTTGATGACATAATATTGCCCTTCTCTGAGGGAAAATATTGTAAGGAGACATTGTAAGGTGTTAAGATCGTGATCTTTGGCTTTGATAGGTTAGGAGATTTCATAATCAGCTTTCATGAATTTTGATTTTACATTTCTTGAATTTGTATGAACTATTTATCCATATACTACTCAATCTAACCATTTATTCTTTAAAATAATTTTGGTCATTATGTGGGATTCTGCTGTTTTGTTTTATGCAACATAATGCATAAAGCATTAAGTATTCCTAAATTCCAATTGGAGAATTTTCACTCTAGTTAAAATTTATTAGTTGATTGATGGCAGTTTTATCTGTAAGGAATGTGATATTAATAACTTGAAACCTAGTATCAAGACCATATGTCAAAAAGAAAAGATATTTATAATGTAACAGTATCTAAACTGGAATTATCAAAACCTGTTACATTTAATATAGACATCAATTCAAATAACCTTTCATAACATCATATTAGAACGATCACTGAGCATCACTAGGCATTTGGAGCTATGATACCTCTCTAATGTATTTAGCCTTCACTGTTGATTATCTACCCAACAGATAGTAAAGCCATGTAGGGGTGTTTTAACTAGGATTATGCTGATATCTGTATATGACAGATATTTTTTAAAGGCAGCACCAATATGTATTTTAATTCATTAGGAGAAATTATCCATAGTTAATCAGAAGACATTTCGTTTTCAGTTTCTCATCCTAATTCTGCAGAAACTCAAATCATGTTGAGTTCACTTTGATGTTACTTTCCAGAAAGATGCTTTATATCTCTGCAGGCTACACATATCAATCCTCACATTTACACACAATTTGTGTGTGTGTGTGTGTGTGTATAAACACATAATCATTCTAAAATGCTGAATAACTAATGTTCATGTTATGATTGATGTGAACTCATGTAAAATTCAACTACTTTAAATAACTTTCTGAAACAGCAATACTAGTCTAAACTAATATAAATGCCACTTTTTAACATGTTATAAATACTACAAATACACCCTCTTGCACTCTCCAAGAAATAATTTAAGAAATGTTATCTTTCTGAGTAAACAAAAGTAAATACCAATTTGTGAACCTATTTTAGGAAAGCCATCAAATCACCTAAACAAGCAAACTGTTCAAACACATACCGAGTGGTTAAGGAAACAAGAATTTGTTGATAATATATAAAGTGAAAACAAAACCTCCTACCATTTACCATTTTGTTTCATCGTATTAATCCTCTCACTTTAAGAAAACCAGCTTTAATCGTTGTGATTTACTTTTAGACTAAAACTAAGTGAAATATACACTCCAAATATTTAATCTGCCTCAATAAATATATAAAAAATACATATGCCAGCAATCACTGGAAAAACTGTAGAGTGTAAACAATGATATGGGCCAAAGTGGCATTTCAATTCTTTCATTAAAAGGGAGGTAGCTCAATAGTAAAACACTTGTCTAGCATGTGTACTGCAGAACTAAAAAAAAAAAAAAAATAGAGACAAAACTGCGAGATGCATTTCCCATTTGGAAAGAGTAAATTATCACTCAGTAGTGTCTATCAGTGCAAATGATTAGTCTGTCATAGTTTACCAGGATTCTGTGTTTGGGTAGCAACATGATTCTATTGACAATCAATTGTGCTCTGCTGGATGTTTAATGCAACATTAACCAAATGACTATAGTGACATCCATCTCTGAGTTCAGTATCCCAACACGTAAGCCTCACATCTTTCATTAAAAATATTTTCAAGCAGTATATAGAAACTTTTCAAGTGAAACTCATGAACTATTTTTCCCTACCCAATACTGAGAAACTAAGGAATATCATACTCAATATAGGGAATATACACTTTCAGAAAATTTATTCCAGTGGTTTTATTATTTTATTATTTCCTATTAATACAAAAAAGTCATATTATATAATTTGAAGTAAAATATATGAAGAAAAATTAAACATATTCACAATCCCAAATCCAGAAATGACCACTGCTAGCATTTTGACCTAGTTTCTTCCAATCTACTTTATCCATTTGTAATCAGTAATACAATTAAAATCATACCACATAGTTTTTATTGTCTCACTTTTTTATTAATATTGTGTTATAATTCCCCATGTTGTTAAATATTATTTAAATCAAGAATTTTAAACTCTATACTACAAACCAATTGGTTAGATGTATGGTACTATATTTAATAGGTAATATATTTACCTCTGAAGAAGCATAGAGGCTTCTTCAGTTTTAAGGCATTATAACATAGAGCAGATACAAAAAGAGTCTAAATTAAATTTCTAGATAAAAATAAAATAGATAATGAAGGGACTATTTTAGCTAAGTCACTGCATTTGGAGACTCATTACTTTAAAAAGGTGAACATCTCTAAAGGCAGGTTTTTAAATGTTCTCCATGTCGCTGGTGCCACTTGCTGTAATAGTGTTGAGGAAAATGCCTAAATTTCTGCAATGAGCAGCTTCTGTGATATTGTCTCAGAAATGAGATCTCAGGTAGGTTTTGTCTTCTTACAATAGGGAAGAATCCTCTGGAATAGCTGGCATGCTGAGCGTAAGGGTTCACGTCTGTAGCACCACAGCAGGAAGAGATCTTGATTGTCAGAATCAACTGTGAGTGCTGTATAAAATAGTTATCACCATGATGTTCATCGACTGGCAAAACAAGAATGATTAGCTGTGAAATGCTTATTCATAATGTAGGTTGCCTCTATGGTCAAAGTAAAATGGAGAAATAAATGAAACACTAGATAATTTAATAATCAATATCAAAAAACTTGATAAAGATTTAAAAATCCTTCTAATAAATAACTCCAAATTGTTTTTAAAAAACATTTCAAATATTGATTCTATTTAATATTTGGCAAATTCAACAAGACCGTTGGGTTTTAACTTTGGAGTATATGAACTGCATTATTATGTTCTTTTTATTCCACTTTGAATTGAGTTATTAAAGTTTCTAAAATCCAAAACAATCACGTTTTAAAAAATGAGAATAACATGTGCACTATTCAGTGTGTTAGAGTTCAAAGTGTCTGAAAAAGCCTGTATGCAAACCCACCAATTCAATCTACCTAGTAATTGGCACCATGCAGAGGCTAATCAAAATCTACAGTACGATTAAACAAGGCTATCTAGGACAGCAACTAGATAATGGTTACTCTGCTCCTGAAGGAATTAGAAAAACAAATTTAGAACCTTGCCTCTGGTTCCCAGTCTATTCCCCCTGAACAATTATACAAATTGGCATATGACTTTCGATCCCTCTTCAGTGATTGAATTAGGAGGAGTGCTTGTGTTCTCATTGATAGTTATTTGAAAGAGGGAAACAGCTGTGTGCAACATCCCCTTCCCTTGGGTGCTTCCTAACAAAGACTCAGTGTCTCCAAGAAAGAAGTGTATGTTACCCTTATTGATTACATGACAGTTACTATGGGCTTTGCTTTGTTCACAAAGTAAGAAATACCCTCATCAGAAAAAAAAAGAAAAAAAAAAAAAACAGAAACTCACCCACTAGAAGATAAATCTTTGTTTCTCACGTTTGAAAGCCCAGATTCAGAATGGAAAAAAGATTTAAACCACCAGGTGGATTCTGCCATTTCGGGTAATCCTATCAAATAAACTTTTAATTATTCCATTATCAAATGAATTTGAGAGATTAAAAGTAAAGGAAAACAATGAGGGTAACACTGATAAGAAATAAATTAAGTACCTTGAAGAGGCCTGTCATCATCTATTAAATTAACAGAATCAGAGCTAGTTAAGGAACTAACTGAAGAAATACTGGACTCTAGGAAACAAAAATAAAAACAGAAATAAATAACAGGCAAAAAGACAATCACAGCATATCATGAATATATATGGAGATATATATATATATATATATATATATATATATATATATATAAAATTTATATTATTTTTTATCAAGAACATAGTTTGAAATCATTGTATCCTGATCATGAAATCACAAGTTGAAAAATTAATCAAATTCTCAACGAAAAAGTTTCTACTAATAAGGTCTATTAATTTTCATGGTGGACAACTCTCACTTTCCATTGATAGAGATTTTGAACTTAAAATATAACAAAGAAAACATTTGGCATTTGTTTTTTAGGGATTGGCTAGCTTCACTTAGAATAATCTGTTCTAATGCCATCCATTTCCCTGCAAATTCTATGATTTTGTCATTTTTTAATGCAGAGTAATACTCCATTGTGTATAACTGCCACATTTTTTTATCCATTCGTCTATTGAAGGGCATCTAGGTTGGTTCCACAGTCTTGCTATTGTGAATTGTGCTGCTATGAACATAGATGTAGCAGTGTCCCTGTAGCATGCTCTTTTTAGGTCTTTAGGGAATAGACCGAGAAGGGGAATAGCTGGGTCAAATGGTGGTTCCATTCCCAGCTTTCCAAGAAATCTCCATACTGCTTTCCAAATTGGCTGCACCAATTTTCAGTCCCACCAGCAATGTACAAGTGTACCCTTTCCCCCACATCCTCGCCAGCACTTGTTGTCGTTTGACTTCATAATGGCTGCCAATCTTACTGGAGTGAGATGGTATCTTAGGGTGGTTTTGATTTGCATTTCTCTGACTGCTAGAGATGCTAAGTGAAGCTAGCCAATCCCTAAAAAACAAATGCCAAATGTTTTCTTTGATATAAGGAGAGTAACTAAGAACAGAGTTGGGAGGAAGAGCATGAGAAGAAGATTAACATTAAACAGGGGTGAGAGGTGGGAGGGAAAAGGAAAGAGAAGGGAAATTGCATGGAAATGGAAGGAGACCCTCATGGTTATACAAAATTACATAGAAGAGGAAGTGAGGGGAAAGGGGAAAAAACAAGAGGGAGAAATGAATTACAGTAGATGGGGTAGAGAGAGAAGATGGGAGGGGAGGGGATGGGGGATAGTAGAGGATAGGAAAGGCAGCAGAATACAACAGACACTAGTATAGCAATATGTAAAACAGTGGATGTGCAACCGATGTGATGCTGCAATCTGTATACAGGGTAAAAATGGGAGTTCATAACCCACTTGAATCAAAGTGTGAAATATGATTTGTCAAGAACTATGTAATGTTTTGAACAACCAACAATAAAAATTAAAGAAAAAAAAACAAAAAAATAAAATATCTTATAAATGTCAAATTCAAAAGCTAAGAATTACAAAATCAAGAATGAATAGCATTGTATTACATAGTAAATATTACAGATATATATTTTTAAAATCCCCAAATTACCAAATTTAGAAAGTAAGAAATTATAAGAACATTTTGTTTGTCTTTTAACACTTATATTTTAAAGCAGTAAATCTATTAAAAGAGCAGACTATAAAAATAACTTCTGTTGATAAAGAAAGAAACACTCAGTAGACAGGCATAGTTCAAACATTTTTTGTAAAAACAATAAATCCTTAGATGTTTCTCATTCTTAAGCTATAAACAATCCTTGAAATGACTTTTTCATAGATTGCCTGCATAGATAATTTTACTAAATGTCAATTTGATTCTGAAATGCTCTTTTCATTTTATGAAATTTCTCAGACTTTTCAGGATGGTCAAATTTTCTTTTCAGCCATGAATATGTAGGATAGATAGCTAGATTAAAAAATGAGACTGGGTAGATAGATGCTGACCTGTCATCCACTGCAGGGAATGGAAAGTAGAAAATCTTTGAACCAGACTCATACTATTCCCTCTTTTCTAAGGAATTAGGTGATATTTTGTTCATGAAAAATTATTGATTTTTAATTAATAACATACTCTATGAAATCTCAATCAATACAGATGCCACTTTTTTTTTTGCTTTTTGATACTGGGGATTGAACTCAGGAGCACTTGACCACTGAGCCACATCCCCAGCTCTATTTGACATTTTATTTAGAGACAGGGTCTCACTGAGTTGCTTAGTGTCTCGCTTTTGCTGAGGCTGGCTTTGAACACATGATCCTCCTGCCTCAGCCTCCTGAGCTGCTGGGATTACAGGCATGCACCTCTGTGCCGTCCTACATACATGTCAAATTTAAAGTGGTATAAATGCCAAATTTAAAAAACTTAGGAAGTACAAAATCAAAAATGAACACTATTGTTCTAACTTAGAAATATTACAGATGCCTACTTTAAAATACTACAAAATTACCAAAATTAGAAAGTAAGAAGTTAAACTATACTCATGAAACAAAAGCTGACTTTCACTTGTTTGTAAGAGTTGGAGGCCTTATCAGTGTATCATGGCCAAAGCAAAGAAATGAGCCTGGGCAGCACTAGTTCCAGGAACCACCTATCTTCTGAAGCTGTTCCTTCACTGTCAGCAACACTGTCAGCTCCCTCCCTTAAGTTCTGACCATGAAGTACTGGCCAACAGCACCCCACAGTCACACTTCTCATCACATTCTCCGGGAATATTCTCTAGTGATAATACAACTTACTTCGGTAATACTGATTTTTGGCCAGAAGACATCCAATGGAAGGTACTGATGCCATGGTTTGTTGCTTGAGAGATCCAGAGGCTGAGAGCAGCAATCTGAGGAAAAATAACCAGAAAAGAGATGTTGATAAATAAATGGAGTTTCCTTTTCCCTTTTTACATGTGAATATTATGTTGCAAAGTAAAATCATTTACCATGTAATAAATATCTGAAGAAGGATTTTAATAATTTACCTGGAATTGCAATTAAATAGACTACAATAAACAAAACAAGATGCAATTAACTAGTATATTTAGTTGGAAAAAAAAAAAAACCCTTCATATTCAACTACAAATGGTGCAAACACAATTTACTCTGTCTGAAACAAACCAAAGGTTCAGAAAAATAATAAAAGTGTTAACACAGCCATGGTGCAATAACTCACATATTTGTTTTCTCCAAATTGATCTTCTAAAAATATGTAGTTTTTAAAGTTTCTTCAGAAAACGCACATTCTGAAAGCAGCACCACGGTGACAGATGATGTGGTCGAGAATCTGTGAGCAACCTTATATTTAGAAGCCCAAGCTGGCTGGTGCCTGAACTATTGGTAATTTGAGGTGAGGTGGCATACAGCCAGGCAAAGGCAATGACTGAATGCTCTCTGCCCGTCTCCGCCCTCCAGCAGTCCAAAGGACCTTTGGACTTGTCAGCATGCCAAGTTTCACTGCAAGGATAGGGAAGCATTTGGCCTTGACCCTGTTTGAGACTCACTCTCTTTAATGTCACATCTTTTAACTAACTTCTGATTCTCTGGAGGTAACTAATGTCCATGTATCTTTTCCACCGTGGGTATAATCACATACTCTACCAAAGGCACCAAGCTGGACAAAACTGGGGATGTGGTGGATTGTCTGCGGTCTAGCTGGGGAGACTGAACATACATATCCACAGGCATAATGAAGCAAGGCAGAGTCATAGGTCACAGGAGAACAATAAAGAACTCTTCAGATTTGGAGACTTTCGGGGAAAGGGGTATATACAGTGGAACTGGATAAATGGACAGATAGTTAGAATTCCAGAGGAAATGACAAGACAGAAATCATGGATAATGTAGGGAAATTTATGACATTGTATCATTATTTATTGAAGCAGAAACTTTTATTCGAATGTTAGAAATTTTCTTATGTCGAAAATTTTGCCATCTGATAGATCCATTTGATTGAAGGATCAAATCTTGGCTCCCCTTTATATTGAGGAGTAATCATTTCAATTACTGCTTCAAATTATTTGGTGTTCTTAGTTTTTCTCATGTAGTCTTTCTTAAATCAACTTTGGTAATGTATACATTGCTATAAAATCATTGATGGCGGCTACTTTTTCAAATGAATGCTAAACAATCATTGTAGTTTATCCATATGTTGTTTTTTTTTTAATATTGACTATACAAACAGAAAAGGGGAAAATACTTCATTGTCTCATTTACATGTGGAATCTAAATAATATGTATATATGTAACAAACAAATGATTTATCAATAGTCAGAGAAGACGAGGACATTGGAAGATGTTGGCCAAAGCATAAAAGGTTGCAATTTTGTTTTGTAGAGTAAGAGTAGAAATCTAACATTGAACATGAACTATATAGTCAATACTACTGTAATGTATTCTGGAAATTTGCCATCAGAGTAGATTCCAGTGTCTTGTTTCTTTCTTTCTTTCACTCACACATATGTGTTTGTGCACACACACACAAAGGTGTTTTTTTTTTCAAATATCAATGTGAAAAGATTGATATGGTAATTTGCTTGACAGTAGTAATAATTTCAATACATACACGTATATCAAAACAGCACATCAGCCTCACACAGTGATACATGCCTGTAATACCTGAAAACTTGGAAGCCAAGGCACGAGGACTGCAATTTGGAGGTCAGCCTCTACAACTTAGCATAACCCTGTCTTAAAAATAAAATAATAAGGAAAATGAGCTTGAGGATGCAGTTCAGAGGTAAAGCTCCCCTGAGTTTAATCCCCAGTACCATACACACACACACACAAAAAAAAAAAAAAATCATGTAATATACCTTAAATGTATCTAAATGTGCATGTGTATATGTAATGAAAACAATAAACATATGTGAAAATGTTATGTAAAAATGTTACAGAATGTACATAAAATTAGATATAATATAAACAAATACTCCATCTGGATATGTTTATTTAGTTTCCTCTTCCATTTTTCCTGATTTCGCTACAGATTCAAATACTAAATTATATTTTTCAATTGAATATATGGTATTATCTTTTGTCTCTTGGTTCTCCCTGTCATTATTTTCTGTCTTACTTTTATTGTTCTTTTAAATACTTTAAAATTGTTTTTATGGCCATCTATCCATCTATTTCAAAATATTCTGTCACAGCCTTTATGACTTTATTATTTTTTTTTTGTATTGGGTGTTAAATCCAGGCACATTGCCACTAAGCTACATCCCCATGCCTTTTATTATTATTTTTTTTTAAGATTTTGAGATATAATCTCACTAAATTGCCCAGGCTCTCCTAGAACTTGTGATCCTCCTGTCTCAGCCTCCTGAGAATATGGGATTACAGGTGTGCACCATTGTTAGAATTGTTTAGGAATGCTTTACTTTATCCAAAGTTATAAAGATTCTTAGAGTTCTCTCAGATGATTTTTAAATCTACTACATTGTCATAGAAGAATGCGTGATTTTTATTTGTTCTTTGAAATAGTTTTTGGAACTAACTTTTGGTGCAGTTGGTAATTAACAAATTTTCTTCATTTACCACATTCTGTGTCCACTTGATTGTATTATTTAATTTTGTTAAAGGAATAATCCATATACTTACCAATGACTTATCACTTGCTCTACAAGTTTCAAGCATGAGTACATTATACAATTCTATAACTTTTTGTTTGCTTAATTTTAAGCTTTGATGTATACATAAAAATCATGATTAGAACACCTTCTGAATCGTTCCTTTTATCTTCCTTATTAGCACTAATTTTATTTTTGTGATGTTTTTCTACTCTAATGTTGTTGTTTTTTTATAAGTAGTAAAAAGTATATCTTTTGGCATCTCTTTGTTTTTAACTTGTTCTATTTGAGGAGTCACATAATTACCATTACATTTTGAATGTGTTTCTCTCACTGTATCTCTTTCTTTACATAAAGTCTGTTCATATTTTTGGGGATTACTCTCATATTTTTATTTCCTTCTGACATCTTATTCTCTGGTTTCCATATAACCACATCTTTCTTTTTACTTTATTAGCTTTTGTTAATGTATTTAATTAAAGGGTTTTTTATAGATCTTTATTTCTCTCCTCTTTGAGAAACAATATACAGTATTTTAGTATTGTTCTTTCAGTGGGCATTCTTATTTTATAATACCATAGGCCTTGGCTATGATTTAGTCTTAACTAACCTATTCATCATTCACACTGCTTTTGTCTTACTTATTTTTTATAAATCCAGTACTGTGCAAGAAATGTACATTCTATCCAATGTACATTCATCTTCTTTTTCATTCTGGAAATTCTTAGTTGCTTTACTTTAAATGTTTCTTTTCCCTGTACTAATTTGTTAGATCCACAACAATTCTTCATAAACATGTACCCACAGCGGCGAATGAAACAAACATGGATTTTTTTGTGCACATGTTTGCAGGTGAGCTGAAGGGACTCTCTTTCAGAGAACCCCTGTAGGTTAGCTGGAACTTGGCTGAACCAGACTAATTGGAGTCAGCTCTATATGCCCGTCATTTTGCTCTGAGAACAGCAAGCAAGCAAGAAAACCTATTGCATATTTTCTGCCTGGGATTGCATTGAGACTCCCAGAGGAGTCATTGGTAATATGAAATGACATTTTAGTTCTGCATCTGAAACTATCACTTCATCCCATCCTCCACTGAACAGATCATAGATCTGAAGAAATCATATGCCTAAAGTCAACATTAATGAAGTAGGAAAGTGTGCTACTCCCAAGAAGGGCTGGGGGTAAGAGGAGAAATACATATTTGCTGAAAAATAATTTAATCTATGACACCCATCATGTCTCCCGTTTTTTGTCACTAGTTCTCAAATTAAATAGTTATTTGGGCTCTTTCTATATAATTCTGACATTTCCACCACATACATATGTGTAAATATGTTAAAATTGTATAAGAATATAAATTTAGATAGTCTAAATTTTGTCATTTGTACTGTATTCTGAATTAACCCTACAGTATTTCTTCCTGTTTGATATTTTTCTATGTCCAACCTAATATATATCATGTAGATTAATTTTTATTTTAGTGATACTATTTTTTAGTATTATTTCTCTTCATTTTTCTCTAAAGCCATCAATTCTAATTTTCTTGCCTTTTTACCATAATTATTTTATTTATTTCTCCATTCTCAATATGGTTATTGTGAAGTCTTGGATTAACTGCTCCACAAAGTTAGTTTCATAAATTTTATGTCACAACTGTTAATCTGTTGGCTGTCTTTCTTAGCATTAGATTTCTCTTACAAGTTTCAGACTGTTGGTTTTTAGGATCACTTTTGAGAATTAGACATAGGTATACTATTCTCCCTTTTTCTGCACCCCCTACCCCAATTCTCAATGCCTCCACCAGCTCTTGTGTCTAGTGGAATTGTCGTTTTCAGGCATCCTTCTCACCTGACCCTAGCTTTAATATTTTTCAGTTATAACACTACTCACGTTGCACTGAGTCATTTGTTTATTTCACATATTAGGTTACAAACTACTCAAAGATATAGACTCTTGTTTGCTTCTGCTTCAGCAATGCCTGCACAAAACACAGCATACATAGTCATTTATGTCTAAAAATGCAAAATAATCAAAACATTCTTTTTGTGGTCATAAGGATTACATTCTTGGCTAATAATGAAAATGTTGTAATAGAGCTTAGATTTCCTTGCTATATCTGACCTAATTTGATGAACTTTTACCTGATTACTGATTCACAGTGTTTTTATTTCTTTTTTTTTTTACATCTGAGAACTTAAAATAATTACAATCGCATTTTCATTAAGCCTTTTGCCCTAGAATTAATTTCACTCACATTTCTCCTTAATGGTAACAAGAAGAGAGTGTCTGTCAGATTTGACATACTGAAAACCAGCAGGAGCCACAGCCATTGTGCACGTTTCTGCTCAGACAAGTCACAAGATGATTTCTAAATACATTTCCTTAAGTTGAGAAAGATAAGTTTAAAAAAAAAAAGAGTAAGTAATAATTAAAAGAGAAATGGAATCTTTTTGAAAGGTAATCTATTTATCACATGTAAGATACTATTACCCTTTCTAACTTTATTGGCATGCAATGCAAGAGTAAATAGATATCAGACTGCTATTTTCCAGAGCATGGAAATTCATGGCATGAACAACAGTTAAGCTTGCAGATAATTTATCATTACCCTGTACTGTCACAGACAATTGGCCAAGTGTGCAGTAGGAGATCAATATCTAACTGCACTCATAGTCTTAAAACTGTCCAATCTGGAATTATAAAAATCTGAGTGTGCACACAAGATGTCAAGAATTTTAAATATATGGTAATATCTAATAAATATTTCATGTTAAGCATAGTTTGTCACAGCTAATAACTAATTCTGCAAATGAATATGTGTAGCAGGTGCTTTGAAAAAGTATGACAATCTGCTTTGAAATGCTGTTTTATATCAAAAAAAATTGTGAAGAAAATTAGCAACAATTAGTCATAGAATATCTCAGAGTCTCTTCAAGCTGTCTATAAAACGGGAATAATAATATATAATTTTATCTGAAATCCATTCTAGTTCCAATACACATAATTCAACAATTTGCATTTTATATTTTTTTGAATTATGTAGGCAGTTTCTTCAACTTTCCATGGGGTTCCATCCTGATGAACCCATCATAAGTTGAAAAATATCATGAATCAAAAATGCATCTACACCTAACCTTCCACTCATCCTAGCTTAGCCACATAGTATACCAGAGAGTATCAGTTTCAGCCTGGTGATCATGTGGCTAACTAACAGGAAGCTGCAACTTGTTGTCTCTGCCCAGGATTTCAAAATAACAGCAGCACACAGCATATTGCTATCCCAGGAAAACATCCAAATTCATAATTCAAAGCATGGCTTCTACTTAGTGCACATCACTTTTGTATAATGTTGAAAAATTTTAAGTTGTACCATCAGAAGTCAGGGATGGTTTATATAGTCTGCCAATCAATTCTTATCATTGTACTCAACAACAACAACAAAAAGTTGCATCGAGAACCATGAACCAGTTTGTTGGAAGGATTGTAGTCAGTTTGCAAGATCAGTAGGAAACATAGGGAATTATTATCTGATAAGTAAGATTCTCCAAAGGAGAGACCAGCAGTTTACAGGGTGTCCTCTGGACAATTAATCCCTTGGGCCTGGACATAGGAGGAGGTGCACCCATCCTGAGATAATCATGACCTAAGGAGATAAAATTACCGCAGCTGCATTCCCAAGAATCAGACTGTTGACTGTGCTAGATGACCTTAAAAACACAGGTAGCCCCAAACATTCTGCCTTTTAACATGGTTAGTTCTTTACCGAGAAATTTGCTATAATCCTATAGGAATGCAGAGTACAGCAACGTAGTTCTATAATATGTATCACAAACCTGACTCTCATGCCTCTTGAGGAAGGAGAGACTGGAGTTTTGGAATGCCTTTTCCACATCCTGTTTTCCAACCCCTGCTATGTGATCTTATGAATGCTGCTTTAAGAGCTATTGCAATTGTGGAGAACCACTCAGAAGGAACTAGTCTTAGAATGTGTCAAAGAATTAAATATATGTCAGTAGAGAATCGTCTGCCAAGACATAACCACAAGCAGAAGACAATGAAGACCTTCTATGATCCATTCTCCAACACGAATTCCCCCAGTAAGAAAGATCTGCTCTGATAGACCTAGACCATGTGACTGAACCTAGCTGCACAATTATAGAAAATACATATATTTGTAACAAAATCACTGTCTTTCAAGTTGTGTTCTCTCTTCTTAATATTCATTTAGCACAGTTCACCCAACTACAAATTGCATTTCTCAATCTCCCCTGCAATAGGAATTTCTGGGCTAGTGAAATGCGGTGAACAAGTCGCTCATCTTCAAAGTCATTTCTTTGGAGAACAAGCCAGTTGGCTTATAAGTATAAGCCTTTTTGCTTACTAGCTGGAAAATGGTAACAATTGAAATCATCTCAGAAACCATGCTATTAGAATTGCTATGCAAACAGAAAAATTTTGGAAATCCCCCATCAAATATAGAATCCTGTAAGTTTTTATAGGAGCCACATAGTAAAATTAAATGCCACCTACCATCAATGCATTTTTCTGTCTTTAAGAATAACACTGATATCAGTCATTTCTTTCAACAGGCAAGTTTTAAAAAATTAACTATCTTGGTTATGGAGTTGGGGGAGATATGGCGTGGCAAGGAGATTCCTCTGGGCCTTTTATATGGCTGTCACTTCTATACCATCACAGGACAATGACCCCTATGATGTTTCTGCCAACTACTGATTGTGTCAACTTGATTTTTACATTTAAGGACCAGGGAAATGAGGGTTAGACTTGTTAGATAGGACAAGTGTCAGCCAAACATGGGTCAGGGCTCCACTGATTATCTGCATCCCATAAACTCCTCTCTAACAAAGTCATGACAACAGTTCTTAACCCTGATAATCAACTTCATCATAGAACTTTGTTTACAAGCCCTCAAAATGTCAATGTGTTCCCATTCCACAGTGCATGACTGCTTCTTAGATTTCACTGGGAAAGAACTTGGATGGTGATTTTCACAAACATTTTCCAATGGCATTTAGAGAATCCTTCCTCATGGGGATTCAGTCCTCCTTTGGGATATGGGAAGATTTCGACCCAGAAACCAGGCCAGAGATCATAAATATTTATTGATGCAAATGCCCTCCAAATCTTTGGCTTTATTTTTATTGTATAAATTAAGCAATGCTCTTGAGACTGCCCATCCATCTTGGCCCTGGGAACACCATGTTTTATCAGTTATCCCACCAGATATAAGACATCCTTTGCTGCTACTTTGACCTTGCCACTCATTATGAAATCTGTATTTATCAAGCTTCTGGTGTTCAGTGTCACCACTTTTTGAGATCTTGCCCATCCTGCTGCAATTGGGCTTGCTATTCTATGATAGCAATATTCTCTTTTCTGAACTATAAAGAAAAATCCTCACTGGGATTCTCAATGAAGCTGGTGCTACCCTCTCCAACGTGGGGAAAACAAATGGAAGATGGTCAGCTGAATTTTCTGGTCTTATGTAGGATACTCACTGCATTATGAGTTTTTGTGACCTCCTACTCAACCATTTCTACAGCAAGTTTTGAGTTTCTATTGTGCCTTGTCCGGACCATTGTTGCTTCCAAGAACCATCTTCACAAGTATTGTTATTATATGTTGCCTTTGGGGGGGTCTTGGATCTCATGTCATGGGAAAGTCATCTCTATCAAAAAACTTCCCCTTTACCCACTTTATATCTGTCCTCATCCGGCACTGTAAGGAGACAGTTCCATTTGCATTTACCCTGGTACATGTTAGTTAAGTCCTAGAGATCCTTCAAAGTTTTATCTCTTTCCTTCCTGAGCAGACCCAGCACTCTTAAGCTAGCTAATGCTGTAACTGACCAGGTGATTTGGCAGGGTCAGAAGGCAGTGGTAGAGCCTTTGGGGACATGTGGTGTCTTGCAAGCTAGAGGCTTGGGCATCATCTTTAAGTAAGGGAAGAGTCTTCTCTTAACAGGGAGGAGTTAGCCATTTCTTTAGATATAGTTTGAGACAAACATATAACTCAATGTTTTTTTTAAGGCTGGATTCAGATGTTGTCATCACAAATCTTACAGTCTATTTTTTCTTTTCCCCTACTGAGGTCCTGACTTTGGAGCAGCAGACTTTCCACCGTCAGGAATTCAATTCTCTCTGAACTCTGAGTCTCTTACAGTTACGGTCCTTAGATTTTTCATTTTCTGCCATTTAGCTGTAGGAGATAAAAGTCACTGTAAATGCTACTCAGAAGCCATCGACTTACCTTTCACTTACACTGGTGAATGATTACTCACCTTTCACAGATTTTCTTCTGTGTGTCAACATCCAGCAATGCCCTTCATGCCACAGTCGTATTAGTTGCTATTCCCTCTGACCTTGTCTTATAGCTTTGATATTCTAAATGTAGAGTAGACCATTCTGCCATTAAACTATTCTAGTTTACCACTGATAAATGTTATAAAAAATTCCCTGTGTGTGAGTTTCCTGGGGCTGCAGCAACAATATAACATGGATCAGATGGCTTAAATAGTAGAGATATATCCTCTTATAGTTCTTAGAAAAGAAGTTCAAGATCAAGGTGCCAGCAGTGTTGGCTTCTTCTGAGGCCTCTCTCCATGACGTGTAGCCTTTCTTCTATGCCTCTTTGTATAAATCTCCACTTCTTTTTTAAAAAATTATTTTTTAGTTGCCAATGGATTTTATTTCTTTATTTATATGTGATACTGAGGATCAAACCCAGGGACTCACACATGCCAGGCAAGCGCTCTACCTCTGAGCTACAAACCCAGCCCAATCTCTACTTCTTATAAAGACATTGGATTATGGCCCATCCCCTCAATTTAAAGTTAACTACCTCTCTGAGGTTCTGGGGATTAGGACTTTAACATGAATTTGGCAGGACACAAAATAGCACTTAGTACCCTGCTAGCCCATGCCAGTGAATGTCGATACTCCATCTATCACTAGGTACAGGCCAAGCAGGTAAAGGATAACCCAGATTCAACATCCCATCCCTATGGCCGGTGTGATGTATGGTGTGATTCTTTCAGCTGCAGGTGGGGAAGTTGACTGGGGCTTGTGGAAGGAAGGCCTCCAACAACAGCTCTCCATATCATCCAACTCTTCATCAATTGTATCACGACACCATTCAGATAACATGCTAGATAAATGAGAGATTTCAAACACATAACATAGGTTAAGCAAAAATTTTATTTTTGAATATGAGCTATTGTTTTATTAGAATATCCTCAATTATATCAATTTTGATTTCTCTTAATTTACTAATAAATATAGGCATTGTTAATTCTGAAATTTAATGTCCATATTTTTCAACATAAAATTTCACACAGTGTATTTTTTTCAACTGACCCTTCAACTCCACTTACACAAACCAACTTCTTAGAATTAAAAAACTAGAGACACACTAAGCTTTGGAAGTAGAAACAAAAGGTGCATTTTTTTACTTGCTTCATTCCAAGTATTACATACATATGTATTTTTTCAGAGAATGAGAACCCTTTGTTAATTCCGATGAGTCAAATACTTTCCTCATGAAACATATTTGAAAAAAAAAAAACTTTGATTTATCATGGAGAGTAGTTAATTCATTATGAAAATGAAGCATCATAAACAGTGTTTTCATTTAGTGGTTTACATGCTGTTATACATCATCTATTTGCTACTAGAATAAGAAATTTTTTACATCTTTAATAATCTAGCAATAATTATTAAAGAGCCCAAATAAACCTAACACATGAAAAATCATTAAAATATAAATTATGTATTTCAAATAAAATATTTCTGCAACCTATACATAGGAAAGAATAGTTTAAGCAATGGCATCTATTTTTTTATACTTTTCATTTTTATGACTAATTTAGGAAATAATTTTCAACTATGATGTTATTTCCTTTACCATCTATTCTTTTGGCTTTCATGGAATTAAACAGTGCTGAACTTTCCTATGAAGTGTTAACTTTTATCCGATGACTCAAAGCTCAAAATGGATTTTGATCTCCAGCTTAGGAAGGGCAAATATATCTTGATGAATGTCATCACAAGAAAGAAAGAAAAAATTACTTTGGTGGAATCTTTCCACGTTGTTGACATAAGCTATAGAAAATTGAATTGTATTCCAAATTCATTATAACATTATAAAATGGTCTTATATAACCAAGATCAGATAAATATTATTTAGGAATAGATAACCATATAAGATGTAATTAATTTTATGTTAATCATAAGCACTTTTTAAAAGTATTATGTCTATATATATTCAAACACATACACTTAACAACAAAAACATTTAAGAAGATAAGGAATTATAGGTGATTATACAATAAATGTGCACACACACACACCAAAAAAAAAAAAAACAGTTTTGCTTGCCATCTTGGAAAATATTGATAAAATGTTTGCAAAAATAAATTACTTCAAATGTGGCACCATCTTTTATTTCTTCAACTCTGACAGTGAACTCAAATGCATAGTTTGTTATTATTTTATGAATTCACACTCATTTAAATTGTTGGTGAATACATGTAAATATTCTGAAGTTTTATTACTTCTTCACTAAGTCTCCTCACTATCTCAATCCCTACCAGTGTCAGGATTACCATGATCATTTAATTTAGGGTCAAAGACTTTTGTGTTTTACGTGTATTTTGTCCTACCATCCTATCTTCCCAACTTCAACAGCACAGAGCACCCTTAGAGATGGAATTGGAGAGGCTACCATATAAGATTAGAGAACAAATGTGAGAGTCAAAGAGCTGAAACACAAAGTAAAGCCTGAGTTGTCTGCACTGTGCTCATCCAAATTAAAGGAGGGTGATACACTCTGCTCTCATGGCATGTCCCTTTTTAGTGGAACCATAACACTAGTTCAGTCAACATCATAATTGACAATTCAAACTGTGCAATATGATGTTTAAATCACTAATGAGATGAGAAAAAAGTCCCTGCTTTTAGGATATTTATAATCCAATTGGTAGAGATAATTTTCTAAGAAGACACCCAGAAAGGAGAATCTTAGAAAGGAATCTAGAAGTGAGTGGATATAGCATTGGGTGTACTAGTGAGAAAATTCACATTGAGAGTCTAATGTGAATATGGACAAGAAATTTTACGAGAATAAGGACATTTCTAAAGCTAAGATTTTTAAATAAAGAAACTATTTTTTTTTTATTGTCTGATTCCTTCTCTCATGATGGAACTTTCAAGCTCAAGTAACTTTTTAAGTTACCCATTTCAAGCAATATACTAACTGTAAAATATTGAGCTAAGGAAAATAAAGTGCTTCAGTCCTTGTCATATTAGCATTCAGGCTGCACTTTAGCTACAATTAAAACAAATTTTTCTCTGAATGCTCATTTAATATACTCAGAAAGATTGATTAAATACCTCCAACAAGCTGATATTTTACTTTTGGGTTTCCAAGGTGGCAAATGAATTGATTCAGTACCTGGCTTGGGATTCTTTTACTGTCTTCATCCCTAACATATTCCAAATAGTAACCCTCAAGCAACAGAAGAATATTCAAACACACAGTTCAATTAATAAATCACAGAGTTGCAAACTTTAAAATAGGATGCAAAATATGTCATTTCATTATAAATTGTTGATATCTTTAGTAAGACTACAGAACTGGAAAGAAGTGTAATCTGGATTTCAGGATATAAATTTGGGAATCACAAGTTGCAGGCCTAACATTATTTTGAGTTGTTCAAGTAAATCAAGACAACTTATTTTGTATTTAGTTTCCAATATGTATAATTTTATGTCTACTTGCTGATGAAAGCGAATGAAATCCGATTCAGTCCACTTAAGCCTGTATTTTATCCAAATGGGGTGGGAAAGACAGTATTTATCTTCTCTGTATCTTTGCTTCTTCTTGTGAAGTATGGTTATTAAAATGTAAATGTCCTAAGTCTGTATGTGTGTGTATTTCTTTAAATTACTGTATGCATCTGAAAAAAATAACACACTATTACACTTGTTACCAATTTAACCTAATTAGTGTTCTCCCTTTACTTTTAAGTTTATCTCTAATTGAACACTAGACATCTGCAAAAGATCATGAACTATCTTCAGCCTTTTCCAGCAAAACCTCAGGGAGATAATGTCTACGGGAGTTGGGTCATTGGAGTACATAATCATATCTGAAGACTTAAAGGGCTTTCTTCAGTGGACTTCATTAAAACTAACTTCCCTTGATCATTAAAACACAGCTCATCTTTGTAGCAGGTTTTCTTAGCAAATGTAGTCATTTGTGAAGTTTCTTTGAAGTTATCCCTGAAATATCTTTGAACTGAGGTTAAATTTAGAATTGCTAATGGAATTAGCACACTCTTTATGCAGTGCTTTATGCTATCAACACATACCATGATGGTAAACTCACTGGTATTACGTCATAAAATATGATCTTTAATGCAGTTGGAGTAAATATGACAGAATCCACTCTTTAATACCTAATGGGAACACACCGAAAGATTTTAACATTTAATTAATTGAATTCTCCATATAAGGGAAGAAATGTTTATGATATTTGATGAATATTCATGAAAGTTCATTGTCCAAAATTCACAAGGCTTCATTCAAACTCATAAAAGAGTTCGTGAATATTTCATTAAAAATTGAGCTCATAAAATGAAGTACTTTGTAATTCTTTCAAGAACTACAATAAAGAATGTTCATGTATTAAAACAATGCATATATTGATAAGATATTGAAAGAATTTGTATTTTTTTCCTTAGAAACATAATAAATGACTATTTGTGATTCCTGTTGTTTAAGATCCTGTCTTTTCAGGGAGCAGTACTGACTCCATAACCCACATAAACATATAATTTTTCACATAAAAAGTTGAGAGAAGAAAAACTTTAAATATCAAGTTTAGAAATAATAATCAACATCCCAAAACAATATAGAGAAGCTCATTTTCTGATTTAGAAATCAGGGATCCTGCACCATTACATGACAGACAAAGATGTAAACACATTTTTCAACACACAGGTCAATGTAGCAGCTATTTATAGGAGTAGCTGCTACATATCAAGTACCCTGCTGCTATTTTTATTTCTAAGAAGCCTATGAACTTCAATAAAGAATACCAAAGGTCATCTAAATGTTAAATCCTTATCCACAATAAAATGAACAGGTAGGAATTGAAATCATAAGTGCATTTCCAATGCACATTTGTTATTTATCATTCACAGGTAATAATGTTTATAAGAATATTATTCAACAAATATTGATGAAAGTCAGTATTGTCTCTTTGTACGTTCTCAGTACCCCCATCGAATATCTGGGGATACTTACAGAACAAATAGCTATAGCCCATCCATCAATCAGCTCATTATTCAAAGATATTTTTGTATATACTTGGCTCCAAGAATTAATATGCTGCTGACACATAAAGTTAACAAGATAAAGTTCTTGAGCTCATGGACTCAGTTAAACCAATAATCAAAAATATAATTTCTGGAAAGAAAATGTTGAGAGACAGTTAACTTAGATGTATGAGAAACAGCCTCTCTCTGAAGAAGGCCCATTTGGGTAAAGTCTGAATGAGGAGAAAACTAATGCAGGATATCAGTAAGAAGAAAATTCTAGACAAAAGAACAGAGCAAGTAGGCCTGCTCTGAGGAAAGGCAGAGCCTGGAAACCCAGAGAAATGCCGCATGGCTCCATCAGCTGAGTGGGTGAGGCAGAGAAAGTGAGTGGGTGGTAAGAAGGTTGGTCAGAGATGAACAGAGACCAGCTCATACTACAGGACTAACTAAGGACACAGATTGGGTTTTTAGGGTTTTCTTTTTAATATGATGAGAAGCTATGGAAAACCTGTGTATGAGTTTTCAAAGAAGCATGACAAATGATTTTCATATTTAAAAATATTTCTGAATGTTTCTGTGGAATAAAGACTCAGAAGGGGTCAAAAACAGAAGTTGCTCAAGAAATTTAGGCAGACAGCTAAGAGAATGTATTGGTGCATGATGTGATCTGTGTTTTTCAGATGATGATAGTAAATTTTTAATTGTATTATCTTAATCCTTCTCAACCTTCTTTAATCTGCCTCCAAATCTTCACATGAAGAACAGATAAATTTGTCCCTACAAAGGATTTGTATAAGACTATAAGAGAAACTTCATTTTTTTTTTAGTCAATATGTACATAAAAGCTTTTACCACAGTGCTTGGTGAATAAAATCTTCACAAACACTAGCTTCCATCCCATCCCTAGTGTAGGATCTTTTGAAGACTTTACATTACAATTAAAATCTAAGCTCCAGAGCATAGCAATCATAATTCCAAACATGTCGTATAATTTCAGTAGCTCCAATTGGAGAAAATTGAAGTAACATTAGTCAATTATTTTTGGTGTTTAACAATTCCAGTTATTTTTATTGAGGGAAAATATGTAATGGACAAAATAAACAGAACCTAAGTGTAAAATGGGACGATCTCTGATATATATGTATATTTCCTGTGTAAGCACCATTCCAATCAAACAGACAATTTTCAGCACCCCAGGAGACTTCTTCACACTTTTTAATGATGCTGAATATGTCTTTGTGTGATTTGTGGCCATCTTCATATTTTTGTGAACTGCCCGAATTTGTTGCCCATCTTTTACTATGCTGCTTGTTCTTGGTTATTGAAGCTTTTTATTCATCCTGAACAAATCTCCTCTCTTCCATTCTGTGCCTTTCACTAATGATATCTTTTAATGGGCTGAAGTTTTTAATTTTGATGAAGGCCATTTAGTTGTTTTTAAAAATAGTATTTCAAGCCAGGCATGATGGATCACATTTGTAATCCTGGTGTCTTAGAGGCTGAGACAGGAGAATTTCGACTTTGAGGCCAATCTCAGCATCTTCCTGAGATTATCAACAGCTTAACGAGACCCTGTCTCAGAAGATAAAAAGAACTTGGGATGTGGCTAAAGTATTCTGGAGTTCAATTGCCAATATCTTAAAAAAAAAAAAAAAAAGTACATCAAGTGCTTATTGTATTCTTGCTAGGTTATCTTAGTCATTTTTGTCTTCCCTATTGTTACAAAGGTATCTTCCTAAATTTTTATTTATAAGATTTATACCTTCAGATTTCATGTGTAGTCATATGATTCATCTGAAATTTATTTTTGTAACATGCATTAATTTTTAACAATGTACTTTCATATATTCTGATTATTCTGGATTTTCTCCAGTGGTTAAACTTCTAAATGTCTTACTATGTGTGGAGTTGATGTTTATGCATGACCATCCACATTTCGGTTTGGAATATGATCTTCCTTTGGTGCATATATATTGTAATTCTACCATGTCTACCAGTGGCATTGTAAGCTAGCTGAAATGCGATTCAACCAGACAGTACTGCACTTTGTATCATAAACTTAAAAAAAAAGCAATGTAGTGTGCATCTCACATTAGTACCCCTAAAAAAATTTTAAGCAGTATCAATAATTATAACTATGATAACATGAAGTAAGTGATTCAAGATTTAGAAGAACTACATGAATATGGTCAATGCTTAGTAATCAGCAATTGTACTGTACCTTTAAGGGTTCTCCTTCTGAAATCAGTCTACAATATATGAACAAATACAGATTTAACCCCAGCCTCCAGAGGAAATTTAAATTTATGATCAGAAAGAAATCAAATGATTTAAAACCAATTTCCTGTTACTTTTTGCCATGGTGAAAACATATCATGGACCTCAAATTATTTTTATAGTAACCTTTCAGAAGATAATGATTTCTAAAGTTGCACATTGAGAAGTTCATTTTATCATTCCATAATTAAAATACTATTTCTCTAGAATAATGTAAGAAAATGACCACTTTAAGTGGATTGACCATTGCCATTTTGCATTATGTTCCCTGAAGTAGTTTGTAAAATGAGCCAGTTTTATAATTGTTCCATATTTCTAAAACATTTATAAACTGTCAAAACAAGTGCCATTTTGATATCAGCTTCTATATGCACCATTAAAACACTGACTTCTTGTGTCATCTACCTGATTTTATATCTTTCTTCTTGGTGCTTATCATACTCTAGATGGTATAAATATCCTCTCTGCACCTGTCTACTGTTTCCATGCAGGTGTGACTCAAGAAGTAAGATCTACCACCAGCCCTTACCTGGCAGCTCTGTGTAACCTCCATATGTTGGGGAGAGAGGTGGTAGAGCTGAAAGAATTCAAGAAGTTCTAGGATTCCAAAACAGTAACAACAGCCTTTGAGCAAAACTGTCATTGTGGGCTTGGGCTATGGGGAATACAGAGCTTTCCAACTTCTTCCTACATGATTCTGGGAGTTCCCAAGAGCACGGCACTTATTTCTCTGTGTTACCATACCATACTTTCCAATCTCTGGTCTTCCTAATCTACAAGCCCAACGCAGCAGCTTCTGTTGCCACTGAGATGTTAGGAGAATTGTCTAACCCAGACTTCTTCTCCTTCCTTGCCAAAGTGCAGAAAGGACTTAGGATGGCCACTTCTGTGGACCAAGGCTGCTGGTGACTCTGTCCAGGCTGCCAAACCATCAGCACCCAGACACCTAGTAAAACCTTACTTTGAGTTTCTGTGTGCTTTCTAAACATGACTTCTCCATCCTGATGGTTGGCCTGGTTTGCAGGTTTTGGCCTGGGGACCCATTAGTGAGCTCAGAACTGACACTTGCCTTATCCTGACCCAAACTTTAGATCCTTCCCTTCTTTTCTTCCCCTCTTATTCCCTCATTGCTCTTTCCTGGATTTCTCTCATCCTCCTATCAGTCTTTCCCAGAAAGTTCTGTGTTAACTCATATAGAGGGGACTCCAGAGGAGCACTACCAACACCTCCATCCCCAAGACATGACCTTCGTCATCAACCAGCCCTGAGACTTGAAGAAGGTTGTGCTTCCCTAACACACTCCTTCGAGAATACCAGTGAGCCAAATCCACCCACTGTATACCTGGGGTTCCCCTTTTTCCTTCTCACCCTGCCACCCTGACTCTGCTTCCCCCAGCTCTCTGCTCCCCTGGTTCTAATCCCCAGCTCCTGGCTTCAGTCTTTGAAGCACTTTGCTTTGCCACTCCTGACCACGCTCTTCAGACTCTGGCCAGGGGCACTTCTCTCAGACAACTTGGCTGGCACACAGTCTGACAAAGAGTTCAAGAAGCTCCCATCTTGGTTTTATACCCACCCAAAGGAACCCCAGTTATCTGGGAGGTAGACAATTCGATGCACCTGGAGCTCCTATGGAGAACAGCCGGGGCCTGGGCTGCCTGTGCAGAGGAGCCTCCAGACAGCCCCTCCCTCACCATGTCATTTCTGGTAGTCGTGCAGTCCTGCAGAAACTCCCCCATCTCCACAGATAGATAGTATCCTGACCTGTGTTAGAAAAGCAGAGTAAAGGAGTGACAAACCTGCTAGGAAACGAAATCTGCAGGATAGACTTTTCCCCTCACACTATTGTTTGAATGGGAAAGAACATTAGAAACTTCCAGAGAATGTACCACTGTGACATCACTTCCATCTGCAACTCAGAGGAATTGTTTTGATTCAAATAGAAAACAGCCTCTGAAGTTATAGTTCTTAAAAACACCACGTGGTGTGAAGTAATCATGTTTCACCCCTTAAAATGTATAAAGTCCTTTCGAATTATTTGTGTGTCAGGTGGCAGTTAGCGGGGGATGAACTCAGTGGCACTTTACCACTGATCTACATCCTTAGACCATTGTTTAAAAATTTTTGAAGCAGGTTCTCGCTAACTTGCTTATGGCTTTGCTCAGTTGCTGAGGCTGGCCTTTAACGTGTGATCCTCCTGCCTCAGCCACCAGAGTCGCTGGGATTATAGGCATGTGCCACAGCACCCAGCTCAATTTGTACTCCTTAAAATGGTAAGATAAGACTATTGGCTGGCACTGTCATGTGACATGGGACTTACCCAAACTGAAGAAAGCCTGGGGACACAAGAGTTGCTGACATGAACTCATCTAAAGAAACTTCTGCATCAGGTCACAACACAAAATAGACTAGACTATCCCACCACACCTCCCACCCCCCAAAAAGGATAATGCAAGTGTAAATCATATGCACAAGTCAGTAATCCCACAGAGGTTTCCCAAAAAACTGTAGTTGCTCCACCCCAACTAAAATCTAGTTAGGGTATCTAGCAGAACAGTCCAGCCTTCTTAATTCTTCTGCTGGTGTTTGAGGAAGGTTTATTGTAGCCTCTCTTGGCTGCTCTGACCATGATGTCACACTTCTCTCCAGTCCTTTGGTACTCATTACCTACCAGACTGTCAGGCCTCATGAGACTCTTCATTACAGTACAGACCTTACCAGTTGAGAGATTTAGACCCCTTTAAGCATTCTCCTGGGATGGGGGATATAGCTTGGTGGTAAAGCCTGTGCTTAGCATTCATGAGGTCCTGAGTCCAATCACCTAAAAAGAAGCTGCCAGCTCACTTTTATAAAACCAAAAGAGTGATTATTACCCTAAAATTTGTGTTCTCTGACAGGATCCAGTCTTGGCCAGGTGTCAGCAATACAGATGGTGTGGAGGATGTGTGGATGTTCTAGTGGACACCTCTTTTTCCTGTTGCCTGTCCTCAATGCTCATCCTTGACTCCAGCCTTGGTTTAGTAACCCCTTTTAAAATGTGTTCTTAGGGTTTTAAGATGCCTCTAGCTGAACTACATTATGCCAAAGTAATTAGTAAACTCCCAATTCATGAAATGATGCTTATACAATGGATTGATTATCTTGACCTCATATCCATGGCTAAAAGACATAAAGCAGATTATTTCTAAGTTACAAGAGAATATTAATTCTATAGCAATTTCTTTTCTTTTTCTTTTATTTGCCAAACTGTGTCCTGCCAATCCATTTAGATAGTTGAATGATATTGTTTGGTGGCTTAGACATTGAGCGCATTAGCTAGACAGTTTTATACTTCAATAAAACTGTTCACTTTATTTTATTTTTGGTACTAAGGATTGAACCCAGGGGCACTCAACTGAGCCATATTCCCAGACTTTTTTAGTTTTTATTTTCAGACAGAGTCTCTATAAGTTTCTAGGGCCTCACTAATTTGCTGAGACTGGCTTTGAACTCATAATCTCCTGCCTCAGTCTCTTGAGCTGCTGGGATTACAGGATTGTGCCACTGCTCCAAACTGTTCATTAGTTTTTTTTGGTGTGTAATTAATTATTTCATTTTCTGAAAGATAAATTAAGATGTATGTAAGACCATTTATTATACAGGAAAATCTCTTACCATTTCTGTTATTTACTTTAGGACCTGCACATTTGTGCACATGTACACACACATGCATATGTGTAGCAATGACAAAAACCCCTGAGAGCTCTCTGCACTTGATTGCATTGCATTTCCCGGAGGCTTTATCTCGTCCATGAGTAGGATGACAGCTATGATCATTATACTATTTTTCCAATCATGATCCAAATTTAGGGAGATACTGAGACAGTTGAATAGCTCATCCATCACGATGAAATTGAAAAACATAGTGGAAAGGTGGTCTTTTATACCCCAAATGTCCGGTTCTCTGTTCAGGTAGCCTCACTTACTCATGCTTATGCAAATGATGAGACAGACGTGGAGATACATTTGGAAATTCACAATATAGTTCCAAATTTAGAGATGTTGACAAAACAAGGATGAATTCCAACTAGGAAAAAAAAAAAAGCTCTTAAGAGTTAAAGGAATATTTTTAGTTTAAAAATATTTGTGCTCCTCAGTGTAATTACAACTACCTAATAATGGAAATACGTATCATAACTAAAGAAGATATACCTGAAAATAAAAGGGAGAAGACAGAAATAGATTTTGATATGAAAGTCTATTAAAAAGTAAGCATAGAGGGGCTGGGGTTGTGGCTCAGTGGTAGAGCACTCGCCTGGCATGTGTGAGGCCCTGGGTTCCATCCTTAGCACCACGTATAAATAAATAAATGAAATAAAGGTATTGTGTCCAACTACAACTGAAAAAAATATTAAAAAGAAAAATTAAGCATAGAGACATATGAAAGAAATTTTCCAAATAAATTTAATCCTAAGTATTTTGGTGACATAGAGGATTGGTGTAAACCATGTATTCATGATCACAGGAAAATAATATTGTCCATGTCTGGAAGCTGCTTATGTCTTTCCACCCATTTTCTCTACTGCTTTCATCTTCCATCAGATTCACAGAGCACCACCCAATAGTGGGGCACTAATTCTCATTTACTGCTTTAGAATCCCTTTCTTTGAGTGGATCTCCTTTAAGTGGGCAAGGAAGGATAGAGTCATTTTGACTTCCCTTTGATGCTAAGTACAAATGACTATCATGTGCAACTATCCAAACAGAGTGACTAATGGCTTTCAAACCTGATTTTCGCTGGGCAGCCAACTTTTCCCATCAGTCAGTTTTGAGTCTTTCACTTCAGTTTTCGTAGATCTGTATCTAAGGCAAAAATAAGGGTGTCACTCCCCTCTGGATGCAAGCAGCAAACTCATATAAGAAGATGATCTCTGGAGGAAGACAGGTATAACCAGATTCTAAATCAAATGATTCCAAATTAAACCCACCTACTGCAGTCATTTAGAAAGTCAAAAAATTGTTTGTTGCTCCCACAGACTTCTCTGGGTGGAGGCCCTGGTTCCGTTTAGCTGCTGGTGGGGATGTTGATGAAGCGAATACCCTCTCAATAGTGTCAGCATCTTCATTTTATGCAGATGCCCTGAAAGTATTTAATAATGACTGGAAAAAGTAATAAGCCAAGGAAAGCTAATGGCAGTGCTACTTGCAGAGCTGAAATGTCCCCGCTTCTTTCTTTTTGTCCTAGCAGCGTGTTTGTTAACTTGACTCTGCATCATCACTTACTGTTTCTCATTCACTAATCATGGAAAGACCTGCATTTTTTGCTGTTTATTCTCAAGATGTTTGTATGTGTCAAGAACCATATATTTATTGTCCAGGTGCTGCTGAAAGGCATTATAAGCACAGTTTGAGTCATATGACCTGAAACATTTCATGATCATATCCTGCACTGCAAGTCACTGTGCTACATGGAGTTAAAAGGCAGCATGGGGTAGAGAGCAGAGCAGTATCATTGGTGTCAGACAGACCCAGGTTTGAATCCTGTGTCTCCCACTGTGTTGATGAGTATAGTACTCCCATCTCAGAGCCTTAATTTTCTGTGACTGTAACAGTAACCATGTCAAGTATACCGTATCAAGATTTAAAGAGAGAATGGGGTTACAAACTGTCTAGTTATGAGAAACTGATGTGACTCCATTTTTGAGAAACCAGCCTCTACCTCAGAGCAAAGCCTGTCCAAGGAAGGCGGCGTGGCACTTGTCTTTGGAAAGACCCACAGAGCACTCCTAGGCACATACCCATCCTGCTGAGTTGTTTGTCTGTAAATAACAGGAGCGATCTGTGGCGCCAGGTGTCCCTGACACAGTCAGGTTAGGTGAGGACCCATAGCAACCCCCTAGCAGCCACCAATCAGCATGAGACAGGGAAAATACCTGGGATGCCAGATGACCCTCCCAGTAGTTTATGGTGGTTGATAACATGTTGGGAAACAATGTAGTTTAGCATGTACACTCATGGCTTAAACCGATCAGTTCAAATGAATCCCCCTCTTGTACTAACCAATCGTCCTTACCCAACTTGTTCCCGCTAGTGAATGTGCTAATCATGTTTTAGAGTTGTTTTATGATTTTTCCCACAGTGTGTGATGATTTGCTAAGAGATGCTATGATGTATGTGAAGTCCCTGCCTTCCCCAAAGAGTGTATAAAACTGCTGCAAACCCTGGGCTCAGGGCCTCTCAGCGTCACCAGTTGCTGTGTGCGCACGGAGGACTGAGCTAGCTCACAATAAACGCCTCTTTGCTGCATTTTGGTCTCTGGTGGTATTTTGGGGGTCCCGAACTTGAACATAGCATTTAGTACTGGTATTGAATGTTTTCCTGTCCTTATTCTTTCCCAAGGAGCTGGAGATGTAAGAAAATATAACAGTCCTTGAACTCAAGTGAAGTTGCAGATGGTTAGGAGAAAGAACCAATGAATTCACAAAAATACAAAGCAGTCATAGGGGAAGTTATGTAAGAACTGGAAATCAAAGACCAATTGTATCCTAAAGCACATGACCATGCCTCTGACAAGAACAACATTCATCCACATGTCATAAACCTCCAGAGAAAAATCTTCCTACTGGGGCTTACCTGCTTGCTGGGTGTCAACATTTTCACCTACCACTTCCACATGAGTTCACCAGCAACTGCTTCTTGATATTCCATACATCCCAAAGCCAGCTCTTAGGGAGGGTCTTCCTTCCTCTTTCCCCCTCCTATTCCCACATTCCCTTTGGCCCAGTCCTAGAACAGGGGAAGGAAGATTTACTGCAAAATCAACAGAAAAGTATTTACACCACAAAGGATCAGCCATGGGTCATTCCTAGTCACATCCAGGGCGAGACAGAAGGAATGAGCCACTTTGACTCCTGATAGTGAAGTCCCATGGACCTACCAGCTCTGAGCTCAGAAAGTGGGAACAGAGACAATGGATGTTTGCAGGCTCCCTTTCCTCCTCTGAATTTTATCTATTTGGGGGGTATCCTCTATCTAAACATTGTAATATTAATGATTAGGTTGTTTTATACAAAACTGATAGAATTTGAACACTTTGGACTCACAAAAGATGACCTATACGTACAGTCCCTCCTCATCTCTCTTACTCAGCATTGGAACCTCAACTCACCTTTCTGTTCCCCCAAACATTGTCTCCTGGAGTGGCCACTTGGGTTAAATGCCCCTCCTCCATGTTCCAGCACACCCTGGGTTATGGTTTAAATATAAGATGCTCAACAAAGAGCCCATGTATTAGGCAATGTAGGAATGTTCAGAGGTGAAATGAGCAGATTATGTGAGCTATGACCTCATCATTTAATGGGTTACTGGGTGGCAACTGTAGGGAATGGGGCAAGCAGGAAGAAATGGGTCACTGAGGGTATGCCCTTGGGATTATCTCTTGTCCCAGCCTCCTGGCACTCTCTGTGTCCTGGCTGCCACAAGCTGAGTAGCTTTCCCTGTCATACCTTTTTGCCATGATGTTCTTTGCGGTTGGCCAACCATGGACTGAGCTTCTGAAAACTTGAATCCAAAATAAAATTTTCCTCCTCTACGATGTTCTTTTCAGGTATTTTGGTCACAGCAATGAAAAGCACACTGTGAAAACTGGCCACTTTATTGTGTGAGAATTACTGGACTTCTGAAGTTCTCATTCCTAGATCCTGGAACAAATCACCAGGGTCTCTAAAAAGGGTTGGCTCCTTGTTTTGAAATCATTGATTAGTGATTTTTTTTAAATTTTGTTTTTAGTTGTTGATAGACCTTTACTTATTTATATGTGGTGCAAGAATCCGACCTGGTGCCTCACACATGCCAACCACTGAGCCAAAGTCCTAGCCCTTATTTATTAGTGACTTTAAAAACTGGTTCAACATTAGTTCTCATCAAACCTGAGTAACTAATACAACACAAATTAGCTATGCAATTAGGTTACTTCATATGCATGTACATACTCACATATTCTTAAGTAATTTTATGGTTAAAATTTTAATATTCTTACATTTTGAGTAAAAATCAGATTAACCATCAGCTTCCTTTCTAAAATTTATTTTTAAATGAATAAATAAAAATTGTCTTTATTTTTGGTTTCAACCTCATGTTTTGAAGCATGAATATATTAAGTCTAAATTGAGTTGATTAACATGTATACTACCTTACATACTTATTTCTGCAGTGAGAACAATTCAGGTCTACTTGTCAAGCAGTTTCCAAGTACGCATCATTATTAACTATAATCTGTACTCACTATGTTGTACAAATTAATCTGCTGAAGTGATTCCTCTAGTCTAACCAAAATCTCACATACTCTGACCAACATCTCCCCAATCCCCCCACTCCTGTCTCACGACCTTGATGACCACCATTCTACTCTGCTTCTGTGAATTCAACTTTCGTAATCTCCACGCATAAGTGAGACCATGAGGTATTTGTCTTTCTGTCCCCATCAGCTTCCCTAGTTGGAGAGGCCGTAGAGGGGTGGTTAAGCACAGTCATGGACCTAATCACAATTTTCCTGGAACTTAACAACAACCAATTCCATGTAACCAAGGCTGAAGTAACTTCTACTTAAAACAAATCAATGTTCCGCCCTTGCTTGGACATGGAACCAAGTTCATGTCTTTGAAATCTTTGTGCTAACAGGGGGTTGGGTTTCCACGGTCTTTTTTTAACCTCTCAGCTGATGATCCAAGGTAGAAGGCCTGATGACGCCTGCTTTCCACAACAACTGATCTTCCAGGAAGAATGTTCCAGGAAAAGTAAGCAGGAAACATGGGCCATCCGAATGACGCATGTCTATTTGGAGAATCATTGACCCAGATTTTCTATCACTGCTATTAGGATACACAGTTGCCTGCGGTGGGCTCCCTCAGACTTGAGTGTTGATTCTTCTGAGTACATGGTTTCTGCAAACACCTGCTTGGGGCCTGAGGTCTTCTGGGGTCTTGAGTTCTGAGCTGTGTCCCTGGTTTTTAAGAACTATGGCTATATCGGATATAGCAGTCAAACATGGAACTTTTGAGGTCAGACAACAGGACTTGAATCCTGGTTCCACTACTTACTAGTTTTGTGATATGAGGCAAGTAATTTCACCATCTGCATCTCAGTTCTCTGATCTACAAACTCAAGATGCCAATAATAAGCAATAATAAACAACTTCATGTTAAATGTCTGAGCTACTGCCTGGAATACACAGTCAGAACACAGTTCCTGATAACTATATTGAATGAAAAAAACAATCACTAGCGAAAGGGATATATAATTGAAAAGTGAGCTCATTCATTACTTTTGTCAAAAATGATTATTGTAGTTAAAAACCAATGATAGCAGTTGCTATGGTTGCCATAGGAATGTAAGAATGGTTAAAAAATTCTTTCCTGCTATAAAGAAACTTCATAAAGACCTTCATAAAGGAGACCATTATAATATTAATTAAAATATGCACTTTACCCTTTTAGTTTAAAACTGACCTTTGCTCAAGCTTTATATGCCCCTAGGACTCAGGGTTTCACTGACTTTTTACTTATATAACTAAGTGACTGTCCAGGAATACTAGGACTAACATTCATACTCATAATCTGCTTTATTGCAGTCTTCATGTGTGTTTCATGTTTGTAACAAGCTAGGAAGAAGGTGACATTGAGATTGTCGTTCTTATGGAAACATGGAAGCCTGAGGTGGTAAGTTGCCCAGGTACACATCCCTAGATCACCTCAACACCAAGGCACTTGTCTTTCATGTTCACACATTGTGCTAACATCCTCTGAATCACAGAACATGCTCATTCTTCACCTGCATTGGGTTGTCCAATTTCTTCATCTGCCTCTAAAAGTGGGGAAATAAGAGAGATTAATGTCCTTCAAGAAACCTCACAGAGAATAATCCTATAAAACCAGAGGCTGTATGGTGGTGATCACATGGTAAAACACGGTTTGGTCAAGATGTCACAGTGTTGGAATTTGACTCCAATCACTTAACTGGCCTGCATATGCTTCTTTCTTAAAATACACTGTGAGTTTTGATTATATCCTGTGTGGTTTTTGAAAACAAAGGAGGATAGTAAAACACCATCTCTGAACCACTCCTTCCCATTCAAAAGAACATACCCAAATCAAGGGAAAAATGAAAGTGGGTCTGGACCAAAATATTCAGGTAAAGGTTATCTTGAAGAACATGGGGGCACATTCTCTATCTCTCTATCTCTCTCTCTCCCTCCCTCCCTCCCTCTCTCTCTCATTGGAATACAGGGCAAAGTAGTGTTAAATAACTTTCTTACACACATGCTGAATTGCCTGGTCCTGGGAGCGTTGGTCATATACTGGAATAAGGCAAGCTAGTGATGCCTCTGCTTATGTAGCCTAAGCTATAAAACTCATCTCCCTGCATTAATTGATGCAGAGCAGAGCACTATGGAGATGATAAGTGTTGGCCGTCCAGCTGGTCACCAATGGGCAAAGCTCCATTGAAGAACAGAAGTTTTACAATCTAGTAAGTCACCATGAGGATCACAGGTGCTACTTGTCGAGAGCCCTTTTCCACTGAACTTTCCCCATAAGCAGTTTTCAATAAACCTTATGTTTTGCACATAATCTCTGGGCATTGTCTTTCATCCTTTGGCAAACTATTTTTTTGCCTTGGAACAATTGAGCTGTGGATATTACACACCCAGTTGGGCCTTATTCTCTTGGGGGACAAGAAAAACAAAACCAAAGAACAAAGAAAATATTGGAGGGGGTGTTCACGTTCTTAACACTTTTAGTCTCTTTCTACTTGTCCTTAGATTGATATATATATATATATATATATATATACATATATATATATATATATATATATTATAAATTATATATGTGTGTGTATGTATGTGTGTATATATAAATAGACATATAATATATATATATATATATATACATATATATATATATATATATATATATATATATATATATTATATGCCCCTAGGACTCAGGGTTTCACTGACTTCTTTAACCATAAAACTAAATGGCTGTCCAGGAATACTGGGACTAATGTTCACATTCATAGACTGCTTTGTTGTAGCACCCTTCATGTGCGTTCGACATTTGTAACGACCTTCTTATATAATATATATATCTTTTGTCCAGAACTAGAATCTTTGTTTGACAACTTCCCTACCTTATGGTCTGTTGGCATATAGCAACTATTCCCCATTTGGAAGCCCAAGAAGGCAAATAATCACATTTCTAACCCCCCTTCATCCAGGGTTCATAAGTAAATTGTCTCAACTGAGCAAACCTAATGTGCCATTAGGGCAAAGCCAGCAAAGCATCTACTCTGGAAAGTAGAAGTAATACCCAGTTATGAGGGGATGCTACTCGCCATCAACCTGTGCAAAAGTAGGTACCATCAGCAGAGGCAATGCTGGTGATACCTTCCAGGGACTAAAAATAATGATGTTGTCATGGACTGATCATGTGGTGTGATTTTACTTGTAGTTTTGACATCTAAACCCACCTTGCATCCTGGGAAATTTCTATCATCCATTTCATAAACTACTGAAAAATGTTCTCATCTACCTTTCTTTTGCTTATTCTATATGACAGATTCTTTTCAAAGAGGATACGATTATCCATGTCAGTGTATCCATGTCCCCATGCCATGAATTTGCAGCTCTTCCCATTATAAAGTGGAATCTATTTCTCTGTTCTATGAATCTGATTACTTTTTCTGACATACTGGCACCAAATTAAAGTATTAGAAATTTTTATATTCCCAACTCCAGGCCAGAGTCAAAAAAGATTTGCAAAGTTTTTACCAAATATCTTTTAATTATTTCCAGGCACCATAAAAATGGGCCTTGGCAACTCTGCTGAATATTGAACAATTATATGGAACAGAAGTGACACATTCCATCTGAGAATCCCAGACATTTCCTTCCATGAGGCTCCAGCTTCTAAAGGTTCCACCATCTTCCGGTAGTGCCACAGGCTGATTGTTAGAGTCTGTAAACAAGTCAGGATGGCGCCTGGCAAATGTGAGAGTGTGTAAACAAGTCTGGATGGCGCCTGGCATTTTGCCAGAGGGAGTGATTTGTGAAGCAACGCCAGCGAGCCATTAAGTGTGGAGATTCCTTATTGGTTGACTGCTGTATCTAGTTTATGTTAATTAGATAAGCTGTGTGGAATGTATAAATACCTCTGTTGTCCTACAATAAATGGTTCCCACTCCTGTTGTATCAATGTACACAAGTTGCTCGTCACCCCCCCCCCGCCCCGGTTATTTTGCTGCAGCCAGACTGCGGCAGATGGTGGCCTGTACGGGGAGCCCCGGGACACTCGGGGGTAAGTGATGAAAAAAAAAGCTGCCCGTCCCTAGATAGGACGGGAGCAAATCTGCTTGTCCCTAGGCAGATAGGGCGAGAGGAAAAATGGCCATTTCGAGAAAATGGAGAAGATTGATACAGTATGTTTGTGTCTTGTTTTGTCTCAGTGTATTGTACTGTCTTTGTGACGAAAATATGGAAGGGGTGTTAAGTAAATTACTAAGGGAAAGAGGCACCCCAGTGGAACCAAGAATAGTTAGGGCATGTGTTGATGGAAGCCCGGGAACTCTAGTCAGAAAGAAAAAGAAAGTTCAGAAGAAGAAGGATTATCAGGAAAAAAGTTGCAGCAAAAGGCTATTACTGAATACTTTTCGTTACCCGAGGGTGCATGAATTGGGCAGCGGCTGCCACATGCCCAAGCCAGTCATGGCACAGCAAGGAATTTCCAAGCAGCAGCAGCCGGCTCTTCCCCGCCCCCCGCCCAGGGAGCGGGACGCCACTGCGAGAGCCCAAATCCAAACCTGACCTGGAGGCACAGTCTCACAGGCTCTTGCTCCCTGTGCCTAGTGGCAGTTTGAGTCTGGAACGCTCCCTGGACTCTCCCGGGATGCTGTAGGCGGGAGATGGCCTGCGTCCCTGAAGTTTGATCATTTCCAAGGCCAGTAACTACAATGGTTCTCCCACACCTGGAAGCTAATGAGTAATGATCACTATTAAGGCTTATTTCAAATGTAAAAAACCTTGAGATAATTACTAAATTGTTCAGAAGGTTATTTTCTTAGTGGAATGGTTCAGGATTTTCTTTAGCCATCTGGAGTTCCTGCCTTTGTCCCAGTGCCAGTGAAGATGAAGGTAGAAGAATTTCCAGTGTTGCTGAAAACCAGACGAGACTTTCAGCTGAGAACCAGACGAGACTTCGGATCAAGCTAGCTGCCTGAAGAACTTACCTGGACTGTGATTTAAGCTAGCTGCCTGCAGAACTTACCTGGACTGTGATTTAAGCTAGCTGCCTGCAGAATTTACCTGGACTGTGAGTAAATCTATTGAGACACTGCTTTACCTGGACTGAGACAACAAACTGTAATCTACAACAAATTGTAACTCGGTATCTTTGCTAATGGTGTCATTGCTGGTATAATTTTTCCAAGGGCTTCTTGCATGGAGCCATCAATTTGCTTGGTATTGTGGCATTTTGTATCCTCCCCTTCTGCTTGTAGCAGATTATTTATGGTATTTGTATAAAAACCACTATGGTCGTTATTTAAATTAAACAAAAGGGGGAAATGTTAGAGTCTGTAAACAAGTCAGGATGGTGCCTGGCATTTTGCCAGAGGGAGTGGTTTGTGAAGTAACACCAGCGAGCCATTAAGTGTGGAGATTCCTTATTGGTTGATTGCTGTATCGAGTTTATGCTAATTAAGATAAGCTGTGTGGAATGTATATATACCCCTCCTGTCCTACAATAAACGGCTCCCACTCCTGCTGTATCAATGTACACAAGTTGCTCATCACCCCCCGGCTATTTTGCTGCAGCTGGACTGCGGCAGCTGATGATCAAGCCTTGGACACATGGCCTTCGGGGGTTATTTAAGAGAGAAAGCATAATAATGTTAATCTTTAGTTGATTTCTGTGCTGACTACAGTCTAGCACAGATAAGAAAAAAACATCAGAATGAGCCCAGAACAACTTTCTAACCCAAAGAATCATGAACTAAATAAATGATTCCTGCTTTAAAACCTTGTGTTTAGAATGGATTATTACATAGCCAAAGCTAACTGATATAGCCAGTTTTTGTATCTATTATTTTCATCTAAATTTTTTTACTACTTTGAATTATGGGAGTCTCCAGTGAATATGAATTTACAGTAAAGATAAGCAAAGGAGATATCTTCAGGGAACTTCCCTGAAGTTTTTATTAACTAGTCACAAAAGAAAGAAAGAAAGAAAGAAAAAGAAAGAAAGAAAGAAAGAAAGAAAGAAAGAAAGAAAGAAAGAAAGAAAGAAGGAAAGAAAGAAAGAAAGAGAAAAAACTATTATTATCTTTATCATCAGATGACAGGAAATTTTTTTTCCTTTACTTTGAAATTTTAGTTATTCCAAATATAGCCAATCAATAGTCCAATGGTTTATTTGAAGCCAATGTTATTCATTTCCAGCTTGGAAAATAACGCTTAATAGGGGCTCAGCAATACCATAGGCACAGGGCTGGGGATGTGGCTCAAGCGGTAGCACGCTCACCTGGCATGCGTGTGGCCCCGGTTCCATCCTCAGCACCACATATGAACAAAGATGTTGTGTCCACCGAAAACTAAAAAATAAATATTAAAAAATTCTCTCTCTCTCTCTCTCTCTCAAAAAAAAATACTACAGGCACACAGAAAAATGATTTCTAATCACCTAAAATAATCAAATGTTCTATTTATTTATTATTTGTAAGATTTATTATTTAAAAATTTGACAAGTATTAATAAATATTATGGGATCACACTTAACTACAGTGATAATTGGGAAGATAGATTTTAAAAATTTTAATTTATTTACCAGACATATAAAACATAAAAATTGTGCATAATTATGGAGGCTCATGTGATTTTTAATAAATGTATGCATTGTGTAATATTTAAATCCAGATAAACATATTGACAAATACTAAGAAATCAACTAAAGATTAACAAACATTGTTATGATTACTCTTTTAAACATCGCCCAAAGGCCACATGTCCAAGGCTTGATCATCAGCCTGTGGCTCTTCTTGAAGGTGGTGGGACCTTTAGGGTTTGGAGCCTAGTGGAAGGAAATTAGGTCACCGGGTATCCACCATGAAAGGCAGTATTATAACACCTGCCTTTCTGCCTGTCCCCACCCTCTTTTCTTTTTTCCTATTTTTTTTTTTCCTCCTGGCCATCAAGCAGTCTCCACCACATATTCCCCATAGGCCATCTCACCATAGACCATGAGCCAAAGCAAGTCTTTCCTACTTTAAGTCAACTTCTTTCAGGTATTTGTCACAGAAAGCTAACACAAGATTAATCTAATTCCTTAAGTCAATTATCTATATTCAAAATTATAAAAATAAAATATAATAGTTATTGTTTTTTGTTCCTTTAGCAGATGAAGAGGGCAATGTTAAACTTTTTTTTTTCTTTACTTTGAGAAAGTTAATTTTTCCTAATATATCCAGTCAATTTCCATGTTTCATGGATTCTATAGTCACCTGATGGGTGTCTTTTCAGCTGAAGTTGATCATGGTGATACTCTGTTTCCTTGATTCATCTCTCAGAATATAGAAGTATACTTTTTATGGTCTACATAGTACTATGGCTGTGTTTGTTTCTATTTTTCTTTTTGAAATTTTTGTACCTTTTTTTTTGGTATTTTTCCTGTTTAAAATGCTCCCCTCCTTCACCCCAAGCACAGTGCATAAGTTCTTGTTGGTAAGTATAAAATAGCTGCAATGTGCCTTATGTAAAAATGTGCTGAGGCTGGAGTTGTGGCTCAGCGGTAGAGCGCTTGCCTTGCACGCCTGAGGCACTGGGTTTGATTCTCAGCACCACATATAAATAAGCAAATAAAATAAAGGTTCATCAATGATTCTCTTTAAAAAAAAAATCATGTGCTAGGTAACCTTTGTTCAGGCATGAGTTATAGAGCTCTTGTGGATTCCATGTTAATGAATAAACAATGTATGCTAAATAGGTGTCTCTAAATCAAAGAAAATAATAAAACAAATGTACATAACAATTAGTTGACAAAGATGTGGCCAACAGAGGCTCAGAGGAACTTGAGGTACAATGATTCAGCATTTGTGGTACAACATAACTACCATAACTAATCAAGGTGTTCTATGGATTACATGGCTATTCAGTCAACTATCATTTGTTAATATCTAAACTACTAAGGGACTTCAGAGCTACTTGAAGACTGAAGAGTTGTATGTTAAATCAGATTCTGAAGCCCACAAATAGAATCATAGATTAAAAAAAAATAAAGGTCTGAATCGATTCACCCAAGTTATCTTAATTTGTGATTACAGAGAGGGATACTAAGGCACAGAGAGGAGTGGCACGGCCATGGTAATGTGATGCAAAGGAAGGTGTGCCCTAATTCTCCATCTACTGCCCTCTTCATTAACCTACACCATGTGTAAAATTCTTCAAATATTCCTGGAGCCATTCTCATGGGTGGATTTCAGGAGCAGGCTGACACAGGAATGTACATTATGGGTCCACACTAACACAGATCAGTGACTCAGGCTTATCAGAGTTCACTGTTCCATCCTTCCTCAATACTGTCTTCAGCTCAAGGTCAGTGCTTATTTCATTAATATGGTTTCATTACAGCAAAGTGGCAAAGTATGTAGCTCCAAATCCATGTCCTTGTATAGGGATATTGAAAAGCAAGGAGGCATGGTCAAAGCAATTTTGTCAGAACTCGGAAAAAATGGTCAAAAGTTTACATCAATGAAGCAAAATTAGAATCAAGAAAAAGGGATTTAAGAATGGAAATGTCTATCAAAATGCTAGTTGAAAACAAGCTACAATGCATACCTCATATGACCCCACAGGACTAGAAATATAGTTTTTGAAAATCATTTGGAAAAGTCACTAAAAAATAGACAACTGCAAATAGTAACAAACACGCACACAAACACAATATCCAAAAACAAATAAACAAATAAATAAAGACATTAAATGCTGGGAAAATGGGATTTCTAATCATCGTGGGTCCCACATTTTCAGATTTTTAAACAAAAATATCAGGGCATATGAGAAAACAGACAAATGTATCCTATTCACAGAAATAAAAAAACAAATACAAAATTGACAAAGCCATCACTGAGGAAGCACATATAATGGATATGATATACAAAGGCTGTAAAAAAAATTTTAAATATGTTAAAAGGGATAAAGGAAACAATATAAGAACAAAATAAGACAGAGTTTGGTTTCCCACACAAAATTCCTGTATTACACAAAGCAGGAATGTTCAGAGTTGAAAGGATTAGAATATGTGAGTTATAATGTAATCAGTGGTTGTAGTTAACAATTTGAATGGACTATTGGGCATACTAATCTACCTACTGTAGGTTGGTGGAGTGTGGTTGGAAGACATAGGTCACTGCGGCCATGATTTTAGACTACGTCTTGTCCTTGGCTCATCTTTCCCTCACCCCTCTCTCTCTCTCTTTCTTGACTATTGTGATCTGTGAAGCTTTCCTCTGGCACATCCTTCTGCCACTATGGTCTCCTTTACCTTAGACCCAGCATAATGGGTGTGGCTCACTAGGAACTGAATCTTTGAAACAGAGAGTCAAGAAAAAACTTTTCCTCTTCTATGATGTTCTTGTCAGGTGTTTTGGTTACAGTGATGAAAAGCGGCCTAACACAGTACTGTCAGTAAATAAATAGTAAGTATTAAAAGAAAAGAAATCGAAATTCTCTAGCTAAGATGTATGATATCTCTAATAAAAAAAATCACTAGTATCTCAGCAGTAAATTCGAATAAAAAGAAGAAAGAATCTACAACTGGGGAGAAAACAATTGAAATCATCCAGTTTGAAAAGCAGAAAAACTAAGAAAATGTGAACACAGTCTATAGGACCTGCAATACACCACCAAGCAAATCTACATATGCATATGGGAGTCTTAAAAGGAAAGGAAATAGATGAAAGGAAACAAATAATATTTGAAGAAATAATGGCAAAAAGCCTCAAAAAAGCCTCACCTTTCTTTGATGAAAGACATGAATGTACACATCCAAGAAATTCAACTGACTACAATAAATTTAAGGAAACCCACACTATTTATATATATATAAAATGTATATCATGGATATATAAATCCACACTATTTTTTATTTATCATGGATATATAATTTTATATAAACATATATAAAATTATATACCCATGATAAATAATTCATACAGTAAGTTGAGACACATTTTAATCAAACTTTAAAAATTTTAACTCAGCCTGGAGCAGTGGCACGTACCTAATTATCTCAGCAGCTCAGAAGACTGAGGCAGGAGGATCATGTGTTTAAAGCCATCCTTAGCAAAAGCGAGGCACTAAGCAATTCAGTGAGACCCTGTCTCTAAAAAAATAAAAAATCGGGCTGGGGATGTGGCTCAGTGGTCAAGTGCTCCTGAGTCCAATCCCCAGTACTGAAAAAAAAAAAAAAATCAAACTCATAGAAAGAAATATTGTAAACAGCAAGGGATAAGTGACTTTTCATAGACAAGGGATCCACAAAAGATTAACATCTCAACAGAAACCATGAAGGGTAGAAGGTAGGTGACAAGATATTAAAAGTGCTGAAAGAGGGGAAAAAAAACTGTTGACCAAAAATTCTTTATATGACAAAATTATCATTCAAAATTAAAGGAAAATAAGACATTTTCAGGTAACAAAAGTTTCAAGATTTCTTTACTAATAACACTACCCTACAAGGGAATCCTTCCTATTAAAACCAGAGGATACCAATCTGCAACCAGAGAACAGAGATAAAAATATCTGGTAACAGTATCAGTTTAAAGTAAACATAAAAGGCAGTGTTATTGCATTTGTAACTTAAAGGTCCACTTTTTGTTTCTTCCATGACTTGAAATACAAATACAAAAAGAATAACTATGAAACTACATTCAGTATTTGGCAGAGAATTCATTTTTAAGTCAGAGAGCCACCTGTGCCCACAACATTTAGAGGAATGGCACAAAGCTCTGCTCAGGAAACTGATTTTAAAAAGCTGCCATCGAGTACTTTGCTGTTAATGTTCATAAAACATTGGGGAGATTTACAAATAGTTATTCAGGATTGAGTTGCTATTAGGCCTTTTTTGTCTCAAAGCAGCTTCCTCAATGTTTTTGCATTTTAATTCCTAGTGATAAAGTGTTCCTTTGCATGCACTTAACAGAATACGATTTTATTGAACTCCATAAAATTCAGAAGAAAAAAGAAACAATGCTGTTTCCATGTCTTTCAACTGACTTCCACTGAGAACTTCATTTCATTATTTTTTTAAAAAATTTTATTTGCAAGGAAGAAAAGTAACAGTGATATTGAAAATAAGATTTTTAAATTTATTTATTATATCTACATTTTAATAGGCTGACTTCAGCTTTAACCCTCCTTATACAGGATTTTTTTAACACATTGTCCACTGTAATACTAAACTAAGGAGATCTAGGGATCTATAAAAGAGAGAGAGAGAGAGAGAGTAGATTAATTTTCACAAGACCTTAGAGTATGAAACTAAGTTCATGTTCTGATGTAGTCAGTGACTGCATCTGAAATTAAATTTTTCTCCCATCTTTAATATATTCCATCACTTAGCTTTTCTTTTTTTCTCCTTAATATTTTTTTTTTCTATTTTTGTGATTAAAGCCATTTCTATCCTCAAGGATTTCTTTGTTATTTTATAGACAATAAACATAAAAAATACATTTACTTACAATTGAGAATGTGGAGAATGTTGGACATGAATTTACATAGCTCATCGCATATGAAAATTCAGCACTGTGATGCTCATTTGAATTAATAGAAAATTGTAACTGAATTTTTATTCAATATATTATTTATTATTTACTGCTTATTGGCTTAGTTGCATACATAATAGGATATAAACATATTATTAAACATAGACAATGTTATATTAGTGTGTCTATATATCTTATTTTCCTTTAGAAGATGCTTAAAGTAGAAAATAGTGGGTGAGGGTGAGGTATCTTGTAAAGATGCAATATAGCACTGTAAGAAGATGAGCCTTACAATCAGAGGAGAGGGCCCCTGCTCCTAACTCCACTCTTTATAAGACCTTGACTCAAGAATTCTTAACAATCAAGACAAAATTAACATTATGGGTTTGGGGGATTTTGCTGTTGGAATTGCAAATAAAACTAGTACTTTGCACTTTTTCTGTTATACACAAACAAGCTTGCCCTCACTTTTTCTCTGCCTTTAGTTTCATCCTTAATTTTTTTGAAATGGAATTATTATTTCATCCAGCACTGTTGAGTCTTCTCTTGGAATACAATATACTCCTTAGTTATCACTTAAAAGAGAAGAACAAAGGGAAGGAAGGATGGAAGGAGGAAGGGAGAGAATATGAAATCAGGACTCGACTCATTGCATGCTTTCCAAGTCAGATGACATAAATTTAAAACAACCTGGAAACAGGATCACCACTCTATCTTGAAATGATTACACTACTCTACAGACAGTTCAAAGATCAAACATCCTCCCCAAATGGTCACAATCTCCCAATTTTCTCCTTTTCTCCTAATGTCGTGTAATCTCATTTCACTGCCTGCAAATCAACTCTGCCTTCAAGGACAGAGCACCTCTGTATGTCCTGGGAATTCCCAGGGGGTCTAACAGGACCAGTCTGAGGGGGTTTCATGCACTTCAGTCTACTTTGAAGCAGGAGCCAGTCTGGCAGTGGTGCCTCTGAGATAGCTGGCCCAAGACCATTCCCTAGAGGCTGTGTGACCTTGGCAGTGACTTAGCTTATCTAAGCCTCGGCTTTATTTTTAAAGAGGAATAACATCAAGGTTATTTGAAAGTTTTATTAGATAAATCATGTAAAAATTTTAGTGAACTATTTGGCATAGAGTAAATACCCAATGAAGGTTAACCACAAACATAATTGCTACTAACATTATGGTTATCTACTGCCATATGCATTATATATTGCCTACTGTATTTGTAATTGGAATTCATGATTTGCAGCCTCCTCTTTCTCCAGGCTTTAACAAATGAATGGCAAAACCATACAATATATCTAAATGTTCAGCCAGTATCACAGAGCTGATCAGTTTCAAGCTCAATGAATAGGTTCTGGAGAGAAATGTAGTCATGAGACAATAATCATTCTATGGAAATGAGAATTATTTATAATTCCAGAATGGAAAGGTCTTTCTAACCCTGCCTCAAATATCTACAGAAGAAAAAATAAATTGATAAATTATAATAAATCAAATCACAGCTCATGCATGACATAAAATATGAAAGAAAAACAAAAGGCACATGACAAACTAGGAAAATGTATTTGCAATTCTATCACAAAATACAAATGTCCTTGATAGACCACTTAACTATATACAGAAAAAGACCATAATTCAGGAGGAAAAAGAAAGAAAGAGAGATGAAAACAGAGTTCAAAAAAATAGGGAAAAAAGTATCTTATACAATAGGGATTCTCAATGTCAATCACAGTAGAAAAATTCTAATTAAAGCTACACTTAACTACTGTCTGTCATCCTCTGGATTTGCAATGTATGAAATCCAATGATATGTACTCTTGGTAAGAGGCAGGTGGGATATATTTAATGTTTGTGGATGAAGCAATTGACAATGCTTCATTCCTAATTCATAATTGTCATTCATTCATAATTGTCAATGCACGTTCATTTTGACCCAATAATCCTACTTCTGAGAATTTAACCTACATATACCCACAAAAATATGAATCAACATATATGCAAACTTCTTCATTTTAAATAAGCAGCAAATTAAAATCTACCCATGTCCATCAATCAAGCATTGTTTAAATATATTACATTAAGCTGTAGAATAGTAAAAATATCATGTAAATAAATTTTAAAATAATGACAGGAAAGGAACAGCTGTATGTACTAAAAGAGAAAGATGCAAAGACATACAAAATACATTAAATATATAAAAAACAAAGGTTTGGAGATGGAGTATGGTATGCCATCCTTTGGTTTAAAAAAAAAAAAACCAGAGGAAGACATAAATTGGTATTTCTACATGCATGAAACTGTTTCTGAAAGGTGGGCAAACCTGTGTGGCTGCCTTTCCTCAGGACCCCCATCAGTCTTGCAGGTGTTTATGCTCAGCAGCCATCCAACTGGTTGGTACCTGTGCTACAACAGTTGCCAAGAATTTTAATATTATTCCTGAATTTGGATGAAAGGACTGGTGATAGAGGAACTTAGAGATGATCTGACCCAAACCCTGACTTTTCCGGAACAGGGAAACACAGCTGGGGCACGTGCAGCAAGCAGTGTCCCCCTGTACCCTTGTTTCCTTTCTCCACCTTTGGTGACCTGTGAGAACACTGAAACCAGCCTGGTGGGATTATTTACACTACAAAATCAGCAAACAATCCTCATAGGACAAAAGGAATATATATATTTGCAACTATGATAAATACTGTCAGATTTCCTTCCAGAGGGATTGTACAAGTATGAAACCTATCAGCAATGCTCAAAGGTGCCTCTTACCAACAACTTGTATCATTTTCTGAAAGTTGATTGCTCAATGTTTAGTAGAACAGCACTGAAAGAAGCTACTGCGCCAAGTAATGAACCACAGAATAGCACAGATGGGACTTGAATGAATATCTCTTAACCCCAATCTCTGCAGAGTTTCCAATAAACCACGCTCCCTATCGCTGTAGAAATTCAATCAAAACTTTGAAAAGTATTCTACATATGCTCTCAAACAAAGTAAGGATGCTTTGCTGGAGTCTGATCAAGCATAAACTGGCACATCTCCATATTCACATAAATCATCAAATAGGAAGAACAGAAGTAAAAGGGTCTCAGAGCATGCTAAGAGGGGAGCTCTGGGATTGACAGGAAAGAAGGGGTAAAAAAAGGAATTTTATGTCAATCTGACTTGTTCCAAAAACAGTTGGTTGTTGTCATCTAGTTAAGCAGCACATCATTATTACCAGATGTATTCGTCCCTAAATTTTATACCATTGTGAGAATTTTCTACTTGCACAAGTTGTCTGGCTGTTCTGTCATTTCTGTAATCATCTTAGACTTTTACATTTCATCATGAAAGGGTAGTAGATTGGTATCATTGACACTGATGCTTTGTAAATCTGGAACTCAAGTCATGGACAATAACTCCCAGAGATAACTGCTATCCAAGTTATGAAGTTGACACACAGATACTCAGGTTTCACTGAAAAGGAAGTACAATCTCTTTAGCAAATTTGCTTTTTGAATCCAGGAGTTATAACATTACATGAAACTTCAAAGAAAATTGAAGTTAGCCAAAGGGTAATGAAGAATGAGTGATTTTATTCTTTAACACTAGTATGAAACAGATTTTAGCTCTGCTTGCTGACATTTAGACCACATATGCAAAATGAATCATTACAAAAGGTAATTATCCATTTAATCTCAACCCAAATCTCCAATAATTTGATATGGGATCACACAAGAAATGAACTTCAGTATTTTCTGAAATGAATTCTGAATACTCTCCCAACACAAACAAAATTATTCAAAAAGTATAAATGCTTAATAATGCACAGGTTGTATGCATTATTAAACACATGCAAACTGATACTTTAAAATAATAATTCAAAATAAATGTAGATGTGGAACCCTATCTGTGTTAGTCAGCTTTCCATTACACTATGAAAAGCAGTTGGAGCCCGGGTGCTTCATTACATATGATGTCAGTGTGATCTTCCTGGTCATCATCATTTGTCTGAGTCACTCAAATTTCTTGTTACAAGAAGGATAAATGAAAAGAAGTTCTTCCTCTAAAGAAGTATAATGTTAGAAATCTCAAATCTTTTCGTTTTTACTCATGTGAGATCGATTCAAAGAACCCCCATGCCTTACATAAAATGGCATGATTTGCATATAACCTTACACTTGTTGGCCCAAACACTTTATCTCCAGATGACTTGTAATAACTAATACAATATAAATGCTATGCAAAACAGTTAGACTGAAATTTTAGGAAATAATGACAGGAAAGAATTCTAAAAATTCTCAGTACAGAAATATTTTTGTAATATTTTCCTTCTGTATTGGTTAAATCCACAGGTAAGTATACAGAGGGCTGACTGTAAATAAAATAAATAAAATCTCAATGGAACACTTAAATAAAGGAAAATAAAACCACATTCTATTAGAGCTTCCGTAACTAGTAACAAATTTTTATTTTCTTCCCTTTTATTTCCTGAAAATTTGAAGTGTTTTATTAAATGAAGCTATCTATAAAGAAAGAAAAATTACTTTCCCAAGTGAAAAGTATTTTTTGAACATAGAAGAAGTAAAATGCTATTCGTGTCTTAAATAAAAAGATTGAATGTTTCCAGGGAGATACAAAATATGCTTAAACCATCCAAGTATGACTCTATATATTTAAGTCAGCTTATACTAAGTTATGTAATTCCCAGTGAATTCTGGAATTGCTTAATTTGGGCAATTTATGGCATATTTTAAAGTACTGAATTTCAATATAAGCTATTTTATTTCAATATCACTCATTTCACAAACATGCTTAAGTCTCTATTTTCCAACAACTCCAATTAAGCTTTTCAGAGAAATTCTCAGAATGTTCAATTTAAAAAAAAATGTATCAATATTTGAAGATTGTATTAAATTCAAGGAGAATGAGTCTGAGAAAAATAAAGACAATATTTGAATGGCCTTTTACTATTAAAATATTTTTCATATATTAGAAATATTATCAATAAAAATATTTCTTAATGTTTCTGGTTACTAAAGAGAAGGGAAAAGAAAAAGGAAGAGAAGAAAGTATATATTAATAATAAATAATAATTAATAATAATAAATAAATAAATATGCAACCAAAATACAGATGGGCACAGCTCATTTAAATACAAAAAAGCATACATGGCCTAGCTGTAATTCACTTCAAATATAATAATATAGATAAATTGAAAAGAAATGATAAAAAATGTATCTCTGCAAATATTAATTTATAAAGCAGAAATAGTTATATTTATATCAAATAAAGCAGGCTTCAAATCTAGAAGAATTGCCAGATATAAAAGAAAAGATCAATCCACAAAGCACCTGGTGTAATACCAAAGGTGTATATTTTAACATATCTCTGTTCTAGTATTTCAAGAGACTAAAATCTTCAAAATAAGCCTTTAATTTTTTTTTTTTTCCCTGCTGGGAGCCCATGGCACATGCCTGTAATCTCAGCATCTTGGGAGGTTGAGGCAGGAGGATCAAGAGTTCAAAGCCAGCCTCTGCAGAAGCAAGGCACTAAGCAACTCAGTGAGACCCTATCTCTAAAAGAAAAATTTAAAATAGGGCTGGGGGGGGCTGGGGATGTGGCTCAAGCAGTAGGGCGTTCACTTGGCATGCGCAGGGCACTGGGTTCGATCCTCAGCACCACATAAAATAAAATAAAGTTGTTGTGTCCACCGAAAACTAAAAAATAAATATTAAAAAATTCTCTCTCTCTCTCTTTAAAAAAAAAATAGGGCTGGGGATGTGGCTCAGTGGATGAATGCCCCCACTCTCCCGATCAAAACTGACTATAATAAAATGAACACTTGATTCTATCTGACTCAGACAAATTCTCTCTCTCTCTCTCTCTCTCTCTCTCTCTCTCTCCAATACATGTACAGTTTAGGGGGAAAAAAGGAGTAACTGGTGAGTGTACAATTATCATTATAACTGAGAAGTAGAGCTAAAATTGAAACAAATTTTAACTCCAAGGAAGATAGAGAGAAAGGTAGAAATGAATTATGGGGGTTGGAGAGAAGAAGGACACTGGGAGGAGGAAGAGGAGTCATCTGAGGGAGAAGAAACTGGCAGGATAATAGAGAGGCAGGGAGCAGAAGCCCACACAGCCCAAAGGGAAGGACCCAGTAGTCCTGACAGCTGGAAGATGGCCTTCTAGGTTCTAAATTCCCAGTCTCAAGTTTTACTCCGCAGAACCAATTTCCCAGGCCTTGACTGCCTTTCTTTTCTGTGGGGTTACTTTCATCCCGTTAGCAAAGTCCTTCTCCATTTAGACTAACTCAGGGAGATTTCAGTTTATTGCAACCTCATACCTGTTCTTGTCTAAGCCAGAAGCAATCCTTTTTGCCTGTGGATACTTTGCTGTGAATTGTCTAGACTATTTTCCTCTGGCTTTTATTTTCATTGCAAAACTTAAACTCTATCCTCTAAGTATTAAAGATTTTTAAATTCATTACGTAGCTAGAAACTTGGATTGAATTTAACTGAAACTGATAAATTAATTTCTGCTATCTAAAAAAAAAAAAAAAAATCCTCCTTCCTAAATCCTCTATCTACTGAAGGAATCTTGTCACTGCTTAAATCTCAAGTCATCTTCTGGACCTTGCATTGCCTCATTGACTTCAACACATTGAATTTTTTTCATATTTTAACTAAAACACAGTTGTTTTATGTTTACAAATGTGTCTCACCTCCTTACCATTTTCTCTGCCTAAGTTGGACTTGAACCTTTATTAGCTCTCACTTTGACCACTGAAAAGCCTTCTCTAGTTGTCATTGTGATTCAGTTTTTCCTCCTCTAGATAAAGCTTCATAAGAAAGCCTCTGAAATTTTCTGAAAACTTATATCATATTATAATAAATGATTGTTGCCTATAATGAGCCAAATCTTACTTACATTAGCTATTGGGAATAAAATAGAACAAAATTACAAAAATTCTGGCTGGGGATGTGGCTCAAGTGGTAGCGCGCTCGCCTGGCATGCGTGCGGCCCGGGTTCGATCCTCAGCACCACATACAAACAAAGATGTTGTGTTTGCCGAGAACTGAAAAATAAATATTAAAAAAAAAAATTCTCTCTCTCTCTCTCTCCTCTTAAAAAAAAAGTGTTAAACTTTAAAAAAAAAAAAATTACAAAAATTCTTCATTCCCAAAGAAAGATTAATAGATAGCAAGACAAATAAATACTCAGTTTTACCCTTTTAGTCCTATCTTCCCAGATGTGGAACACATATAAAACTTAATTTATATATATATATATATATATATATATATATATATATATATATATATATATATATTTGCCACAAATGCATTAAATTAGATTAAATTAGTTTGGAAATTATAATCAAGAGCTTATGTATATTGTTATATTAATTTATAAAACTATGAATATGTTGCAATCTAACTATATTATTAGTATATATTTTCATATATATTGTATATGTGTATATATATGAAATATATGCATATATATTTAATATATGTATACATTTAATGCATCTGTTTCAATTTTATTTAAGTATTCACAGAATTGAAAACTTGAGACTTAATGGGTTAAAGCTAAAATGATATTTTCATGGTGGAATGAAGAAATAAAAGCATTAAATCATAATGGATTAGCTAAAATGCTATGGATTGTAAAAATATTCTGGTTTCAGAGATATTAATGTAAAAACTGAATGTGGAAAATTGAAATATATGGTAAGCGAGATATACATGAGTGAATATGTGCTTAGGGGAAAATAAATAAACAGAAGACTGATAGACAGGGATGTGTCCTCAGAAGGAGGCAGACAACTCTCTCCCAGGAGAGAGCAGAAGAAAATTTGTGATTTCTGTGGACCAGCTGGGTGAGCAGGAGAGGGAAAGAGAATTCCTGGACCTTCCCCATAAGGGGTGGTGTGGGGAGCAGCCTGTGGATGGAGGAGCAGCAGGTCAGTGGTCTGAGCAAAGTGCACAGGGAGGAATGACGGGGAAGTGTGGAGAGGCTGTGATGAACCTGTGCAGTCACATGGCATAAGGCCCTGTCACTCAGAGGACTTGGGTGATTCCTCCAAAGGAAGTAGAAGCCACTTCATGGTTGAGACTCAACTTTTAATTTACTGGGATCATCAAGCTGGCTGAAGGAATCAAGAGCATTTAGAGGATGGCGGCAGTAATCCCAGTGGAAAATGATAATGGCTTGAACAAGAATGACCTGAAGACCTGAGGCAGACAGGAGTCTAGGAGGAAACAGCAGCATGTTTGGTTCTCAGGAGGGACAGGCAAGTTGAATTTTCAACACCTACAAGACATCACATCACAGATGTCAATAAGGCAGTTAGAGAAAGCAATCTGGAAGTCAGGGGAGAGATCCAAAATAGAAATCCAAATCTTAGAATCATCATCATCTTGGAATCATGTGGCATTTTAGGCCTTGAGATTCGATGGTCCCTTTTGAAATACGTATATATGCAACAGAGAAGAAAATCGACAATGAGCCAGATGTGGTTACACACATCTGTAATTCCAGCAACTCAGAAAGCTGAGGTAGGAGGATCGTAAGTTTGAGGCCAGCCTCAGTAACTTAGTGAGGCCCTAAGCAATTTAAAGAGACACTGCATCAAAATTTTTAAAATAATAATTAAAAAAAGCACTGGGGACATAGCTCAGTAGTAAAGCCCTGAGCTTAATCCCCAGTACCAAAGAAAAAGGAAGAAAAAGGAGGAGAAAGAGGAAGAAGAGGTAGAAAATAGAAGCCTGGAGTTGGTGCAGAACTCCAAAGTTAAGAGGGTGGAGAGGGCCAAGCAGTAATCAGGGAGACAGGGATGACACTGTGAAGTCAGACACCTCTGTGGAAACTGAGCCTCAAGAAGTGTGTGAAAAAATGTTTGTTATTTAAGACACATTGGAGTTTGTCATTGCAGCCAGAGCTGACAAATAAAACAAATGAACTAGACAATATCTAAAGGTCCCTCTAGAAATAAAATTCTAAAGAAAGTTCTCTGTATATGAGATGTACAAGGAGCTCCACTCCACCCCCAAATACTTGGATTAATCACTTATTAATTAATTAAAATACGAATATGCCATCCCAAATTGAACATGTTAAATCACAGTTATCCACTTATGCTCGTCGGGAGTTGATTCATTCATTTAATAAGCCCACCTGCAGCCTTGGAGCAGATAAGAAGTGAGAGAACCTGGAGCCTGAGAAGGAAGTAGGAAATCCCGACCCGAGATGAAGACCTTTTTTCATAAAAGGCAAGGAGAAATCACACTTCACTCACTCCATCATCTGTTGAGATGAACCCTATGTAAAGAACCCATTCAGAAAGCAAAGGAAAATGTTTAATCATGATTCAACACAGAAGAGCCATCAACTGTCCAAAAAGGCCAAGAGGTGAGACAATCGTTTCCTTCTTCCCAGAATCATGTTCAGATTTGAAACTGCTACTCAACTCTGATCTCAAAGGGAAATTTCCTTTTAAACCTCCCTTTCTTTCACAATAGCAATTCTTTCTCCTACCATCAGAAGTCACAAATGCCAAAATGAAACTATTTGTAAGTCTCTAATCTATTTTAAATGCATATAATTTGATGCATATTTTTCTCCAGGTGACACTGGTGCTAGAATAAGATAACATCTCCAAACATCTGATCCTAAAGATAACAAAGATGCATCCTGTAGTCACCTAGACAGACCTTTCCTGCTTCCCACCTGATCTTTGTAGGGACTTTTTTCTGGTAGGTCAAATTTTGGTATGTAATTAATGTGACTCTGATTCATAAGGTCTTCAGGTCATACAACAAATTTCTCAGCGCCTACAAACTTCCTGTCAGAGCACATTGGTCATTTCGTCATGCACATTAATTTTATTTTAAATTGAATATGTGAAAGGCATGATAATCAATTAAATGTAGCATAGCAATATGGTTAAAAAATATCAAAAATAAGACTAGGCATAATTTGGATGATCAGATTACCTAGAAATATCTGCCTGAGCATGAATCCTGGTGCTGGCAATGTATTTATAACACTTGCTACAAAATATCTAAGTCATATGTAAGATCTTCATTGAAGATCAAGGTGAAAAAAAAAAAAACATACATTATAGCCACTAGTAGCTACTAAGGATGTTGAAGAGTATATTTCCTCCCTGTGTGTCTCTGTCCCTCTCTCTGTTCCTCCTTCTTCCTTTACTTTCTCTCATGCTCACACAGCACTTGCTATTATTAGATGCAGGGCAATACCTAGTGAAGAGAACACAGCAGTCTAAACGTCACCCTCAGTTTTCCAATGCCATTTTATTAGTGGACTAATGTAAGCATCAAGGACTCCAAAATCAGCTGTTTAATCTCTAGTCAGTCATTTCATTTCACAGAGTCACATTAGTTTCTGCAACTGTCAAATGAAAACATTCACCTAGATGCATTGCTGTGAGATTCAAATAAGATGGAGTGCAATTGAAGTCAGTCAGTGATCTATGAATATAAAATCTAATTAATGATATAGTATTAGCTGAGGATTCATAGTCAGAATGTGTGTATATGCATGCTTGTGAATGAATTATTTCTATTTATTATTTATAAAATTTAATTTATTATTTAGTAAATACTATTTGGAATATAGTTTATTTTTATTAAAAGAGTTTTAATTCCCAATCTTGCAAAGATGAGGAATGAAGTTGTTTTCAGCATAAAAAGGCCTTCATACACTTTCAGAACTTAGAACTTTTTAGTTATTCACAAATTTACCCTGATAAAAAGCTTCTCAGTACCTCATACTCACACTTCACCAGAAAGAGTCCCTTTTATAATAATTACCCATTTGTAATGTGACTTCAACAAAAAACTCACTTGCCTACTACAAATAGCATGATCAATATTACTTATAACATTTAAAATAATTAACCAGTAGCACACCAACAGAACAAAAGAAGCATAAGTTATCAATGAGTGATATCATTGATATCATGAGCTAATTACACACAGAATTTGACTTGTCCTCTATTTAGACAGAAAAGACAAATCCTGGAAGGACTGCATGATTGACTCCTATTTTAAAAGACAAAGGTTACAAACAGGCCCAAACTAGTAGTAGCATTTTTTATTTCAAATGTGTGCAAAATGAGGCAGGATTCATTGATTGAACAAAATTCTGAAGATATACAGAATGAATCATTATATTGCTATTTGGATTGAAACTATGAAGTAAAAGCAAAATATCGATACTATAAGGATATGTCATTTATTTCAAGTTTTACATATTTCTTTTTCATACAACTTGAAGGTATGAGGAATAGCTTATTTTATTTGCAAGGCTATTGCAGTCTAAGCATATACAGAAATAATAACAACAAGTCTGAGTATTCTTTTCTTCAGGAATCCACATTTCCAAACAAATTCTTGTTGCATGGAAATCACATAACTCTCACGAAGCAGCAACTCTTCTGACAATTTAGAAGTTGTCACTTGGTTTTAATTTTGTTTCTGATAACATTTCATCACATTTCAACAAATATTTATTGGATGTGTTAAAAATTATTTAGCACTATGTTTTGGAAGTATTAATTAACATGGCAGGTCTGAGATTTCCTGGGTTGGATTCCTTAACCCATCACTTCCCTTCAATCCATCAATGAAAGGTGAAATGCTGTTTTTTGCAGATCATCAAAGATCTGCAGTAGATCTGCAATATCACTGAGGAATGAATAAAAAAATTAAGAAATATAAAAAACTGAAACTCCATTTAATAAAGAGCATAAAAAGTAAAAATACAGTCTATATTGTCAAAAGAATAAAATTGCTTATAGTTACTAAACAATTTTAGAGGGGCTAATTGCTTTGAACAATTTTAGAAGAAAAAGAACGAATTATATGGGAGAAAGAATTTTTTAAAATGTGGTTGATAGGCTTGTCAGACGCCAAAGCAAACAGCAGGAAGACAGGGACAGGGGAGAATGTGAATATAATTGAAGGTCCCCGAGGAGAGTCAGGAGATTGTGCCCCATTTTACTCACATGGGGCAGCATGACTCTGTGCTCTGTGGAGCTGCCCAGCAAAGATATCTTGAGAAGATACAAAACAAGAACAGGTTTTCCTCAACACTTTGTGTGAGGGTAATCACCAAGCAAATTTCAGATTTAAATCCAGCAAAAGTCTATTAATAATCCATGTGAAGGCATCGCCTATGTATGGGTCAGGCCAGGGATTAGTGGTACTTTAGGACATAATGTCCCATTTAGTCCTGGCATCAAATAACACATTTATTACCATGAATTCAAGTCAGAGAACTTTAATAGTTGGAGGTTCTCAAACTTAACTATCATGTAACTATAGTTCAAAATGGTAGGCTAAGACACATATGTTAAACCTTGTGAGGAATACTTTCACCTAAAAGAAGACGCAACATAATAAACAAAATATATTAGATACAATGGAAAATCCTACATCATTCCCCAAACCAAGAAAATCATAATTTGAATCAACTGACAATAAATCTTTAATGAGTCAGATGTTGGGCTTCTGTGACAAGGATTTTAAAGACACAATCATAAGGATCTTCAAGAATAAATGACAACATCTCTTAAAATAAATGAACAAACATTTCATCTACAATGTCTCAGTGACAAATAGAAATTATATAAAGAACTAAGTAGAAACTATAGAACTAAAAAATATAAAAGCAAGTTTTTTTAAAAGGCAAAAACCTCAATGGATAATGGCAACAGAGGAAATAATTTGTCAACTTGGATCTAGAATAATAGAATCTCCACAGGATGAACAACTGATAGGCGAAAATGAACACCGACCTAGGACCTTATAGGACAACAGCATAAGATCCAACATTAATTTCCTCTCAGTCTCAAGGACAAAGGAAGAAAATGGAGCTGAAAGCATGTGTTAGTCAGCTTTTTTTTTTCTGTGACCAAAATATCTGATAAGAAAAATTTGGAAAAAGAAAGATGAATGTTGGCTCTTGATTTCAGAGGATCCAGTTCATGGTCAGCTGGCTCCATACGTATGGTTCTGAGGTGAGGAAGAATATCATGGCTGAAGAGTGGGGCAGAGGAAATCTTCTCAACTCATGGCATCCAGGAAAGAGAGAGAGAGAAAGGGAGAGAGGAACACAGTGAAGAAGATAAACCCTTCCAGGGCATAATCCTAGTGACCTCCTTTCTCCAACAAGGTCCCACCTTCCATTAGTCTATTTAAATATTAATAGTTTAATCTATTTAACAGATTTTTATGCACTTGATGGGATTTCAGGCAACGACTGGATCACAAGGACTCTGTGAACCTCTGAAGCCTTCTGCATTCTAGACCATGCTTTCAACATAAGACTTTGATGGAACTTTCCAGATCCACACCATATTAAAGCACATTTGAAATAATGACTGAGAAAGTCTCAGTATTGCTAAAAGATACAAAGAGGTGAACTTGAGTTAAACTCAAACTAGATAAACCCAAATAAATCTATACAAATAGGCAACATTAAACTTCAGAAAATTATTAAAAAGAGCAAAGCTTAAATACATCCAGAGAGAGAGGATGTACTACCCTAATGGGAACCCAAGTTCAAGTAACAGCAGATTTCTGATGAGAATCCATGAAGGAAAAAATTAAGTGGCACTATACTTTTCAGGTACAGAAAGAAAAACTGTCAAAACAGGACATTCTGCATAAAGAAAACCTGAATTTTTCAATAGTTTCTGTAAGACTGGCTAAAAGCCAATCTTCAAACAGAAAAGAAGTAAATCAGAGTATCAGGATGAACAGAAATATGGCTGTATTAAGATACCCTATTTTTCATTTCATGAGTTTTAGAAATAATATTTGATCACTGAAATAAATATTATAATACCAGCCAATCTGCAAGACAAATGAAATTGGCTAAGGAACTTAACACACACTTCTCAGAAGAGGATATACAATCAATCAACAAATATATAATAAATGTTCAACATCTCTAGCAATTAGAGAAATTCAAATCAAAACTAAGATTTCATCTCATGTCAGTCAGAATGGCAGTTATTAAGAATACAAACAATAATAAGTGTTGGCAAGGATGTTGGAGAAAAGCCATACTCATACATTGCTGGTGGGACTGCAAATTGGTGCAACCAATCTGGAAAGTAGTATGGAGATTCCTTAGAAAACTTGGAATGGACCTACCATTTGACCCAGCTATCCAACTCCCTGGTCTAACCAAGGGACTTAAAATCAGCATACTATAGTAACACAACTTCATCAATGTTTATAGCAGCTCAATTCACAATAGCTAAACTGTGGAACCAACCTAGATGCCCTTCAATAGATGAACTGGTAAATAAACTGTGCTAAATATACACAATGGAATATCATCATTAAGAGAGAATAAAATTATGGCATTTGCAGGTAAATGGATGGAGCTGGAGACTATCATGTTATGTGAAGTAAGCCAATCCCCAAAAAACCAAACGCTGAATGTTCTCTCTGATAAGTGGATGCTGATCCATAGTGGGGGGGGGCATGGGAAAAATGGAGCAACTTTCATTGGGCAAAGGAGAGAGAGGAGAGGGGAGGAGGTATGGGGTAAGAAAGATGGTGGAATAAGATGGACACCATTACCCTAGGTACATGTATGACTGCACATAGGGTGCGACGCTACATAGTGCACAACCAGAGAAATGAAAAGTTGTGCTCCATTTGTGTACAATGAATCAGAATGCATTCTGCTGTCACATATACCTGATTTAAATAAATAATTTTTTTTTTTTTAAAAAAAAAGCTCTCCACATTGCACAGAAGGTGGTACTGTGTTAATAGCTATAGACTGTGATGAAGTTGCTGTTAGGGTTTGCTACACCTCCTTCATTTCTCAAGTGTTGCCAGTGGGAAAGTATCAACAAGTGACTGGGCCCTGAGGGCTCCCCGCAAATGGGATTAAGGTCCTCCTAAAAGAGGTCTCGGAGTGCTGTGCTGACTTGCATTTCTGTGCCCCTTACCCTGCCTTTTACCATATGAGGACACAACCAGAAGGGGACACTTTAATCTTAGACTTCCCAGCTCTAAGAACTGTGAAGAAATAAATTCATGTTCTTTAGAAATTTCTGTCTGTTACTCTATTACAGCAGTACAAAGGGACTGAGGCAGTCTCATACATATTGCAATGCCCAGGACAACCACCATTAAAAACTATAGAGATATGCACTCAAAAACATCAGTAAACCAAGACATAGTCTTAAATTATGTTCACTAACTCCCAGAAAACCAAGGAAACAAAAGCAGAAGAATTGAGACCAGAGAAAAGAGAAAACAAATAATAAAACATCAGATTTGAGCTAAAATTAAAAGGACTACAACAACAAATTCTGGTGAGGACATAGAGAAATAATCACTCATACATGTCTAGTGCCAATGTATAATGGTCCAATGTCGAAACCCATTTGGTAGTTTCTTATAAAACTAAATATGCTACCTTCTTATGGCCTATCAATTACATTCATTCCAGAAATAGGAAAACATATTGCTGCAAAAACCTGTTTGTTTATAGAAACTTTATAATGGCAAAAAAATATGAAAATGTATCTTTCAGTTGTTGAAACACGCTGTCATAACATCCACAACACTGAAAACAATTTAGCAACAAAAAGTACTAAATCCTTGTTACACATAACGTAGATAAAATTTGCAGGGTTAAAAGCTAAGTCCTGAAAGTTGTGTACTCTATGATATCATTTATAAAATATTATTAATGACAAAAATATAGGATGTGTTTGTCACCTTTGGTGATAAAATGGTAATAACTTTGTATTATCAAATATTACTTACTATTACTTGGCTCAGTTCAGTATCTTCATGGGGGGGTAGACAGAAATTATACAAGGGATAAAAACATATTCCTTCTATTTGTATGTGCACACACAGAAAATACACACACTCAAGTAAAACTGGGGAAATCTCAATAAAGTTGGTGAATTTTGCCAATGTCAATATGCTATTTGTACATTATACTATAGTTCTGTAACATATACCCTAATTCTGTTGCCATTAAAGAAAATTTATACTTATTCATATTTTTAATAGCTTCAAACCTCCATTTATGTCAATAAAAGAATGTCAAGTTAAATAAAATGTGATTCCTTTTTCTGAATTTTTTTCAATTTTTTAAAAAATATTCATGTTTCAGAGGCTAGAAGTCATTCTATATTACCAAAACATGTCTTTGCAAATACCTTCAGACCCTTGACCCCCATCCATTTAAGATGTTGAAAGGAATTAGGGAAAGTTACTAAATCAGAGTCTGTCAATTTGTTTCCTTTACAGCCAGCTGTGAAGGTGGGTGGATATGATGCCAAGACTAGGGATTTGCTTTTTTTCTACTCTCCGAGATACCCTCTGCTAATTGAATGTGTTCTTTGATGTCTAAGTTGGACAGAGGATGAATGGGGACTGAAAGCACAAATGTGACCAGGCATATGTAATGGTATGAAATTAGTACTGTATTTCATCAAATGAGGTTTAAGAAAAGTCTAATTATACTGCAGCCCCTGTCTCTCACTCCCTCCCCAGAAAATCAAGGACAATGTTGGGCTTCTGAAGGCTCTCTGAAATAATTATACTAGAGTGAGAATGTAAACTTCATATGTCAGGCTCATTGTTTTTCCAGTTGCTATAGCAATGCCTCCCTTGGAGTAAACATTTAAACTGAGCTTTGTTGAATATAAAAAATGAATGATTAAAGAGGACAGAAATGTGGGAAAGTGCTTCTGGGTGTACAAAGTGAAAATAGGGAAGTTCAGAAGCACCGTAAAGCAAGAGACGGAAACAACATTGGAGAGCCTTTAGAGTAAGTTGGGCTCAGCCGCTTACCCTGGAGCATGGCTCCTCTCCTGCAACAGAGCTAGGGTAGGGGAGCTTCCAGAGTCTACAGAACGGTTTTAGTACTTTGATCACAAATCTCCTGAAAAAGACCACTGGGCCAAATTGAGCAGTTAGCTGACTCCGCCATCTGGAAAAGAAACCTGTGGGTTGAGCAATAAGCCTCTCTGTGGTTCTTATGATCTTCATAAAACGATAAGCTTCCTTCTCATGCCCTGAGCATTAAGGACACAACTCACTTACTCATACAACCCTCGGAAAGGGAAATCACATTCTGCAAGTTCCTGAAATTGTCCCTTTGCTTCATATATTCTCTAATTAAGGTTGAAAAGCCGGAAAAGCAGGTTTTTATTTCAAGCCCCAAGAAAGCTTTCTATCAGATCACAGGGCCAGGATGCCACTGCAGAAGGGGAAGAGGATTTGGGTGAGGAGGCTGAAGATGCTTCTCAATGCCTCAGCTCTCAGCTGCCCCATCACCTCAGACCTCTCAATTCCCTTAGTCTTCAGCCATCCCTTTCTTCTTCAGAATTTGTGTTTGCTGCATCTTTCTTTACTTTTTTTCTTTTTTTCCTTTTGGGATGGGTGTAGAACAGTGCCTGACACATTGTAGGTACTTAATGAACATTTGTAGAATGTCTCTTCTCTCTCTCTCTCTCTTCACTCTGGCAAACAGATTTCTTCGTTTCTGGGTTACCCTGTATTTCCTTCTGGCACCCCGTTCTCATATCTGTCGAGATGATATCTCCTGTTTACAAAACGATTCTCCTAAGAAGCTGGGTTTTCTCCAGATTCCATTTAGAACCAGTCAGGTGCTGAAAATGCAGACAGTAGCTACCACTCTAAGCCCAGTTAGAAAGAGGTAGAAGGCGGCAGCAGGTAGAAGTCACTTGTAGGGATGGGGGTGCATTTTCCATTCTAGGAGTTTTAAAGAGGGGAAATATTACAGGCCCCTCTCGCCTCTGTCTGAGCCATGGCCATTAATTAAGGAGCTCCCAGATGCACAGGAGTGATGGAAGATGAAGGAAAACAAACAGGCAAACATAGGGAGGAAAATCTGGGGCCAGGTAGGCAGCCAAGCTCTGGTGAGGTTTGATTGACGCCAGAGCCAGCTCAGCAACTTTATTACATAGGTTTCATCATCAGAAGGTTAATTGTGGGAAAGTCTCAGCCAAACCAGGCAATCTGAAGGTCGCAGGACTGGCAAGACATTAAGGTTATCTTGTTTTGCTCAGAATACTCTATTCCTGGGAGAAGGTGCTGAACTCAAAGCCTAGACTGATAGAGCCCCACACCTGCACTGGGAGGCCCCTGGCAAGCATTACCATAGCAACGGGAGCATCTTGACCTGTACCTTCATAAAGGCAGCTCCCAACACAAATACAGTCATGAGCGCTGCTCTCCACAGGAATCCACTCTTAAAGTCATTTTCAGGCATTTCCATTCCTCAAAGTTAGCATTACTATTTCCATTTGCAGCCTCCCTCTCAGCTGTCTTGTGTTCTGCTCTCTCTTGGGGGGGGATCTGTCCACTGTGGCAGGTGTGATATCCTTCCTTTATTTGATTTTCCATTTTGTTCTTAAGCTATTCAGAAATTTTCCGATATTATTTTATTTGGAATGATTATGCATCCCTTTAATTTTTATTTCAGATCCTTCATCTACCCCAGTGAATATTAAGTTTGGCTTTTATTAATATTATTCCATATTTTTTTTAAATTTCTGTTCGTGTCTCAACATCTTTGTATGTCAACTTTATTTTCTATAGTCAACTTTATTTTCGAGATCATATACTTTGTCTTTGAGGCTTGCACATCCATCTTCCAAGTGGTCTAGTTTGTTGGAGATGCTTTCCACTGAATTTTTAATTTGGTTTATTGATTCCTTCATTTTAGGAATTTCCAATTGATTCTCCTTCAGGATTTCCATCTCCTTATTGAAGTGATCTTTCACTTCTTGTTTGCTCTCTGATCTTACTTCTTACGTAACCTTTTACCTCAGAGATAAGTTTAACCATGAAAATTCTAAATTTAATCTCTGACATTTTTCTCCACTGTGGCATCAGTGGAGTCTGTTGAGGTATTCTGTTTTGTTTTGTTTTTTTTGGGGGGGTGGTTTGTTCCCTTGCTTTTTCATATTGGTGTGTGTCTACCCATCTGTTTTGATGGGTCTGAAGCTGTAGAGTTTCTATCTTATGAGCTTATAATGTCCCTGTATTTTACTAGTCTCTCATAGATTGAGGGAGAACCAGATGATAGCAACAACCTATGCAAACAATGTATAGCAGTAGACTGGGTACCTGGTTCCTATCTGACATCTATTGTGTTAATTGGTATAACAAGCAGAAATAGCAGGATCAGCAATTTCCATCAACAAAATCATTAAGTATTCATAAATCATGTCTGGAATAAAATCAAACAACAGGTGTTGTCTGTAACTTTCACCATATTAATTATTGCTGTAGCATTAGTAGTATTGGCAGACATTATATAGATCAAGTAGTGTTAAGAGGTGTTAAGGACAGAGTTGAGTAAGAGGAAAGGAGAAGAGATAGGAGGGTAGAAAAGTGCAATTTCAAATGGTAAATAGAGCAAATGCAGTGGTGAGTTAGGATGTGTTGTTAATGGGGGTGGGGGAAATAGAGATAAGAATTTAAAAGAAGAGTAAAAGAAAAGAATATGGTAGTTAGCAATACAAAAACCCTATCCCTCAAAAGAGAGAGAGAGAGAGAGAGAGAGAGAGAGAGAGAGAGAGAGAGAGAGAGAAGAAAAAGAAAGAAAGAGAAAAAAGGGCATGGGAAAAAAATAACACCCTTCATAAAAAGACTACAAATGAGGATAGACAAATATATATGTGTGTAAATGTTCTTGAATCAATCAGTACACTTTCAAATAAAACCAAGAAAAAAAAATAAAGCATCTTGGTGAAAAGTTAAGAAGTTAAGGAGTCATTTCCATTGTGGTGCACAAAATAGTAAGTGAGCATGTGTTTGCTCTCTGTGCCCAACTGATTTTCTTTTCATTTCTCCTTTAGGTATGAACTAAAGGAGTACAGGTGCTGGGCTGTTCAAGTCCCTCCTTTTTATTGTGTTGCTCACTGAGTTGCCAGTTGGGGTTTAAGACTCCTCAATTTCTCTTCTTGGGAGATTGGGGTGGAGTGAGATGGGAAAAGCTGTCCATTGCAATTCCAGGGTGTGTTCAACAATAGGTTCTGTGAGAGAGATTATTATAGTTGTAGTCCCTGGTTGCAGGGACTTAAGTTTAGTGAGCTTCCAATTGCTTCATTGCATGGCGAGTTGCTGGCAATGTTGAATCAACATACCTCTAAAGCTCAGTAGATGTCGACCTACATTGGGAGACTGTACCCCAGGAGTATCCTCAGGGTTCCCTTCATGAAGCAGGGGAGCTTATCTTTTGCTGCTCCTGTTGCTCTCAGATACTGCCCTTTCTGGCCTCCTGGAGTCAATTACCCAGCCACCAAAGTGGCAGGCCTGGTGGCAAAGCAGCAGCTTGTGAGAGCTGGCCGTCAAGGCAGCGACAAAGTGATAGACTGGACCACACAGCAAAATGGCAGGTCAGGCAGGCCTAGCAGTGGGCTGGGTGGGGATGCTAGGTGGACAGGTACCAGGCAGTACAGGCAGGGGCAGGATAGGCAAGCCAAGAGCCAGTGCCCTTACACCCGCCCTTTCAACTTCCTGATCTGCTATCTCTGGCCCTGTGAGTCCCTGAGAGCCATGGGACTCATGGGGTTGGGGAAAACACAAGTCTCTCCAACCTGTGTTCCCTGGGCAAAATGCTGTCGGTTCCTGATTTTCTGCAGGTTTGTTAGGCACAGTTAAGTCTTCACTAGGCCCAGGCAGGTTCAAGGGAACCTAGCCACCAACTCGCAGATCTGGGTTTCCAGTTCCTATTGGCTCCACTGCTCTGTAGTCCCAAGATGCCTTCTGGTCAGCTCCCTGCAGACAACTAGTAAACTCAGGGAGAGTTTCGAGCAGACTTCTGGTTCTGCTAGGGCTGACTGCCCCTCTTGTCTCCGGCTTTTTCACTCTGAGCCTCAGGGAAAGGCAGGATTCCTGTTGCATGAGTTCTAGGTAGCCAAGCTAGGAGAAAAGCTGCCTCACTCTAACCCACCAACTTTCCCCACCCCTTAAAGTACATTTCCTGGGCAATGTGTTCTAAATATACCTGGAGGATACATTTAAAATAATTATGTTTTTAATGTGGTGGCATATAAACACATATAAAGGGAAGTAAAGATTCACTAAGTTTCTGAAACTATCAAAATGATGACACCAATAAAGACACATTTTAGCAAGTTGTATAAATTTAATACTTATAAAAAACACTAATAAACTATGCAAAGAAACACCTCAGAATAAGATGCATCAATCAAAATTAATTGCAGTAAATTTTCAAGTAATCAATAGCAAGGCAGGATAAATAAAACAAAAACCAAAATAGACAAAACCAAGAGAAAAAAAGAAAAGAAAAGAAATAAAATGGTGATCTTGAAACACATAACTTAGCAACAGTTAAATTAAATGTAAAAAGTCTAAATACAGGAACTAAAGGATACCAAGGGGCACAACACATTTAAACAAATGAAAAAACACACATAGTCTATCTGTATTTCACTTCAAACATAATAATAGATAAGTGGAAAGAAAAATAATAGAAAATGCATATTTGCAAATATTCATTTTAAAAAGAACAAGTAGTTATATTTACATCGAAGCACACTTCAAAACTAGAAAATTATCAGATACAAAAAGAAAAAGTTAATCAACAAAGAATACATTATAATGCTAAATGTGTGTAAACCAAACCAAAGAGCTGCAAAATATGTGAAGCAAAAATCAGTAAAAGAGAAATATAAAAATGCATGTCTATATTTGGTGATGCCAACTCTTATGGTTTATATATTAGGTTTCCCCAAAAATATCATCTGTGAGACATGCAAAAAAGTTTAAAGGTAAAATCATTGCATTATGAGAGCCTTAACCTAATCAGTGCATTAATCCCCTGAAAAAATATTAACAGGATGGTGACTGCAGGCAGGTAGGGTGTGGCTGGAGTAGGTCATTGGGATTGTATCTTTGAGGCATATATTTTGTCCTGTTGAGCCTCGCTTAGTCTCCCTGGACTTCCTGATTGTCGGGTCCTGAGCTGCTTTCCTGCTCCATAGACTTCCTCCATGATACTCTGCCTCACCTCTGGCACAGAGCAAATGAGTTGGCCATCTATGGATTGAGATCTCTGAAACTGTAGATCCTCTAAAATTGTTTTTGTCAGTTCTTTTGGTCATATCAGTAGAAAAGCCAAGTAAAACACCAACACACCTGTCTCAACAATGAAAAAAGAATACACATATAATACTACTCAGCAAACTTCATCTTAACTATACAAGGTATTCTGTGATCATAATGAGAAAAAAAAGAAGTTAATAAGAGAAAAATATCAGGAAAGTCTCCAAAGAGTTGGAAATTAAACAGTATACTCCTAAATGATTCAAGCAATGCCTTAATCAAAATCAAAAATAAGTAGAAATGAAGAAAATGAAAATACAGTATATGAAAATCTGTCGAACACCGCTTACTCAGCAGGGCAGAGAGAAATTTATAACACTAAATGCTTACATAAGAAAAATTGAAAAATTCAAGTCAACAATTTAACCTCCCAGTTCAAGAAACTAGAAAACCAAGAACCAAATAAACTCAAAGAGAAAAGGAAATGAATAATAAGGATAAGACCAGAAATCGATTAAATTAAAAGAGAAACCAATAGGAAAAGTCAATAAAGGAAAAAGCTTTCTCTATGATAAAACTGACTGATCTCTAGCAAGACTGACAAAAGAAGAAAGGAGAGGATCTATAAATCACAAAATTAGGAATAAAAGAGAGGATATAACTTCCAACATTGCATACATCAAACAGGAAATTAGAGAATGGAATGCAAAAACTGCACACAAGAATTTGGCAACTTACATGAAATAGACCAATTTCTGGAAAAAATTAAAACCACAACAATCCACCCACTATGAAACTAATGATTTGACTGTCCCTAAATCTATTAGAAAATTAAATTCAGAAATTAAAAATTATAAAAAAAATTTAAGACTATGTAATATAATTGAGGAATCCTATCATATCTTTAAAGAAGAATTAATGTTAATTCTATGCAATTTTATGCAGAAAATAGAAGAGAAAGAAATATTTCCCATTTTTTTTAATAAAGTCTGTATTGCCCAGGTAACCAAGAAAGACAAAACAGTTTTAAAAAACAATCATCACACAAACATTCTTCATAAGTTTAAATGCAAAAACTCAATAAAATATTAACAAATTAAATTAATCAATACATAACAAAATCAACAAGGTTTATACCAGCTGTAAAAGGCTGGCTCTACATATAAATTTAATCAATTTATCCATGAAAAAACAAGTGAAGAAGAAAAAAATCACATAATCAAATCAATTAATTATGAGAAAGAAAATGACAAATTTTAACAGCATCATAATAAAAAAATCTCATAAAATAGGAATACAAACCATCATTCTAACTTTGTGAGGAAATTATTTTTTTAAACCCTACAGCTGGTCTGGAGTCATAGCTCAGTGGTAGAGCACTTGCCTGGCATGTGTGTGGCACTTGGTTCCATTCTCATCACCATATAGAAGTAAAATAAAGATATTGTGTCCATCTACAAATATATATATTTTATATATATATATATATATATATATATATATATATATATATATATGTACACATATATATAATATATAAAACATATATATAAACCTACAGCTAAGTTTATTCTGAATGGTGGAATAAAAATGCATTTCCCTGAGATCAAAAACGAGGCAAGGGTGTGTGCTCTCACCAGTCTCATTCAACATAGCACTGAAAGGTGTAGTCACTGCAATAAGGCAGTAACAAAGAAGGAAAGGACTCAAACACTTTGAAGAATAAATAATGCCACCACACTAGTTTTAGAACACATGAAAGTTTATATATAGAAAAATTTAAATAAATCAATGAAAAGTGAAACCTCCAAGAACTAAGTGCCATATTTGAAAATACTGTAGGATTTTAGATAAGTATGTGTATCTATATACTAGCAATGCACACATGAGCCACGAAATTGAAAAGGCAATGCATTTGTAATTGCTAGTGTGTGTAAAATAAGTTTAAGTCCAACAAGACATTAATGCATAGGACTTGTAGGATAAGAGTTAAATTCATGAAATAATTTTTTAAAATATGTAAACATATGGCAAGACACACTTTGTCCAAGTATTGAAAGATAAAAAATAATAAATATGCCACTCTCTTCAAATTGATATAAATATTTTACACAATTTCTATAAAATTTCCCACAAAATATTTTAGAAATAAATACATTTTTCTAAAATCTATATAGACAGAAAAAGTAAAAATAACTGAAACTATTTTGAAAAATGAAAGAATACGTCTATCCTATTTCAAGACATTTACAATAACTTACACCATGTTGTGTTTAAGTATAGTGATAGACACGTAGATCAATGAAATATAGAATAGAAAACCCAAGAAGAGAAATACACAAATATGCCCCACTGGTTTTGACTTAGGTGCAAAAGAAATTCAGTGGAGAAAGAATATTTTTTTCAACAACGGTGCCAGGGCCATACATCTGCACAGAGAAGAAAATGAACTTGAACCTACACCTCACACCTTGCCCCCAAAATTGGATTGTGAACCTACGTATGAAACATAATTATAAAACTTATATAAAATGTATGGGAAATCCTCAAGATTTAGAGCTAGGCAAAGAACCCTTAGACTTCAAAACAAAAGGATAAAAGGATAAACAAAAACATAAAAGGATATGCTGACGAGCTAGACTTCATCACTATTTAAAACTTTGCTTTGTGAAAAATCCTGTTATGAGAGTGAAAAACTGAGTGACAGACTTGGAGAAAGTATTTTCAAAACACATACTTGACAAAAAAAAAATGTCTTGACTATGTAGGTATCTTTCAAAACTCAGAGCATGGGGTTATAGCTCAGGTGGTAGAGCCATACTCAGGCCGAGCATGCATGAGTACTTAATTTAACAGTAAAAGGACAAACAATCCAATCAGAAAAAAAAAAAAAATCCAAAAGATACAAGCAGACATTTCACTGAGAAAAATGTACAGGAAGAAAACACACACATTAAACTCAACTTCACAAATCTTATGAAATACAAATTTAAATGATAAGATATCATTCCATACATATCAGAAAGGATAAAAAATGACCAAACTAAGTGCCAGGAATGATTCAAGGAAATAGAACCACTGATACATGGTGGGACTATGAAAAGGTACAGCCATTTTGAAAGTGGTTTGAGCCTAACAGTAGCACTCCAGATCACTTATCACAGAAATGTAAAAACATGTTCACAAAATGTTCAGAGCTGCTGTATTTGTAATATCCAATGAACTGAAAATAACCTAGATATTCTTCAATGGGTGGATAGTTAAGCTGCAGTGCATTCATATCCATGGAATACTAACCAGTAGTTTTTAAAAAGAATGTACTATTGAGACACACAACAACTTATCCCCAAAGAATTATTTGAATGGGGGAAAAAAAAGTCAATCCCTAAAGATTATATAATGTATGTATCTTATTCAACTTTTTTGCTTCTGTGACCAAAATATATAACAAAAACCATTTTTGAGAAGGAAAAGTTTATTGGCTGCTCACAATTTCAGAAGTATCAAGTCCATAGATGGCTAACTCCATCTGAACCGTTGGTGAGGCAGAATATCATGGCAGAAGGGTGTAGAAGAAAGCAATTCAGAATATAACAATCAGGAAGCAAAAAGAGCTGACACCTTGAGTTTGGACTTCTGACCTGCAGAATTGTGAAAGAATGAAATTCAGTTTCCAAGCCACTAAGTTTGGGTAACTAGTCTTCTTGCTCAACAGGGACAAAACAGGGGCCAAGAATAAGAAGTGGGTGGACTTTATAGTACAGGAACAAATACATGCTACAAAAAGTCATTATGGGGGATTCTTATAAATTATAAAACTATGTATCTTCCTTATTCTATGTGCATGTCCCTATTCTCATTGTAATCTTGTACTGCAAATTTGCATTAGGGGAAGGAGGATAAAATATACATGGGATTTGTCTGCATTATTTCTTACAACTGCATGGGAATCTATAGTTATCTTAAAACATAAAGTTTATTTTTTAAAAAACTCTTTGACGAAGAATACATACTAAGTTTAAAAAGATAAAAGTGTGAATATACCATGTTTTAGACAGAAAAAAATGTTAAGCACCACACATTTTTATATCTAGAAGTACCTTATTAATATTCCTGAATTGTTTTGTGTTGAGCATATGCTAGAATAACCTTGGTTCCGCGCATCTGGCTGCTCTTTAAACTTCATTTGTTCCTCACTCAGAATTGGATGATGACCAAAAGGAGGGCTACATGGTGGGAAAGCAAAATGAAGCAGAGCTGGCAACACAGACCCCCAGGAGGATTGGGCTCCAGGCTACTTAATCCCAGCCGCACACCTGGCTCATGTCTGAAGTGGTCACCTGTGGAGCACTTTCATTAGGATTTCTCTTGGGTCACACACTTTTATTTGATGGAGCCATGAAAAGTAGGTGTCCCTTAGTCCTTATCCTGGGAATGAACAATAATAATAAAGGTTGGATCCTTCTTTGAAAATAAATTTCAATATGGCGCAAAGCCTCCTGCTTCCTCTGTGGTTTTGGCTTATGATTTCAGCAAGAGTAGCTTGTGGAGGATGTAGTAACTCAGGCTCCAACAGATGCGATTGTTCCAGAGCTTTGTCCTCCCCTGCCACATGCCCTTGGGTAAGTCACGAAGCCACTCTGTTTTCTTGTTTATAATTTGAGAAAATGGCCAGCTGTGCTTCCCAGGAATATTTCTTACTCTGCAAATGTGCCCAAATCTGTTAGAAGTGAAAGAAATGTTTTCAGATGCCCATAGAAGTTAATTTCTTTCCAAATTCAAGTGGCATTGACTTTTACTGATGTCTTGTAGTATATCTATACTTTACATTTCTTTTCTTGCAGTATTGTAAGGTTGGATTCATATTTGGTCATAAAATATTTTTATCAAAAATATTGATAGAGATGATCAACTTCTAGACTTCCAGCATTAGGAGCTCTACTAAACTTGCTCCCCAGCAAAAATACAGCAGCCCCCCCCCCTTACCTGCATTTCTGTATCCCACATCTTTCATTACCTATGGTCAACTGCAGTCCTAAAATACTGAATGGAAAATTCCATAGATAAACAATTCATAAGTTTTAAATTGTGCACCATTCTGAATAGTGTGATGAAATATTTTGCCATCCTAGCTGAGTCATTAATCATCCCTTTATCCAGCACAACTACATTATATAGTCCTTTAGTACCCATCTCAGTTATAAGACTGACTGTTGTGATTTTTCCCTTTGTGTTCAAATAGAGCTTGTTTTACTTAAAGTGATAATTATTCTTCATATTACTAGTCATTACTGTTAATCGCATTCTCTGGCTTATTTACAAATTAAACTTACATGTGTTTATCTCATTAAACTTGAGTGTATATGTATGGGGGAAAATATCATATATAGGGTTCAGTATTATCTGTAGTTTCAGGCATTCACTGGGTCTTGGGATATATCCTTCACAGTAAGGGTTCTCAAAAATAGTGAAAAATATCTTTAAACGAACTTTTTTTTTTTTGCAAAGGGGGGATACCAGGGATTGAACTCAAGGGCACTTGACCACTGAGCCACATCCCCAGTCCTATTTTGTATTTTATTTAGAGACAGGGACTCACTGAGTTGCTTAGCACCTCACTTATGCTGAGGCTGACTTTGAACTCATGATCCTTCTTCCTCAGCCTTCCAAGCCACTGGGATAGAACTACTATCAATGCCTCTGGAATTATCCTAAAGGAAAAGATCAAATGAAAGAGAGAGAGAGAGAGAAAGGGGGGAGGGAGAGACCTATTTAAGTCAATCTATAAAAGTTAAGTGAGAAAACATGAGTTTATGGTATTTAAACAAGATTGCTCTCTCCCTCCACCTTCCAGCTCAACAAGGCAGAAATTCCACATCAGACTGCTACCACCGAGAACACAAAGCTCCATCTCCTACCAGGTTCCAAATGGAAGACAGTCTCCCAGGTAAGGGCGAGCCCTTAGCATGTCATCCTGGTTCTAGTTGACTGTTGCTGAGTCCAAATCCCAGGTGAATACACTGTGTTCTTTTCTTCTATCCACTTCCTATTCAGGTAACAAAGGATGTATGCTTAATGGGACAGACTAAGGTTACTAGCTGGTCTTGCTAAGTCCATGTCAGAAGAGGTAAACTGAGAGGACCTCAGGCTTCTTCCATACCCTCCAACTGAGGGCTCCCTTCCCATCATATATGTGTGTGAAGGGGAAGTTGAGAAGAAGATTTTCATTGTCCCCATTTCCAGGTACAGAGCTCTGAGTCTAATATTTGCCTCTAGGTAGAAACAGCCCATAAAACAAAGAACTGTAATCTCTTTCCAAAGGAATTAACTTCATTTGCAGCAGAACATGGAGAGGGTCAAGACCTAGGATGCTCACAAGGACAGTGAAATTTATAGTCTAAGACAACCGAGAGATTTGTGGATTTAATGAAGTTGGGGTATAGCATACAGTTAGCTTTCAAGAGAGAAATCCAGAAATGAGAAAACCTGGAGAATCCTCCTGGCATCAGGAGAAGAATCAAATACTGACCTTAGAACTTATTTCTTTGGAGAAAGCACAATTTGAGTAAATTAGAAGGTAGAGCAGTTAATTCACCAGTGAATTATTGAAAACAACAGAGCAATCAGTCAGAAATTAGTAAGATTTAACAGCTGAATATGAAAAGGGAAAGGGAGAAAGAGAATTTTATCAGTACTACTCTAAACCTGTGGTGCCTATGAATAGCCCCAAGGTTGTGATTCCCCAAAGATCATATCAGTGTGTTAGGACTGTGTGTGTAGGAGAAGGGTCAAGAGACTTCACTAAAATAGTCTAGCCAGTCACTAAGCAAGTCAACAAGCAAATAATAAGTATCTCCAGGGGGGAGGTAATACCTGAGATTCCATAATATATTGTTTTTAATGCCTAGTTTCTAAAAATGAGAACAACAACCAAAAAAGAAATGAACCATGCAAAGAAATAGGAAAGTTCAACCTATGTTCTGGGGAAAAAAAAAATATGAACTACTTATCAGAGTGACCAAGAGTAGGATTAAATACAAAAAGGCTCCAAATATCCATTACAAATATGTACACAGACTAAAGAAAAAACTGATTAAGAAAATAAAGAAGGCTTGATGACAATGTCTCATAAAACATAGAATATCAATAAAGGTAAAGAAAATATAATGAACAAAATAAAAATCAAGAAACCAAAAAGTACAACAATTGAACTTAAAAAGTTGCTAAAGGCACTTAATTCATACTAACAAAATAAATCATTAGCGAGTTTGAATATTACAGAGAATAAAAAGGGAAATGAATAATGAACAGAGAAATACTCAAAGAAATCTGGGAAATTATTAGGAGTACCAACCTACACAAACTTGGATTACCAGAAATAGCAGATGTAGAAGTAAACAGAAAAGATATCTATTTAAAAAAAAGAGCTGAAACCTTCCCAAATTTACTGTGAAACAATAACTTACACAATAAGGAAGCTCAACAAACTCTTAAGTAGGTTAAATGCAGATATATACATATAGACAGATATTTTAAAATTCTGAAAGCCAAAGGCAAGGAGAGAATTTGAAAGCCACAGTAGAAAAGTGACCCGTCACATTCTCATTGGATCAATAGCTGACTTATCAGCAGAAACAACTGATGCTAAAGGACAGTGGAATCACGTGTTCTAAATGCTCAAATTAAAAAATGACAATCAAGAACCCAGCTGGGCATGATGATGCACACCTGTAATCCCACAGGCACAAGAGGCTGAGGCAGGAGGATCATGAGTTCAAAGCAGCCTCAGCAACTTAGCTAGGTGCTAAGCAACTGAGCAAGACCCTGTCTCTAAATATACATATACACAAAAAAGAACCAGGGATGTGGCTCAGTAGTTAAGTGCCCCTGAATCCCGAGTATAGGAAAAAAAAAATTAAAATCTATACAGCAACATTATTCTTTGAAAAATTAAGATGAAATAAAGACTTTTCCAGATCAATAAAAATATAAAGAATATGGCACCACTAAAAAATTAAAACTAGGGATCAAATGTGGTGGGCTAGCAGGAGGCTATATGCTGTGTCATTCTGTGACCTGGGATTCAAGTAGTGGAAGTACTGTTTCTCTGCGAGCTATAAGAGGGCCCCCAACAGCTGCTCCCACACAGGAATCCCAGCCACCATGTTCACACAGGACCCCTGGCCACTTGCCCATGCAGGACCTCCAGCCACCTGTGTAGGAATCCTGGCTGCCACCCATGTGCAGGACCTCTGGCCACCACTCCCATGTGGACCCCCATCTACCAACATGGGGATCCCCCCATCACCTCCATCTTGGGACACTGCAACCACTGCCATAGTCCCCTACACACAATACTCTGCAACTGGGGACACCACACAGGGTCTGGAGACAGCCACCAGGCATAACACTGCATGTCAGAGAGCTGTATCTCACCACCGGACACCCCATCTTTGAAAGCAGCTGTTTCCATCTTAGGACATATTTGTCGCCATCTTTAGTTGGGCAACTCCCAGCATGGGACACTGGCTGGGGCCCAGAAGCAATATTAAGGTACCTATAGTCCCCAGATCCTCCCTCTCTTCTAGAGCCACTAACCTGGCACACAGGGCTTCTATGCAGCAGGTCTGGTCCATAATTCGCAAAACCCGGTCCTGAACTGCCCAATACAAAACAGCTCTCTGCCATGGATGCATGGTCCTCAGAGCACAGCCCACAAGACCTCCTGAGAGAGAGGTTCCTGATTGGGAAGTAGAAAGGTAGAGGGTGAGTGAGATACAGTTTAGAGACTAAATGAGTGACCAAGAATTGTGAGGTCTATGTAAAGAAATAGTAATAAAGAAAGGGAGACAGAGAGACAAGGTGCAGAGGCAGGGAAGGTGGAAAGATACAGAACTCCAAAAAAACAATCCTTGTATCTTTCTTCAAACCAAAAGGCCATGTTTATTTATAACAGTAGTTTACATTAGGTTGTCAGTACCATAACCACATTGTTGTTTAGAGTATGAGTAAGGTTGCTTATTCTGCAGTTACATTTCATAGTTACAATATGCAATGTTAGGAGATTTTTGCTGTTCTTAAGAAAGTGCATTGTCTGAAGTTACTGTTAAGCCCGCAGATCCAGGGGCACCTGAGCTTGGTGAAACATTGTATTTATCAAGCAAGCAAGTTCCTTTATTCCCAGGAATTATGTGCCTAAGATTAAGGTCAAAGCTGATAAGATTCTAGCATGGAGGGCATTACCATAGTTTCATCCTATGCTTTTCCACAAAAACTTTCCAAGGCATCAAGCATGCTACAGCCATGAACTCATCAGGGACCCGAATCCCAAACACAGAACTCCTACAGGTCTACAGGCAATATAAGGAGATAAGACCAGGCACCCACATTGCACAAGCAGTTCCCAAAGGAGATCCTTGGGGTGCAGTCTCCCATCAACAAGCAAGTGCTATACCTCACCTCCCAGGATCTCTGCCCCCAAGACCAGCCCTCCCACCTTAATAACCTCACCATCTTGAGGGTGGAGATACCAGAAAACAACAGACAACCCCACTTGTTGGATGAGAAGGGAAGCAGGAAAGATACTGAACTCCAACAAAAACAATCCCTGTATCTTCCTTCAAGATTTTTTTCTTCCCTTTTTTCTTTTTCTTTTCTCTCTCTCTTCTACTGCCCACACATCCCCAACATCTGTAAAACCAAGTATTTTTCTTGAATTAGGGTACTGAGGACTGGGGTATCTGAATAGTATATTATAGTTTTATTATATATTCTTTCATTATCTATTTTTACATTTTTTATTTTTCTTAATATTTATGTTTCTTTAATTTTTGTGCTTTCTCTATTGTCTTCCCACTTACTTGTCTACCCCAAATCACTTTCTCTCCTTTCTCCTGCTACTAGCCAACTTCTTTAGATTCCTCTTTCACACTTCCTAACATCTAATAATTCTATAGCCTCCAACTTCCTAACATCTCATCCTATACCTCACCCCGGGTTCTCTCTTTGTCCACCATCAGAAACTGTAGATCCTTTTGCAAATCTACCATGAATGTTGTAGGTAATAATTGAGCTCACCATTTCTGTATATTGTGTCAAAACCATAAATGACTTAATAGCAGCTATTTCATTTAAGGCTATCTATTGTTTGTATTGGGATCTATTAATATTGTCCTTCCCCTTAAAGGAGAGGTATGGAAACCCTGCAGGGACACTATAAGCCTGTAGTTAAATACTGTAATTCTTGGATCCACAGTTTTAGAAGGAGAGACACATGAACAACATGAAAAACCTAGGAAAGAAAGTACCCCAAACAAACCAAGATATTACATTATTAGAATCCATGGCCAGCACAACAGAAGAAATGACGGAGAATGAGTTAAGGATGTACATCATTAAAATGTTCTGTGAATTAAAGGATGATATAAGAGAGCAAATACAAGCAGCAAAAAGATCATTTCGATAAAGAGCTATATAAACAAATACAGGAAGCAAAGGATTACTTCAATAAGGAGATAAATATTCTGAAAAATTACCAAACAGAAATCCTTGAAATGAAAGAAACAATAAAGCAAAATAAAAACTCTACAGAAAGCACCAGCACCAGATTAGATCACTTGGAAGACAGAACCTCAGACAATGAAGACAAAATATATAATCTTGAAAATAAAGTTGACCACACAGTGAAAATGGTAATAAACCATGAGCAGAACAATCAAGAATTATAGGATAACATAAAAAGACTAAATTTAAGAACTATTGGGATACAGGAAGGCATAGAGTTACAACCAAATGAATGAACAAGCTCTTCAATGAAATAATATCAGAAAATTTTCAAACATAAAGAATGAATGGGAAAATCAAATACAAGAGGCTTACAGGACACCAAATGTACAAAATTACAACAGATCTACACGAGGGAACATTTTAATGAAAATGCCTAGCATACAGGATAAGGAGAGAATTTTAAAAGCAATGAGAGAAAGGAATCGGATTACATATAAGGGGAATCCCATAAGGATGTCTGCAGGTTTTTCAACCCAGACCTTGAAAACCAGAAGATCCTGGAACAACATATACCAAGAACTGAAAGAAAATGGATGCCATACAAGAATCTTATATCCAGCAAAATTTAAGCTTTAGATTTAATGAGGAAATAAAAACCTTCCATTATAAACAAAAAGAATTTACAATTAGAAAGCCTGCACCAAAGAATATCCTTGGCAAAATATCCCATGAGGAGAAAACAAAAAACAACAATGAAAATCAGCAAAGGGAGGTATTACCCTAAAGGAAAATCCAATCAAAGGAAAAAATCAAGTCAGATTAAACACCAAAAATAAACAAAATGACCAGGAACACAAATTATGTCTCAATAATAACCCTGAATGTTAATGGCCTAAACTCACTAATTAAAAGACATAGACTGGCAGTTTGGATTTAAAAAAAAGACTCAACAATATGCTGCCTTCAAGAGACTCATCTCATAAGAAAAGACATCCACAGTCTGAAGATGAAACGTTGGGAATAAATATACCACTCACATGGATAGTGCAAACAAGCAGGGATTTCTATCCTTATATCAAATGAAGTAGATTTCAAGACAAAGCTAATCAAAAGGGATAAAAAAGGATATTTCATACTGCTTACAGGAACCATGCATCAATAAGACATAACAATTATTAATATATATGCCCCAAACAATGGAGCATCTACATTCACCAAACAAACTCTTGTCAAGTTCAAGAGTCAAATAGACCACAACACAATAATTCTGAGTGACTTTAATACACTTCTCTCAGAACTTAACTGTTCTTCCAAACAAAAGCTAAACAAAGAAATTAAGGAACTTAATAATACAATTAATAAATTAGACTTAAGAGACATATATAGAATATTCTATCCATCAATGAGTGAATACACTTTCTTCTCAGCAGCACATGGATCCTTCACTAAAATAGACCATATATTATGCCACAAAGCAACTCTTAGCAAATACAAACAAGTAGAGATACTACCCTGCAGTCTATCAGATCATAATGGAATGAAATTAGAAATCAATGATAAAATTAAAAATAGAAGACACACCTACACCTAGAGACTAAATAATATGCTATTGAATGAAAGACATGAAAGAAGAGATCCTTAGAGGTAAATGTGAACATAGACGCAAAGTATCAAAATCTCTGGGACACTATGAAGGTAAGTTCATTGCATGGAGTACATTCCTTAAAAGAAGAAAAACTCAACAAATATCTGACCTAACATTAAATCTCAAAGCCCTAGAAAAAAGAACAAATCAACACCAAAAGCAGTAGAAGACAGGAAATAACTAAAAGTAGAGATGAAATTGAAACAAACAAACGAAAAAAAACAATTGAAAAACATGACAAAACAAAAAATTAGTTCTTCGAAAAAAATAAATAAAATTGACAAACCCTGAGCCATGCTAACAAAGAGAAGGAGAGAGAAAACTCAAATTACTAACATCTGTGATGAAAAAGAAATATCATGATGGACTCTACAGAAATACAGAAGATAATTAGAAATTATTTTGAAAACTAGTACTCCAATAAAATAGAGAATATCAAAGGCATTGACAAATTTCTAGAGTCATATGGTTTTCCCAAACTGAATCAGGATGATATACACAAGTTAAAACAGATCAATTTCAAGCAATGAAATAGAAGATGACTTCAGGAGTCTACCAACTAAAGAAAGCCCAGGACCAGATGGATGCACAGCTGAGATCTACAAGACCTTGAAAGAAGACTGAATACTAAAACTCCTCAAATTATTTCATGAAATAGAAAAAGAGGGAACACTTCCAAACTCATTCTATTAAACCAATATCACCCTGATTCCAAAACCAGACAAAGACACATCAAAGAATGAAAATGTCAGACCAATATCTCTAAAGAACATAGATGCAAAAATTTTCAATAAAATTCTGTCAAGTCAAATACAAAGACATATCAAAAAATAGTGCACCATGATCAAGTGGGGTTCATCCCAGGGATGCAAGGTTGGTTCAACATACAGAAATCAATAAATGTAATTCATCACATCAATAGACTTAAAGATAATAATCATAGGATCACCTCAATAGATGCAGGAAAAGCATTTGACAAAATATAGCACCCCTTCATGTTTAAAACACTAGAAAAACTAGGGATAAAAGGAACATATCTCAACATTGTAAAATCTGTCTATGCTAAGCCCCAGGCCAATATTATTTTAAATTGAGAAAAATTGAAAACATTCCTTCTAAAAACTGGAAAAAGACAGGGATGCCCTCTTTCACCACTTCTATTTAGCAAAATTCTTCAAACTTTAGCTAGGGCAATTAGACAGATGAAAAAAAATTAAAGGGATACAAATAGGAAAATAATTCAAACTATCACTATTTGCTGACAACATAATTCTATACCTAGCGAATCCAAAAAAAAATCACCAGAAGACTTCTAGAACTAATAAATGAATACAGCAAAGTAGTAGGGTATAAAATCAACACCCATAAATCAAAGGCATTTCTGTATATCAGTGACAAATTCTCTGAAAGAGAAACTAGGAAAACTACTACATTTTCAATAGCCTCAAAATAAATAATATACTTGGGAATCAACTTAATGAAAGAGGTGAAAGAACTCTACAATAAAAAATACAGAATTCTAAAGAAATAAATTAAAGGAGACCCTAGAAGATGGAAAGATCTCCCTGGTTCTTGGATAGGCAGAATTAATATTGTCAAAATGACCATACTACCAAAAGCACTATACAGAATTAATGCAATTCCAATCAAAATCCCAATGACATTCCTCATAGAAATAGAAAAAAGCAATCATGAAATTCATCTGGAAAAATAAGAGACCCAGAATAGCCAAAGTAATCCTTAGCAAGAAGAGTGAAGCAGGTGGTATCACTATATCAAACCTTAAACTATACTACAGAGCAATACTAACAAAAACAGCATGCTATTTACACCAAAATAGAATCATAGACCAATGGTAAAAAATAGAGGACACAGTTATCTCATACTAGACAAAGGTGCCAAAAGTATATTGGAGAAAAGATAGCCTATTCAACAAATGGAGCTGGGAGATCTGGAAATCCATATGCAAAAAAAAAAAAAAATGTAATTAAGTCCCTATCTGTCACCATGCACAAAATTCAACTCAAAATGGATCAATGACCCAGGAATTAAAGCAGAGACGCTGTGTCTAATAGAAGAAAAACTAGGCCCAAATCTTCATCATGTCAGATTAGGCCCTGACTTCCTTAATAAGACACCTATAGCTCAAGAAATAAAATCAAGAATCAATACAAGGAATGGATTCAAAGTGAAAAGCTTTTTCTCAGCAAAAGAAACAATCAGTGAGGTGAAGAGAGAGCCTACACCTTAGAAGCAAATTTTTACCACATGCACATCAGATAGAGCACTAATCTCTAGAATTTACAAAGAATTCAAAAAACTTAACACAAAAAAAAAAATCAAATAACCCAATCACAAAAAGGGCCAAGGAACTGAACAGACAATTCTCAGAAGATAATATACAATCGATCAACAAATATATGAAAAATTATTCAACATCTCTAGCAATTAGAGAAATGCAAATCAAAACTACTCTAAGATATCATATCACTCCAGTCATAATGGCAGCTATTATGCATACAAACAACAATAAGTGTTGTTGAGGATGTGGGGAAAAAGGCATAGTCATACATTGCTGGTGGGACTGCAAATTGGTGCAGCCAATATGGAGAGCAGTATGGAGATTCCTTGGAAACCTGGGAATGGAACCACCATTTGATCCAGCTATGCCACTCCTTGGTCTATACCCAAAGGACTTAAAAACAGCACACTACAGGGACAAAGCCACATCAATGTTTATAGCAGCACAATTCACAATAGCCAAACTGTGGAGCCAACCTAGATGCCCTTCAGTAGATGAATGGATAAAGAAACAGTGATATATATACACAATAGAATATTAGTCAGCCTTAAAAGAGAATACTTTTCTCTTTTAAGAGAGTGGAGTGGAGCATGGGAGGAATGGAGGAACTTTAAATAGGGCAAAATGGAGGGGGCATAGGGGTAAGAATGATGGTGGAATGAGATGGACATCGTCACCTTAAGTACATGTATGAAGACACAATGGTGTGACTCCCCTTTGTGTACAACCAGAGACGTGAAAAATTGTGCTTTATACGTGTACTATGAATTGAAATGCCTTCTGCTGTCATGTATAACAAATTAGAGTAAATAAATAAATTTAAAATTAAAAAAAAAGAATATGGCAGCAGCAAACTCATCTTGCAAAAATAATTTTTAAAAAACACTGAGACAAAAAGAAAATGAACCCGGGCAGCCATTGAAATCCATAAGAAAGAACACAGAATATAAAGGAATGTAATTATGTAATTATTTTAAAAGCACATATTCATGTATTTTCTCCTTTAAAAGACTTAAAAAGCAATTATACAAAATAATATGTATAGAATGCACCGTTGGGCCTCTGCTATGTAGATATGTGAATGTAATTTAGGTGTTCCATATTTGCCAGTAATAGCACAAAGGGGTTAAGACCAAGCGAAGCTCTGTTAGATAAGGCAATCACTGCAGATGGTAAATTAATAATTATAGCAATGTATAGCTCAGCTCATAACATTAAGGGATATAATTATGTAACAATTATATCATTGAGAAAGTAAAAAATAGAGAGCTGTGTAGTAGTGCTATGATCCACAAGCTGTGTCCTTCTAAGATTCACATTTAAATTGAATCCTCATTGTGGTGCTGGGCCTTCTGGTAAGTAAGTCATGAGGACTCTGCCTTGTGGTAGGGATTAAATGTTTTTATAAAAGAGGCTTCAGAGCACTGCCTGGCCGGCCACCTGTCTCCCTCTGACACATGAGAACAGAGTTCTGCTTCCTTTTCTGTGTTGTATGGACATCCCATCAGGCAACAAATCTGCTGGTGCCCTGATCTTGGCCTTCTCCACCTACAGGGAATAAATTTCTGTTGTTTGTAAATTACCTGGTCTAAGGTATTTTGTTATAGCAGCAGAAGAAGACAAAGACAAGGAGTAGTGTTGCTAAATGTCACTGGAATATAACTTGTTCACATCTAAAGATAAATCTAATAAGTTTAGATGCGTATGGTGAGAGTAATCAACTAGAAAATAACTTTCAAAATATACCAAAAAATCATTAAGGAAATTTAAATGCTACATTAGAAAATGTCACTTAATGAAATTCAGAGAAACAAAACAGGCATTGATGAAGAAAAAAAATAAAACAAAAAAAAAATACAATGATAGGTATAAATCTAGTTTTACAATATTACCATTTAATGTGCATGGATTGAACAATCTAAAAGCTTTATATCCAAAAAATACATTAAAATTAAAAAATATGAACAAAGATAAACATCAGCTTAAAGGGATATGAAATAACTATATCATTATCAGAGAACATGGACTTCAAAACTGGAAAACTGGATATCCACAAACAAAAAATAAAAACAACGAAGTTGAAGCCCCTACCTCACATGCTATGCAAAAAAAAAAAAAAAAAAATACATAAAATGGATCAAAGACATGAATGTAAAAAGAAAAATGTTAAAACTCAGAATCTCTGGGAGAAAACAGAAGGGTAAATGTTTATGACCTTGGATTTAGGATTTGACAAAAAGATTCTTGAATATGTTATAAGATAATCACAGGTATCAAAAGAAAAAATAGGTAAATTGATCTTCTCAAAACTCAACACTCTTTAATAGCAAAAGACACCATCAAAAATGTGAAAATATAACCTACAGAATGGGAGAATGGATTTACACGTATTTATTTTTAAAGCTAAATTGCATTTAAAAATCTATTGGGAAAAAGGAAGCCCAAGATCTCAATAGATAATTCTCCAAGGAAAAAAAAAATACCAATGGCCAATCAATACATGAAAAAAATTCTCAACATCACTAGGTATCAAAGAAATGCACATCAAAACCACAATAAGAAACAATTTCACACCCACTATGATGGCTAAAATCAGAAACTTAAGAAATAACAGTCATTATCAAGAATTTGGAGAAGTTGGAACCCTCATATACTGGTGAGAATAGAAAATGGTGCAGTTGCTTTGAAAAACAATCTAACAATTCCTCAAAAGATTAAATTTAGAATAACCATGTAATATAGCAATTCCACTCCTAGACATGTTCTGGAGCAGAAAGGCAACATAGGTTCACACAAAAACTTTGACACAAATTGTTATAGCCAAAAGGTAAAAACAATTCAAACGTCCACAGACAGATAAACAGAATATCATATAGCCACATATTGGAATATTATGTGGTCATGAAAAGAAATGAAATACTGATACATGCTACAACATAGATGAACTCTGAATACATTATTCTAAGTGAAATAAGCCAAAGACCATGTTGTCAAAATTTATTCCATAGAAGTCCAGAGCCATGAAACCAATAGAGATAAAAAAAATACATTAATGGTTACTTAGGGTTGAGGAATAGGGAAATTAAATCTAAAAAGATAGCATTTCTGTTTTGCATTTTTTAGCAATTTTACTTTATTTGTTTCTTTAAATTTATTTTACTAGTACATAAAAATATTAAAATTGTATATATTAAAGGGGTATCATGTGATATTTCTAAAATCGCCCATAGTAATGGTTGTATATGTCTGTGAATGTACTAAAAACCCTTGAATTGTGTACTTTAAATGAGTGAATTATAGGGTATGTGGAGTATATATCAATAAACTTGTTTTCTAAAAATCATGATGGTAGAGGTTATCTGCATAAACATAAGGAAAGTCCATTCCATGGTAAGACTCATTGTTTGTTTGGTAATTTCAGAAGTATGCTTTCTGGGTGTCCCATTTCCTGGACTTTGACAGACCTATTTACTCTGTACCAGGTACATACCCCCTTTAGTCTTCTGCCCTGTCCCTTTCCTCTGCCTGGAACACGTGGCCAGATGTCCACATTCATGGTGTTCTCAGCTCCCTCAAGACAGAGCAAGTGTCAAAAATTACCTGATCACTCATTTTTGAAATTGCAATCCCTCTCTTTAATGGTATTAATCCCCTGATTTAGCAACGTTTTTCATTTAACATAGCTTATCTTTTTCTTTCTTCTTTTTTCTTGGTACCACAGATTGAACCCAGGGATGCTTTACCACTGAGCCACATCCCCAGCCCTTTTTTATATTTTATTTAGAGGCAGGGTCTCACTGAATTGCTTAGGGTCACACTAAATGCAGAAGCTGGCTTTGAACTTACAATCCTCCTGCCTCAGCCTCTCTAGCCTCTGGGATTTATAGACGCGTGCCACAGTTTACTATTCTTTAAGTCTATTATGAGACTTACTCTTTCATTGAGGCCTTGCTTACTGTAGCTCAGTTTGCAAGAATATAAATTATAAGAGGACACAAATCTTCATTTTGTTCACTAAAAGAGTGCCTTATACAAATAGGAGATCAATAAATACCTATTTTTAATTTTTTTACTGTAGTAGGCCCTAATATGTAATATTTGATTTTTTTATGTATTTTTCCTTCTTAATGTGAAAAGGGGGTAATTAATTTCTATTATAATATTCCAGATATTTCAGAATAATATCTAGTCAATTGGATCAGGACAGTCAGCTATCTGTTCACAACAGCTTTCTCAAATCCCACTTATTCTTATGTGTTGAGCTCTATGGAAATCCTAGTGAATGAATATTGATCCAGAAAATTTTGTTTTATATCTGAATGTGCATTTAATTCATCTAACATAATTAAGTGATATTTAGATGTTTCATACTTTGTGTCAGTAACATTGTTATTATGTATGGAACTGTGGGTCAGGGCTAAAAAGAATACATGTAAATAGAGCTACTTAGAGGGTAAGTCTTACAAAGTGATTATGATGGAAGATGTGATATTTTTCCCAAGTTTAATATCTAAAGTCAGCAATCCAGAAAGTCAAATTAGAATCATGGAAATTATTATCATCTTTATTAATACTATTTAACTACTTATGTCAGGTGGTTGGACTCCTCTTATCACAAGTCAAAACTTTTTTCATGTATTTAGGAAAGAAAACCTACCAAGTTGCTGCCAACATTACCCATAAGAGCTGCAAGTCCAGGCTAGGTCACATTTTTATACAAATATGTTTCCGTCACAGCTGGGTCTCGGCATCTGCAGGTTCCACATTGAGTCTATCAAAATCAAATGTTCAGTAATGAAAGTATCTGTACTGAACACACTTTTTTTGGTAGCCATTATTCTCTAAATAATGTAGCATAGCAACTCATGGAATTTACATTGTATTAGGTATTAGAAGTAATACAGAGGTTATTTAAACTATGTGGGAGGATCACTGCAGTAGGAAGGTAGCTCAGTGTCAAGTGCTTGCCTATCGTATGTGAGACTCTGAGTTCAATCTCCAGCACTACTGGAAATTTATAAAAAATAAAAATTTTTAAAATAACTATGCAGGAGAATGCACATGGATTGTATGCACATACCCATCTTCTAATAAAAGGACTTTAACATCCACAGATTTAAGTATTTTCAAGGAATTATGGAGCCAAACTCCCAAGGATACCAAGGAGGAGCCAAACTCCCAAGAATACCAAGGAACAATTCTGTTTTCAAAATGGAAAGCAGTTTGGACAAACTCTTTAAACAGACCTAATTGATGAGGAAATATTTTAAAATCCATGTAAAAAGTCATCTAAAGTAAGTCATGTAAATTGCTTTAGTTAGTGGCCCATACATCTTCATGAGCATCCACCCTGGGAACTAAGAAAATCAGTATCTCCTTGTCAGTTAAATAATAGCTATCATTTTGTATAGTACATTAGAGTCTGGAAAGTACTCTCATCTAATTGCATTACTTCATGCTTCCCTTATTTCTGCTAGGTGATAAGAACACATTTTAACTTTTGAGTAAAGAGAGCTCAAGAAGTTGAATGATTTGCCCAAGATATCACATTGAAGAAAATTTTAGGGAAGACCTCCGTCTGATGAAGAATTTTTGTAAAGGTCCCTTACATCCATGGCCTGGAATTAGGTCAGGGATTGGTCGAGAACCAATCATCCCCAGGGGTGCATTTAATTCTGGGCTCAAAAGCTCACCAGCAATCAGAATGTCCAGTAACAAAACCCCAGGGCTGTATATGATGTGTAGAGATTCTGGACCTGTACGGAATAAAGAGGTTTGATCTTTCTGAAGGTATTCAAATTGAAGTTTTAAAAAAAAAAAAAAATCTGTACTGACCAAGCAAAGTGCATTGACAGATCTAATTAAACTCTTCAACTGCTTTTAATAACCATCCTGCTTTCAACTGTGAAATTTGAAGTTAACCCACTAAGTCCCGAGGCGTCAATTCTGCTACTGTTTCAATGAATTTGACACAGGTGCATTAAAATAAGTCGAAAATCATAATCATCTATCAAATCTACATAAAAACTGAAAATCATCTATCCCACTCCTCGGCATGTATCCAAAAGAACTGAAAGCAGGATACCAATGTTTATAGCAGCACAATTCACAGTGCCAAGTTATAAAACCAGCCTATGTGGCCCTCAACAGACAGCTGGATAAAGACAGAGGTATATATACACAATAGCATTTTGCTCAGACATAAGAAAAAAAATGAAATTATGTCATTTGCTAGTAAATGGTTAGAACTAAAGAACATCATGTTGGGTAAAATAAGCTCAATTCAGAAAGTCAAATGTTTTCTCTCATATTCAGAAAGTTGAGAGAAATAAAAAAATTAAAAGGTGGGTGGGTGGGAGAACCCATGTATGTAAAAGGGAAAACAGTGGAGTAGAGGAAGGAGACTGAGGAGAATGGAAGAAAGATGAGAAAGGGAAATAATAGCGGAATGAAACTAACCAAACTATAATATATGCATGTACGAATATATCACAATGAATCACACTTTTATGTATAACTATAATGCACCAAATAAAAATATTCAGAAGGAAAACCAATAGTGTAAAGGAAGGGGATTAGTAGAAGAAATGGGGAAAACAAAAGTAGTAAGGGCTAAAGTGGGGCAAATTATGCTATATGCATTTATCAATGGCAAAATGAACCTCACAAATACGTATACATCCAGTGAAACTACCCTTCAAGAATAAGTAGAAAATAAAAATGGTTTTCAGATGGAAGAAAATTAATGTATTATTGATAGGTCTATCCTGAAAGATTGGCTAAAGGACTTTATTCAAACTCAAAATATAAAAGTAGCAATTTCTAGACTACAAGAGTGTGATTATGTGGGTGCACGCAATAGACTATGGTATTTATTATGAGTTTTACAAAGGTATTTGATGACCAAGACAGATTACAATATAATTTGACACTCAAGATAGTCATTTTCCTGAAATCATTGATATTTAAGGCTAGAAAGAATTCTTAGAATTCAAAAGAATAGCCTGATTCCTAAAAAGAAATCTGATAAATTGAACTTTTTTAATGACATAAAACTTTTACAAAAGTGCTACATTCTATCAAGAAGTGAAAAAAATATGCTAAGGGATGAAATAGAAAGTCAGCCAGGGGGAAAAATATTGCAAAGCAAAGAACTAGACATTTTACCTAAGAAGATATAGAGATTTTAAATTAATCATGAAAAGATGGTCAATATGATTGACCATTAGAGAAATGCAACTTAAAACCAAAATGATGTGTCTCCACACACAGAATAACTAAGATTAAAACAGTGCCGCAGCAGGGGAAATGATTACCTTTGCATTGCAAGTGGCAATATAAAAATACTACAGTTACTTGGAACATTTATTTAGTCTTTTCTTTGAAAAAAAAAAAGAATACTTAACACCATACAATCCAGCAATTACAGTTGTGGGATTTTATCCCCCCAAAATGAAAACTTTGTTCATTAAAAAAAACTATGAACATTTATATATAGTTTTATTTATCTATTTATTTGTTTATTTATCATAGAAGTTTTATTTATGATAATCAAATGCTAGGATCAAACCACATACTCTTCAACAGGTAAATAGTTTAACACACTGTATACATAAAATACTATGGACTCAGCAATAAACATGTACATTCTATTGATCTATGCAATAACTTAAGTGACTCTCCAGAAAATTATGCTGAGCGGAAAAACCCAATCTGGAGACTGAAACTGCATGCATTCTTAAATGACAAAATTATAGAAATGGAAGACTTCAGTGCTTGCCCATGATTAGTGATGGGGTAGGAGATGGTTAGGGTTTGAGCGTGGTGATGAAAGAGCAATATGAACATTTTTTTCTGTTGTTGGAACAGTTCAGAATCTTGATCTAGAAGTGGATACTAGAATCTACACACTTGACAAAATGGTATAGAACTTAATATATGGACACACACACAAATCACAAATAAGTGCTGATAAACCTGAAGACATGATATATAATTTGGTGGATTGTCTCAATATCCTGGTTGCAATATCACAGTATAGCTTTTTACAATATTGACATTGGGGAAACCAGACAGCATGCACAAGCAGTCTCACTACTTGATTCTATACAACAGTATGTGAAAATTTAGATTGAAACATAGTTGAAGAAGTGCACACAGGAAGAAGTAAACTGCATGAAGGGTTAAAAAAAAAAGTGTGGAATTCTGCTATTTTGCTTTGGTGAGGCAAGTTTGAAAAACTCACAACTTTAAAATCCCATTCACCATGAGCAAACAGTTTGGAAAACCCCAACAGATTTCTCATCATTCACCAAAAGGAGAAATTATTTTATTTAATTATTATTTTAATTAAATAAAATAGTTGATTATTTTAATTAATGTCTCTCAGCAGGATTATCAGATAAACACCTGCTTATCAATACTAATTACCCTCTGACCCTGAAAGGGCAGCATCAGCAAAGCATGGAAGTTTACATAGCTATGAAAAAGGAGCATGCTTTGTGATTTCTTTGTTTATTGACTTGTTTGAATTGTGAAAAGAAAAAAAAAAACAATGGGAAAAATCTTGGATAATAAGGTCTCATAAAATTTTATACTGAAACTTTGTCATAGAAATGACCAGAGGCTCACTGGATAGCAGGGCTATTGGGAACACATGTATAAAAATAAAAGGCATTTGGTAAATGAAACTGACATATTCTATATTTCTTTATTACTGCTTCAGAATAAAGCCTATTTTATTATGCAAGATCTTACAAGTATATTTAAAAGTTAATATTCTAAGGCATTCCCTTGTAAAGAGATATGATTTTTTTTAAATCTGAAGGACAATAATATTTTGATTCATTTGAGAGCTTGTAAATCCACATAGATTACTAGAAGATAATTTATATTAACACTACACTCTCATGGTCAAAACAAAAAATTGAGAAAAACAGAAAGGGGGAGTTGGAGAAAGAATTTAAAAAAAGAGAGAATGATCTTCATTTGAAGCAGTTTTAAATCATAAACTTTGTACTAGATGTAGATAAAGACAATGCATTGACAGTTTACTTATTTCTTAGTCCCTTGATATGGTTAGCAGTCTAGCCAAAAATTTTAGGGCTATTAAAAGTGTTCCTGCTGTGTCTGCTATTGGAGAATAAGTCAAACCTTCTTAATTAGCATTTTATTGATCAGAAGACTTTTCCAATCAATTCTCCTCAATAAATATTATGAGACAGAAGCTGTGTTGGATGTTCTTGTGGGCTTCACCCTCACAGACTGGCTGGGGAAGAAGCTCTGTGCTAATAATCAACAGAGTTTTACAAGATGTACATGATCTGTAAGTAAATCTAAACTTTGAGCTGGTTACTTCTGTTTTATGCATGTGAATATACAGAGACTAGAAAGTACTGGTAAGGCAAGTGTATTAATATTGCACAAAATACAGAAAGATTCACCATACACACTCATACACTCATATCCACAGGACACTAATCAAAAAAATCTATAAGTAAATAGAAAGATCAATAGACAGAAAGGAACAAGAGTAAGGAAGAAGGGAAGAAAAGGAGAAGTACTGGACACTGAATTAGAACAAATTATATTCCATGCTTTTATAATTATGTCAAAATAAATTAAAGTGCCTTGTACCAATAAAAAAGAACCAAGGGGGAAAAATAAGAAATAGAAGGGTCCAAATAAGAACTAGATCTCATCTGTTTAGGGAAGGTAGAGGAGGGCCATTTTAGATGGGCCATGAAATGTGTTGTTAATTTAAAATAACATTCATAATGAACGTATCATTCTAGGCATTGATCCAACGGTTTTATGTAAAGTACATCATGGAACATTTACAATGATGTTGTACATTAAGTACCATCATTATTCCAGTTTTACAAAGGAAAAAGAGGTCTAAAGAGATAATGGAATACCACATCATGCTGATGATAATTTCCATTGTCAGGATTCGAAACCACACTAAATCCAGAGGTCCAAACTCAAAACCCCTGCTAAGACTTCAGTGGAGTTCAGTAGAGAGGAGGGACTTCTAAGAATTACCACTAGCCTTTGCCAATATTCCCATTCCTTCTGAAAGTCCCCACATATGTTTATTATTTCACCTGAAACTATCATCTCATATTATCTTTCTTTACTTTCTTTATTCTTATTTTTTTTTATTTCCAGATAATTTCAAATCTCTCTCCAGGCTTGATGATGCTTTCTAGTCTTTGATGAATCTGCTATGGTAGCTCGGTAGAATTTCTCAGACCAGGTACCCTATTTTTCATTTCCAAAATTTATGTTTGTGTTTTATGCTTTCTATTTGTTTGTTGTTTCTATCTATATGTGGATAGAAGTGTGTGTAGGGGGAGGGGTGGGGGGGAAGCTTATTCAAGAAATAGTGGCAGAAAACTGCCCAAACCTGAGGAGAGAAATGAATAGAGAGATTCATGATGCCCACTGAACCCCAACAGTCTGAAAATCAGTCTTCACTGAGACACGCTGTGATCAAATGGTCAAAAGTAAAAGACAAAAAGAGAATTTTAAACCTAACAGGAGAAAAGTGAGTCATTACATATGAAGGAATTTCCCATAATATTCTAAGATTTTTCAACAGAAACCTTTCAAGCCAGGAGAGACTAGGATAGTACTAAAAGAAAGAGAGAAAAAATAACCTACTTCACCAATGAAGAACATTATACCCAGGGAAATTATTCTTTTAAAATGAAGAAACAATAAAGTTCTTCCTAGACAGAGAAAAATCGAGGTAATTTATCATCCTTAAACCAGATCTTACGAGAAAAATTTAAGAGTTTTTGAAGTTGAAATGAAAATAGTTTAAACAATAGCATAAAGGCAAATAAAAGTATAATATAAATCTCACTGGTCCAAGCAAATGTATAGACATATTCAGATCAATGCAACCTTGTAATGGTGGTAATTTGCCTTAGACACGAATATAAAAGGTAAAATATAAAAATGTGCTAATGCACACATGATATTCTTAAAAAGAAAACTGACTACAAGAACACAAATTACAGTGTAAAGGGAACAGTTAGTGATACTTTATGAGACTGAAGCTGAGCCTAACTTAAACTAGAAGGTAAAACTGCAAGCTATTTTCTGCACCCCTCATGCTAACCTTAAAAGAAAAAGCTTACCATGGATACACAAAAAGAGAAAGAACCAAGAAATTCACCAAAATGAAATCATAAAATCATGAGGAAAGAGAGTGCGAGTAAAAAAAAAAAAAAAAAACATAATAAAAGCAACTGCAAGATGGACAGAAAACCATAACAACAATAAAAAAAGTAGTAGTAGTATCCTCAATAACCACCTTAAGTGTTAAGGGATCAGACTTGTCAATCAAGAGGCATCGAGTGGTTGGTTGGGTCCAAAGAAAACAGGATCTAGCAACATGCTGTCTTTGAGAGACTTACCTTAGATTTCAGGACTCACAGGCTGAAAATGAAGGGATGGAAAGGATAGCTCACAGATACCATAAGCTGAAGAAAGCATAACTGACTGTACATGTGCAGGTCAAGACAGATTTTAAGTCTAAAACTGTCTGCGAGGCAAAGAAATTCATTGTATAATGATAATAGGGTTAATTTAACAAGAACACGTAACAGTTATAAAAATATGCCACAGCATTAGAACATCTAAATATGTAAAGCAAATATTAACCAATCTGGATCTAGAAATTGACAATAATAAAAAATAAGAGAGGACCTTAATACCCCATTTATAATAATTGATAAGCCATCCAGACAGAAAATCAACACAGATGGTTGATTTGAATGATATTATAGACCAAATGAACCCAAGAGACATATAGAATTTTCCAGGCAATTGCAGAACATGCACTCTTCTTGGTGCACAAAGGACAATTCTGCAGAGTGTACGGTGCAGCCTGTGTCCTAACTCCCACATAGGAGTGGTGGTCCAAATCAGAGGAGGGGTTTTCCTTAGATAATGTTGGCATTGGGTCTGTTGCTTGTTGCTTGAATGTGTGCTGCAGTAGAGGTGAGGGGACTGAAACATGGTCCTCTGATTAGACACTGATGTGGTTCCAGCTGCTTCATGGGGAGAGGCAGGGGCAAGACTCAGCAACCACTCTATGGCACTCACACCCAGTCCTGTGAGCAGTGCAGTCAGACAAGGTGCAGGATGCCACAGTCTGGCTGGGCACAATTCAGGAGCCACTTGTCAAAAGAAACGAACTTTATTTTTAGAACCACACACGCCAAACAAAACGGCTCCTCAGGAAAAACCGTCAGAGCCCAACTGCCACCACTGGCTTCCCACAAGTCTCTCTCACAACCACAAGCCTCTCCACCTCCCACAATCCTCCTGTTCTTGAGGCGGATTGGCTGGGTCGTGTGGGAGGAGCCAAAAAAGTCCCCCAATGAGCAGCTCCGTGGTCTGACAGGGCAGGGAAACAGCCCAATGAGCATCACCGCAGAGGAGCCAATCAGCTAGATGTTGCTGGGGCCACTGTGAGCCAATCATCAGCCGTCAGCTGGAAGTTTGCTGGCAGCTGGAAGTTTGCTGGGGTCCCTTGGCTGTGGCTCTCAACAGCAGGAAGGATGGTGCAGGGGGCCTACATGGGGGGGGGGGGGGGGGCAAAAGTTGTGTTGCTTCTCTCTGCTGCTACTGTTGACATGTCCACCCATTAGTCAAACCTAAGAACCCCCCTCAACGTGGACAATGAGGACAGGGAAATAGCCAGAGGCCTTTCTCCCTTCTGCCCCTATCAGTTCAGACTTAGCACCCACCAGGGATGGAGTGGGAAGGTGGATGTGACTGGAGCCAGGTAAAATTCCTCCCAGCTGGGGTGCTTGCAGGAGCAAGCAAGAGCAGAATGTGGCCAGCAGTGGGCAAGATTTCCCTCCAGACGTTCTTAGGCTGTGAACCCTAGGAGTAGGGCAACAGCTGGAGCAGCAACAGGGACCGAGACTGCTTCAACATGCTTCCACACACAGGGCAGCCCTGAAAACTCCGTGTGGAACCTCTTCCTTGTTGGTGACAGGCACCTGAGCACAGCACCAGGAGAGGTATGTCAAAAACCCTGCAGGGAACTGCCCACTGTCCCGGCATCCAGGGTCACTCACAAGTAACCATGCCCGTGATCTCAGAGGGCAGCTCCCCAGCACCCCATTTGTTCTTGAGGATGTGACCTCCATGCCTCCTCACATTGCAACGGTATTCCCAACCGAGTAGCACTCCCATCGTGATTGTCACTCCACAGAGCCACGTTGGGCCCTTGAGGTCAGTGCAGTGGAATGACTGCAGGGCCCCAGATATGGAACTCTGGGGATTTCTGACCCCTAGAGCAGTCCCTTCTCATACTATAGTTGCCTTCTCAAGATGGCTCCCAGCTGCAGCATCCTGGGGGTTTGCTGGGAGATCAGTGAGTTGCATTCCCAAAGTCAGACAACTATGCCCCTTGTTTATTTAGGCTGCAAGTTGGTAATAACTTGCTGGTAGTTTGCTCAGACTCTTTTCCACTTTTACTCCTGTGGAGGGGAGATTCAGCATCCCCTAGCTGTGGAGCTGGGGTGGCAGGTGCTGAGATGTTTTGTTTCTCTTGTTGAGTTTCTGACTCAGTCTCTGGATTTTACAAGGTTTCCATTTTTTCTACTGTTGAATTTCAGTGTCCTGCCACAGTCACTCACCTCAATGTGCAGTTCTGCACCTGTTTCTTTATAGCCAGGTTCCTCTATTTAGCCATCTTGCTGATCTCCAGGAGGGTAGATCTTGAGTGTTCTCACCACAAAAATAAGAAAAGGTAGTTTTGTGAGGCCATGGATATATTATTAATTAGCTTGATTGTGCTGAATATTTCACAATGTATCCAGATATCAAATCATCAAATATACACACTTTTATCAACTGTACCTCAATAAAGTTGGGAAAATAATTAATAAATTCATAAATTTTGAAAGATTTTGTGCAGAGAGAAAATAAAGACACTGTGTCTCACGTTCAGGATTTAGGACAAGTTACCCTATAATACAAATGACTGTTTCGAACCATGTTCTTTCCTCCTCTTTTCTTCCAAGTAACCTCTGACTTGATGTCCATGTGTGATCTTCTAGTGGAAGTTTTTATAAATGTATTCAATGCACATGTCTCCATAAACAAGTTGTACCTCTATTGTGATTTAAAATATCTACTTTCACTGAATGATACATATCTACAAGTTCTATACTCAAAATTAGATGATGTAACACATTATCTTGAGTTCATTTGTTAATAGTCCATTGTGTGGTGAAATGTCTATGTCTTTTCATGCCTTTGAAGCTTATCCTTTGGTGCAGCCAAAGTCAGGATCTGGAAATGATGAAGATGCATCTTTACTCTAAATAATTCAAACAGCTGGTTCTTGAAATGCCAGGGTTCAGTGACCAGGGCAGACCAAGAAAAATATTTCAGGGCTCATACTCTGCAGTTGTGATTAATGTGTTGCTGACTAGTGGACTAAATCCCAGACCGACCTGGGAACATTTGTATCAACAGAGAAGAGAAGGATTGCCCTCTGTCCTTTGGCAGTGGGTCCACCTATGAGTCAGCAAAGTAATTGGTCACTGATATGGTCTGACTTAGAAAGACTGTGGAATTTTCTGCTGTCTAAGAGATCTTTCTCCATCGACTTTCTACCGATAGAGTAAATCTCACTACTAAGAACTCATATTTATAATATAATTATTTATAAAAGTATAGGCACTAAGCTCACCAACCCATAATTCCTTATTTCAAATTAATTTAAACATTCTGATTTTGGAGTAGCTCCATATTGAATGACTGAGATAAGTGAGTTCAAACATAGAAATTAAAAAAAAAAAAATCTGGAACAACTGGGCTAAGTGGCTAATCCAATCAGGCATTCCAGTTATCTAAGTTCTGGCCAAGAAATCCACAGGATGCCTCTTAAAAAATGAACTTTGTTTATTCAGTGTAGATGGAGAAAATGGGTTTCCATTAACACATTTTAAGAGGTTCATCTTTTAAGATCTATGTAAGAGATGTACATATTCTCACACGGAATTTTTCTGAGCCAATTCATTCTTGGGAAGATTGGAAAGTTTAGAAATGAGGTAATTATAAAATACAAACAGAATTCTATAAAATTATATAATATTTTTTTCCCAAAAGAAAACAGCACTTATTATGAATTACTCAATTTCAGAACTTCAGTCAACTTCTGCTACCTGAATTAGGTGACAGTGAGCTATAGAGTCTCTGGATATAGCTAAAGTCCACATGTACATTAGAAAAAAAAATCCTCAAGGCCTAAGAAAAACTATGGTAGGTCCATTGATTTGCTTTAATTCCATGAGATTGGGGCAGGGGGGCAGCTGCCTCCTGTGAGTGGGAAGGGCTCAGGGATTGCTTTTATGAGCAATCATATTTTTATGTACAAGTGCACACATGCAGTTTCTTTGCAACTGGCACACATCAGAACTCAAGTGAGGAACAGAATTATTTAAAAAGAGAAGAATCTGATTTTACTCTTGCTGTCCATAAATAGTCTGTGGAAGTAAACTGAAAAAGAAAGGATTTTGCAGGTAGCAATGCCAGTCAGTCCTTTGTCCACGGAGATGAGCCAGGTAGACCCCACAAACAAGTGGAGGTGTTCTGAAAGGAACAGAACTGACTGACAGGGCTGACGATTTCAGAACAAAATCATCATCCAAGGACAGAATTGGGTGCTTGTAGCCCTCTTGTCACCTACAGTTGCTCATCTCTGCCCACATCTTCTCACACTCAGGTTTTTTATTTTTATTGGTGAAGATAATTATAAAAGTGGAACTCATTGTGCCATATTCATACATGTGCGTGCCATAATTTGGTGAATTTCATTCTCCAGCATTCATGCTTCATATTCAATAACTTGCAGTCCCCCTTTGGCCTAGATGACTCCAAATCACTCCTTCAGACTCATCTGTAGCAATACCATTTCCTCCAGGAAGCCTTCCCTGACTTCCTGCCCCCAAAGCTGACCATTCACCAATCTTGTGTGCTCACTAGTTTCTGGTAGCCCTTGATATCAACTGCAGGTGTTAGGATCTTGGGTACAGTGACCTTGCTCACCAATTTATTCACAAGAATTTATCCATTCTTATGCACGGTAGGTGTGCTGTGTGAGTGTGTGTGTGTGTGTGTGTGTATGTGTGTGTCTGTGTGTGTGTGTGTTGAATGAATGGATAAGTGACTAAATACTTGTAAACTTAGACGTTAAGAGTCTGAGGAAAGTACCAGCTTGCCTTATAGAGTATGACATAAAAGATTTTAGGATTGTTGCTACAGATATGGTGCTACCCATACTATTATTCATGCTCAGAGAAAGCAAGGTTTCAGGGCAAAAAAAAAAAAAATCACAGGTTGGAGGAAACATTCAGCTTACAGGACTCTAAAGGCAAATATAGGCAGCACACTGAAGTCCTCTGGATGCTGTTCTCTGAGTATAGAAGACCAGGCATTAGTCAAGGACTTGATAGAATTTGCCAATTTAGGGAATTTTTGTCTTTGAGACCATTTTAAATTTTATAGAACCACTAGACTAGATTCACTGGTAACCTAAACAAATTTGAAAGTGTTCTTTTTATATCTTCTATTTCATCTCTTCTTCAAGTATGTGATCTATGACTGAAAACAGCAATAAAATTGTTAACTGTAACAGGTTATATCCATTAAACACCTGCTACATAATAGCCAATGACTTCAACATTTTAGGTGAGCTTATTCTTCACAATCTGAAAAGGCAGATTCAGTTGGCTCTCTGTAGCCACAGATTCAATCAATCACACATGGAAAACGTATTTTTAATTGGATCTTAGCTGAATACATACAGGTTTTTTTTGTTGACATTATTTCTTAAACAATACAGTATAGCATTATTTCCACAGTGTTTACATTGTATTAAATTTTATAAGTAATCTAGAGATGATTTAATGTATGGGAAGATGTGAGAAGATATGTACAAATACAATGTTATTTTACATGGGAGACTTGAACACCCTCAAATTTTGATATGTTATTATCCCCACAGTGCTGGATGAATCTCAGGACAGATTGGTGAAAGAACTTGAGCAAAGTCATGCAACTAACTGGTAAGAAACTATACTAGACTCAATCCATCTTGTCACTTCCCAGAGCTCATGCACTGGTGACCATGCTGGGCTACCTCTCAGACACAAATTAATGAATTCCTTTGTTCCTGAGGAAATTTGCCACAGTCTGGCTGAGCACAATTCAGGAGCCACTTGTCAAGCAGAAACAAACTTTATTTTTAGAACACACATGCAGCACCAAAGAGCTCTTCAGGAATTCCCTCAGATCCCAATTGCCACCTCCGGCTTCCAGCGGGCCTCGATCCTCTCAACCCCCCACTCCTCCTGCTCTTGAGGCCGATTGGCTGGGTCTCATGGGCAGAGCCAAAAGAGTCCCCCAATGAGCAGCTCCGAGGTCTGAAAGGGCGGGGAAACAGCCCAATGAGCATTGCTGCAGAGGAGCCAATCAGCTGGAAGTTTGCTGGGGCCCCTTTGGCTGTGGCTCTCAACAGAAATTCTATTTGGGGTTTCTGCTGGTTGGCTCTTTGGTTTTTCTGGGTATTGTTATTACAGAAGGATGCTTAGATTCTGAGCTGCTGGAATACTTGTTATATATGGTTGGAGATTTAGCTTTTCTTCTATGTCTGCCGAATGTGTGGCTGTTGAAATAGTTTCCCTAAGAATCTTACCAACTCTGCACCTTGGGAAAGTGATACTTGGAGAGATGTCAGGAAGGAGTAACGCGTTGCTGGCATGTCTGTGTCTGTTTGTTGTTGAGTCCTAGCTCCTGGCACAGGTACAATCTTCTGCCTCAGGTTCAAACACACTCATTTGAATTGACTGAGTGACCCGAGGAAATTATAAGGGTGTGAATGAAGGGAGTCCCAGATGACAGTTGCTAAAGTAGAGCCTCCAGCCCCAGTCAGACTCCAGGGTAAAAAATCTTGCGATCACAAAGCCAAATGAGGAACTGGGTGAACTGAGAGTCCTGTGCATATTTTAGTATTCAAATGTTCTTAATTTATCTCTGGGGATGCAGATGCAAGAGATTTCTTCTTTTTTAAAAAAAAATTTCTGTAAATAAAGATGTGCCTTTCCTCACTTTTTCAGGGCATATGCAATTTTGCAGAACATGCTTATGAGAATAAGCATAAAATGTTTGATTATATTGTTCCATATGGCCTGGCAATAAAATTGGCCTTGTCTAAGAAACTCATTTGGAATCTAACCCAATAGGAGAAGTAGTTGCGCAAAGACAGTTCCACGTAAGAAACTCAATTGAACTAATTCAAGCCCATTTATTCATCCAGAATGGGTGGGTATTTCAACTCAGTGTTCCCCAAAGGAGTCAGAGGCCTAAATCTTTCCAGGGACAGAATCCTTACCTGTCTCTAACTCCTCAGTGGCCTTCAAGGTTGGAAATTAAAACCACTTTTCAGGATCCCCGGGTGATGGATTTAGGAATAAATTTAGCAGCACACATCATGGCTTGATAGGATTGGGATTTGGGATTTCTTTCTCAAAATACAAATAATATAATGATCAGCCTAGTTGAACAGGAAAAAAGAAGTTTGATCCTGAAGCCCTAAGCTAATAATACAACTTATCTCCTATGCATATATTGCAACCTGTTCCAACAGCCACTATTGCAGATAGCCGATTAAGGATTCAAAGATTTAGGATTTATTCCTTTGCAATAGCTGTTTCTTGGGGACCAAACAACATGGATAAACTATGTGACCTCAAGCTTATAATTAATCTAGGCTTGTTTATTCATCTGTAAAACGTGTTGTGTAAGTCACTGATGAGGAAATTTGCAAAAATATAAACTCCAATGCACTTGGGTTATCAGTAACTTGATAAAGTGTTTTCCACTTTGTTTCATACAAAAGGTTTCAAAAGTGGATCACAGCAATATCGCCAACATCTATGCTTAAAAAGCTGTCCCGGTAGAACTCATGTGTCTAGTTCTCGTAGGTAATGTTAAAATAACATTTTTACCACCACCCTCCTCCAATGGTAAACTTGCTAATAATTTACAATCTGGACTTTCAGTCACTTCATTCACTTGCTCCAGCAAATATGATATTTGATGTTGGAATTATCTCCTCACAAATATCTGGTATATTTTTGTTTCCATTCTTCATTATTTAAAAATAAAGTGATTTTTTTTTCTGAGTTGTTTTTTTTCTTCAACTCCCTGCGTACTTGGTTTTCTAAAAATTATAAAACATTGAAATTCATATCCCTGTTTTGTTCACACAAGCATACTCTGTTGGAAATGCAGTCATTGTAAGTCATGGCAACTCTTAAATCCTGGAATCCAGATTAAAGTGAATTTTGGCTTTTAGAAATTGAAGAGGGTGTTTGTTTCAAGCTATCATTTCCAAATTTTTTCCAAAGACAGATTATCCAAGTTTAAAAAAATAATTAACTGTTATACCTTAAAAATAAAAGTTAAATACACAAATGTTATATGTTTCCGATAGGTATGATAAAAATACTTCTAAAGATTTCATTTGCCACAGCATAGGTGTTTGGATTAAGGTAATGGGAACATTTTCTCATAGCCTTTGGTGGATTTAGATTGATTAAAGATCTATGCTGACCTCTGGTGGCCATACCTAGAGTGACATGGGAAACTCATATTTCTTCACCATTTCTCAAGTAAATGACAGTCTTTTAACACATTCCTTTTCCAATAATTGAAGCTTTCAAATTTCAATGTATTCTTTCATTTTTTTTAAATTTTAAAGTATGTTTACTTACTTGATTTTAGTATTTTTCTTTAGAAAAGCTTAAATTACAAGTATTTCAAATGCTTTGGTTTCAAATATTTTAATTTTTTCATTTAATGTATTTTATCTATGAACATTTAAAAATATTTATACATTATAAAATATGATAAGACATAGCAACAACATGTACAATATTTCTGCTATTTTGAAGAAATACATTCACCAAAATAGAGTTTTAATCTGCATATTTTGTAAAAGATTACAGAATAACTGGAAGAAAGGAAGGAAGGGAGGGAGGGAGGGAAGGGAAGGAAGGAAGGAAGGAAGGAAGGAAGGAAGGAAGGAAGGAAGGAAGGAAGGAAGGAAGGAAGGAAGGAAGATAGGAAAAGAAAGAGAAAGAAATTTAAAAAAACTGTTATCTGTATTTGGAAGTTTTAGGTTAGCTTGCTTTTTTCTATAAACTTGGGCAAAACTTTCCAAATCATACTTTCACTTTTTTCATCTTAAATATGTATAACATTTACAGAATCATTAGAAAATTTATATGGTACACATATTATACAGAATGGGATGACTTCCTAGAACTTATCCAGTCAGAGAGTAAATATTCAAGAGCCTTCAGTCCCTGTATCTTCCTTCTCTTTGAGCAATAGTTCTCAGGGGATACACCTCCAAAAATTGGAACAACAAATAATTGTACTCGATAAATAATTCTTACACAAATGAATAAACATAGCAAATGGTGGTTACAAGTGAAGAAATTCTAGTATGTTTCAACCTCTGTATCTGGCCCAAATACTTTTCACATGCAAAACACTGGAAATCTAATTGAAATAAAATACAAAACTATGGATTTATGTCATTGTCCCTGAAAGCAGTTGAATGCATAATGTATCTTTTCTTCTTCTTTGTTTGGTTTCCATGGAAACTGGTTGGAATGTGAGATTTTCATCATAGTTTTTCATAGACAGTTGCTTTTAATTGCATGACTGCTTTCCAGGTGGCCTTGTACAAGCCCAAACACCCCCTTTTTTTTTTTTTTTTTTTTGCTTGAAGCACTCAAGAATAACTGCTGCATGTACTGAGACTGCATTCTCCTAAGGTAGGATAGGACTGGCAGAAATGGCCTGGGCCTTTTCCTATCCCTCCAAGGGAATATAATTTCTTGAATTAGGGAGAAGCTGCCTGTGTTGTTCCTTTAACCCTTAGAAGCAAATATCTTTCAAAGATTTGCCCCAAATGACATATGGCCCTAGGGTGTACAACATAGGATGGGCTGCCCCTCAGTCCACTTAGCTATGTTAGAAGTGGGACATGTGCAGTTGATTCTCTGTCCACCCCAGAAAGCTTTTCTGTGGGACCAGTTAACAATGGATCCCAGGATTCTTTTGTCTCTGTAAATATTAAACCCACTTTAGGTAACCTGTTGTTTACAAGGGTGTGTTTGCTCACCAAACTCAGAAAAGTTGATTATCAGAGGACAGCGAACATGCTTCCCACTTCTATTTCTTTGACTAAACAATGTGGAAATGAATCAAAAAATAAAGGGTATGGAGAATGAATATCCATACACCTATATCTATGTATGTATCCGTATGTTTATGAACTCTATGATATCAACAAATACTTTCCATTCTGTTCTACACTGTTCCTTCAGTTTGCATTTCCCACTAAGTGGTAACCACCTTAGAGAGCAGAGAACCCATCTTGGTTATCTTTGGGTGCTGATGGAGTCCAACATAAGGCTGGTACCTAGCTGCTCAAAATGTATTAAAGTGTTCCAGTTGGGTACTACATATACCTACTTCTAACTTGAAACTATCATGACTAACATCTACTATGTATTATTTTGGTTGACATTAGTTTTCAATAACATAGTTAAAGTGTAGGAAGAAGCTACTCACAAAGAAATCAGTATACTCTTCTTATCTGGTTCTTGGGACACTACTCCAAACAGAAATTGCACTTTAGCTGTCTTCATTATGCATGCATTGGACATTGATTCATACCATACTGCATGCCACACAATGAAGAGGTACCGGAAATGCAAGGATGGAACACCATTGTTTCTTAAACCAAGAAGGTTTTGTTCTAGTTATGGGAAGAAATGAATAACTTTGCCAATATCTGTTGGAGGGTACATTGCCAAACCCAGTGGATGTCTGAAAGCATAAATAGTACCAAATCCTACATGTACTGCTTTTTTCTATACATACACACCTATGATAATCAATACATAAATACTCAAAGTAAAAGATTAACAATAAGTCATAAAATAGTACAATCATTACCCTACACTGAAATAAAAAAGTTAGTGAATATTCTCAAAAGTGCTCTGTCTTAAAATAACTTATTGTGCTTTCACTTTTTTATTGAAGAGTTTCCTTTGGCTTCTTTTTGCCATGTCTTAATTTGCACCATCACTACTTGCTATGGTTTGTATCTGGAATGTCCCTGAACGCCCATGCATTAAAGACTTGGTCCTAAGGATGTGACTATCGTGACATGATGGATACTAGTGAGAGGTTAATATTTTAGGACTGCTGTTGATTGTGAATAATTTTTTTGGGGGGAAACTATGGAAAACACATTGCATATAAGGGAAATATTGTGCATACTTGTTGGGTGAAAATGGAGTGGGGGAATGGAGAAATAGATGGAATAGTCCAAGCAGAAAAGTATCACCAGAAATAATCCAAAGGAAAGAAAGGGCAGTGGATATTGACGGAATTTATTTATGGAGTTGCTCCCTATCTCTGTCACAGATGAAGACAGGGGAGTTGTGTGTGAAGTAATCTGAGACGTAAGTAAGGACGAGGACATATCTAATAAGCATGCTAGGACATTTGTACTTCGCCCTGAGAAACAAAGGAAAACCTTTGAAGCATATGAAGCAGGATGGACCTAATCACCTATAAATTTTTGGAAGGTATTTTTATCTATGTTCTTGGGACTAGGCTTGGGGGAGGGGATATGGGAAGTAGTAAGACAAGCACACAGGATTTTATTCATCTGAGATCTAGCAGCGGCCTGACCTGTGAGTACAGGAAATAAAATCACACATTTGGTGCCTAAATATAAAATCAAGAAGAAGGAGGAGTCAGTGAGTTTTCTCACTTGAGAGACCAGGAAAAGTCTGTCAATGGAGCAGTTCAAGCAACACCAAAGCAGGTAAAAGTCACATGGTTCATTCAATGTGGGACACCGGGAGTTGGAAGGACACCTGGCATATAGCAAGTTGGCTGCATGGACCCAAAACTGGGGAGAAAAAATGAGTGGAGATGCTGATTTATAGTCAATACCCATGTGAAACAGGAGTATTGACTGGAGAAAGTGGATAGGGAGAGAAAGATAGATGGGTGAAAATAAGGAAGAGTCAGAAGAACGAATGAGGGGTCTCCAGAGAAGGGCATGGAGCAAATATTCAATAAGTGTTTCCTTGATTAAATACTTAATTCAAATGCTTAAAGAAAGACCTATGGAAAAGTGCTTTCTAATCTCCTTTAGATCTTATTCATAACAATAGACTGCACACAAACACATGCACACACACAAAATTGTTGCCATTGTGTGAACATGTGATGCAGTCTTCCTAGAACTATCATGCATGTTACATCATGCATCTTATTCTAAGAATCTGTGATGCTCATTATTTCCATTTTGTCCATGAGGATACCTAAAACAATATGATGTGGTAATCAACACTATCAGGCCTGAGATCAGAGATACCTAAGCTCTGTTCCTAATTTAATTGGTAGCTGATAGCCTTGAGCTCTTGAAATTCTTTAAACTTCTAACTTCTCATAATTCATATACATAGTAAGCATCATATTATATTTTTGATATAATACTTTTATCATGGGACAACTGTGATATCACTTGTATCACTGGGTGATTTACCTAAAGTCGCAATGTTGAAACTGAGATTTGAATCCACACTAAGAAGTTTTAAAACGTGTATTTAATTGTTCAACCTATTTACCACCAACCACCTTCTTGCTCTCAAAAAGATTGCTACCAAAAAGACGTTAATGCTTTCTTTATGAGGAGTTCACAGAAGTCAATAAGAAATGGTGGCCCTCAGGGGCTGGGATTGTGGCTCAGTGATAGAGCTCTCGTCTAGCACGTGCGAGGACCTGGGTTCGATCCTCAGCACCACATAAAAATAAATAAACAAAATAAAGGTATTGTGTTTAACTACTTCTAAAAAATAAAGAAATGGTGGGCCCAACACAAATGGGCAAAGGACACACTCAGACATGTCATTACTGAGAAATAATTCTCATAATTTAGTAAATGGAAGCAAAGGCTTGCCTCTTTCCAGGAACTGAGTAAACAAAAATTCAAGCCATGATGTAACAACTTTCACAAACTAAAGAAACATGGGCAATAAAAAGAACATCGTTTCATGTTGGCCATCTGTTGGTTTGGAGGACTTACCCCTGAGCTGCCTATCTCAACCTAAATAGCTTCACTTTCAGTATCTGGAATTGGGGCAAAATTGGTGTCATGAGCTACGGGAAGTTTATGCTCTTTGGCTTAAGAATTTTATTTACAGAAATTTTATCTCCACTTTCTAATGTCATAATTATAAAATTCATCGTTGGACTTCATCATTTGTAACAACAAAATGTCCACAAAGAGAAGCCTGTTATTTAAACACCTGAGGATCCTTGTATTAGGATGGAATACATTGTAGTTATTTACAATTTCCAATCCTGATAATTAACTACATAGACAATTCCTTAGAATGCAACTCTAAATAAAAGAGTTGAGCAGTCTTGCCCAGACAACATTATTACAACTATGTGTAAAAGTTGTGTAATTTTTTTTTAATTAGCACAAGGAAGTTTCAGCAAACTGTTACGGCACTAATAACAGTACACACAGTTTTCCATTTCTGTACATTTTCCAGACTTTGTGAAAATGTTTTATCAGTTCTTAAAACGAAAACACTTTAAAGCTTATTGTCATTTACAAATATGATAAATATAATAGATGGTAGTATTTTTTTCTAAGAATCCCATCAAAAATATTCACATCAGGGGAAAATGTAACTGGTGAAGTACTTTTTAACTTTTACAAAGCATCCAATAAATAAAAAATAACAAACCCAGAGCACAAGGTAATTCCTCAGGTGGCTTACTATAGGAATCAATTAATTCAGAGTTTCTTAATATCTCAAAAGATTAAAGGAAAAGAATAAATAGACCAAAATTCAAAACAGGAGCCATTACTTTAAAATAAAGCACTCCTCAGCTCTTTGTGGAAGACAGATTATTTCATATTAAACACTCAGGAGACTTCAGTCACAGAAGAAGTAACTTCCAACAGGATCCTACTTAGAAGTTTACTTATTGTTTCAAAGCAAAGCCGGAAACTCAAGTGCTTGCTTATTTTGTTAAAGCCCTACCATGCATTCAAGTGATAAGCTGAAAATAAATTGAAAAAGAGTTTGGGGGACCCGTTCTTTCTACACAAAACTCATATTCCTTCCAGTGGGATACATGAACAAAGAATTAATTATTCTTTCAATCCTCTTGAACAGCCATCAAAGCCAACAATGCATCAGTATCACTAGGAAAGGCTAAGTTTACCAGATTTAAATTAAATGGCTTTAATTCTCTGACGTAATTCTTAGAACACCTATCTGCGTATATTTGCATTTATAATATAATCCTGATCCCATAGAAATAGTTGTTAATATCAAAATAAATGAGCCTTCTCCTTGAAAAAAAAAAGTATTTTACCACTGGGAAGAATATAGGATATAAGTTGATATTTCTTGGTCAAGTTCAGTAATTGAAATATACGACAGACAGCCTTTCTGTGGAGGGAAGTTGGACATCTGGACAGACGTTTTCAATCTTAGGACACAAGGGAGTCATTTCATGTACTGCAGAAATAAATGTGTTAACTATCTTCATCTGAATGTGTCTTTGGGGAAGGAAGACAAACCCTGACAGAATCTAGTAAGCTGGGAATACACTCCAATAAGAATCCATGTCGCTCACTACCGACATGCTAATGGTCTATATCCCTGGCTGCTGGGAAAGTAAGATGTCAGGGGGCAAACAGACTGAAACCACATAGACACTCTCCAGCTTCTGCCTTGTGACCCCAGAGAAGTCACTTTACAACTCATCCTCTGTATCCCCTCATTGACACTTGGAAGACTTTCCTAAAATTCCAATAAAGTTATCTGTAAGAAGTGAGTTGCTCACAATGTCTCCTCTGCCAATTCTAGTTTTTCCGCCTCAAATTAATTAAGAAATTTCAATGACTTCTTTCCAGAGAACCATTTCTATCAAATGACAATTTATGAGGAATGAATAATTAAATTTGGAATTGAATTAGTGGCAATGATATTTAGTTAATCTAGAAAAATGTCTAGGCTAACAAGAAATATCTCAAAAAGGAGAATTTTTCCAGGTATAAAGATGTCAGTATGGAAAAAAAAAATTGTTTACCGAAATCAGAAAATTCTCTTTCCCCCTCTCTTCCTTTCTCCTTCTCTCTCTCATATTTTTAACAATTCTATTAAAAATACACTCTTCACATTGACCCAAGATTTTTGTTATTCTAGACTCTCCCTCACTGGCATTTATAAATCTATACAGCATTGTTTATTTTATTTTCCTTTCATACTTCTTAAAGTATTTAAATATATGTACCAAATATTTTAATGTAAATTTCCCAGTTCTTCCAACAAAACTTTCAGATACTGCTCCTCCTCTTTTTCTAGTGCTAGAGGCATGCTAAGTTACTAAGTTCCCTTTCAACATTTTGCACATGGACGGGAGGTAAAACAGTAAATAATGTCCTTAGAATTATGGCTAACAGGCCACACCCTGGACACCATGCCTCCGAATACATGTGACAGGTTAAAGGACGTTCAACCTCCTGTGTCAACAAAATCATTCGTACTTATTGGCATCAGTGACTGACTCCATCATCTGCAATACCATTCTCTCATCTTTTCCTAAGTAACTAGAATAATCTGTACTATAAATTTTATTTCAAAATTGATTTCATGATCTGAATTTATATCTGGGATATTATCTTCTCCAACTGAACCTCTGTATTGACCAATGGACTAAACGCATGTTTTCATCTACCCCACTATAGTATGATTCCAGGCTTACTATCCAGGAAAACTAAATGCACGTGCCCACAAAAAGATATACACTCAAATGTTAACAACAGCATTATTTGTAACAGTACCAAGCTAGAAACAGACCAAATGTCTATCAAGAGGTGGACATGTGTGAAATAGCCATACAATCAAACACTGCTTAGCAATAAATGGGAACAAACATGCAGCAACACGTCTGAATCTCAAAAAGTATGATGAGCCAAAGCCACACACTCAAAGAGTCAAGACTGTAGGACTCCAGTGAGGTAAATTCTAAGAAAAAGCAAAATCTATAATGATAGAACTCAAAACAGCAATTGCACCACGGTGTAGGGAAAAGGCTGGGATAGACTGGGTTGAGAAATGGAAGGAATCTCTGGGGCGCTGGAACTGTCTCTACTTACATCACACACCACACACACATTAGATACGCCTCACGCACATACACACATTCCAACTACACACATACAAACAGACATGCATAAACCACACACATCACACACATACACAGCACACATAGCACACAGAAGCACAACACACTCACACTTGGTACATACATATATATACCACACACATACACATACACTCAGTTTACACAGATACACACCATACAAACCACACAAACACCACACACACATATCAAGTGCACACATAGAAGCACTCATATATACACAATACACACACACACACCATGTATATATACACATATAGCCAAAATCTATCATGTACTTAAAAAGAGATTTTTATAGTAAAAATTAAATAACCTTAAAGTTGAGAAAACATAGGAATGACCAAAACATTCATCAATAGGTGGATGAATAAACTATGGTACATTCATACAACAGAACACTGTACAATAATAAAAAGGAAAAAAAAACTGATGATATGTGCAACATAACAAGATGAATTTCCTGTAATTTGCTGAGTAAAAGAAGTCAGGCACAAAAAGGAACATTGTGTGCTTGCACTTAGAGGAAGCTCATGAACAGGGAAAACTAATTTGAGTGATAATAGTCGCCACCACCAAGGGATAGAAGATTGACAGGGAAAAAGCACAAGGTAGCTTTCTAGAATCACTCACAAAACCCCAAATCTTTGTTATGTTCTGGGTTTCCTAAACTAAGGCAGGCTTATTGAATGGATAAGCCATGTTCCTGTTTTTTTTTTTTTTTTTTTTTTTTTTTTTAATGATTCCTTTGTTAATGCTCTTTAATGTTATTTAAAAAAAAAATCTATTTTCAAATACATCAGGTAAGAAGCCCTTCTTTTCTCTCATCTTTCAGAGATTGCTAAATCCAGATCTAGGAGTCAGAACCACTTTGGACAATAAGAAAGCAGACTTTCAGTTCTTGTATTGATCATGGTCTTAGAAGGAAAACTCTTAGTCACCTGCCATTGGTTCACCAGGATGAATTACTCATTATTCACAAGAATTATCTGTGGGATTTTCATAGAAGCACTTTACCTGATTGAGGAAGCTTCCTTCTCTCCTAATTACTGTTGGGTTTTATCCGATGCTTATCTTGGCATCCACAATGATGATCATGTGGCGTTTTTATTCTGTTGATATCGTCTATGTAATTTGTTGATTTGGGGACGTTAAACCAATATGTATTCCTGGAATAAATCCCACTTGGGTCATGATGCACATATTTTATATATCGTTGGATGTGATTTTTCTGGTATGTTCTTGAGAATGGCGTGTCTACAGTCACAGGGGATAATTGTCTATAGCTTTCTTGTACTGTCTTTGTTTGTTTGGGGATTTTGTTGATGCATTTCTTTACTTGCTCATTGAGTTTATTATTTGGTTAGTGCTGCAGCAGGACTGTTGGAGTGACTTCTGTGTCCACCAGTGTGCAGTATCTTCTGTCACTACTATGAAGGCTTGGTCTTGGGCTCAGGCAGAACCCCTTGGGAAAACAATGCTTTCATCAGGGCTGTCTTTGACTCTCTCTCCCCAAGCTCTCTAACTTGGTTGCCTCAAGTGATACCACCCAGTTGTTTTTCTCTGTTTAATGATGCCACTTGCTCTATTGTTTTCAACGATGCCCCTGGGCACCAATGGCTCCATAGTCTGATCCAATTAAATTTAGGTTTCTTTGCAGTGGTAGTTTTCAGACCAGATTTTGAAGCTCATTTCTTCTCCCCAGGATACTTCTTCCCTGTCTCTTTCTCTGGTTTTCTCTGGTGAACTACTAACCGGTCATGGTGTAGTTTGCAGCTATTATAGAACCACCAGCCTCTTCTCAATTGCTGACCTCCCACATCCCTATTGTTTTCAATATTACCCGTAGGCTGGAGCTTCCCCATACACTTTTCAAATTAACTTGGTCCCTCTGAGGAGAACTTCAGAGCTCCCCCTCTTTTTTCAGCTTGCTTGCCTCTCCCCTTGGGCAAAACATATATGAACTCTTCTGAATCTGGAGTGTGAAGACAGATCCTGCTTCTCTCAGAGTGACATTCATCTTTGTGAGCAAAACACTGAGCAAGGCAGTGGACTTGGTTCCTCTTGGCTTTGCATTTGCTGGTGTGCATTTTACTCAGTGCCCAGGGTAAAGCCTTTGCCCCGTTAAGTGGGGACTGCGTGAAGCAAGAGAGCCCCTGATCTCCCAATTCCTTTTGAGGAGGGAGCCCTGTGTCTGAGTTGCACTGACCAGGATAGACCTCCTATTATGTTGATCTGATGGTTGGAGAGAATAGGCTGCGGATCACCTGCCACAAGCCAACTGGTCTTGCTGAGATTTAGCAGATTTTCTTGAATAAATGTTTCTCCACTTGCTGACCACCTGACAATGGAGAGTAACTTTTTTTTTTTATCCCTATAGTTTTCAAAAGTGATGGTTGTTTTTTTTTGTTTGTTTGTTTATTTGTTTTCCCCTGGGGAGGTGGACAATATGATTGGCTTTCTGAACTAGAGAGTCCCATTGCCTGTTCAATTTATATATTTTTTTGTTTGCCTCTGGCTCTCCTCTTGAGTTAGTTCTTACATATTGTCCCAAACAGTTTGAATTTGCTTATAAAATAGAGCACAAGAAATCTTATCACCATTCATTTTACCTATTCTTACAAAAGACAAAGATAAATTTGCTTGTGCACTGCAATTTTTCAGCAGAATGCTACCTGGCACTCACAGAGTAAACATTTGGTGAGAAACACAAACACTTGAGATGCAGTTGTTAGTAATTCTGCTGAGCTTCAAATTAGAATCCCACAGACTAGCAGGCTGGTGTTCAGCAATGTGTACAGTATTGAACTAAGCAGTCACCTCACGTTTTCATCTAAGGGGAGTGTTATTGTTCTCCACTTATACATTGTTCTAAAGTGATTTAAATAAAACAAAAACTTTATCACCCTTTGATAAATAACAAATGTTAAAAGTCTTATAACTACAGAAGCAACACATAGCTCTCATAAATATTAAAAGGTGTCTAGAACTTACAACGTTTTCACATGTTAGAATATGGGCTGTCAAAGATTTCCAGATAATTAAACTTTGGATGGAGTGGCCAGCTACTTTGTCCAATGCTTCTACCAGAGTGTAGGATCCCTGATGCCAGGAACACTAAATCCTTCTCTGACCCATTATAAATTCTTATTAAATATAGTTAAGAAAAACTTTACACCAAGATTTGGCTGGTGCAAAAACAATTTTAGATAATAAGACAAACAGTATATGCTTTGCCAGCAAGATTTTTTTTTTAAATTTCATACCTCAACAGCTAGTTCAAAGCCAGCCCTCAGCAACTCAGTGAGGCCCTAAGCAACTCAGCAAGACCCTATCTCTAAAGAAAATATTTTTAAAAAGGGCTGAGGATGTTCCTTGGTGGTTAGGCACCTCAGGTTCAGCCTCTGGTACACTTCCCCACCAAAATAAAGAATCTATGACACACTCATGATGTAAATAAACTGTATATTCACTAGGAAAAAAAAAACAGTAAAAAGAAAAGATGAAAAAACTTTGGGTCATGTGAATAATGATGATATTCTTCAAAGTATTTATTTAACAGACTATGAAATAAAACTCTCATCTGAGTTGACTCAGATGAGAATTCCTAATTGGCTCTCTGAATACTCATACCCTAAGTATAGTCACTCTGTGAACAGGGAAGAACAATCCCTTATAATTTGCAAGTATAGATCCAGCTTCCTTCTCCCATCTTCTATTTATTTGAATCTATCATCTCTCCATTCTTTATTCTATGTCTCTATCCTGCCCCAGTAGTTTAATCTTGTTCTGGCCATCAGTCTGGACATCTTTTACATCATTGTTGAGGTACACTTTACATACAATAGACGGCACATCCTGAAAGTGTAAAACTAGGTACGTGTTGACATATGTGTGCACCAGTGAAACAATGACCAGTAACAAATGACCTATCACCTCCACAAATCTGCTCGTATACCTTGGTAATCCCACTTCCCCACTCTTTTGTCCCTCCATCATCGGACAATTACTGATTTGCTTTCTGTTACTATAGATTATACCATATTTTGCATTTCCTAGAATTTAAGGAGATGAATAACACAAACATGGTCTTTTCTGTCTTGCTGCTTTCACTGAGGATAATTATTTTGAGATTCATATATTAATATGTAAAAAAAGTTGTTTTTTCATTTTTATTGCTGTATAATATTCCATTTATGGATATAATACGATACTTATTTATTCACCTTTTAGTAGATATTTGGTTTATTTCTAATTTGGGAACATTAAAAATAAAACTGCCACGAAAATCCCTGTGCATAGCTTTGTATGGACATATTTTTTTTTCCCATGGATAAATGCCTGGTTGTGGAATGGGTGAATCAAATGGTAGGTATATGATAAATCTTTTTATTAAACTAGTAAAATATTTTCAAAGTGGTTATCCTCCAAGTTTATTTTCACACGAAAAAAAATGTATGACAATTTTAAAATCAATAATAGCTGGGCAAGGTGGTACCCATCTGTAATCTCAGCTACACAGAAAGCAGAGGTAGGAGGCTCCCTTGAGCCAGGAGATCAGGATCAGCCTGTCTCTATAAAATACACAATAAATAAAATCAACAATAGAAACTAGGTAGCTCTGATAGTTATTTGCCTTAATTATATCTAAAAGGAGCAGTAAACTTTGCATCATGTGAATAATGATGATATTCTTCAAAGTATTTATTTAACAGACTATGAAATAAAATTCTTCAGCATACTATGGTGTATTGTTTCAAAACTATAAGGAACACTCTGTGAAGTTATTTTTCACTCTGTGGGTAGCCAGTTCCTCCTCAATATATGCTCCCACCAGATTTTGATAACACTACTATTTAAGCACATATTTTCCTATATTCCTCTTTTTTGTACTTTTTATTATATTATAAGTTGACAATTTACAATAGTAGGTATTATAGGGTACAATGTGGTGTTATGATTATGAATACATGTGGAATAATCAAATCATTCATTAACATGTCAATCATCTCAAATATTTTTGTTGAGGGGAACATTTGGAATTTATTCCCTTAGAAATTTTGAAAGATACAATATGGTATTATTAACCATAGTTAATAATACACACACAGTGCAACAGTTATCAGAAATACCCTTCATTCCTCCTGTTGTCATCTACCCATTAGATTATGAGGATTCCTTCAGGGAAAAAAAAAATATTTCATGGATGTCTGTCCCTTTGAATTGGTTATCACATGGTAGCCAAATATTACATGGCTATTGTTGCCTAAATGAAATAATAAATTAAAATATTATCTTACTATTTATAAGTAAGAAAACCCTGCAAATGAAAAGCAAGGCAAATTAGGTGACTAGTCCTAACAGACACTAAAAACACACGCCATGTAACCAACTATATTTAAAACTGGTTGGTATTTACTTATCAACCAATGGAACAGGAGAAACAATTCAGAAATACTCCAAGTCCATGTTATATTTTAAACTTGTTTTATAATAGAATTATTGGTGGAAGGAAATTGACTTTTCAAAAAAATATTTAAAACAACTATATGAGCATATAGAAGAAAGAAAAAAGAAATTTAATCATTGAATGTAATTATTAAACCAGAAAATCATTAAACAATAAAATTCCATGTTGATCATATATTTAATTGTGGAAAGTGAAACCACAAAAAATAAATAAATAAATAAAAATAAAAGCCAAACAGAAAATACCAACCAATTTCTCTATAACATGGGAGTAGGAAAGAATTTCCTAACTATTATTCAAAATTCTGAAGCAAAAGGAAACATTTATAATTTTTATTACATAAAAATGACTTCCACAATAAATGGGCAAGCAAGCAAATACATTTTTCAAACCCTATGTCAAGTTTTAAAAAATATTGATAGAAATATTCACAACTTGTATTTCAAGAGGCTTAATTCGTAAAATGTAAAGACCAATTAATTATCCAATAGAAAAATGAAATGCAGATAAAAAATAATCTATTAACAGATAAAGAAAAATCTATGAATGGCAGGTATCCTCAAGAAAAGATACTCTCAATTTTGTATAAGTGATATATGATCTTAAAATAAATTGGCATACCATTTCTCAAATATCAAAATGATGGAATATCCCACAGGTTAAGAACAGAAACTGTGGAGGAGTCCCCAGAGAAATAGACATTCTAAAAAATTCCTGATTAGAATGAAAAGTATTCAGTTCCCTACAGAGGAGAAGTTTGCAATTGCCTACCAGATCACATATGTATTTACCTCTGACTCTGAACAGCACGACTTCTATTTATTCCTATCTATATCCACACCCTTGAGAAGTACACCTTCCTACAAGCCCTGATTCCGGGCTTGGCTCTGTGATTTTTCTCTGGACAATGAAATTGTAACAAACTAGACCAGAGCAGAGCCTTGGAAATGCATTTGTGGACTTCAGCCTTCTCGTGTGGATCCTAACCCATCAGGGGTATGCAAACAGGCTACCTTATCAGAGAGTGAGAAAGCTACCCTGCAGCCATGTCTTCCTGAACCAGTCAGCTTATAGTCAGCCACCTGGTAATGAAGGTTCAGGTGAGACCACCTCCGGGATATCTTAGTATCATTTAATCAAGAAAGGATTCCCTGGACAAAGAACCTCCTACAAACTATTTACCAAAAAAAGTGAAAACAATGTTTTAAAATGGTGACAGGATCATCAAGTGATCAAGCTTAGTGTCATGAATGAGAAAAACTGCTATGATGTACCTCCTCATTTGAATCAATCAGACTGCAAATCACCTATGTTGTATATCTGCCAAAGGTGCTAACCTGAAGCATCAGATAAATCCAGATTGTGCAACAATCTACAAACATCATTTTCACGAAAATGCCAAAGCACTGAAGCCACATTGCATTGTTACAATAATAGGTTGAGGTTTTTAGAGCGATAATCAATTAAAATTTTGGCACCAAGTAAATCTGGTGGACAAAATGAACAGGGAAATAAGATGAATTGTGTGGCTGAGCTTCCAAAAGCAGGATTAAAGTTGAATGAAGGAAATATATGAACCCAGAAAATAATAAATGTAACAAATTTAAGAAGCGTGTCTAGAAAATAACGGTAGGTACGGTTATTGCCACATAGACTAGAGAAATCAATATCATTGTAAGCCACCACAGTCTAAGGGGGAAAAAAGCACCAGGCAGAAATAAAAGTCTGAGATTATTTTAAGAATTAAAGGAACCAAATGTTCCTAATCTTCTAGGAGCAAGAAGGAGATCAAGAAGCTACTCACTTACCTGGAAGTGAACATGTCCAGTGTTTGATGTAGCCAAGAAACATACGGAAAAGGTAGAGAGTATCCCAGGATTGGATCTGGACCTGAGATCGGTGCATTTCAAGAAGAAAACTCAGAGCTGGGTCAAGGAGCAATTCTACTTCCTGGGTGGGGGTGCTTAAACTGTCAGCCTGATGAACATTCAGAGTGACCCCAAAATGTCCTTCATGGTTTCCTTCTTCAAGTGGGATGAGTGTTTGTGGTCTGTTTTGCTTCTTTTTTGTTTGGTTGGGACACTTTGTTTTGGTTTTGAACACTTTGCCACTATTGTGCATCAGGAGATTGAAGGGGCAGATCACTGTTGCAGACCAAGGTAGAGGTCTTGCTGTAAGGCCTCTAGGCAGTCTGCGGATGGCCTGGACCTGGGGCAGAATGCCTTCCATGATGGGGTCCTCCAGCTGTCCCTGTAGGAGCAGTGGAGACTGTCTTACCTTTGGGGAAGACGAGGAGCTAAGTATGTGTAACAGAAGGATAAATAGTTAAAGTTAATGCTATTTGCCAAATTATTTTGAGCTCTCAGGGGTAATGATAGTGTTTAACTTCCTGCCCTCTTTTGGTCAGGTGAGATCATATGACTAGTTGATGGACAGTAGTTAGGCAGACTGTAGGTACATGCCACTTGCAGACCAGTGTGTAGTTACCTCAGACTGCTCCTGGGAGCTCTCATCCCCCTTTTTCCCACCATGGCAACCGGAATCCTAAGTGCCCGTAAGGAACAGAGAGACCACCCCACCAGGCACAGCCTCAAAATGAACATTTCCCATGCGCAAGAAATAAACCTGTGTTTTAAGTTAGTGATAACTAGTGGGTTTTTCAATTTAACTTTTTTTTTTTAAAAAGTGAGGTCTGATCTAGTCTACTCTGAATGAAATTTAACTCTCTGGCTTTCCAGAATCTTTTACTTAGAAAGAAAGAAATAGACGTGTGAATGAATAATATAGGTTAGGGTCTGTTTTAGTCAGGTTTTTCACTGCTGTGGCTAAAAAACCTGAGGAGAAAAATTTTAGAGGAGGAAAAGTTTATTTGAGGGCTCACTGGTTTCAGAGGTCTCAGCCCACAGACAGCCAGCTCCCTTCCTCGGGGGGAAGGGGGGGGGCTTAAGGTGAGGCAGAGCATCATGGTGAAATAATGTGGCAGAGGGAAGTGGCTCACTGTGATGGTCAGGAAGCAGAGAGACTCCACTCACCAGATACAAAATACATACCCCACAGGCAGACCCTCCCATGCCCACTTCCTCCAGCCACACTGTCCCTGGCTTCAGTTACCACTTAGTTAACCCCCTTGGGGTTTAATTCGCTGATTGGGTTAAGGCTTTTATAACCCAATCGCTTCTCCTCTAAACCTTCTTGCATGGTCTTACACATGAGCTTTTAGGGGACACCTCACATGCAAACCATAACAGAGTCTCAGCCAAAAGAGATTTTACAGAAGACCAATACTTCCAACAGAAGTTGCAACTGGTTAAAGACTATCAGGAGAAAGCAGAGTAGAGCCTAGGTCCATCTGCACCACGGTTTTGGAATTGTTGGATAAGTATTTAATAACCAATGTAATGAAGACAGAGAGTGAGGTCTTTTATCTGAAAATGAAAGCAGATTACTTTTGGAACCTTGCTGAAGTTGCATGTGGGTGATGATTGGAAGAAAACCATAGATACTTCCAGAGGAGCTTACCAAGAGGCAATTGATTATAAGCAAGAAAGATATGCAACCCACACACCCAATCTGCTTGGGGCTGGCTCTTAACTTTTCTGTGTTTTACCATGAGATCCTTAATAATCCAGAGCTTGCCTGCACCGCTAAAACGGCTGTTGACAAGGCCTTTGCAGAACTTGATTCACTGAATGGAGATTCAAACAAGAACAGCACCCTCATCATGCAGTTGCTTAGAGACAACATTATGGACACCAGACAGTGCAGAAAAACGTGATGCAGCATTTTGCTGAAAATTTAATACCAACAGGGTGTCATTCCTCTGCCCTCAAGAAACTTTTTTACAGATTTCCTTTCCTTATTCCACTTGTCTTTCCTATAGAAAAGAAACCCACTCATGGGTATGAAATCAACTGTTCATAAACTTTTAACACTGAAGCTTCCGGAAAACTCCATTCCTTGATTTGTGTGTGACTTGGCCTTCTTGGTGTGCAGTTACTGTTGTAGAAAAATTGTGATAGCTTCTTTTCATGTAAACATAAGTAACTTCCAAACACTTAGTAGAGGACTAAAAATATATCTGGTATTTAAGTAATCTGAACCAGTTCTACCAGGGACTGTGTTTTATGTTACTATGAAGATAAGAAAATGTACGTAATTGCAATAAAGAATATTCTACAGAACTTTTTAATTTCTACATTCCCTTCCTTATTCTTCTTGGAGGGTTTCTTTTCAGTAAGCAACCTTTTCTTACTCTTACTGTATTCCTTTTTAGTGGGAATCCAGAATTATTAGATTGAATGGGAAAGCCCTTGGCATTTCTGGGCTGGGAGTTACAAATTGAAATTCCTCCTATATATCACATGTTGTGGAGGTCATGAATATTCTCTGGGATAATAGGGAGTTTCCTCATTTACTCATCATTTGCTATGGTTTAAGTTGACAACTTCCTTTCCCAATAAAAATTCATTACACCTCAAAAAAAAAAAGAATTTTATGAATTTTTATGCTCAGTAATCACCTGTGCAGGGCAGTAGCATTATTTTTGTATAACTCCTAATGATAATTAAATAGAAAAATACAATAGTTTACTGATTATTATGCTGTTTCTAAGCTAATTGTTAGCATAATTTAAGCATATGCCCATATCATTAATTTGATCCTATAGAATATTACTTTTTTTTTTTTTTTGTACTGGAGATTGAACCCAGAGGTGCTTAACCCCTGAGCCATACTCCAAGCCCTGTTTTGTTTTTTTTTTTTTGTTATTGTGATTGTTATTGTTTTTGTTTTTGTTTGATACAGGGTCTTGTTAAATTGCTTAGGGGCCTTACTAAGTTCATGAGGCTGGCCTCAAATTTGAGATCCTCCCGCCTCAGCCTCCCGAGTTGCTGGGATTACAGATTTGTGCTACCACAACTGGCTTAAATTCTTTTTGAAATAAAAGAATTTAAGTTTTTTTTTTTTTTTTTTTGGGGGGGGTTGTTTGTTTTTTGTTTTGTTTTTTAAGTAAAGATGTTCAAAACACTACAAAATCTGGGAGGAAAGAGTGAAAATCTAACCACTTGCAGAAAATGCACTTAGAAACTAAAATTCCTTCCTTCCTGTATTTTACATGCCCATGGACCAATTAACTTCATTAGTATCCCAGGAGATGCCTGTGAGCAATTGTATTATCACTGCTTACACCGAAGAATCACCACTATAACAGCTAGCAAGGTAATTTCCTTCTTGTTCTTGGGGAAAATGCTTGACTGCATGTGAAATGAGCTGCCAAGAGTCCAAACAGCAAGATGAATTGGATTATGACATGCTCTACTGCATTCAAGTGACTGCCCTGAAATGACTGTACCTGAAGCTCCTCAGTTACTGTAGAATAGTATCTACTTCTTCAGCATTAGTGTTCACACTAGCGCCAAACAACTTGATCATTATCTGTGAACCTCTCCTACACAGGAGAATAGATTCACCACTGTATGACACAGTATTTGCAATTTAACACCATACTGTGCTCCTGTATAATTCTAGAAGTTCCAAGAAGCCCGTAGCTTCCCCTCTTGAATGAGGAGAGACAGCCAAGCAAGACTGCTTCTCCAGGTGTTTCCTGTGCCTCTTGTGAGCTCTGACCTGCTGTGCTGATAAGGACCTGCTGTGTGATATGCACACAACAGCAGAGGTGACCTTGAACTTTCCTGTGATGTGCTTGTGTGTGACCATTGGTTATGGAGCTTAAGCCCCTACGACAAACTCGCTTCCTTCCACTTTGCAAGGGTATGTCTGGTGATGTGGGGTAGATTTGGGAAGAGTTTAAGATATATGATCTCACAGACACCCAAAAGCATCGTGTTTGTGATATTTGCCTTTTAGGATTTCAAATATTTAGTGGTTCATTGATGGCGCTCGTGATTCATCTTAGGAAGAAAGGGAAAGAATGACAGATGATGAAGTCGGGGTCCCCGTTCACAAGAAGTTAGTCTGCACCCTGAAATCCATTTTTGGTGCTATGAAAAAGCATTTTTCTTCTTCTTTTTTCCTTTTGATTCAAATCCAGAGTATTTCCTTTCTAAAAAAATATACTTTAAATTATCTTCTTTCTATCTTTTTGTTATATTTCGTGATTATTGTTTTCTTTTGAATTTACAATAACTCCACTTCAATTTTCCATCCTCTTTTGATTTTTTTTTTAATTTCATTTTCAGTGACTGTAATCTGGGTAACGTCACACATTAGCTTGAGGGGGTTCGTCTTTATTTCTCATAACTAATTCTTATTGATTTATTTTCTTGACAGTCAGTCAATGTATCCTATAACCGCTCCATTTTCTTTTTTACTTCATGCTCAACTTATTTTTATTCTCCTTAGTGTCTTCCATTAGGATGATGCAAAACGTATTTATTTGTCCAATATTGAAGAAAGTTAATCTCCTATTGTTAGGGTTATTCGTAGTTTCTGTTCTGTGGTTTTCTAGCAGTGACTTTCATTTTTAAGCCTGTGTGAATCCTAACGGTGATAGAGAATGCTTGGCAGAACTTTACACATTTTAAATATGCTGATGAGGAAAAAGGCTGAAGATTTACCATGTTCATGAGATTACTTTTAAAAGCTGCATGTGGATAGGATTTCCAGAGTGGAGGGATAAAGATTTCTACAAATGTGCTCCCACATAAAAGTAATGGAATCACTAACAAGTTTAACAAAATCAAGCTTTATGTTGCCCTGGAAATTAACTAGAGGTGTAAACAATCTCAAGATATAGTATTTGAGAAAAACTAGTGAACCTCAATAAGAACTAGTGGGGTTTAGGGTATTTTAGCTGCTTTCCTCCTCAGCACCCTGATAGCACAGGAAGCGTAGACCAGCCTTGGGCTACTCTTCATCCCCACCCGAGAGCCTGGCCCCTCCCTGACCTGTCTTGCAACCTTCTAGAAAAGCCACTTTCACTGAGAGTTCTCATTATTTGATCTGACTCAGAACTCCCTTCCTGAAAAGCTCTATCCAAGAGGAGATTATTGAAAATAAGCTGCTGAAATTATTTAACATGGCAGCTGTATAAGGCAAACAAGAGAATGACCAAAAAAATCCGAAGGTTACTCTGGAGGTGTTCAAAGGGAGCTTTGAACACTTCTGGTATACCGGGTGTGGTAGTGCGTGCCTTTAATTCCTGTGGCTCTGGGGGGCTGACACACGAGGACTGCAAGTTCGAAACAAGCCTCGGCAACTTAGCAAGGCCCTAAGCAACCTAGCAAAACCCTAACTCAAAATTTAAAAAAAGAAATGGGCTGGAGATGTGGCTCAGTGGTTAAGCACTCTTGGTTCAATCCCAGGTACCAAAAAAAGAAAGAAAGAAACCTCTAATAGTCCTGGGACTCTCAAAGAAACATGCATGTGCAGGAAAAACCTGAAAGGCACTCAGTCCCTTTTTGGTTAAACTGAAAACTCAGTACAAATAAGAAGCAGAAGTTAAATCGGAATTGCCAAATACGTAGTTATCAAAGGTGTGTTGAACAGATACACACATGGCCAGGTGCATTACACACATGTGTAAACACACAGCCCTTCAGAAAATAAGACCTGGGGATCCAAGGTATCTAAGGAACATATAAACATATCTATGTTTATTATGGCACTATTCACCATAACTAAAATATGATATCAGCCAACATGCCCATCAATGGATGAATGGGTAAATAAAATGAGTGTATATACACTATGGAGTATTATTTTGCCATAAAGAAGAATTAAATCTGATCATTTACAGCAAAATCAGTGAAAGTGGATAAGATCATGTTAAATGAAAGAAGCTAGATACAGACATACAAGCATTGTATGTTCCCTCTCATATGTGGAAACTAAAAATGTCAAACCAAATGTACATTTTTAAGCCTATGTGAATCCTAAAGGTTGAAAAGGGTAGAAAAGGGAGGTTACATGTGATGAGCAAATGCAGTATGTATGTATTGAAATTTCCGAACCCCATTGCTACATGTGGTTAATACATGCTAATCAAAAGTGAAATTTTCTTTATAAATAAAACAACTGAACAAAAGTCTTCAGAGGTTATACACAACAGGGAATATAGACTTTACAGACTTACTCTAGGTCAGTAAAGAAATATTATAATAGAAAAACTGAAAAAAACTCAAATTCTTTTAGAAGGCTAGAGAGGGATTGGAATCTGGTCTCTAGAATGTCCACATTCTATTACCAAAAGTGCCCAGTTTTCACCAAAAAATTAAGACACATAATGGAACAGGAAACTATGGGCCATACACAGGAAAAGTAGCAGCTGACAAAAATACAAGAACACCATGATCCAGCTTGAATTCCCTCCAACGCCAGCAAAAATATCTTGTTCTCAAGAGCACATAGATTCTTCCCCAGTTCACAGGTGTGAGCCATCGGTATAGTTATTAAAAAATCACAAAAAGAGTCTTAATAAATCATATAAAGTCTAATCTCTGACCACAATGGAGCTAAATTAGAAATCAATAACAGAATGCAAATTGGGAAACCCTAAATATTTGGGAATCAAACAATGTATTTCTAAACAACAGATGGATAGCAAAAATTAAAAAGAATTTTGATCTGGATGAACATAAAATTTAGCACATTAATATTTATTGCATACTGCTGAAGCAGAGCTTAGATTCTCCAACCTAGCTTATATGCCCATTTTATAAGAATGATCTCACATCAATAATCTCAACTTTCTCCTTTAGTATAACACTGATAAAATGGCTGGATAAAATGTGTTATATCCTTACCATGAAATATTACTTGGCAATAAAAAGGAATAAAGTTCTGACACAAGCTATGAGACTGATAGATCTAAAAAACATTTTTTTTTTGTAAAGTAAAAGGAGCCCAATGTAATAGCTAACATATAGTATGATTTTGTTTATATTAAATATTCATGAAAGGAAAATCAACAAAGATAGAAAGGAGACTAGTGATTGACTGGGGTTACAGATCAGAACAGAGGTTATAAATGCACATGAGTGATCATGAAGAAATGGGAATAGTCTAAAAGTGGCTTATGATGTTGGTTTGAGCCATCAGGATAGTTACTAAGAATCACTGAGTTATACACTTTGTATTTATTTTCAGTATAAGGGATTGAACTTGGAGGCAATTCTACCACTGAGTTACATCACCAGTCCTTTTTATATTTTTCATTTTGAGAAAGGATTTTGCTAAATTGCTAAGATGAATCTTGACCTTGTAATCTTCCTGCCTTAGCCTCCTGAGTAGCTGGGATGACAGGTGTGTGTGCCACCATGCTTGACTACTGAGTTGTACATTTTTTAATGAACTAATTTTATGATATATAAAATAGACCTTAATAAAGCTTTTGAAAGACCAAAAAAAGCTGCATACGCCAATAAAAAATTGGGTAATAATATCCTGAATAGATGTATCAAACCACTTTCTAATAAATTAAAATGTAGCTCTATGTCAGCAACGATTAGTTTACAGTCATTACCTTAAGCACTTTGTGATGTAAGGAAAAACTTATTTTTGTTGATAATTAATTAGACAATAAAAGAAAAAAAATTGTGATGATATAAAATTCAAATGTACCCAAATGTTTGCCTCTATTACAACTCTGTTCAAAATAACAAATAGGGGAATCCACATTTTAAAATCTTCAAATCACATTTCAGTTGTGTGTTCATAATCTAGTGCGGCTTAAGAATTTATCACAGACTCAGCATCTGAAAACAGGACACATTTATAATCTTGCAGTGTACGTGGGTCAGGAGTCTGAACACAGTTTAGCTGGGTATTATTCTTCAGATATGTGGGGCCTTTCAAATGCTCCTGTGTGAGACATTGAAAAAATATTCAGAACTAAAGTGATTAAATCATGAGAGCTGTGACCTAGATTAACAGGGCAGTAATTATAAACAGATAGGAGCCTCAGTGCCTTGCCACACAGGCTTCCCAATGTGGCCAATTACTTCTTCAAATCCAGGCAGGAGGAGCGAGTTTCTAGAGAGATCTTCCAGCAAGATAGAGTCTTATGCATATAATGCAGTCATGGAAGTGACAGCCTAACACCTTCTCCATATCCCATTGGCTGGAGTCCATCAAGGTCCTGCCCACTCTGTGAAGGAAGGCATTACTCAAGAACTTGAACAGGAGTAGATGGGATGCTGGTCACCCTATGGACTGTCAGGCATACGTGTCAATGAAAATATAATCAACGTGTAAATTTTATTTTTGTTTTTAAAAGTGTTCAAAATTAATTTGATTTTATAGTGCTTGCAGTAAAATCTCAAGATCTAATAAAGAAAACAAATGTCCTAATGTGTTTCTGACATATCTATTGATAACATGTAAACTCATCTGCAAGTATAGATTTGTGCATGTGTATGAGTGTATGCACTACACATGTATATATGTACATGCATATATGCTCACATATGTACACACATATGTAACATATACATATAATATATGCACAATATTATATTTCACTATGAAGTAAATTCCACATTTCTTTGTTTTTCAAACCGAAAAAAAAAAAAATTTGCTTTCAATACCCCATTTTGCAGGTTCAGAGAAAATTCAAGTATCATCATTCAAATATAGTTGCTACTAAGAGCCAACCATTCTTCTCGCCTTTAGGGACCTCCTAGGAACTGATGGGCACTGGTCAAAAGGTCTCTTTACTTATGTATATTTTTTTAACAAAGCAAAATGAGAACAGAGATGTGATCGCTACAACAAAGATAGCAGTCTCTTCCCTCCCAAAACATTCCATAATGACCTCTTTGTCACTACTTTTCATTTTACAAAGACCCAGGGACTTGATCTGCAGCATTTCTCTTCACCAGCCAGGACTGTTGTCATCTTTGCATGTCCAGGTGTCCCTGTGACATCCTGACCTGCCAGCTCCTGGATGTTTACTCATGCTTCACTGCTGTGGAGCTTTGCCCAGAACTGCCCCACCTCCAACGTCACTCAACCAAGCTGCCACTCTGATTATTTTCCTCTAACCTTTTGAACTGTTTACTTATCTGATTTCCTACAGCAATTCTTAAATCTTGCACAACTTCTGATTATTCAATGTTTTGAGTTCTCTCTTCCCTCTTCCATTAATTGATCTTTCCTTTACTTCTCTCTTTATCTAATTGAATGGCAGTGTTCCATTGCTTGATAATACATCTGCTGTTTTAGTTAAGAACCATTTTAGTTTGTGCATTGTGAAAAGTCAAAATAAAACTATATGTTTCTATATATTTTTCACTAACAAAGACATTTACTAAGCAAGGTCAACAGAAGTTCTTGTACACATAATAATTTCACATATCTATGAGGGACAGAAATGCTAATGACTCAGATGTGATCATTGTGCATTGTATACATGCATCAAATAATCACACTGTACCCCATAGTTAGGAATAATTAAGATAACAATATTCAATAATAAATGAATATAAGTACAATGAATGCTTCTTTCAAAAGGATTTTTTTGCACAGCACGTGTGTCATTCTAAAAGAGTAAATGAAAGATTTTTGTGCAGGGGAGGGACTGAAAAAGAACTTCATTGCCAGCACATGGGCTACAAAAGGAATGAGGAACTTCCGCAGCAGAAAGAAGATGATGGCAAATAAAAAAGAAGGTGTAAGTGTAGGAGTAAATATGAAAGGGGTTTTATGTCATTTCTTATCACCTTAAAATAATTGACAATTACAAGGGGAAAAAAATGACGACATATTATGGAGTATGTTGGATGTGTAGAAGTAAAATCATCACAACTGAACAAATGATAGGAGTCGGAAGCAAAGACCAACGTGGCTTATTTACAGCTCAAATTATAGAGGACTCAAGATGGTGGATTAGAGGACGCCTGTATTCCTAGTTTTCTCCATGACTTGAGAGTCAAGCTGCAGAAATACTGCTTCTCTGTGAGGTCAGTGAAAAAGGGATTCACAAAAATCCATTATTGGATAGTCAGAGTGTCTTAGAGATTCAGAAATTTAGGTACATTAGACAAAGAAGAGTCCATTAGAGCCAAGCTGGTTACACCAACAGTGGTAGTAGCAGTTTCTACAGGGGGAGGGAGAATACAGAGAAAAAACACAATGGACAGATTTGGTCTGGAAAAATCTGAAATCAGAAAAAAACAGCCTGAATTTAGCTGATCCAGAGGCGGCACTGTGCACTGATGCTTGAAAACGGTGCTGTTTCTCGATTGGCTGCAAAGAGCTGAGGCAAGGACCATCTAGAGGCAGCCAAGCTGCAGATGCTGGGCAGGAGCCTGGAGATCATAACAGATATTACCATCCCGTTCCAAAAAGTGCACGCCATGTGCTCTAGGGTGCATCTAGCAAAATATGAGTGAAACAGGCACAGAGATGACTTTACCCAGGGGGATTCAAATCAGAAAGCAAAAGGGGGCCCAACTGCCTTCTCCTTACAGGCTGGTGGCTCACATGACCAGCTCAAGAGGGTCAGGAATCTAAAAATGGTGGCTGTTAATACACTCAGGGACTAAGCCTGAGAAGGCTGTTTTGTGGGCTGCAGAGAGTGTGGAGGTTTGGCTTCCCTGCTCCACAAATAGAATTCTTGGGAATCTTGTGAGATCCAGACTCCCGACAGATCAGCAGCTACCAGATCCTAGGGGTGTGTGGATATAATCTTATCACAGCAGATACCACCCAACAAAGCCCCTGAGACCTGATTAGATATAAACCCCAACCCCAGAACTCCTTTCATAGAACTCTGCACAACCCCACCCTGGGAGTGCATCAATCTGGTCTGTGCAAACAGAACTCCAACTGACAGCACCTCCCACTCCGACCTACCTTATAGTGGTGGGAAACTTAGACTTCTTTTGATCAGCTGTAGTCTTAGGCCACTCCAACTGGTAGCTTGAAGAGCAACACAAAAGGAGGAAGGATTAACAACATCCACCCTTGCTCTTGCTCTCAGTACATAGCTCAAGAAGAAAGACAGTCAGGCATAGACAGCGACCATGTAATCTTATCAACTATTTGAAAAATCTCAGTGAAAACAATTCCTTCATTTTTGATTAAGAATATTTTTCCATGTGTGTGTGTGTGTGTGTGTGTGTGTGTGTGTGTGTCCTTTCTGTGCTGTTTGGTTCATGGACATATATACATATTTGTTTCTTTTTTATTTCTCACTTTTAGCATTTGTTTAATATAATTATTTTTCCTTGCCTTATCTTTTGAAGGTTAGGGTTTTGGATTTGTAAATTTTAGTTGTTTTGTGTAATTTTCATTTGTTTCCCATTTCTTTTCTATCTTTTCTCCCCCTGGTAGCAGCCAAATTCTCTGTTATCTCTTTTTCTCTCTTTACTTTGTTTCTCCTGTTTTTCTCCTTCCTTATATCCTCACCTGCTACATTTCTTTTACATTCTCTCTGTTCAAAATTGCAAACACTTTTCTAACTTTCTCTCACATTTTTTTCTCATAATTAACCATATTTTAACATTTTTTGGATCTAATTGGTTTATATAACTCCTGCCCCACCATTAATACCATTGCAATTGTTTCTGCTGTGGATGACATTGTTGACACGGTTGCTTGCTTCAATGCCAGCTCTAGTTTATGGTTACTTATTGTTTAAGCTGTTGCCAATTGATGACCACACCATTTCTGGGGTTTTTGTTTGTTTGTTTTGTGGCAAGTGACATTGTAGATGACATAGTAGGAACAAGGCATTTATTCTAATGCTGTATAGTATTTGCATCAGTTGTTGCTATTTTGTGTTTCCCCTTATTCTCTGAGGTGCTGGGAATCTACAGGAGCACTACAGCATCACAGGGTAGAGACTTTATTACTGATTTAAATCAAATACCATGCACTTAGCTCCACATACAAATTAATGACACTCGTCTTCAGCTATACTTTGATACAAAGAATAGAAAAGACAAAAACACATACTAATAACCTGGTTAAGTAAAAATGTCTAGAGGTGGGCCCCCAGATCCCAGTTATTTATATCCACTACTACAGTAAAAACAGAGAGAATTAACACAAAGCTGTGGATGTCACCCCTACTTGGGGTCTCAATTTAGACCACTCTAAGACACTTTGGCAAATGAAGACTATGCCCTAAAATGGCCCATAGAAGTAGAAGACAAATATCTCCCAAGATATGCATAAAATCCAATACAAGAAAACAAGAAGTGTTTAAAAAAAAGGTAACATGACACCTCCTAAAATTTATAATTCAGCACCACAAAGATATTGAAGTGGATAAAATATCAGATAAAGAATTCAAAAGAATCCAAGCGAGCACAGAAAACAACTAAATAAATTAAGGAACTCAAAATAAGATATGAATGAGAAATTCAATAATGAGATAGAAATATTGAAAAAGAACCAAACAGAAATCATGAAAATGAAGGACATAATAAATCAAATAAAGTGTTCAATTGAAAGTGTCTCTAGTATAGTAGACAATGCTGAAGATGGAATCTCAGAGCTGGAAGACAAAAAAAAAAAAATCCACATAGAAGAAATAAAAAACAAACCTCAGAACTCACAAATGAACAAATTTCACTCAAATAGTGGCTAAGCAAATGAGAAACAGGGCCAAATTAAAAACAGATCAACATGTCAGAAATTACTAAACATCTCTCTTTAATGACATTGAATGTAAATAGTCTATGCTCTCCAACGCTTTGCAATTAAAAGATCAAACCAACAAAATTAATTTAAAAAACAAGACCCAAATATAGGTTGTTTGCAAGCATTACACCTTACAGGCGAAAGTGAAAGGATGGAAATTGATATACGGTGTGAATGGATCCTGAAAACAGCAGAATAGCTACTCTCAAATCTGACAAGACAGACTTCCAACCAAAATCAATCAGTAGAGACAAGAATTTCACTTTACACTAGTGAAGGAACAATCCAACAAAAAGATATAAAATAATGAATATTTATGCACCAAACATGGGTGTGACTAATTATATTAAAATATGCCACTTAAATTGAAATCTCAAAAAGAACCTAATACTAGATGACTTCAACACACCTCTTGCCGCAGTCCTGCTGGGCAGAATAACCAGGAGGTGACAAGCAACTTGAAGGTTGAAGCGGGAACTGCTTTATTGCGGAGCAACTCAGCAGGAACTGAGCGGGAACTCAAGGTAGCGGTCACCCAAGGTAGCAGGAGCCGCTTTATTGCAAAACAGCAGAGGTATATATACCTAACTGATTACACACAGCTTGACTCAATTAGCATCATCCAGTTACGGAAATCAGCCAATAAGGAATCCCCACCATCTTAATGGCTCGGTGGTGTTGCCTCACAAACCACTCCTCCTGGCAAACTGCCAGGCGCCATCTTGACTTGATTTGTGGTCCCCAACAACCTCTCACTAGCAAGGTCATCTGGACATAAACTAGGAAAAGATTCTTTGCACCTGAAAAATATTATGAATCAAATGGACTTAATAGACATCTATAGAATATTTCATGCAACAACTGCTAAATATGCTTTATTCACAGCATCTCATGGAAATTTCTCCAAAATAAACCATACTGTAGGACCCAGAGCAAGGCTTTGCAAATTTAAAAAAGATGATATAATTCCTTGCATCTTATCAGATTGTAATGGAATAATGTAGCAAACAACACCAAAAAAAAGAAAAAGAAAAAGAAAGAAAAAAGAAGAAAGAGAGAAAAAGAAAATGTACAGAAATTATATGAACACATAGCAAATGAACAATACACTTTTTTGTGGGGGGAGCTACTGGGGGCTGGGGATTGAACTGAGGGATACTTACTCCACTACTGAACCACATCGCCAGCCTTATTTTGAATTTTATTTAGAGACAGGGTCTCACTGAGTTGTTTAAGGCCTCACTTTTGCAGAGGCTGGTTTTGAACTTGAAATCCTCATGCCTCAGCCTCTTGAGACACTGAGATTGCAGGCTTATATCACCGTGTCTGGCTGAACAATACACTTATGAAGGATGAATGGGTGATAAAAGAAATCAAGGAAGTAATTCAAAAATTATTATACTAAAATGAGATTAGGGATACAACATACCAGAATCTGGGACACAATGAGGGGACTTCTAAGAAGAAAGTTTATAGCTATGAGTGCCTACATAAAAAAAATCAGAAAGATCCCAAATAACCTAATTATACATTGAAAAGCCCCTGAAAAAGAACTAATTTCACAAGGCCCCTGGGGAAAAAAAAAAAAAAAAAAAACTAATTTCAAAACCAGTAGAAGGAAGGAAATAAAGAAGATGGAGTCAAAAATCAATAAACTTTAAAATAGAAAAGCAATACATAGGACTAATGAAACCAAGAGTTGTTGTTTTTTTTTTAAAGTAAATAAGATTCAAGCCCTTGGCCAAACTAAGCAAAAGAAAACCCAAATTAATAAAATTAGAGATGAAAAAGGAGATATCCCAACAGACATCACAGAAATCCAGTGGATCATTAGGGACTACTTTGTAAACTTATACTCCAATAAATTGGAAAATGTAGAAGAAATGGATACATTTCTACACAAATATGATATTCCAAACTGAATCAAGAGGACAAGGAGAAGCTAAACAGACCGATAATTTGTAATGAGTAATAAAAAGCCTTCTAAAAACAAAATCCCAGGACCAGATAGATTCTCAGCTGAATTCCACCAAATTTTAAAAAGAAACTAATACCAATACTTCTCAACTTATTACAGAAAGTAAAAAGAAATGAAACACTTCCAAATTTATTTTATTATGCCAGTATCACAGATATACCAAAACCAAGTAAGAACACAGTAAGAAAAATAAGACCGTAGACCAAAATCCCTGGTGAACTTAGAGGCCAAAAGACATAATAAAATATCAGTAAATTACGTTCAACAACATATTAAGAAGATTACACACCACAACCAAGTTGGTTTTATTTTAGAGATGCAAGGATAGTTTAATATGCACAAACCAATAAATGTAGTTCATTACATAAGTTGAATAAAGGACAAAAACCACTTAGTTTTCTCAACAGATGCAAAGAAGACCATCAAAAAAAAAAAAAAATTCAGCCACCATTTATGATAAAAAAACAACAAAGAAACTGAGAAACCAGCCTCTACCTCAGAGCAAAGCCTGTCCAAGGAAGAGGGTATGACGCTTGTCCTTGGAAAGACCCACAGAGCACTCCTAGGCACATTCCCACCCTGCTGAGTTGTTTATCTACAAATAACAGGAGAGATCTGCTGCCCCAGGTGTCCCTGACTCAGTCAGGCTAGGTGGGGACCCATAGCAGCCCCCTAGCAGCCACCAATCAGCATGAGACAGGGAAATACCTGGGATGCCAGATGACCCTCCCAGTAGTTTATGGTGGTTGATAACATGTTGGGAAACCATGTAGTTCAGCACGTACTCCCATCGTGGTTTAAACCAATCAGTTCAAACGAATCCCCCTCTTGTAGTAACCAATCACCCCTACCCAACTTGTTCCCACCAGTGAATGTGCTAATCATGTTTTAGAGTTGTTTTATGATTTTCCCGCGGTGTGTGATAATTTGCTAAGAGATGCTATGATGTGTGTGAAGTCCCTGCCTTCCCCAAAGAGTGTATAAAACTGCTGCAAACCCTGGGCTCTGGGCCTCTCAGCGTCACCAGTTGCTGTGTGCGCACGGAGGACCGAGCTAGCTAGCAATAAACACCTCTTTGCTGTTTACATCAAATCTTGGTCTCTGGTGGTCTTTGGGTGGTCTGGGATTCAAGCTTAACAAAACTAGGGATCGAAGAAACCTACCTCAACATCATAAAGGCTGTAGATGAAAAACTGAAGCCAATCTCATAGTAAATAGGAAAAAATTTGAAAGAATTTCCTTTAAAATCTGGGAGAAAAAAAGGATGTCCTCTCCCAATACTTCTTTTTTTAAAAATTTTTTAATTAGTTGCTAAAAACATTACAATGATCTTGACATACTTCTATTTAATATAGTGCTAGAAATTCTAGACAAAGTAATTATGTCAGAGAATGAAATAAAAGGATAAAAATAAGTTCAATTATCACTGTTTGCGTACAAGATCCTATACCTAGAAGGTTTAAAAAAAAGAAGAAGAAAAAAAAAAAACTCCATCAAAATACAGCTAACACTAATAAACAAATTTGGCGAAATAGCAGATTACAAAACTAACATGCAAAACCCAATAACCCTCTTTTATATGTTAAAAATTAATCTGCTAAGAAAAAAATCAGAAAAACTATTCCATTAACAAAAGCCTCAAAAATATGACCTAGGAGTAATTCTAACAAAAGATGTGAGAGACATCTACAATAAATACTATGAAGAAAGAAACTGAAGAAGACTTCAGAAGATGGAAAGACCTCTTTTGTTCATAGATAAGCAGAATTAACACTGTTAAAAATGGCTATATACCAAAAGCAAAATGCAGATTTAATACAATTCCCATCAAAATACCAATGATAGTCTTCACAGAACTTAAAAAAAAAAATTAAATTTATTTGGAAGAATAAAAGACCCAGAATCTCCAAAACAATTCTAAGCCAAAAAAATCAATGCTGGAGGCATATCAATACCTGACTTTAAATTATACTATAGAGTTATAGTAACAAAAAATGCATGGTACTAGCAAAAATCCAGACACTTAGACCAAAGATACAGAATGGAAGACACAGAGAAAAACTCACACATCTACAGTCATCTGATTCTTGACCAAGCTGCCAAAAACATACATTGGAGTAAAAAAAAAAAAAAAAAAAAAAAAAAAAAACAGCCTTTTTAACAAATGGTGCTGGGACAATGGATTATCCTTATGTAGAAAAATGAAACTAGACCCTTATCTCTCACCCTGCACAAAATCAACTCAAAATCAATCAAAGACCTAGGAATTAGACCAGAAACTATGCAACTCTTAAAAGAAAACACACTGTCAACACTCCGGCATATAGGTCTAGGCAATAACCTTTTCAATAAGATACCTAAAGCTCAGAACATAATGCCAAGAGTTAATAAATGAGCTAGAATCAAATTAATAAGTTTCTGCACAGCAAAGGAAACAATTATGAAGGTGAAGACAGAACCTACAAAATGGGAGAAAATCTTTGTTAGCTACTCTTCTGACAGAGCATTAACATCTAGAATATATAAAGAGCTCAAAAACTAAACCAAATAACCCAATTAATAAATGGGAAAATGAACTTAACAGTTCTCAAAAGAAGAAATACAAATGGTCAACAAATATATGAAAAAAATGTACTACATCATTAGCAATTAGGAAAATGCAAATCAAAACTACACTGAAATTTCATCTCACACCAGTCCAAATGGCTGTCATCCAACTATGTAACTAGCCTAGGGATCTAGGATGAATGAATAAAGAGTTTTATTGAGCCTTTTATTGAAGAAAAATGAAATTGTGTCATTTGCAGGAAAATGGATAAAACTAGAGATGATTGTGTTAAGAGAAATAAGTCAAACTTAGAAGGTCAAGGGTCATCTGTTTTCTCTCAACTGTGGAAATTAGAGGGGAAAAAGAAAAATAAAGTGGGGGGGGGAGATTTTATGAAAATGAAAGGGAGATCAGTAGAGAAAATGGACCAACGTATGAGAGGTGGGGAAGGAGGTCAGGAATGGCTGGGAAATAGTATTGGCCAAATTATATTGTTATATCGTATGCATGTATAAATACGTAATAACAGATCCCATCATTATGTACAACTACAATGCATCAATAAAAACTGTGGAAAAACCTTCAAATTATAAACTTAAAATTGTATTAAATGTGTAAGGTCAAAAACTTATTGCCACAGTCTGGCTGGGCACAATCAGGAGCCACTTGTCAAAAGAAACTAACTTTATTTTTAGAACCACACACGCCAAACAAAACAGCCTCTCAGGAAAAATCCTCAGAGCCTCAACTGCCACCACCGGCTTTCCACAAGCCTCTCTCTCCCACACAAGCTTCTCTCCACCTCCCACAATCCTCCTGCTCTTGAGGCCAATTGGCTGGGTCACGTGGGCGGAGCCAAAAAAGTCCCCCAATGAGCAGCTCCGTGGTCTGAAAGGGCAGGGAAACAGCCCAATGAGCATCACCGCAGAGGAGCCAATCAGCTAGATGTTGCTGGGGCCGCTGTGAGCCAATCATCAGCCGGCAGCTGGTTGCTGGCAGCTGGAAGTTTGCTGGGGCCCCTTCGGCTGTGGCTCTCAACAACTTATAAGGGTGGACATTGTCATATTGATGTTTTAAAAAAAAACAAGAATCTACTTGATACTTTAAAAATGCATATATATTAAAAGAAAATGTTGTAAAAAATATAAATTAGGCAAATACAAATAAAAAGAAGGAGATAAAAAAGATTTCTTTCTTTTTTTTTCTTAACCAAGGATTGAACCTAGAGGTGCTGAACCATTGAGCCACATCCCAAGCCCTATTCATTTTTTTTTTTTTTTTTTTTTTGAACCAGGGTCTCGCTAAGTTGCTGAAGCTGGCTTTGAACATGAGATTTTCCTGCCTCAGCCTCCTAAAAAGCTAGGATTACAGATGTGCACCACCACACCTGGCTAAAGGGGAATTTTTTTAATTTGTTTTAATTAGTTACACATGACAGTACAATGATCTTGACATATCATACATTTGAATCAGATGGAATATAATTTCTCATTTTTCTGAGTGTATAGGTTGCAGAATTACATCGGTCATGCAGTCACTCACGTATATACCCACAGCAATAATTTTTAATGTGATAACATCATTTACAAAGAAGAAATAATAATTATAAAAGTATATGCACCTAATAACATAGTTTTTCAAAACACAGGAAGAAAAAGTTTCAGTGAAGATTTCAATCTATCTTTTCTATAATTGATAGAAAAACACAGTAGCAACTCAGTAAGGAAGTGTAAGCTTAAACAATATCACCAACTGATTTGGCTTCAATGACATTTATGGAACATCCCAGAGAGCAATAGCACAACACATTCTTTCCAAGGGCATGTGGACCTTTTTTACACAGACATATTATCTCAAATGATCCAAACCCAAGTTTAAAAGATTAAACCAGAAATTAATAAAAATGAATTAATTATTAAAGAATATCTGGAAAAATTTTAAATATTTGAAAAATAAACAACACAAGAACAAATAATTAAGTCAGAGAAGAAATTGCAAGGAAAATTCAGATGAACCAAGAACAAACACATGACTTATTAAAATATATAAAGCAGCAGCTACGGCAATGCTGATACATAAATTTAATTATTAAATGTTTATATCAGATGCGAAGAAAGGTTTGGAATCATTGATATAAATTTCTAATTAAAGAAACTAGTAAAGGGCCGGGCGCGGTGGCACATGCCTGTAATCCCAACAATTTAGGAGGCTGAAGCAGGAGGATTGTGAGTTCAAAGCCACCCTCAGCAAAAGTGAGGCACTAAGCAAATCAGCGAGGCCCTCTCTCTAAATAAAATACAAAATAGGGCTGAGAATGTGGCTCAGTGGTGGAGTGCCCCTGAGTTCAATCCCCAATCCCCCGGTAAACCCCTGCCCCCACAAAATAAAGAAAATAGTAAAGTATGAGCAAATGTAACAAGGAAGCAAAAGGAAATAATGCCCATTCTTTCATGAATCAGGAAAAGGACATTTTCAGAAACAAAAAGCAATGCTTCTTCATCAACAAGAGAGTTACAAAATGAGCTATTAAATATATTTAAAAGAAAAATGTTTCCACAAATAAACTGTAATATGCAAGATAGAATAGGGAAGAAAATAGACTAAAAACACCAAAAAAAATGATAGTTAGAATCTTGAACTACTATGGCCTTTAGTGCTCTGGCTTGTAATTTCTGCAGCAACCAGTCCCAGAAATCAAATAACCTTTTCAGAAACCAACACAGAGCCAATATGCTCTCCTCCATACCATCCCCTCATTTCCAACTTAGGACCAGATAAATAAAGCCAAATATGCTCACAAATCCACTTATCTAAAGTACCCTTGCTTCTAGTTAGCCCATCTCCTGCTTCCCCATGCCAGTGCCTTCGATACCACCTCAACCAAGATCACCTGAAGACTTTCACTGTAGGATTTTCCTACCAGTCTTTATACCTTTGCCAATTTAAATGGTGGTAGCTGGCTCCTTTGCCTCAGCAAGCTTTCCATAGATTGTCTTAGTTTGTTCTCATTTGGGTGGCCATTATCACCACAAATCTGATGGCAAATATTTAGGCAAATACAACTAAAAATAATGTCAGGACTGCAAGTTGGTGCAGCCAATTTGGAAAGCAGTATGGAGATTCCTTGGAAAACTGGGAATGGAACCACCATTTGACCCAGCTATTCTTCTTCTTGGACTATACTCAAAAGACCTAAAAACAGCATACTACAGGGACATAACCACATCAATGTTTATAGCAGCAGAATTCACAATAGCTACACTGTGGAGCCAACCTAGATGTCCTTCAATGCATGAATGGATAAAAAATGTGGCATTTATACACAATTGAATATTACTCAGCAATAAAAAAAGAATAAGGTCATGGCATTTGCAGGGAAATGGATGGCATTAGAGCAGATTATGTTAAGTGAAATTAGCCAATCCCAAAAAAACAAATGCTGAATGTCTTCTCTGATATAAGTTGGGTGACTCAAAACGGGGTAGGGAGGGAGAGCAAGGGAGGAAGATTACTTGTAGATAGGGAATAGAGGTGGGAGGGAAAGGGAGGGAGAAGGGGAATAGCAAGGATGGTGGAAGGAGACCGTCATCATTATACAGAATACATGTATGAAGACGTGAATTTGGTGTCAACATACCTTATATATAATCAGAGATATGATAAATTGTGGTATAATGGTGTATTAAGAATTGTAATGCAAAAATAAATTTAAAAAAATAATAATTTCATACAACTCCATTAATAGTTGTGCCTAATTTGCAGTAAAATAAAAGAGAGAAAATAAAGGAAAAAAGGAAGGAAGGAAGGGAGGGAGGGAGGGAAGGAGGGATGGAGGGAGGGAGGAAGGAAAAAGGAAACACATACACTGTTCATACAGTATAAGTCTTATACAATATAAGTAGTAGAGATGTCAGTTTCTCTCAAATTAATTTATAGGTTTAAGACAATTCTTTATTAAATCCAAGTAAGTTTTTTGATAGACATAGAAGACCATTTTTCTCCCTAAAATTTATGTGGAAAATCCTAGAATAACTGAAGCTACCTTCAAAATTATTAAAATGGAAGGAACCACTCTATCCAATATCGTTTTATTATACAGTTATGGAAATCAAGACTATGTTTAAGTTTCTAACTTTAAGCTATAAGACAAGACAATAGAGTTAAAATTTAAAATCCATATCAAAAATCAGTGGGTGATGGAAGAAGAAGGGAGACTTTCCATCAGGTCAGCTTTCATGGTGGGGAGAATAGATACTGCTTGGCAATGATAAATCAAGACATGTTGGCTGAACTCATGGAGATAATTATTAACCACCATCTGAATACGTGTCTCCCGCACGTGGCACTATTGGGAGGTGGTGACACCTTTAAGAGGTGGGGGGCCTGGTTGGAAGTCATATGGGGCATGCCACCCTCAAGAGTACATAGGGACCATTCTCTGGCCCTCCTCTTTATCTCTTTACTCCTCAGCCATCATAGATGAGCCCCTTCATTCATCATGTGCTTCTGCCATGATGTACTGCAAACCTAAAGGAATGGGACCAAGCAATCATGGAACAAATCCTCTGAAACCATGAACCAAAGTAAATTTTTCCTCCTTATAAGTTGATTATCTCAAGTGTTTTGTTGTAGTAGCGCAAAGCTGACTAACCACAAGTCTCAATAATTTAGAGAAACCACAAAAACTGATGTTGTCAAATAACAGGACTGGAAAAAAAAAGGCATAAAAATGAAGAGTTCTCCTTTTTGTTTTAATAAAACTAGACTGAAAGTGGCTTATGCCAAATAAAGGAGTATTATACTTTTAACAGAATGTAAGCTTACATATTCATGCATAAAATTTCCTTCGATTTCTTCCCGTTGATCTTCTGATACAGACAATATCTTTAACACAGTAAAACAAGAGCCTGTAGACTCAGCTATTCTGCCTCAGCTTTGCTTTTCCACATGCTTCCCAGGACTCCTTTGTCCTAACACAGGGATATTTTAGTTCCTAAATGGTCACCAATTTCCATTCATTTATTATTCCTTCTACCAAGAATACTTTCTACCATTCTCCTTCATTCAGTTAGCTAATACCCACAACTTTCTGAGCTCAGTTAAAATATTCCTTCATCAGAAAAGAATGCAAACTACCCATTGCTGATGTCTTGTTTGGTAGTTTTGCAGTATATTTCCCATTTCAATTGCTATCATATATAGTTCATATTTTTGAGACAATAAATACCTTTTTACCTTCCAAGTTGCAAGCACCATGAGATCAAGAATCTGTTTCACTATCTATTATCTCTTCTCTATGTAGAATATAGTTTTGTATATATTAAAATTTAACAAATGTTTGTTGATAAAGAATTAACTAGTATATAAATCAAGTTTTCTGAAGCCTCATATAACTGCCTTGAATAAAATGTGTGAATCTTAGATAACCATCTTTCAAAGTATGAATAAAGGAGCAATTAAATCTATCCCTTTTCATCTACTGTGTCTATCTCAATCCAAGTTAAACCACTGCTGTGTAACAAAGTCTATTCAAGAAATATGCTCAGAGTTATTGCGCCTTCATACTTTATAACTCAAGTGGCAAGAAATAGGACTTCTATCTGTATCATAGACTAATCATGCTACTTGAGGCTTTGGCAGGTGTCCTTGTTATGTTTGGAAGACTTAGGTTGACCAGCAATATATCCCAATCTGTGGATGAGTCATGTCCTAACAAGGATCTACTGTACTATTAAATTTTGGCAGGAGAGTGACAGAAGGTCTCAATAGCTTACCTTGGCTCAGATCCATCGCCCTCTCATGCAGCAATAAATAACACCAATCTGAAAACTAACAGAAGAGCAGAGCAGAGGCAGGACCTTATTTAAAAGAAGCTCCAGAATTACTTCTATCCTGACTGCTTAAAAACAAAACAAAAAAGAACAAAACCAAATAAATAAAATCGAGGTTCAGACACCCAGAGGTCAACAATCATGTTTCTGTAATAAGTTGCCATTGTTGGACCTTAAATTGCCAGTGAGGTATTTTTCGATGTTATTATAACAAAAGTGATGTCATTGAAGGGAGATGTGTCATGTGACCTCTAATAATAAGAGCATTAATTGGACTTCATTGCTAGTGTTTCTTGGAGAAGAAACACTAGGGCATAGGAGGTGAGATCTCCTGCTCTGAGTCAGAATACCTGGATGCAGTTCTTATCTGAAGCACCTATGAGCAGTTCATGTGCAGAGTAATGATTATTTCTTATCAGGTTTGAGTTCAAGCATTGTGAGAGGATTAAATAAAATGAAACAAGCTTAGTTTCCTAACACAATATCCAGCATATAGTAAGTACTTGATAAAGCATAGTGCTTTTTATTACTGTGACGTACTGGGCACTATATGCATAACTTTATGTGCCTCATCTCAAGTCCTTACAACTATTCTGAAAGACAGTTATCAATATTCCCATTTTGCCAGTGAGTTCATGGGAATCCAATAATTAACCCAAGGTCAGTGAATTAGTAATACCAGTCATTATCCAAATCCAGACTTACAGAAACTCAAAGTCTGACATCCTTAGAGATCTCTAAAGCTGTATAATGTGACAGGAACTTGGACTATGTCATGTTATTCTTTACTATATCCCTAGCCAAATGCAATTTCCCCAGTTTGCGTAAGGGGTTACTAATTGTATGATTTATGAATAATTGGAGGTAGAAAACTGGTTGTTCTACTGAGATCTGGTTAGAAAAAAAACAGTAAATTTATAGTTAGAACAACCACCATGTATATGAATTTTATATCTTAGCATTATCAATAGTAAAATAAGCTGTTCCTTCTATAAAGAGTTATGAGATTTACAGTTACTACAATTACAATTTTTGGCTTAAGCTAAGCACTCCGTGTTTATTCAAAAAAGAATAACTGTGTGTTTGCACACAGGCACACTTCTGAGGATATGTAATGGGTAGATGGATAGATAGACAGGAAACACCTGGAATCTTTGCCACTTGAGGAACTCCTTTCACCTAAAACTGAATCTACCATCCACCTTTGCCCCTATTTGTAGTCCTTTATTGTTTGCCATCAAAACTCTTCCCCTCTTTTAGAATTTATATAAAAAACCATGCAATGTCTCTGGTAAGGAGAAACTCTGAGCTGTACCCTTTACATTATTACACATGGATAAGTGGGTAATCACAACATCATTTAGAATGTCTAGTACTGATCAAATGAGGGGAGAATCAATCAGTAGCTCTGAAGCTACATGAATCAGAGAACTCTAGGGTTAACAGAAGCATTTGTGATGATGCTTTGGCTATGTGACTGAGTGAAGGCCTACACTCCCAGGTGCTACTTTGCCACCAATAACCTAGAAGATTTTGAACAAGCCATTTTATCTCCCTTATTCTTAATTTCTTAATCTAGTATTTAACAAAATTTCCAATTCACGAACTTAGATTCTGTTAATCCTGGCATTCAACCGCAGAGCAGGAGAGAGATCACTTATTATGTACCTAAGTGAATAAAAGTCCAGGAAGCCTTTAAGGAAAATAATCAAAAGGCACATTAAAAAAAAAAGGCAATTGCTTCAATGACAGAAGAAAGGTTATTTTGCACTGAGCTCAGCATCTGTCACTCAAACTGTCCTTTGAACAAGCCTCTTCATTCCTATATCCTACGAGATCTAAACTAAAGTGTGAATAAACAGCAAAAGTCTGTGTGGGGGAGACATTGAGGCCACGTGTCTGCTGTGCTCCGTGATCTGCATAGAAGAGAAGAGAATGAGTCTGGGTGTGAGGGTTGGAGCCCACAGAAGTACAGGCTCTTCAGACTAAGCAAGGTAAGTCTGGCACAGACAGGAGAAAAAAATACAGGGAGTTCTCCCTTCAGGAATGCTGTGAAAGTCATGCATTGGCTTTGACAACTTACACTAGCACTTCAGTAGTTCTAAAGGCTAGCAAAGATCTGGTGTTGAGCCAGGAAAGGAGAAAAAAGACTTTAACAATGCCCCCAAGATAAATAAGTGTGAGGCTCCCTCTTACTCCATACCAGGCAGGAGTTAGGTGGACCCTGGGTAAGGAAGATCTCTCTACAAAGCTGTGGGACAAAGATAATTCTTCAACTATCTTTATTTTAGAGTTTTTTCTTAAATCTTCAAATTGCTACAACTTAAGAAAATAGAACTTGCATGTAAAACAAAGGATTAGGAATAAATAATTTTAATTGTCCTTTCCAAGTAAAAAATCAAGTCTGTCTTTATTGTGCTAGTACTTTATTCGCATGTCTCATCTACCTGATTGGATCACAGGCATATCTGGTGACATCTCTTAAAAACATACTAATTTAAGTGTTCTTATGAGAACACTCTGATGGTGATGAAGAACATGTCACTTTATTCCTAGTTTATTTTTTTTTAATTCACTTTGGATTCCATTGACTCACTACTAGTAGAAACATCCCACATGTCTTCTCCAAATACAACAAACAAAAACTCTTATTCTCAAAAGAAAGTTACACAATACAGATGAGCAGCTTCCAAATTTTCCAAACTGGTTCTCCCCAGTCAACTGGGTAGTAAATGTGATTTACCTATGACATTCTACAGAGGTTCAATCTCCTTTCCATCTGAGAGCAGGATCTGTAGGGGTTCAGTTCCCTTTCGAGTTAGATACACTGAAAAGAGCCAGGGCAGGGCTCTCTCTGTGTTCTGGCAGCCTTTCATTAATGGGCACACCCATCTTGGAGGTTAATCCTCTTATCCTCACTGGCACACTTCATGCGGAACACTCTTGGCTTTCAATGTCATTGTGTCAAATCAGTATCTTCCCTAGGGCTCATGGGAGACTTTGCTCCAGCATACAGTCTATTCTGATGCCCATGAATTCCACTTTGGTGCATGCCATGGAAATGATGCATACAAGGTGGCTCTGTAATTTGAGTCCTCCATATGCAGAGGTGACCAAGTCATAGCTTATGTGACTGAATATATTAAAGAATGCCTTTTTATTTTCCTGTATTATAACTTGATACATGTGTATTATCACCTTCAGAAATGAAAGAAATTTTTATTGTATGTGGAGTCATCATTGTTATCTTGTGTCTGTGCATGGTATCCCTAGTCTCTGTAGAATACACCTGGATGGGAAGGGTACTGTAGTCAAAGAAAAGATTAGGAGGCTAGGCCCACAGTATATGACAGATTCCCACCACTGTAGCAAGTACCTGAAATAATCAGCTTATTTTAAAAAAAAGTTATTTTGGCCTACATTTTTTGAGGTTTCAGTCCATAGTCAGTTGGCACTTGGCTTTGGAGTCTGTAGCAAGACAGCACATCATGGGGTGGGGGTAGTGGCCACTATGGTAACTGAGAAGTAGAGACAGAGAAAGAGAAAGAGACTGGTATTTTACAATCCCCTAAAAAATTATGCTTCCAAAACCCTAGAACTTCCCAGTAGGGCCTCACCTTAAAGGCCCAACACTTCCCAACAGTACCAAGCTGAGGACTATGTCTTTAACAAATGGGCCTTTGAAGGACATTACAAATCCAAACCATGGTACTTGGAAAGCTCACAGTTCCCAAGAGGGCTTGGGTTTATCCGGTGGCTTTGGAGTCGCTGTCAAGCACTAAAGAACTTGCAGCTGAACTTTGGGAACACTATGGTATGCATGTATTTGGGATTGAGAATTCAAGGTATACTCATGGGATCAACTAAGCTACTTTAAAATCTCCCTCAACCATAGCTTCTAGCCAAGGGGAATTCACTCTTGAGGTCACCATAAGATAAAAACCCCAAACTAGGAATCGGGGAGACCAAGGTGCACACATTTGTGCTTTCTATGGTAAGATAACAGGATGTGTCACTCGGAATTGTAGGGTTAAAGTCATCCTTTGCATTTGCTCTAAAATTACTAAAGCCAAGATATCTTGTATCTTTTGTTATTTTTTTTCCCTACGAGCGAGAAGTCACATCTCATTTTCCTCAGTCTTCGAGTAGTGCACTGACTTCTCTCCCAATGTGATTCTGCCCAGGTGTGAAGTGTAAGAGTGAAAGCCAAGATGGAATAAACAGGATGGATGCCCTGAGAAAAATAAACTCCCTCGGCATTAAACCTTGCCATTACACCAGGTGGAGCAGGCCACAGTACTGAGTCACATGTGAGTTTTGAAATAGATATCAAAATAGAGATCCAGTAACAACCTTCAGGAACAGTTTACAGAAGCAGACAAATCACACTTTCAAATCAAGGGTGACTTGCTGCAGTCACCATGAGGGCTACCTGCTGGAGTCTTCTACTAGCAACCAGCACATTTCGGATGCCCATCTGCAATACCAAGAAGATTCCCACCTTTAAGTAATCTCTTGTTGCCCAGCCCCCTCCCCCATAGGCCAAAAAAGTAAAAAATAAAATAAGGAAAGTGTTGCACCAGACTGTTGAGGTCCCCACTTGCTCTGGTGTCCTATAGTTTCATTCCATTTCACTTTCCTCTTAAGGCTCCGATTCCATCTGCAGTTTTCCGAAGTGAAATGGCTGGCTCTAGATCATCATTGACTTCTCATCAATATAATTCCACAGACTCAAGAAAGCCGGAAGGATCAGGATTGTTCTCATATCCTTAACTCTCATGCATAATTGCTCTCAAAGGATTTTTAAGAGTCTCCAGTCTTGTCTGGGACAGTGCAATAATGAATTCCATTCTCCCAATAGAGTTTGGGTTCGTGTGTCTGTGCTGGAGCAGGAAGAAGGCAAGGCTCGGATGACAAAGGGACCAGTCAATCTCTTCTGCAGTCAGCCAATCACTCTGAATTCTGGCAAGAGTTGCGTTAACAACAACTTCCATGTCAGGCTTTCATACTCTTCTGCTACCAGGTGAAATGAAACATCATCAGCTCACCTAGCCATTGGGGCCATGACGGCATGTTCCTTAGTGACAGCCAAAGGTTTACATACAAGGACAGGGTATTGATGTTCGAAAGGAACAATTGTGTATAATATTTCTTTCCTAGTGTCATTCTGGCTTAGAGGTTAGTTGGGTCCTTTTTAAATGCAGGCCAGAAATACTCTGAGGAAAAATAAATCATTCTACCTGTGGAGTTGGAATGTTCCCTGGTAAAATGTTGGAAAGACTCTGAAAATCTACTCTTCATGCTTCAGAAGTTCCGAGAGAAACATGGTCTAGCCCCTACTGCCTAACAGCACTTCGGGAAAGCCACAATTGACTTTTACTAACAGGACTACTTTCCAGAATCTCCACAGCATTTTGGGGGTGCTCAGCCAAAAGGCACATGTAGTGCTAAGAGCTGTGCTGTACTTAGAATCAACACTCCTTTCCCGCAGCTAAGGGTTTCTTGCAGGGTCAGGTTTGGTAGTGGTCATTATTTCTGAGTATGCTCTTCCTCAGAATGTGCTTCGGGTCCTTTTTGTAAAGAAGAATGCAGACCAACCTATTGAACAAGCTTACCAAATATGTCCACTCATGTGAACAAACAAAGGCTTATGCTGGGAAGGCACACAAAACACACACAGGCACAAACACACATGCATGCTCACTCCCACACATAGGAGAGTGTGGTGGCTTGGATACAAGGGGTCCCACAGAAGCTGCTATATTAAGGCAGGCATGATTGAAGGTAAGATGATGGGATTGTGAGAGCTGTCATCTAATCTGTCCATCTTAGTTTGCGTGGACTAACAGGGTGGTAACTGTGGGCAGGTGGGGCATGACATGACTGGAGAAGGTGGGTCCCTGGGAGTAAGCCCTGGAAGGATTCATCCTTGCTGTGGCTCCTTCCCCTTTGTCTCTCTGCCAGCACTCCTCTGCCACACCCTTCGGCCGCAAGGCTCCACCTCACCTCTGACCCAAAGCGATAGAACTGGCCAACCATAGAATAAACCTCTAGGGTCATAAGCCAAAATAAACATTTCCTCCTCTAAGTTATTCTTCTAGGGTATGTTGGTCACAGAGTGGAAACGCTTAGAGAAAGGTTCAGGTGGATAAAACTCTTCCATTTTATTTGGAAAAAAAATGATTCTTCTTGGGTTTATTTTTTCCCCACATAATGCCATTAATGACTAAGGTAACAAAGATTACCGCTCCTATCGCAACGCCATATGAGACTTACAGAATAAGAATGAATGATCTGCTCCTTTTTTGGCAGACCAAAAGACAATGGCGACTACCTAGTTAAGCACTCAGGGTTCCATTTCAAGTGTCTTTAAGAAGTCACTCCCCAAACCTGAAGGCAAGTGGCATTCATCTGAAATCAAACAACCATGACTCTGGTTACTGAAGAAAAGAGGAGTCACAGAACAGAGATAATGATGAGTAGCGATGACAGATTAGAATCTCCATATGTAAATATTCTCTGACAGGGATAAAGGAGTAGGAAGGCAAATTCTCAAACAGTTCATGCTTTATAGAAGTCACCCTCATGACGTTAATATGGTTATAACAGAGTAGTGAAATCCATAGGATTTGAAATTAAATGGATCCAGATTCAAATCCATCCATCCTTCACTAACAATGTTATTAGACCAGGACTATTAATTTGTCTGTATTTTCCTGTCTTCTGTAAATAAGGATAACATCTGCTTTTCAAGACTAACAATTTTTTGAGGGATTCATTAAAATAATGCATGTGAACTGCTCGGCATAATGGCCAGCTCATATTAGTCATTCAAGAGTGGTTGTCCTTGTCATTAACCATAATTCCTTGAACTGATGAACACTAAATGTCCTTCAGCAACCTTAGCAGATTAGAGTGGTGTAACAGAGCCTTCAGGTCAAGTTCATAAGCGTTGGAATCAAGCAGAGTAGAAATCCTAACTCCATCCTGGCTTTCATTCTGAATGTCCCAGAAGAACTCCACTCAGGCTTGGTTCCCTGTCTTTAATATAAGTTTAACTCATAGATCATTATGGGAATACAGGGATTAAGTCATGTGGCTTGTTTAGTTCTTGGTAAAATTCTAAATGTTTTTGCCTACTTCATTCTCCGTGGCTGCTCAGACTGATGAACATCATACTTGCCTGTTTTATAAAGTGAACAGAATTTGTTCTATAAATGTCATATATATTTCTACAAACACTTTATTTTTAATTATAAATGAAATGAATTTGCTTAAAAATCATTTTTTGTGAATTTTATTTATGTGTTTTTATAAATTTATGTATTTTAATACATTTTTTAAAAAACAATGTTCATCTGAATGAAACAATTGCAAAATATCAGGTCACTTAGTATAAGCAAATCAGTCCATTTTCCACTAGGTGGCAGGCCTTGTTAAAAAGTTACGGAAAAGAAAAGAAGGCCACGGGTACTCCAAAATTGACCAATAGGGGTCTCTTCGCCACCACATATCCCTGAGAGGATGTATAAAATACAAATACATTCAACATTTTCCAGTCTTTCTTGCTCATTTTGCAGATAAGATCATCACCACTTTCCATAAGGTACAACAAGAACACTTAAGAGATGAATATCTTTTACTGTGCATGATGCACTAACCATATTAAATCCACCCAAAGGGAAATGAGATTATAAAAACACAACTAGCAATAAGATTCCAAATACAAGTGATTTGGCAGAAAATAGATCTCATTAAAATGCTGTTCTCAGGGTAAACAAGGCTTTCTGTTTGAAATGGCCTCAAAACTTTGATGATCATATGGGATGGCACTAATTGAGCTAAAAAAATTAGAGCCATCTTCAGAAAGACACACAAGGCCAGTGCTATTAGCCTGGTGACGGTGGCTATGAGAATACACAGGAAATAATGGGGACTCCTAAATAGCAGGGGGGCACTCTGACATCATTTTTTTGTTACTATTGTTGCTAACCTTAATTTAGAAAAGTACACACACACGTTCATATAGGGCATCATTGAATAGATATGCTATGTATGTTGAGTGTGTAAGTGAGTTCCATTCACACCCTTGCACTCTCCTTACTCACAATATACCAGTACAATCCTATGCTTACTCCAATATATTTCCCTTTTATATTGGGAAATACTTGAACTTCAATCATTCTGAAGAAAATTAAAGATGCCCATTAAACATAATGTACAGATAAAGAAGCCCAGGCACTAAAAGGAGACATCTATTTCTATGCTCTTAGGGAATGGTTTACTTTGTTCTGAAAATGATTTAAATTGTGAATTAGGAAATTCAAATATATATATCTGTGTATATATACAGATGCATTCATGTACAAACCAAAACTAGTCTCACATCTTTGTTATTCAAACTTCAGTTACTATAATTAACATGTGTTCCTATTTAAATATTTTTTAAATTTAATACATTATAATATTCAGAGATCACAATAACATTAATGGCATTTTTTAACTTCATGTCATTCAAGAGACCTAACCTGACCCTACAACCTGCCAAGGGTGATCATACCAGAAAGTGAAACTCAAAAGACTATTCATCTGGGGAGACACAGTAGAATTTTCTGCCTCTTCAGAGCTGTAGTATCTTCTTCCAGTGCTAGATTGATGCCATTTCCTACATGTGGTAGTCAGTATCCCCTCTTCTTTTTAAACACCTGAATACCTAAATGTGCACAAATTCCCATGGAAGTTAATACAATGTGCATCCCCAAACCTCATGAATCTAATGTATTTTCTTATTATGCAGGGCAAGAAGATGTCTTTGTGAAGAAGACTGAGTCCATGGGTCCAGGGAGACTGTGGAGAATGTTCCAAAAATTTTAACTTTCAAAGTTTTCCTCAACTTATCCTGGTCATCTTCTTCAGAAAACACTGGAAATGAGAGGCTGTCAGGTCAAGTCAGAGACTTATCAAGGCACATAGCAATTAAGGAATTAGATGGCATGAGCCTTTACGAACCCATGCAACACAAAGAATTAATCCCATTGAAGACACAGATAGGAAAGTACCATCCAGTGCGGCTGAAGGAGTGTTTTGTAAGCCCGCATAGAAAAGGCCACTGGAGTTCCTCATTTCTTCATACTGCTCCACACTAAACCGTGTAGAGCCCTAAGGCAGGGTCAATGCTCCCCAGCTTCACCCTGGCTGGGTTGTAGTTCTCAGAACAAATATCTCATCTTTTATAATTAACTTCTCCAATCTGCCTAGTTATGTAACATCAGTTTCTCACCAGCCCAGGACAGACTCCCAGCAATAGCAAAACCTAACTTGAGTTATTTTATTCATTTTTCCCTCCACCATTTGATTGCCTTTTATTAGGTTTTAAAATGAAGCATTTAATACCCAGTGTCTGCCTGGACTGATTTCTGCCCCTGAGCCAGAGAGACTCTTTTACTCATTGACCAAGGCCAGCTTGTCCATGTGAGCATTCTGGCTGGCAGGAAAGGAGACCTCCCTTGTCTTGTCTTAGCAGAGTCTGCACAGCTGGCCTTTGGGTGTGCCCTTGACTTCCCTTCTTGCGTTTTTTAACACATCATTCAGGCGCCAAGTGCCCTCTGCTGTGTCTGAGCAGAGCACCTGTTTAGTGTGACTCACACTATCAACGCGCAGACTCTCCCTGCTCTGACAGCGGACCAGACCTCACACAGGTATAGGTCTGACGAGCTAGCACGCGGATCTGTGTAATGGTATGTCTCAACCACAATCCTGAGCACCCTCCGCTCATTGCAGTAGGTGGGGCAACACATTCTGACTCTGTTTTGTGGGGTGCGACCCCCCCTACCCTAGCTACATATGGAAGAGGTTCAGCTGGATTATGTCTCTATGATTCAAATTCAAGTTTGTTTTGTATTTTCCCCAGGCATAGTGAATTACTGCTAACCTTTTTTTAACGGATGGTAAATATACACATTTTAGCAGAATATCATGTGTGTTATAACTACCAGAAAAATACCAAAAACATTCTCTAATACCCTTCCCTGTTGTGGATAGGCTGTATGGAGTGAAAGTGGGGAATAAATGGCCATGATGATTTGTGTTTTCTTAACTACATTTGATCTCTAATGAAATGTGTGTTCTGTAGAAAATGGGGTGGAAAGGATCAGGACTCTTGTTTCAATAAATCTGGTGCTCAAATCTGAACAAACCCTCACAAATAAAGTACAAGCTTGGAATCCTGGCTCTGATTGATATTCCAGGTTATAGTTGGTGGTGAATTTTAATGTGTATTCATATTTTCCTGTCTCCTACAGATATGTTCCCTTACCATAAGGATTCATCTAAATTTGGTTCTGTGTTTGACATTTCAATAAGTGACGGCTGGAAGGAAAAAGAGGAATCCTTGAAATGAGCTCAGGAAGCCTGTGACTCCCCCCCCCCCATCCCCCCTCCTCTGGCACATACTTGTTTTCTCATCCCCAAGATTAAGAAGTTATGCGTCTGACAATGCACTTTTCTTTTACAAGTCTTGACATCACCACTGTTATTTTCTTTTTCACTTTTTTTTTTCCTTCCAGCACCTGTTAGAAACAAGAGTAGGGTGGTCTTCATGCAAATTTCTTCTCTCCTTTTTTTTCTTGGAGCAAGAGGTAGGGTGGAAAGTGTGAAAGAGAGATGCTTAAAAAATGTAGAATTTTATTTTTAAAAGGTCGCCCTTTAGAATTATTTTTAGATTTAAAACTATACACAAAAATGAAAGTGTTTGGCTGGTTACTAGACTAGTTTCTTTAACTTTAACCAAAAAGTACTCAAAAAGGGTATCCTTTAATTTATTTTTTATTTTATTTTAAAGGCACGGCAGGAAATTGGCAGACAGTGAGAGGGATTTTGATGACTTTTTTACGCTGGAAAAAAAAAAACAGCACCAATTAAAACCAGATCAATATTTTAAAGAAATAATCACCTCAAAGACTCATACATGGTTTGTTTTTTTTTATTTCATGAAAATACATCGTGATACATGAAAAGATAAGAACTCTTGTCAAAGGGGGTCGTGAGAGAACTGGCCAGGATTCCTGATGACAGCTTCCCTATTGTTCCCCTCTCTGCCAGCCTTCCTTTTTATCTTTTTGCAGTTTTCCAGTTCCTCGGATAAGCAGGTCTTTGATGGGCTACAAGGCATTTCTTTCAAGCCACCGTAGCTAATAGGGTGACAAGATTACTCAGTTTCCCTAAGGAAGCGCCCTCGGGCTTTGCCAGAGCCTTGGGGGACACCAAGTAGGTCCTGAGCACTAGAGCGCCCGCGGGGACTGTTCCAGGCCTGGGCAGCGCGGCTGCAGGAGCGCCCTCCTAGCTCAGGGACGCTTTCTGTCTTCACTCCCCTACCTCCCCCCCCCCAAAAAAAAAAAAAAAAAAAAATCCAAGAGTTCATTATTTGGTCCGCGTGCAAATAAAACGTCCGAATGCCACTTCCAAATATAGGCTCTCACGGACACTAGAGGCCGACCCGGTATCTGGGAGGACGGCCTTTCCTTCCTCTGGCCGACCCGCAGTCCCTTTGCAGACGCGGTACCCCCCCCACATCTGGAGGCCAGGCCGGTTTTAGGCAGAAATCGCAGCTCCTTCAACCCTTCTAGGTCTCGGAGAGCACGAGTAACTGGCAGAGATGAAGCCATGAAATTTTTTTCCTCTTTCGAAAAATACCTAAAACACTTTTTCCCCCCATCTTCATTGAGATCCAGAAAAACAGTCCATTTTGAACCAGAATAATTTAGTCTGACAACAGATTCTTCCTCTGTTCACAGCTGTCCCAGGGGGAGGAGTTGAAATCTGAACCTCTCCGCTGTGATTGGATCCTTCTTGCAAAAGAGAGAGAGGGGGAGAAGAAAAAAAAAAAAAAAAAACCCCTCCCAGCCAAAACGGGCTCAGTTCGTCAAGCAGCCGGGTGACTTCAGAGGCGCCGGCCCGTCGCCTGGCCGCACCTGAGCTCGGCCCTTTGCGGAGCCCCACCGGCCGCGATGCTGTAGGGACAGCCCGCCGCGTCCTCCCGCCGGACCGTTATCCGCGCCGGGGCGCCTCCAAGACCAGCCCGCAAGATGCCGCGCTCCTTCCTGGTCAAGAAGCATTTCAACGCCTCCAAAAAGCCAAACTACAGCGAACTGGACACACACACAGGTAAAAAAGAAAGAAAGAAAATGAAAAAAAGTCTCTCTGTAACTGTATATCTATGAATTTGTAAAAATATAAACGTGTTACTCTTCAAAGGCTATTACAAAAAGAGCAAAAAAGGCTGAGCCGTTTCCCTTTTTAGCATCGCCCTAAAAGAGCATTTTTATTCTTTTGATCATTTAGGGTAAGTTTTAATTCAAAACTTTTTGGAACTTTTAACTGACAAGGGGGAAAAAAAAAACACAACCTCCCTTCGGCTCTTGCAGCTTCATTTTTCTAAAGCTTGTATACGCACACGTAATGAATATGTGGAAGATGAACATAAAACCTAAATGTTGAATTCTTTGCTTTTTTCCTGTAATAAGTTCCGTTCCTTTGGGAGGCAGCTTGGTTTATTCATATCTCTGTAGCTAGGCTGGTAAGATGTAAGTGGTCGTTGCATGGAATGAAAAGCAACTTTTCCGTATGTTTAAAAATACTTAGATTCTTCTTCCTTGGTGGACAGAGTGAAGGCACTGGCTGACTGCACTCCCTCAAGACAGAGCATGGGATAGCTCAGGCCAGCTGTCAGACTATGTGTGCCTTAAGTACAATCGCTACACGGATGCCGTGGTGCACATGCAAAATTTTACCAATATATCTGTGCTTCTAAGTCAGTCTGTTTTCATTATAAAGTCTCGTGGGGGTTGTCAAATATTTTCCTGGTGTATATATATTTTTTTCTTTAGTTATTTTTACCTTAATCTTCTTTCCTTTTCTTTCCCCCAGTGATCATTTCCCCATATCTCTATGAGAGTTACCCCATGCCCGTCATCCCAAAACCAGAGATCCTCAGCTCGGGAGCATACAGCCCCATTACCGTGTGGACTACGACAGCTCCATTCCACTCCCCACTGCCCAATGGCCTCTCTCCTCTTTCTGGATACCCCTCATCCTTGGGGCGAATGAGTCCCCCTCCTCCATCAGACACCTCATCTAAGGACCACAGTGGCTCAGAAAGCCCCATTAGTGATGAAGAGGAAAGACTACAATCCAAGCTTTCAGATCCCCATGCCATTGAAGCTGAAAAGTTTCAGTGCAATTTATGCAATAAGACCTATTCAACTTTTTCTGGGCTGGCCAAACATAAGCAGCTGCACTGCGATGCCCAGTCTAGGAAATCTTTCAGCTGTAAATACTGTGACAAGGAATATGTGAGCCTGGGCGCCCTTAAGATGCACATTCGGACCCACACATTACCTTGTGTCTGCAAGATCTGTGGCAAGGCGTTTTCCAGACCCTGGTTGCTTCAAGGACACATTAGAACTCACACTGGTAAGAGAAAAAAACGTAGACAGGAATGTGGCTTTCTGATAGAAGGACACTCTGGGCTGGGCTGTTGGATTTGCATGGAGTAGTGACAGTGCTTTTCAAGATGGTTGATCATTGATAGGTACTTCCTGACTACTCAAAAAACTTATGAGAGCACCAGGTGTTCCACTTCTTGCTAACAACCTCTGCTCCAGAGACTGCAAACAGCATTTAGACTTTGGAAAGTAGGTGCAGGAGGTTTGGTCTCAAAGATCAGTTAGAAAATCAGAAAAGATATATTTGAATGTGTGTTCTGTGAAACTGCCCCCAGTAATCAGCAAATACAAACGTTGCTATCCTAATCAATTGATTTGGCAAATAGCTGGAGGGTTTTCTTACAGTTTTCTGTTTATTACATTCTGGCTGTGAAAGCTATCATCACTTAGTGAGTTGGATAGTTGGAACTGAATTTGATTTGTGTCTTTTGTTTCATTTTCTGCTGATTTTTTTTATTCTTAGTACAAAATCATCCTGCAGGGAGTTAAGGCATTTATATTGCCTTAGTCATAATACAGAAAGAGGGAAAAGGGGAAATATTGGGAAATGTTGTGAAGCATTCAGCATTAACTGCACCTGCTGAAGCAGAAAGCTTTAATAAGTGAAAGCCCTAGTACTTCGTGAATTATTTCTGCATGACTGGCAGCATTAATACTACTCTGGCTATGATTTTTCATACACATTTTATCTTAAAAGCCCAGATATTAACATAAGTATCTATTATGGGGAATTTAATCAGGTTTTGCTACTTCTCATTCCTTTGGCAAAATGTGATTGATATTCATTAACATTATTTGACTTTATGTTTCCTCTAAAAACACTGTCTTTTTTTTTTTTTTTTTTTTTTATCCTCTACCCTCACCCCCCAGGGGAGAAGCCTTTTTCTTGCCCTCACTGCAACAGAGCATTTGCAGACAGGTCCAACCTGAGGGCTCATCTGCAGACCCATTCTGATGTAAAGAAATACCAGTGCAAAAACTGCTCCAAAACCTTCTCCAGAATGTCTCTTCTGCACAAACATGAGGAATCTGGCTGCTGTGTAGCACACTGAGTGACGCAATCAATGTTTACTCGAACAGAATGCATTTCTTCACTCCGACGCCAAATGACAAGTAAAAGTCCAAAGGCATTTTCTCTTGTGCTTACCAACCAAATAATATGTATAGACACACACGTGCACACGTGCGTGCACACACACAGACACACACACATTAAAAGCTGCAAGAGCATGGAATCCATGTGTTTAAAGTTAATCCTTTCCATGTGAAGTTTAAAATTACTATATATTTACTGACAGCTAGATTGGGAAGATAAAAGATGAGGAACTTTCTCTTCAAAGATGAAGCACAAAGCACATTGCATCTTTTCTTACTAAGAAAGAATGCAAAGATTTACATTGCTGCCAAATCATTTCAACTGAAAGGAACAGTATTGCTTTGTAATAGTTTGTAATAGAATTTCCTATAGGGAGACGATCTGCCAGACGCTATCTCAGGTGCCTTATAAAGTATTCTAAGTTTACTTCATTACATGTCTGATGTCTGGTTGCCATCATTGAACTAAAGCCTTTTTATTTTTATTTTTTATTTTTGATTATCTGTAATGCTTTAAACTGTAATTTTAAGAAAGAGAAAAAAATAAGAACAAGAACAAAACACAAGAGAATGTATTAAAAGTATTTTTGTTTTGTTGTTTTGGCCACATGTGCCTTGGGAAAGGAGGGAAAGACTAGCTTTGAACATTCCTGGTACATGCTCCAAATATTAATTTTTAAAAGAATTTTAATGATTTTTCTGAAACTAAGTAAAATGGGAATAAGTGCAAGAGAAGATTCTTAGAAATTCAGTAATGAACTGAAACTATTTTAAATGCATACGACAGATGCAATAATACAACACCCCTTCCAAGTGCCTTTTTTAATTAACTGTATAGTTGACAAGTCAATGTAAATTTGTGTTTATTTTTATATGATTGAATGAGTTTTGTATGAAAGTGAGATGTTGTCTATAGCTATGCCTATATACAACCTGAAGAATTGTGAAATCGATGTTTCTTTTTTTAAAAAAATAATTTTCAAGGTCCTTTTTTACAATAAACTTTTTGATTTAAAATTTATTGCTTGTATAATATTCTCAGAGATTTTGTTTGCTTTTTGATTAGTGCCAAATGATTATACAAATAATTATTTTTGTGTTAGTAAGAGATAAAGTAAGTAGCATACATACATATCCAGCATTAATTTATGTTTTAGATTGTAATAAACTGCATCCTTATTTTTTTAATTTAGCAAGATAATACTGTCACATTCAAAAAATACATTGTGGTGGTAGTTTGATAGCATATCCCTTTAACAAAAATTCATACTTTCTGAGGCACTAAAAAATGGTCATGTTATTAGTAGTCAAAAATACTTTTATTTAACTCAGATTATTATGTTGAATCTATAACAACAGATAATAATCACTTATATTATCACATGAACTACTGAAACAGTATAATATTTTTAAAAGAAATATTTTTTAATGAAATGTCAGAAGAAAAAGTAGAAAATCTACATAGAAAAATACATTTACTATAAATTACACTAATTAAATCATGGGAAATTAATTCATGGGAACAAAATCCCACATTTAGGGAGATAAAATAAGTGATATATCTAATGAGATCAGGGTTAAGTAATAGATAGTTAGTTTATTTGAATGGTATTTGAACAAGTTAAGCAAGCTCCCACCCAAACCCAATATGCACTTGATCAAGTGAAAACTATATACTTTATATTCCGGCTCATATAGACTAAATGCACAGTACTGATAATGTGCAAAACTAATAATAATAGGAACTGGAATGGCTACCAATGTAAGTATTTAAATCTAAACTCCAAACTCATTATGAAAATAGTTCCTGACACTGTTAATCACTTCTTTCTGATATAATTAGAACTTGTAGAATCATATTTCTCTTTTAATGCCCTTGGGATACAAACAAAAGCTGGAACTAATATCTCAAGGATATTATTGTCAGGCTGTTAAGAAGTAATCAATAACAAATACTAACACTATTCCCTTAATGTTCACATTCATTCTATTGTTACAGTTATGTTTCTTGATCACATATAAAAGGGTTGTGTATTTGACTAAATTTTTTTAAAATTTAATATTCTAATTTTAATAATTTGGCTATCTCAGGACATATTTTTCTGAGGCAAAATTATTTAGAGCAGCAATTTGTGACTGTAAATCAAATGGCTGGTATCTCTACTGGAGCATTCTAAAGTACTAAAAAGAGCATGAAGATGGGCATTGATGGCTCACTCTGGGAATCTCAGCTATTCAAGAGGCTGAGGCAGGAGGATTTCAAGTTCAAAGTCCAAAGCTAACCCACTTAGCAAGACCCTGTCTCAAGTTAAAAAATTAAAAGAAGTGAAACTGTAACCCAGTGGTAGACTGTCCTTGGGGGTCAATACCTAGCAACCCCCAACACACATACAATTGAGCTAAGTGTATATAGTAGAGAAATAATTCCCATAAACATCTAGAAGTTTCCAGGCCAGAAACATCTTGCAAAGGAAAAATGTAAATGTGTCAAGCATTCTTGAACACACCGATTGGCTATCCCAAGTGCCACCTCTATGCCTTTTTTCTTTTCCTTGTTTGTAGATCTACAAGCAAAATTTCTTGCTTTCCCGAATTTAAAAATCAAGTTTTCTAAAAATAATAAGCTATTCATTGGTTTAAGTTTTTAGTGGAGAATTAATGGTAATATGCTTGTAAGTAGATCAACATTGTTCTTCCCATTCTGATTTCATTGTTAGTTAGATTGTTTTAGTTTCAATAAGTTATCATGAATCTGATTAGGGTATATCAGATGGTCTATAAATATGCCTCAGTTATTGTTTTAGAATTTTAAAAATTTTTATCCAGTCTTGCTCTACTCTCCTATAATACAAAGACCCCACTCAAGTGTAACTTCCTTTGAAATATTTCCCCAAATTTGCCACTTCATGCAAGCTTTATGTCATTCATTCATATTAATATATTCCAATCTTTTGTTGATATGTTTCATTTTCATGACATCACCACACAGCATATCAGTGTTTGTTGAATGACTTAATTGATAAAATAATAGAAATTGATGAAAAATCTCACAGATTTTAAAAAGTTCAAGATATTCTCCTTTATTGCAAAGAGTTCAGGTAATTTCCAAGAGATCCTCCAAGCATATTCACTGGTAAGTGTCCGAGCCTAATGATGAGAAACTTCAATGCCCAAAAAAGTGAAGGGAGGGGCAGACACAGTGCACACAGAGAACCTGAATTTTTTAAAACATGGATTTTAACAATAGCACACATGGACATATGCTTTCTGAGTATTCTTAGATTGCTTCATATAATATGAAGCAGTGTAGTCTAGCAGGAAGAGTGTAGCTAAATGCATCACATGCACTTGTTGAATCACACACATCTCACCTCTTGTTAGCTTTATGTCCTTATGTAAGCTCCTTCACTCTATCAGTTCCTAAAGTGTAAAATAGAAATCTTATCATAACAAATAAAGTACTCAACAGTCCCTTGCACTAATGAGCCTCATATATCATAATTGGCTCCCACTACGAGTATTAGATGCTTTAAAATGTACCTGCTACTGTGTTGGGAAACACAAATAAACTGAATACATGATTTTTCAGTGGTCACAGCTTTTGTATAATGTTGGCATTTCACTAATAAGAATATTAAAGTCAGAGAGGATGGATAATGGATGCAAGGAAACAAAGAGGACAAGTTACAAAACTGAAATTAAACTCTAGAGAGTTTTCTGACTCCAAAGGCTCTGCTCTTTCAATGCTGCCATGGGGCTAAGAGACTCCCCTGAACCATGCTTAACACAGTCATTTGTACATTATAGGCAGAGCTTTGCTGAGAAGGACAATCATAATGTGACCCAAGATTAAATATTTTAATGGTGTATTTTAAGGATTGTCATAATTCCGAATTTATACCATCTACATTAACAATATTCAGAACATTTCCCAGGTTCTGTTCGAAATCTTGCAGGCTCCTCCTGCTCTGGCCTTGGTTCTCCCTGCCATGATTCGTGCTGCCTACAACTCCCCCAAGCTCTGCTCCTGCCTGGGAGCCCATTTCCTCTGGTCTGTTCTCTGCAGAGATGAAAAGCCGCTGGTCTCCATCCTCCCTACATTAACACTTCATCTTCTGAAGGCCACTGTTACTCCCTCACACACCCACACTCTAACCCCACTTTTATCTTCTTATACTGCAAAGTCTTCCAAGTTAAACAGCCATTTCTTTCACCACAAAAGTTTGGACACTTGGGTATAATGAGGCAAAAATCTTTTTTTTGTAAAGTATACAGGCTTTCCTGGATAAAATCCACATCTTCGGAGTTGTCTGTAGTTTAGATATGGGAAACATTTTGAGCAAAATTAATTTGAGAATAACTGTTCTGATATACAGGGAAGCAACAATTCTTCATGAGTTCCCATCATTCTTGTCTTCTGATCAGAGGTAGAGGGAAAGCTAAAACAGTCCCTTTAACGAAGCTGGATATATATGAAGGGAGGGGGAGCCTCTGAAATTTAATTTTCAGCACTAAATATGCATCATCTATGACTACAAGAATAAATCGATGGTTAACGGTAAGGTGAGCCCAGCAGCCCTCCAGGAAGTAATCATTACTTTGTGGACAGCATGCATGTAAAAATCAACAAACATGGCAACTTTTCCGTTGTGGCACTTGGCCAGACCCCCAAACAATGAGAGATTAGCAGAGGAAATGGCAGGATATCCATGTCCGCAGACTCCAAAGGCCTGGGGAGGTATTTATAGCAGGGAGTAGGCAAGCTGTTGTAAGTAAAAGATGGGGGTGTTTGTATATTTTGTACCAATTCATTTAATTAAGCTCCTCTGGTTATAACAGTCAGTTTAATCCATTCATCCTGTTCTTTTGGAAATTTGTACATAGTTGTGAGGCCCTTTGAATAATCACTCAGTAGTTTTCGTAGACAATGGCCAAAGGGAAAGACCTGTCACTCATTGCTTTCAGAAGCTAGTAAGGTAGAAAGGAGGTGATGATGTCCCCCGCCAGTTTATTCTGGGGTTTGAATCAACTGCCTCCCAGGTAAGAAGCACTGTAACATATTTTTTCTACCACAGAGTTAGGTGGCAATAGTTGACTCTAAGGAGTGAGAAGGAAAAATCTGGTTGGGTTAGATAGTGATAACTTCTCTTAACAAATAAAATGAATGGTAATTATATTTCCTCTGAGTCACCAGATGTGTTAGAGGTTTAGAGTTTTCCTGTATTGTGTATGAAAATTTTATTTACGTTATCAGAAAGGCCAGCAAAAGAGAGAATCAACTCCAGTCGTATTTAATCATGCTGTAGCCTTCTCTGTCCTTCATACTTCAGTCTGGTACCTATTGAATCTCAACGTGTGCAGGCTCCTCTGTGGATTGATAATACCTTGTTTTTTGTGTGTTTGGGAGCAGCCTAGAGTCTGCATTTCTAGCTAGTTCCAAGTGATGCCCCTGCTATGAATCCTCAAATGCATTACAAGTAGCCAAACTTTAATGAGCCCCAGCTCCTAGCCTCACATGGCTTTCCCTACCCCAGTTCCTGTCCAATGCAGCAATATGACTTCTGAAGAATATCAGGAGACAGGCGGGTTGTGGAATGTGCCTATGCTCCACACATGCAGAGCAGGGGTGGCATGACCACATGACTCCCACCAAAGCCAGCTTTCTCCTCTTCTGCCCTTTTTTTCCTCTCCCAAGATTCATCAACATCACAATCCCTGAACTATATAGAGTATTCTGTGTCCCTGGATTCAACCAACTGTGTACCAAAATATTAAAAACAAAACCACATGTGTACTAAACATGCACAAACATTTTTCTTCTCATTATTTCCTAAACCATAGTGTATAACAACTATTTATCCAGCTTTACATTGTATCAGATGTTGTAAGTTATCTAGAGATGATTAAAAGAACACAGGAGAATGTGCCTAAGTTATATGTAAATACACCATTTTATATAAGGGACTTGAGCATCCCTGGAATTAGTCGTGCAAGGGGATCCTGAAAGGAGACCCCAAAGACATCAAGGGACAGTGGAGCAGTATGAGAGGCTGCACTTTGGTTGTAGCATTTCTACTCTCATTTTTCTTGCACATCTCCAGCCTTGCCTAAGACTCACCCATTATTGAGGGTCCTAGGAATGCACATTGTCTCTTTCTGGTCCATTCACACCAGGGAAGTTGACTGGGGTCAACAGCCTGCAGTGGAGCCTCAACATGAGATTTCTCAGCAAGCCTAAAGACATAATAGTGACATGAACTGCGAGCTGAGTCACTACAGAGAAGCCTCTGTCCACTGTATTGGTTAGTGCATGAATTATGAGCTGCTGCTGAACCCACAGTTTCCACAACTAGCTAAAGTGAACTTCTACTATGTCAGCTTACATGCTTCTTACGGGAATGTCCATGAATATCTCAGGTGAGGAAGCTATTCAAGCTTTTCTTGCACTACTGTCTTTAAAAACGTTTGCCTTTATTATGCTTAGGGTATAATGAAAGCTATTATATCCTTTTTCTCCAGTTTTGGGTTTCTTTTACTCATGCTGTCTTACTTCATTAATTATTATTTATGAATGACAATGCAAAATTGCAAGTAGATATTCTTAAGGGGAAATTATTATCTCTGAATTAGTGACAAGCATCTTTTCTATTTCAAATATTTTTGTTTCATTACACCAGAATACAGTAAAAGAATAGCATCCAGTAAATAGCATCCAAAAAAAATTGAATAAAACAGGACTACATTCTGAGGGTGACAGAGTCACTGCAGGAGGAGCTCAGGGGCAAAGAGTGGTGACACTACTGTGGTAGCTAATGATGTATTGTAATTCACAATCATACAGTGAAATAATAGAGTTAACTGGGTGTGGTGGTGACACCTGTAATACCAGCAACACAGAAGACTGAGGCAAGAGGATCATGAGTTCAAAGCCAGCCCCTGCAACTTAGTGAGACTCTGTCTCAAAATAAAATATTAAAAAAGCTGAGGATGTGGCCCAATGGTTAAGAACCTCTGGTTCAATCCCTGAAAAACCAGTCTCTGCCTCAGAACAAAGCCAGTCCAAGGAAGGGACATGACCTTTGTCCTTGGAAAGACCCACAGAGCACTCCTAGGCATATTCCCACCCTGCTAAGTTGTTTATCTACAAATAACAGGAGAGATCTGTGGAGCCAGGTGTCCCTGACTCAGTCAGGCTAGGTGGGGACCCATAGCAACCCCCTAGCAGCCACCAATCAGCATGAGACAGGGAAATACCTGGGATGCCAGATGACCCTCACAGTAGTTTATGGTGGCTGATAACATGTTGGGAAACCATGTAGTTCAGCATGAACACCCCTCTTGGCTTAAACCAATCAGTTCAAACGAATCCCCCTCTTGTAGTAACCAATCACCCCTACCCAACTTGTTCCCGCCAGTGAATGTGCTAATCATGTTTTAGAGTTGTTTTATGATTTTCCCGTGGTGTGGGATGATTTGCTAAGAGATGCTATGATGTATGTGGGGGGGGGTCCCTGCCTTCTCCAAAGAATGTATAAAACTGCTGCAAACCCTGGGCTCGGGGCCTCTCAGCATCACCAGTTGCTGTGTGTGCGCGCGGAGGACCGAGCTAGCTTGCAATAAACACCTCTTTGCTGTTAACATCCATCTTGGTCTCTGGTGGTCTTTTGCGGGTCCCGAATTCTAGCATAACATCCCCAATACCAAAAAGAGAGAGGGAGGGGAGGGGATAATAAGAGTTACATTTAGTATCATTTTACTTCCTGACTATATTATTGAATAAATAATTTTCTCACCATGTGAGTTTGCAAGTGCTGCAAAGGATTGCTCTATTTTTGTAGTGATATTTGATGGTGAAGAGATTTCATACTACTGCCAAGGTACTGATCTCATTGTATTCTCTTGTTTTATTGAGTGAATCGGTTTTAAAACCATGTTTGTCAAAACAAAATAAAATGGAGACCACCACGTCTAAGCCTACCAAATCTAAAGGAGGCAAAGCTTTGAATGAGAATGGACTTCAGCAGGAATTGGCTAAAATAAGGTGTAAGGAACAATTTAAAATCTTGGGGATCAACGCCATATATAGCAACATCAATCTTCTCCCTAGCATCTGATTCTACATGAGAACTTCTAACTAGTGTTGACTTCCTTTGCATTGTGGCTACCTATCAGGTTCCATTCATCCCAGCTCTGCTTGCCATTGGTGAGCACTGTTCAGGATGTGTATTAAGAGGGCTGGCCCCATCTCAGAGTAGGGAAGAGCATTGCTGCATATAGAACCATCTGTTCTTGACCTTCTGTCGTACTTGTCCAGCCTGGGCTGTGGGGCTTGATCCTAAACATAATTATAAATGATACATACTAGTTAAAGATGTTCTTCTGATTATCAGTCTGAAACATACAACTGGTCCTAGCTGAAGCATGAGTGACTAATGGTTCCCTTTTCCTCTGTCTGTAGCAGGAATGATGATTATCAAGATCTGAAGACAGTAACAAAGAGCCCTAGCCCACCTCCAGCTATAGGGATTTGAGGAATGGAAGCTGCATTGTACTTCCAGAGGAGTAAGGTGACTCAAGATGTAATGGGTATGCTGGATTAAAGTCAATGGTGCATGGATAGCGTTGTCAAAGTGACATACAAACTTCATCAGAATCCACTAGAGGGTTTGTAAAGACATAAATGGCTGGGTCCCTCCTCCAGAGTGTGACATGGAGGATTCATAGTCAGCCTAAGAATTTGCATTTCTAACATGCTCCCAGGTAAGGCTGAGATGGCTGGTGTAGGGACGCTATGATTTGGATATGTGGTGTCCCCCCAAAAGCTCATGTGTGAGAAAATGCAAGAAAGTACAAAGGTAAAATGAGCAGATGATGAAAGTTATAATCCAGTTGGTAGATTAATCCCTTGGTAGGGATTAGCTGGGTGGTAACTGTAGGCAGGTAGGGTGTGACTGGTGGATATAGGTCACTGAGGGCATGCCTTTGGGGCATATATTCTGTCCCTGAGAAGCAGAACATTCTTGCCCTTTCTGCTTCCTGATTGCCGTATCCTGAGCTACCTTTATCCTCCACACCCGTGTGCCATAATGTTCTGCCTGACCTTGGGCTCAGAGCAATGGAGTTAACTGACTATGGACCAAGACCTCTGAAACCATGAGCACCAAAAACACTTTTCCTCCTCTAAAATTGCTCTTATCGGGTCTTCTGGTCACAGCAGTGGAAAAATTGAATAAAACAGGACTACACTCTGAGGGCGACAGAGTCTCTGCTGGAGGAGCTCAGGGGCAAAGATTGGTGACACGACTGTGGTAGCTAATAATGTACTGTAAATCACAAGTTTTATATGTGATTTGTATCCTTTCTCTTTCTCACTGTTATTGATTGCCTTGTCTACTGTATGCCAATCAAATCTGTTCTAGGCACTTGGCAGAAAGAAGTATTAGCCACGTGACCCTCAAAGTGACAAAAGAAAATAAAAACACATTTTTTGAGTGATTTTAAATTATTTATCAATTTTATTTCTGTATAAAATAGGTCACAGCACAGGAATTTCAAAAGAGTTTGAAATTCAGCTGAAAAGATATACTATGAAATGTGGAGGTTTGGGAGGAGATGGGATAGGGTTTTCCCTACACAAGCAGACTATTTTACTTAATGAAATAGAATGAAATCAGAGCTCACATAACTATGATTTCTTTATAAAATTAAATGAAGTGAGAACTCAGCTTCGTTTTATCTATTAGCATTTTTACATCATCACTTTCTTGCATTTATAAGCTGAAATGAATGAACTTGTTGCTGTAATGGAGCTTTTACTGGTCGGATGAGTACTGATCAGCTACAGATTTTTCTCCATGAACATAGCCAGACAAGTCCCTCTTGGATTCTGCTTTTTAAATAAAAAAAGGTAAAAGGATCTTTTGTGTTACCGCTTTCCTGAGGCAATAACAAGGCAATAAAAAAAAAGAACTAGAAGAAAAGACTATTCTAAAATGTAACTCTCAGATTTTTACAATTTAGGAAAATCTCAGCCGATCCATCCGAACTGTTGCCAGTGGGTGCTGGCTAGACCTGCAGCTGGGTGTGTGCATCTCCGGGGACGCCAGCTCCCTCCGCTGCTCATGCCAAGGATGAAACTGCTCAGGTAATTTTCCACAGAGGTGTCCAGATTGATTTCAAAGGCCATCACTCTCTCTCTCTTTTTTTTTTCCAATTTCAATTTTTTTTTTTTTTTATCAAGAAGAGGGCTACCTTTTTAGTTGTCTTATAGAAATTAAGTTGCTGTTGGATTATTTGAAATACAAATGAGTTTTATTTTCACACTTAACATTCTTTAATATAATATGTTAATGCATATATAAAGTAAGAAGGTAAATTTGACAAAGTTAATCATATAATGTATTTTTTTCAGCCACAATGGAATTAAAATGGAACTCAAATGACAACAGAAAATTTGATAAATTCACAAATATATTGAAACTGAATAGCATACTCTTAAATAGCCAGTTGACCAAAGAAATCACAAGAAAAATCAAAAAACAGTTTCATATAAATGAAAACAAGAATACACACAGAAAAACTTTTGAGATTTTTTATACGATTGCTTAGAAAGAAATCCATAGCTATAAATGGTACATTAATTTAAATAAAGACATGAAAATGATAACATAAGTTTGTACCTTAAGAAAGCAGAAAAAGAAAAGCAAACTAAATCCAAATGAGGCAGAAGGAAGAAAATGTTATTACAATGGAAAGAAATGTAAGATAATTCAAATATATAAAATTGACAATAAACATTTGTTCTTTGAAAAAGCAATAAAATTCACTACTCTTTAGCTAAATTCATCAAATTATATGTGATTTGATATAATTCAGGTTATCAAACATAAGAATGATAAGAGCATCAATAACAAATTTATAGAACTATAAATAATTATAAGACAGATTGTGAACAACATGAAACAAAGGTGAAATTCTTGAGTAAGAGCTAAGTGGAGTAAAGACAGTACATGAGCCAATGACAATGCATGCCATCATGTCACACGCAAGTAGGGCTCAATATTTTATTCATTTCTTTTTTTTTTTCTTTAAATTTGAACTTAACTTTTAATCTATACATACTATATTATTCAGATTTTCATCACTATGACAAAATACTTTACCAAAACAACTTAAGGGGGGAAAAGCCTACTTAGGGCTCACAGTTTCAGAGGTGTCATCCGTGATCCGCCGAGTTCAGTGCTCAGGTGAGGCAGTGCATTATGGTGGAAGGGCGTGGTGGGGAGAGTGCCTCTCCCTTCAGGGCTATCTGGAAGAGGGGTTGGGAGGGGCCACAGGGAAGATGAACCCTTCCTTGGCAAGCCCCCAGTGACCCACCTCCTATAGCCACACACTTGGGTCTACAGTAATCGCCCAGGTTGTACATTCAAATTAGGATGTCCTGGTTGGGTTATAGCTCTCGCAATCCAATCATTTCACCTACAGACATTCCTGCATTAATACAGGATTTTGGAGGGATCACTTTAAATCCAAACCATAATTCTAACAATACCCAGAAAAAAAGTAAAGAGTATGCTTTTTTCCCTAAGAGAAAAGTCATTGTATCCTTCCTTCATCAGTCTCTCTACCTAATTCCTGTCCTTCTTCCATATAAAGTCACTTTGCGTCGCTTCCATCAGAGAACAAACCAAGTTGTTGTCATGGGTTAAAGTGTATAGATAACATGCCTGCACTGTCATTTTCTGATTATAATAGTGCAAAAACCTGAAAAAGTAGTCAGAATGTTCCTTGGATGTACCGATCACTAAAATACACAAGTATTCCTTCATCATCCAATGAGTTTGAGACCTTTGAATTTTCTTACATTCTATATAACGTATGTACCTATTTTCAAGCATAATTTACTTCTGAACTCAGAAAAGAAATAAACAAAAGATAATAAATAAACAAAGGAATAAGTATTTGTGTTTTTCTCTCATTTTATGTCCATAGTTGGACTCAAAATGCTTTATTCACTATGAACTTTACCTAGGAAAAGAGGAATTCATTATAAACACCAAAACAACTTCCATTCTATCAGAAGGAGGGAAAACAGTATTTCAGAATAGAAATAAGTTAAAGAAGAGTTGAAAAGGATGATTATAACTAGGTTTTTCAATTACTTTATTCATGAATACAGTTACCACAGATGCCCATGTTTTCTCCCTGCAAAAGTCTCGCCTGCAATAGGACACCTGAAATGAAGGGAATATGTTATCAGAACTTATTGATTCTTTTGTGGAAACATAAGGGTGCAGTTGCTGTGTACACTGAGAGTTACCTTCATGAGTCACCCACAAGGATCAGTAAGTCAGTACTTATTTCTATGCCAAAATACTCATGTAAAGAGAAGGCATGAACCATGGGGCTGGCCCCCATTCACCACTGAGGAATACTTGCTTTCCTAAGGATGGACGATATTCCGCCCATGGACCACATGATTTAATCCAGTCCTCTCTCAAGGCAAGCTTGTTCTTCAAAAGCAAAACAAAGGCAAATCCACTTAAGAATTTGACACTCAATGACCGCCTCCAGTGACCACCTCAGTTTTTTTATGAGTTAACCTAGTTAATGCATTGAATACCAAATCCCTATCAAATACACAAAAGAAGAGAACACTATGACTTCTTCTAAAGTACTTGTTTTACTCTTTCCCATAACAAGTAATACAAACAAAAAATTAAATCAAAGTTTGTAGACTTATTAACGATGGGTTCTACCTAAGAGAGAGTGGAACACAAACCCGAATTTAATTCAGCTAACCCTTTTTTGGATAGCAATGAATAAAAGAAAAACTTGATTCTTAACATCAAAATTTTAGTGTTGTTTCCTATTTTTTTAAAAAAAGATTTTTCAATATCCTATAGCCACAAGGTTATATGGTTAAAGTATTAAGTAAATAAATACAGACTAGAAAAGAGGTTACAGGCTGATTCTTCAGGTATTTAAGTCATTTGGTTTCACAAAAGTAACTTTTTTTTTTTCTGAATATGTAATAGGAACCCAGGAAACTGCCTTTTCCACCATAAAAACACAGTGGGAAATCCATCAACCATATGATTCTCCAAAGAGAGAATCCAGCACATGGAGAAAAGATGGGGGAAATGGTTCTGGAAGAAACAATGGGAGGGGTGGGTAGAAAGTGCAGAAAATTTCTGTCTAGGGGATTCTGTAAGGCTTTCAAGTGATTCAAGTTCAAATGTGTTCTTTCTCTTTGCAGAAATTTCTGATGTGACTATGGTTCTAGGCTGTCTTTGATGAATAAGGAAAAAATAATGTGAAAGTATTTCTGACCCTCTGGCCCAACTCAGAGGCAAGTACAAGGCTACCAGCTAAGCAATTACCTCTGTTCAGTGTTCCATAGAAACACTCCACCCAATTTTTTCAATCAGGATTAGAGGATGCAGAGCAGTCTCAAATAGCTTTGACTTTCCATCTTTTTTCTAACTTAGCCAAAAAAAAAAAAAAAAAGTAATTTAAACACAAAAAAATTTGGGCACATGGCATCAAAGGCAATTTCCTTACATGTGGAAATATTACTCAAATCCATAAGCATTTGTTGATTTTCTCAGTAAATAAGTATTTGTTTTAGTTTATATTTTTGCACACTCCAAAATTACAATTTATAAATCCCAAAGCAAACGGAGCTCTTGGCCATGTTATACCTATTACGTGTAATGCCTATCCTCTTCCTATGCATCTAATTCTTACCTAAGGGACCCTCAACTGTATTCCTAATGCACATTGTCTATGTAAGTTCAGTGTTGACTTATGTCCTTCTCCTAGCTAGAGTGTGAATAATTTAAGTGGAGGAACAGGGATTGCATTTTTGTTTGCATATCCCTGGAAACTAACAGATGAGCAGAAATGATATCATTTTCCAAAAGTAGACCTGCTCTAGTTAAATGTGGAAATAATTTACCTTCCCATTTTAAACATTTAAGGTATAATAAAATACAAGTAATTCAATTAAATAATTGGCAAATGGTTTGAATGGACATTTTTTGAAAGAAGACAGACATAGCCAACAAAAACATAAAAAATTCTCAATATCTTTAGCCATCAGGGAAACCACAATGAAATATTATTTCAACACAGTTAGCATGCCTATTATCAAACAAAAACAAAAAAATAAAAAAGGCTGCAGAAAATGTGGAGAAAATGAATTTTTATATGTTGTTGGTGGAAATATAAATTATGAGTTAACCTAGTTAATGCATTAAATACCAAATGAAGAACTATATGGAGATTCCTCTAAAAAATCTAGAAATAAATTTACCATATAATCTAACTATCTCAATAGTGTCTGGGAAGACATACAAAGAAAATTAGATCAACATAACTAAGAGAAACCTACATGCTTATGTTTATTGTGGTGCTATTCACAATAGCCAAGGTACACAACCAACCTAAGTGTACTTCAATAGGTGAACTTATATAGAAAATGTGATTTTTATAAATAATGGCATAAATAGTGGTAATGAAAAAGAATGAAATCCTGCCATTTACAGAAAAATTGTTGGAAGTAGAGGACATTAGATAAAAAAGCCAAACATAAAAGATTTGTATTATATATTCTCTGTAATATTTGAAATTAAAAAAAAAAAGTCTTGATTGTAGAGTAACGACTACTAGAGGTTGGGAAGAGAATGGGAGACAGATATAGAGTCTGGATTTTGCCAGTGTGCTCGCATATATTGAAATATTAAACTGAACCAAATTAATCTGTACAATGAACACATGTCAATCTAAAAATTAAAAATAAGGATTAGGGGTATAATTCAGTTGTAGAGCACTTGTCTAGCATTCAGAAGGCTCTAAAAGGCTGGTTTCCAAGACCACAAGATATCAGAGTAGCAACCAGTACTGCCAAAAATAATTAATTAATTAACCAAAAAAATTATGAAAAATAAAAAACTGAAGCAATGTGAACTATTTATGAACATCTATAAATAACCAAATAACTTGTTTCCTCAAGTAGCAGTTAAGCAAACTGTCCCTACATTAATGCATTTTTCAAATCCTCATTCTCTGGCCACTCTATCCACTTTCCCCCACAGAAAAGTTTAAAAAAAAAATTATAAAATCAAAATAAACATGAACAAAGTGGCTCCAGCAGAATCCATATTTCTAACTTTGTGAGATTCCTTTGTCTCTCTTCTTTGTCGCCGGCTCTCTCTCTCTTCCCTCCTCAGTATGTTGGGGAGGAGGACATACATGAGATTTTCCTGTGGTGTGTTATGTGCTCTTTGTGTCTTTTCTAGGTTGCTGCTCTGATTTCTTGTGGTCTTGGAAACCAGCCTTCAGAATGATTCACCCACCACTGGATGCTCTGGGTTGCTTAAGAGTCTTTCATATCCTTAGTAGTTCTGCACATTAGACAGTTGCCTATTATCTGCTTCTAACTGTCATCATCAGTCACTATGTCAAGGAAGAAAAGTATGTTTCACCCCAAATCATCTTTATTTGTGAAAAGATTAAAGCCACTTCATTTCTGGCCTCGTGTGTGTGTGTGTGTGTGAGAGAGAGAGAGAGACAGAGAGAGAGAGTTATATAGAAGCACCATCATTGTGTAGAGGTCTATGCCGGCAGTCTTGGTGCAGTGTTCAGTCTTTTGGAAATCCCTATTTGGAACATTAGAAACATCTGGAGAAACCACATTTCCATGTTGAAATAAAGATAAGTTGTCATTTCTGCTACTCATTTTGAATTTATCCCACAGTCTGATGAGAAGATTTTGCCCAGAGCAAGTTGGAGAGCATGAGAGAGAGAGAGAGAGAGAGAGAGAGAGAGAGAGAAAGAGAGAGAGAGAGAGAGAGAACACAAGAGAGAGAAAGAAAGGAAGGAGAGAGGGAGGAAAGCACAGGCTAAAACCCGACTTTTTATTCTCCTTCCAGAGGGTTCTTTAACTGAACCACCAAATAAGCTGCATCCCAAGGAGCTGATTTTTGGTAGAACAAAGGCTGCAGATGTTAGGATTCAGTGCGGCTGTGGCGTCTATAAGGCACACGTACAGCCCCCGTTGACTTTTCTTCCAATAAATTTAAATAATAATTTTTACTTATGCCTAATAAGGCATGTGTTTGTCCTGGGAATTGAGGAAAATGCAGTTTAAAGATAAGGTCTCTGCTGATCCTCAAGAATTACTTGTTTCCAATTTCACACTTGATGTCTTCTAGTACCTGGGCTTTTCCTTATGAAATATTCACAGTTTTAATGTGCTCCCCTTATCGAGAAGCTGTGATGATCTTCTGCTCTGTCCCATTGGAGCAGGTCTCTGGAATGTAAGAGACCGAGACCTTGCAGGCAGCCACTGGGCTTAACTAAAGTGACTAACTCATTTGTATTCAAAGACTCAGTCTTTTGCCCAGGACAGTCTGGTGCTGTGGTTGAGAATGTCCAGCATGAGGCATTTACAGGTATGTCTGCAGAACTGCCCTCATCCTCTATTTGTGTCCAGTTTCTTCAGTGATCCCCACTAAGAGGGGATCCTTTGCGCATGGTTCTAACGTACTTGTGGAGAAAAAAAAAATCAGGCATTTTTTGCCTTTTGGATTTCATATGTAGTTTCATTCCAAAAATACCATAAGAGAATCTGAGGAGTAGCAAAGCCAGGGGGAAAAATAGCTGACATTGAGATTCAGTCTTGAGCATCCAAAAATATTTCTAGAATCCTTTTCCGGGGGGGGGGGAGGGGAGGGAGGTGGTCAAAGAAACCTTTCTTCAAAAGAAGCCTAAGTCATTGAAGAGCCAGATACAGGAAAATAAATGAGTAAGAAAGACTTCTTCAAACAGGACTGAATTCTGTCTCTTTGCTTCTGTTCAAAACTCCTCCAGGGAAATCACAGTGACTGAAAATCAGAGCTGGGCTCCCCAGCTGAGCTTTAGAACATGAGTCATTTCATATATTTCTGACTCCTCTGGTCAGAAGCCCGTCCCCTGCTATATAGCATGTCTTCTTCTTGTAGCTTCAGAGTTCAGTTGGACATCCTGAAAGACTCCTGGAAGTGTATAATACACAATCCACTCTTATTCGCCTTGGGCCACTGTGCGCATCCTGTGGGAGTGATCGTGGAGGCCCTGAAGCTGCCATGAATGTTATGAATGAGCAGCGCCACTCTCACTTCCCCAGGATGCCTGAAACACACTTGCATGAGGAGTACTTGAAGTAACATCCACCAGACTTCCCCAGTTCCTTTCTGCAGACAGGAGGTGCTGAGCAGGACTGGAAATGTGGGAAGCGAACAACTCGGAGGCCCAGGTGACAAAGGTGAAGAGTGCAAAAACCAGGTTTTCATCTATGTCATCAGAACAAACATTACCTCCTCTCTCTATAGAGAGCAAGAAACCAGTGGAGAACCTTCACCAGATACTCCTCCAGTTCCCCAAGATCCCCTAGCATCCTCAGACATCACAGGGTATATGAATCAAACCGTGAATGTCTCTCCCTGTCTCTTGTTAAAAAAAAAATCTACAGTGAACCCCAACACTCTGCTTCTAATTCTGCAGTGGTTTCCGTCTCCTTATAAGTAGGCACACTAAATTGATATCTGAAAAAAAAATGAGTTAAAAAAAATCTCATGAGCATTTTGTTATACAGCAAATACAGATGATGGTAAGCACATGAATATAAGTGAAATGAATTCTACTTGTTGTTCTGCCTGTCAAAATATATTAACAACATTTTTTTTCCTGCTTAAGGAATGAGCAAAATGTTTTGGGTAAACAGGTAAACCCCAAAATCACTGTGAGCATTGACTTCAGGCCTCCCCTCTCTGGTGTCCCCTAACATACCGAAATTTTCCATTCACCCTGGGTGGCTGATGTCTCATTTCCTGGACTTTCTGCACCCTGTGGAGTTTGGGACACCACCAAGGACAGGGAGTGAGCCCAACACCTGCTTGTGGTCTCCTGGCTTCTGCTACCAAAAAGGCACCAAGCTGTTGAGGACAGAGATCCTGCAGCAGAGTTGCCCGCCCACATCCAATGGCTGGAGGAGGACAGAATGCACCTTGGCAGCTTCCAGTGAAAAAAAGAGCAAGCCCCAGGCCTTCTGGAGGCAAAAGAAGAAGGTTTAGTTCACCTTTGCTTTTTTTTTTTTAAAGGTAAAAGATAAAAAATAAAATAAACGTGTAGGTGGGTGTATGAAATCTATAGAATTTAATAACTTTGGAACAAGAATAATGTTGAATGTTTAATTTCACTTAAGAAATATTTTGGTGTCCCCACCAAAATAAAACCTATCTAAGCCAGAGATAAACATACTATAAAATCTGAGCTGTAAAATAATCAGAAAATGCATATCTGGGAGCTTTATCCATCCTTGCTTCACAAGTGTAGTTTAAGTTCACAGAATATGCTGGGTGTCTGCCCCTTCTCAGAGGTACTCTTCTAAACCTTTGTTTGATTTTGAGAAAAATGCTAAGAATTGGCAGGATGCACATACAGACATCTCTAGTTACTAATTTGATAGAACTAAAATTCGTTTCCTGAAAAGATCTCTGTTTGAAACTCTTCAATGTGCCTAGACTGCCTGAGATGATATTGGTGACTGGGTGACTGTTACAATAACTGAGGCAAAACTCAACTTCACAGATACCTAGGCTGTCATTGTGGCTGTAGTCTTTCCTACCATCTACAGTGTCATTTTGAAAAACTCCTTTCAGTAACTTACTAAAATTTTCTATTAGCATAACTTTGTGACACATTAGAAGTTTGGAAGTTGGCTTCTATTGTATTTTTCATTTTCAGAATGACTACGAAATACTACACATTATAAAAGAGCTAAACCTAGATCAGTCTGGAGCCTACTTCCATATGACATCTTTCAACATGGAGTCACATATGATACGGATTAAGTCATACTCCCCCGAAGTCAGACAGCTGAAGCTCAACATGTTGGCCACTGAATTTCTGTCTCCACAAATAATTCAAAAGGCAGCTCTACTGCACTTTCATTTTCTATAAAAACAGACCATCATGTCCTTCCTTACTCACACAACACGTACCACATTATTTACCTAAGGGGAGAAGTTATTCAATTCATGGCTTCCCTTATTCATTAAAATATACATTTTCAACATAAACACTTGAAAGTTAATTTTTAGTAATGGTCTTTTTTTTTACACACAGATACCACAAGATTAAATAACCTATTCTTATACTTTTCCACTTACTTTTGAATTGCACATCTCAACAAATAAGCAGCTGAAGAGTTCTTTATTGATACAACAAGAAAGAAAAAGGTGGTGAAATTCTAAAAAGGCCAATCCATTTGAAAGTCACGAGACTCTTGATCTAATGTGTATTGGAAAAAGAATTTCTAGGAAAATTACCTCCAAGCCCACAGGGACTTCCCTACCTTTTGTTTTGCAGTACAAGTTGAATCTGTGCTTTGAATCACACTGGCTGTACTTTCTTCTCAATGATTATGACATCTCAGGGTTAAGAGAGTAGAATTCTTATCCTGTGCATACTTTTCAGGGGCTGGAGTGAAAAATCCAGGGTGGGGGGGGGGACCTTTAGCCTGAGATTGCACACCCTTAGATGCCTCCTGTCACCTGCAGAGCTTTAGAACAAGAGCCCTTAACCTCCCAAGTCTGCTGACTGGAGAGTAATTGACCAGCATGTGCCACTGTGACCAGCAAGTGGAACCAATGGAAATTACCATCCTGTGAGGGGCTATGCTCTCCCACTGGGCAGTCCAGAGAGCCCCAGGGAGGCCCCACTCATAAAGAAGATGTTGTTTGCTGGGCAAGCTCTTCTTTCCCTCCCTTTAAGAGAGCAACCTACAGACAGAATGAAGTCCTGCCCCTGATGCTAGGTGATAGCTTTTTTTCAAATTGCTCTGATGTTCTAAAAGACAATCTCTTAAAATTTTCTGAAGCAAACCACCTTGAAAACTGTAGTTCATTCTAAGATTTGGACCTTGTGAAAACGTACAATGGGAACACTAAACCATAACAGACCAGCTCTCTTGTTGGCCCCCCAAACGAGAGACTATATACGTGATATGCTAATCTGTTGACATAAAAGCACATTGCTTACTCTCTTGCCTTACACTTTACATTACCAAATATAGTCACAGGGTTAATTTAGAAGTGATTTAGTAACCTGACTCAAAGGGAAAAGATTTGTTCTCACCCTCTCCTCCCTTCCTCCCCCCAACCTGAGAGGAGTTTGTCACCCTTCCCTCAGACCATACTTTCCTGAGTTGGCAAGATTAAATGCCTGTGCTCTTGTGGGCATCCTTTCTCACAGTATTCTAACTATAAGGACTGAAGCTGGAAAGTATGGCACACCAGCAGCCCAGACCCAGTGGGACATGCCACATGGATTTTGAGTATGATTTAAAAAAAATTTCACCCACCACACCCCACCCCCATGCAAAGTCCATATTTACATGACTGAAACCAATTTGTGCAATTCTCAGAACTCTTCAAAATTTATTTGCACAATTGCCGCCTGTGGTTTTGCTTCCAGACACTTTTATAGTGAAGAGATAGTATGTGGTACACCCCTATCAAGCAATCATTTAGGAACAAATGCTCATGAGAGCACACAACAGTTCCAGAACAAGGGCGAGTGTTCATTTATTCACTAACATAAGTGGCTCTGTCTCTAGCAAGAAGTATGTGTGTGTGTGTGTGTGTGTGTGTAACGTGGTATATATGAAGTGTGGCTATGTATACATGGGCATGGTGCACATGTGTGGTGTGTATTATCTATGATGCACGTTTGTGTTAATATCATGCATGTGGGTGTTGTATTGTTATAGACATGTGTGTCTGATGTATATGTGTGAGTATATATGAATGCATGGTGCATATGTGTGGTATATGACAGTGTGAATATATGTATGGCACCTGTCTGTAGTACACCATACATGTATATGAGCGTAAGGTGTGCATGTGTATATGGTGCATATTTCTGGTGAAATTGTGTGGTTTGTGCATGCTTGTGTTGTTAATGTGTACCAACCTTGGCTATAGGGACCATACAGTCATAACCCAAATGTGTCTTTGCCACCATCTTTTTCCATTTATTTACTCACTTGTTGATTTATTCAATACTCATTCTTTGTTACAGTCTGGATATGACATATCCCCCTAAAGCTCACATGTGAACCAATACAAGATGGTTCAGAGGAGAAATAATTAGGTTGTAACCAGTCAGTGAATTAATTCCCTGATAGGAATTAACTGAGTGGTAATAGAAGTGGTAGGGTGTGGCTGGAGGAGGTGGGAATTGGGGCATGGCTTTGGGTATATATTCATATCTGGCCAGTGGAAACTTTTCTCTCTGCTTTCTGATCATCACGTGAGCTGCTTTCCCCGTCACACTCTCTGACAAGATGTTCTGCCTCACTTAGAACCCTGAGGAATAGAGCTGGCTTTCCGTGGAGTAATGATATGCCCCTAAATAAACCATGAGCCCCTAAATAAACCTCTCCTCCTTTACAATTGTTCTGATGGGGCCTTTAGTCACAGCTGCAAAAAAGCTGACTAAAACATCCAGCAAATGTATATTGAGTGTTTACATCACCATAAAGAAATAAAACTTATTGATCATCACATACCATTCAAAGCTCTTGAACAAAATATCAGATTGAATTCTTATGACAATCCTGTGAGGTTGAGCTTTTATTATTTCCATTTCACAGAAAACATAGCACAAACTAAATCACTTGCTGGGTAACAGAGGGATAGTTTGGGGAAGAAGCAGAGAGAGTAACCCTAACATGACTTCTGTTGCCTTCTCCGGCGCCCCCCAAATCCTCTCTGTGTGTTCCTGGGGAGGGTCTGGGTTTTCATCTCTTTTCCACAGGATTACACTCTAAACTCAGGGGAACATATCCAGGGATGTCCCTCTCTCCTGGTTTGCATGCTTAATTTGGACCAACAAATTGAATATTATTATTAGAAAGGTAAGTAACTGCGATACTTTTTATCTTCTACAAACTACCAAAAGTGAAGCTCTTGGCATTCCACCAGAGGCAGAAGACAGCCAGGCTCCTGAAGACCATGCCAACATCTGGCCAGGTGTGAAGTTCTCGTTACCAAAGAAGTGTGGTGTTAAGAGAAGAAAATCAGCCACAGTGTGAAGCAAACCATGCAAATCTTACAAGAGAAGGTCTCTCACCTTGCCAACCTCCTCCCACACCCAAACCTGTGTTCATGTGTGTATAACCAGAGAACACCTAGAACCAGTGCCCTTAGACTTGTCTAACCAGGTCAAAAAGTCATCCAGGGCCAGACTAAAAGGGGCTGCTAGGAGACACTTTTCAGATCTGGTGGAAAGTTTCTAATGACTACTACTCAGAGGTCCATTTTGACTTTGACCATGCCTTTAAACCCCTCTTTGAGCTTGGCAACAGCTCCCAGTTTGCACAGAGAATTGTCCAGAGTACCTGCAATTGCAGCACAGGTGTGTTCATGTCCTTAACCTCTTTCCAGTCTTGCTGCTCTAGGACCACTACATCCTTAATGGCTTTTCTTCACTTAGCTCCAATTCACCTCCGTATCTAAAAGTATGCTTGAATATTCGATCACCGACAGTACAGAGACATTTTTGTGCTTCTGTAATCCATGCATTTTAGGATTCCCCGCTGTCTGCATACAGCTAACCCCTATCAGACCCAGAGCTCCTCCAGGTCCTCTGTACATCTCAGGGCACATAGCACTGAGATGGGGGAATACCACATTTTTAAGACAAATTTCTGATCTTAATCTTACAACAGTCCCTAAATTGAGGACTCATCTTTTTTTGTTCTCATAAAAACTAATCCCGTAAGTGCTTCATTCATACTGAATTTTGTAACTAAAGATGATCTGATTTCCACTGAGAACATCCTCTGTTTATAAAATACTGTCCAGTTTTTATCCACAGACTTAAACTGACTCTCTATGATGAATTATATGACTCTGTGCGATATGTATTATACCATTTCACAACATCCAGTTGCAAAATGAATTATATTTCACATGAATCTGGTCAATAGGAATACTGAATAACAACTCCAAATGTATGACATCATCTGATTGTATCATGATACTAAAAAAATGCAGTTACTCATTAGTATTTCATTGGAATGAGATTAGTAGGAAGAGTAATTTTTACAGTAAAATAATGTGATAATGCACATCTTCTGCCTGTCTGTGATGCAGAGTTGGTTTGGAAGATGATTTATAACCATCAAACAAACCTAGGAACAACCTTGAAAATTGAGTTGCAGAGTAATGTGTACTATGTGATCTTAATGATAAAAGAACCAATAGGCTTATGATGTGTGTGTTTACCCACGTGTGTACATATGTTCACATATGTGTATATTGGAAATAACTCTGTCAAGGCTCCTTAAGAAAGTACACACACATGATTTTTTTTTCCCCAAAGAATAGAGTGAGTAGAGGAATGGAGGATTAGCAATTTACTCTTTATAAATCCTTTTTATTGTTTAACTTAGTGCTGTGAGCATGTAGTACTTTTGTTACTGAAATTATCTAATAAAATGCACCCAAACAATAAATTTTAAAGGGCTAAAAACACTAGAAACAAATAGAAAGAGGTGTTGAGACAGTATTAAAATTTGAAATGAAAATTGGCAGTACTGAAATTCTAAAAGAGAAATGCTTTATTTTCCTCTGTATTTCTGTGTGTAGACCCATCTAGGCCCCAGAGACCATTCTTTTATGTCACTTCAAGTTTAGGGTCTAGAGTATATACAATTGAAGAAATATTGTTGAAGAACCTCTCTGTCCAGAGTTGGAAACTTAAATCTTGCTACTCACTAGGACTGTTATCTGATAATCATTTAGCATATTATCTGATAATCATTTATCATTCCCTATAAAATGGGGAATGGCCAAGCAATTCTAGACAATGGGATGACATGATTTTTCTATGTACACATGTGAATATTCCACAGCAAATCTCACCCTCGTGTCCTTCCACAAGAAACTAATTAAAAAAGAATGACTGGGTAAATGGCAGAACTATCAATAGGAGAGAAGGGAGCAGGGGATGAGGAAGGGAAAGGAAGAGAGAGGTACTAGACACTAGAATTAGAACAAGATATATCCCACGCTTTTATAATCATGTCAGAAGATATTCTACTGTCACGTATAACTAAAAAGAACCAATGAAGAAAAATAATACAAATGAACAAATAAAAGAAAATCTCATCTACTATGATCCAATGAGGATACTGTCGTTAAATCTAATTTGTGCTACTATCTACACAGACTCAAAGCAGAGTAGGTCATATTCAGTTTACTTTGTTTTGTTCTTTGTTATCTTTCTGGATAAGGTATGCTGGGAAGAAGATCAAATTGAAGGCTGAAATAAAGTAAGTTTGTGATTATTAGTCATCAATCAGGTAGTCCAGTATTTTGCAAAATAGTGTCTGTGATTTTTTGGGAACATTTTTAGTATATTTACTTTCGATTATAATTTTAAAATGTTTTATCAGTTACAAAAACTTCTCATTAATAGTGAAATTTTCAATTGAAAGATTTGTTTGTTGGATGAAAAATTGAGTTTAGTAAATGTATTGCTCTCAAAATAGTTGTTTTTTTTTTTTTTTTAATACTTAGGCTCCTGGCCACTGGGAATGTATAAACTATGGGTCACTAAAAATTTTTCCTTTAAAAGGAAAAATTGGGCAATATCCAAGTTTTGAAAAATAGTGTAGTGCTAGGTATGACCTTAACTATGTAAAATGTATTCACTAAAAAGAAGCATAATAAAAAATTAAAAAGGACATTTCCAAAGGGAGCTATGGGTAATTTGTCTTATTCTGTATTTTATTCAACTCTCTAAAATGTGCATCCTGGGGGAAAATATAAACTTAAAAAAGTCAACTATGTAAAGACACCATTAAAAACACTTTGAATTTAGCAATATAGTTATCAAGTAAAGATCTAAAAATACTTTCCACTAATGTGAAAAGGTTTTAGGAAATCAGTATTTGGGGAGCAGTATTCTAAAGTTCTATAAGTTATAATTTTTTATATATGCAGATAGATCTGAATTGCTTGTGTTGGAGAATTTTCAAAGAATTTACAAATGTTTCTCAACTTCCAATAGAGTTATGTCTAGATAAACCCATCATAAGTTTCAAATATTATAAGTCAAAAAATGCATAAATATTTCTAACCTACCAAACATCTTTCACTAAGCAACACAGTAGACTCCAGAATGTCATTTATGCTTATCCTTCTCTTCCTTTCTACACATTATCAACTTGGCTTAGGCCACAAACTACATAACCCTAGGCTAAAACTGACTGATATGACTGCATCATTGATAGAATTATTTTTTTAACAGCAAAAAATCTCTTTATTATTGCAGTGCTTACACCATAGATCTTTATAGATTTGAATATATTAACATCATATCTATATTGACATGTCGTATAGGACATTCACACATTAAAAAAGTATAGGACTATACTCTGAATAATGATGGTTTTCCTATTTTTAGCAAATTTACTTAACTTATAAGAGAATCATCAGGAGTTTACTAGATTTGCTTTCTGTTAAAAAAAAATCGCTGCCTATGAAATAAAAGAAATGAGGGTCTAAGGCTGTGTTATTATAATTCTAAAATGCATTTGTGATTTTAGTACACTATGAACATTTTAGTCTTAACCACTTACACTATGTTATAATATTAAAATATTCCTTTCATACAATCATTTATTTTTTCTCAGTTATCTAAAATTCTGTATGCAAATTTCATTTTCACCATCTTAAAATACATGCATAGACACTTGAATAATAAACACTTACATAGACATTGATATACAGGTAGGGATGGGGATGAAGAAGGAGATGAAGAAGGAAATGGGGACAAGGATGGGAATGGACCTGAGGATGGGGATAACGAGATGGAGAAGGAAATCAGCTGAGGGTTGGGGTGGGGATGGGAGATGACAAAAGGATGGAGGTGGGGATGGGAAGAAGGCAGTGATGAAGATGTCCGTGGAGATAAGAACCCCATGGTGATTAAGATGGGGATATGGATGAGACTGAAAATAGAGATGGAGATGGGAATGGAAATGAGGATGGGCTGGAGATGGGACTGGAATTGGAGATGGAGAAGATGGGGTCAGGAACAGGGATGGGGAATAGGAGGAGAACATGGATGAGACAGAGACCGAATGAGATGCACAATGTGGAAAACAGAGGACCAGGGTAAGAACTTGATTTTCCAGCCCTACTTCAAAAACCAAGACAGCGCTTGGATTCCAGGAACACCCTCTGTGCTTTGCCTAACCATTATGACCTCCTGTCTGGTGTCTCACCAAAGTCACAACAATGTGACTTATAACACCAATTTAAGTAAATAGGATCATACTGTGTAGATTTTCTTTTGTCTGACTTCTTGATTTCAACATTGTGATTCATCCTAGGGCTGAATATAGCTGTTGTTCATTCTATTTCAGTGATTTTTGGTACTCCCTGCATGCACATGCCAGGAAACACACATCCATTTTGTTGTCATGGGTGCTTCCTTCCAATTAGGAACTTTCATGGATAATGTTGGTATGAATTATTCTGGAGTAAGCTCTCAGGGCCCATGTGAAGGCAGTTCTGTGGGGCACAGATGTCAAGGAGAGAAATGTGTGGGTTTATATAGGTAATGCCAAAATATATTCCCAAATGATCCTCATTAAATAAAAAAATGTTGAGTAACTGATGCCTTGCAGGCCTAAGAGGACCGGGAACCTAATTTGGGAATAATTTGCTGAAAAAAAACTAATTTGAAAACAATTTACTTAACAAAACAAAATTGTATTCTATGAATATGTATTTTTCCATTGAAATTTATCACTATTAAAGAGATGTTTTATAATTGAATTTTCTCCTTTTTTCTTAGTGCGGATACAATTGAATTCTGGGCTAACCTCTGAAGTCCCCAGGAGGTTTCTAATAGGGCAAATGACGTCTTATGGCAAGCTTTGTTTTCTAAATCTTCAGAGAACTACATAAAAACCACATGAGTATGAGATGTGACTTCTGGTAATGAGACTGTGTTTAAATTTACATATCCAAACGATTACTGTTCCTTCAAATTAGTCATTTTGGGACGCTGAGGAATACCCCCAAAGGGAGAGTATCAATTAAATGATGATCTACGTGATCTCCAGTGGAACTGACTGGCTTCATGGGCTCTCTGCTCCCACATCTCCCCTTCGAAGCACCCTCTACACTGCCACCACAGCGATCTTCTGAAAGGCTAAATTAATACCATTACTCCACTGGGCCAAACCTTTAAATGGCTTCCTTTCATCCAAGTCCAAGCTAAGCCCATTTGTGAGGCCCACAAGTCTCTACAACTTGCCTCTGGCATGCATCACCAAGATTGTTTTTTCTTCAAGGTCACTCTATAAAATGCCCTGTGCCTGGTACTCTTTGGAGTGAGTTACAAGTATTAACTCATTTAATCTTCGTGTCAGTACCATGAAATGGGCATCATTATTTCTATTCCCAGTTTTACAGACAAGGAAATTGAAGTATCAAGGAGAAAAATGCCTCACCTCAAGTCATACCCTACCCGCACTCCTACCTGTCTGGCTCTGGGTCAGGTTGGTTTTGACGGTCTGTCTGTCCCCCCACTTCTTACTTGTTCCTTCCTGTGCACCTAGTCGGATGCACCATCTGTCAGCTGACTTTGTTCCCTGCCTTTGTCCCCATGCAGCACATTCTGATCCCAGTGACATCCCCCTTGAGTCAGTTTTGGTGCATCTTGAAACCTCTTTGAGACACGGCTGTACTCTATTCTTAGCTCTTTTTAAACTTGTATATGTTAATGGAATTATTATTTTCCACACCTCTTCTCAACTAAGTTGGTAATTTAATGAGAGATAAAGTAAAATCTTCTTTTTTAACCTCAGAGTCTGGCAAGGTGTGCACACCACATTAGCCAATAAATAAATATTTGCAGATTTATTTGCAAGAAAGAATGGGAAGTGAGAAAAAGAAAGGAGAAAAAATAGCTAATTTCTATGTTGAATAGTACAAAAGGGAGAGAGACAAAAATGCATTTGGTTTGGATTCCAGCTTAATATACATTAACCATGAAACAGATAATGAAACCTCCCTGAATCTTTGTTTTCCAATTTTTATAGGTATAAAAATGCCTATTTTGCTAGGTTATGGGAAGCATTAGATATATACACTGGAGTGATTTGCACATGATACAAAGTATTATTACATTACTACTGCTATTTAAATTTGGTTCTTCATTAACACTATATTAGTTTCTCTGGAGACCTATGTCCTGGATGATGTAAAATTGATTGTCCTTACCTTTAAGAAGAGAACTGCAGAATCTTCTTTATACCAGTTATCAACAAAATGTGTGCCAAATGCTTTTGGACCATCACAAAAGTTTCCAGCTGTTCAAGTGTATGACATTGGGGAAGAGAAAATTAGGATGATAGGCAAATAAACTCATTCAAATATATAAGCCTTTTCTAGAAAGACACCACTTGAAACATCAGGAAATTGAGGATTTTTGGAAAACATTCAACTAGAAAACCACCACTCATGGTATGCTCCAGTTTTCTACTAGAATCCTCCTAAGCAAAGTCATAATTATCTCTGCATAAATAGATTATGCATTCAGAGAACATGGTACATGATTCAGTATGCAATGATGGGCCGGACACCTGTCCCTCCATATTAAGGCCTGGATAACCCCAGGGCATGAAGGATCCACAAACACTGTCAACCTGGGTATGTATCATCTTGGACACCGATGTATTCCTTCTACCTTCTTATAAAATGAAAGCAAAACATGCTTTTCCAGGGAATTACTGTCTAATAACACATGTGACTACTCATGAGATACTTTGTCATTTTACATGAATCCATGAGTCTCAACATTGCTTTACAAATGAAATTTCCATTTGGCAACCGACAAGTGGGAGTAAAATACTCTTAAGTAAGGAATGTACTTGAAGTGCTTCAATACTAGTAATTATACATTTGGTGCAAACATAGGCACAAATCTTTCCAGGCTTGATTTATTGTTTGTTTTTCCACCTGTGAGAGACTAGTGATTACAGGAAAAGCCATGATATATTGTAAACATCCAGATAGGCAACTGCCACAAGTCTGGCACCAAATATTCTACAAAGGACAGATGGGATGTTGAATCCTTGCTGTGGTAGCTGCTTTTGCAGTTTTGAAATCAAACGACTTAAGAAAATGTGTCTCACAAAAGCTAAGAGGTCTATTTAAATTACTAAGAGAATTGTGAGAGTGACTTTCAGTCATGGGCCACGGATATTGCAATGTTGATATGGCAGTTTTGCAAAATGCATAAGGCCATTTTTTGAGGCATAAATGTTTCTGGGATGATGATAAGCCAAATGAGATGCTATTTTTCCAGGGACATTCCAGTTGATAATTTTGTCCAAGTGACAACTACTGGCCATACACATTGCTGATCATGATGGTTTGCTCAATGAACAGCACTTGGATTAGAGAAATAATTACTACTTTTCAATAGGCAGTTCATGAAGTCATTTTTTTGTTGTTGTTGTTATTCAGCATCCAAATGAATATTACATTCTGAATTGATTTTAAAATTAAAACTACAAAGCCACATTAGAGTGAGATAGGGAAAATGAATAGGTAGGTAGGGAGAGAGAGAGAGAGAGATCAAGAAAATCTTAGATCATGGAGAAATGAAGGGAAGGGTCTGGGAGCAAAGGAATTCCCACCAGAGGTCTAAGCACAGCATTACTATGGGTTTCCCTTACCAAGAACATCAATTGAGCAAAAGATCATCACAGAAGAGTAAATTCAAGGGCACTACTGGCAAGGATAATAGCAGAATACTGAAACTGTAATTGAAGAGACAGGATCCAGGAGGGGAAGCATGGGTCAGTTAGGACATAGGAAGGTCATTAGGGAAACTTTTTGGCCCAGGGTACTTATGGAAGTCAGGCTCCTATTCATTTCCTTGGATTAAAGCTCAGATGTATGGAAAAAGCCAAGAATCAGACATCCAAATTCTACCTATAATTTGCATATTGCTTTGGACATTAAAACCTAGAGTAACTAAATTGCCAATTGTCCAAAACGATTGTCAAGGGGAAAAATAGAATGAGTGCTTCCTCTTAGTAGTTAAAATTTAGTTTGAAATTAGGCAGAATTCACTTATATGAACACGCAAATGACACTGCTAAGCTTCAAGCTAAGTTCTGACCATGACACTGCCCTTTGTAGTGTCCATGGTGAGACTATGAAGAGTGCCCAGAACAATGCATGGGAAGAACACTTATTATCAACACAACTTAGAGCCCTAGTGATGAAATGTGTGTGTTGAGTGCAGACAGACAGCCTATTCTCATTATTGACGGCAGTCGGGTTCTGGGAAGTCACCATGAATACTGAATTAGTGCATACCAAGCTATCACTTCTGTGAAAAATACAAGGTCAGGTTCTGATGAGTCTGAGGTCATATGTTCATCAACTAATCAGTCTATATTGCATTTTATGTATATTTCTTTATAGACACCCTATTTAATAGTTACAAGTCAACACACTTTTTAACACTGAACTTAGGGTCAATAGCATTCTTTTTTTTGTCATTTTCTTTTTTTTAATTGGTTGCTCAAAACATTACAATGATCTTGACATATCATATATCCTACATTTGGTTCAAATGGGGTATGAATTCTTATTTTTCCCATGTGTACAGATTGCAGGATCACATTGGTTATACAGCCACGTTCATAGCATCTAAGTCAGGCCTGAATGACGCTCACCCCCAAAACACATGTTCTCCAGAGGACACATTAAAGTCTTCTTGCATTTAGAGCACCAGAAAGCACTTCAGAACCTCATTTAGGGAGGCATATTTTAAACATTGAAATAGCTTAGAAAAAGCACAAGAATGAGAAATAAATGACAGAAAGGAAAAATTTTTTATAGTATGGTAGATTAAAAAGGCAGGCAGAGCAGCATCATTGGATCTTGTATTAGTCTGTTGTGGTTACAATAATGAAATCCCTGAGATGGTTTAAGTTTATAACAAAGAGAAGTTTATTTGTCTCATAGTTCTGGAGGTTCCAGGACATGGAACCGGCATCAGCTTTGCTATGGTAAGAGCCCTCTGGATTGTATTACATCATGAAGATGAAGAGAGATTACGTCCAAACAGAAAAGTAGAGAGAGAAAGAGACTGGGGTCCCACCAACTGTATGTGCTCAGTAATTTTACTTTTTTTTTTTTCAATTTACATCAAATCACCAAAATATGTAATCATAGGAAGGATTGTAGGTAAATGTCTCTCTTCTTCTTGCTAAGTTTTAAGTGACTTGAAGCTGCTGATTCTAGTTTGATATCACAGGGAAGAATTTGATATTTTTTTCTTTTTATTCCACTTAGCAAAACTTGGTCATCTCTAATCATTAGGTAATGCCCAAGATAAAAGTCCCTGTTTCCTATGCATCTGCATCCTAACATCTTACTAGCTGTAACTTGTCTATAAAACTATTACAATCTTGGTTTGCATGAGCTTTTCATCTTGTGGTTGGGGCTCTGTTTACCTTGGCTTATAAAACCTCTCCTTCCACCTGCACTTTGCAAAAAGGAAACATGTTCTTTACCCACATAAAGACAGTTGGACAAATGGCTTCCCCATTTCACTCTCCCACTCAAATATAGATTTGACACAATTGCAAAACTTCAGAGTTAGGAACAATTGCATGGCTTAACTGATTGGATGAAATCACAATAGTGTAGCAAAATAGCTACCAACTATCCAAGGTACAGTAACCATGGCCCTCCCTAGTACAACTAAAAAACATTGAACATAATACACATTTAAGCATGTAAAAACTTCAAAAGTGAAAAGAAAGGACACTGTAGCCTAGAGATCTTGGGACTTGATAAAATGGCAGCGAATCCCTGGGTTTCCTTATTGCCTGCCGTATACCCTGCACTGCAGGGCACTGCCGAAGCCTCCCATCCAGAACTGCCAACAGTACAGAAGAAAGGAATTCCAAGAGAAGCTTGTTTCTCTTGGAAAAAATAACCAGGAAAAAGGTGACCTAACTACAGAAAATCTGTTTGGTACTACCTCCCCTGCTCCAGCTAGTTACCAGTGGAAATCCATACTCCCCTCCTTTGCTTCTTCTTTCTCTCTCTCCAGCTTTTCAGCTGGCCAAGAGGGGATTTAGATGTCTACATCCTCTTCTGGCCTGCAGTGCTCTGCAAGATTGAGCAGGAAGCTAACCTTCCATTCTCCTCCAGGGTATATCAGAAGGGTACAGCAGCTAGCTGAGCTTCCATCCCATCCCATCCAGTACCAAGAAGACACGGTGAATGCAAGGAACAGGAGAGACAGGAAACTGACTTTACACATCCATCTTCCCCGGGTATCAGCCCAAGGGCATGGGACTCCCTTGCTGATCCAGAGGTCCTAGCTTCCTAGCCCTGAGACTGTCCTTGTGCACTTTCAGTCAGTACCAGCAGGGTCAGGGGAGTATCAGGGGTACCAGAAAAACCAAACAACTCAAAATAACACTGTGAAGATTCTGGATTTAAATTGCCATTGGCTCTAGAGCCTACAACATTGGTCAGGACATGCATGCTAAGCCTAAACAGGGCGATTGCTTCACAAAACAGAAAAGTTAAACAATAGGACACAGAGCATTCTAATAAACAAAATAACCAGAATGCAACCAGAAATCACCATTATAAGCTGAATGAGAAAAGATGATCGACTGATAGCAACATCGAGCTGGGCCAGGTTGTTAGGATTAAGAATTTTAAAGTATGGGCTAGGGATAAAGCTAAGGGTAGAGAATTTGCCTAGCATGATCAAGGACCTGGGTACAGTACACAGCACTAAAAAAAAATTAAAGTAACTATCATAGCAATATTTCAAATTTATTCAACACGAATGAAAAATATAAGGTGCAAAACAAACAAAAACAACTGGAGACTATAAAACTGAAAACTATAACAACTGAAATAAAAACACACTGAAGGACTAAGTAGCAGGGTAGAGATGATGATGGAGAAAAATCAGGAAACTTATTGACAAATCAATAGAACTTACCTAATCTTAACAAGAAAAAAACTAAGAAAAAATTTGGAGAGAGTCTTGGGAGCCAGGGAGAAAACAGAAAGAGGTCCCAATTTCATATTTGTGGAGTTTCAGGAGAGAAGAAAGAAAATGGAGATAAAAAAATATTCAAAGAAATAATGAGTGAAAATTTCACATTTTATGTGAAATGTCACAAGACTGAAACACATTTTCGAAAAGCTGATCAAACTCCAAATAGGAAAAACTCATGGAAATCTAAGCCAATACGTATCGTTAATTAAATACCTATTTTTAATTTTATTAAATTTATTTATTTTGGGTACCTGAAATCAAATTTAGGGACACTCCACCACTGAGCCACATCCCCAGCCCTATTTTGTATCTTATTTAGAGACAAGGTCTCACTGAATTGCTTAGCACCTCACCATTGCAGAGGCTGGCTTTGAACTCGTGATCCTCCTGCCTCAGCCTCCCATGCTGCTGGGATTATAAGTGTGCGCCACTGCGCTGGCAATTAATAATATCTAAAGGTCAAGGCAGAGAAAAAATTTTGATAGCAGTTAGAGAGAAATGATTAACCCTCCACCAACTGAACACCAGTTGAGTACTAATTTGAATGGTACTGGCTCTCTCATCTAAAACCTTGGTGACCGGAAGGAATTTGTACATGTTTTAATTGTTGAAAAAAAAAAAAACAGAAATGTAAACTATGATTTCAATATTCAGTTACAGTAGTTTTCATGGATGAAGGATAAAGACATTCTCTAACACAGAAAAACTAAGAGAATCTGCTGCTTGAAAATTGCATTTTAAAAGTTGACAGGATAAAGTTAATGGGTAGAACTTAAATGGAAATATGGTTTCTATACTCACTCAGAGTTGTAAAACAAAAAATGGTTCTACGCATTCATATTATTATACCTATGGCACTAACTAATTAAAATATCAGATGTGATATACTAAAAAACACTGTAAATAAATCAAGATGGAATCCTAAAAATGTTCACATAATGCTGCAGTCTGGCTGGGCACAAAATAACCGGGCCGCCACAAGGCACTTGTAGGTTCAAACAAGAACTCCTTTATTTCTGGCCAACGCCACCGGAACTCTCTCCCCCAGAACTTCACCAACCAACTCTAACTCTCCAGGAATCCCCGAGAGAGCTCAACCGGAACTCAATGGGAATTCCGGGAGAACTCAAAAGTAGTGGGCACCGGAGGCAGCAGGAGCCGCCCTATTGCCAGACAGCAGGGGTCTAATATACAACTGAATACACAGTCTGTTTCATCCAGCATTATCCAGTCACAGCAATTATACACAGCTTAACTTAATTATCATCATCTAATGGCTCGCTGGAGTCACCTCTCAACCACTCCTTCTGGCAAAAATGCCAGGCGTCATCCGGACTTGGCTGTGGCTCTCAACAATGTAACCCAAAAGAAGATAAGAAAACAGAAACCAAGGAACAGGAAAGAAGAAACACATTTGGGCCCTGATATATGAGTAAAAACTTTCAATTTAAACAGTCTTACATATGCCTATTGAAAGAGATTGGCAAGAAGGGATTTTAAAGATTATCCAACAATATATTGCCTACAAAAATCAGTTCAAATGAATCTCATAGGCAGACCGTTGCGGTTTGGATTTGGAATGTTCCCCAAAAGTCATATGTTGAAAGCATGGCCTCAATACAACAAGATTTAGGGGTAGGGCTTTTAGGTAATGATTGGATCATAGGACTCTGACCTTATTAGTGGATTAATCCATTGATTTTGAATATACTAGTGGGAGGCAGAACCTAGTTGGAGGATGTAGGTCACTGGGGGTGTGCCCTGGAAAGGACTTAATCTTCTCTCCAGCCCATGCTTGCTCTCTCTCTCTCTCTCTCTCCCTCCCTCCCACCCTCCCTCTCTCCTTTGCAGTGAGCTGAGCAGCTTTTTCCACCACAACCTTACTCAATGATGAGGTTTCTGCAATCAAGTTAGCCAACCATAGACTGAGACCTATGAAACATGAGCCAAGAAAAATCTTTCCTCCTCTTAGTTGTTCTTGCCATGAATTTTGGTCACAATGATAAAAGCTAACTAGCAGACTGAAAGTTAAAAATGGAAAAAAGATACGAATGCAACATTTTATAAAACCAGAAGTGGCTATATTAACACTTAATAGAGTACACTTCATCTAATAAAGTATTCTTTGGAAAGAGAAAATTACTAGAGGCAAATATACTTGTTATTATGGGTTGAATTATGTCTCCCAGAAAGATGCATTCAAAGTCTAATGCCCGGTGCCAGTGAATTGTGATCTTTGGAAATAAGGTCTTTTCAGATGTAATCAAGTAAGATGTAGTCTTTTGGGATTAGTGTAGGATCTAATTCAATGACTGGTGTCTTTATAAAGAAAATAAGGAGAAAATTTGAGCAGATACAGACATGAGGGGAATACCATGTTTCAATGGAAGCAAAGACTGAAGTGGTGCGTAAACAAGCCAAAGACCAACCAAGGATTGTTATCACCCATCAGAAGGGAAGAGGAGGCAAGCCTCAATTCCTTTTTAGACTTCAGAGGGAGCACAGACCCCCAAAAAACTTTGATTTCAGACTTCTAATTTCCAGAACTGTGAAAGGATGCATTTCTGTTAATTTCTACTACCCAATTTGTGAGCATTTGTTGTGCAATCCTAGGGAACTAATATACTGGTGACAGGATCAATCACCTAGGACACATAATGATCCTAAAGATGTATACAGCAAATGATAGAGCCCCAAATTTGTGAAGCAAAAACTCATGGAATCTTCCATATCTATGGTTTTCTTATTTCAAGAATGGCCTAAGTATTCTTATGAATAGCATGCAAACTTCTTCTGTGCTCACCAATTTATCATCCACCTCCCCTGGGTCCTCTTGGGCCTGGCCTGACCACATCCTGATGTGGCAGGGAATGAAGCTGCTCACCAACCCCCACACCCCCTCCTCCTTCAGTCGCACAACTCTAATTTTGCTGGAAAATAAGCAACATAATTTCCCTTTGAAAACCCAGTCTGACAGAAACACTCCAAATAGTAATTTATATGGTTATCTGGAAATACAGGGTATTCTAAGTGAATAATCACAAAATTTTCAGGGATAAATGTACTCTTGACTACTAGAAGTTTTCTCTCTCTCTCTCTCTCTCTCTCTCTCTCTGTACCTGTGATGGAACCCAGGGTAGCTTAACCACTGAACCACATCCCCCATCCCTTTTTATTTTACTTTTTAAATTTTGAGACAGGGTCTCACTAAGTTGCTGAGGCTGGATTTGAAGATGAAATCCTCCTGCCTGGGCCTCCTGAGTAGATGAGATTATAGGCATGTGCCATCATGCCCAGCCCAATAGGCTTATTCTAAAACACGTTTTTCAAGCACATTGCCTGAAAGTGATAACAAAAAAAGAGTAGGTATATGTTTTAAATATGAATCTTTAACTTTTGGGGCCCCTTCCTAAAAGAAGCATTATAAGTTTCAGGAGGTATCCATAGAGAATAGAATTGTGGCTAATATAAAATTGTGCAAATGTCCATTTGCTGAATAAAGAATGAAACTGTGAATTAGCTATCTTAATTATTTTCATGCCAGATATGCTTTAATCAGGTAAGTAATTTGTGTTAATTTTTTTAAAAAAAATTCCAGACTTCATTTCCAGAACTGTGAAAAAAATTCTTTTTTATTTACTAAACTCAATAGGTGCTGATACGTTTTAAGTAGACTGGTGTTGGTCAAAATGTGAAATAAAATTAGTAGTATTAATGCTTATGATCAACAAAGATTATGAAAATCTGCTGTTCAGAGTTTACTAGATGCCACTCAGTATTCAGGACACATGGGCAATATCTCATAACATCCTATAACTACCCAAGGTAGTGGGCCATCTTGCCTTCCCATTCTGTATGAAAACAGCTAGATTTAAAGTGTTTTGAGTGAATGGCAGAGCTCAAATTGAGCCCTGTCTGCTAGAAAAGCATAAAATACACAAAATGCAAAGAAAAATGGGTAAGGGTTCCACAGGCAGTCCTAAGGCCATTTCCAGGACATTTTAAAGGATACAGAGACAAAGGCCAAGTAGGACTGGAGTCCAGGGGGGAGATATTAAGGAGGAGACATCCCAACTAAAGCCATCTGTGAGCAAGACCCTGGGGATGAGTACTTGTCTGAAGTCCAGGCAGACCTGCCAGATATGGGAGTGTTGTTCATGCAGACCTGGCTCTGTGGTTCTGAAGACCTGGTCTCTCTCCTACACCTGCCCTCTTCAGGACAAAGGTCAACACCAAAATAATGGTACTTGGCTTGCCTCTTGTGCTGATGCTCCTGGGCCATCGGTATGGCACAGTTTCTTCTAGCACTGTTAAGGCAGAGCACTACAAATCCAGAATTATGGGGCAAAGCTACTAGAAATCATCTTTCTCCCTTACTTAACTCCATCACTGTAGGCCAGCTACTTATCTCTGATCAGGCCTTAGTCTACTCCTCTGTTAAAAGAAGATTATAGTATTTAGTTCATAAGATCCTGTTAAGACTAAGTGCAATAATAAATGCTTCCACAGGGTTGTTCACATAAGTAAGGGAGGAAGAGTTATTATCTTCTGCTTGTATCATTTAACAAATATCAAAGTTTGGTGACCCAAGGGCCAAATACTATTCATAGTCTTGTTTCATTTGATCTCTACAATATTATAAAACCACTGAAAGTGCTTTCAGAGAAGAGCATCCCCCAGTCCCCTAGCTCTGAGTCCCCCTGCCCAGTCTTGTTCACAGACACCTGCTTCCTGATGAGCCCTGGATGGCATGTGAGCTTCAGGAGCCAATCTGGTCCAATCATTCAGCCATCTTGTTTTTGAAGGACAGGGAGGCAGAAAAAGGGAAAAGTGTTTTGCATGTCAATGTACAGGAGTTTGGATGATTTTTTTTTTTTTTGTATCATCTTCAAGATCCAGTAATGTTATGTACCCAACGGCATTTGCTTCTAAATTATTGATTTATATTTTCAAAACGCACCATAGCTGCTTTCCAAATGCAACAAGTGAATACTAATAAAACACCTCAGTCTTTGTCATCAGTTTTCTTGTTGTTATTGCTTTTGGTTTGTTTGTTTTTGGCTTTTGTTTTGGCAGTTATTAAAATACCAAGATGGAAGAACAAACAAGGAATATGTCTAAAGATTCCTGTGCTTTCCACTTTCCCTGGTATAGTAACATGAAATAGCCGGGTTTGGAAGGTAATCTAATAAAAACTCAAAGAGAGGTCTTAGTAGCTGGAAATATTCTTTATTTTAGAAAAACAAAACATTAAAAACTAATTCTTAATAAAGGGAGGGATACTTTTTTTAAAAAAAATAATAATAAATTAAAAAATACTAATTCCTATTAGAAAAGCTGATAGGCAAGTGGGATCTAAATTTGAAAATGACTTTTTAAGGTGATGCTTCTCCTTTCTTACAAAAACTGTGTGTACTAAAAACCCAAGGGAAAAAAATTCCTTTGATGCATATAATTTTAGATCACCTCAACACCTATGATTATTAGCCTATTTATCATTTTCAAAAATTTCATGATTTTGTTCCGAGAATAATGCATTTGCGAACAAAGATAAAGAGAATAAATCCTAAACTATTCACAAATAATGATTAAGTTACACTGCCAGTATTTGTGCTGTTTTTTAAACTATTCTTCTTCCAATTTTTAAATCTTGACTGGTGATTTTAAGAACTTTATTTGGGTACTATCCTATTGAGTGTTTTACAACTTGCCAAGTGAAATGACATGCATTTTGCTATTAATTGTTCTCCTTGTGCATTTGGGTTTCTTGAGTTTCCATAATAAGACTGAGAGTCAGAGGGGAGCATCAGTAATGGCTGTGCTAAAATATTTTCATCTGCAAGAACCTGATTAATATGCTAATTGTTCAAGTTAAAATAAAAATACATTTGGCTGCGAGATCCAGCCTATACTTTTAAATGAGTATAGTAATGGCCTTCAAAATGATTGTTGAGTTGACTGGAAGTAGGAAAATGTGTGGTTCATATTATTTAAATAAGCACTGAAATGTCAGGTGTTTGAGTGAGAGTGATGCCTGTGTGCTCATCTGCAGAACTGAGCATTATGTGGCATCCAATATTCTGGACCAGCTCCCTATGTTACCCCAAAAAGGCGCCTAATTGAGGGTGTAGTCATCCAGCATCTCCTGGCACCCCATCTCCACCAACAAAGTCATGACACTGAGGTGGAAAGAGCAAACAGGGTGAAGCTTTGATCTCTAGTGCTAATCAGACTCTATTATCTTATCTTTATCTTTGCCCTGTTTCTGATTGTGAGCAAAAGCATCCTGAATGTCACCTGTTTATTATCAACTAGTCAGATTCTTCTTTCCTATTACTTAAAAAAATCACATATCTAATAGTATGTGGTTGCCACGTATTATTTGTTTGTTTCTTTATTTGCTTGTTTGCTTTCAATTAAATGTCCTGGGGCAAAAAAGAAAGAAAAGGTTTCAAAAAAAAAAAAAAAAAACACTTTATTTTTACTCTAAGTAGCACAGATTTTACTAAAAAGACACACATTTTCCAAATCAAATTAATTTATTTGTTCTAATTGACACTGTTTCGCAAGTGAAAATAAAATTTAAACCTTAAAATAGAATAATTTCAAATTTAATTCTATTAGCCACCTCAGGTGGCTTGGTATATTTAGCTGTTCCCATTCTTCTTCTATGTATTATTTTGCATGTTTAATTATTCATGTGGCACATTGCTCAAGGTGATGAGATATTAATATCGGAAAAAAGGATTAAAATGTATTTTTCTGAATTGCAATTCAGTCTTTGAAAACTAACAGACATTCAAATAAAATACTATTAGCTAGATATTATCAATATTAGCTAGATGCTATCTGGATTTAGAACATTTTCAATTTTAAAATTTTATTAAATTGGGGTTAAATTTAGGTCTGGTTCAAACTTTTTTTTTAAACCTGCATATCATCACATATTTATAAAAATAATAGAGAAAGTTCTGGTGTATATGTTATCCAGCTTCTTCTAACAGAAATGTCTTGCAAAACTGAAGTTAAATATAATATATATTGACACTGATATAATAAGGGCCTACAACAGTCCCCTCACCACAAGGAATGCTCCTTTCGCTGTTTTATCTGTACTACATCTCCTTTTCCCTCTTCCCCTATCCTTGGCCCATAGCAATCATTAATGTGCTTTCCACCTCTACAAATTTATCATGAAAATGTTACAAAAAAATAAAAAATAAAAGCACACAGTGTAACCCGTTTCGATTGGCTGTTTTCACACAGAATAATTCCCCAGAGTTTCTAATAACTTCCTAGTAGTTATGCATATTCGTTCCTTTTCAATACTGAGTAGTAATCCATAGTGTGGATGTACAGCTTGTTTGGTCATCCATCACTGAACCACATCTGGGTTGTTACCTTTTGGTTATGGAAAATAATTTTGGGTACAAACATTCAGATACATATTTTGTGTGAATTTAAGTGTTCATTTCTCTGAGATACATGCTCAAGAGGACAACTGTTGTGTTGTACAGCAGTTGTGTTCATTTTTTAACAGGGCCTAAATTTTCTCCAAAGTAGCTTTATCATTTTTCACATCCCCACCCACCAACAATGAGTATGATCGGTCCACTTCATCCATACCATTGACAGCATTTGATATTGTCATGTTTTTTTTTTTTAAATTCTAGCCTTTCCAATAAGTTTGTAGTGATACATGATTTTCATAATAACTAGTGGTATTAAAATCTTGTTGTGTACTTATTTCCCATCTGTATATTCTTTTCATTGAAACTATGTGCTCATGTCTTTTATTTCACTTTATTTTTTTGTTGTTCTTGGGATTGAGCCCAGTGTCCTGAGCATGCTAAGCAAGGGCTCCAGACTCTACTGAATGATGTACATCCCCAGTCCTGCCCATGTCTTTTATCAACTGCCAAACTGGATCAACTTTTTTTTTTTTTTACTGCTGAGTTTTGAGAGTTATTTGTATATTCTAAGTACTAATCCTTTGTTAAATATGTAATTTGCAAATATTTCCTCCAAGTCGGTAGCCTGCCTTTGCATGCTTTTCAGAATCCTTTCACGGGAGGGATGTCTTCATTTGGAAAGTCTAACTTATCAATTCCATATTAATTTCTCCATAGTGATATTTTTAGGGCATTTTGTATATTTTTATTAATGGTGGCTGTAAATAATAATATGCATCATGTTGCCAGAGTCTGCTGGTTCTAGTCAAGTGTGGAAACCATACTTCCATTTAAGTTTTTTTTTTTTTTTCCATTTTCTCAATTAATTTCCCTTAGGTATTTCTTCAACATGTAGTGAGCACCACATCATGTAGTTGTTGTTTTTTTTGTTTTTGTTTTTGTTTTATAAATCTTGCTTCCATCATCACATCAAAGTGGTTCAGATAAGTTACAAGAAGAATCTTCCATACTTACTCCCATTTTTACCCCTATTAATGTTCTTTTCTTCCCAAAGACCTGAGCATTACTTAATACGTTAGTATTCCATTACAGTCACAAAATAACTGAAATAATCAACATATGAAAAGGAAAGGCATGTTTTGGCTCACAGTTTTGGAAAATCTCAATCCATGATCGATTGACCACATTGCTTTTGGACCTGTGGCAAGGCGGCACATCATGGGAGGGAGCCCAAAGTAGAGCAAAGTTGCTCGCTTTGTAACATTTAGGAAGGGAAAGAGAGAAAAAGGAAGGGGTCATGGTTTCAATATTGCCTTGCAGCTCCTCCAAACCTGGGTCCAGGATCTGGGAGCAGGCTCCTTACCTCTTGACTGGAAGACATCCCTCCAGGGCCCTCCTCTTTTTTTTTACTACCTTCCACTAGTTTCAAGCTGGGGATCAAGCCTTTCACAACATGGGTCTTTGGGGGATATTTAGGATTCAAACTACAGTCCTTAATACCATTTTCTTTCTGCTTACAGAACCTCCTACACTCATTCTCTAAGGCTGGTTTGCTAATAGGAAATACTCTTAGTTTTATTCCCCACCCCTCATTAATTCCTAAAGGATAGTTTTTCCAGCCAGAGAATCTGTAGTTCTGGTTCTTTTCCTTCAGCTCTAACAGAAGGTTATGCCTCCTCTTTCTGGCACCCATGTCTTCAGATAAGAAGTTGGCCATCATTGACATTGGTGTTCCTATATATGCAATGCAATGAGTCATCTCCCTCTGACTGCTTTCAAAAAGTTTGTTCTTTGCTCTTGGTTTTCAGTCATTTAATTATGATGTGTACTGGCATGGATTCCATGGGTTTTTCCCATTTGGGGTTTGCTCAACTTTTGGAAAATGGAGGTTTATGTATTTCATCTTCCAAACTTGGAGAGATTTGCTCGTATTCTTTTTTTGAATATCCTCTTGAACCCACTAATTTTCTTATGTCTTTCTACAATTCTGATACTGTGAAAGTTGAAACCTTTTCTATTTTCTCTACAGTTCCTGAGACCCTCTCTATATTATTTGCCTATCTTTTTCTGTCATTTGTTTATATAAGGTATATTCTATAGGTCTGTCATTAGGTCCACTGATCCTAACTTCTGTAGTCTCCACTTTGCTGCTGGACCCATCCAGTGTGTTCAAACCTGGGTCAAGCATTTCCTGTTGGCTGGGCCTGTTAAGACCTTGCTCTGTGCAGCTCCTCTTCTGGGTCCTGGGTGTAAGGCCAGGTTCTTTCCTCTTTGAACGTTAGAGTTCTTCTGTGGGTGCCTCTGTGTTGTTTCCAAAGCTTATAGTTGCACCTGTGGAGATGAGCAGAGATGAGTCAATGCTCTCTGGTCTGGACTGAGCATCATATTTAAAATTTCAAGGTGAATATGGCCACACTGGTGATGTCAAAATTGCTGCTAAGAAAGAGAAATAAGGCAGGGATCCTCTGGACATAGAGATAAAACTTTGGGAATTATTAGCATAGAGGCAGTGCTTAAGTCATGATTGCATGAAATATCCCTTATTTGCTAATGAAAAGATGGGGCACAGTGAGACCCCAAAATGAAACATAGCAAAACAGTGAACAGCTAATAACAGAATAATTAATGGGCACGGACATTATGTTAAAGTACATATGTTAGACATGGTAAGTATGTCATAGTTCATACAATCAGAAAAAAAAAAAGAAAATACTTTACAAAGAACATGCAGAACACAGGCAGAGTGGGCATGTTTCCTACATATGTCATCCTTATTAAACATGTACTAAAGGGGATAGAAGCTACTTCCTTTATCTGGTGAAGATCTCTTATTAAACCTGCACTGTGAGCTGCAAGAGAACAGAAATGAATCAGGTCTACCTGATGGAATAAAGTCAAAGTGAAGTCCATCCTATGTTTCCCTTCTCCTAGGAATTTAGTCATTTCTTCTTTATTCAGTGTGGAAGGATTTTATCCAGAAAACAACAGTTACAAAGTAAGTAATAAAAAGTAAGCACATTTCCAAATACATTCGTCCCTCATCTCTTGCCTATTGGCTTACCCTGGCTGTGTGCCCTCAAACTGACTAAGAGATGTGGCCACCATGTCAGCTGACGTTTGCAAATACTACCTTCTCATTTGCCCCTGAGAAACTAGACGTTTATGAGCTAAGATTGTGGTCTGGTCCCTAGCAGAGAGCCTACTTCATCAGAGCAATCCAAGCCTTAGGATCCTCTTATCTGACAAGTCTGCATTCCAGTGCTCCCAGCCCAAGTCAGTGGAAGAAAATCTGATAAAAAGAGCATGCACACTGAAGCTCACACACCCACCTCACAGAGCTCCCTCTCTGTACCCCATGCTCTCGAAACTCTATGGAAATTTTCAGACATTTTCTACATTATTACTCATAAGAGCCAGAAGCATCCATTGTAGAGATCTGCATACAATGAGGAACAAAGTGTAATTTCTGCACATATCCAATCCCTGTCCTCTGATTCTCATATCATTACCTAATAAACAAGAGACAAGAGATAATCATTGTAGAACTCCTCTAAAAGCAGTGTTAAAATATGCTTGACCTTTTACATTTCTTAAGGATTTTGCTTTAATTTTTCTAACAATCTTATTTTCCTCTTTCCTTTTAACTTCTTTTCAGATTTTTACTGGGGAAACAGACATGCAGAGATCACCTTGCCCTACTCTTCCCTCCCCTTGCTTCAGAAGGGTGCTCTTGGATTGGGGCGGGGGGGGGGGGAGGAGAAGGCCAAAGAAGGAAACTGGAGAAGAGGGAAACCGCCTCTTGGTTGTCCTGGAGTCAGTGCGTTTCTGCTGTGGTTTGCACGAAGATAAACTTCCCAGCCGACCTGTGCAAGGGCTCCGTTTTCAAGCGCTCACTTCACGCAAGGAAATCATTAAAGGAAGACCTGCCGGAGCATTTGTTTTGGAAACAGAATGACACAGCTAACCACTCCAGGCGAGCGCCCCCTCAGACACTGAGCTCTTTATTTACCTGTGGCTCTGACTAACCAGAGGCGAGGTGCTGCCCACTTGACGGTAAGATGACTAACGGGCGTCCTGCCTGGACTTGAAGCCTCAGACCTGTTTTCCCTTCTCCGCATACTTGTGCGCCCCCCACCCGCCCCACCCGCACGCTAGGCCGCGGGTGGATGTGCAGCGAGGCTGGATTGCTCATTGGAGGAGCAGGAGGAAACAAAGCCTTCTCAGAGAGGACCGACGCCCGGGGCCAGCCTCGTTACAAGTCCCTGCACTGCCTGACGTTCCTCAGCTGACATGCCCGAACCCTGCAGAGACCTTGCAGTGAACCGCTGCTGCGCCCAGCGCCATCACATGGCTGCGGAGCAGCTGCTGCGCGCAGGCCGAGTCCCATGCGCCCCTCGCGCCGCTGCGGAACAAAGGGCCCCTGTGGATGTCACGCCAGAGGCGGGGAGAGCCCCGGGCCACAGGAGGGGCGGACCCAGGATGCAGGACAGCTTTCACTCAGATGTCTGTCTTTGCTCAAGCTGGGATCCGATTAGCTCTGGTAGAACCCTTGGACACGTGTTTGGAACACGCGTTTAAATTCTTCCAAAAGAACCCTCCTTAGTGCTTATTCCACATTAAAAGACACTTCAGCAATTTGCACTTGCCTTCTTGCTCTCTCTGTACTTCATACACATTTTTATACATAGCAGATTAGGACTTTGGAACTGAGAGTTAAAGCAAAATTCTCTGTTGAAATATATGGGCCAACTAACAACATAAGCAAAATGTTTATTCCTTTTTAATTGTTTTTTCTTGTTTTTAACATCATGAGAACTAATTGGTCTGGTCCCTAGCAGAGAAACAGAGGGGATAGAAACAGAGTGGTTGGTTAACCAAACTCTTCCTTCATTTATTAATTGAAGTCTAAATAGTGTCTCCCTAGATATTTTGGCTTTAACAGGAGCTACATACATTCCTTTAGAAACCTACTTATTTAATTTTTAGGTCTTCACAGAATTCCTCTAAATTGCGCAGGCCAAGAAAAAAGGTACTATATCATTTATGAATGGAGGAAACTAAGTTTCAAAGAGGTTGAACATATTTGCCCTAAATGCCTAGTAAAGGTAAGAGTGAAAAATCTTTCACTCTGGTGCACCCCAGAATCTGAATACAACATGGGGGTCGTTGACGATGTCCTACCACAGTTGCGTGGAGACAGTGGACATTGCCATTTAAGAGCTCTGCTGCAACTGGGAACATGTGACCAAGGCCTGTAGCCCCAGCTACCCATGAGGCTAAGGCAGGAGGATCCCCAAGTGTGATACCAGCTTGGACAATTTGGCAAAATTCTGTCTCAAAATAAAAAATAGAAAAAAGGACGGAGGATGTAGCTCAATGGTAGAGTACTTTTGGGTTCAATCCCCAGCGTTCCCCTACCCCTGGGAAAAGAGCTCTGTTGCAGTGTTTGACTTAGAAATGAGGTGTATCATCCAAACTTCCCTAGAGCCCTCCAGCTTTCCTTCTCCCAGATACCCACATCACCCTGTCATCATGGGCCATACATTGTTTTCCATGCAGGGTCACCTCTGCGGTAAGGGGTCTCCCCTTTGACTGCAGAGATGCCCCCATAAGTTGACCTACCATCCCTGGTTACTGCCACCAACAGAGTCCCCATTACGGGTGCCACCTTCCCACTTGGCTCCTGCAGGGATCCCATCCTAGGATTGATTGTCTCATAAAATTCCACCTAACCCCACCCATGCCGGCTGGAGGTATCAGGACTCAGAAAACTGAGGTCAGGGGAATATGAGAGCCCTGTACTGCCACAGGAAATAGTCTTTCTATGTTGTGGATTAAGCAGGATTTTATAGGCTAACCTGGAAGTACAACTGCAGTCAATAATATCATTTCTATGAGAAGATGAATCCTCATTCCAAAAAGACAGCTTAGAAATTACCTTTGGGATCTGGATATGTTCATAAATTGTGAATCTCTGTGATAGAAGCTGAATAAATAACTATGTTGTCTCAGCAGAGTTGACTGCTTATTACATGTTGGAAAGAAGGCCCTTCCCTAAAGAAAACAAGTGGCATGGGTATATTTCACATGCTAATTCTTGTTTACTTTGGCCTTTTTCTCATGAAACCAGAACTCTGTGACTCTGTTTCCCCCTGGCTTCTTGGACTGAAATATCAACTGCTTGGTGTTGATTTGAAAACTTATGAGAAGCCAACTTGCATGTTATTCAGGTTGGGCATATGGGGTATATTTATTGGTCAGAGACAGATAAGATAGGCTTAAATATGTCTGGAAATACAAAGTCCCCTTACTGGTAACTTAAAAAAAATAGACTTGAATATCCATGTGAAGATTTTGCCCTGAAAATCCTACAAAGTCTCTTCTGTTAAGTAATCACACATGTGACATAATCCAGAGATCTGTTAAACTTCATGAGGATTCTCACTAGCTACAGAAAATAAAAATGGCTGCAGAGCCACTGATGTGAGACTCCATGGGCAAATGACAGTCTGGCATGCACATTCTTCTGCTGACCTAAAAGCCACATTTGGGACCTGGGAGGGAAGCATTTTAAGGATCTATTCTATCTGAACAAATTTTTTTTCAGAGTTTCCTATAGCTGAATGATTTTTTTACAGGAAATAAATCTAGTCCAAAGCCTAAGAAAATTAACTGTGATGTTACTGAAGAAAAATATGCCCCCAAAAAAGTATTTTTATTCTTCCAACTCTTGTCAAATGTAAAGGGAATGCAAGCTCAGTTTTAGAAATTTACTGAGAGTTTTCCCCCACTGCAATAAGGCCACCATGTCAGGCTGACACTAACATCATTAGCACTGCTATACAGCTCTGTACCAACAACTTTAATATGCCACTTATTAAAAACTCCAATGGCATCCACACCAGTATACCGCCACATCCCACCCAGGTGGGCTCTTGCAGACTTGAACTAAAGGGATTTCTGCAAGGAGGAAGCTGTTGGTGTCTTCAATCATCTGTGGGTTTCTTTTTAACATAAAGTTTGATCTTAGTGTTACTATTTAGAAAATAATTTTCATCAACATATGGACACAGCTGTTTGTGTTTGATGTAGTTTTGAACTTGAAGTGAATTACACTTTCCTCTAAAAGGGCGCAACTCTCTGCTCCTCTGTTAAGGCAGAAGTCAAATAATTACAAATTGATAATAAACATGTCTAGAACTTTCTTCTCCAACTTAAAAAACAAGAGATACTGTCCCTGACCTCTGCTCTTATTTAGTCTTCATTATTTTAGGAGAGAACTTTCATCTGTTCCCAAGTATGAACTTAATGTGTAAATACATTTTAGGTTTTGACACTCTTCATTTAGTTTGATAAACAAGAAAAGGAAAAATGAATTAAAATGTTCACCAAATTTGAATAGATTCTTCACCATGAAATGAATATATATAACATATATAAATGTATATAAATACATATATAACATGTATTTATATACATTTATATATGTTATATATGTTACATATAGCATATGATATATATATATATATATATATATATATATATATATATATATATATCACATATATACATATTCTTTAAATATATAGAAATGCCATTCAGTAGAACACTTTGGAAATTATGAAAAAACTCTTATAATCTCTACTATCCATTATGTTAGCCATCAGCCATCTGAGGTTACTGAACACATGAAGTGTGACTAGGCCAACTGAGGAACAAATGTTTTCATTTTATGGCTTTTTAGCTTATTTAAAGTTAAATGGCTACCATATTGGAGAGATCTTCTATGAAGGATAATGGAGAAACAAAAGTTAAAACGTGATTGGTCTAAACGTCACAAAACTATATACAGAAGAAACAGAAAACAGGAGGTGTAGACAGAGTGCAAACAGAGTAAAATCAAATTAACAAACACTTCTTGAATACTTACTCTGAATCAAGACAGACTCTGTCCTGAAGTGCAACCAAGAGATGGCATTGTTTTGGTGAATAGTTTAATTAAGAAGTCAAAGGGATGGAAAGATCATAAGATGCATTAGCTTCTCATCATGGTGACAAAAATACCTAAGATAATCACCTTACACAGAGGAAAGGTCTACTTTGGCTCACAGTTGCAGAAGTTTCAGTCCATAGTCAGTTGGCCCCATTACCCTTAAGCTTATGGTAACACAGAAGAGATCTGTTCATTTCATGGTGGCCAGGAGGCAGTGAGAAAGAGAGAGAGGGAGGGGTGCAGAGTCCCATAATCCCCTTCAAAGACATGACCTCAGTGACCTAACTTCCTTCCATTAGGCCCCACCTCCTAAAGGTTCCACTACCTCCCAGGTGCTCCACAGGCTCAAACCAAGCCTTAAAAACATAAGACTTTGGGGGTATTTGAAATCTAACACAAGGAAATGCCTTGTAATTTGCCAAATGAAATAACTAGGCAGAAAAGACACCAGGATCACTTTGGGGTAAAAAAAAAAAAAGAAAAAGAAAAATCAGAAAAGGTAAGGAGAAGATGAGCAGGGAAGATGTGAAGGGAGGGGACTCCAGGCCAGCAGAACAAAGCCATGTGAGCACACATATGGAGAAGAAGGTCCCGGGGGAAGACTCCTGAAGACAAAGTTGGGCTGGGAGTACAGGGCCTGCAGAGCCAAACTGGGCAACTGGTTGTTTTTCCTATAGCCATTAGAAAAGCACCAAGGTCTAACTCTGGATGGATGTGTATCCGCCATCACAGCTGCCACTAGCTTTATAAAAAGTGACAAGATGTGTTTTGTGACAGGCTGTCTGAGGAGCTGGTTTCTAATTATCTCTTATTTTGCAAATTTAAAAAAATGGCATAATGTCCTCAGATAAAAGAAATTCATTGTCTTTCAGGGTGTGTCCAGTTTCTACACTGATGCCCTTTTCTTGTCCCCATAGTCTTCCTTCTCTTACAGATGCCCCTCTACCACTTTCTCCATCTACATAATTGATGTCCTATTTTAAAACTGTTTGGGATGCTACAATAATTATAGTTTTGTTGTTAGATTGGACAATGTGGAAAGAAGCTTTTTACATATAAAATTGCTGTGAATGAGAGAAAGAGGGACAGTTATCATATAACAAGCACCTACCCACCTATCTACCAAGCAGTTGATGCTGTGTCCCACAGGGTGCATATGACTGCAACCTCAAAAATGAGGAAAATACCTTCCCCCATTTAAAAAAAATGAACAGCATGTCCAAGGACACGGAGCTCATTAGCAGTAAAGCTGGAACTGAAACTCAAATTAATTGGGTAGATTCCACTGCTATGTAAACTTCAGCAAAGGATTTAAACTCTATCATGGCTCACTTCGAAGATGAATGTAACATAAACCTAGAAATGCTGGTATTAGCACACTTACCACTCACATTCCACAAAAAGGATCCATCAAAGCTGGTGCTACCCAAGGGCTCTCTCTGGGCTCTGGCTTCCAGAAAGATAGGTGAATGGTAGAAAGCAAATGTATACCATTTATGGAAACTCGTATGTTTTCCCCATGAAAGGTAACTATGTTTTATTCTAATATTATCTATTTAAAAAAATGTTGTGGAATAGGTGGTGGAACAATCTATCTACCAAGGGAAAGTACCTCAGTGTCTTTTAATAGAAATCTCCTGAATCACCACTATTTATGTAACTTCCAACATAAGTGGAATGTGAGGCTGAGCTGATTCCCTACACCCTCCCTTCCCTGAAACAGGGCAGCAGGGCTAGGCTTCTATTCCAAAGATCTAATCAGGCCTGGAGGACACCAGGCCCACAGGGAAAGTCCATCCCCCCACCTGAGCAGGGGCACAGGACCTCCCTGCATCAGGAGCTGCTGGCCTGCTGGTGAAGAACATTCAAGAAGGCTGACACCTGTAAGAGTAGGAATAGAAAAGCAAGTCACCTGTCCTGCAGGTTGGAGAGTGTGCCCCTCAGGACTTGAAGTTGAGACCCAGCCCTGGACAGGAGGGAGGGAAAGTCACTGGTACCTGCAGGTGTGGATTGTGCTGGCCCAGCCTTGCTCTGTCCATTAGGAAAAAGAAGGGCCCTTATTTTGTGACTGACTGGTCACAAGAAGTGAATGTGGCCCATAGGATGATGATCTCTTATTTGATTGATGCCATGGTGCCCATTTAGGAAACCTTGCCTGGTTCCCACTTCCAAAGGGTCTATGCCTAAAGGGTCTTATCTTTTTAGCAAATGGTGAGAGTAGAGCAAAAATGAAAAGGAATAATTACAGTATTATTGTATGCCTCAACTCACTCCTCCTTTACCTGGATGACCAAGCCATTCCTTGGGTGAAAAAGAATACCCCTGTGAAAAGAAAGAAAAAAATACACACACACACACACACACACACACAGAGACAAACGTACACAGGCACACACATATGCACATATTTATGCATACCCACATATACACATGCATACATACACATGTATATACATACATGCATATAGCCATGCATGCATGCACATAATGCATACCTATGCACATTCATAGGTATATATAGAAACACATGCCTATCCACATAATACACATATATGCACACACATGCACCTCCATACCCACATATACATATGCATATTACATATGCATGCACACTTACCTGCATATTCACAGGCACACACAGATACATACATACACATACACACCTGCATACACAGGTACATGCATGCATACATATATGAGCACAAGCATTTTCACGCACAAATATATTATATACAAACTCACCAGCCACTCATGCTCATACTTGTGAGTGATGAAAAATTCTCTCAATCCCCCTTTAAGAAGCCAAATACAAAGTCAGCCATTAAATATAATAAAAAGACTTTTCTGAATAACTGTTCCAATGTTGGCAATACACACTATCTGCCACCTAAAGACACTGTCTATGATGACCTTTTACAGCCCAGCTATACTTTCCAAGGATGTCATTGCTTGTAGGGAGGAGGACAACAGGACCACTGGGTAGGGGGCAGGATGGAGAATCTGATGGAACACCCTTCTAAGAGCAAGATGGAGCAGGGTTGAGCAGGGAAGACCTCCTCCTCAGTGGGCATGCCTGCCCACTGCATATCACGGGGTACCTTGACCTGGTGGCAGCAGTTCCCAGACCTAGAGCTAGGGTGTGGGTAGGGTGCACCGGCTCCAGTTGCTTATTGTCCCCACAGCTGGAATGAGGGCCACTTGGACAATGGTGTTGTGTTGGTGCTGGGGACCCCACAGCACCCCCAGTCTTTCATAACCACCTTCAAACTGAGCCTCAGAGCAGCGCCACCCACCAGGCTACATGTGGACTCTTCCTTGTCTCCCCATCCTTGCTAGTAACATAACCTTTTTGTGAACTTCGGTGTTGCTTTACTTTTCATTTTTTCTCAGTGATTTCTTGAACAAATCATTATGCTGGTAAAATGTCAAATGCTGTTTTCCTTGGCAGATACAGAGTGTGGGGGTGGGGGAGAAAGCACATTCCTACCACCCCTTTTAAACATCGCAGGGGATAACTGGGACATGAAACAAGACAGTCACTTAGTGGGGACCCCGAGGGGTGCTGTCAGCCACAGCAGGCACGTTTCCCTGTCACTCAGGACCGCCAGGGACTGCTTCCTTCCCTCAATGCAACATGACTCTCCAAGGAAGCACCGACCCTACCCAGATCATCCGGCCTTCGCTTCCACCATTTGGAATTTAAAAAACTCTTAAATCACTGGGAGCCAAAATTAAAAGTTGGTTTAAAAGTTGCCAAGAGGAATTGAGCTCCAGTCCTGTTCTAAGTGGCCCAGGAAAATTCGCATTGATATCGTACCCTGGGGCAGTGTGGATTTTTCTGGGAGTTTGCCTGTTTGTGGAAGAAGTCAGGAGATTGTTTGAGTGCTCATCACACTATGTCTTGCTCACCTCAGGCTTATTACCCTGTTCAAGGAATTGCACAAATTTCTTGGCCTTTAGTTCTTTTGCAAGAATCCTTACTATTCGAATTTTTACTTGATACATACCTTTCAGAAATCTCAATAGAAAAATCCTCTCAGTTCCCCTTTAGGAAGTCAAATACAAAGTCAGCCATTAAATAGAATAAAAGATTTTTCTGAATAAAATCTTCTACTGTTGACAGTACACACTATCTGCCACCTAAAGACAACTTTTTAGCTCATTTTCTTCACATGCACCTTTTGGAGGAGGTTAAAGGGAGCTGAGAACAAAGGTTTGGTTCCACACCACTACTTTTTACTTCAATAAGCCAAAGGATCTGCCAGGAGAATCCTTCTCAGCCCCACTTCTCAATAACCTTGTAGAGCAGGTTAAGTGAATAACCAGGAGTTTACATCTACTTTGCAAGATGGTCATAGGAGGCAGGGCATTAAATGGCACCTTAGCATGTCTACCTGCATGAGAAGCAAAGCTGAGGACATCATAGTAAAGAGCAGAGCTCTTGAGGACCCAAGAAAACTCTTGCAAAGTGCTGTAATGCATTTATTAAAACCATATAAGCCAGAGACTGATGCTACCAAGCAGAACCATGAGACATATGTGCTCATGAATGATCATGTTCCTAGGGAGGCAGGTTTCTCTTTCATGACATCTGTTCTGGGAAATCAGAAGTTCTTTTCTGTGTCTTCTGCAGGGAACTGAAAACTCTGAACAGAAGGGGGAAAAGAACAATTGGACCCTCCTCATGAAACAGGGGTCTGTTGAGTTTCCCAAGAGCATATAGAATCAACATGGAGTCCTTCAGGATATACAAAGCAAGATCACCAGCACCTCATTCTGCAGTACTTTAGAACTCACCATCTAACCTCCATCTCCCCTTAATGTTTCTCCAGCCTAGATACTGGCCTAAGTGAGTGGGAAGCCCGAAGCAGTTTCAACATTCTCCCCATGGGGGCTGATTGTAGTGGTAAAAGATCATGAACATTTTTCTTTGTGAATTGTTCACTCTGCAATATTCAAACAGGTACTTCATCTATTTGGCCTCTCTGCCTGGAGACATAGTTACAACAGGGCTAACTTAACCATTTCATACAGGATCCTGATAAAAACAATACAGACATGGTTTTGTGACATAAACCCTGAGATTTACTTACTTGTGAATCAGTAGGCTCTATGGGGGCAGGAGAACAAACAACAGCTGAATTACCCAACCCTGAGATCTGGCCCAGCAGCCATGAGCACTGTAGTACCAACCAGAATGACCAGCCCTGTGATCCACACTCTTGTAATCTGAGGTGGTTCATGGGAAAGCAAGAAGACATTGCCAGGGATATAGCACATTGTGCTATATAGCCAGCCAGCCTCAAGAGAACCGTCAAGACACATATACTGTGGACCTCACAGCCCCTACTGGTGTCATACAGGATGCTACCTCATGCTTCCCATGTGACCACAGAGAAGCAGCCCAGCATTGGTGGGGCAGCCAGCATTAACTCTGCATTCTCCCCAACAGTGTAGCCTGGGAACAAACAACATTAGGGTCACTTGGAACACCAAGAATTGTGGTCTGTGCAACCAATAAACACAGTCAGTCCATAGGTACCATAACAGGCATGGAACAGCTTACATTAATCTATGCTATTCAGTCATAAATGACCCACAGCCCTGAATTACTTCTATCAGTAAACTTATCCAACACTGTGAACTGCATCCTAATTCCTCACAAGACCCATTTCTGGATGAGTAGCACCAACATCTATCAATTCTATTTTATACCCTACTTCTCACAATGTACCCCATCCACATCCATGGGAACCCCACAGTGCACCCCAGCACTCCCAGTGTGCCCCATGTACTGCAACTTCCAGCCCTAAAAAAGACAAAGACATGAATTTAGATGCATATTGCTAAGTGAAAGAAGTCAATCTGAAAATACAAACAAACAAACTACATGATCATGACATGACACTCTGGACAAGGCATGAGTATGGAGAAGTCAAAAGATCCGTGGTTGTCAGGGGTTGCAGGGGATAAAGGGGGATAAATAGGTGGTGCACAGATTTTAGGGCAATAAAAATACCCTGTATGATACTATAATTTGGGGTACATGTCATTGTGAAGACAAAGTCCAAACCTTTAGAATGTACACCAAGAGTAAGCCTTAATTTAAACTATAGACTCAGTGGTTATGTTGTGTCAAAGTAGGTTCATCATTTGCAAGAAATGAGCCATCCTGGTGATCGATGTTGAGAATGGGGGAGGCTGTGCATGTAGAGCGGAACAAGGCCTGTATGATAAATCCCTCTACCTTCTGCTCAATTTTACTGTGAACCACAAATTGCTCTTAAAAAATGAAGTGCATCTAAAAATGCAGTAGAGTTTTCTATTATCCAACTTGTCTCCACTAAGATGGAGCTGGTAATAATAGCTAATGATTATTGAATCTTTATGTACCAAGTCCTATTCCATTAACTGTATGGAAGAGGTAATACTCTAATCTGCACATTGCAGATGGGAAACCTGAGGTACAGGGAGTTCAAGTAATCTCCCCAAAGCCGCACAGTACTAAGTGACAGAGCACATTTTTAAATTTTATTTTATCTCATTTTGCATTTTCAATCAGAGCTAAATTAAGGTTGGGATTGGTTGCACTAGCAGCTTCTTTTTAGGAAATTCAAAAGCTTTGAAGAGAGAAAAGCAAGTCTGTTCCAGAGTCAAGTACATTGTTCTGAAACTGTGAAGATTTTTGTCTAAGAGAGCCCCTTGTCTTATCCATTTTCTGTTGATATAACTCAACACCACAGATATGGAACATATAAAGAAACGGAATGCATTTCTTACAGTTCTGGAAGATGGTGAATCCAAAATCAAGGCTGGGGTGAATCTAGACAAAGTCTTCTTGCTGGTGGGAATTCTGCAAATCCCAAGGTGTTGCAGGGCATCACAGGCTGAGACAGAACAGGGAATCCAGAGCGAGCTTGCATTTATAACAAAGCCACTCCCTTGAAAATCCATTAATCCATTAAGCCATGAATGGATTAATCCATTCACAAGGGCAGAGCCCTCATGACCCATACCTCTTAATTGCCCCACCTAGAACCACCTCCTAATACCTCTTTACAGAGATTAAATTTCAACACGAGGGTTGATAGGGACATTCAAACCATGGCAGCCCCCTCTCCAAGAGAAATGTGCCTAAGGTAGGAATTGGGAGTGAGGATGTTCATACACAGCCCGTGTGTGGTATAGCCACCTTCACATTCATAACACATAAGCTGGCTACCCTGGCACATCCCTCTCTGATCTTCACCAGCATCCATGGTCCAAATTCACAGAAGCTGCACATTCTTGCTTTCACCCTTACACAGACACAACCAGGTTACACATTGTCACTCAAGCTGCATTTTCATAGCCCCTACCTTTTACTCCTACACACACACACACACACACACACAGTCCTAAATGATCATGTACAATCTTGTTGCTTATTCACACTTATGATTCCACATGCATTTACAACTCCCTATAATACACCCCATGTATTCACATACTTATTCAATTTCATTCTCTCTCTCTCTCTCTTTCCCCATTTCTCCTCCCCAAATCCCCAGGGAATGGACAGTTACCTTCAGATAGCAGTTGGAGTAGGGGGAAGCCCAGAAGAGTTAGCCTCTAGGAGACCAGCCTTTTGGGTGCATTGAGGCTCAAAAGATAATCATTTCAAAGCAACAAGTGGTAGATACCACTCTGCGTTTAGCACTTCTCTGAGCACTCTACATGTATCTTCTTGTTTAAAATATACAACAACATTATGAAAGAGAATCATTAGCCCTTTATTATAGACTGAAAATTGGAGGCACAGAAAGGTTAGGTCACTTGCCTGAGGCCACCTAGCTAGTGAGAGAGATCGATGACCCCCAAGTGTCTAAACCATGATTTCATACTTTTATTTTCTAGTTCTTGAGGTATACCTAAAAAATGGAGAATTATATATATATATATATATATATATATATATATATATATATATATAGATAGATAGATAAAATATATATAAAATAAAATGGTAGAATAGAATATATACACATATGTATAACAGAATGATGTTCTGATGTTTGTATGTTATGAAATGATTGCCGCAGTCAAGCTAATTAACGTATCCATCATCTCATCACCTCATCTTACATAGTTAGCACTTTTTTGTTTGTGTGCTAAGAACACTAAAGACTCTCAGCAAATTTCGATTGTACAATACAGTATTATTAACTACAACCACTATGGTTATTCACACTTATTCTTCCAGAAAATATTTACCCCATTTAGCTGAACTGTATCATTTGAAGGACATTCCCCTCCCCCAGGCTCTCATGACTCCCACTCCATTTCTGACGCCTTGAACTGGGCTTTTCCAGATCTGCATGTAAGTGAAAACTAGGTGTCTTATTGTGTCTGGTCCATCTCACTTAGCACAACGTCCTCCTGGCTCATTCGTATTGTTGAAGATGCAGCATTTTATTCTTTTTCATGGCTGAATAATAATCCATTATTACATATAACATCTTTTTTTATCATTCATCCATCCACAGACACACTGAGTCCATGTCTTGGCCATTGTAAGAAATGCTTCAATAAATATGGGAATGCAGGTGTCTCTTCAATCCACTGATTTCGTTTCCTTTGGCTCTCTACCCAGAAGTGAGATTACTGGCTCGTATGGTAGTTCTATTTTTAATTTTTCTCTTTTCCATAATGGGCTATATCAATTTGCATTCCCAACAACAATGCAAAAATATTCCCTTTTCTCTGTATCCTTGCCAGCTTTTGCTTTTTGTCATTTTGACAGTATCCATTTTTACTGGAGTAATATAGTAGCTCATTGTGATTTTGATTTGTATGTCTCTGATGATAAGTGATGTTGAGCACATTTTCATATACCTGTTGGCCATTTGTATACCATATTCTGAGAAATGACATTTTTTAATTACTATAAAATTCAGAGAGATATGTACTAAATTGAATAGTGCAAAGGCTTACAGAGAAAAATAACAGATTCCTGTCAGACACTGCCCTCATCACCGGGGCTCATTGCTAAGGCCAACTATTTTAAATGTTTCCTGTTCTTGTTATTTTTTTCTTATTTCTCTTGATGGTTATCTCCACAAACCTAGATAACATACACATTCCTCTGTTTCTTGATTTATAGCTTTAGACGATATTTATTGACTTTTCTGTAAGACATGAGAATTAAGCTCATTTACACTCCCACCTCCTTCTCAATTCTGAGATGTGTGTGTTAGTTCTTCTACTGACTATCTGTATTTAAGTGTCTGTTTCTTTTTTCATCAACTATAGGCCACATTTCTTGACTTTCCTTCTACATAAAAGAATAAGTGTCAATGTCCCTAGCATTCCCCCGCTCACCTCCACCCCACTCTGTGCCCACAATAGAGTTCTTTTATATTTACTTCTAGATCAAAATTTAATATTGACTTCTTTATCCATGGTTGACTAACAGATAGAAAACAAATTAACAACATTTACAGTATTAAAATTGCAGAAATTTTTCTTGTGGAAGCCACTAGTACACCAGAAATTCTTTCTCTGAAGCTAGTATCTCAACATCTGGGCCACTCAAAATTATACTGCTTCTGTCTCCAAGATCAAATGGATTCTATCTTCTCAGAGTATTCCCTTCATGAACATTCCATATTTGCATTCACTCCATATGTAAGCAATAAGTCTCTCATATAGGTTTTCTTTATCTTGGATTACTTGCCTTTATTATAGCTGCACATTTGTTTAAGTTCAAACCATACTCTCTATTTTATTAAATTTATTTCTGTCCAAGAGATTATCCTACCGAAGTTTCTTCTTCCTACTCTTGCAAGATGCCTTTTGAGTTTGCCTTTTGAGTTTTGTCTTGCAAGGTGCCTTTTGAGTTTGAAGATCTCTTTGACTTTTCCTGTTACTATACTTCATTTTATTTTATTATTTTATTCATTTTATTTTATTTTCCTATTTTGTGGAAATTCGTCTTCACCTGACATCTTAAGAGATAATGGATTCAACATATATTGCAAAATTTCTAAATACTTTTGTATTGAAAAATAATTATTCTGCTCTGATACTTGATTCATACTTTAATGTGAAAGTATTTTAAAACATAACCTATGCATTTTTCTCTTTCCATAGTTACATTTTGTCCTGAAATTTTCTTCCCATTAAAACAAGATGTTCTGCCTAAGGTTTATTTTCCCTGTCAAAGTAGGATATGAAAAAAAGAAAATGCAATGAAAAAAAAAAAAGGTCAAATTCCTGGCTTTGGTTTTATGTCTATTTGAAACCCAATTTCAAAAAATTAGCTTTTTCTTTATATGCACACATACACATATAAACCCACATATACTCATGCACTATGGGTGCATTTAGACATAAACATATGTGCAATATTGCATGTACATATGCATATATGCACACACATATATACCATATATAAGTATACCACTATACACACACGTGCCACATATAAACAAGAGACAATTACAATGATCTGAAAGCAATATTTTCTATTATAAGAGCCAGGAAGTATTCACAGGTGCAGAAATCTTGTGTGTGGCTGCTCAGTTCCTCTTCCACTGGCTTGAGTGCTCGGGCTCTGAGCGGCTGATAAATTGGAGCTGAGACCTTCAAGCAGCTTGTGGAGAGGCCATGCTGCCTTCCCATTCCACCTGCGTTTTTCATGGTAATGTACTGAGATCACATAGTCACAGGTGAGCTTCTCTGCCTCCTGCCCTGTTCCACTCATCATAGCCAGTCTCAGTGGATTTCTCTTGCTCTCCTTCTCTGTCACTTTCCTTGGGTCTTTAGGAAGAGCTGGAAGTGAGACCATGTGGAGACTGTTTACATATAAGGAGATCAATCTAGCTCTTTCACAACTGCGGAAAGAAAAACCAAAACAAATATAATTTCAAAGTATCCATGTTAATCTTTATCTTATCTTTTAACTCTTCGGTTAAATTGCACATTAGTATTAACTACACGTGTGCAGTTAATAGTAGTTCCAAGTAGAATATCTTATCTGTTAATCAAATTTTAGATTGGTAGCGTGCAAATCTCTATGAATTACTTCTTACTAGGCACGAACAATTAATTCATAGTGACAGAAGGTAAGATCTATGTGGACAGTTTGGAAATCTGAATATTTAATCAAGTAAGATAAACAGATGAAGGGCAAGTTATTACACGTTATCCCATCAGTATGAAATTTTTAAAATATAGATGCAAGCTTGATATTTAGTATTACAGAATCTAAAAGTTGACAGCATAGACTGGACTTTGGAGAAGGCCATACAGCATTATATCAATGTGACTTTTGCAGAATTTACTTGCAATCCAGGATTGGTTACCACAGAGAAATATTTCTTCCTTGAATAATAACAAACTGATATTAAGAACTAGGCCCTCCTTACTGTTAAACTAGGCTTTTCCTCCTCTGATCTAGTTTCTCTCATTTTGCCCATTTTGCAGATGAGGATCCTGAAGCATAGATAGAGTTAAGTAACTTATTTAAAGTTCCACAGCCAATAAAAGGGAGATTTTTGCTTTATGTCCAGCAGCTGAAACTCTGAGTTGTATGTGAAGGACTTGAAATGTAATCATCCCAGGGAAGAGTTGTGTTAGTAGACGAGACACAGTTTGAGACCAGGAGCTACCCTTTCTCCTATTTGTTAATTCCAGCTGTTCTGAGTTGCTGAGAGCCATTTGGAAGGATGCTTCTGGCCTTGGCTTTGATTCTTCTATCCACATGCATGGTGTTTCATCTCCCAACTTCTTTGAGGACAATGCTATAATGTGCATCAACTTGAGACAGCCTGGGCCAGTGACAAGTTTCACATTAGGTCCCTGAGTCAATAATAACTGCATGCCAAACACTAAAAGATATTTTGGAAAGGGACTGTTAGCGGTGAGGCATGGTTTGCTGAAACAAACACTTCATAATTGACTATGGCACAGAATGCGAGGGTCTACTCAAAGCTCCCTGTCAAGATATCCTTGGCTCATCCAGCACCAGGTGTGAGCTACTACACCCAACCAAGATGGCTGGATTCTAAAGGTTGTCTCTGTCAGGGGTTACCTTCTGTGTTTCTTGGCTCCTAGGTTAGGAATATTAGCTCTATTTAGGAAACACACAGACACTAAGTGTACATATTAAATAAAAAACAACAACAAAAAAAAACTCCGGAGAAGAAAAACTTAGACTTACTTTTTTTTAATATGTATTTTTTAGTTCTCAGGGGACACAACATCTTTATTTTAGTTTTATGTGGTGCTGAGGATCGAACCTAGCGCCCCGCGCAAGCCAAGCGAGCGTGCTACCGCTTGAGCCATATCCCCAGCCCCCTAGACTTACTTTTTACAAAACAAAATTTACTGCTGAAACCATTTTCAGCTCTACCTATCAGTTTGCCAAACCTTGCATTAGTTAGTACAAAGTTTTGAGTTAGTTAGTGCAATTGATATAAAATCATTACTTGGAGAAAGCACATAATTATACGGAATGGGCAATATACAGAATATACTTAAAGTAAAATTAATTTATATGTGTGTGTACACACACACACACACACATTATGGCTGTTAGAAAAACTCAAATCCTAAGACCACAGTAGGGATAACAATACCTTTCAAGATGAACTGCAACCGCATTATCCTATATAAATATTGAAAGTGAGTAAAAATGCCCCAAACACCACATTACATGTTTGTCTGGCTCTAGCATTATCCTGACCAGTCCAGCCTCTTCCAAAATTTATCCTTTATTTGTGAAGAGTCAGAATACCTATTTTAATATTAAGTTAAATACACTCCACTTTTTAAAAGTAGTTACACATAAATCTTGCCTTGCTAAAGACATACTATGCTCTTTACAGACAAGCACTATAATTTTTACTCTCCTTCATAGTGAATACAGGGCTTACAGTTGATGTATTTTAAAAAAATGCTTGTTTAGCTGAAATAAACAGAGGAGTCTGTGTTCCCTCTATGATCTGAACCAGAGAGAGAAAATTACACTGAATACTGGAGACATCAGTTTTAGGCTGTCTCGTGGTAGTTCTCTGAGAAAGGTTTAAGAAATGAAGCCTCTCACATGTTCTTAATGGCTTTAAAACCCAAATGATCAAAATTCTTTTTCAAAGTGAGAGAAATGATGGAAATTTTGTCTTAGATCATTCTAAGAGAATGCTTAGAAAGACAGAGAAAACGTAGACCACACACACACACACACACACACACACACCCCACATACACACAGAGATTTAAAACACCAAATAAACACGTCACAATATTTACATTCCTGTTACTCTCTAGGCATACAGTATAACAACTATTTACCTGACATTTATATTATATTGGATATCATAAGTAGTCTAGAGATTGAAAGACACAAGAGAATATGCATAAATTACATGCAAATACTATGATATTGATATAAAGGACTTCAGCATCTTGAGGTTCTGCTATCCTTGGGGAAGTCCTGAAACCAACCCTAGTGTCTGCCAAAGGATGACTCTATATGAAGTGAGGGATATGTTAATTCTACAATGTGTGTGTTTGTGTGTGTGTGTGTGTGTATCAAAGCATATTCTACCTAATAAATATATACAATTATTATTGGGCAATAAAATGCAAAATTTTAAAAAATGTCTAAATATATACATTTAGACTTCAATGACTTATATAGATTTTTTCCCTGTAGTGCAAGATTTAACCATACTGCTACTGCTACTTCTATAGTCAAAGAGTGAAATCTTTCAGATGCTTTTTCAGGATGTGGATGCTGCAACATGAGCTACTAAGCCAACAACTTGATCCTTGTACCCAGTTCAACAAGATTCATCATGCCTGCCTGGTGGACATCATGCAGTTCAGATTTGCGTAACACTTGATTAGAACAAATGACTATTCTTTCCCTTTGCATCTCGTGATGCAGTTAATTATCACTTCTTGGAACATTGTCTCCCTTAGCACTAAAATAGGATTCAAGTGATTTTATTAAATCAGAGAAGGCCAAAATGATTATTATCCTTCAAATTGGGAGGCTTTCTTATTGATTTTTAAAAAGAAAAATGTAGAGGAATAAAAATGTTAACATTCTTATGTATATTGCTAACATCTAATTGATATATTAAATCATATCCTGTTCTCCAGATAAATGACTTAGAAGTCATCAGCTGTCCACATTGTCAATACATATTTATCGCCTCACCTGAAGTCAATGAAGAAAACTACTCTGTATTGTCCATACACATGGTAACAGGTCCCCAGGAATATTGACAAAGTTTTGCAGTTCACATGAGAGAGAGAAAAATGCAGTGAAAATTAGAGTTACCCTTAATTACTTTCAGTTCTTCCCCTGGTAGAATTGTACTCCTGACTCTCTATGGGCTGCGTGAGGCCATATAATTGTTCTAACCTACAAGTTGTGAATGGAATTCATTTGTCACTTCCTGGCCAAATGGTAATTGCTAATGCAAGACTCCAGATTTCTCTCAGTGATCCACAGCTGGCAACTTTCAAGAAGGTGACAGCTTCCTTAACCTGGTTTCTGGGCAACAAAAATAAGCAGAGCCATGCTAACCTGCCTGGGCAGACAGCACATCTGAGAAGTAAACAGCAAGTCTGAGACTAGACTGCTGCTCCCTGCACTGAGGTCTCCTCTAGGAACTGGTTACTGTGGCAGAGCTCAGTCTATCCTAACCAATGCAGGACTGCCCTAGGACACTTCGAGGCTGCATCCCAGGTCTAACCTGATGCAGGTGAGAAGGGTAGCACTGGGACTTCCAGAAGCAGTTCTGTGTGTGTGTGTGTGTGTGTGTGTGTGTGTGTGGCAGTGGGGGAGGGGCTTCCATCCAGCCACCTCTGCCCATCCAAAGGGAGCTTTTAAGCCCCTTGGCTAACAGGGCCTGAGCTTGGCTTTAATTATGAAAGTAAACATCTTACTGCTTATTACAAGAGCAGCCCAAGTGAAGCAGAGGAGTTTCTTTCACAAAGAACATATCTGCAAGAACTGGGCAGAAGTGTTTTTTCCCTTTTTACCAATATGGTTTGGTAGCTTCTCATCCTTTCATTCACAAAGGAAAGAAACTCAGTGATTCAAATCTCTCATTCCCTCATTTCTAATTCTATCATTTCTCTGAAGAGAGAGAGAGAAAAAGACCCTATCCCTCTCTCTACAAATAGGACTCCAACTAAACTACTTCAAACAGTTGACAACCATAAAAATACATGGAGAAAGATTTCACAACGCTTCTTGGCAAGCTATTTAACAATCTTGATAGCCAGTAAACTCTTCTTAATGTCTGACTTAAATCTCTTCTGCTATGATTTGAAGCCATTTACTTGTATACTGGATTTCATGCAAATTAAAGGTGCTCTAAATACTATCTGAATCTAATAATTCTATGCTATTCTTAAAAGGCTGTAAAGAGATTTACAAAATTGTGCAAGACACTTTTTAAATGAATAATGAAGGAACAGTGAAAGAGTAAAAAGAGAACTCAGAAGCATGGGTTGAATGATCCCATAAAGGTACTGCGTTGAATGCACTTATTGGAGGTGAAGCAGAAATAAGGCTGACATTTTTGGCAACTCATGTGGCAAAGAGACTTCTGAGGCCTTACTTCATGTGAAGAGGTCTTAGAAGTCAGTGTAAATGTTTTTTACATGGAATCTACACATCATGTCAGGCAGGGGAAGTGTGTGGTCTTGGATCAACCTGGTCTCAGATCACATCTAACTTTCTGTGGTATAGCCCTTAGCACAACCTCCCACCCTCCTCCCCGAAAACATATAATAAAGAAATTTGTAGAAGAAAGAGAAACATATATACACACCTCAACTGTTAAGGGGGCTGTGTTCAGAGCAGAGGTTTGCTTAGAGCCCAAATAGCTTACACCCTCTTACCAACTCATGGGCTACACCGCCCCTCCTTCTTTCTGCAGTTCAGAGACCGATTACAGGGTTATTGTTCCTCCAATCTGATTTATAAGTCAACCAGAAAACAAGACAAATGAAACAAAATGCAGAACATACACTGAAACCTCAATCAAACCTGTGTGACTCCTCAAAATCATGTCACGTCATCTCTTCCCCACAATTTGAAGGGAAAAAAAAAGGTACCTTTGATATGCTCAGTGTTCAATGAATATTCTATCAATAAAAAAACTTGAATGAATATAAGTTGGGGACTACTCCCTTTAGTCTCTTTACCCATAATACACTTTCTAGAATACTCATTTTCAGACTAAATGTCAGTCAGTGAGTGAAAATGACATCCATTTGCATGGAAACTTGTGGTTTTTTTTTGTTTGTTTGTTTGTTTTTAAATTATGGATCCTATAACATACTATGTTGTTATGAACTGTATGTCTTATCCAAGACACCCAAAGAGAGCTCTGGTTATATAGTAAATTCCTTTGTAAGCGGCATTTGTAAAACATAGTTTACAAATTATTGAAAACAATCCATTTGGAAAAAATTCAACTGCCATTCTGTTTAAAGATGGAGCACTCAAACTAAAGTTAAATTTAAACTCAATCCAAACATCCTTTAATAGAGTACAGTGCTTCACCCAAGTCAATCAACTTCTTTTTGAGTTGCCACAGATCAGGGAAAAACATGAAATACTGACCAGGCAAGTGAAAACAGGACCTTCCCCTGTCCCTGGTGTGAAAGATGATACAACTGGAAGTTAGCAATATGTTGATGGCACTGTCTTCATTCAGGGTCTGCCAGATGCAAACCCTGAGACAAGGATTTAAATGCATATCTTTTATTTCAGAAGTAATCCCACCAGTAACTCAGTCTGAGAGAGGAATCAGATGGGTAAGATGGAAAGTCAATAATAAAAAATAAATTGAAGGTAGCTGTTATGGGCTGATCCTGGGGAAGACACCAGGTTTGTCCCTTTGAAAGGCAGACAAGCTGAGTACTTATTTGTAGACTCTCTTTTCTCACTTCTTGAGGTTGTGATTGCCCCTCAGGCTCCCCAGGAAGACATAGGCAGCTGCCAACTTTGGAGTGAGCCCAGGGTGTGGATATGGAATGATACCCACAACCTTCCCTCCATGCACTATACTGGTCTGAGTATATCAAAGGGTAGTTGTTCCATGTTCCTCAGAAATAAAAACTCCACATGATTTTTTGGGGGCACCAAAAGAAAGCAATCTCTATTTGACAGTGTCAACCTCTTCTCATTCACTCCTTCATTTTTGCAATTGAAAAGTCTCTTCTTATAAAAATAAATACAGTTTAATTTTGATCTAAGTATTCTCTCTATGCTGGCTATTTCCTCCTATGTCCCAAGTGTTTGCTGATAGATGCAGGTGGATGGGGGGAGAGGCATCTGTGCCTGAGGCATGGAAGATGATAAGCATGTCCCCCAAGGACCTTGGGAGTATAAGCACCTCTTTTGTGACTCCTATTTTTTAATTCTGAGGATGCATGTACATCCTTATATTGTGATTCCACTCTCTGAGGTTTACTCTTCCCTACTATGTAAAACAGAATTAGGGCTTATAAAGGTATTTATGATATATTTACATGGAACTTTCGTGTTTAGTCAGGTAAAACAAGAGGACCTTGTGATCTCCATATGAAGCCTGAAGGATAAATTACATAGGTAGGAAAACTACCTTACAGTTACAGAAACAGACACTGAAATCAGGCAAAATCCTGTGGTGAGGATAGTAACTACTCACCAGCAATTCCCACAACTATTGAAGAGAGAAATCATGTCAATTTTCACACAGATTTTTCTAAGGACTAGAAAATAAGAGAACAGCAACCAACTCACTTTATGAAAGCAGCATAAATTTCATATCAAACATGACAAACATATTCCAACAAGGAAAATTTACAGACTAAAAATTTACATTTGCACGAAAATGGATATAAAGATTTTGAACACCATATTAAGACGTTAGTGTATGATATGAAAAGTGTTATACCTGTGCTACATGCACAATATGCTTTCTTCTTCTTCGCTCTTCCATGTGTAGATTTGTTATTATATCGATAAGCTACTGAGGGATTAATGAATTGGAGTTTCCTCAATCAAAAGAAACAAGACCCATCAATTAAATTTCCTATACCTAGTTATTTTTATTCATTTGAAAATATTACAATTCATGCCCTCTGTTTTGACTTCTCCAATATATTCCTATAACATATTCTTGACTAAGGAAAACTGTTTAAAAGATATTTCCAATCTTAACCACCTTCTCTCTAGCTAGTTCATGCAATAAAGCCACAGAGATCAGACCATTTGCTAATGAATGATACACCTGACACCAGACCCACACACTTTTGCTTTTCACTTCAATAAACGTGTCAAATAATTTAGGTTCCTTTTATTATATACAGCACAATCTGTGGCAATTGAAATATTCTTTCTATGTTCAGACCAAATTTCTCAAATGCTCATTCAATTACTCTGTTGATTTTCATATATTGATTAGTTTGAGTCTGTTACGTCTGTCTTTTTTTTGTTGTTGTTATTTTTTGTTTGTTTTGTTTTTTAAAACATTTATTTTTCAGTTGCAGTTGGACATGATACCTTTATTTTATTTATTTTTATGTGGTGCTGAGGGTAGAACCCAGGTCCTTGCACGTGCCAGGTGAGCTCTCTAACGCTGAGCCACAACCCTAGCCCCTGTCTGCCTTGTCTTTGACAAAGCTCCCAGGAACCACTTCTCCTTTCCTTTGGCCAGGCCCACCCCAACCTAGCCCACCAGCCAGGTAAACCAGATGTCTGATTTTCCTGCTTCTTGATGACTTACAAGTTGAGAAAGAGCAATTTGGTTGAAAGACTAGTCTCCAGTTAAGCATTAATGTTACAGAAGCTCGGCTATCCCTCTTTCTCTCACTGCCTCATAAAAACACTTTGATCCTCAGTAATTAGTTTGTGATTGTTAAATATGTTGTAGATGTTTTAAAATACAGAGAACAACTTTTTTCAGCAGTAGGAAGGAAGTAGCATGCTGAATTAGCTGAAATTTTCTAATGGTTCATGAAAATGCCACATTCACACATTGAGATGGATGAAATGATATAGAATATTTTGTTAGCTAATTAGAAGAAATTTTACAGACTTTCCTCAGGGGAACTGTGCAGACTTGATATGCCCCAATCACACATTCCTGCTTTTTATTATCCATGATCAAAAACTCCGAAGAAAAATTTGTTACCAAAGAAAAAGGTTTTGTTTTTTTTTATGTATAAGTGACTTATGTATGTTGTGCTCTTGACCATTAGCCTATTATTGTGAGACTTTTATTTATAAACACATGTATGATTTTTAGATGGTTATGGAAAATTCAGTAAGCTATGAGATATGCAAACACTTTTGTTCTGTAATTCAATTCTTATCAATTTATTTAATGGGTTGTCATAAGAGATAAGCCCTGCCTATATCAGGTAGCATAGATAATATGCTACTCATCTCTACTGATATACTGGCTATAAATCTCAGTCACATCATAGAAATTTCAACACTAAAGACATACAAAAACAATTCATAATGTATATGATATCTCTTTACACAGAAACACTCTTGATATCATGACAAGCACAGAGAATGAGATTTATTTTTATGTTTGAGGAAACTACAGAGAATTCTAAAACATAGGTCACACTTATTTCTCCAAGACCAAAACAAATCTACAGAGAACGTTTGTAAAGCAGTTTTTTAAATAAAGTAATTCCATTTCTATGAAGCTGCCTATTCTAAATAAATCTAAAATTTGACATACTCCCATTAAAAATACCAACAGGATGAAGTGTTTTTGAATAAAAGGAGTTCATGAAAAAAAAATTTTAAAAAACAGAATATCAAGAAAAATTTTGGAGAGAAAAGAAAAGAAGTAATAAAGTGTGAATACTTCCAGAAAATGAGCATAAAATAAAACCATGGTAATTAAATTAATGTGGTTATGATGTAAGAAAAAATAGTCATGGATCTAAAACTCAGGCATAGACCCAAAAATGCCTTGAAATGCTGTATATAAGACTTATCTAACATCGAAAGAGAAAAATAAAGAGTATTCACCAAGAAACACTGCAACAAGTAAAAAAAATAGCCATAAGTGGCCAAGTGGTGGGGTTCGGGCGGGTGTGGGATGTGACACCACACAAATACCAACATGAGATACATGGGTCATTTAAACAGTGAAAATCAAAAAGTACAATGAGAAACTTTGGTAGAATATTTTATAATCTTAGAAAATTGAAGGCCTTTAGAAGTCTGAAACAAATTCACAAGAAAAAGAAACGGGTAAATGTGAGAACATAAAAATGAAGTGTCAACGTCAAAAATCATCATAAGCAAAAACGAAAGGCAAAGGACAAGCTAGAAAAATATATTAAACTCACAACATAAAGAAAAAAAAATTAACTTTCCTAGGATAAGAAGAAATTCTATAAGCTGATGGGAAAGTGGGTAGAGTATATAAAGAGTTGACAAAAGATGAGATTCAAATGGTTCTCAAACATGAAAAGATTCTTAATTTCATGGTGAGTGAAATACAAATAAAAGCTACATAGAAATTCAATATTTCACCCAGATTAACAAAGATCCAAATGTTGGACTCTGGAAGAATTGCTCAAATTGTTTGATAGTGCAGAATTCAGCAAGTCTATGCAGGAACTGATGTTTGGTGAGAATGGGCCTGGTCCAAGGGTCTGGAGACTGTCCATACCAGTGCTAATTAGAGCTAACATTTTCACTGACCCCCAAATCCCACTTTTAGAAATTCATCTTACAGATAGATACAGGAAATGGAATACATCAAGGTTATTCATGGAAACACTGGCTGAAGTAGCAAAATATTGAAAATAATATAAATGTCCATCAAGAGGAAATGCTTTTATTTCTATTGGTGCATTAAAATTACACAGAAGATAATCCTAGCATTTCGGGAGGCCAAGGCAGGAGGATTTCAAGTTCAAAGCCAGTCTCAGCAATGGTGAGGCACTTAGCAACTCAGTGAGACCCTGTCTCTAAATAAAATGCAAACTAGGGCTGGGTATGTGGCTCAGTGGTTGAGTGCCCCTGAGTTCAATACCTAGTGCAAAAAAAAAAAAAAAAAAATACACAGAAAAGTGGGATTTCTTGCTACACAATTTTACATGAACACTACATAGAGCAATATGATTTGGCCAATACTCCTCCTTCCCACTTTCCTTCCCAACCTCTTCCTTTATTTTATTGGTTTCCCTTTTATTTTCATGAAATGTTTCAATGAATTGTTTTATAATAGAAAATGGGATACATTACAGCCATTTGAAGGGAAAAGAGAAAAAAAAAACTCTTTATATTCACAGAAAGTGCAAGAAATACTGTAAAATGGAAGAAGAGGAAAATTAGCAAGGTTCACAGTAGCATGTATAGAATGCATTTACCTTGTTTAAGAAAGAGAAGATATGGGCTGGGGATGTGGCTCAAGCGGTAGCACGCTCGCCTGGCATGAGTGCAGCCCGGGTTCGATCCTCAACACCACATACGAACAAAGATGTTGTGTCTGCCGAAAAACTAAAAAATAAATATTAAAATTCTCTCTCTCTCTCTCTCTCTCTCTCTCTCTCTCTCTCTCTCTCTCAAAAGAAAGAGAAGATAGAATAAAGTGTGTGTATGTGTGTACACTCATGTGCACACATGTGTTTTGTGGAGGCACACAGATAAAAATTAATGGTGCCAGTTGGATTTTCTGGATCCATCCCAGCAAAATAGCTGCTGGGCTGTGACTGAAAAGGTTCCCTGTAGCATTTTCTACTGTTCACATTTCCAAGCATGTAAATGCACACTAATTCAACAGTAAGCACTCTTTAAATATGCTAGTTTTTGTATAGCCAATTAATTCTCCTATTATTAAAGTTCTGAACTCTTAAACTGTCTACTGAAGGTCTCCCACGTACCAGACATTGCTCCAGATTTCAGGGTCACCAAGCAGAAGACAAGCCAGGTTCCTCATACTCCAGGTTATAACATCTCCCTGGTTTCCCTACCTCACCCCACCCAGTGGCTGCTCCTTGGTGGGTTCTAGCTCCTCTACCTGATAAATGCAGCAGTACTTGGAATCCACGCCTCGGTGCTTTGCTGTGCTCTGTGATTTCATCTGATCTCAGTGCTTTAACCCCCATATCATAAGTCCAAATTCCAGACTCTTACACCACTTGCCAGCTCCATTTTGATGTTGTATTTGTTTGCTACACCTGCCAGAACAACTCACCTCAACCTTGGCCACATAAACAACAGTCTTGTTGTCTTGTCTTGAAGTTCTGGAACCAGAAGTCTGAGATGGAGATGTAATTGGGGTTGGTTCCTCCTAAGGGTTCTGATGGAGACTCTCCACTACTGTCTGATGGTTTTCTGGTACCACTCACATTTCTTGGCCTATAGAAACATTACCCTGGCCTCTGCCCTCAACTTCACATTCTACTCTCTGTGTGTGTGTGTCTATGCCCATATGTCCCCTGTTGGATTGGGTCCCATCACTTCATTATGACCTCTTCTTAACTAATCACATCTGCAGTCCCCTGTTTCCAAACAAGGCTACAATCTGAGGTACTAGGATATTATGAATTAGGCCAACTGCTGCCCTTTCCTCAGCCCTGAACATTTCTCCACCCTTAGGTTTCCACCTCTCAATGAAGGCAATTCTGCTCTGCAAGGCTGAAACAAACCTTAGAGCCAGCTCTGACTCTTCTTCTAAAGGTAAAAAGGAACAGATGTTTAGGTACATTAAAATACCTGAGTGATCACTGTATCATTGATTCCATTTTAATTCCACTCTAAAAATATGTTTGGGCTGCAATAAAAGCCCTGCCCAAACATGAGCAGGCTTCAAATTCAATCTGCTATCTTATGGATAGGTAGTCCTGTGGTTCTCGCTTTATAGCTTATAAAATAACTTGGGCGTAAGTTATATCTTTTAAAAATTGTTTCACTCTAGCAAATATTTACAAGTGGGCACACTCGTGGGCACATGGAATACAAATGGGGGGAAAAAATCAGACATGGTTCCTTTCTTCAGAGAGCTGTGTTATGGTGATAAAACACTGAGCAGTCTTTTAAAAATCATGTCCCTCTGAATGTTTGGACATGGAATCTGTCTGTGTGGCAGAAGGAGGTCAAAAAAAGAAGAAAAGTTAATAATTCTATACAGACCCGTCATTAACACCAAGGGCTCACTACAGTAAAGTGATTTGAAAACTCAGGAAAAGTCAAAAGCTGACTTCTCTCACCAGTAAATACCATGCAGGATGGAACACACCCCCATGGTGACGTGAAAACCAGAGGGAAGAACAGGGAGCCACAGGTGCATAGAATGGGACAAACAAGTCATTGGACAGAAGGTGTCTGACAGAGAGAGCCACTTGGATCCTCCGTTCCATGGGGGATGGGGAGGAGAGAAAGGACCCTTTTGATCTGGAAGATGGAATGATAGTGGAAGTTGAGAATGGAGAGTCTCTCTTCACCATCAAAGAGAGATAAAGGGAAGAAGACTGATTGTCGAGTTCTCGCATTTGTTTCCTCAAGCTGTGAGAAAACTATGGAGTTCTAAGCACACTCAGACCTTCGAGAATGGCCTCTGCAGCAAGTTACACAAGTGAGCAGAGACGGAGAGGTGCCTCAGTGACACCGCCCCAGCCAGGGGTCTCTGTGCCCATCTGCTGACTTCTCAAGTCTACTCCATACCGAACTTTTGATGCTAACTATTAACAACAAAAATATATAGCAAATTCTATACTTTCCAAGTCCTCCTGCATATACAATCTTAGTTAGGGCTTTCCAACTCCCTTTTTTTTTTCATATGAAGATATGAATGTTGAATATCTTTTGGTAGATAATCCCTGGAGACCCAGGTGTGAAGTTTAAAGGGCTACCCAATCTCGATTAGATTAACTAGTAAATATCAGGACCAAATGTGAGTGCCTTCCTTTCTCCAGCATTGGACCATGTGCTGATTAATCAATGTCAGGGGCCACCCTCCTTGACTCTGTAATTCTATTAGGGCCAGGCTTGGTGCTTTTTATGTCCTTTTATTTTAAACTAGGGTGATGTTAGGAGGCCTGGGGGTTGGCAAGGAAAGGAGGAGGGACTCTTTTTTTTTTTTTTTACTAACCCTGTACTTCAGTTGTTATCCATTAGGCATATTTAGGTCGATCCCTTCCCGATCTCTGATCACTCTTGTCTGTCTGGCCCCAGAGCCATCCAAAAGCTCATTAAAGCAAAGGTAACAGGAGGCTCAGCCCAGCCTTTCAAAGGCTAATAATTTCAAACATACAGGAAGTGGAATCTCATTTGATTTTGTAACCTAGCTTGGATTATTTTCTTAATACCTCTGCTGTTTTCTTTCTTTTTTTTTTTCCCTCCTCTTTGCAGTTAGTCATTCATGCTTCTGTGTTTAAATTACATGAATTAAGAATTATTTGGCTGCATTCCATTCTAAAAAGCCTGTGGCAGGGCATCATTTAAAAGCATATATTAGGACCGGTGCCATGATCTGCAAACATGCCTGACGGTTTGGTTCAGGCTTTTTCATGTTGCAGCTTACAAGGTTAATTGCTTTGAAGAGTGCAGTGCACTGAGGAAATGCCCGGTGGGCTGGATCATGCGCCCAGGGGAGAGCTTCCCTACAAACAATCCAGAGGAAACCACCAGGACGAGAGAGAATTTAAGAACTGGGGCATTGGATATAGCAAATAATAACAATAAGGAAACAACTTACTTGGTCTCCTTTATAACTTTAGCCTTAGGACTTATTTCCTGAATAGCAGTATGCAAGTATTCAATGGGTCCACAGACTGTTAGGAATTCCCTCTAAGTCCAAAACTGTGAAAAAGAAAAAAAAAATACCACAAGCAACACAGGATGTCCCTTTAGTTAGTAGAATCCTGCATTTTCTGAAGCAACATGACTTTAAGAATGCTAGGAAGATGCCTGTAATCCCAGCAACTCAGGAGGCTGAGGCAGGTGAATTGCAGGTTCGGCAACCTTCAGCAACTTAGTGAGGCCCTGAGCAATTTAGCAAGACCCTATCTCAAAATAAAAAGTAAAGGGTTGGGATGTGGCTCAGTGGTTAAACCCCCTGGTGTCAAAAAAAAAAAGTAGGAAGGGATCACCTGTTTCTTACAGTTTTAAATTATGTTTGCATAATGCTCCCAGCTGCAGAATAGAAGAATTTGACGAGTCCCATCAAATTTGAGTTTGTTAGTATTTATAAGTAGCTGGAGAATATCCAGTGGATATGGTAACAGAGAGCATTAAATAGTCCATATATGAAGGGCATAAATGCCTAATGAGCAATTCAATGGAAAAGATTTTCAGGATTAGCAAAACAAACACTTTTCCCTATCTTGTTTTCAAGGTCATCCCACTACAGAATTCCGGTGCTACCTTCAATGCGATATTGAGTATCATTTTTTTATTTGGAGTATTTCATTTTCAAGACAGATTTCCGAGATGATTGGAGTTCAAGTCACAGTCTACAGTTTTCTGTCAAAGAAAAGTGAAAGTGGGAGCTATAAGGTTTTCTGACACCCCTCACCTCAAGTCTGAAGGTGGAATCTCTGTCCCATGAGACATTAATGGCCCCAGAACTTGTTGACCCACCTCGGACACAAACCCTTTATAACAAATCAGCTCTGTTGTGTTAGCCATGAGCCTCTCATGGGGTTTCTATGAGAGCACAGCTTAGAATACCTTGACTGGTATGACACCACGGTGTGATTAATTGAGATACTGTGACAGTTTGGAATAAGATTCAATTAAATTAGACAGATTAGATATCACTTTGGGGATAGCCTTACTGCACTATAGAAATGACATCTGTGCTAATTGTAAGAGAGCAATGTAAACATAAACCCTTTTCTCACCTTTCAAATGCCCGATCCTTCTCTTTCCTGTCTCATCCCTTTTGCTCTCTGCTCTCTGTCCCCTCTGCGTGACATTCTCCCTTCTCATCTCACCAAACAACTACTTAACCAGAAATTTTGTCTTTTGGAATTACCCCCATTCCCTCCAAACCCCTGTCCTTCTTGGTATAGTGTCCATTTCCCCCTCCTTCCTGGTCATTCACCATGCTTCCTCACCAGTGGTAGAAGAGAGATGGGGAGTACCCTGCTGAATGAAGAGTAAGGCCAAATGTCCTTTTTCACAAGAATATGATCAGAGGACTGACCCAAGTTTAAAGCTTCAGGCACAGAAATACGGTGTCACTATGAGAAATTTTTCAGGGAGTCAGGTCATACAATTCTTGTTTTCCACATCAACCAATGAACGCTATGGGGTCCAATATTGTCCATTGTCAAGGAATAAAAATCTCCTGTAGTACTAAAATGAATTTGATAAAACAATTCAGATTTGTGTTTGGCTAACCGACTACTTGGCACATAACAGGTGCTCAGGAAACATTAAATGATTGGATGAGTTTCTATTCCAGTGTTTGCTTATAGCCTTTCATCCTCATCTGAGGTACAATATCTCTAAGGACACTTTGTTTAGATGTCCGTTGAAATGGTCCTACCAAGCATACAGTAGGTACTCTTTGAATGATTTTTGACTTTAACCAAAGCCCTTTCCATCTTTTTGTATATCCTGCCTATAATAAATCCCATAGAATTTTATCCTCAGTGTGACACCATTAACATGGGGGAAGATAGCAGGAAATGACTATTCTGTAAATAACTGTCCCTGCCACACTCTGAGTCTTGAATTTATCAACATTTTTGTAACGACTATGGCTTGAATACTTTTGTTATCATTTATTGTTGGCAAGATAATATCAGATGCTTCATGATAACACTTAAAATATTAGAAGAAATGACTCTCCATCACTCTTTAGAGACTATATAAAAACCCAATGGCATTACCATTATTAATCATTTACATCTAATAGATAAATCTAATGGAAAATATACAGTAGGGGAAAAAAAGAGAAGCCATTTTGCTTAAATATCACACAGATAAAATTCTCTTTTCAAAGAACTTTGAGATTGAATGATAGTTATTCAGTGGAACTTGAAAAAGTGCTTTCTTTTAATTGTTCACACCTTTATAAAGAGAGATAAGAGATGTCTGTACAGGGATGAAAGTGGGGGGTGGTAATAATTTCTGTGGAACTCAACTCTGTTTCATTTTCAAGAGAAATACTCAGCCAGGCAGACACCAGCGAGAAAGAAGGCTGCCCCTTCTTGCCCTGTAAACAAACGTACACAAAGCAAGGGATTTTCTGAACCCATAGCAGGCTCTGGCTCTGCAAATCCCACCCGCATCGAGGGAGGGGATTCCTGAGGGGAGGCATCCTGAGGCACTGCAAGATGCCTCTCCCAATGCCCATTGTCTTTGTGTCTGCACTTGCAAATGCACATTAACTCCCAGGATCTGCCATTACTTACCTGTAAAACCACCCTTCCAGATGAGCAGGTACCTCGCTGCTCCTCCCCTCCAGGTGACAACATTAACATTAGGGAGCAAGCCATCGAACCACATCTAACACCCACTCCTGCAAAGGAGGAAACTGAGACCCAGAAAACTTCCAGAAAGTGACGAAGCAACAGAGCTCCTCAGGAGAAGGAGCTGGCATTAGCACTTGTCTTCTTTATGCCCCAATTCCTTTCCAGAAAGCCTTCTTCCTTTTAGGGTAATCACCCCAGTTCATCGTTGACTGCGTGTGTCTTACAAGAGTACCGCTTTTCCTTGAGGGCACCGAGAACTCTCTGACCTGTACTTTACCATCCTCTCAAGATTTCATTAGACCAGGTTGACAACTATAACCTTGAAATCTCCAGCTTGGCAAAACCTAGGTAAAAAAAAAAAAAAAAAAACACCAATGGCTATGCCGCCTTTGACAGAGGAACCAGGCACAAAGCATATAAGGTTTTTTAATGCCCATTTTAAAAGCTGTTTCATTTTATGTGGCACATTCTTGGCTCTGAAAAGAAAGCACAGCAGCCCACGAAGCCAGGTTGGAGGCTGTCTGGTGCAGTGGTATGCAGGATTCTCCAGTGCAAGAATAAGCTCCAACAGCAGAAATCTGCAAGGATGGAAGGTGGGGCCGCTTCAGAAAAGCACGGCTCACAGTCTCCATTCCATCCCACTTTGCACCAGAGTCAAGGTGTGTGTGAGTCCATCAGAGGTTGTAGCCTTGGGATCCTGCAGATCCCAAGACAGCCTTGAGATACCTGCAACCTTCTCAATGAGAAGTGGCCTGGGAGGGCTACAGTTAATGCCTTTTAATGCCACTTCACCTCCCGAGCAGGCCAGGAAAATGTTCACATAGCAGGGTGGAGCACAGAGGAGGCATGGAAATTCTACCTAAGTATGAAAGCACTTTGCAGCAAGCTGTCTGCTTGCCACCCCAGGACATGGCCGAGAGACTGGCCCTCCCCTTGCACCTTCAACATAAACAGCCTCACAACCTTCTATTATCTGTCCAGGTGTGCTTTTTGCTCATTTGGCCTCTCTCCTGGGGGTTCTGTGCCCTCTAATTCTGTTCCCATTAGTCCAACTGCTCTCTGCCTCTCATCCCTCCTATAAATTGCTATCCCTTTCTCTATCTGTTACTGGGGTCCAGTGCTGAAAAACATCACAAGACTAGTTACACAAATAATTGTGTGTGTGTGTGTATCTGTGGATGAGAGAGAGAGAGAGAGAGAGAGAGAGAGAGAGAGAGAGAGAGAGATTGCTTAATATTTTAAATAATACTTCTTGTGGAATGAAGAATCACTCCACTTGGCTCCCCTGCTACAGCAGTAACTTGTCCCCAAATTCCCAAAATCTGAGATATTTGCACCTCCTGAACCTGGCAGGCCAAGTCCCATTCTAAAGCAATGCCCAGTATCTGGGTAGACAGCATATAGCACACTTACAGAGTGGGGTGGGGAAATGCCCCATCTCCCTTCCTGAGTCTGAGGGTTAAAGCCAAGTGTCAATCTAGTTAGGAAGCTTAGAAGGGAAGAGTCCCCTTCCCCACCTCACCTCACAAAGGCGAGGATGACATGCTGGAGAGACAAATGATTCTTTCCAAGAAATGACTCCTCAGAGAGTTCAAATCTTAGTAGAAGCACCTGCATAAAAGGGTTAACCAGCACTGAGTCTGTAACTGACTTGGAAATGTGGAATAATCTCCCTTGCTCATTATTTAGGACATATCCAGAGTTGAGTCATTTTATGTAATTGACCCTCCCTATCCGAAGGTTCTGCCTCCATGAAATTCAACCAATCTCAGATTGAAAATATTGGGGGAAAATCGCACCCAGACTGAACATATACAGACATTTTTGTTGTCATTATTTCCTGAAAAATACAGTTTAACTATTATTTGCAGTGTATTAGGTATTATCAGTAATCTAGAGATGATTAAATATATATGAGAAGATGCACGTAGGCTCGATTTTACATAAGAGATCGAGCATTTCCACGGAGGCAGATGTTGGTATTCTGGGGGATCCTGAAACAAGTCTCCCATGAACATGGAGGAGATGGAAGGGTGACTGTTTTAACTTACAGCAGATGGACTGGTTAAGGTCACAGGTGGCCCAGAATGCCTCGTGCCAAGTCATAGAACCTGGCACTGTATCCAAAGTCAGAGTCTATTTTAGTCAGCTTTTTGTCACTGTAACCAAAAGACTTGACAAGAATAACTTAGAAGAGGAAAAAGTTTATTTTGGATCACAGTTTCAGAGGTTCAGTCCTTGGTCTGCCAATTCCACAGCTCTGGGCCTGAGATGAGGGAGAACATCATGGCAGGATAACATGACAGAGGAAAACAGCTGGGGACTGGGAAGCCAGGAAGCAAAGAAATGAAGAACTCTACACAGCAGATATAGTATAAACCCAAAGGCTTACCTACAGTGACCTAATTTCTCCAGCCACACACCTGTCTAGCTGCAGTTACTCTCCAGTTAATCCATATCAGTGGATTCATTCAATGGTTAGATTACAATTCTCACTATTATTTTACCTCTGAAAATTCTTGCATCATTTCATACATGAACTTCTGGGGGAACACGTCATATATAAACCATAACAGAGCCAAAATTCTTTCTTCTGCCACCCAGGACCGAGTCTCTAACCTACTCAAATTGCAACTGGTACAGGTGGTAACATAAGATTGTCAGGACAAACTGAAATTTCAAAAAGCTGAGGATGATGAAGAATTCCTAAAAGTTACGGGTTTTATCTCAGATTTTTTTCCCTCAGTATCTTAGTCAGGTTATTTTTAAAACTTACCAATCAAGCTCTTGATTATATTAACATAAGTCATCCAGAAGTGCCTTCAATAATTTGCTCGAAGATTTTCCAGAATATTTTCTTAGGTAAATGGAATATTTAAGTGACATGACAGGGATTTCAATCACAGTTCCTTGATTTATCAGAAGAAAATAGAAAAGAAAGCTTGATTTTATGATTTTAAACATATTACCAGGTGAGAAATAATTTTATTGCTTTTCTTAGCTGGATTTTAATAAGCTCTAGCCTCTTAGATAACTGAGTGTTTTAATCAGCTTTTTATCATTGTGACAAAAAAAAAAAAAAAAAACCTGACAAGAATAATATAGAGGAGGAAAAGTTCATTTGATGCTTACAGTTTCAAAGTTCTCACTCAGTCCATAAATGGCCAAATCCATTGCTCTGGGCAGAAGAACATGGTGGAAGGGTGTGGTGGAGGAAAAATAAGTTAGGAGATGGCACCAGAATGGAGAAAAGAGAGCTCCGCTCACCAGAGACAAAATATATACATAAAGGCACACCCCCTGTGACCTACCCCTTCCAGTCACACCCTGTCTGCCTACTGTTACCACCCAATTAATCCATGCAAGTGGATTAATGTTAATGCACTGATTAGGTTAAGGCTCTGATAACCCAATTATTCACCTCTGAACTTTCTCGCATTGTCTCATACATGAATTTTTTGGGGACGCCACATATCCAAATCATAACACTGAGAATAATTCGTGTGAAGTATTGAGAAACTAAACTGACTTAGTGTTTATTTGTACTATATAAATGTAAAACTTGCTTAAAGTTAACTTAAATATTTTAGGTAGTATTAGACAAAATAATTTTTTCTATCCCCAAACCCCACTGTCCTAAGATGCTCCAGGAATATTGCTGAGAAAGAAGAGCTAGGACATACCCAGGGGCTGATGAAAACGCACAGATTGGCTCTTCTCAGATCCATTTTCACTGGAAGTCCATTATCCCATGAAAATCCTCTATCAAATGCAGCTTTCCCCTTTGAAATGTAAACACTGTTCATTGTGCATAAATGGAAGTAAATAGTTAGGGGATATACTTCCTGAATTAAGTTTCAGGAAAAAAATGAATTGCAAAATACAATTATATCCCCCACTTGTCTTAAATTGCTTATTCAGAAACAAGAAAATAAAAGTGATGACTTTCTATTTCAAAAATAAAATAGAAAAAAAAAATGTTTAAAATATGTAGGTATTTGAAAAGGAAGTAAAAATAAGGAAAAGGCAATATTCATTCAGCTCATCATTCAGTAAATATTGAATGTCTAAAATTTTTTGTTAGTCAAATTTCCATTGCTGTGACAAAATACTTGGGACAACCAACTTATAAGGAGAAGGTTTGTTTTACCTTATAATTTTAGAAGTTTTAGTTCATGGTCATTTGGTCATGTTGCTTTGGGCCTATGGCTGCACGGTATATTATAACAGCAGCACATAGTAGAGGAGACTGCTCACCATGGTAGCCAGGAAGTGAAAGACACAGGGACAAGGGGTTTGGTTGAATATCCACTTAAAAAGGCATGACCCCCAATGGCCTACTTCCTCCCCCTAAGTCCAGTCTCCTAAAGATTCCAGCACCTCCCAATAGGGCCAGACAGGAGACCAAGACTTCAACACATGGGCCTTTGGGGGCATTTAAGATCCAAACAATATAATATTTTAAAGGTTTTGGGAATAGGCGATTATATGAATCATCATTTCTGCCCTCAGAAGAACTTTAGTGACTAAAAAGACAATTATAAGACCGCATAGCCATTACAATGGCAATGGCTGACATGGAGTTGGCTCTGTAGAAGTGGTCACATGAAGAGAATTTGGAAACAAATAAAAGAGTAAGACCTCAGGAAAGCCCTTCACTGCCCTACAAGGATGAGGAAGGTCTCCTTTTAAAAGATATAGAAGCCATGCCTCCTTATTTGTTAAAGGTGAGTCAAAATTTGCCAGGGAAAAACAGAAAAGAATAAACTAATGTCTAGTAAAATAGAACAAATGACTTCAGGGGAAACCTTTAGAAGCCAGACGTGAAAGTTAGAAATAGGTGAATGCACCCCAATGACTGTTAGCTTGGAGGGACTCATCTTGTAGTTCAGCAGAAAGTTAAAGGTTCATTATAGCAGAAGCAAGGATTCTTAGCTAACGTCTGAAGGGAAGACATTTAGATTTTCAGCTTTTATCATAATCCCAAGAGGAACAATATAAGCTGAGCCAGGCAGTGGGCTAGGGGTGGAGAGAGACAGATTGAAGAGCATTTGATAGACAGAATTTCCACCAGGTGATTGTTAGATGTAGAAACTGAGGGATTAAGGCAGCTTTGCAGATTTCTGATCTCAAATGATAGGTAGATCCCTTCTTGCTGCTCCTGTTACCCCCACAAAGCGCAACTCCAAAAACAGGTGCAGTGCACAGAACAGCCCTGTGGGAACTACAGAGCAAAGTGAGAGGAAGGCAGGTGTGTCCAGGACCAGGGAGGACAGCACAGCACTGGGTCTCAGCATCTCCCTGCAGAGGAAGGCCGCCAAGTAAGGAACCCTCACCTAGTCACCAGCAGGTGCCAAGATAGACTCATCCTCCAGATGAAGCAAAATTTATCCAAAAAGAGTAGGTTAAGCCACCAGCAGAGACCCATTGGAGCCCCAAGAGAAATAAGTGGCCAGTGAGATCTTCCCATTGGGCCTGAGATCCACTTTATTGGCAAGACACATGGAAACAATGGCTGGAGCTAGAAAAAGGGCTTTAGCTACAGTGAGCAACTAGTCTGGGAGACTCCATTGCAAAGGACCTGGGGACCTCCTGCCTTGTGCATAAATATCTGGCAGTCGAGAGGACAGATTCATGGATTGTACCGCATGCTTCTCCCACCAAGAGACACTTGGAGGCCAGCCTCTACCCTTCAGGCCACACTAGGGATCCTTGAGATCTCCAGGGAACCAGGAAAACCAAATGGAGTAAATCAGCATAACAAAGTCTGAAAATTAAATTGCTATTGGAATCTCAGACCACAAAAATAGTCCAGGAGGGTGTGCTAAACCTAAACAAGGTTACTGCCTTCTGAAATATAAGATTTACAAAGGACACAGAATCAGGATACAACTGAAAATCACCTGTCACACCAAAAACCAAAAAAAAAAAAAAAAAAAAATTGTAAGTTATAGGAATAAAATACAAAAAAAAAAAAAAATACCAATGAAGAATTTGCCAAATCTTAATACAAAGGAAATAGATTTATAAAAATGAATATAGGCTTAGAGACCTAGGAAACAGTCATAAAAATCCAATATTTCACCTGATCAGTTTTCCAGGAGAAGAAACATAAATTGGTCCAGCAACACATTAAGATGCTGGTTAGGAGAACTGCAGCAAGGTCTTTATTCTAGAAAGAGCCTAAAGTGGAGTTTCTCTCCTGGGATCTTCTAGATCTTTTGTTCAAAAGCAGGTAGACCTGCCTACTGTTCAGTTGCTCTGCCGTATTTAATCCTATGTTCAATAGAAATAGGTCAGGGACTCAATAAGAAAGAGAAAGCAAGCTCACGTGCTCTCACATGCTGGGGTTTTTCAGAATGCAATTTATTTACAAACACAGATTCTCATGGAACTTAAAGCAGAAACTATGACTAAATCTGTATTATGTTGGACATAGATGTTTTCTAACATAAAAATAATAAGAAAATATTTCAAGGCCCCCAGAATTCACAAGGTAAATGAGACTATTATCTTTCACCTTTGTTTCAATCAGCTTTTTTACTACTGTGACCAAAAGACCTGACAAGAACCATCAGAGGAGGAAAAGTTTATTTGGGGGTTCATGGTTTCAGAGGGCTTAGTCCACAGACAGATTACTCCAATCATCAGGGCCTGAAGTAAGGCAGAACATCATGGTGGAAGGGTGTGACATAAGAAGTCAGCTCAGGACAGGACACCAGGAAACAGAGAGAAAGCTTCACCCAACATGGACAGAATATGTACCCCAGAGGCACACCCCCAGAGAACCACCTCCTTCTACCACGTCACATCTGCCTGCAGTTGCCAATGCAATTTGTCCCAGTCAGAGGAATAATGAACTGATTATGTTAAGAGTCTCATAACCCAATCATTTCACCCCGAAACTTTCTTGCATTGTCTCATACATGAGCTTTTTTTTTTTTTGGATATCTAACAACTGAATCATAAGGAACTCCTATTTTTTTTCCTATTATTATAGTTCACAAGGATAATCCAAAACTTCTCCCAGACTTTTTTTATAATGATTGGTTCACACAAATTTGAAAGTACCTAACTCAGTGTATTTTGTCAACCAAAATATGTAAACGTCTATAATGTTGCACATTCTGTTGAGAATATTTCTTTAGTTGGGGGCCCAGCTGTTAAATTTTCTGACAAGTCTTCAATTTCTTGTTTATTTTGCAGCCTTTACCAACTAATTTCCCACAGATTGTGTAATGAAAAGACATTTATTACATTTTAGTACAGTCATGTGACCCATAATAGCATTTCAGGGAATGATGAACTGCAGATGTGACAGAGCCCCATGAGTTTATAATGGAGCTGAAAAGCCCATATCTCCTAGTGCTGTCCTAACCATTGGAGCTATTGTAGTATCACTGAAAAACACATTACTTCTCTGTTTGTGGTGATGTTGATATAAAGAAGCCTACTGCATTGAACCACCATAAAAAATTTAAAAACATACAAGTATACATAGCACTTGAGATTTAATAACAATAATATGACCATGTTGTTGGTTTATGTATTTATTAGACTATAACTCTTCATTATTTAAAAGGTACTCTTTCTCCTTATTAAAAAATGTTTTCTATAAAACAGTATGTTGGGTTACCCTGGCAGCAGCCTCATATATCTCGTGTTTAGCACATTTCTTAATTGCCTCATTATCTCTTGTGCTGGATTTAATCTCATGTTGCTTGATCATCATGGCTCTAGGGGCAATGGACTATATCATTTATATATACACACATGTAGATGTATATGTGCAAAAAAATACAATATGAATCTATGTGTGTATATGTGTGGTTTGTGTTATATATACACAGATGCATACATATCATATGGCCTAGGTGTGCAGAGGCTGAACCATCTAGCTTTGTGTTTGTATACTCTGTGTGTGGTGAAATTGCCTAACTATGTACCTTTCATAACATATCCCGCCTGTTCAGTGGTGTGTGACTCAGTCTTCCTTATTTAGGACAATGACAGTGTTTGCCTAGATTTCTCATTCAACTCAATGGGTATGTATTCATTTATAAGCAATTTTGTATGCTTTATTTGCCTGTCCTAAAAAGAACAACATAATGAGAAGGGAAACTTAAAAGTGTCCCCAGGAACTGTGTCAAGCTCTAGAAAAATGCTACCTACCTTAGGAAGTAAATTTTGAAGGAGCCTTTATTCATGATGAACCCGTTCCCAGTCCCAAGACAGTTTTTTAAGATGTTTGAGCTAGAAAGAAGCCATCCTGTCCATGAAGCACCAACCACCTCGTGTTCAACTGGAGGCAGCCTCCTTCCCATGGCCTCCCACATAGCATGGTCTCCCCTTGTGTGGACATCATCTGTGTGCACCCCTTCTTTTGGGATCCAACCTGCTTTACTGAGAGAAATTAAACTGTGCTTTTTTTGGGGGGGGGGTTATTTTCCCTCTATCATCCCCAAAATTCCTAAACCTGGAATTTTACATAAATATTTGCACTCAGAGTCTAAAATTTTATGCAAGTGATTTAGCATACACTTAACGGAGTCTTTTAGAAAAATATCCCAGTGTTATTGCGTTCTGAATGACAATTATAGGTTTAAATAAAAGTCTCTTTCAAATAATTTCCAGGGCACATGGAGAAGTGATAGTTTTGAGTGTCAGGAACCCCTTTTCAATGGCTTTGATGTCCCATCAGGGTCACGGATACCTCCCAAACCCAAACAGCATGTCAGTGTTCTTCTTCACAGTAAAAGGAAGAACAATTTCAATATTTCAGTAACCCCAGAGTTACAACCCGACTTCATTTCTCTGTGCATAAGGAGAGTGGATTATTTTTTAACTTTGAATGAAAATAGAGGGACGGAAAGGAAATCCAGCAAGAAGTGAATATTTTTGTATAATGAGCTAATGCAAACACTCGTCCTGCACACCCTGAGATATGCATGCTTATTTCCTTTCTGGGGATCTTAAACAATTCCTCCTTGTTTCTTTCCCTGAGGGGCTCCACACTGTTGCCCACTATCATATTGCTTTCACACATTCCCCCTTTCTTTTACAGTCTCTGCCACCTGTTACAAGATGCTGTCTGATTTTGGTCCAGTCAGCCCTGATTTTCAACTCCAAGCTAATAATTAAAAATATTGGAAGAAAGGGTGATTCTAAATGCCTGTTTTCTTTCTTTGAAAGAGAATTTCTTGAAAAGAGTTTCTGCCTAGGTCTTAGAAATTCAGAAATTCCAGATTTGAAAATGGAACAGAGATCTGCATGGAGTCCGTGAAATTCCTTTCATCTGACCACTGTGTGCTTTTGCTTTCTTCTCTTCTGTTTTTGAGCTGTTAACTGTTGGCCTTCTCATCATCTTCTTGTATCTATTACAATTCAGGCTCTACCTGCATTGACAACGGATTTGGGAATTTTAACTGAACTGAATGCACAAGCTAAGTTTCATAAGACAAGTTATTTTTAATTATATAAAGAAAGCGGTGTGTTAAGAATTCTTACAAAATGAAACAGGAAAGATTCAAAAACTCCTGAAAAGAAATGTTTAAGTCTCTACCACTTCAAACGGAGTATTATTTTTTTTATTGTATTATTCATGCAAACTCAAGATTTTTTTCAGATTTAAGTTTGTATCAATTTTATTTCTCCTTAGGCTTCTAGATAAATCATCCAACATTTCTGGATATGGGAGAAGAAAGAGAGTTTCTAGAGCCCAGAGGGACCCAGAGTGCTAGATTTTTTTTTCTTTATCACTTTCTTTTTAAGTGAACAAGAAAATAACATTGATGGGAAATGATTTCAGCTGAGTACAAAATAAAGCCTAGAGATCCAATTTACTTTAAGAGGGATAGCAGAGTCAAAAGGTTCATGAAATAGTGTGTTAGTCAGCTTTCCATTTACTGAGAAAAAAAAAAACACCAGAGATGATCAACTTAAAAGGAGGAAGGGTTTTCTTGTGGTTCACAGTTTCACATAGTAAAAATGCTTTATCAACCAAGATACCCTAGGTATGCTTCCCATCCATGGTCACTTTACCCAGCTGCTTTGGGCCTGTGACAGAAGCACGTGTGAGAGGAAGGCTATTTACCTCATAACAGCCAGGAAGCAAAGAAACAGAGAGACAGGGTCAGACTCCCAGTATTCCCTCAAGGTCACTTTCCCAGTGACCTAACTTCCTCCCACCCTGTAAACATTCCACCACCTCCCAATAGCATCATAAGCTGGGGATCAAGCCTTTAATGCATAGGCCTTGGGCTGGAGGCATTCAATATCCAAACTTCAGCAAACAGTTCCTTAATGGATGGGAATAGAACTATTGTGGCTGTGGTGAAGCAGAAGATACAGTTAACAATGAGAAAGTAAAAGCAAAAATTTTAAAAATCACCAGGAAGTCCATAGGGTCCTGAGTGCATGTGAATACTTATAGGAAGATATGAAGACACACAGGAGCTGCTCAGTTGGCTCAGACCAAGAATGTTTTTACCAGGTGACTTGGCTTTGGTCTGTGGTCTCTCCCAAGCCCCTACTATGGACATGGTGGACCTTGGACTACAGTATCATTCCAAAGAATAAAACACGGCAGGTGAGACACTAAGAAGAGTCTTGCCATCTAAATAATACTAGGGAAATGGAAAGGTCAGTTCAGCAACCTAACTTCCCACATATGTTTCCAGGCATAAGAGCACAAAGATAAACACTGCTGGTTTCCTCTTTGTGGAGAACTCTCACTTAGTGAGGGCTGAGTCAAAAGTGTCTCTCAAACATTACTGATGGATACACGGAATTAGCCCCTAGGAAAGAATCACCTTGAAGAGACCATGTTAGTGGCTATATGGAGAAAACCATTTTCTTTCTCTTGCATTTTCCAGAATAGAAATCAAAAAAGCATTTGAAGCCTTTAGGAATGGTTATACAAATTTCTCTCAGATGAATCTGAGGGAGTATTCCCTAGATGTGGGGCATGTAGAGATCAAATATAGAGTAGTGTATACAGCAGGCCCAGTGAAGTTCTTCTCAGTTGGTCTGGAAGAGAATACACCTCCATGTGTTCAGTAGAACCAAGAAAGTCAGGACAGATGGGAAGTGAGTGAACCTAATTCACAATTCAGTCTTCTAATTCTTCCCCAAGAAGCTCAGAAGATAATGATCCAATTTCAGGTTGATCTTGATTGGTCTAAGCCAGACTTTTTAACCTTGACACTAGTCATGTTTGGGGCCATTTATCACATCATCTCCTATACATCGTAGGGCGTTTAGCAGATTCCTACAAGCCTTCCCACCAGCAGATGTGACTACCCAAAATATCTCCAGAGGAGGACAACATATCCAAAGGGTAGGATCACCCTGGTTGAGAACCCCTGGCCTAAGCCAGCAGTCACATCCATTCTTCTTAAACCACTGTCCAATATGTTCCTGCAGGTAATATCATGGGGACTCCTCTCTCCTTTCTCCCTCTAAAGTGAAGCAGACTGCAGCCTTCATGGTCACCAGCAGTCATCCTGCCACGGCAAACAGAATCAGCCCACTCCAGTATACCAGGCGGGACACTGGAAGAACAAAATGGGCAAAAAGGAAACCCAAACTCGAGGCACTTAATAACATTGTCCAGTCAGTGATGGTCCAGCTATCAAAGGTGATGCTATTTCTTCTTTAAGCCAGTTTGAGTCAGGATGTTCTGTCACTTCCTGGCGAAGTCATCCTGATAGAGTATGAAAATTCAAAGAGAGAACATGTTGTTGATGGATCTGGGTAGATTGAATGATAACTGAAAGGCTGAATTCACCCAAGGTCCTGTGTCCGGACGCTGCCTACAGAAGACCAGATGTTCAACAGGCAACTTATCCCACACGCAGGCCAACCAGCATACCTACCCCAACAGAGTCACCCTCAGCTCAGTAAACAGCATTTACCATGGCCAGGTGCTCAAGCCACACACTGTGGAGACAACCATGACCCAACTCTAGCTCATTCCCTAGATGACTCCATGTTCATCTTCAAAATGTATCTAGAATCCTTCCACCTCCTGCCCCCTTCACTGCTTCACCCCTGAATCATCTTCTCTGGTTGGACTTTGGTCCAAGCCAAGGTTGGCTGACACTGTTCCTATAGCCCATAATAGTCTTCCTTCATCCACAGGTGCCCTGCTCTTGTCTGTCCACAACAGAGCAGGTTGAGTAATTCTGTTCAAGATCACATCACTGAATCTAACGTGGTTTTTCCAGATGTCAAAACAGAAAAAAAGAACCCTCTTGAAAAAGCCCAGTGGAATCTGATGAAAGTCTACGATCTATCTATCCCATTGTACCAATGTTAACTTCCCAGTTTTGAAAACAGTACTGTGCATATGTAAGATATTAACATTACGGAATCTGAGTGAAGAGTTCACGGGAACTCTATGTACTTTCTTTGTAACTTTTCTATGAATACAAAATCATTTCCAAATAATAATTTTAAAAATACAAAAACATTAAAAATGAAAAATGTGCATTACATAATGGCACTTCTTTACATAGAGTTTTCCAATTGTACCTCATTTTGTGCAGAGCCAACACTGAAACCCTTATAGTCATTACAAAAGTCTATATTTTGATGTCAGTGAGACTTTCTGGCCAGCCTATCCAAAATATCAGCCCCACTCTAATACTTTATTTATCTCTCTTTGCTTCACTTCTATTCATAGTGTGCATCAATATTTTCTGATTTATTGTGATTACTGTCTGTCGTATCCACTAGAATGCAGCTCTATAAGGGAAGGCAGTTTTGCTTGTCTTGGTTATTTCTTCCTAAAATCTACAATAGTGCCTGGTCCTTAGAAGCCATATTTGTTGAATGAATGGATGGATGGATACGTGTGTACAATATATGGTAAACTAAACTTGGTACCACAATTCTGTGGTAAAATTATCAGTCCTATATTCACCAGATAACTGGAAATTCTGGGATAGGGAAACTTCACCTGCCTACAGTACAATCAATTAATCACCTGGAGAAATCATCTCATGGGAGTTATGTGTGCTGATATCCTTCTGAGCCTGTGCTCCATACTCTGTTATAAAGATCAGAAGTTGGATTTTCTTTCTTTTTAAATATAATCTTCTTCATAAGTATACAGAATTGTAATTCTAGGATGTAAAGATACATGATCTCTTGGCCATTTTGTAAGTATTTTGAAATAAATGATTTCTCTGGTATAAGAAGAAATCTGACCTAAGCCCGTTAAAAATAGAAGACCATAGATACAGATCGTTATTATGTGCAGTAAATTTCAAAAAGCTAGAAGGATTTTTAACATTGTTCCATAAATAAATAAATGGGCGTGGAGGAAGATATGGTTAACCTGATTATACAATGGATATGTGGATTGAAAGTTCACATGTACCATTTTTTGTACTTCCATGTCATTTAAAAATAAACAACTTTAGAAGGTAGAAAAGCTTAAAATCAACCCAAATGTTTGGAAATTGCAAAAAGAACCTTGATTTTCCTGAACTCTACAAACAAAACACAATAAAGCAAAAATGTTTATGGACAACGGGACGCAAGCTTCCAGGAGGAATTAATTAGCATGGCTTGCCTCTCTGTCCTAGACACTATAATATTTCTCTTCCTTTCTTTCTTTCCTTCAGCAGATGGTGGGAGCTTGTGTTCCTCAACCTTGCACTCAAGCCCTGTTCAACCATGGGCAACTGGAGTATACCATAGTAATTCTGAAATCCCTCTTACGCATTTCAAATGGTCTTCTCACCGACTGAGGGAGCTGGGTTGAAAAGTGGAATGTGACATAAAGAATGGCATTTCTGTTGATCCCATCTCCTGTCCCTGGCTCTCTCTCAGCTGTGTCATTTTGATCTCTTTATACTGACCATTCCTCTTTCTCTCCCTGTTCTCCTCTCCTGCATGCAGTTAAGACAAACATTGGTTGCGATGGCACTTTGCGATTGCTTGATATGGGAGGAAGCAAGAAAATGAAGACATGGTAGAAATGGCAGTTAAGAAGTATTATTATGTCTTGGTTACCTTTAAGCTGTGAAAATAATACCAGATTTTACCAAGTTCATCATTAACCAGTCATAGAACTAGGGTTGCAGGATGCCACAATGAGGTGAAATCCTTTCTTCACCATCTTGACTATAGTCCTGTGATACCATCTTTTTAAATAGAAACGAAGATGGGAGACAAGACACAGTTGGGTCTGTAGGCCCCCAAGGACAGAATAAAACCACAAACTTTCCAGGTTGCCGATCTGAGTGTTAGAAGGTCACATCAATTCTAGAATATACTAGATCTAGAGATGGGGAGGTACACATATGGCAAGGAAACCAAGGCTCAAGCAGAGCTGGATCTTTGGTAAATTACCTCTTCGTTCTTTCTTTCCCCAAGAAATCCAAAGAGATTCCACCTACTTCCCTTTGTTTCTCAGAATAGACAGGCAGTGGGACTGATCTCCAGCCTGCACGTGCCTTTCTCTTGACAGATCTCCTTCCATATTCTTGCATCCCCTTTTGACCTCTGGTTTCCATCTTCTAATTTTCCTCTACGTATCTCCTCACTGACTTGCAGTCCACACATGTTCCTGCCTGACCTGTGGTGAAGCACGCGGCATTGTTCTCCGCAGGACTTAGGGTGGCCATGAAGCATCAGAGAATCTAAGTCACTTGAAAACTATGCAGCACTAATAACACCTGAAAAACAAGGTGTTATTGATATCTTTGCTGATTTTCCCCTCCCCAGCAAGCCTGCTCCAAAAGGGAGTGTGGTATTCTGCACCTGAGAAGATGGCATTCTGCTGGAGGCCACCCAGGTAACCACTTACCACAAATTTTCACTCTCCAGGCAGGTGCTACTGGATGAGCCACGGGCTAAAGAAGTGACCTATTCTCTGGTTTGTATGGAATGTCCTTGTGTGATCGACTGATTCCCAAACCTGAGGTGCGATTCTCAGCCTCAATCCCTGGAGGGTGTGTGATGTAGATAGAGCATGATTGCCTGAACACATTTTCATCCCAGGTTGAAGGCCATAGCACAATTCCTAAAGACACAGTTGCTTCAGGTAAAGATAATATTTCCACTTTTCATTATCGAGGTCTTCAGAATAGTATCTCTTTCCTTTCTTAAGAATTGTCAGTAGGTTATTTTCCTTTGTCATAATATATTTCACATGCACTGCTATACGAAATAAGTTGAAATAATTTAACATAAAGTGATTGAGCAGCGCTGGTGCCACGTAAGCTTGTTTATTTTAAAAACTAAATGTGGGCCGTCAAGAACAAATGTCCAGGAAGCATCAAGTTCTGTTCTCACTGCTCCTTGTTTTCTAAATTTCATTCTTAAATTCTGGCTGCATTTATTTTTAACATTTGTGAAATCCCTGTGTAATAAGTTCTAGGGAGATCATTAGGAGAGTAGTTATCCAAATCGTCCCTCTGTGATCTGTGATGGCTATGTGACTTCTCCGGGGTGCACTTCTTTGTCTAATCATAATCTCCTCTGGATGGGAGCAAGGGCTAACTTTTTGCCAAATATCATCAGGTACAGCTCTTAGGTCTGGCATAAAGGAAGTTTGCCCAGCTTTAGGAACAGCCTAGAAGGCTTAGCCCCAAGTTCCAAGTGTGCAGGTGTGAACTCTGGTCTTTACTCCTAGCACTGCTCTGGAGGTCACAGCCATGGTCTCAGTTTACCTGGTCTTGGTCTTACTTTGCTTTTTTGTTTTGTCTTGGAAAATGGAGCTCAACTTCTCTCACCTGCTCTTCAGATTGACCCACAGGACATCGTCACTTGCAGAATAAATAGTACCTGTAGTATAGTTTGTTTATGGAACCATCATACAAGTTCACCTTCTAGGAAGTCAAACACTGTCTCCCCCCTTTGATGCAGGGGATCAGAAGTCCTGGCCTACTTGGTTTTCATTCATTGATCAATAAACAAGTGGATCAAGACTTTTTAGGTTGTTCTGTTATTGATTCTTCACTCCTGGGTTTGTTCCCTGATGAGCCCTATAGAGGATAGCATTCTTTGAAGCAAACCATGCCCTGAAGATATATCGTGGTGAGCTGACATTGGTGGTCATTGGTGATCTTCCACCTGGGCCATCAGAAACAAAGTTCTTTTATCTTAAAATATTTTCTAAGTTTTTTTTAAGAGCTAATACTCCTTACAAGTGTCTTGAAAATGTATAAAAAGTTGAAAGTGGAAATTTTCCCGTTTATCCGTCTTCTCTACTTTTAAAATTTCATTTCTCATAATTAAAGATGGCTATGGAGGTGATAGAAGAAACAATGGAGAATGTTCACCAAGTCCAGCTCCTTCCACCCTTGTGAAAAGGAGCAAGTGACCTTCAAGCAATTGGGTCCCTCAGTCCAGATATTTCCCATTTGCATTGCAGCAAAACCTGAAGGCCTTTTGTCCCCTACTGTACTGCAATAGCCATAACCTTTCCTAGGTTTTTTTTTTTGGGGGGGGGTGTTTCTTCTAATATTTATCCATGAAAAGGAGTAATAAATGGAAAGAAGACTTTCCAAAACGTCACGATTTCAGTGGAACACAGTAATGCACTTGGATATTGGCCAGGAGAAATGGTGGGGTGGGTACCTATTCTCATCCCACCTTCAGTGGGGTTCAAGGACAGAAGCAGCAACTTGAGATCTAAATCAGTGCAAAATACCCCTCAAGATTCCACATGTGTTGGGGGCATATGGCCTTATTAAGGTTGAGCCTCTTCCCTTCTGTCTTTCTCACTCCTTCTTCAATATTGCACAAAATTAATTAAATGACTAGGAGAAAGTTTTGCAAAACTGCACAGGTTCAAGCACTAACCTCTGAATATAAACTAGTATCTCATGCAAAAGAAGAGGAGGAAAGAAGTGATACTTCTCTGCCTTCTTTTTTTTTAATATTTATTTTTTAGTTTTCGGTGGACACAACATCTTTATTTTATTTTTTTTTAATGTGGTGCTGAGGATCGAATCCAGCACCCGGCGCATGCCAGGTGAGCGCGTTACTGCTTGAGCCACATCCCCAGCCCTCTGCCTTCTTAATTAATTCATCACAACAATAAGTTCAAGTAAATGCAAAACAGAGTCTAGATACAAAAGATATTCAGAGAAAACTGGCTAAAAAGGAAAATTGTCTTTAAGATTTGGTGGGGGTGGGGGAGGATTGTTCTTGTTTCATCTAAAATGCAAACTTGAATCTAAAAGGATGGCCTGAGATAGACACTGCTGAGCTCTAAAGAAGAGGCCATCCCAGGCACCATCATTGATAGGCTCTGTGTCCCTCCCAGGATTGTGGGTGCTATCCTGGGTGTTATCTGTTTCACACAGGCTGAGCCCTCAGGCTGTGGCTTTGGTGCTATACCTGTGCTCCACGCCTGTGCTCCAAGCTCCCGTAGTCTCTGATTGATTGCTGTTATGTCTGACTTCTCCAGTTGCAGAGCCTGCTGTGCATGTGGGTTCAATTTCTCCTCTGAAAACTGCCTTCCTTCCACTCTGGCCTGGAGTATGTCCCATCCTTTCAATGGTGAAGTCTGCTGTTGGAATCCTTTCTCTGTCATGCTTTCAAGTGCAAATCTCAGTTCCTGCATCTGTAAAATGGACTAATACAAACCTCGCCAGAATTGAAGGAATTAAATAGGTTGCAGGTAAAACATCAAGAATACTCTGACTTTCAGCAAATGTTTGTTCTCCTCTGCAAAATCCCAGCCAATCTCATCCATCCTGACCAGTTCCTTCCTCCTCCATGACGCCAGGATTAACGCTACAACCATCCTCACCCATTACTTCTCCTTCCCTATTCTATGTATTTCCTCATGTCTCATGAGGCAACTGGAACATTGGGGAAGCCCCTGAGGATCAGATTACTAAAGAGCACAGCTTTTACAGGGCAGAGGACAAAGCTCCTCTCGACTCAGACTCTGACCTGAGCTATCCTCAGCCATCCCAGAATCCTGCACTTGTCTTCTCTAAGCCAGAGATTCAGTGCCTCTGATAAGACTAAGATTTCTTCCATTGCATGGCTGGCATACAGTTGGAACAAGTTAGGATAAAAACAGAATCAAGTCATACAGAATAAAAACACTGCACAAATGTTCCAATTGTTTTTCAATCACTTCTTCCTCCTAAGAGTAAAGCAGAAGGGTGGTTGTGGCAAAAAAAAAAAAAAAACTATTGAGGTGAATCAGGAAGAACACTTCAGGGCTGTGCAACTCCAAACTCTGCGTCCAGCCCCCTGTTCACCCTGATCAAGGGTGTATTTGAGTGTGTGTCTCAGGCTGTGCCTCACCTGCCCAGATGCACCCCAGCGGACATCACAGCCCTGTGCAGGTGACGGGACTGTTCCAGCAGTGTGTCAACAGAGCCAGGATTCCCTTCAGGTCCCTGGCTCCAAGCCAGTGATCTTACCACGTTATCAGAGCATTTATCTCTGTGCCACTCACTATCACCTAATTACATGCTAAGTGATGCATTTCATTCCATTCAAAACACCTCAGTGGGGGATGCCCAACTCAGACTCCTCCCTTCCCATGCTACTGTGCTGTGATTCTTTGGAGTGGTGTGCTTCCCTTTAGCTTTTCTTTTGGCGCTTAGAAAATCATCCCGAGAAAAAGGGAATCCAGAAGTGTTCATTTTAGAGCGAATATACTTTCAGCCGTCCCAAGCCATTTCCTTTCAAAACAGATCAATAACCCTGAAAGAACAGATTGTACTTTGGCACTTCTGGGCTCCACATGCTCCAAAGAGCACATACAGCCATACAGGGTCAAAGAGCTCTGGCTAGCCTTTCCCAGCCTTGCATCCCCTCTGCTGCCCTCCCCACTGTCCCGAATTTCTATCCGTGTCCCCTGGCTGCCGTCCTGCCCATTGCCCCATGTCTGGACCCATGTCTCCCTGCCTGATGCCCCACCCACCTGCCCCTTGTCTATCTCTCTCCTCCATCTGCTCTGCCACCTGCTGTGAGTCTGTGGCCTCTTCCTGCTAGCCAGCCCACCTGTTGGTTCCTGACTGCCCCTTCTGTTCTCTCCTCTCCCACTAGGTCATGGCCGAGATTGTTTTCAGGGCTGACTCATTTGCCTCCCTGTCTGGCAGTCACTGCCCTGGCTGGGCTCCACTGGGAAGCAACATCCACCCACGACTCTCCACCATCCCAGCACAGCCCACCCGTCCCCAGTTCTGCTCCCCACTGAACTTCCTGACACGGTGATTTGGTGCTGCCAGGAGAATCTACCACCTGCTCCAGGCTTGAGCTTCCCAGTCAGCTGTTTGTTCTCATCTGCTTAGAAGCCCTGGTTCTGCTCACAATGGAATTCTCTCCCATGTCACAGCGTGTAATCCCAACGTCAGGGCTATGGCCCAAGCCCAGAGTCTAAACCACTGCATATTGTAATGTCCTGTGAAAATAAGAAAAGAAGTAGAACTCTGAGAGGTTCAGGACACAAACCTGCCCGGCATGCCACAGTCCAGAGTTCCTAGAGCGGGACTTGACCTTTCCACGTTCACTCAAAAAATGCCCAGAGAAAAAACACCAGTTGGCCAAGCTGTTGAAGAAGAAGAAACTGGTTTGATGATCACACAGAAAGGCCAGAAAACAGGTTTAGAAAAAGAGAGAAACTACAACTGCAAAGTTTAATAATAAGCAAGACTGAGAAAGGAGCAATACATGTAAATAAGAGGAATTTAATTCAGGGGCTAAAATTATTTTAAAATAAAATATATTCATTTCAGGGGACTTCCCAGTTTCTAATGCCACTTAAAGCAAAAAAAAAAAAAAATGTATGAGAACATTGAATTTATTGATCTTATAATGCTAAATGATATGCCTATATTCCAGTTTAAATAAAAACATGAAATCACTAGCACAGAAAGTAAACATATAATTTTATCTTCGTGATGTGGATTCTCCTTGGCTCATACTCAGATAAGTAGAAAACTTGCTGTTGTGCACCACAATTCTGGATGCTGCCATGAGCTTCTTCTTTGTGACTGGGGCTCAGCAGTAGTTACAACTACACAGGAATATCACAATGCAAACAGCCTCAAGGAGGTTATAAAGGTGTCTCCTATAGGTTGAATGAATGGCATGCTTCTCAGGAATCGCAGCACCTGCCAGCAAATTAAGTCACCTTAGCCCTCAGCTCAGTCATCCCACTGACTAATTATTTATGGGCTCAAAGAAGCCAAATGCAATCAATTACAAGAGAAAAAGAGAACAGGTTGGTTTCCCTCACACTAGATCAGAGAACCCAACACTTAGCATACGAATGTGTCACCATGCCCTGAAACAGCTAACCACTGGCTGTGTCACCACCACTGTGCGTAAGCAGTAGGCGTACAGCTGGGCGAAAGAATGCTCCAGAATCCATACAAAGGAGCCACAGCTGGAAAAGTCATTGAAACGTAATACCAATCCCAAAATAGCCATATTTTATTGTTGGAGACTTATAAATGGTTAAAGAAATGGAATCCACCTTCGGGAAATAATGTTTCTTTATGTCTCATCATATCCTATTTTCCCCCCTAAAGATTAAAATAAATAGTGCTGTGGTGGTAAATCATATCTGTCAGCTTTGAGCAGTCCTGGGGTTCTCCTCTCCAGGCCATTGGAGCAGACAAATCATCCCCAGCCTGTGAAAGGGATGTCAGTCAATGGTCTTCAGAAAGGAAGCAGGAAAGATGGGGGTTAGGGCTGAGAAGCAATGGCAGCTTCCCAAAATGGGTCCATGGTGGTCTTAGGGGTGGAAGCCTGAGTTGTGGGTCTATGAGGGTTCAATGAGGATCTTTTTCTATTGGTCAGAGTCACACTGTCTGAACATGACCCCATGATCAGACTCAGGGACATCAGCTGTCTGTCTTAGGTAGACAAACTAGGAATTCTGCATCCTTAAAAAATCATGGGTACCTCTTTTCTCTTAACTCTACCAAATGTTCCTCCATCATTTAAGAAATATAAATATATTTAAGACCAGGTGCAGTGATGCATGTCTATAATCCCAATGGCTTGGGAGGCTGAGGCAGGAGGATGGTGAGTTCAAAGCCAGCCTCAGCAATGGCAAGGCACTAAGCAACTCAGTGAAACCCTGTCTCTAAATAAAATACAAAAAAAAAAGGGCTGGGGATGTGACTCGGTAGTTGAGTGGCCCTGAGTTCAATCCCCATTATCCCCCGGCCAAAAAAAAATAAATATATAACTGAATTTATAATGAATGAATCAATCCATTGTTTCTTGGGTATATTCATTCAGCAATATTTACTGGGTTTCTGTCCCAAGCCATGCACTTGCCAGGGACTGGTACAAATACAGTGGACAAAAATGGGATCGGTCTCTTGCAATGGAACAGGGGACAAAAATACTCCCTTTAAAAAAAATGATTCAAATAATTGCATGCTTATACCTGTTCTGAGTGTCCTGAGAAAAACAAAGAGTGCTATGAGAATAAACATAAACCGAAGTCTTCTCACTTGACTTGGGAGAACCTTGAATGGCTTCCGTAGATAGCAACTTTTAAACTAGGGCTTGGAACAAGAGGAAGAGGAGGTATCAGGGATGGTGGGGCGGGGGTGTGAGACAGGAAGTAAGAAAACATTCCAGATAGAGGCAGAAACGCTGTAAAGACCTAGAGTTGGGCTTGAGGCAAGCACAGAGCAAAGGCCAGTGTGCCTGGCAGGTCCATGTGACACAACTAGGAAGGGTCCCTGCCCAACTCACATTGTCCACACTGGGAATAACACTGGTACAGCTTCTCCCTGCAGAAGAGTGCAGCCAGAATGGAATGAAAGATCAAAGGAAGGCAAAGATCAGATTAGGTGAAGCTTTGGGGGCTCATTAGGGAATGCATTTAGCTCCAAGGGAGAGGCATCTTAAATAGGAACTTATTTCTCAAAAATTAAATGTCAGTTGTTAGGCTGTTCAGAACTGGCTCAACAAAGTCCTTCAAAAAATCACTCTCTTTTTGCTTTCCCTGCTATCTTATTATTTTCATATGGACCCTTTTTCCATTGCACCAACGTGGCTTGTGCATCTCCAGGTGCTTCCTCGTTCCAGGCGAGTAAAATAGCTAAAGAAAATGCAGGAGGTTGGTTATCATACAGCCATGTCTACCTTGATTTTCCTCAGGAAACCACAAGTTTTCTGGAGGCAGTAATCAGGGAAAGTGCCTGAGAAGAGAAGGGTTGTGGATGGGTTTGAGTTGATCCATCAACAGCATCTGCCACATCCTCATTGGTCATGGTAGGGATCTGAAGATTTGAAGATCTCAATCCAGTCCTAGTAATTCAACTCTCAAGCAATCATACTAGTACAACATTTCTTGTGGCCCCAGATTCTACTTCTACTGAAGGGGTCTTTTCTTGACATCATACAGAAGGGCCCAAGTCTCCTTCTCCTTTGTGCCCCCAGCATCCAGTATGCAGCACCAGGCTGGATGTCACTTCCCAATATGTACCACATATGGTTCTAGGCGTAATGTGTTTATTGTTGAGTCATTCATCTAGGAACTGTTTGGGGGAGGCATAGCACTATCCATAAACAGTTCAAACTCATTCAACTCCTTCATACTGGCAGTCAACTGGTTAAGATTTCTCTCTGGAAATGGTGCTAGAGAGGTAAGAAACTTCCTCCTGCATCTTTAAGGATAGAATATGAATGAAGAACACATAAATTGTTTACTTTTTACCTCAAAAGAGATGTAAAAGAAAAAAAATAAGCTGACATTTCTGTTAAAGATGACATGTTTAATTTGTGAGGCTGATGAGCAGGGACATATTATGTACTCATAATTATTTTTCCTCTTTTTTGACATATAGCAGAATTTTAATTGATTTAGGCTAGGCATGTATTGTTATGCACCCTGAGAATTATATTCTCTAATAAATAGAGGGAATATCAAATCCTTACCTCCTCCACTTGCTTCGAAACCCTTGATAGAACTGATAAATTTTCCCCTAAATGCAGACAAATCTCAGTTTCCACCTGTGAACATTCACGGAGCAATGATGGACAGCTCTCCTTGGCCATAAACCATAAGCCTGCACAAGAGAATAAGTGAAACTAACTGAATGGGAAGCACATATTTTTATTTTTAGTAGTCTATAAAATGGAAGTATTATGTGTCTTGAGAAAATATGAAATTATACCAGAGTAATGAAGTAGAAAGTCAGTCTCTAAACCGTTTGACCAACACACTTTACCATTCACCAGCTGGTTTTTCTGTTTCCAATAAGATAGCAATTAAATGCATGGTTCAGCTGAAAAAAAAATATGCAAGTTGTGACTAAAATGAAAATTACAAATCTACGAAAAGCTGGAATAAAATCAGATAAAACAAACCATGAATTGGGTAAAAATGCTGAAACATCATGGTCAGAAATATCAACAAAGTAAACTTATGAAATAAGGGTTTTGGGTAACATTAGTTGCTTTGTACAAATAATTAAAAACAAACCAATTTCCCCACTCTGTATGGGGATAGTAATAGTAATGACAACCGTGAATACTAGATTTCTCCTTTTATCCATCCTCATAGTAATCCTATCATACATGCTAGTAACCATTATCTGAAACTTACACTCTCAGGTAACTTACAAGAAGTCATGTAGTTGGTAGAGAGGGGAACCATTCTTGAACATATTTCTTTCAACTCAACACTAGTGATATACTACAACTTCAAAGAAGAAATATTCCAGTTTTGTTTCTTATATTTTCATAGTTGATAAAATAGTAATAAGTGACAATATTAAACAAGTTTACAATAAAGAAGTGTGGTTATTTTTAATAAAAAAATAAGAATGCTGTGGTCATTATACATAACACCACATTTATGAAACTATCAGTGACATTTCAGGAAGAAAATTATTTCAAACTGCAATGACATCATGCATCAGCATTCTCTTTGATGCATGTCCCTTTACTGATCCAAATGTAAAAAGTAGAATCAAGTTTCAATTCTTCCTCAAGCTATCTCGATCCAACCTTACCATAAATATTCAATCTGTTGTAGGAATCTAATCCATCACAACTGGCACAAATGAATAATTATGAAGTCTAAAAATATGAGTTATTTTATAAAGAGACTTTAGCATATAAAACTTTGTTAAAGGAAAATGTGTGTGTGTATGTATGTATGTGTATATATGTGTGTGTGAGTGTGTGTATATGTACACATCTATATATGTATTGGTGGATTGGTTTTAGGTGAAGGGCCAATTTAACTTCAAATAAATATGGCTTAAACAGCTATTTTTCCAGCCAGACTCAGAAAGTAAACCAATCCTACAATCCATTTCCACTTATCCCTCAGCTAATAATAATATTCAGAATGTTTTGATTAAAGGGGACTACATATCTTTTGAAGTCTGTCTCTCTTTAAAGACCAGTCATCCTATTGTAAGATCCAGCAGTTATTATGCCAAGAACATATAGATCTGATGTGGTATGACCTTGAATACTGGTAACAACCTTGGAGAACAAAGAATTCTCCAGTACATACATGTGTGTACATATAACATGCACACACATGCGTGCGCATGCACGCATGCACATACACACACAAACACTTCTTATAGAAGTGACTTCTATACGATTAAAGTAGTAGAAGTATCTTGTGCAAATTCTTGAAGCCAAAAAAATTCTAGTCCTAAAAAGATTTTCTAGAGATTTAAAGTCAGGGCTGGGGTTGTGGCTCAGTGGTAGAGTTCTCGCCTGGCATGCACGAGGCACTGGGTTTGATCCTCAGCATCACATAAATGTAAAATAAAGATATTGTGCCCATCTAAAAAAAACTAAAAAAAAAAATTTAAAAAGAGATGTAAAGTAAAAAAGATATGTCTAAAACACACTAGATATATAAAGACAGACTAATATTCCTGTTTAATTTTTGCAAAACAGAAAAGAAATGGATTTTTCCCTAAAAGTACATAGAAGAAAAAAAATGGTTGCAGATCTCTTCAACAAGAGAAACATATTGTGTGACTATCAGCAATATAGTAGTAAAATTGAAAACAAATGACAAATGCATTTCATTATTATTTGAATTGTCTATATCTAATGATCCAAACAATAATGTAAATTGCCGAATAACTTACAAATCATTTTCTCATGTCCACTCCATATGATAACATCTGCACAGCACAAAACTTAGGATGTAGGGAAAACACTGTCATAAGTTCCAGTCCTTAGTTGAGCATCTGAGGCTTGGGGAGAATGAGGTGGCATCCCTGACCAGAGAGCTTCATAATCCAATGTTCTTTCTGCTGTTCTACACGAAAGAAAGAGAGAAAGAAAGAAAGAAAGAAAGAAAGAAAGAAAGAAAGAAAGAAAGAAAGAAAGAAAGAAAGAAAGAAATTGACTCTTTCATGAAACTGAAAACCTCCAAGTTAGTTACATTTCCTGCTCCTCTAAAACAAAAATGAGAAAGTATTCCATCTGATACCATCAAAGACAATGAAAGAGCTGAAATAATGTGACTCAATTAAATCCCAGACATTTGCCTCAAGGAATAATGATTTGAAAGATTTTATAGTGATTGAGAATAAGGAATGCTAAAACACTCAAGGCCAAGGCAGACTCATTCACTGACCAAAAAGCTCAACAGAGTCAAATTGATTCTGTCCAACAGTCAGGTTCATTTCACTGCAATCAGCAACTGCCTTTTGCTTGCACTGTGCTTCTGTGTCTGGAATTCAAGTTCTAATTTGTTCTTTAGGTCTCTCAAACTTAATCTGATGTCTGGATTTTATCCCCAAATGTGCGAATTCTCCCTGAGGCTTTATAGAAAGGCTTGCTTCCCATTTCCTTCCCTTTACCTCCTTTCATTCCTCCTCCTTCCTCATTCTTTTCTCTTTTCCATATACCAGATCCACTACAGGGCAGTAAAACAAAGCCAGGTTTTAAAGAAATGCCTTCTAGAAGAATCTGTTAGAGTTCAGTAATGCAAAATGTACTCACATGCCTTGTTCATACGTGAAACTCTGAACAGATTCTTTAGTCCACAGATACATTTACGATCCGAAACTTTTCCTATCACCAAACAATATCTACCCACATAAAAAACTTTCTAATCTTCTTCAGGAATGCATTTGACTAGATCAAATTTTCTAAAAAACAACACAGGAGCCCTTGAGAAATGTCAACTTCATGTATTTAGTAACAAGTAATGATGACGATGATGGCGGTGCTGGACCTACCTACCTGAGGCTTTGCTAAGCACCTTTCATGTATTGGTGGGCTTAAGTTTCCACAAAGTCTCATAATATTGGCATAACTACAGCCCTCTTTTGATAGACAAGGAAAATGAAGTTATAAAAACCAAGTGACTTACCCAAGCTTATCTCATAAGGAGTGGTGCTGGAATTCATAGTCAATGGGTAGAAGATGTGGAGTAAAAATACAAGAAAAAGAAGCTAAAAAGAAAATTATCAGACTATGGTTGAGGGAAGATGCGTGCTAGTCATCATAATTCAGAAGTCAAGAACTCAAGTCCTCAATCTGCAAAGTATTAGCAAATTCCATGAAATTCAAATTCTTTATCGTTAGAGCAAACAAGATCGTATTTTATTTTTTGTACTGCCTTTGGTCTTGTTTTTAGTGTCAGGGAAATACTAGCTTCATAAAAATGAATTGAAAAGAGCTCCTTCTTTCATTCTCAGGAAAAGAATGTACAGAATTGGTGTTAATTATTTCTTCGTAGAATTTTGGTAGAATACTTAAAATCATTTGGGCCTACAGATATCTTAGGGAAAGATATTTAATTACAAATTGAATTTCATTGATAGTCTTGACACTAGTCAAAGTATTTCAAGTTGATTGATTGAGTTGTAGTAGTTTTTGCTACCACAACTTTTGCTTTTTTTTTTAACCATTGAGTTTTTGCTTTTCAAGGAATTGGTACACTTCATTACATTGTCATTTTTTTTTTAATTTTTTTAATGACTTTAGGGTTTGTAGTTTTGACCATGTTTCATTGTCAGGAATAAAAATCAATATATGTAGTTTATGTCTCTGATCTTTTTCTTTGTCAGTCTTACTATAGATTTGTCAATTTTATTGACATTTTCAAAGAAAAAGTTTTTTTCATGTAATTGATTTTATCTATTCTTTTAAGTTCATTAATTTCTGTTGCTATTGCTATCATTTCTCTCTTTTCACATATTTTGAGTTTGCCTCTTCTTTTTCTCATGTATTAAAATGGAAATCTTAGATTATTAACTTAAGACTTTTACACTTTTCTAATGTAAGCATTCAGGGCTATAGATTTTCCTCTCACCATTGCTTTAGCTATGTCTAACAAATTTTAATACTTTGTACTTTCAAATATACTCAGTTCAATGTATTTTCTTTCAGAATAAATAAAAATTTATTGTTTAGTTTTCAAATATCAGGCAATTCCTTCTTATCTTTCTGTTATACATTTCTATTTTTCATTCCATATGGTTATAAACACATTCTGAATCACTGCAGCTTTTTCAAAAAATAACATTTTACCCATTTCCTAGAATATGATTTACTTTGGTAATGTCTCCATGGATGTTTGAAAAAATATGTATATTCTGCTTTTGTTTCATAAATATTAATTAGACCCTGTTGGTGGCTTATTTTGCATTTTTCTTTATCCTGATGACTTTCCATCTAAGTTGTTTTAGTCAATGTTAAGAGAAGGGTGTTGAAATCTCCAACTATAATTGTGGATTTAGCTATTTCTTCCTAGAGTTCTATCAGTTGTTGATTCTCTGTTGTTTGGTACACAGCGTGCATGTTTAAAATGGATGTCTTCTTGGGGTATTAACACTTCCATCATTAGAGGATAACAATCTCTACAACTGGTAATTTTCTTTACTTATAAGTTCACTTTATCAGATATTAATATAACCATTTCTCATTTATTTTGATTGATATTTTCCTGATATATCCTTTATATGATTTTACTTTCAATTTTCTATCTTGTATATTTGAAGTGAGGCTTTTGTGTATAATACACATTTGGGTCATATTTTTTGATCTGCCAGGCCCAATTCTGTCCTGTGTGTTTAAACAAATTATCTATATGTAACTATTGTTATACAAGTTAGGACTTAAGATTGACATTTTATGTTTTTGTTTGTTTGTTTGTTCTTTTTATTTCTGTTTTCTTTTTTTCAGTCTTCCTGGAAGTTATGTGAATATTCTTAAAAATGCATTTCTTTATCCATAGTGTTTTTGAACATATGTCTGCATATGGCGTTTTTATTGACTCTTTTGGTAACCCCTGGAATATATTGATGTCATCTTTTTCCCAGTTCATTGATATATAACTTCATTTCTCTTTACTTCATTTACTGTTCCCTATGCATAATTTTTTAACATATTTTCTGTACACAAATTTAGATTCACAACACACACACAGTGTTAAAGTTTTAGATTCAATCCTCAAACATAATTTAGAAAACTCAAAATTAGAAGGAGAGTCTACTGATATTGAACAAATTAGCAAAGGTAAGACAATGGAGCAAACAGTCTTTTCAACAAATGGTGTTTATAAAACTATACCACTTTGCAAAAAAGAAAAAAAAAAAACCTGAATCTAGACATTACACAACTAGAAAAATTACTCACAATGGATAATAGATCTAAATATAAACCACAGTAATATAAAGTTCCTAGAAGACAACATATAAGAAAATATTGGTGACTTTAGATTTAATGATAACATTTTAGATATGACATCAAAGGCATGATCCATTTAATAAAGAGTTAATAGGCTGTACTTCATTAAAATTAAAAAACGTCTGCTCTGTGGAAGACACCATCAAAGGAATGAGAAAAGATTACACACACTGGGAACAAATGTTTGCAAAACATACATCTGATAAAGGACTATCACCCAAAGTATACTAGGAACCTTAAAATTTAACACTAAGAGAATGCACAACCTGATTTAAAAAGGTAAAATACCTAAACAGACATGCCACCAAAGAAGATGGCAAGAAAGTGCCTAAAAACATGCTTAATAGTAGGTCATTAAGAGGTTGTCAATTAAAACAACAATCAGGTACCACATCAAATGTATTCAAATGGAAAGATCCCAAATTCTAACAGTATCAAATGCTGGTGAGGATGTCAAACAATAGGAAATCTCATTCGTTGCTGTGAATGGAAAATGGGTTAGCCACTTTGGGGAAATTTGGAAATTTCTTACAAAAGTAAACATATTTTTACTATATGATCCAGAAATAGAATCCCTTTTTTATTTACCTAAAAAAAGTTTAAAACTGTGTTCACATAAAAACCTGCACATGGATATTTAGAGCAGTTTTATTTATAATTACCAAAACCTGGAAGCAACCAAGCTATCCTTCAATAAGGGTAGACAGAGAATTGTGTTGCATCCAGAGACTGGAATATTATTCCATGCTAAAGATAAATAAGCTATAAAGCCATGAAAAGACATGAAGAATCTTCAAGTGCATATTACTAAGTAAAAGAAGACAATCTGAAAAAAGTCTACATTCTACATGATTCCAGCTATATAATATTCTGGAAAAGTCAAATCTATGGAGAAAGTATAAAGATCAGTGGGATTTGGAGGAAGGAAGGGATAAATAGGCAAAGCACAGATGCTTTTAGGACAATAAAACTATTCTGTATGATACTATCATGATGGATACATGACACTATTAAATGTGCCCAAACACATAGAATTTACAACACCAAAAATAACTCCAATGTAAACTAGGAACTCTGGGTGTCAAAGTGGGTTCATCAACTGAAACAAATGTAGCACCCTAGTGGAGAATGTAGATAGTAGGGAGGCTCTGAATATGTTGTTGGAGACAGTGGATGTGGGAAATCTATTTACTTTCTATTCAACTTTGCTGTGAAACTAAAAATTGCTCTAAAAAAGAAAATCTTTAAAAATCAGTTCAGCATATCTGGGTGGGTCTATTTGGTGTCTCCTGGTGGCGGAAAGGTGATTATCAGGTTGTGGGATGTACATCTCCAGATGATTATGCTAGCTCACTCCAGTGTCTCTCTGTGGGGAGGGAAGTCTCAGGCTCACTGAGGCAAAGAGGCTTCCCTGGTTCAGCACTTGGGATGGCATCCTCCTATCTAAAGGAATGAAGGACATTAGCAGAGTACTAGTGTCCCCCTCCAGCCACTCCACTCTCTGGGTGGGAAGGGAAGTGAAGGACCTGCAATCCCTAGCCACCCACTGATCCCCCTGTTAATGGTGCTGTTGAAGAGGCTTCATTTCCTCCAGGGGAGAAGGAGTCCATATGGAATGCCATCTGCTACAGGTTGAGAGTCAAGAACCCCCCTGGTCTGGCCTCTTTTGCCACTGGTTGGGGGAACTATACACATTCTGCTGAGTGCTTTTCTACAAGTTCAGGTTCTCAAACTTGTTTGCTTTTCTCATACTACCTTTCCTACTTTGGTTATTTTCAGGGTTTGTACTTGTGCTTATTGGGAAAGAAACCATTCTATGCCATCCTACTGGGACCAAAACCTTAAATATCTAAATTTTGAGCCTATAGATGTAAGGTAGATATTAAAGAAACCTGCTTTATATGATCACTGGCACATTCTTTATAATGTGCTATTTGAAAAACACACATGCCAATTTCCTTTGTGATTCCAGACATTCTTTGGCTCCTATTTTATTCATCTAGGAAATTAAGTCCAATAAATAAAAGGAATGAAAATATAACTGTTGTGGGTTTAATGAGATATGTTGGATTATTTCTCTTGTCCAAAGTAGTCGTCAGAATCAACATTGCTTTATTTGCTTAAAAAGCTTCTATGTGTCAGGGGTGAGTGAAGGACTTGAGTTTTTTTGGGAGGGTGGAATGGAGAAGGCAGACAGAGCAATGATGGTGGGGGAAGATCAAGAGTTTCCCCAACACAACATCAACAGTGCCTCCCAGGAATATGCCCAAATAGGACCCTTGGGCACCCCTGTATTTGAAATCAGACAGGAGCCTGAAGCCTTAATTAAGGAGAGAAGCCCTCAACTTTGATGCTAAAGGGCACATGAAAGCAGGACACGGATACAGATCTTGTATTTGGTCCTTCTAGTTTAAAATAACAGTAAAAGTCTATTTATTTTTAATGAGCATTTGCTAAGTTTATAACAAAATGATGCCCATAGTGCTCATCTTCACATATTTTATATTTTAAATTAGTTTTATGTAAGCTTTTTTTTTAAAATAAAATCTTTAATTGGGAAGAACAAGACACATAAACAAACATACATTAATAATAACTAGATTGCATAATGAGTTATTATACAGTGACCCCATCAAAACCACCACCAGGTCTGAAAGCTCTGGAAACTCTTGTATCCCTCCCTAACTCCTGAAGGACCCCATGTAGGGTCAAGGGTCCTGCTATTCCGTATAATTCTCACATACAAGTATGCATTTAAACATTCCATTTTATTTAGCTCATCTATGAACTTTATATAAATGAAGTCGTACAGCATGTGTTATTTTGTGCCATTTTTGGGGGGCTAAATATTTCCCTATGTATCCATATTGCTTTAACTGATCATCTAAATCTAGCACTTAGATAAAAAAGGTCATGCCCACAAAGAAAAAGACTAGATCTGGGCAAAGGTGCGTTCGGGAGAATGGCAGCACTCATATAATTGTGCTAAAGATGTGATCCAAGGGAATAAAACTTAGAAAAACTTAAATACATGAAAAAAATAATTTTATGAATCACCACTTGGGAGGCACCCACCAGAGTCAGACCTCATTTTTTCTAACTCTGTAGTGACTTGGTAGGATAGTCCCATTATCCACAAATTTTAGGGAAGAGGATGGAGGGCTATAGAAGCCAGGTCACTGGCTCAAGTCCCCACCCACGTGGGCACTGCAAAGACAAGTTCTTATCCACATAAACTATCATAAAGGCTATCCTTCAAGAACCAAAAAGCATGATAAAGGTGGTTTTGTTGCCAGAGGTCAACGGTAAAATGATGATCGATGATAAACAGAAACCAGAACTCGGCTCCTGTGTTAATTCAGTCTTTCCTGCCAAACTAAATCATTTTAGAGAGAAAAGGCAAAACAAATACTGTTAAGAGGAAAACAAGGCCCAAGGAGATCAGATGAGAAAATTTGACTCGCTCCAATGCTTTCTTCAATGGAGTCTGAACCTCTTGTCCAAAGCAACTTGTACAACAAAATGGATACACTGTCACATTCGTGCTGAATTCAGGAGTGATCAGGATCCCCTGTGGGTCACTGTTGGAGCCTGGGGAGTGGAGAAAGGATAAGAAAACCAATACTGAGAGGAGAAAGGTGGGAAGTGAGTTTCCAGTATAACTACAGCCTCTATAACTTTCTATAGAAATTAAATGAGCTGGGCGTGGTGGTGCATGCCTGTAATCCCAGTGGCTTGGAAGGCTGAGGGAGGAGGACCACAAGTTCAAAGCCAGCTCAGCAATTTAGGGAAGCCCTAAGCGACTTATCAAGACCCTGTTTTAAAAAAAAATCAAAAAAGGGCTGGAGATGGGCACCCCTGGGTTCAAAAAGAGAGAGAAAGAGAGACATTTGAATAAGAGTTCAGAAATGACCTCTGACCTCTGAATGCTGCTTAGGAAGAAATGATGACCACTTGACCACAGATGTTATCATGGCTTTACTATGAATAAACTGTTATGAAGAGACTAACCTGACCTCCTTTTTTGCCGCTGTTGCTGGCTGGTAAATCAGGGGTGTGTAGCAAACATGTCTGGATTTCAACAGTGTGACCAGGAGTCTCATGTTATCTGTTTGGAAAGATGGTGAGATGTGAGTTGAAGAATGTGGGAGCCAAACAGTGATAAATAAGATCAAGGTCACTGTGAAGGGCAGTTTCAAGTGTGATCTCCGGGCCGTTCTCTGCTCTGACCCCGCACTGCACTTTCTTAAAAACCAGAGAAAGGGCTAGAAGAAAAACATATCAAACTGTTAGCTGATTAGAAGCTGGATTTTGGTATAGTAAAACAAAGATACCAGAAATCTTCAAAAATCTGGAATGATGGACTTTTTATTTTTTAATTAAAGCTCAGTAGAGATTGTACAACACTTAGCATTTGGTTAAAAGTAAACAGAAAACAGATAACAGTTTTGTAAATAAGTTAATTGGAATGCAAGGACCAATTTAGATCTAAAGTAAAAATACAGAGATGGTTGAGTAGAAATTAAATGTTAATCAGCTTAGTTCATGTACTTCTTTCTTGGATAAGTCTAAGTCATATTTACCATTAAGAATTGATTCAGGAGCTGGGGTTGTGGTTCAGTGGTAGAGCACTCACTTAGCACATGCAAGACCCTGAGTTTGATCCTCAGCACCACATAAAAATACATAAATAAAATAAAGGTTAAAAAATAAAGAATGGATTCAGAATGCTTTTTTATTTTGTAAAACATTTCATGTTCTCCTGTTTGTAGTCTACTGGTCCTTTGCATTCTCACAAGACACCATCTCCAGTTGTAACATTGTAACCATATCCTACATATTCTTCCTAATGGGTTATGGATTTCCAAACATCGTATGAAGCGACAACTTCAAAACTGTCCTTGGATTGAGGTCTTGATTCCCATTTTGTAACTCTCTGTGCTCTCAGGAAAGTAGCTGCTCAACAAATAGTCTTTAAATTAGTGCTACTGTATAACAAAAGAAAAAATGTGACATTGGGCCAAATTGATAGAGATACAGTATCCACATATGGGATATTACTGTGAGTTGGGATTGGGGCACTGAACAGTGAAGGTAGTTCTCGGTTAGATATCATTGTGTAAACTGAAAATTGTGAGAGGAACAGCAGAAAGGACCCGAAGATTTGTCTGTTTTCTTGTTGCTGCTTTGTTTTGGATGGACAGTAGAAGACTTGAGAGCAGAGAAAAGTGAGGTGTAATATGATTTCCATGTGAACCAGTTGGAGGACTTTCATTTGTTGTGCCCTAATGGGAAAACCAAGTGAAAAACATATACACATAGATTTAAGTCTGACAAGGAAGAACTATCTAACAACTAGGAATGGACCAATGATAGAACATGGTGTCTCAGTAAACCATCATTCCGTTCTAGTGAAGATCTTCAAATAATTAGAATAACATACACAGTTGGCACTATCAATTAGACTAGGGCTTATTGTAAAACAAAGTCATATGACAGGCTTCCCCATAATCAACATCCCTCATAGAGCAATACAGATGTTTTAATATATGAACCTACAGCGATACTTCATTAGCACCCAAAGTCTGTAAATTATACACTGCACTTAATGCTATGCATTCTACATATTTTGACAAATGTTAAAGAAGTCTGTAGCTATAGTATTTTTTTTCTTTGAATGCAATATCTGCATTTTCTTAGAATGCATAGCACTAAGTCCAGTGTAAATTACAGACTTTGGATGCTAACAAAGTCCCAACATCATTTGATGGAAAAGAAGCTTTTTATTCCATTATATTGTGTTTGTTCCTTTATCAAAGATCAGTTGGAACATTTATGTAGATCTATTTCTGGGCTCTCTAATATACTTTACATTTGTTTTCTAAACTTATTTTACTACCTACAGCTTCCAAGCTGATGCTGAAAATTCCTGGCAGCTGAAAAACACTGCCTCAGCCAAGTAATCAATGTAAATAAACATCCATAGTCATGCATCATGTTGATAGAACGTATCCTTGATATGATATAATAAAACATCAGTTTACCTCCCTGAATTTTCTCCCAGTATCTGTCTAATCATGAGGAAAATATCAGACAACTGCCAGTTGAGCAGTATCATACAAAACTAATATCTGACCATTAGTACTGAAAATTGTCCATGTCATAAAAAATAAAGGATGTCAGTGAACGTGTCTGACTGTCTGGAATACAAAAAGGACATTAGGTAAAAATTAAGGAAATCTGAATCTACTATGACTTCAGTTTATCAACAATGGTTCATTAGTTTGTGACAAATGAACTAGATATAAGATGCCAATAATGAAGAAAATTATGTTAGTTTGAGAGGATATATTGAAACTCTTGGTACCATTTGCTCAAGTTCTTTGAAATATAAAACTATTCTAAGAAAGAGTCTATTAATTAAAAATAAAAAGGTCAGATCCCTGAGATAATGGAACTGCTCAGTATCTTATCTATAGTGGTAAATACATGAAACTATAATGTGATAAAATTAAACAGGGCTAAATACACACACAACATACTCATGCACACAGGTCAGTATACTTAAAAGTAGAGAAATCGGAACAGAATGTGGATCATACCAATATCAAAATTTTGGTTGTAATATCACAAAACTATGGCTTTAAATTTTTTTGACCAAATATTATTTGCTGTGTATATTCTGTTGGTATAGAATATGATAAGATGAAATGCCTTGAATCTACATAGAAACAAAAAATATTAATGGAATTATTGCAATATAAAGAAACTACTTCCAATGTAAATATACTTTTTTATTTCTTTTCTTGTCATATTGAACTAGCTAGGAGTTTCAATATGATGCTGAAAAATAGTGGTGACTATTTCATATTCTTTTTCTATTCCAGGATCTTATCAGGGAACCATGTTACATTTAGTAGTCATATCTCCTTAGGCTCCCTAGGACTGTGATAATTTCTCAGACTTCCTTTATTTTTGATGAAATTGACAATTGTGAGTACTAATGGTGAGATATTCTTTACGTAGGATGCTGCTATATTTTCCTTAAATGGTCCAATTTAAGGAAATTGGGTTAAGGAACAGGACTGCATAGGAAGCTAGAATCATCTCACTAAAAGTTTGCATATTTTAAAAAGCAGTTTTCCTAAGGGCATGATTCCAGGAACAGAAAGGAAGAAAGAACTTTGAGCAAATTGGTGTTCTGCACTCAGTTTTATATGAACCAAGGAACATTCAAAACAGAAAATGATAGAACAAGTTCTAACATAGAGCAATAATAGCACGAAGAGTAGTGATATGAATAAAAAGCAAAAGTGTAAAGGCAAAAAAAAAAAAAGGAAACAGATGTAAAAAGAAAAAAAATAATGCTTCTGTGGATAACCAATTGTGAGTATTTTTTGGAAGTTGAAATATCCCCTTAGAAGCATCCGTGTTCCAGGTGGGAGCTGTATTTTCCTTGGAAGCAGATTTTTTTATTTGTAACTATTTCGTTGATATTTCTGATCTTACACAGATACAAGGAATTTCATCTAATCATCAGGAACACTAACAGAAGACGCTCAACAAACAATGTTGGAGCAAACCACTGGAGAAATAATCATGAAATGTTTAAATACGTATCTCAAAAATTATTTGGTTGATTTCACAGTGGACATCTTAAAAATTATGACTAAAGCATTAAATCTCTTGTGGGACACAGACTTCGGCTTCCTCGATAAGCAAAATCAAGTTTCTGTGCCAGTGAAACAGCCAAAGAGTAATAAGATCACCAGCCCCGCCTCCCTTATGATCCATCTGGTATACCCAGACTATCTAGAAAGATAGTGCTGCCATCAAGGATGACCATGGTAGCCGTGGAAAGCACAGGTTGCAGGTTCACATCATCAGGAGGACGACAGAAAGAGTAGTACTCCTATAGTGGCAAGTATCAGACCTACCCTTAGGCTTCCTCTCCCGGAAAGCATCAACAAGATTTATGTCACATAAAAGTTCGGATCAATAACCTGGAAAAGTGAGCCTCTGGACTTCTGTAGCACTTTGCCTCTGTGTCTGGGCTTTTCTCCTCCACCTTTTTTTTTTCCTGCACCTGTATCCATATTGACACAGCATCTGCTCTGATCACATGATCCAGGTACAGGCTCATCAAGTTGAACAGATTGTATCTTCTCATCTGGCCTGGCATTTGTCTGTCATGCTGTGGCCGGGAACGTGATACCTATTTGACGAAAAACAGCCCTCACATATGTCGGGAGGAGGGAGGCCCTTTGTTCCACCAGGGTGCCCCTGCTGTTTGGAGTTCTCCAAAGGTTCAGAGATTCAGGCCACTATCTCACTGGCCCCTTCAAGACAAATGGTCAGATCACGAGACAGCAGGTGCTGCTCAGCTCAACATTTGTGTCTCACTGTTCACACACACACCTCTGCCTGTCACGTTGCCAAGTCAATCAAGGAGGCTGAGGAGTCCTGAGCACACCCACGTGTGTGCCTGTGTGTGCACATGCCCTGTGGTTTGGAGTGTGTGAGTGTATGCTCAGCTGATGTTTTCCATTTTGTCTGAATCCTTATCCTGAGATTTCTTGGCATTTTGGATGAGGTGGCCATTAATTAGCTCAGAGCAATGGCTATAATAAAGGACTGTGAAAGTCTTCACAGATGTGAAGTTTCTGAGTGTAGGAGAGATGGAACAAAAATTCTGTAGCCCAGAAGTGTACCAAACAATTGACTTTTTCCCTCTGAACAAATTTTCGTAGTGCTCAGGACTCTTAGGACAAGAAGAGTTGAGAAATTGTCAGAAAATTCTACTTATAACAAATACCCAAATGCATAAATTTATCTAAAAAAATGCTGTCATGTTTTTTAAAAGACACCATAATCATTATTGTCTCCTGATGGACTGGCTGTATCTGATGGACATATTCATGTTTTAAGGCCACCAAACAAAGTTAGGATGAGCTGACTGCACCCTCCTCATGTGAAGGTTTTTCTTTATCAACCATCCTTCTGAGAAACACCTGTTGACCATGCCACCCTAATGAATTAGTTCTTTGAATTTTAAAAGTCCTTATATTTGCATCAGTCACTACTGACACCTAACAATGACTGCCAAACTCTAGTCCGACTGAAGACTATTAATCCAAGGCTCCTTATTAGCAGACTGCAAGATCTAAAATTCAATTTTTTAAAAGAGTGATTGCGGAAATTTATCATTAAATTTGGTTTGATTTTTTTCAGTGTTTATTGAATTTAATAGGGAGTTCCAAGCCTTGTTGTCCTTCCTTAAGAACAAGAGTACACAGTGACTGTATTGGAGTTTTTCTTTAAGTTGTTAGACTATTTTCATAACATATTGGCTGAGAAGGTCCCTTCCTGCTTTCTGTAGTGTCCCCATGTTTGAGGACTGGCAAGTCCCTGGAAGAGGTATGACTCCAATGACCCCAGCTTAGACCACTGAGGATGGAGAGAATGCAGAGATCCTAGTAGTGACTTGGAATGTGAGCAAGGTCATCACTGTAGTATCTTCAACTCTAAGACTCTATCGTCCTAAAATTAAGTGAACACTAGATGGGAAGAGTGGTCCATGCTTCAAGGACTTCTCCATTGTTTGGTGCCCTGAATACCATATGGATGATGATTGCAGCCTCCCTATTTTTCTATAATGCAGAACAAGAAAGTCTTTTTTATCTCTCTCTCTTTCCACATTTTTTAATTGGTGCATCATAGTTGTACATAATGATGATATTTGTTATTACATATCTGTATATGCACACAATATAACAAAATTATTTGGCCAATATCACTCTGCAGTAATTCTCCCCTCCCTCCTTACCTCCCACCTGGTACCTTTCCTCTACTGATAACCCTTTCATTTTCATGAGATCCTCACTCCCCCACCTTTCTTTTCCTTGTTCCTCTCTAGCTTCTGAAAATGAAAAAATATATAACATTTGACCATCTGTGTTTGTCTTATTTTGCTTAACATAACTGTCTCTAGTCCCATCTATTTTTCTGCAAAAGATGAAACTTCATTTTTCTTATATACTACCTTACTTTACCTTCTCTTTTCTTTTCTTTTTTTTTTTTCTCTCTCTCTCTTTTCCTTCAGTATCATGCATTGAACACAGGGTCACTTAACCACTGAGTTATATCCCAGACCTTTTCTGTTGTTATTTTATTTTGAGACAGGGTCCCACTAAATCCTTATGGACTCTCTAAGTTGCTGAGATTTGTCTCCATCTTGGAATCCTCCTGCCTCATCCTCCCCAATCACTGGGATTAGAGGTGTGTGTCACTGCACCCAGCTACTTTTTCTTTGTCCATTCATCAGTTGATGGACACCTTAGGCTGGCTCCATACTTTGGCTATTGTGAATTATGCTACTGTAAAAATGTACCAGTATAGTGTGATGACTTTAATTCTTTAGGATAAATACCAAGGAGTACTATAGCTGGGTCATATGGTGGTTCCAAGACTAGTCTTTTGAGGAACTCCATAATGATTTCTATAGCGGTTGTACTAACTTACAGTCCCACAAACAGTTTACAAATATTTCTTTTTTCCACATCCTCTAAAGCATTCATTTTTGTTTGCATTCTTGAAGACTGCCAGTCTTACTGATATGAGATGAAATCTCAGGGAAGTTTTGATTTGCATTTCCCTAGTTGCTAATGATGTTGAACATTTTTTTTCATATATTTGTTGGCCATTTGTATTTCTTCTTTTGAGAAGTATCTATTCAGTTCATTAGCCAACTTATTAATTGGGTTATTTGTTTGGCATTAAGTTTCAAGTTCTTTTTGCGTTCTATTCTTTAATCCTCTGTCAGAAGAATAGTTACCAAAGATTTTCTCTCATTCTGTAGGTTCACATTCTTAATTGTTTCTTTTGCTGTTTAGAAGCTTTTTAATTTGATGCCAGGACATTGATTAAATCTTGTCATTATACCATGAGCTTTAGGGATCCTATTGAGAAAGTTATTGCCTGTACCTTTTTGCTGATGTGTTAAACCTGTGTTTTCTTCTAAGAGTTGCATCATTTCTGATCTAATTATTAGGTCCTTGATCCATTTTGAGTTGATTTTTGTGCAAGGTGAGGGAACAGTCTTGACCTCTGAATCCTGACCCAAGTCCCCTCCTCCAGCCTGAAGGAAGGCATCATTATGCAGCCACCTGCCACTTTTGACCCTATCTATGAGTACTTTGCAGTTCGTTTGCCCTGGAGCTGCTCTTTCCATAATTAAAGCATGTTTTCATAGGGTCAGTTTCTGGAGAGATTGGAACTTGAACCAACAATTCAACCCTCATTTATTGCATTCTTTTTAATGTTCCAGCCACTGTGTTCAGCACAACATAGTATGAAAGATAAACTAACCGGGGCTCCTACCCTCAAATACCTCAGACAGTGGGGGCAACAAGTATAAGAAACTGTAATCAGGAGAAAACCAGGTGCCATGCAGAATGCAGAATGAATGAATACAAGACCCATTAACTGAAGGGGACGGGGAGAGTTTTGTGAAGTAGATAGGTGGCCTTTGAAAAATGGTAAGATTCCAACAATCAGGGAAAGGGGAGAAAGACTGGCCAATAACTAGAAAGAAAGTCGTGGGTGAAATGAATGAAGTCAGTCAAGAAAAAGAGGCAAGGATGCACAGCTGTGGCCCGAGTTGGCACAGAGTAAATTGAACCATGGGTGGACTGCAAGTGAAGGTGCAGGAGGGTGGAGATGGACCTGGGGAACCTGGGCCCCCACGGGGACTGGTGTGGACTGCACTCCTTAGACAATGAAAAGTCACAGGCACAGGGAGATTCACAAGGGAGGGCCTTGCTGAGAGCACTCCCAGGGGATGTGAAAAACAGGCTTGGCAGGGGAGGAGACACTGAACCAAGAATATTTGGCCACTGGGGCTGTTCCATTTCTGCGCAGCTCACTTACCTGCTTTCTCCTGCATCCCCTCTGGCCCTCTAACCAGGCTTCTAACCCATACCACTCTCCCTGAAGTAGGACATTAATCTTGCCTGAAGATATTTACTTTAAATAACAGACTTATTATGTTTATTGGTGCATTATAAATATATATCATATTGGAATTCATTATGCCATATTCACACATGTGCACAACATAATTCCATCAATCTCGTTCCCCAGTTCCTTCTCTTTCCCTCCCCTTATCCACTTGCTCTAGTGATCTCCCTATTATTATTATTTATTTTAAAGAGTGTATTATAGGAGTCATTGTGGTATATTCCTACATGGATGTAGCATAATCTGGCCGACTTCATTCCCTTCCCTTTTCCCTCTTTCTCTATCCCTTTCCTCTACTGTATTGGTCTCCCTTTTATTTACATGAGATATCCTTTTATATTCCTTTACCTTTCCTTCCCCCCTCCAATCTCCTTAGCTTCTACCTGTAAGATAAATCATAAAACATCTGACTCTTGACTTTTTGAGTCTGGTTTATTTCACTTAGCATGATGTTCTCCAGTTCTATCCATTTACCAGCAAATGACATAATTTCATTCTTTATCGCTGAGTAAAACTCCACTATGTATATTTATCATATTTTCTTTATCCATACATCTGACAACAGACACCTAGACTGGCTCATAATTTGTTTTTTTGTGAATTGTGCTGCTATAAACATTGATCTGCATATAAAAGTGTAGTGTGCTGATTTTTGTTCTTCCAACAAGGAACTAAAATCCAGAATATATAAAAAGCTTGAAAAGCTTAATATAAAAAAAATCCCTTCAATCGACACATGAACAAATGAGCTAAACAGACATCTCCCAAACTAATAAATACAAATGATCAATGAATATTTTTTTAAAAAAATTATCATCCTTAGCAATCAGGAAAATGCAAATCAAAATTATACTGAGATTTCATCTCACTTCAGGTAGAATCACAATCATCAAGAATGCAAAGAGCAATAATTGTTGGTGAGAACTGGGGGGAAAAGGTATTGTTGGTGGGACTGCAAATTAGTATAAGGACCCTTTTGGGAAGCAATATGGAGATTCCTCAAAAGACTAGGAATGGAATTACCATATGACCCTGCTATCCGACTCCTTGGTTTTTATCTAAATGGCAGACTCTTAGAGACTGAAAAGTCCTCAAGATCCAGAAACATGACTCGGCAGCAGGAAGACAGCAGCTGGGCTGCAGTGGTGGGTGGCTCCACTTCAGGCATGACCGGAAGGGGCTTGGAGGACTTGGAGGAGAAGGAAGAGGAGAATAAGCACAAGATGCTTCCTACTCTGCACTCACTCCTCCCCAGGGAAGCCCCAAAGCACTGGAACTGGCCTCAGGACACAGTCCAGGCACCAACTTTTAAATCCCCTGATTAGTCATATCCTCTTCTCAGGCTTCAGTTCTGGAAGGCGGCTTCCAGAGCAGCCACGCAGGCCCATTCCACTCCCGTGAGCTTGTTCCTCTGCCCAGCACAGCAGGATGACTAAAGGACCCGTCTGCCCTAGCCTCAGCCACACCCGCCACACGGCTCCTTCCTTCCTTTCTTCCAGAGAGACACAAAGGCTCTCTGTATCCCAGGTCCTTTGCTCACATTGTTCCTTTTTAATTGCATTGTCTAAAGAGTCATCTAATTTTTGACCAGTGTCTATAACAAAAATGAAAGAAGGAAAAGGGTTGCCAACGACCAGAACTCAGAGCCAAATTCTTGGTCAGTATATTCTTCCTCAAACCATGAGAAAATGGAAAATGCTTTCAAAAATTCCTGTGGTCAGCTCCAGTGACCAGGGATTTAGGTACATCTTATTTTTCTGATGACAGAGTACAAAGTGACCAGCCAAGGACCCAGGGGGCACACGGATACTCAAATCTGTCTTCTCACAAAAGCTCAGGGGAACAAGCTTCTGATTTTCTTCTTTTTTTTAAGTGAAGAGAAATACACACAAGAAAAAGGAAAAAGTATTTATTCTTTCTACTGGCAAATGGAACCTCTTGGCTTCTTATTTTCCAGCCACAGTGTCTGTGTCAGGCTCCCTAAGGATCTGGGTCTGCCCACCCCTGGTCCTAAAGGAGTCCTATTACAAGAAGACAGGCTTCTCCTGCAGACCCCTGCATCATCAGAGAGAAAAATGGTCCCCTTCCCACTTGGGCTGTAGACAGCAAGAGCTGAAAAGGATGGGGGAGGGAGTATGATTCATTCCTAGCAGAAAAGTGACTCAAAAAGGAAATCGCCTAGTGCGTGGGGATGACACAGTTCACTGTAACCTGCTGTGACCAGGCCTGTCTGTCAGGCAGGCAGCTGTCTACCTTCGCCTCCTTGGACAGGAGTCAAGCAGACATGCCGGGCACACTCCGGGCTGCATCCACCACAGGGTGATTCACAGACGTTTCCTTGCTGAGCCTCCCCCATGACCACTCCCAGCCTCGGTGCCCTGGTGCTCCATACAAGAGCACAGCAACACTGGAAGGCAAAAAGAAACAATCCCCATGCAAAGACCTGACCCTTTGGGGCACAGGAAGGAGAGCCAGCAAAAGGGAGGGAGAGAGCCACATGTACTCAGAATTCCTAGAGTCTATGTTTTAACTTAGCCACAGTAAATGTTTCCTGTTTTACACTCTTGGCTCCAAATCACTTGCAAAAAAAGAATTGCACTTTTATTTTGCAGTTTGTTTCCCTTCCTTCCTTTGTTCCTTCCTTCTTTCCTTTTTAATTTTTTTCCCTAAGATGAAGGGTCCTTTGCACCTTAAACCTTAAAAGGGACCAGGTAAATGAGTAAAACAAGGTGGTACCTGAACAATTTTGACCCTGCAAATTAAAGGTTCAGCCAGGCACAGTGGCACACACCTGTAGTCCCAGAGACTAGGGAGGCTGCAGCAGGAGAATCTCAAGTCTAAGGCCAGCCTGGACAACTTAGGGAGACCCTCAATATTAAAATAATAATAATAATAATAATAATAATAATAATGGCTGGGAATAAAGCTCGGCGGTAGAGCTCCAATCATCAGTACTGCAAAATAAATAGGTAGGTACATAGATGATACTTTATAGATATATAAGTAGGCTAATAATAAAAGATGAATGTTAGGCTGAAGTATATGAAATTGCTATTGTGGTAATCATAAATGAGTGATAAATCATAAAAATCATCATTGTATAGGGTTCAGTCTAACAGACACCATGAAAGGGAAGTAGTCAAAGCTTCTTCAAAAATTATTTGCTTTTCAATGAAACTTCATTGGTATCTCATGAGTTTCTGCGTTAAATTGTCACAGGGGCTTGCCAACCTTTCTTCCTTGGTCAGTCCTAACCAACTGTTTCCTGCAGTGCCCAGGTATGGTGGAAGATCTTCTCCATCGTTTTGTGAACCCACACCATGACGATCCCATGGCTATGTAGGAAGATGGTGTTGACTTTTGGGGAAACCAGAGTCATGGAACTGGCAGAGAGTCTGTCACTACTACTGTCACCAGAGGAGCCCTGAAACTGGCCCCACATCTCATAAGAATGGCCACACCATCTCTCACCTACTGGCATACTTCAGGTGAAGCAGGTCATTTTCTTGCTAAGTCTAGTCAGTCATTCCTGAGACCCCTGGATCAGAATGGTGGGAACTAACCCCCCTGGGAAAGGGGAAGCCATGCCGTTTTCCCAGGTAAAAATGACATCATGTGGTAAATACCTCCACTTTCTCTAAAGGATGTGAGAAAAGAACCTATCCCTCCACCTACACCTTTTTGTAACCCAGAATGAAACACCAGAGCTCTTTTAAAAAAGTAAGTTGTACTGGTCTTTCAGTTATTACAGCTTACCTTCCTCCCGCCTTCCTTCCTTCCTTTCTTTCTTCCTTCCTTCCTTCCTTCCTTTCTTTCTTTCTTTCTTTCTTTCTTTCTTTCTTTCTTTCTTCTTTCTTCTCTCCCTTCCCTTTTCCCTCAACTTTCTCTCCTCCCTGTCTCCTTTTCTTCCTTTTTTACTTTCCATCAGTGAACATTTGTTGAATATTTACACTATACAAGGTCCTATGCTTTTCCAACAGAATAATAGTCTTATACTATCACAAGAAGCTTAGATCCTGCAAAGAGAGAATGAATTCCCCTCTACATGTCGCTCAGAGCTGCTTGTGCTATGTGCGTACAAAGGGAAGAACAATCATCTGTGCCTGAGAAGAGCAGTGGGTAAGGACAGAGCACATAGACAGTTCTCAGCCCACACAGAGTGAGTGCCCAGTAAAGATCATTTCAGTAAGTGAAGGAGTGAACTGGGTCTGATGTGAATGGGGAAAGGCTTGAGAATTTCCTATGAGTACGCACTGTTCTAGGTACTAAGCATAAAATAGTGAGTGAAACACATTGCTGCCTTCAGATTGAGTATGACAAACTTGATATCGTACTTGGAAAAATTATATATATATATATATATATATATATATATATATATACACATAATTATATATAAATTATATATATATGTTTTTTGTTTGTTTTTTAGAGAAAGCTGGATAAGAAATCCTGACAACCGGAAACAGCTTGGGAACATGAAGTCCACAGAATATACACATTCGATAGGAAAACAATAAAAGTTGAAAAGTTTGGGAATCTAATGCAGTTTAAAGAAATAAAAATGAGAAATGATACTGTCCTTGAAACTTCTTTTGATCTTATTACAACCATTATCAACATTTCCAGATCTCTCAGTCATCACCGAAATAGGAAGCAGAAAATAAAGGAAATCAACCTGACATTTCAATTTGTCTCCCCTTCTGACAATTTACCTCTAACCTGCAACTCATAAATAGAGTAGACAATGGAAATGGGTCCTTGGGGGCTTGTAGCAGCAACTGGCTAGAAAGGGCCCTGTCCTGGAGAAGGATCTTTCCAGGTGACACACCCACCTGTCCTTGGGGCTTTGTTTACTCATTCTATTTCCTGTCCCAATGCCTGAAATATCTAGCCCCTCCAATTCCTAGTAGACATTTTAAAGAACAAACTTAGCAAATCCAGACTTCTAATACTGCATTGTTTTGTTTTATTGAGGCAAAATAAATAGCGAAATGCAAAAACTATAAATATACAATTTGAAGTTTTGATAAATGAACATACCTGAAAAATAACTGTTCCAATCAAGATGCCAAATGTTATCAACATCACAGAGAAATCTAGTTGATATCATTCAGGAAGAGGCAACCGCTTTTCTGATCTGTACACCAAAGATTACTTTTGCCTATCCTCCAACTTCTTATAAGTAGAATTATAAAGTATATATTATTTAGGGTCTAACTTCTCTTCCTTAGCATAATGTGTTTGAAACTCATCTATGATGTCTCATTTATGATTTTTTAATTTTTAATAGTTCATTTTATGATGAATAATTTTTAATCATTATCTTTTTTAAGGATATTTGGTTGGTTCCCACTTTTTTTGCTCTTATGAAAAACATCTTTATGGAAAGATGCCATAAATATTCTTATTCTTGTCTTTTAAAGTTTTCATTTACCTTGGGTAAATAAAATGGCTGAGTCCTGAAGAAACTACGTTATCTTTATAAGCAACTGTTGGATTGTTTTCTGAAGTGGTTGTACCATTTTATATTCCCTCCAGCAACGTTTAAGAGTTCCAGTTACTAAACATCCTTGACAACATCTGGTACTAACAGACTTTCTAATTTTAAGTTTGTTAATGGCTATAGAAGTGTATCTCCTTGTAATTTTGTTACATTTCTCTATGATTTTGAACGTTTTCATATTATTTGTTGAACATTCCTATCTTCTTTAGTGAAATGTCTGTTCAAGGTATTTTGCACATTTTTAATGATTATTTTTCATATACATAATGTGACTATCCTGATAAAAATCCTTGCTGAAAAACACCTTATACATATTTTTCCAGTCCATGGTATGCAGTTGTATTTTTTCGATTGTCTCTTTTGATAAGAAGTTTTAATTTTTATGAATCCATATTTATTATCTTTTTTCTTAACACTTAGAACTTGTTCTAACCTAAGAAAACTCTGCCTACTTCTGTAGACTCTTAGTTTTTATAGTTAAGTCAATAATACAAGTAATTTTTCTGTGTTTGTAAATGATAAAGGTTGAGAGTCATTTTTTCCACATTTTCATGCAGCTGAACAGATGTTCAGCACTTTCTGATGACAAGACTTTCATCTCCCAGTTGAATGGCCTAGTATGTTACAAATATTTTTTTATCCTAAATGGACGTTGAAGTTTATTGAGTGATTTTTCTCTATCTACAGCCATGATTAGTTAATATTCTTCATTTATTCTGTTACAACAGTAAATTACACCTTTTGGTACTTTAAACTGGTTTTGCATTTCTAGGATAAACCCTACTTGGTCATGACATACTTTCCTGTTTGTGTATTACTGGGTTCATTTTTCTAATATTTTGTTTAGAATTATTGTATTTATATTTTTGAGAGACATTGATCTGTAATTTTCTTTTCTTTATATTAGTAGAAATAGAACTCTCAATAGCACACATTGGGCTTTTTAAAAATTAGAATTTAAAAAATTTTAGCAAAAAAATACTTTAATTAAGTTACTTAAGAATTTGATGTATTTTTTTTCCTCATGTAACATAAATTTCATATTGCCAAATGCTTCAGTTATCAATAAGAGAAAGAATTCGATTATTTTTGTGTGTGTGAGAGGGAGAACAAGAAACATTACTGGGTCACAAGAATATTTTTCCAAGACATACGCTATGAGTGTTCATTTGGTCACAGTCACTAAAAAGAAAAGTAAATAGAAGTCACTTCATAAGCCACTAAGAAGTGTCTATTTTTCCTGTAGACTAAGTCAATCTTGTAAGTCAGTCTGTGGTCCCCTCCTACCAAATAACACCTTGCTGTCTTCTAAATCTAACAGGCTGTATATGTGGGAATGTGAGATTGTACAAGATGAAGAGGATGAATCAGAAATACTGCCCTCTGGGTCCCCTGGGTTTTCTCCCTGGGTCTCCCCCAACATAAGCTTATTTATAGGATGAGATGAAGGTACGGCTGATGGCCACAATCCGGTAGCATATTTACTCTGGTTTGAGATGAGGGCCTGAATTTTAAGAACAGACTGTGTTTTGAACTTTTTGTGTAGTATTTATGTGATGTTGCCCATACCTATGTCATGAATATTCAATACCATGGCATGTGGAAGGATGTAGTAAAAACAAGGGATACTCAGAAAGTAGTTTTTCCATCACACAATAAATTATTGCCTAATTTGACTTAGGAAATGAGGAATATTTAAGGGAAATCATATGAACAAAATAGGAGCATAAAGTTCCAACAGGATTTAGGGAGACTTGAAGAAGAAGCTATATACATTTTCAGATGAAGACTGATCCTGATCTTATCGTTGAGCATGGAGGGTCGAAGAAATGCCTGTTCTTTACCTATGCAACAGGCTTTATCCTCACAATCACTCAGCATGGTAGTTATCAATGTTTGCCACTCAGGAAGAAGTTCAGGCCAACAGGTTCTAAATAGGGTTACCAAGGTGTCAATGCTAGGAAGTAAGGGAGTCAGGATTTAAGCAGATGCAGTTGTAAGTTTATCATCTTTCCTCTTTATCACATTTTTTTTTACAATGAGCTCTCAGAAATCAACTAGAGAAACTTAACCATTCGTAGACACTCAAACTCATCAATTGCATTCCTTATGGTGGATAAAGAACTGTGTAGATCCCTCAGCCTGAGCTTGGTTTCAAATACATCATTCAGTAGTGTTGGAGAATCTGGAAAGAGTAGTATAAATATGAAAAACTTTTCAATCTTAATGCTACCCCCAGGTGCTGGACTTGGACCCACACAAAAATTCAACATATAATCTTATCACTAATAAGATGGTTTTCAGAACAGGTACGAATAAAGGGCAGATTTCTGGGGGTCTACTTACCTACTTTGATATGAACGCACACAATTTTATTTTTGTCACAGTACAAAGATGACATTTTTACTATTATTACTTTGTCCAAGGAATGAAGCAACTTAAGGCAATTAATGCTCATCATTAATTGCTCAGGGTGAGCAGAAGCAAGTTGACATCTAACCAGAGAAGAAATAGTTAACAAGGATACTTTCTTCAACAGGCATGAGCAGGCGGCAGGCTATGCATTGAATGGTCTAGCTCTTATTTATTTATTTATTATTAGTTGCTCAAGACAATACAATGATCTTGACATATCATACATTTGATTCAAATAGGGTATGAATTATCATTTTTCCATGTGTACAGATTGCAGGATCACATTGGTTATACAGCCACGTATATACACACAGCAATACTAGTGTCTGTTGTATTCTGCTGCCCTCCCTATAACAAGCTCTCATGGTCTAGCTCTTTTTGAGGATCTGCAACTTCGGGAACATCAGAAGTCATCCGACTGGGCACCAGTCTTACCTTTTCATCGTGGGCATTGCAAATGGTGAAGGACGAGGAGAACAACTGTCAATGAGGATATGGTAACCATGATGGAGGGTTTAAGCATCCCAAGAGGTGGTCTTTAGATAGTGTCAGGAGCTCTACAAGGGACCTGTTTGAGTAGGTTAGAGACAAGAGCTACTATAATTATAATGTTATAATGTTTTTATTCATACATTCATTTTTATGTCAGTGTTTAACACTGTGATTAGAGCTAGAGAGAAAACTAGTAAACAAATCACCCCTGCCTCCATGGGAGGTACTCTTATTCAAGCAATAAAAATCTGTGTATAATAATGAAACCTGATCAGGACTAGAGGGAAGAGCAAAGTGTCCTATGAAAGTATAACAAGAGCTTCTGCATAACCCAGGTGATCTGAAAAGATGACAGATTGAATACAAAGTGTGAGGAAGCAGAAGGTGACAACGTTACTGCTGGTTTTCTGAGAACACTGTGGGTAGACAGCAGACCACACACTGAGATGCAGGGGCCTGACAACAACCAGTCCCAAAGTTTACAAATGAAACGAAAGCAGAGCAAAATGGTCCCTCATTCATTCAGGAAATACTTAATTCATGCGTGGAAGGTCCTAAGCACTTTGCCAGATAAGATTTCAATGTCAGACCTCTTCTAATTCATGTTTTAGATTCCCTTTTCTGCAAAATTTTTAGATTTCAAAAAAGTTGCCCATTTGTAAAAATGACACCAGGAAAGCAGTTACATTGTTCTTTCTAAGTTTCTGTGCATTGAGCCAAATCTCATTAGAGTGCTTTAAAGTATGAGCACAGGAATAGGCTCCTAAAAAAATAGATCCATTTCTTGTTTGCTTGCATTTTAGCTTTCTTTCCTTGGAAGTGTTTTGTACTTTCTGTTTTGCTTTGTTTCACATTAAAAAGAAGCTGTTCGGCACATGTATCACTTAGAGGCTGCTGGCTGTATTTCTTGGGTAATGGAGAGTCTCTATTTTTTTTTTAATTTATTTTTTATTTTTTTTTACCCTATGAGAATTTCTGTGAAATTCCAGACCCTTGAAAATCACTTTAATAAGTGGAATGTTTTTTCTTCCTTCAAATATACCCCTTAGATGTTTATTCTAGCATAAAAGCTTTCCTACGTTATCAAATAAACACTATAGGATAATTTCAATTGAGAATAGAAATGCTTATGCTCCATCTCAACCTCACCAATGATTGTATTTATTCATTCAATAAATACTCCTTAAGTGATCTCTATACTGTGAACCAGTCCCTCTTTGGTAACTTAGCTAAGTGCCTTCCTTTCATTGTCTTCAATTTGCTAATGTGATTAGAAAGATTTTATACTCCATAATCACACCTGTGCAGACATTAACTACATTTTCATTAATATCCATACATATACTGTATAAAGTTTTCAGTACAAGTTTATATAAGAGATTTAAGATATAAGAATAATAATATAACATCTCTTTGGCATGTTATGTAATAAATTGCCTCATGAGACATTACCTCTGAATTAAATCTATAATATTAAAAAAATAAGGGAAAAAGCAAAGTAAATATCAGACCACACTTTATTTTTTCTTGGCATATGTTCAATGGTTTCACAGAATTGAAATGGTTGCAGGACTAATCAACTTGGAGTCCCATGTCTATTGTAGGTGCTGACAGATGCCAGGGGTGAGCCTCAGTTTCTCAGTCATCAACACTGGTTTTGTTTATGTTTATGTCCTTTCTGAAGCTTTGGCCAAGAGGCCAGTCCTATAAGAACCGAGAAGCAGTATTTAACATAACTGGGCATAAACAGCCATGTTATTAAGATCTTTGTACCTGTAGCATAGTGATTGCTGAGTCCCCTTAAAAATACTTGCTGGGGCTGTGTAGTAATGAAAATAGTATTATGAAACAAACAGAATTATACAGGCCCATGATAGGTGACAAACAGATAGAAAAAAGTGACCAAATGGAATAAATTAGCTTCCCTGTTGAATCCCACCATATAACCAGAGCCCTATCTCTATGCAAGTTAATCCATTATTGATGCTCTCCCCATCAGAGCTCTGTGCATGAGCTTTTCTCCATAGCTATTGAAACGATTTTCTTGTCTAGAAAAGTTATGAGAAGATTTGAACAGTTTGGCTTAGTGACTTCAAAAAATGAAGCGTTCAGCAAGGTATAAAGAGCTTTGAGAGACTCCTCATTGCAGTATTTTACTGAAGACAAATATTCAGCTCTGTGTTTTGTAGGCTATTTTATCAGATCTGCAGATTTTCAGATTTTATTTGCAGAAAATAACAGGTTCCAAAAGATAAGCACTCTGCTTTGAGTAGGAGCATAACACGGTGACGTTAGATAAATTTGTATGCTTAACTTTTTTCCCTGAGAGTGTCCATCTGCGACATGTTAGAAATATCCGAGAGACAACAAGCCAAGACTGCAAAAAGTTTATAAAATTTGAGTTAGAAGGAAAATTATAATGCATTGGTTTTTAAAATTAGTCACCAGGCACCATAGGTCTATGGGACTGGAACACAGGCTGCATGCTATATAGGCCGTGCAAACATCATGTCATGACCATTCTAAAGTCACTTTAAAAGGAAAAAAAAGTTCCCTGGAAGTGAGATGACATCAAGGAATGAATATGATGCACTTTCTTTTCTCTTTCCACCCGCTAAAGCAGAAGAGTGACTAAATTTCCTTAAAGCTAGTGAACTATTGTGAATCATTTTGATCAAAAATCATTTTAATTACTCGGGTAGCAAAAAGACCAGAATAATCTTTCAGTTCCATCCATTTTTTTTTAACTTCTGTTAATTCTACTAGGTTCTTGTTCCAAAGTTATGCGCTAACAGTATCTTTCTGGGACAAGAAAAGAGACTAAGAGACTTAGCTTTTTAAATTTTTTTTTTATCTCCATCAAAAAGAAAAACCTATTTGAGAGTATTCATAAATAAGAAAAATGCCTACGGCTATCTTTTGAAAAACAGGATAGCATACTGGCAATAATGAACTTGAACACAGAGCAAGTTTTAACTGTGTGTGTGTGTGTGTGTGTGTGTGTGTGTGTTGCTGAGGATTTAACGCAGGGCACTCTACCAGGGAGCTAAACCCCATCCCCTGCAGACTGCACTTCAATCCAGGGCTCACAGTGTTTGCCTTCGCGGTGGTTTTAACGCTGGATCCTCTCATCAGTGGAGTACACTGTTTTACTTAAGACAATCCACACCAGCTGCTTTCACGTGTGCACATGTCCTTTGCCTTTTAACTTTTCAAGTGCATATTTTCAAAGATGATGATCCTTTAAAAGTAGGCGAGCAATTATGAAACGGGATGGATGGTCAAAAGCAACAGTGACTTGGAAAAGAGCTGCCGCATGAAAAGCAGTGCAGGGTTCTTGCAGGCTGACAACATAAACAGAGCCACAGAGTAAGTCTTTGGATGCTGCTAAACTCTAAACACATTGTCTATGTCTATCTGGTAAATCAGTAAGGACTTCACTGTTGGGGGCCGCCCTGAACAGGAGCTATGTTCACACCTTTAAGTCCTGAGTAAAGGGGTACCAGACTGGTATCGCACCCTGCAATGCAAGTGAACTTTACCTCTGTTCTGATAAGAAAGGTGTAGCTCTCGGAGTGGGCATCACCTGATGGGATTGAATTACACCCACCTGTTTGTTGTAATCCTACCCTTTTGCCCTTTTTTTGGATAGAATGTTCCATGGATTAGCTCCCGCCATTAATAAAACCCGGGTTCGAGGTGTGCTTCCTCTCTTTCTTGCCTGCCTTGCTTCCTTTGTGAGAGCTGGGTCAGAGGGGCCGTCACAGAAACCAAAGAAAAAGGTATTTTCTCTGTGTGTCATTAATTCGTGCCAGCCCAGTTCTCCTGGAATGACCCTGACTGGTTGAGCTGTGTGTCACGACACTTCATTATATTCTTTTGCACTTTCTGAAGACTAATTGCCTCAGATTTAGGGGCGGGGGGGACAGTATTTCAGAGATTACTTAGCCTTTTTGGCAAAAGAATAGTCTTTTTATAAGTGGAAGTTTGTCAAGTGAGAACTCTGCAACTCAATGCATAATTCAACATGTAATACCACGTGCAATTTCACTGCAGGCCCTGATATACTAAGTATTACTATGATTACATCATATCATTGTGAAAGAATGAGAAATCATAAGCATGAAATAAATTGGCTCCCCCACTGTAACAGAACTCAGTAGGCAAATCTTTAACTGTCCATTTCCTGTTTGGCTGAAGTGTTTTCCCCCTCATGTTGGAAAGTCCTTTGGATCACATAGTCCCCAGAGAGCAGTTTTGCCTTCTACTCATGCCATAGGTCCTCTTTGCTATTTAGCCTTTGAAGGACAAACACCATGGCTTAGGAACAGCTTATGTTCAATTCAGTCCACAACAGCAAACATGGATTGAGCTCTACTAGATCACAGGAACTATATTTACAGGTGAGTTGGGCCTGGGGAGGTTGAAGGACTTGGAGATCAAACACAAGAACCTGAGAGCTGTCACCACCAAGATGGAGAGGGGAATCCCAAAGACATCTATTTATCTTCAGAGGCATCTCGCTGGATGCTGCTCTTTTCCTGCACCTCAGGAAGCTGGTACTTTCCTCAAACTCTAGAACAGTGAGTGTCCATTCCTGTGGCCACCAGCATGGTCTGTCCCCTCCCAGACTGCTCAGGCTCTGCAAAAATCCTATATTTCCTCATCAATCCTCCCTAGAAAATCACAACAGTACACTGAGAGCCTGACTGACAGAGGTGAGTACACTCACCTGACTGGATCTGATCCCAGCAAGGAAGCATATTATCTCATTATTCCAAAGGGGTATTTGAATTTTAAGAAAAGAGATGAGTAGGATAAACAACCAGTAACTCCAATAGGAAAAAAAAAAAAAAAAACATTTATCTGCCTGCTTATGTGATCTGGGGCTGTCCCCACTTCTCTAAGTGCTGGGACTTAATTCAGCACCTTCCCCAGCAAGTCCACATCTAAACTTAGGAGGCTTGTCCACAGGGTGAGGAAATGGTCCAGATGGTTGCCTATGGAGTGTGGTGCTGGGCAGCTGAATCATGCTGACAGCCAGGGGACCTGACAGGTTCATGCCAGACTGCACAGGTGACAGCATCTTCTCAACTCTCTCCCCCTTATTACAATTTATTACAGGATTGAGCAACCAAAAAGAAAACCCCTTCCTGATGCAGGAGAAACTGTTCTGTGGGTGGTGATGGAAATTACGGGGGATATAGTAGTCCTGTTACTGCACTGAGTGTGGACACCTCTACCCTACCCTCAGGGGACAGGTAGGGAATAAACCCACGTAGTAAATTAACAAAGTTCTGGGTGGCAGAGGAGAACTCTTCAACAAAGCATGGCACAAATCCCTAAACTTTTTACTGCCCCAAACCACCAGCAGGCTACGGAATAACCCCAAAAGTTAAGACTTGGAATAGTTTTCAGGAGTGGCCACATTTCACAAAGCAGTTCAAAATTTTTTATTGAACTGATTGCCTTATACAAAAATAAACACATCAACGCTATGGTTATGCATGAAGGCTTTTATTTCATGTTTCCCTTATAGGAGACTGGATTCTCGGCCCACACCCTTTGTGGTTGAACAGGAGGAACAGTTATACATAATTTCCATTTTGTAGTCCCCCCAAAAACTAAATGTGAATTTTCCAATATTTCATCCACTGTAGAGTAGAAAAACGTATATAGGAGTGCCAGGCATTTAAACGCTACCAAAGGATTCCATGCCCAATGGCAACTACTTAGCTGTTACTAAAATAAAGAGCATCCCATACTATTTTAAAGACTAACTGTGGCTATTTCTAGTAACCTACCCTAAGCACAGAAGCCATTAAGAATTAAGCAGTGGCAATCAGTATGATTCAATTATGTTGATCCAATGACATCCACTGACTGTCCCATGAGACAGACTTTTCAGGTGACAATGGAGTATGTTTTGAAGTTTTTTGGAAACAAATGTAAACAAAAAATGGCAAAATAACACCAGAGTTTTTCCCATCCCTTTCTGTACTCTTGTCATCCAAGCCCAAGAGACAAAGTGCATCAGAAAAAAAAAAGTACAGATGATTGCAAGTGGTGGGAACTTGGCCTCGAGGAAGAAGGACATGGACAAAGGTATTTAACACAAAGCTTGAAAACTGTGTGAGGCAATGCATTTGGTAATCAGTTATATTAACCATGTTGCACATGACAAAATAATATGTTATCTGCCAACGTTTATGGCAGATATATGTATGTTTATTTATATATGTATGTATGCATATGTATATAAATAAATATAGAGAGAGTAATTACATAGATATAGATGTATTTTTTTTTAAATAAAAGCAAACAAGAGTGAGAGATCATGGAAGAAGTGGAAAGGGAATGAATCTTCCTGATGGGTGGTATTGGTGAGGTGTCCCGCTATTTCTAATGCTCATCTGTCCCTTCCTGTCCCTTGATTTGGCTCTGTCCACAGAAGATAAAGCACCCCAAGAAAACAGAAACACAATAAAGGAAGAAAAAAATTAGGATAGCTAAAAGATATGCCACATACTTTAGCAGAGGTTTATAGCCTATTTTGTCAAGTGCTTTTTTTTTGGTCTAGAATATTGACTCTTAGATTCTCAATATTGCTCATACCCCTTTCCATGTTTAAATCAGGTTTTGAAATAGAACGGAAATAACTCACAAAAGACAAACAACTCACATGCTGGTTTTAAGACAAGGTACCCACAAAAAGCAATTATGTGTAGAGACATGTTATTAACAAAATAGAAAATTCTGTTTACTAATAATAAATCATTCCAACTTTTTGAACCATCAGGCTTTATATATGACAAACTGTAAAATTAAAGAAGACCTGGTAAATTTAATCCACCAACTAAAACACATTGTAATAAAATAAATATTGCATCCAAATACTTAAAAGTGACAGAGCCAGAATTTCAATCTACTCTGACTCTAGATTCTTACTTGTTGGGATAGAACATGTTTGAAGAAATTGATCTTTTCCAATTAAAGTTTTTTAATTGAGAATTTTTTTCACTGGTGGATTTCTCTAGAGCCCCTACCAACTCAGTCCCCATACCCCAATTCTCAACCCCCCACCCTCCAAGCATTAAGAACCTGTGTCTTTACACTGTGCTCCTGGGTGTGAAATGCTTTTGAGGGCTCACTTGAGCATATGCACCTCCCAATCACTCAAGTAACAAATGTACACACAGTGCTCCAAGATGAAATGAAACTGAATTAAAGATGTTTTCAATGCTCAGTGTAAGCTTTGCACACTGCCTATATTGTTTTTATAAAATTTGCAAGTTTACAGTGGGGGCTGCAAATTTGGGATGCTTCTTGCATAACTATTTTGCCCACTGTTTTCAAATAGGAAAAATAGTTTCTCTGAAAGTTAGTAATAAATTACTGGTTAAAAACAAGTTGTGTACAAGAATTTGGACTAGCTGTAATGCTATTGAATAGCTTTGGTATACAATTCAATATTTTGTATGAATTGATTAATTAGCTGCTGTGGACTGCAATGACAATAGGCACAATGGAAAATGGTTGGTGACTTTCAAGTCTAGTCAATGACAAATAAGGGTGGCAAAAGAGAACCAAATATGGGAAGTAAAATACCTAAGAGGACCTCAAAAAAAAAAAGGTGTGCAATGAAGTTTTGCAAAATAAAATTCCTGCAGATTATCCGCCTGGGCCATTTTGAAATAAAACATAGGAAGGATGAGAAAAGATTTGTAGGTGTGCAAAGATTGAATGAATGGCTCCATATTGCTGAAAATATATTCAAAATTCAAACCTGGTTAAAGTGAATTTGTAGGATTGTCCAAACTAATTTGCTGTACAGCTATTAAGGAGGAAATGAATAAATGTATAAAGAGCTCATCAAAGCCTCTACAATGGCCCTTGAAATAAGTATAGCAGTTGATCTGATTGCTATACAGATGCAATTACAGTTATTTTTGATGATATAATGAATAGTCCAATAAATTACAGTACCTACTGTGTTAGTTGAAGTTTAAGGCAATGTGATGTCTTTACAGTTTGAAAGAACTCAAATAGACCTCTTCTTTCTGGCATTGTTATACAAATGCAGACAAACATAAATATATATTATTTTGCTAAATTTTTGACACATAAACCATAGAAGAAATTGTTTTTTCCCTTTTCTCCATATTTTCATTGGTGATAGAAGACATAGTTTTAAGGGATTACACTAATTTTTAAAACTTCATGGCTAAATTGGCAACAATGTCATGTCTAATGGGATAAAAGCTATAGCAGGAAGAGACCTAGTAGTTATGGGTCCCATAAAATCTCTAGAGGAAATTGACTTCCCTGTATATAAAAAGATATTTAAACACCAACTGTTAAAATGATGGCATCTTTCAAAACACTATTAAATAGTGCCATACAAATTGTCACTTTTATTAGCTGAGGTCTTTAAATTTCATACTTTTCATTTTGTAATGACTTTGTCAGTAAAATGAGTTTTTCTGCAAAAAAAAAGTTTGAAATCATTGTTAAATGCTGGAAGTTTTATGATGTCTATGCTAAACTATCACTGAAAGCATTTCGTTGGGAAGGTAAGCAAAAATGATATTTTTTAAAAAATAGAGCTGACTGTGTAACAATTATTTATTCTGGACCAGACAACCATGCTAAAACTTTGTGCTGGTGATTTCATTCAGGATTATCCAGAGACTGATTAGGTAGGATTAATTTCCTTTCCCATTTTAAGGATGAAGGTACTGAGGCTTGATGGCTTAAACAACCTTATCCAGGAGGTTGAGCCAGAAAGAATAAGGGGGGGCTCAGCAAGAGTCCCTTTGTAATTCCTGTCTTAGCCCATGAGCTCTGAAGTCCTTTGGGGTCCTGGTCCCATGCTTTCCACAGTGGGGGCTGAGAGACTAGGGATTGCTCTATGTCACCTTATCCATAAAGAGTGCCAAATGTTATTTGTTAACCAGTCATAAATCACCAAGATCTGTGAATCAGAAAGCATTCAGTTCTGCCCATGATAAAATCACTCTCCTCTGGTGTGCTTCAGTGTGATTTCTTAAGTAAAGAAGAAAAGGTAGGTCAACAACTGTCTGGAGAGCATGAATGGTCTTGCAAGAGTGATTTGCATATTAAAACCATGCATCTATTTGTGTCAGCAGAAAAACTGGCTGCACACACAGGTGGAAACCCTGGATCAGGCCAGGGATGAGGATAAGTACTATGATGCCCGAGAATGAGCAGATGATCTCCTTCAGCAGGATTTGTCAGAGGACAGTCACCTGGCTTTGTTTTTTAGCTTAATTGTTTTCATTGGTGCAGAATACAGGATAATTATTGTAATAGTGGAATTCATAGTTACATATTTGTACATGCACACAATATAACAATATAATTCGGCCGATTTCCCTGCTTATGTTACCTGGGCTCTGTTGCATTTTGTAGTACAAGTTATTTAGGTATGCCATCCCTACTGCACATGCAATATGGATGTTGTCATGAAGCACAGGTACAGTAGAACTGACAATTTCTTTAGTCCACTATTATTTTACACATATGGTAACAAGCATAAACACCTTGTTATCTTGAGAGGTGAAAGCTGTAAAGAAGTTCAGTAAGGGAAGGTGGATCTATAGATGTTAGTCCATTAATGGCTCAAACACCAAGTTCATGTTTGACTTCATGTGATTACATAATAGCACATGGATCATGTTTTTATTCATAAAAGGGAATTACTATTATTTTATAGGTCGACCAAAAATCATTTTTCCAATCTTAAACATATCACAAAGTATTAACATACATGACCTAGACCTCCACTTAAATAACAATCTCTGACCCTTGAAGAGTGTCCTTGTATAAAATTGGTTTCATGTTCCTATTCTGAAGTGCCTATTTTCCCTTTAGTACTTCTTAAGAATTATCTTCTAAGAAGTCCCTTCCTGATAACATAGATCTTTCTTATTTAAATAACTAGTGTATTGATAAGAACTAATAAAGCAAAGGATAAAAGGTAACCATTTGTAACTGAAGGAGGAAGCAAGATTGCCTGACTGGTATTTTGAAATTAGAAATAAGTTTTGATCTAAGAACCACCCAATGACAGTGCACCCAACGCCAGTAAACAAGCATTTATGTTTCGGAGTCTGTAATTGGTTAAAAATATTCTCCTACCATAAAATAAACTTCAGAGAAACACACTGAGCTTTCTCATGAATTAGTCCTAATGCCAAGTTCCAGAAGCTGTGAAATAAAAAATAAATAAATAAAATTAAGTAAACACACAATTTTGCTGAGCAATCTGTAACAACTTTTCCTTGTATGAAAAGCTCTCAGAAAGAAGCAAACCTGAAATTTATGTAATGTATTCAACCTATGGGTAGTGCTAAGGTATTTTTAAGAAAGAGTTACAGAGAATTGTGACTGAATTCAATTAGAGAGTCTCCAGGGCCATCCGTTTTATCACTTCCTCACATATAGGCTCAGCAGCACACGCGCACGCACACACACACACACACACACACACACAAACACTGGCTTTATGAAGGTGGATCCTTGACACACATCCTATGTATTTTTTAAAAACTAAGTACATTGATGAGAATTTAAAAGTCTCTCCCCTGCTTCTCTTTTTTTTCCAGCTCGGATGCATGCTTTAAATATACAATCGGCACTATTTAGTCTAGGCTGGCAGAGATACCCATGGGATTGGAGGCGCTGCCTGTAAACCAAAGATGGGGGAGCATTACAGATAAAATATGACTTGCCCTAGCCCTTTCCCATAACAGATGCTAAAGCCAAACCAAAACTGCTTTGAAGAGCATAATAAGAAAAAAAAAAACTGGGTTAACTTTGGGTTTTACTGCCTTTAAATAATCATTAATCTGCAATATCTGCACTTCTGAATCCTTATAATAGCTAGGTGCTGTAAGAAAAATGCCAGACTCACCAAAATTTGGCCAGCAAACACTTATGGAGCACCTCCCCTATGCCACTTACAAACAATCCAACAGGCAGTTCCTTGGGGATCTCTGAAAGAGTCAATACTTCAAATCCTGGTTGCAACAAAATGGGAGTCAATACTTCAAATCCTGGTTGCTACCTAAATTTAAAAGGACAACATAAAGTAATGGATTTTTCCAGGTTCCTATGTCTTCAAGTTATCTTTCTCTTCTACAGAAAGCAATCCTTCAATTCAGCATACTCCTTTGAGAAATCTGTTACCACAGTTATAATTAGTTATTTGCCTGCCAAGGAATTCTGGTGTAGGAATCCATGGATGGTCAGGGCCCTCATCTATAAACCTCAAAGACAGTGAATGATCAAAAGACAGAACTGAAAACCATGCTTGTCTGCTGTCCAGAAGAGAAATGGAAAGTCAGTGTGGGGTGTGCACAAATGGGTAACTGCAAGCAGTGTGCAATGTTCACGCACAGGCTCCCTCACGTCTGTGTCAATTATGCCCAAACTATTCACAATAAAAATGATGATGCCTGGAAGTGGCCCAGAAATCCCAGAACCCTGCCCAACATTTGCTTCCCACCCACCCATTCTCAGAATCAGTAGTCACACTGGCAAAAAGTCTTGCCTTTCATCAAAAATAATTACCAACTAAGTGAATTAGCTCATATTTATTTTAAAAGTTATTCAGACAGTGCAAACGTACAAAATAACCACAGTCAAGAAGGAGACATTTCCTGGGAAGGCAGGTGGTTCTGTTTTTTAAGTTCTCCCTTCAGATCCCAACACTGCCCATTTCTGGCACAGTGACATGTGCAACCTTCTGTCTCTCCCATAAACTGTATATGCCACCTCCGTGGTCCATGAAGTTGTCCAGGGCTAATACAAAGCACCTAACATATCTGGTATGTAGCAGAGAACAGTATGTGTCATGGGCTCCATTGTCCTATGGAACCCACAGCCAGACACCACCTGTTTCAGGACCACTGGTCTAGTCAGCAATGGCAGGTGACCCAATTTTGGTCAACGAGGTGAAATTTGCTGGGACCAGCTTGTAAAAACTAGACAGAAACAAAAATGGCCCTCTTCTCCACTGGTATTAAAAGTTCAGAATATTTTCAGCAACACAATGTATTGTGTTTTGCTAATAGGAGCCATGTCCCTCTCCCCTGCTCCTGTCCTTAACTCCTGGAAAACATTAAGCTGTTCTCTATTACTATAATTTGTATTATTTCAATCATGTTGTATAAACATAATTATACATCGTGTATCCTTGAGAGACAGGCTTTTTCTTCATCTAGTCTATTTCTCTGGATATTTATAAGGATTATCGCTTGTATGAATAGGTTTATTCCTTTTTATTGCTGAATACAATTGCCTGCTGTGGATGTGCCACAGTTTGTTTAACCACTCACTTGTTGAAGGACATCTAGGCTGACTTCATATTTTGGCTATTATTATAAATATCCCATGAAAATTCCAGATAGGCTTTTGCATAAATGTAAGTTTTCATTTTTATGGGATAAAATGCCCTGGATTGCAATTTCTCATGTTTGTTGCATGCTTATTTTTGAAGAACCTGCCCAACTGTTTGCAAGAATAGTTTTGCCATGTATGTTTCTATCTGCCATATATGTGACCCAGTTTCACTGAATCTTCATCAGCATTTGATGTGGTCACTATTTATTATTTTAACCACCCTGATATATATATATATATATATATATATATATATATATATATATATATATATATATATATATATATCCTTTGGTTGCAGTTTCTATTATATTGATTGTTAATAATGTTAAGAGCAGCTTTTCATGTATATATTTACCAGCTATATATTTCTAGTGAAATTACTGTACCTGGAGTTTTTTTGTCCATTTTCTAACAATTTAAAGTTTTGCTGTGGTGGAGGTGGTGATACTGGTGGTGGTGGTGGTGGTGGTGGTGGTGGTGGAATATTAAGACTTATACTTTATTTTAACTATTATATTTATTTTGGATATACAACAGTATAATCTTGTCTATAACTTTGAAATATATAACTATGCTGAGTCTTCCAATTCATGAACATGGTATGTCTCTCTTTTTGTTTAGCTCTTTGACTTCTTTTCTCAGCAATATGTAGCTTTCAATATGTAGTGTATGCTCTGCTTGTAGTTTTTTATATTTAAATTTTGTAGTCTACATGGTCACTGTAAAGAAATACAATTGATATTTTTATGTTGATCTTGTATCCTACAAACTTATTGAATTTTCCTACTTCTGAGAGTGCTTTCTTTAATTCCTTGAGATTTTTTAAGTAGAAAATTATGTCATCTGAATAAAAGGGAAACTTTTATGTTTTTCTTTCTGATATTTATGGCTTTTTTCTTCTCTTGCCTTATTTCAGCAATTAGACTTTCCAGTGCTCTGTTGAACAATATTGAGAACTGACATTCTTGACTTGTTCACAGAATTAAAGGAAAGTTCGGCTTGGGATGTGGCTCAAGCGGTAGCACGCTTGCCTGGCATGCGCAAGGTGCTGGGTTTGATCCTCAGCACCACATAAAAATAAAATAAAGATGTTGTGTCCACCAAAAACTAAAAAAATAAATATTAAAAACATTCTCTCTCTCTCTCTCTCTCTCTCTCTCTCTCTCTCTCTCTAAAAAAAGAATTAAAGGAAAGCAAGCTGTCTTTCACTACTAGTGTATGTTATCTGTAGAATTTGTATAGATTCTTCATTAGTTTCCATTATTTTCCTATTCTTCTGAGAGTGTTTAGCATAGACACTGTTAAATCTTATTAGATTATTTCTCTGCACCTTTTGATTTGATGGTGTGATTTTTCTTCTTTTGCCTCTTTATATGACATAGAACCTCAATCAATTTTCAAATATTGAAAAATCTCACCTATACACCAGGTTATATATTTCTGTTTGCTAATATTTTGTAAATGATTTTCAGTTAATTTTCATGAGTGGTACCTATTGTTTTCTTTAGTTGTACTGTTTTTTATAGTTTTGATTTCAGTAGAATGAATTAGGAAGGCCTTTTTTCTCTTTGCTCTTCTAGAATAGCTAGGTAGTTTACAATTTGTGTTCATTCTTCTTCAAAGATTTGAAGGTTTTCTCCATGGTAACCATGTGTGCATGAACACTTTCTTTGGGGAAGGTTTTCAATTACTAATTGAATTTCCTTAAGAGTTATAGAGCTATTCAGATTACATATTTCATTATGTGTGAATTGTGGTGCTTTTCAAGAAATTGGTATAGTTCACCTAAGCTGCAAAATTTATTTGTGTAGAATTGTTTGTGCTAACCTCTTATTATTTTGATATAGGCAGTGTCTACAGTAGGATTTTTCTGGCATGAATCTTAAAACTCCTCCAGTCTCTACCCATTATCCCATTTCAAAACTGCTTCATATTTTGGAATATTTGTTATAGTAGCATCCCACTTCTTGATATTCATTGCCCTAGTTTATTCTGGTAATTATATAGGAAAATTCCACAAACTGGGTGTCTTATATACAATGAAAATTTATTTCTCACAGTTCTGAAGGTTCAGAAATCTAAGAATAAGATGGCAGATTCAGCATCTAATGAGAGACAGCTTCCTAGCTATGTTCTTAATTGGTGGGAAGGGAGGGAATTCTCTGGGATCTCTTTTATAAGAATGCCGATACCAGTCATGAGGGCTCTGTATTAGATCTAATCACCTCTCAATATATGCACCTTCAATTGCCTTCACGTTCAATTGCTTTCAACCTATGAATGGAGGTGTGCACAAATATTCAGACTATAGCACCAGGGAACTTACGTCTCGAGCCAGTTTGCCTTCTTCTTTCCACCTTTGAGAGTCTTCTTATGTTCACTTGACGTTCATTGCCTATTGTTTCTATGTGCATTAGAGACAGGAACAAGGAAAAGTGCATGTAAGCATCCCCCAGAGAGCAGAAGTTCTGCCATGTTAGTATCAGCTTCTCTGTAGCCACAGAATGACTGAACAAAGAAGGCAACTTGTTCCTTGCCCTTCAAGTTGTAGAAGTACCCTGAAGCTATCTGTACAGCCAAGAGATCCTACCCAGGCATGGGACTCTGTTATGTTTTTGCTTTTTGATTGATTGTTTAGTTTGGATTGTTGTTTTATAAACAAGGATTATGGCATTTCTGAGAAGTAGGGACTTAAAATTTTCCCAGCCTTAGCGTGAATGCCCAGTTTTCTGAAAGAAACAGGAAGGCATCAAACAAATATGATAATTCGATCCAGTTATTCTAAATAAATAAATGTAATTTATTGATTCACTGTAATGCAGTTCATTTATTCTAAACAAAATAAGTTATATAGATAATAAATAAATCGAATAATTAAGTGAGTTAAATATTCAACCAAGCTGTCCTAAATCTCTGGTCGTCCGCACGATCGATCAATCAATGCATATTCATGAACCTCAAGGCTCCTGTGCCCACCATGTGCCACCTTTCATGTCTCTGTTATCTTTGCTTGGAAATGCAGTTGCTGATATAAAAGCATTTTACTTTTAACTAAAATGTTATCAGTAGATAGTTCAGATGATCATCTCAAGGGAAAAAGTTATTTCAATAATATGAAGCTCTGCCCCTGATATTCAGGTTAGAGATGTTGGAGTCTGTTAGACATAGCATTTCCTTAGAGTCAGTGTCTCAATCTGCAAAGGGTATTAAAGTGACCCAAGTTAGGGAAGTATTTCAGTTTGATAAACAAGTTTTTGATTTCCAAGGAGTTAGGCTTTGAAGAGGAGAACTTGTTGAAATGTAAGTACTTGAGGTCACCAGGATGAAGTCTCCCAAGAGGCTATCTACTGGATGGACAGGAAGGTCTCTGGATTCCTTGTGCTGCATAACTACAGGGGCATCTTGGATAGAAAGCCTCCTAACCTTGACCCTGGGCTTCCCTTGCCCAGCAGGCAGAAAGTGTGCCTAGAAACTGAATCTACTCAGGGTTTTAACTGGAGGATGCTGCCAGCATTTGATCAAATACAGAGGAAGAGTTATGGGAGCCGGGCTGGACTTGGAATGATTTCTCTTCCTGGTCTTTCCTTCCCAGTGATCTGCTTCTTAGAGCCTCAAAGAACATCAGAATTCATCAAAATAAATGGTTCCTAAAACTTGCTGAAGTCAGAATCACACATGAAACTTTTAAAGAAACACACACGTCCTAGGGTGCTTCCCCTACATGTTTATGAATCAGACTCTCCTGGGCAGGACTTGGAAGTCTCTATTTTTCCAAAGCTCTCCTAGGGGATTCTAATGATCCAGGGAAGATGTAGAAACTACAGGTGTCCCCTACCCCCCAGGGGCCTCCCTCTTTCAGGTAGTTCCCAAAATACCTGCAAGCAGAAGCTGCCTTGGACTCATGGCTTTCTTCCACCATTGCACCCTGCAATTCACAACACACAGTCTGTCAGGAGTTAAAGGTCCTATTTCAGAACTTTCTCATCTGAGGAGGCAGAGGCAGTTAAAGATATAAGCATGCAGCTCTGCCTGAAGACAGTGGCCTCCAACAGTAGCATAAAGCATACTGAGACACCAGTGCACAACTCAGGAATCCATACTGTTTCCTGGATGGGTTAATTTAAATCTGAAATGCTCAGACAGAGCAGCCCTCATCAGCTGGGACATCAGGAGAATGCCCTGGTCACTCAGATAAGGCCCTGGGAGGAAAAGAAGGTGTGAAGCATGGTGAGAATTGCCCTCCCCACTGTCTGCACAGAGAATGAATGACAATGTCTACAGTTCACTTAGACTCAAGAAACCAGGGGCTGCTGGGAACATGTCTTTTAATCTGTGTCTGCTGCCCAGTAGAAAGATCCAGAGAAAAGTCTGCTTTACAAAGACCAAGTTGAATTTTTCCAATCAGGGATGTGCATGAAAGTTTCCCCCCACCTCCACCTCTTTTTTTTTTTTTTTTTTTTTTGCTCTTTCTGAATGCTATGGAAGAGTCTCCAGGGCACAGATCCTTTCCAAGCAAGAAAAAGAGAGCGTGTGCTATGGCCTTCCGAGCGAAGGCCTGTGGGTTTGGGCCAGGAACAGGAATTCCCCACACAGACACTGAGTCGGCCGCCTGAGACAGGGGCGGCAGCTCTACAGAAAGCCATTCTGTTCGTGGCCACCGAGGAACGCCTCACAGGGCACACACACAGCCGTGGAAAAAGGGATGTTTGAAAGGAGTGTTTTTTTTCCCTAGAATACACAGCGCTCTTATTTCCTTAGGGGTGCAATAAAAACTATCCATGAATAGATGGCCAAACGCAGCTAAGAGTCAGTGAGGATATTTATCTCCACGGGCTGGGGTTTGCTGGGATGGGTCGCTGGGACTGACTTTGAATACTCAATAAATCAAATTGAAAGATTAAAATAAGAAAGCATTTGCTTAACATGTTTGGAAGGAATCTTTTATGCTGCTATTTTTTCCCCCCTGCTCAGAGACTTCACTGGGCTTTTTGAATCCAATAGAAGAATGTAGATGTGTTTGAGGTGAGAGGTAGGAAAAAAAATAAAAATGAAAAACGTGGTTCATATTTAGAGCTTTGGTTTACAAGAATTTTTGAGGTCAAAGAAAATCCAATTGCTAACTCTAAGTACATACGCTATATTAACTGTTAAAAAAAACAATAACAACAACAGAAAATAGTAACATTTCCTCAGGACACATGGATTCTTAACAAATGGATCTACTGCAATGCATCCTTTGGTTTTTATTTTATTAAAATATAAAGAATCCGTTTCTTGTAAAAAAAAAAAAAGTAGGGAAACCCCCACCAATTAAAAAATATGAAATATATTTTTGAGCCCATGAGCAATATATTGAGAAGCCGTGAATAATCCAAAGTTGTAGCTCTCTGAGCACACATGGAGACATGGTCTCTGCCCTTCTTTCACGGCATAAGAATGCCTTATTTGTGTAGAACAGGAAGTCAAGCCAAACAAGAGGAGTAGGTCTTTCCAGCTCAGAAGCTGACCCTTCCTGATTTAGGCCTAACTCTCTTGGACACCCAGCAGACCATGGAACCTTTTCAAAAGGCCTGGCCACCTCCTCTGAATCCTGGAGCAACAACAGGCAGGTGCTGTTGCTATGGCTGGCCTCATCCACTTTCAGAATCTTGAGCTCACCTAAGCAGTGATTGTTCCTTAGACTGTAAAGGACCTAAGGCTCTGTTAAGGACCAAGTTGTGTGTCTTAAAAAAATCCATATGCTAAAACCTCAAGGTATGACTTTGTTTAGAGATAGTCTTTAATGGGGTATTTAAGGTAAATGAATGTCATTATGGTAGGTCCTAATCCAATATGACTAATATCCATATTAGAAGAGATTAGGACATTAACATGTGGAGGGGAGACCATGTGAAGATGCAACAAGAAGACAGCTGTATATAAGCCAAGGAGCAAGAGCTTAGAAGGAATCAACCCTCCCAACACCTTGATCTTGAACTTCTAGCCCCTAAGCCTAGAGAAAATAAATTTCTGTTGTTTCATCCCTCTAGTCTTTGGTACTTTGTGATGCAGCCCTAGAAAACTAATGCATGCTTCTTCTAATGCCCCATGGCACATAATCCAGAGCTTGGAACAAAGAGATCAGAAGTTAGAATATAAACACAGATGAATTTTTTTTTTTTTTTTTTTTAGTACTAGGGAGTGAACTCAGGGGCCCTAAATCACCGAGCCACATCCCAGCATTATTTTTTTGTGTATTTTATTTAGAGACAGGGTCTCAATGAATTGCTTAGTGCCTCACTTTTTGCTGAGGCTAACTTTGAACTCGCAATTCTCCTGCCTCAGCCTCCCAAGTTACTGGGACAGATGAACTTTTCATCTATTTATGCAGGGATAATTCCTAACTACTAAAGTAAGGTCAAGTCTAGAACATAATATAAAATGTGATAAAGCATACAAAGTAAGCAAGGATATATATATATATATATATATATATATATATATATATATAAAATTATTTTTCAGATACCTAGATTTTTCTGTTCACTTTGCAGAATGAAAGTTTTCTTTCTAATGCATATAATCAGAGAAACCAAATCTGTACCTCAGCCAAGAAATAAAGTAGTCTACAAACCAGACTCAGAGCTGGACCTGGTGCTCAAATAACAGTGTATATATGTCTGCTGAAAACACTCAGCAGAAAGCCCTGTGGAAACAGAACATTCTCTTTGCCCAAAAAGCTCTGTCCACATCCATCTTCCAAGGGAAATAGCTCTCTAGGGACTACAGGCTGATAAGAAATGGCAAGTGATAAATGAAGCCCTGGCGTCAAGGACGAATGGCCCCATAAGGATGAGAAAAACAAAAATTTTAATGGGGGTTATACAGGCTAATACATGTATTTCCAAAACACCATATACACACACACACAGAGATGCACACACACAGATGCACACACACATGCACACATGTGTACTTGCGAGTTTAATGAACACCACACATGACCCAGAATTCATCATCAGCCAATTTGGAAGGGAAAACACAACCCCTCTAACTTTGAGCTCCACACTTTTCTATCTTGTAACTAAGCAATTCAACCTCTCTGAGCCTCAGTGTCCTAAAATGTAGGGCAGATAAAATAGTAGTGCTGACTTTATAAGGTCCTCATGAGAATTCCTTTAATACAAAACAATCGTGACCACAGAACCCAGCAAACAAGTACTTACTAAATATAGTTTGCACTTAAAATTGAAGTGTGGATTGCCTTTTTTTTTTTCTTTTGGTGTCTACCCTCTATCTCTAATGTTTTACTTGTTAAAATTTGAACACCTGATTATGAATACTGGCAAATTCCAATGAGACAAGCTCAAAATTGGTTCTTCAGACAGTCTTGCCAAGTTAGCTCAGCTGTGTTTTCAGATGCTCGCTCAACATTAGCAACCCCAACTTCGGGGAAGAAAGGGGAGGAACCTCCCTTCCTTCTAGTCTTCTGGTCCCTTTTCTCCCAGGCATCAATATCTGGGCACTAGTAAGAGTAAGAAACCATGTCCCAGCAGTTCCAGAGATCTCCCTCCCACGCACGCAAGCCAGTGAATCCCCAGCATGAGGTGAAGAGTACCAGCGCCAAGTCTCCCCGCTGGAAAGGCACCAGCTGTTTTTGAAACAAAGCACTTCCTGGCGACCAAGAAAGTCCATATTAGTAAAAGTACAGGGAGCTGCCTCTTGGCTCTTCCTAGAGAAATCTCCCTCTCCTTGTTATTTTTAGGAGTTCCTTTCTCCCTGTAGAGAGGATTCCCTGGGTAATACCTCGAACCTCACACCTTCTGCTTCTTCTGGGACATGGGACATCTCCTGGCCACAGAGGGTCCCAGAGGAGGGCTGTGAGTACAAAGCCCAGCTCTGCCACACGTGCCTTCCTGGGAAAGTCACTTAATCTCTGGGCATCCATGTCCTCACTCTGAATTGCTGTTCTGAATGAAACCACACAGTGGATAAAAGGTCTTCCCGATTTCTGCAAAAAAAGTAAGCCCAAATATAGATCATGTATTTGGTAGTAGCAGTAGTGTCCTGCTTGGTCATTACATTCCAGGACCCCAATGGATGCTTGAAACCACAGGTGGGTACTATATCCTAAATATACTGTTTTCGTCTTTGCATCCATGATGTAGTTTAATTTTTAAATTGAGACATCATAATATATTAACAACAATACTAATAAAGTAGAAGAGTTATAACAATATACTATAATAAAAGTCATATGACTGTACTCTCCCTCTCCCTGAGTCTCCCTTTTTCCTTCTCCCCCTCTCACCTACCCCACCCTCCCTTTCTCTCTTTCTCTCACAATATCTTGATTCCCTTCTGTATCTCTACTATATAGTGTTAAGGTGCTTTTTTAAGGTTACACTCAACCATGAGTAAATGAAAACTTGGAAAGTGAAACTGCAGATAAAGGGCTTACTCTCCACGACAGAATCATCCCTTCATATCTCAGGGGTCTGACTCCAGGACCCTCTATTAACACCCAAATCTGCAGATGCTCATGTCCCTCATATAAAACAGTGTAGGATTTCTATGTAAACTACATGCATCCTCTCACACACTATATGTCATTTTTAGCTGGATTATTTCTACACAAACATCATGAAAATCTTATATAAATAGTTGGTTTACTGTCGTTTTAGAGAAAAATAACAAGAAAGAAAAGTCTGTATGTGTTTAGTACAGATGTATTACTTTAAAATAATATTTTGAACTCATGGTTGGTTGACTCCATGAACAAGGCGCTTGCAGACACGGAGGAGGGCCAGTGGTCTTCACTGAGGCAATCTATTGCCAATAGTTTGGGAGATTCTCTAATATAATTTTCCAGAACCTGAAGAATGATGAAAACAGTGACAGAGTCTCAATAGGACCCAGCAGACCCATAGGCTTAGCTCCGGTTGTTCCTGGATTTTGTCATCCTAGTTTATTCTTGCAGCAGAAAGTCTATAAAGATGGTCATGGAGATTCCCCCCAGCCCCTCCAAAGTTGCCCTTCTTCCCAAAGAAGAAAGCAACTTCCCACCCCTGGCATCTGGGTTGGTCTTGGAACTTACTTTAAGAAGTAGAATGTGGGGCTTTGGGGATATGTGGCTTTCAGGAGCCAGCAGCGGCCACTTGGGCTCTTCCTAATATAGAGAAGCCTGAGCTGGCTTCTTTAAAGATGAGGCACGACCTGGTGAGAAAGACCACCCAACAGCCTGATCAAGCCCCTGGAGGAGCCACTCGGATCATCTCCCAGCTGTAGAACCATTGGTTCACCTGAGACCATCAGCATGGTCCAGGTGAAAGAAGTCCACATTGCCACCCACATTGCCACCCCGTGGAACTGAGAGCTATAAAGGACTGTGACGTGAGCCACTAGATTCCGGGGTGGTTTGTTTTGTAGAGCTAGATCACTGACACTAATGTTGCTTTGGGTGCAATGACCTCCTTGTGGTTTCTCAAGTTTGACGAGCCTGACTCAGAGCCTTGCTCCCAGCTCCTCCTGCTCCCTCAAGTAACTTCTACTCATATTTATTCTATGATTAAATCCTTTGTGGGCCTGAGGAATGTGCTCAGACCTTTTTCCAGTGATCCCTAATCCCCGTCTTTACTACCTTATCCCAGGACACTTGTCACTTTACAGATTACATGTTATATTCTCTGGCTGTTTGCGGAAAGCCTCACACAGAAGACCTCCAAAAGGGAGGCTGCCATGGGTCTGGTCCTAGAATGCCACCTTCTACCATAAGCTACATTAGCTGAGTATTATGGTTCAGATCTGAGGTATCCCCAAAACCTCCGGTCAATGCAGGAATGTTCAGAGGAAAAATGATAGAATTGTGAAAGCTGTAACCTAACCAGTCCATCCTAGTTTGAATGGACTTACTGGGTAGTAACTATGAGCAGCTTTCCTTGTCCACCATGGTTTTCTACCTCACCTCAGTCCCAGAGCAATGGAGTTGATTGACCATGGACTGAACCTCTGAAACCATGTTCCCAAAATACACATTTTCTCCTATAAACTGGTCTTGTCTTTTAGTTTGGTCACAGCGACAAAAAGTCAACTAACATATTCAGGAAAACTTAGCTGTAATAACGAAGAGATTCAACAATAATCTAGTGACTTAACGTAGATTAATCATTTCTCTTGCATCCAAGGTGAATTTTACAAAGTGACAGGTAGCTCTGTTCACAAAAGCCTTTGGGGAAGGACTTAAAATCAGCATACTACAGCGATGCAGCCACTTCAATGTTTGCAGCAACTTAATTTGTAATAGCCAAGCCATGAAAATAACCAAGATGCTCTACAATAGATGAATGGATAAAGAAAACATGGTATATATACACAATAGAATATTAATCAGCCATAAAGAAGAATAAAATTATGGCATTTACCAGTAAATGGGTGGATCTGGAAAATATCATGCTAAGTGAAATAATCCAGTCCCCCAAGATCCAAAAGCAGAATATTCTCTCTGATATGTGGATGCTAACCCACAACAAGGGAGGATAAGATGAAAAGTTCATGGGACTAAACAAAGGGGAAGGAAGGGGGAATGGGAATAAAAGAGACAGTAGAATGAATTAGACACATCTTTCCTATCCTTTTATATGAGTATGTAACCAATGTAACTCCACATCATATACAACCACAATAATGGGATTCTATTTGGAACAAGTTATACTTAATTCTATGGATGTATGGCATGTCAAAAAACACTTTACTATCATGTATATCAAGAAAGAAAGAACAAACTAATTAAAAAATAAACAAGGGCTGGGGGCATAGCTCAGTAGTAGAGTGTTCACCTAGGCTGCATAAGGTCCTGGTTTCAATCCCTAGCACCAAAAAATAAATAAACAAAGAAATAAACTTAGATTAAAGGAATTATAAACATCAACAACCAAAAAGCCTTTAGGGACCTGAGTTCCTCCATGTGACTCTTCACCATATCCTGTAAGGTTAAGACTTGGCAGAAAATCCCTTTTTCTTAGCTCATGAGAAGGTACATGGAACTTGCTTGGATATCTTGAATCTCAGACTCAAGGTGTCACAAAAAAACCCTGCTCTTATGGCCAACCCTACCAACAAGGCAATATGAGGCCAGAATCTGGCTGGGCATCCATGTGCCCAGTCACAAGCTCAGGAGCATGTGGAGGAAATCAGTTTTCAAGTAACAGCAGGAGACGTGACCACAATTTCATCACAAATGGATAGCTTTCCCAGGAATAGTTCTATGGAACTTGTACCAAAAGAACTAGCACTGGAATTCATAATAAGCAGAGGAGATAAATGATACTCATGCACCCTCTTTTCTGAGGTTCTTTGGGTTTAACTGCAAAGTGGATTAGCTAATGCAATCCACCAAAAATCTGCAGAGAGAAAAACAAGCATACAGACTTGCACAGGACAGAAATCAGGAAGATGGAGATATGAAGCGCGGGAATATGCAGTGGATGAGGAACACTATTCCTGCTTCAAGTCCAACTATGCCACTGACTGATGGTTTGTGAACTAATTGATTCTGATCATTAGCTTCTTTTTCTAGAAAATCCCCCAAATAACTTTAGAAGGTATCTTTGGGAATTAAATTATGAATATGAAAGCAGACAAGAATTCCAAAGGCAGAATAAATATTGGATGTGATTTGAGCAGACAGGAAATGGCACTAAAATATGGCCCAACAACTCAGAGCTGGCTTGGGGATAGAGAGTTCTGGCCATGCCTAAACCATTGACTATGCAAAAATTAAACCTAAGTCTTGTTGTAAAGAAAAAGGAAATAATAACAGCCTCACCAGAGCCAACCAGTGTGGAGACTCCCATCATGAAGAAATCATGGTTACCATTTCCCTTCAGAGGTTCATATTAAATAACAACTTTTCAGCAGAGTAACCTCAAGAGCTTCAAAATGCATCTGTTCATACAAAACTAATAATTCTACCACTAAGGCTGGCATTTATTTTCCAAATAAAGTCTTAGAGACGATTGTATGCAAAACCTAAAGTAGGGATTCTGTACATTTGTATTATTATAGGGCTTTTATAAGTCAGTTACCCTTTGTGTTGTATTTGTCTATGATACAGCACTTCCAAATAAAAATAAGACTTGCCTATCTGGTATCTGGTCAAATTCCTATACAAGATGTATGTAGCTGTATATACACACATTGTGACAAAGACATTTAAAAACTTGAAATCCAAGACACAAAACACTGAGGATTCAATCAACATGAAAGACTTCTACAATACAAGCTCAAATTTCTTTTTAAACTCTGATCACTATAAAGTGAAAAAAATGAAGTTCCTAGACTGAATTTGAAATTATAGGATTCCCCAATTAGCTGACTCTAACATGGTTAGATTGTGAAGGCCCTAGTTAACAATGAGCCATTTGGTGTCCCCAAGTAGACATTATATTGAATCATTCTCTTTATATTAAGGGTTACTAGTCTCTTCTATTTCTATGGAAATTAGTAGTCACATAAAAATTCCTAAATTTCTCAAGAAACCACACTTTCTACCTACCATAGCTAGCTTTTCAAATGCTTCATCACCATCTGCAGAAATCAATCAATTAATTAATTAATGCCATAATAAATATAAAACAACACTGCTTAATCAGTAGCTCCCTTAAGTAATCTTTTGCAGTTGTCTTGTTAACTATGCCATCTAAAATCAATATCAGTCATACTTTGTTTTATAGAGCCCTGGAGTGAGTGGTGCTCTTTCAAAGAAATCCAGAAAGACACATCTAATGTGCTGTTTCATTGACACAGAATGAATTGATTTACATTTTCCACACACTGGAGACTTTGGCAGAAATAGCAGAAACATCAACCTTTGTATGTTGTATTAGTCAATTGTTTTTTGTTTGTTTGTTTGTTTGTTTGGATGTGACCAAAAGTCCTGAAAGGAACAATTTCATAGGAGGAGAAAATTGATTTGGTACTCATGGTTTCAGAGGTCTGGGTCCTTGGATAGCTGACTTCATTCCTCAGGGCCTGAGCTGAGACAGAACATCATGGCAGAAGTGTGTGGTGGAGGAATGCAACTGAGAGCATGGCATCAGGAAGCAAAGAAAGAGCTCACCTCACCATGACAAATTTAAAACACAAAGTCATGCCCCAGTGACCCACCTCCTCCAGCTACAGCCTATCAGCCTACAGTTACCACCAAGTTAATCCCCATCAGAAGATCAATGTCCAGATTAGGTTAAGTTTTTGTAACTTAATCATTTTTCCTCTGAGCTTTTCTTATATTTTCTCCCAATAAGCTTGTTGGGGACACCTAATATCTGAACCATAAAAGCCCCCCAAAGTTTATTCCCATCTTACAATTCAAAATAAATTTAGTCCATTTGAAGAGTTCCATAGTCTCAACAGTTTCAGGATTACCCAAAAGTCCAATTCCAGAGTCTCATCTGAGACTCAAGGCAAACTCTTAGCATGTGCACCAGTAAAATTCAAAAGCATGTTACATATACAAAGCATGTTACACATATACAAAGCATGCTACACATATACAGTATGTAAAGGTACATATTAAACATTTCTATGTAAAGAAATAGGGGCATAGAAAGAAGGAACGGGACCAAAGCAAGATGGAAATCCAGATGAGCAAACAAACCCTATACTTTCATTCTGGCATCTGGAACCCATGGCATTAGTGATACTCTCTCCAAAGGGCTCGGGTAACTCTGCCCCTGTGGCTTCACTTGTTGCTGCCCATATGGCCTCTCTCTTGGCTTGTATGTGCTTTATTCCTGCAGCTTTCCTCAGCAGACATTCCGTGGTACTGACATTTATTAATTTGGGGAGTCACCACTGCAGCTTTGACTTCCTTTTCACATCTGTACTCATTGCCCTATCAGCAGCAGCCAACAGGGGCTCTGACCTAATTGCACTTTGTCTGGTTTCCCAGGCCTTCCTTTAAAATCTCCATAGAACGCCCCCATGACCCTCTGACTCCAGCATCCTACATTTTTGCAGAACCAGTACCACATGATTGCTGCCAAGGTCTGCCACCATCTCAAGAAGTAGCCAGTCCTCCAGGGACCACAGCTACAGAAACTCTGAATGCCTGAGTGGTTGAGCAGGGTGAAACAACTTCCTATAACCCCCCCAACCCCCACCCACCTCCTTCTCCACCCCCACCCCTGCGGCAAGTAGGGTGACACACTGGTCTCTTCTTAAAACAATTGTTACTTTAAACCCTTGAGCTGGAGATGGGTGTGGTCTTGCCAATTCCTGAGATGCTCTCAAGCTATCTTTCCTATTGATGGGGTAAAGCGTTGGGTAAAGTATTCATCAGTGTCTCTTTAATGGCTATATCTTTAATAACTGCAACTTCCTTAGCCCCAGTTTTGCTCCCACTTTTCAAATCCAAGTTTTTCGAATCTCTCCACTCTGTTTTCTGCTCCTTATGATAAAAGCTCATAACAAACTTGGCTAGAAGATTCCAGCAGTCTCCATGCCAACACCTGAAGCCTATGCTACTTTGAAATGTCCCCACTAGATTAATTAGCCCATCACTTTTAAATTCAGCCTCACAGAAAGTCCCAGGAACAGACAACACATAGACAACTTCTTAGCCAGAATGTAACATGAGTGACCTTCAGTCCAATTTCCAATAGTATCCTCCTTCTGGTCCTCGATCCTCACAAACCCTGTCTTTACTGTCCATAGCCCTGTGGGCATTCTGGTCTCCTAAGCTCCCTCCAGGAGAGCTCTCATCCGTTAAGCTCTACTTACAGCATTCTAAAACTTCTCCAGGCTTCATCTCTAAACTTTCCAAAGTTCTTTTCACAATTTTCAAAGAGCTCAAAAAGCTTCTGAACCACATGGTAAGGATAGTTAGAGCAATGACATCACTTCTGATACCAACTTCTGCTTTAATCAGCTTTTTCACTACTCTGACCAAAATGCCTGACAAGACCAATAAGAGGAGCGAAAGTTTATTTGGGAGCTTACAGTTTCAGAGGTCTTTATATGTAGGTAGCCAACTCCATTGCTCTGGGCCCAGAGTGAGGTAGAACATCATGGTGGAAGAATTGTGCCAGAGGAAAGTGGCCTAGGGCAACCAGGAATCAGAGAAAGACTTTGTTCATCATATACAATGTACCCAAAGGCATATCCCCAATGACCCCACCACCTTCAGCCACACCCTACCAGCTAGTTAATCCCTACCAGATAATTAATTACCGATTAGGTTAAGTCTCTCATAAACCAATCATTTTACCTATGAGTTTTCTTGCATTGTTTTACACATGAGCTTTTTGGGGACTCCTAATGTCTAAACCATAACATACAGTAACCCCTTGCCTACTGAGATGCTTGAATAATCATGCACCTGCAATCAGAGGTTTAATAAGACTGTTATATTTGCCAAACTAAAACCTTGACCTCAATCAGGAACTGATTCCACCAGGGATAAATGAAGAAGGAAGAAGATGTATTTGATTCTTACTAAGCTCTCCCAAAACAAACTAAGGTCATTGTGTGGCCCCTATAAAAATCAATACTTTATTAAAGTAAAGAATCTCTCGGATTTAAGTCTTCAAGTGTAGCTCAACTGTTTGTCCAGTGAAAGAGAACAGAAGATGAATAATGTTCTATCTGTTCATTATAAATTCAGTGGGGAATATAAGGTCCACTTGTCTAGAGGCTGAGTTGCCACCAAGGCTTAAAAAGAAGGATGTACAGTCATAAAACTGTAGGAATCTTATTATCCACAAGTTCAAACCCAACTTTGACCTGTTACATGATGTCATTTTAATGAAAAGCTCTTGTTGGAACTTTTTATTGTTTAACATGATGTATCTTTAGTACAGGACATGAAATCACTCTACGGAACACAATGAAGTTCCAGGTAGACAGATGCTCAAACACAATAGAAATGAGAAAAAAAAAAACAGAAAGCTGATTTCCAAAGTTTCAAAAACATCATCCAAAAGTATACTTAAATATGTTAAGTAACTCAAGAGAATTTTACTTGCATTTTGGAAACTTTAAGTTGTTTTTGTTATCGTATTAGTCAGCTTCCTGTCACTATAACAAATACTTAAGATAATGAATTTATAAAGAGAAAAGGTTTATTTTGGCTGAGTTTGGTAAGATTCTGTTCACAATCAGGCAAACCCTTTGCTTTTAAGTCTCTGGTAGGAGATAGCACATCATTCCAAGAATGTGAGGTATAGCAAAACCTGCTCACAACATGACCAGGAACAAAATAAAGAAGACAAGGGACTGAGATTCCACTTTACCCTTCACAGGTACACCCTCAATGATAGAAAGACCTTTCATATGGTCCCTCAAGTCTCTACCACCTCCCAGTAATGTCAAGCTGAGGACTAATATATGGGCTTTGAGGGAACTTTCAAATTCAAACTATAGGAGCCAGGGAGAGAATATTCCTTCTGCTGTGACAGGGAGGAAGGAGAGATGTGGTCACTCAGGGAAGGAGGGAAAGAAGTAAAGACTTAGGAACTTTATGCAGAATGACCTCTACTTTTATTTAAAGTTGAAGGCCAGGCCCTGCTCTGAAGGATGTGACCCCTGTACAGTATTGCAAAGAACAAACAAAATACATCAATGGATTCCACAAATTAATGAAAGGAAGAACTGTCCCCCCACCCCACTGAGAAGTTATTAAATGAGGTGAAGTTTTGGTTGCTGTTGTTGCTGTTTTGCTATGTTCTTAAATTATAAAGTGGATTTTAACGAATGTTCTCAAAATAACAGATGATCGGGTATGCAAAATAGCCGTGTCTATTATAGTCCCTTTAGACTGCTTTAACAAAATACCATAGACTGGATGGCTTGAACAACATTTATTACTCATAATTCAAGAGGACTTGAAGTCCAAATCAAGGCTTCTGGAGGTTCCTGCTTCACAGAAAGCCATCTTCTTTCTGTTTTCACATAAGACAGTCAGATGAAGACAGTCTTATAAGGACATTAATCCCATTAGCAACAATTTCACCCACAATGAACTCCTCCAAAGGCCCGACCTCCTAATCATTTCCAAAGGCTCCACCTTCTTCTAAAATCATAACATTGGGGTTTGGATATCAGCATATGAATTCAGGGGCGAATACTCAACCCATGTTATGATTTAGATATGTGGTGTCCCCCAAAAGCTCAGGTGTGAGACAGTGAAAGAAAGTTTACAGGTGAAATGAATGGGTCATGAGAGCCTTAAAGTAATCGGTGCATTAATCTATTTGAATGGATTGACTGGGTGTTAAGTGTAGGCAGGTAGGGTGTGGCTAGAGGAAGTGGGTCACTGAGGGGACATGCCTTTGGGGTTTGTGTTTTGTCCCTGGTGAGCTACAGCTGTCTCTTTTTCCTTGTTGCCATGTCCCAAACTGCTTTCTTCCTCTATGCCACCTTTCTCTCCTAAGGTTCTTCTGCCTTGTCTCAGGCCCAGAGCAATGGAGTTTGCCATCTGTCAAATGAGACCTCTGAAACTGTGAGCCTCCGATAAACTTTTCCTCCTCTAAAATTTTTCTTGTCAGATCTTTTGGCCACAGTTGCAATAAAGCTGGCTTTAAAAGTCCACTAGAGTGTTTTAAGACAAGTATTCTGCAAAAGTGGAAAAAAAGAGGATAGCAGCTTTGTGAGTTTATTTGCTTTCAGAATACCACGGGTCTTGTGCTAAGCACATGCCTGGTAATGTGGATTTATGGATTAAATCATTAGTTTGTATTTAAGCCAATCCTGACCAAAAGACAAGTGGGTCAAAATCAGTCCTTAACAGAGACCCTGAGTTGAGGGAAAACAACGAACAATCAAAGCACGAGCCAACAAGGACCCAAAGTCAGCACAGTCTGCTCACCCACTCCCAGCATGAGCTCACTGTCAACAACAAGAGTGAGATTAGCAGTGATCAGCCAAATCTGGGAGACACTGGCCAAAGGAAAATGTATTAGCAAGATTTTATGATTTATGGGGTTATAAATGAATCACTAAAGTGTGCAATGTGTTTTAAAACATAAACTAATGATCACATGATTGCTAAGATAATTGAAAATCAATGAGCAGAAATGAAAAAAAAATATTTACAATTTTTGAAAGGCATTTAGAGCTATGAACACTTAACATTGCTTTTCACAATTTTTTCATTATTTTAATGAGATACATTTGTAAGTCTTGCTTGAGTTGTAAACTTGTAAACAGGAGAGCCAAACAGCTTTGGGAAACAGCTTTTCTTTCCTGTCACTACAAAAGTCGTAGAAATAAGACATGTGAATTAATATGTCAATCATACACAAATCATTCATTTGTCAGAAATACTACTAGAAGACATGCATAAAATATCTCTGCTCATTAGAAAAATTAAAAGAAGGGCGAAATTCTATTACCCATTTGGAAGATTTGCTACATGAGTTTGCTTATATAAATATTTAGTAGTCGTCAGGATAAGTGATTTGAGACATACCACCCCAAATCCCTGTCATAAAGCCACAGAGATACGTTTCTTCCTGCTTCAATGTCTTCTGCCCAGGAAGCTCTCCAACCAGCTTCCCCACAGAAAAGTGCAGACACCCGGTTTCTTAGCATCATGTTCCTGACCATGCAGCATCTTTAGCTTTCCTTGAATGGAGAAGAAGAACCTGGCAGAAGATAAGAGATGTTGTGCGGCCAGGCCTGGATATGGCTTATCTCACTTATGCCCATATTCCATCCACCAGAACACAGCTATGTTGCACTATTTCAATGCAAAGATGCTGAGAAGTGACCATGTGACTAGCAGGAAAGCCAAATGTCTTTCTTAATTTTCCTCCTGGTCACATGGGCACCAAATATTTGCAACATGTCTATGCTTATGGTATTTGATCAATTCTGTTTCAGGATGGAGACTCTAAAGAACAGAAATGCTGTAATATTTGAGGAGATAAAAAGCTGATTACCCTGATTTGGACATCAGAACTTGTATACATGTGTCAAATGATAACAGTATGCTTACATAAATAAGTACAAATGATATGTATCTGTTAAACATAAAAGAAAAAGCAGACATGCCATAGAAGGTATAATTCTAATACAAAAGGAAATAGTAAATGCAAAAGAAGTCATTTTAGTGAAATACTGTGAAGATATAACCAGAATGAAGAGAAAACAAGACAAAAACCACTGGATAAGGCTATAAGAGATAGTACCACACATAAAATCCATCTGTACATAATTTGTAGGCAAAGTTAAATTCAAAGTGAACAAGTAAGTGATGCAGTTAGTTTTCTACAAACAAGAGCTTCATAATGTTGGGAAATATTACCAATAATTCATAATGAGAGAGGGAGTCATGATAGAACTTTTTAGTACTGCACTGATGTTTGACGATGAATGTGGCAGTGTATTTAAAAAGGTCACATTTAAAAAGTTGTAGAAGAAGTTGTATATCATTTTTTTTTCCTAAAAGTTAGTATTCCAGGTTGGTTAAAGTTTTTCTGTGATATGCATCTATGACTTAATAAATACTGTGAAGCTTTCAGCAATGATGAATGAATAATAATAAAAAATTCAGCTTCCATTGTTAGGAAAAATTATCAGGAGACTTGGAGTAGAAGACAAATTTCTCCATCTAATATCATACTATATATATATATATATACATATATATATATATATATATATATATATATACATATATATATATACATATATATATATATATATATATATATATACACACACACACACACATAAACACACATATATACATGTACACACATATACATCAAATACATATATGGTTAACATCATATTTAATAGTGAAATATTATTGGGCACATTCTCCATAACAGAGAACAAAGCATGGATTTCTACTTTTACCACTTCTCTTCAACATGACACTAAATGTCCTAATCAGCAAATAAAGCCAGAAAGGCTGGGAAGCAGGAGAAACAAATGTATCCAGTTTAGAAAGGAAGAATTTAAATTGCTACCACTCATAAACAACATGAAAAGTCCTAAGGAATTTCCAAAACAGTTACTAGAACTAAGAAATGAAAGGTATTTAGTGAGTTTGCAGAATACAAGATCAAAATGCAAAACTATATTGTTTCTATATAAACAATAACCATTGAAACAAACCATGGAAAATTAATTTTCAAAGTAATTTCAGGTACAATAGCATCAAAAACATAAGAATAACTTTTTTACAGTATGGATATTATTCAAAAGAATAGGAATAGACCCACCTAAGATCCAGTTTTCCCATACCTTGGTATTTATCAAATAAAAATGAAAATCAGCATATTATAGTGATACAGGCACATTGATGTTTACAGGAGGTCAACTCACAATAGCCAAGTTATGGAAGCAGCCTAGATGCCTGTCAATATATGAATGGATTAAGAAAATTATATATATATATATATTGGAGTTTTATTCAGCCATAAAGAATAAAATTATGGTTGGCCAGTAAGTGAATGGAACTGGAGAACATTATGCTAAGTGAAATAAGTCAGACTCAGAAAATCAAGGGTCAAATGTTTTCTGTCATATGTGGAAACTACATCAAGCTAAGGCAAAAAAGGAGAGGGTCAGATCTCACAAGGATAGAGGGAAGATCAATAAAGTAGAGAAGGGAGGTTGAGGGGTGAGAGTTAGCAAAATAGAGGAAATTCAGAATGAATTTGACAAAATTACACTAGTAACATGTATGGATATGCCACAGTGAATTCTGCCTTTATGTTTATTTATAAAATAGCAATTTACAAAACAATAAATAAATAGACGGAAGTCAGCTTAGGAGAGAAGGGAGAAGGGAGGAAAAGAAGGAAGGAAAGAGGAAGAACTAGGGACTGGGATGGAGGAAATCATGCATGCATGTATAATTATGTCAAAATGAACCAAACCTTTATTCACAAATTATTTTTAAAAAGAATAAATTTTTTTAAACTACAAAACATTGCCAAGATAATTAAAGATGAAAATAAAAGGAGTATTGCATGCATGTGCACTGGAAGATACGATACTGTTATGGTCCCAGTTTCTCCAAAATTAATCAATATACTTGATGATATCCAAATTACAACCTCAACAGTATTTTTATATAAAAATTGGCAAATTGATTCAGTAGACTTAGAGATAAGAACCATATGATCACCTCAATAGACGCAGAAAAAACATTCAACAAAATACAGCACCCCTTCGTGTTCAAAACACTAGAAAATTAGGGATAACAGGAACATATCTCAACATTGTAAAAGCTATCTATGCTAAGCCCCAGGCTAGCATTGTTCTAAATGGAGAAAAATTGAAAGCATCCCCTCTAAAAACTGGAACAAGACAGGGATGCCTTCTTTCACCACTTCTATTTAACATAGTTCTTGAAACACTGGCCAGAGCAATTAGACAGATGAAATTAGACAGACTCAAATTAGCAATTAGACAGATTCAAACTAGCACTATTTGCTGATGATATGATTCTATACCTGAAAGACCCCAAAAATTCCACTAGAAAACTTCAAGAACTAGTAAATGAATTCAGCAAAGTAGCAGGATACAAAATCAACACCCATAAATCCAAAGCATTTCTGTATATCAGTAACAAATCCTCTGAAAGGGAAATGAGGAAAACTACCCCATTTACAATAGACTGAAAAAAAAAAAAAAAAAAAACACCTTGGGAATCAACCTAACAAAAGAGGTGAAAGACCTCTACAATGAAAACTACAGAACACTAAAGAAAAAAATTAAAGAAGACCTTAGAAGATGGAAAGATCTCCCTTGTTCTTGGATAGGCAGAATTAATATTTCCAAAATGATCATACTACCAAAAGTAATATACAGATTTAATGCAATTCCAATGAAAATCTCAATGACATTCCTCATAGAAATAGAAAAGGCAGTCATGAAATTCATCTGGAAAATAAGAGACCCAGAATAGCTAAAGCAATCCTTAGCAGAAAGAGTGAAGTAGGTGGCATCACTATACCAGACTTTCAACTATACTACAGAGCAATAGTAACAAAAATAGTATGGTATTGTCACCAAAATAGATTGGTAGTCCAATGGTACAGAATAGAGGACACAGAGATTCACCCACATAATTACTGTTATCTTATATTTGACAAATGTGCCAAAAATGTACATTGGAGAAAAGATAGCCTCTTCAACAAATGGTGCTGAGAGAACTGGAAATTCATATGCAACAAAATGAAATTAAATCCCTATCTCTCACCATGCACAAAACTGAAAGTGGATCAAGGACCTAATAATACAACTAGAGACACTTTTTTCTTCCCCCATAGAAGAAAAAAGTAGGCCCCAATCTCCATTATATTGGATTAGGCCCATACTTCCTTAATAAGACTCCTATAATACAAGAAATTAAAATCAAGAATTAATAAATTAGATGGATTCAAACTAAAAAAGCTTCTTTCAGCAAAAGAAACAATCAGTGAGGTGAATAGAGAGCCTATAGCTTGGGAGCAAAATTTTTCCACTTGCATGTTAGATAAAGCACTAATCTCTAGGGTATATAAAGAACTCACAAATCTAAACACAGAAATAACAAATAACCCAATCAATAAATGGGCCAAGGAACTGAACAGGCACTTCTCAGAAGGTGATATACAATCAACCAACAAGTATATGAAAAAATGTTCAACATCTCTAGCGATTAGAGAATAATTGCAGATAAGATCAAAACTACTCTAAGATTTTATCTCACTCCAGTCAGAATGGCAGCTCAACAGTAATTTTATATAAAAATTAGCAAATTGATTTCCAAATTGATGTTGAATTAAAAGTATATTTAATCATATTGTTCACTAAGCTATAATTTTAGTAAGACCAAAAGTCAAAATAACATTTAAATTTTTATTTCCATATTTTAATATTTCCATGTTTATATTTTATGACATACAAATGTATTAACATAAAGTAAATGAGCATTAATGCTCATTATCAATAAGCTTATATACTAAACAAGCATATATTTTGAAGTATATGCATATTTTTTCCCATAGGAATATTTGGAAACCAAAAGTGTGGCAATTGAGTCTGAAGAGTTGTACATGCTGAAAAGTGTATCAAGGCACCTTTTAATGAGAGTATCATAAATTTAAAAAATTATTATTATTCTATTACAGGTTTCAAAAACCTTAGCCTTCAAGCACCTAACACACAATTCATCTTTTTAAAAAAGAGAATGGGGCTTTCTTTTGCTTCTGATTTAAATAGAGGAGCAGGGATCAGATTTACCTTCCTGACTGAAGCAACAAGGAAAGCAAGCAAAATACATTAAAAATGGCTCGGGGCTGGGGATGTGGCTCAAGCGGTAGCATGTTCGCCTGGCATGCACGGGGCGCTGGGTTCGATCCTCAGCACCACATAAAATAAAATAAAGATGTTGTGTTCACCAAAAACTGAAAAATAAATATTAAAAAAAATTCTCTCTCTCTCTCTCTCTCTCTCTCTCTCTCTCTCTCTCTCTCTCTCTCTTCTCTGTCTAAAAAAAAAAATGGCTCAGGCTTTGAACAGGAGGCAGCAGAGGATGGTGAATGCCTACATATGGTAATGAAGGGCTGAGTCCTGCAACATCCTGACTTTCTCCTAGAAGGCACTGTCCAGGCCAGAGGCAGGCACAGGCTGAATCTCATTGAGATGAATGACATTCAGATGGGCATTCTTGGGAGATGAGATGACTAGAAATTGGGAACCACATTGAAAGATGGGTATCCTTGATTTTTAGCTCAATTCTGATCTTATCTGCAAGAATGAGAAAAAATTGCCCTCAATAGAGAAACTAAATAATAAAAATCAGAAAGAAAAATCATCACTAGAACTCACAGAGCTAGGGTTAGTGTTAGGGTTTAAATATGAGGTGTTCCCCCAAAAGTTCATGTATGAGACAATCAAGGAAGTTTAGAGGTAAAATGATTGAGCTATGAAAGTCTTAACCTAATCAGTACATTGATCTCCTGATAGGGATTAACTGGGTGGTGACTATAGATAGGTAGGATGTGGTTGGAGGAGGTGGGTCATTGGAGGGGGGCTGCCTTTAGGGATAATATTTTGTCTGTGGTATGTGGAGCTCTCGCTCTCTCTTTGCTTCCTAGTGCCATGTCCTGAGCCTCTTTTCTCCACCACACTCTTGCACCATGATGTTATGCCATATTTTGGGCCCAGAGCCATAAAGCCAGCTGTCCATGGACTGAGACTTTTGAAACTGTGAGTTCCAAATAAACTTTTCCTCTTCTGAAGTTGTTCTTGTCAGGTCTTTTGGTCACAGCAGCGAAAAGGCTGAGTAAAACAATTAATCATTTCACACATCTGATTGAAAGGACTTTAATTGAGGCAACAGGTAGAATCCTCAAAGAAGCATTGCCCTTAGAATGTGACTATATTAGCTCTAGAGGAAGACCTTCAAGATTTTGTCTAACAAAATATAAAGGACAGCCAACTGATTCCAAGTAACATAACTTGGATGTGAGAACAAAATGCAACTACATGTGAGTGACACAGAAAAGCAAGCAACAAATGACGTAAATGCATAATGTTCTGATCTATTCCAGCTTACCAGGAATGAAAAATTAAAACATGAGATCAAATTCGTGGAATGAAAATTTAATTTAAATGTAGAACATTAGATGTTTTTATTAGAAGAAATATCTCACATTGATATCCGACTTTCCACCCAGAGAACTAGAAAAATAAAAGCAGGGTAAACCATGATAAAGCAGAAGAAAGGAAATAATGACAAGAGAAGAAATTACAGAACGGGACATAGAAAGACAATAGAGGACATCAATGAAACCAAGATCTTAGTTCTTTGAAATGTTAATATAATTGATAAACTTCTTTCTAGACTGACAACAACAACAAAAAAGAAATAAGACACTGATTAAGAAAACCAAAGAGACAACAAGAAGACCAGCCATTTCCGGGGCTAGTGATCCAGGAGAGATTTGCTACTGTGGGCGCAGGAGAGGGCTTTATGGGGTGATAGAACATTCTATAATACGGTATTATGGACAGACATATAAAAGGATCCATTTCAAAACTCACCAAATAATATTCTTAAGATTGGTGGTCTTTGGTTTATGTAAATAACACTTCCCGAAGGTTTTCGGGGATTTGGAAAAGATTTTGTTTTTGTTACGATGCATGTTGCAGTTTAAAAAAAAATGGGAAAAGGTGATATATTTATTTTCTATTGCTGTATTACAAATTGCCACAAATTCAGCAGCTTAAAAACATTCATTTATCACCTGCTTCAGGAGATGAATAAATTCTGAGTTCTCTTCTCAGGGTCTCACAAGGCCAAAACTAGAGTGTCAGTCATCCTAAAGCTGAGAGTATGGTAGGGGCCCTGCTTCCAAGGTCATTCAGGTTGCTGGAAGGATTACTTTCCCCATGGTTGTATGTATGAGGTTCTCATTGCCCTGAGGTATCGCCAGCAATGGCACAAGCAATACAAGGTGGGAAGGGGAGCAATCTATCTGCTTTCCTTCCCACCATCCTCTTCAGCTTTCAAGGATTTCTGTGGTAAAACTGAACCCACTGAGATAAACTCTTTATTTGAAGGTCAGTGGATCAATAACCTCAATGTCATTTGCAATGCCTGTATTCCCACAGAAGGTAACATAGTCGGTAGGATTAGGGTATGAATCTTCCTGGGGACTGTAATGTTGCCCCCACAGGCTGGGAAGTAAATGGGCGGAAGGAGATCCACCCACAAGCCCACTGCTACAGATAATGATCATAGCTAACTAATGGGCATTGCGTCCAATTTGCTGTCTCCCAGACGCTGTACTCAATGCTTTGAAGTCCCCTTACAGTTCATCTCATCAGCCATCTCATAAAGTAGGATCTATTTCTTTAGTTATTGTGTGGCAGATGATCACAGAAGAGGTTTGTAAGTTGCTAGGATCATTCCACTAATGAATGGCAAGGCAGATGTTGCAATTCGTATTGCCTGATTGCAGAGCCATCAAAGTATTTCGGTCACTGTGCTATTGTTGTTGTTGTTGTTTTGTTTTGGTACTGAGGATTGAACTCAGGAGCACTCAACCACTACCCAGCTACATCCCCAGCCCTATTTTGTATTTTATTTAGAGACAGGGTCTCACTGAGTTGCTTAGTACCTCACCATTGCTGAGGCTGGCTTTGAACTCATGATCCTCCTGTGTCGGCCTCCCAAGCCGCTGGGATTGCAGGTGTGTGCCACCACACATTTTCTCCTAGTTGTCATCCTTTTGAAGGCAAGAGTAATGGTCTGCGTTTGGCCATCACTATGCTATTCTTGTTAGTTGGTCATTAACATATTTTAATAAAAAGTGACTGTGACCTTCCATAACACTTTGCACAGCTTGTACTTACATTTTTTCCAATTATTCAGCAACTATCTTTTCAGGGAGCAATCATGGCCTGAGAGAGATCTTCTCTGCCTTTGCAGTATTATATATCCATGCCCCATTGGCTCATGGTATGGGCTCAGTAGGAGGTTATTGACTAAATGAGTAAATACCATGTAGTATACAGCCCTCTCCTATGGTCCTCTTCAAATGCAGAACATTAATTTTGCCTTCAAAAGGATGACAACTAAGAGTAAATGCAAGCCAAAATACCCATGAAGTCCCAAGTTTGCTAATTATTGAATTAATTATGACATCCAAACAATGCACCTTATGGTAAGAATAGCTAGGACCTGACATCTCTTGAGTTGCCTTACTTCCCCCGGAGATCCCATTCTTTTATCTTAATACCCCATCACATCCTGTCTCATCATCATATTTGAATGGATAAATAACAGTGGACACCTAAAACTATGGTTTGAATGAATTCAACAAATGTGGCACATGGAAGCTGACTGTGAGCCTTGTATCATTTTTTTTTAAAAGTCTTCCCTGAAACAGATTGAGGATATAACCACAATAAAAAATACAATGTTGACCAAATCCTTCCTTCAATTCTGAATGTGAAATCACCTTTCTTCATCGGCCAGTATTTTAGTACTACAAAGAAAATGTCCCTTTGAATGTCCCTTAATGTGACCTTGTGTTGCAGATTATATCGGGGCAGGAAGATGATTTTCCTTAAACACAGTTGCATTTCGCAAGTTTTAGAATGCATGTAATTATGTGTCTTGGTTAGCAGCATCCATTTTAATGAAAGGTCAAAAATATATCACCAGGGTTTCCTCTGTTAGTCATTCACAGACAGATGACCGTTCATCTAGGCAGTGAAAGCAGAGCAACATCTGCTCTGTGTAGACATTTAGTATTGCCCACCAATGCCAGCAACAAGTTGAGAAGAAACACATTCCAAATTCCATCCTAGAGCACACCAGAAGTTTAGGACGGGAATCTCAGGGAATTTGAATGATTGGAAGATCATGTCACCACTTTAAATTTGCAGATAAATGTTGGCCCTGCTTAGATAATTTGAAATATTGGGAAAATATGAAAAGATGCAACTATCCATTAGGGTGATACACAATTGTAGTTCTTTTGTTGGTCAAAATAGTGAACTACTGACATTTTCATAAGTTTAAGCCTAGTGAAGGGAAAGTAAGAGTATTTGCATATCAACCATAGTTTTGTTTCCAAGAACATCCAACAAGAAAGAACCTTAAAGGAAAGGAAGTCCAGCTTTCTCAGTTTAGAACTTGTGTTTATACAGTTAGATGAAAATATGTGAAAGCCCTCAAATGTTGATGGGATAAATGAGACAGAAGCAAATTTCATACTCTTGTCAAGCAGTTCCCACAGTATAAGAGTCACAGCCCCTTCTAGATTGCATTCCATTCTTAGTGGCTCCCAGTCCTCAGTGAACCTCATGGTCTAAGGTGGCTGCTAGAGTTCCAGCCATTAAGTAAACAGGGACAGTTCAGAGAAGAGGTTTACAAGCCTGACAAAGGTCGGACTTGGAGAACCACAGAAACCTGAATTTCATCTTGCAGTTGCTAGGAAGCCTCTTTAATATGAAGATATGATTGGATCTCTATGGCAGCACCACAGATGGTTTTGAGGAGCACATGAAGGAAGACAGCAGGTCAATGCAGGAGCACAGAAGGTGGTAAAGAGAGAGGTGTAGCCATAAAGGCAGAAAGCATAGCTTTCACTTTCTGGGAAGTGTAGATGTGAAGAAAGCACAGAGCCCGTATGGAAATGGAAAGGTGAAGCAAGGCCATGGGGATTATAACTTCTTTCTGAGCATAAGTGAATTGGTATGAGGAAACAGGGAGCGTCTGCCAAGAATATTTCCAGAAGAAGCAATATCTTCAAAGAGAAGTTGATTTAGAGAAATTGTACAGAGCATGGAAGGGTAGATGCTCACAATTGAAGAGGGGTTCTGCTAAATACAGTTAGGTCTAGGTTAGAAATAAAATCTTATAAAGGGCTAGGTTATTTGGAGATGGGCATTTCTGGGTGCTTCCTTTACTGAGTAATCAAGAACCATGGAGTTGTCTGGGCTTGGTTGGATATCCACTGTCCCTGGGGTAGCAATACAAAGAGTTCAGTTGCCACAGCCTTCACCATGAGTGCTCATGACCCAGAGCTCCCTTCACTCCAGCCTAACAAATTTCACAGGATTTATTGGTGGGCTCTTTCAGGCCTATAGAAACCAGTTTCTTTACTTAATATACTTCCAATATAGTTAATACAAAAATTACTCATCACAAGCCACACTTAATTCACAACTTTGTAAATTACATGTAAGATATAAGAATTCTATCTTTAGTAAATCTTGAGTATTTAACTTAACCAACTGGTCACTTGATTATAACAAAAATAAAAAGTCTAGATTTGTGTTAACACTAGGGCAAACTGAGTGTATATTTGTGGGGAAAGATCAGTTTAAAGGAAAGCTCTTCTTAGCCTCCATGCTCTATTTTAGGGCCCTACTGTGGGCACTGTACCTCTCCCTCTAAGGTGCCCCACACTGCATTTAGGGGACTATCCACCAGGTACCACAGGAAATTTGCGAGTTCATCCTTTGTTGAGAGCCACAGCTGAAGGGGCCCCAGCAAACTTCCAGCTGATTGGCTCACCTTGGCCCCAGAAAACTTCCAGCTGCCAGCTGATTGGTTCCTCTGCAGTGATGCTCATTGGGCTGTTTCCCTGCCCTTTCAGACCATGGAGCTGCTCATTGGGGGACTCTTGTGGCTCCACCCACGTGACCCAGCCAATGGGCCTCAAGAACAGGAGGAGTGGGGGGGGGGGGGTTGAGAGGCTCCCCAGAAGCCAGTGGTGGCAGTTGGGCTCTGAGGGAATTCCTGAAGAGTTGGTGTGGTGCAGCATGTGTGTTCTAAAAATAAAGTTTGTTTCTGCTTGATAAGTGGCTCTGAATTGTGCCCAGCCAGACCTCAGCAATCCCTGAATTTGGGCATCTCTCCCACCAGTTTCCATTAATACAGCCCATACAACATGGTCTGTGTTGTCAAACTTCAGAGATACAGACAATGGATAGATATAGTAGGTAAAACAGACTTGAACAGGAAGAGAGAGCGCATGCCATGTAATGTACAGTCTGGTAAAGGGGAGAGATTAAAGAGAGCAAATGAAATTGTTCCACACAGTGGCAAGGACTAAAACGGAAAAGGTCCTAGAACAGAGAATGACTGGGGAGGAGAGAGTCAGGCGGAAATGGGTCTTTGAAGAAGAATTGTCATTGGAGGTGAGTAGAAATTAAAAAAAAAAATAGGATAGAAGTCGTGAGTGTGACAGTGTTCAATGGGTTTCAAGTGCTAAAAGTGTTTTGTCACTACAGCATTACAGCAAAGGAGGAAGAGGCCAGAGGTAGCAGTGTCCATTCAACCAAATAGTTGGCTAAACTTAAGTTCAAATTTTTCATCACTGTACTCTACAAAATAAAGTTTGTAAAATTGAATTTAAATGATGCAGATAACCAACCTTTCTATTTTCCTTCTATTAAAGCAATTTCATAATAATTTTGTAATACACAGAATTTGGAGATCAGTTCTATGATGTAATTTCCTAAACAGCTTTCAAATGCCTTCATTATAAAAGGTCCATGTTAAAGGAAAACACTTTCATCAAGTCAAGGTCCAAGCTATTTATCATGGCAACATTCCAATGAATGGTGAGTCAAAGGGAAGATTGTTTTGCACACAAAATTAAAGGAAACATTATAGCATTAATAGTCACTTTAATGTATTTTTGTATTTACAAAAGCATCCATCTGGAGGTTGCTTGAATTTTGGAAAGTTCTGTGATCATTTAATGCACAGTAAAATTTGTGTCCAATACAAATTAAACACAATCTTTATTGATTGATTTGATGTGAGGTAACTATTTCAACTTAATTGCCTTACTCTGAGAAAACCCTTGGGGAAAAGCAATCTGTCTCTACTCAGCAAAAGCAGCTAAAAACTACAAAAAGAAATTTCCATTCTGACTTGAGATGTGATATGCTGACTCTACAGGCCTCCAGATTGTTTCTTACATCTAAAAATATTAAGTTCAATAACTTCACAAGAATAGAATGAAAGTTCTGATGTTTACCCATATTCTGACAAAATATGACCAAAATAAATATTGTACTTCCCTGATAAAGATTCGTAAGACTTTATAGTGAGGTCAATTCTGCAGCCCACAGTCTTAAAGCCATGAGTTTCACACAACAATTTGTTCAGATTCTTTTAAACTAAAAGACCAGAATAGAAGAAAGAAGAACTGGCAGATATGCCGGAGAGAAGATACCTCACAAATGTTGCTCAGCAAACTAAGAAATTGTTGCCTGCTGTAACAAAATGCCTATTGTAATCTAAACAGGCTGTGATATTGTTCCTACATTATTTTTTTCTACTTTAAAGGAAAATGGATGATAGGTCTTGCTGAAGTAATACCTGATTAGATCACCTACTTACAGGTGCTCCCCAGGAGGTGCCAATATAGTCTGCCTTCCAAGAAGCCTGGGCATGGTCATCAATGTGCTCACTACCAGTGGAGGCCTGTTCCCTAAAACACATGCACAGGGAGACTTGCACCACACCTTTATGCCCATTGCTTCTCTTATTAACTACTGACAACCACTGATTTCCTGTCTTTTGAAATTAGCACCTCAACAGTCTATAAATTCAATATTTGCTACAACTCTTCAATCTAAAAAAAGCCTAACCCCAGCTCTGGTTTCAGATAGCATCTCAATCTTTCATTCCACAAACAAATGAAACAACAAAAGAAAACCAGAGACCTCAACACTGAATCTATTTCATTTTGGATTGTTAAGGCATGGTAGGCAGGGGTCTTTTAACTTTCAGTCTAAAGATGATAGCATGTATACTATAAAATAGTTTGGATTTCCAAGGCATTTTCCCCTCTGAAATTAAACTAGAAGACAATCCGGAGAATGTTGTACATTTATCCTACTGGCTTAGCTATCCACAATCTATTGCCGTTTTAATTAGAACAGGGTTGTACCATCTGCAGTTAAGAAAAGCAGAAAGTTCCCCTGACTCTACAAGTTTAAGAACTTTTTTTTTTTCTTGAAGACACTGAACCTGTCTGTACCCCACACCTAAGTGGCAGTTAGCCTGTTTCCATTTGGGACAATGCCTCTTGAACTGGTTTAAAATGTGACACTGACAACCTCCACGTCCAAAGAATGGGATGGGGGACAGAAGGAGAGGACAAAAGGACTCTAGTTTCTTCTTACTCTCAGAAATGTAACCATAACATGAAGATACTTCGTACCAGTCTTCCTCCTTGTGTCAGACCACAAAAACTGACAATCTCCTAGGTAGTTCACCAGAACAAGCTCCTCACCCTCCAGCATTCCACAGCGAAAAGCTAACACTTGATATTTCGTGAAGTTCTCCCAATTCCCCCAGATCTCCCTGAAGACCAGAAGCATTCCCTTGAGATGTGAGGCTCACACCCGCCCCAGACATTCCTCACACCGCGTGCACATCATTCTCCTAGACTTTGATGATTTACGACGCAGAGAGAGACTGTGAACCCAGAAGACAGTGACCACTGGAAAGGAAAACTCCAACCTTAGCAATCAGAATACTGTCTGCAACCTGCGCCTGTGCGGGAGATGAGTGACGGGCCGAGGAGCCAATCAGCGGCCTCCCCAGCCGTTGCCAAGCCCACGTTGTATTGGGGGCGTGTCCGCACCCTGTGCGCCTCCGCCCGGGAGCCAATCAGCGGCCGGCCCAGCCGTTGCCATGGCCTCATTGTATGTTGGTACCGCGTAGGCGTCACTCGCGTCCCAGCCCGGGAGCCAATCCACGGCTGGCCCAGCCGTTGCCCTGGACGCTCTGACTGTTAGGCCAGCGCTTGCACGGGACGGGCAGAGACCCAGCCTGGCTGTCCTCATCCCGGGATTCTCCAGGGTCCCCGCTGCCACGCGCCCAGAGACACTAGACACCGCCAGATTCCATGAGCTCCCAACATGAACCGAAAGAAATTGCAGAAGTTGACGGACCACTTAACTAAAAATTGCAAGCACTGTAAGTAAGAATCAAGTGCTGAACAAGCCGAGGTTCCTGGGCCAAGTCTGCTCCTACCCAGTGCAATTTCCCTGCTGTGCCTACTTCCTGCTTCCAGGACCTGTGTGACCATGGGCCCACCCCAAACCCCTAAGAGAAGTCTGAAAAAGTTCATCCCATCCCGGGATGCTAGCTCCTTGGGCGGGCACCCACGCCCGGGACCTTGAGAACTACTCTCCATGCATTTAGTTCTACCTACACTTGAGGACACTACACTTTTCTCGTTCCTCAGACCCTCTTTGCCCTTGGTCCTGGCCTTCGGTGCTGACATTGAACTCAGGGCCTCTCATGTGCTACCTAAGGTGTCTCTCACTACTGACCTACATCTCCAACCCCACCCCACTCCCGCACCCTTTTCTAAAATTTTGAGATTGGGTCTTGCCATATTGCCCAGGCTGACCTCGAATTTGGGATCCTCCTTTTTCTTGCCTCAACCTCCCTAGTAGCTGGCATTGTTTGGCATATGACAGCATGCCGGGCTCTCAGACCCTCTTCTTAATTTACTTTTATATTATAGAAGTGAAGTAATATGTGTTCATGATACATGTAGTTTTAGCCTCAGACATGTTGTAAAAGAAGTACTAAAACCCACCGGACTCAAGAAAAGAGCATAATCAACGTACATCGTGCACCTTAGCCGGCTTTTCAGCTCTTCCTAGACCAAAATAAAGGACAGGTCCAAGTTCTGGAAGCTTAACAAGAGATCCATAGGGGAAAATAGTCATAAACAACTGATCATCTTTAGGAAAGATGAGTTGAAGTGGCACAGAAACCTGTCTCAGAGCAAGATTTGTTTGGAAATAAAATTGCTCAGCAAAGCTATACATGTGGTAAACAATCTGCTCCCAACTTTACACTTCCACTTTCCAATTGCTAATATGGTGGGAAGGTAGAGAAGACTTTCTAGGTGACAAATTGAATGTTTATTAAAGACAGCTGTTCTAATCTCCCCTTTGGAAAGGCAGTCCTAGAATTTCATAGAACACTTTAGTATTGTATTCCAACTGTACTTTGGCTAGAAAGCAATAGATTTGGTTTAGAAGAGGATGATATTGTCTGGTTCCCAGACTTCCAAGTTGTATGCTGATTGCAAAACTACTGGCCACTTGAGGAAACAGGAGAAGCCATGGTCCTCAGAGAATACCCATTATACAAACAAGGAGGAATAAACATGTTTAAGTGTGATTAAAGGATCTAGTGCCTTCTCATCATCATTAGTATCTGATGTAAAGAGTGGTAAGAATGCTCTCTTCGTGGGTTGGTGTTATAAATAAAAGTTATATTGAAGGTATTATTACAGACCTTTAATTTGATGAGGATTTCATTCTGTTATTTTTCTTAAAACACTTTCATTTCTGGGAAAAGACCAGATATTCTTAAAACATCTAGTAAACATTTTTTATAATACTCATAAACAATGCAATAACTACTATACACAGTACTGATTTTGATTTAGTCTCCGTTCAGTAAGTTTCCAATGCATTGAAAACATTCTGTGAACAATTGAAAAGTGAACATGTATTTTAAAAGATAAATGGAAACACGTCAGAAAAAATCAACTCTTGATTTTTGTTCTTACAAAAAAAAATTTAAGTGAGCCTTAATAACTTTGATGATTAAAAGTAAACATCACTACGTTATGTAGAAATAGTTATAGGTCATGGACATCATAATAATTTTAAATTTCTTTAAACAGAAGGCTTTTACCTAAAGTCACATTTCTTTTATAGTTTCCAGATGATAATGCAATAGATGAAATGGATACATATTGTTGAATCAGAAAAGAAGAAAAGAACTTAAGTGAGCATCTAGTTAATTCTCCATTCACCGTCTTATGATTCTACACATATGATCTATAGGTCACATGTAGAGTTTTCCAGAAAGATGAAAGCCATTCCATATCAATGTCCCATAATTTCATGCAGTGTGGTATTCTAGAATGTAAGAACTATTTCAGTAAGAAAAGTACTAATGGCAACCTTTGATCCTTGAATCAATTTTTTAACTGAAAGTCAATTGATATATTCAGCTTATGTTCTTTAATTTTTATTTCAGTTGAATGGAAAAAATGTGTGTCTTGGATGTAACACAAAATTTGCCATTTTAACTGTTTTAAGTGTATAATTTTGTGATATTAAGTATAGAATTCCCCCCTTATCAATGGGGAATGTGTTGCAAGACCCCAAAACAGTGTATAGTACTGAACTGTATAGTACTACCTCATATATATATATATATATATATATATATATATATATATATATATATATACTACATGTGTGTGTATATGTATGTGTGTGTATATATATATATGTAATAAATTTGAATTTATAAATCAGGAACAGTAAGAGATTCACAGTATCACAGTAATAGAACAATAATGACAATATACTGCAAATATGTTATCTAAAACTTATAAATACTTTATTTCTGAAACTTTTAAAAATATTTTCAGACTGTGGTTGAGCATGGGTTACTGAATCCTTGAAAAAAAAACTTCAGACTTAGCAGGGAGACTACTGTGCATTCATACTGTTATGTAACTACCATCCATCTCCAGAAATTTTTCATATTTCCCTACTCAAACACTGTACCTTGAAGAATAACTCCCCACTCATTCCTTCCCCCAACCGCTGGCAGCAACCATTCTACTTTCTGTCACCATGAATTTGACTTCATATAACAGGAATCATGCAGTGTTTTATCTTTTTATGTCTTGAATTTTCACTTATCTTAATGTCCATAAAACTGATCATTTTGTAGTATGTGACAGAATTTTCCTTCCTTTTTAAAGCCAAGTAATATCCCATCGTAAGAATACATCACATTTGGTTAGCCATTTATTCATCAACGAATGCTTGGGTTGCTTCTATTTTTTTGGTGATCATGAATTATACTACTGTGAATATTGGGGTACCAGCATCTGGTTGAGGTCCTACTTTCAATTATTTTGTGTGTAGATTCAGAAGTAGAATTGCTGGATCATATGCCAATCACGTTTAATTTTTTTTTATTTATTTGTTGCTGTTGATGGACTTACCTTTCTTTCTTTCTTCCTTTCCTCCTTCCTTCCTTCCTTCTTTCTTTCTTATTTATTTATATGCATTGCTGAGAATTGAACCCATTGCCTCACACATGCTAGGCAGGTGCTCTACCACTGAGCCACAACCACAGCCCTCATGCTTCATTTTTTGAGGAACCATTATACTCTTGTTGGGTTTTTGGGTTTTTTTGGTTCATTTTAAAATCATAACCATTACATTTTCTGCTATTTAACTTGTTTAATCTTTTTAAAGTTTTAAATTTTTCCCTTAAAATGTGGTTCTCAAAACCAGCAATCACTGGAGGCTATCCTGATCTGTAGGATGAGGTGTGATTTTTTCCATTTTCATGTGTTATCTTCTCATAGATGTATTCAGGTTTTGTCTTTGTTTTTGAAAATATTCAACCATAATTTTACCTGGTTTTGAAACAAAAATATTGCCCATCTTCTTTGTATGCTTCATATTTAGAATCATTTTTATGTTCTTAATGCCAAGCAATAACCCTTCCACCTTCATACTTCAAATGGCAGTTGGAAAATATAATTAACTCAGTGTTTGTAAACATTGTCCTTTATGTAATCATGGGTACCAGCAAATATCTGTGTTTGTATATATGCTTTAGATACAAATGTCCTCCCTCCAAAGTACTAATTGTTCAATGTTAATTTTTACATTGTCCTTAAGGGGAGCTCAAAACTTCTTTTTTGTAAAATAGGTGTTTCTTATTTCAGAAATATGGCTTATGAATTCACAAAGGTTAAAGTGAAATTAAAAATGAAAACCATTAATTCTCAAAGTATGGTATCTATTTTCTGGGAAAGCCAAGTTGTAAATCTGATAAATGCTTACCAAAATGCTGGGGAAAATTAACATTGTTAAACATTACCATTCTTATTTTAAATTATATATCTACAAACCTTATAAAATTTAGAACCTGATACCACATTCATCATTCAAATTACTAAGCTAATATTACCTTCGCCCCCCCAAACATGATTGAATTTGCATCTATTTAATGTATGACTCTTGTTTGAAGGAAATGCTAGTTTTCTTAAATGAGTAATGTATCTTTGGCTATCTTCATCCATTAACTTAAGGTATGAATCTCAAACCAGGAAACACACACAGGTGTATATATATATATATATATATATATATATATATATATATATATATATATGTATATATGTATATATATATATGTGTGTGTGTGTCTGTGTGTGTGAATATATATATATATATATATGTATATATATATACATACACACACACAGACACACACAATATACAGTATACTATACATACAGTATATATATATATATATATATATATATACACATGTATGTATGTATATACAGTATATATATGTAAATATATATACTGATGTATTTATGTATATATATGACATAGTCTTAATGCATATAAATATGCTTCAATTGCAATATTTAGCTTATAATGTAAAGATTGAAATACACTTTTGTTTTACCTTTATTATTCTACAGTTAATAAATCTGAGGTGACATGTCTCATAAAGCTTTTCTATAACTTGGTTGGAGATGTAGCAGAGCGACCAGTTGCAGTTGTTGGACTAGATCGTAACGCATTTCGGAACATCCTACATGTAACATTTGGAATGACAGATGACATGATTATGGACAGAGGTAAGAGATATACAAAATTTAAATCAGTCAATTGTAGCCACCAGAAAAAAAAATTAAAAGTTTGGAGTTCTGTCATAATCTTGGTAGGAGGCTTAATGTTCTACATTCTCTATTTATATGAATATAAACATTTAATTTTCCAAAGATAATTAGAGAAAGATGTAATATTCTCTTTATATGTAAGAACATGACGAAGGTTGGGTAATTAGATTTCCCTTATATTGAAAAGCTTGGAATATTTCTATTTTTTCTTAGTAAACATAATGAATATAATGGCTTCTAAACTACATTTAAATTTTCTTATATCTAAATAAAAATGGAATACAGTCTTATCATGTAATAATGTTCCTTGTCTTGAGTAACAAAAATATGAAATTGTATATTTTATATTAATATGTTTAGATTATCTAATATAATTAACATTTTAATATATCACAATATTGTATTATTAATTAATAATGTATGTATTTAGATATTCAGAGTATTCTTTCTTCCCACAAAATAGGAAGAGAAAATTCAAATGCATAATTAAAATGCATATCAATGTTCTGATAACTCAGTTTCCTCCTTTGTCAAGTGAGAATATTGGACTATAAAATCCTGACGTTTTCTCTAAATTATAAAAGCAAGCGATACCGATGTAAATACATTATTGAGAATTCAAATGCAGCACAGCTGTTACATAGTATCTCTTTCTCTTTTTAGTATTCCGAACTTTTGATAAAGACAATGACGGCTGTATAAATGTATCGGAGTGGGTTAATGGATTAACCGTGTTTCTTCGAGGATCCTTAGGTGAAAAAATGAAATGTAAGAGTTCAGGTTGTCCTAATGTTCGTACATTATGATTAACATAGCCAAAGCGTTTAAATTACTGTCCCCCAACCAGCCAGTGGGTGAGTGAGTTTGTTGGTTGGTTGGTTTGGATTTTCATTAGCCTCTTTTATGGAATGAATTTGAGTTAACAGGGGATAAAAGAAAATGACTAAAAAGGAAAATCAAATAATTCTGAAGAGTGATTATGATGCCAGGGAAGTTTGCGTAGGCGTTGCTGTACACACTAATTATGTACACATGTATTTATGCACAAAGGACTTAACATCATTTGAATTTTAAACAGAAAATCAGAGACTATTGATTTAAGTGTTTGATTCTTTTTTTCTTTTCATTTCTTTTGAGTGCAAGAATAGGATTGATTGAAGGATAGAGACAGGGATAGAACTCTCTCAGTGCTAGAGAGGAAACCATAGCAGATTTTCCAAAAGTTCTAATGTTTAATAGTTGACTCTGATGAACTCTAAGTCATATTTTTAATCAGTGTTCCAAGAGTTTCAGGATTTAAAAATGTCCGATGTATTGTTCCTTGATGTGGTTTTTCATAACTGAGAGTAAAGAAACTTCCTGAGGATTCTTGAATGCATGCAACATTTACCATGAAAACCAGGTGATGCCAAGGTCTTCAGGGTTGATGAAGCATCAACAAGATAGACCTCAGCCCTCAAAACTTGGTCAGAGAAAATGTTGCCTTAGTGATAATATCAAATTCATAATTGGACATTTTCTTTAAAGATTGCTTTGAAGTATTTGACTTGAATGGGGACGGCTTCATTTCAAAGGAGGAAATGTTCCACATGTTAAAGAACAGCCTTCTGAAACAACCATCAGAGGAAGACCCAGATGAAGGAATTAAAGATTTGGTTGAAATAACACTTAAGAAAATGGTAATGATTTTGAGTAATTTAGAGTTTTATATTGAAATGCACAGGTCACATATGGAATGGAAATAAGAATTTGAATAATGAGAATTTTCAGTTTCCTGTTTAGTTAACTAAACACTTGAATGGTGCTATTACAATATCCAAAATTCTTTTGAGGTGGGGGGATAGCTAAGTTTTAGAGTGCTTGCTTAGTATGTGCAAGGCCCTTGGGTTCCATTCCCAGCAAAACCCCAAAAAATTCTTTTCAATTTTATGACTCAATCCCTTATTTCTCTAGAACCTTTCTTCCATTAACATTTGACTATGAAAATAACAAGCAGTTGTGGTAAGCATGTTACATGTTAACTGATATATTCCTGCTGTCCCCTCAGGATTATGACCATGATGGGAAGCTATCTTTTGCAGACTATGAAAAAGCTGTGAGAGAAGAGACTCTTCTGTTGGAAGCCTTTGGACCATGTCTACCTGATCCAAAGGTAACAATATTGCTTTGGCTGAACTGTAACTAAAGTGTAATATAAGATATGCAATCCAGAACTTCTTGCTTATAGTGGACCAGAGGAATCATGTTCACCCAGGGAGAATAGCTTCTCAACACTGAAAGGCCACTAAAGAAGAAATTGCCAGTTCATCTCATAGTACTTATTGTAGCCAAGTGCTTTGCTTTCCATTCATAACTTACTCACTCATGTTAGAAAACAATTAATGAGACTTAATGTGTGCCAGATGAAAGGCTCAGTGATTGCCTTGAGAGAAAAAGACAATATGAAAATAGTTTTATAACAGCATGATAAGTGTTATTATAATAATATTTAATGACTTATAGGGTGCTTCATCTGTGTCAGGCAGTATCACAAGTACCATATCACCTCAATGAATCCATCTAAAACTCTCTGAAGTAGACAGTACTATTATCCTTTTTTTACAAATGAGAAAAGTAAGGCTCAGATAATTTTGGTCAACTTTTCAAAATCCATTCACTAATTGGCAGAGTGGCCTGGGTATCCTAGTGTCAGAGGAGTCCATAGAGATGTATAGAACATGATGATTGGCAAGAAGAGGTGTATGTAAACCAACTGTATGTATCAGGCATTTGTGAGATCCATCCATCTCATAAATGCAGAGATTGGATGAAGGAAGAGATTGAGCTCTGGTCTGGGGAAAGGACTTCCAGGTAGAGGCAACAGCGAGTGCAAAAGCTGTATGGAACCACCGGAACATGGGCAGTGACATAGGAGGGCTTATCAGAACTGGGTTTTGAAGGAGAAAATAGCCAGGTCAAAATGGGGGAAAGTAATCTAAGCAAAAAGAATGAATATATATATATATATATATATATATATATATATATATATATATATATATATATATACACACACACACACACACACACAAAAGAAAGATGGGGAGTGAAAAAGGAAATAGTAAGTAAAAGATGAAAATACAACTGTCTTGGATGAGAACTTGGTGCATATGAGGCTGGAGATCAGGTGGCAGATACAAAGAAGGACCATATCTTGTTGTCTTAAAGATGATGGAAATTCATTGGGGGTTTTCAAAAAGATAGAGTTATGTGATTTGTTAATGTTCCCATCCTTTGAAGCTTTAGTTTATATCTCCAGCTGCCCATTTGACATGCCCTTAACAAATTTCAGGTTTTCCCTAAAACTTCACCTCTCCCTCAGTCTTCCCTATTGTTAAGTGGCATTCCTATGCACCCAGGTTTTTCATTGAGAAGCCTGAGAACCAGATTACTATCTGTCTCCTCCAAAATTTATGATTGCAACCTCTTCCAATATCAACATGTATCAGGCACAATGATCTGTCACTCAGCCCAGATCATTAGCTCTCTTGGATCCATTATTTTCCCCCTACTTCCTTTGCTCCAGAATACTCAGTATGTTCAATAATGCCAATGCTATCATGCTCTATCCTTGCTCAGGACCCGCCTGCGGGTTTGAGAGTAGATACAATGGCCTCTTTCTCTCTCTCTCCCCCAGTCACATCTTCTACTGTCTCCCATTCTCACATGGCACTGGGCCACACCAGCCACCTTGCTGTTCTTCCCTGTGTGCTTTTGCACTTGCTGTTGCCTCTACCTGGAAGTCCTTTCCCCAGACCAGAGCTCAATCTCTTCCTTCATCCAATCTCTGCCCAAATGTGTCTTGTATACAGCACATAGTAGATGCCCAGTAAATGATGGAAGGACATATGGATGGATGGATGGATGGATGGATGGATGGATGGATGGATGAGTGGATGGATGGATCTCATAAATGCCTGATGGAGAGTTCTGGATCTGTCTCCCTCCTCCTCTCTATCATTTACCTTTACTCCCTCATTTACCTTTACCTTGACACAACCTCTTCCCTCTCTAGTAAAACCTTCCCATTAGGACTTAAACATTTTAAACTGTCCTGTCTGAAAAACAAAACTAAAGGAAGGATAATAAATAAATAGAGATAAATAAATAAATAATAAATAGAGAAGAAATAAATAAAGGAAGAAAGAGAAGAAATAAAGGAAAGATGGAGGGACAGTGGGAAGGAAGGGAGGGAGGGAGGGAAGGAGGGAAAGGGCAGAGAAATTAATTTTATAGCTGTTTCTACTTCTTGTCTAATGGCTCCATCTCACAGTCAAGGTTCTTGAAAAGATTGTCCAGATTTGGGACCTATATTACCCTCTACTTCCTCTCATCCAAGCCTGTATCTGCTGTGGCCAGGGTCACCCTGCCCTTCTGTTAATAAAGCCTATGAACACTCTTGGGTCTTCACCTTACTGAAGCACATCCTTTCATTGTCCAGAGCTCTTGGTCTGCCTTCCTCTGCTCCAGGAAGTCTGGCCACTTCCCTCCACTTTCCCTCCCACTTCCCTCCACTTTCCCTCCCACTTCCCTCCACTTTCCCTCCCACTTCCCTACACTTTCCCTCCCACTTCCCTCCATGGTCTAACTGTGCCCAGATTCCTCCTCTAGGACTCCCAGAATTCAATATGCGCTGATTCCTGCTGCAGTCCTCCTGGCCCTCATCTGTCCACCCAGTTTCTGGCCAGTCTTTGATACTAGGTTGGAATCCTTTGGAGAGCTGTGTCATAGGGTCTTGTTCATCTCTGTGGATCAAGAACCAAGCATTGTGCTTGTAATACAGTTAGTACTAATGAAGTCTATGGAAGAAGACAACCACATAAACACTTGAAAGTCTTGATGCCCATTCTCCCAGCTACCCTTTCTCTCTATAAACATTAGAGAGACATGCAGAGTATTTTGTTTTGCTCTACCTGTTTTTTGGAAGTTCGTGTGTGTAAGTCGAGTCTGTAAGTCTGTAAGTTGAGTATGTTTGTTTTGCAGAGTCAGATGGAGTTTGAAAGTCAAGTATTCAAAGATCCAACCGATTTCAGTGATATGTGAATTCTAAATGTGCATTGTTTGAAGTGAGTACTAAAGAAGATACACCTGTAGTTTATTTTTTCTACTTAGCTCAGAAAGAAGATGTTGAATTGTGCATCTGGGGGTGGTGATGGGGCTCACTTCCATATATCACTTAACTCTGGTATAAGGTGCAAGTAAAACAGAGTAGACGACAAGTTTCTTGTTAGAGGGGATCTTTCTAACAAATATTAATATTTCCAATATTAGTTTAGTTGGGTTGGGTATGGTTAGTTAGCATTCCTAGATATATTTTCTCATATAGACTATCTTTCCAAGAATATAACTGTTGTAAAATATAATTCATTAAATTAATGGACAGATAATGTAATTATCAATTATGAATACAAATATTCTTCATGTCAGAAAGAGGTTAGGTATACTTTGAAAACTCATTGAAACTACTGAATTTCCTTTGGAGAAGGTTGGCATCAAAAATAATACTTGCATTTACCACCTAAACACACTTCTGACAGGAACTAGGGCAGATTTAGAGAAATGAAAGTTACACTGAGGCTTTTTAATATGATTTATGTGGTTGTGTGAGGCTTTGCTTAATCATTTTACCAGCTTGTAAGTGTCAAGGGCAGGGATTTTATCCTCACACATCTTTATCTCTGCCATAGCAGTTAGTCTTCTGCATATCATGGGCCCTCTATAGATGTTGTGCATCGGATTGAAAGCTGAATATCACTACAATATAAGTACAGACTTATGGTGATCAGAGAAAGAGGAACAGGTTCTGTTTCTTAGCCTTAATGGATAATGAATCGGCAGTTTTCAGTTAATTTTGGAGTCATTCACCTTCAATGCATTAGGGTGTCAAAGTCCTCCTCTCCTCTGTTCCCAGTGTCTCTCCACCCTAACCCTCCTTAGGGTCCCCTGGAACTGCCTGACTGCATTGCAGTGTCATAGTCCCCCACTGCCTGGATTCCTCTTCTGAATGTCCTCATCAGGGATAGTACATATTTTATGTTAAGTGTGTCCACAGCTGTAAACTCCAGAAGACACATCTTCCTTCTCCCTTTAGCTATGCTGCAGCAGACGCTTGTGGGCATTATAAGCAGGAGAAAGAGAGGGCCTAGTTAGCTTTGTGTGAGCTCCTTTCTAACACATGTAAGCAGCTGAGAGAAATAGACATAATATCTGCCCCCTGCTATCATTTAGATTTTGTTACTACACATGCATTATTAAATGTAAACAAATAAGTATATTCTGTGAAAAACTGAACTGTTAATAATTAATAGAATAAGCAATTCTGTGAAATAAAAAAATATTTCACTGTATTTTCTAAAAAATTTAGCTGCTTGTATAGATGGGATTTGACACAATTCTTCTATTTGCAATTGTATAAATAATACAATGCACAGTGTTTTAAATTTTCCACCTTTGCTGAGATACAATTAACAAATGAAAATTGTGTATGTTTAATTATTGTGTGCAATTTCATGTCTTGATATATATACATTGTGAAATAATTACCAGTATAAAGGTCACTAACATATCCATTGCTTCACATAGTTGACATTTTTTTTCTTTGGGAGTACAATGTACCCTCTTAACAAATTTCAAGTATCTAATACAGTATTGTTAACTATAGTCACAGTGCCTGTCCCTAGAACTTGTTCATGTTGCATAACTGAAACTTTTCACCCCATGACTGACATCTCCCCATTTCCATAACCACCATTCTATTGTTTACTGCTATGCATTTATTTCCACATATAAATGAGATTATTCAGTATTTGATTTTTTTCTATGTGGAGCTAATTTCACATATCACAATATCTTTCCAGTTCATCCATGTTGTTGAAAATGACATGATTTCCCTCTTTTTAAATGTTGGCTAGCATTCCATTGTTTGTGTACAAACATATACATCTATACACATAATGCATATGTATATATCATAATTTCTTTATCCATTTGTCCATTGATGTCAGTTTAGATGGTTTTTATATCATAGCTACTGATACTGAAATGAACGTGGGGCTAAAGATGTCTCTTTGTGATACAGATTTTATTCCCTTTGGATATATACCTAGAAATGGGATTGTTAGATCACATGGTAGTTCCAATTTTAATTTTTTGAGGAACCTCTATTTTCTGTAATTTACATTCCCACCAGTGGTTCCTAAGAGTTCCTCCTTCTTCATAACCTGGCCACCACGTGCTATTTGTTTATTTAGTTATTTAATTTTGTCTTTTTGATAATAAGCCATTTCAACTGAACAGAGGTTTCTCATTTGGGTTTTGATTTATATTTCCCTGATGATTAGTGATATGGAGCAGTTTTTAAATATCTCTCTTGGCCATTTGTATACCTTTGAAAAATGTGTAGTCAAATCCTTTGCTCGTTTCTTCAGATTTCTTGCATTTTTGCTACAGAGCCCTTGGAGTAAGTACCAGCTGACAGGAGTAGTAGCTCTGGTTCCAGGTAAGGACAATGGCTTGGACTCCAAGCAGCTCCATCAGATTCATTCATGAAGGCTGCGGGTGTCTGTGATAATGGCAATGTCTGGGAGCGTCAGTGGGTGTTTTTATTCAGCTTCTTCACTGCTGGGACTTAAAGACCCAATCAGAACAACTGTAGTGGGGGAAAGGACTCATGGTTTTTGAATTTTTAGTTCATAGAAGGTCCACTCCATTCCTCAGGGCTTGAGGCAAGGTAGAACATCATGTTGGGAGAGTGGCAGAAGGAAGTAGCTCATATCATGATCAGAGAGCAGAGAGAGAGAGTTTACTCACCAGATACAAACATATACCTAAAGCCACACCCTAATTCCCACCTCCTCCAGCCACACCCTGCCACTTCAGTTACCACTCAGTTAATCCCTATCAAAGAATTAAATCACTGATTGGGTTAAGACTCTTATAACCCAATCATTTCTCCTCTGAAACTTTGTTCTCTGTCTCACACGTGAGCTTTTTGGTAACACCTCACATTCAAACCATTACATTTGCCCCTGGCTCCCAAAATCTCACAACCCTCTCACAATGCAAAATACATCTTCCCCCATTTCCAAGAGTCCCCACAGTCAGTAGTTCCAAGATTCCTCAAAGTTCACGTCCAAATTCTTTTCTGAGGCTCAAGGCAATCTCTCATCGTGAGCTCCTGCAAAATTAAAAGCAATTTACAAGTATATAATACACAAGGTTACAGAGTACACATTTCCATTCACAAAATTAGGGGCATAGAAGGGATAGGACCAAAATCCAGCTGGGCAAACAAGTCCTGTAGATCCATATCTGGCATCTAGGGCATATGACATCATGATGTTCTCTCAAAGGGCTTGTGTGGCTCTACCCATGGGGCCTTGTTTGTTGCAGCCCAAGTGGCCTCTCTGTTGGCTTGCTTTACTCAATTCCTTTAGCTTCCTAGGATGATGTCCTACATTACTGGTATTTCTTAATCTCAGGGGTCTCCACTGGAGCTTCGGTTTTCTCCTCACATTTTGACTTCTTAGGGGGTACCTGCACTGCTGCAATTTGCCTGGCTTCCCAGGCCTTCCTTTGAAATCCTCCTGGAAGCCTCCATGAACCCCTAACTCCAGCATCCTGCATTCCTGTAAAATTAGCACCATGTGGTTGACTCCAGGGTCTGCTGCCATCTGAGCAGTAGCCAAGCCTCCAGGGGCCCTGGCTACAGCAGTCTCTGAGTGCCTGGGTGGCTGAGCATGTTGAAAACACTTCCTAGACCCACTTGTGCAAGAAAGGTGACCCATTGGTCTCTTCTCCAGAGAATTTTCACCTTTATCCCCTGGAGCCTGAGATGAGTATGGTCTTGCCAGCTCCTGAGATGACCTCAAGCCATCTTTCTCATTGTCTCTAGGAAAAGTCTAGCATTTCTGTATTGGCAGTAAAGTCTTTAACAACTGCTCTAGTTTTACTAGCCCTAGTTTTACTCTGGCCTTTCAAATCCACATTTTCCAAGTCTTTCTGCTTTGCTTTCTTTCCCCGATTATCACAATAAATTTGGCTAAAAGCTACCAGCAATATTCATGCCACCACCTGAATGCTATGCTGCCTAGAAATTACTTCTGTCAGATTAAGAAGTCCATTACTTCTAAGATCAGTCTCACAGAAAGTCTCTGGACAGGGCAGAATGAAGACAGCTTCTCAGCCAGAACATAACACAAATGGCCTCTACTCCAAATTCCAATAGAGTAGTCCTCTGAACCCTCTTGAGACCCGTCTTCATTATCCCCAGTCCTATTGGCATTTTGGTCTTCTGAAGTCCCACCAGAATCGGCCATTAAGCTCTGCTTACAAAAACCTAAAGCATTTCTAGCTTGCACTGTTAAACATCTCAAAATTCCTTCCACCAATTCCAAAAAGCTCAAAAAGCTTCGGAACCACATGTTCAGGTTAGGCACAGCAAGGACCCCACTCCTGGTACCAATTTCTGTTTAAGTCAGCTTCCTTCACTGCTGCAACTTAAAGACCCATCCAGAACAACTATAGAGGAGAAAAGTTTATTTGAGGGGTTCAGAAGTATTAGTCCATAGAAGGCTGGCTCCTCGGAGCTTGAGGCAAGGCAGAACATCATGTTGGGAGACTGTGGGCAGATGGAAGCAGCTCATGCCATGATCAGAAAGCAGAGAGAGTCCACTAGCCAGATACAGTGGGGAAGGCTGCTGGGGTCTGACTGCTTCTTCCACAGAGAGAGGTCATGGCAGAGAGACTCCCCCTTGTTACCTGTGTCAGCCTAAGAGATGTGGTAACACACGTTAAATGCTGCCCACACTTTTCAATGCAGCCATTCTGGGTTTTGTGCCTTAATGGATTGCTGAACCTTCTTTACTTTACTCTCTAGCTCTCCCAGAGCTATTTTTGCTGGTGACTCATTGTTAAATTATTGCTTTTGCCAGGAGAGCAAGGGCCAGGGCCTCTTTATTCATCACCTTCCTGATATCATTTCCTGACTTTTAATTTTTTAATTGATTTTTTTCTGATTACAAAGTAACAGGTTTACTGAAAAAAATATTTCAGAAGTTGAAGAAATTAAAACAATAAAATGATCTATTGATTCATAATCTGATATAAATTCAGGCTTTTTGTAAGGCATTTGTAAGTGTACCTATATTTTAGCAAAGTATACCTACAATTTTGAGATAATAACCTTGAAAATGCATTTTTAGGAACTGCTTTTGTAGTGTGCCACTATCCCACAAACATTTTTCAGGCTGTTGAGTATCTGTCTACAGCCTGGTTTATAATGGCTGCCTGCTGTTTCATCACAACATACTGTGCAAAATCACTTGTCTGCCATTGACATTTTGGTTGTTCCTACAATTTTTGCTATTATAAATAATTCTAATAGTCTATATTCTTATAGTTTAATCTTTTCACATGTCTCATTACTTACTCTCTTGGTCTAAGTTTGTAAAAGTAAATCACTGGGTTAGAGACTCTGTGATTCTGAGATTTCTAGCATGTGCTGCCTGGTCACCCTCCACAAAGGCCCCTCAATTGAACTGCCTTGCTCAATGTGTGGAATACCTATCCCTTTGCCTACAGGGAGCTTGCTTTTACTTTCCTTGCAAAATTCTGGGAGATCATGAGTGTGATTTTTATTTGTCATTTCAAGATATATATTTGTACCTAAACTTTTTATTGTAGGTTGACTACAAATTGACCTCCAAGTGAATAACCCTCTTCTATTTCTTGTCATTATTTTTTAAAAGTTAATAACCAAAAAAAACTAATTTCAGTGCAGCTTAAGATGCTTCTGGCATGTGATTGTAAGAACTCATAAGATCTAAGATCTTCTTGATGTATATACGTAGAATATATCCTCTCTGCCAATGCGCATCACAATGTGCCCAGAGTATTTCTATCACTATACCTACATTGTAAGATTCCCTTATTTTCATTACTGTAGAAATTAATAGATAATTTTAAAAGGAGAAATTTCTCACTGTATAGCAAGTCCCTCTGCATACACACAGAGTCCCTTTGAAGGACAGCACTCTCCCCTCCAGCCCACTCTGGGCTCTCACCTCCTTGGGGCTAGTCTTGGCATCACTTAAATTGCCCTTAGTACAACCAACCTAGAGCCCAGTTGTTGCCTACCTTTGGGGTGACTGAGTTGGGACTATAATCAAGCAGTTAAAATTTGAAGGGTTGGATATAGTCTTCCTCCTATGGGCCCCTCGGTACTGGCTTCCTCCTCTCCCATCATTCCAGGACTAGTAGAAAGTCAGCCTGAGCCCCTTTGGGAGAGGTACACATCACCTCACAAGCAGCACAGAGAGATTCTGTTTGGGAAACACTCAAGTACTTTTTTTTTTAACTACAGGATTTAAAAACCACCACTGAAAACTGGTAGTCCTACATTCTTAACCCACAAATATCTCTGTGTACAAGACTGCACTTGTAAGAAACCAGGCCTGCAATTGCTCACACCATAAAATCATCCAAAACATTCGCTAAGTTTCCACTCTGTGCAACACTGTGAGGGTTAATGAAGTCTAAGTGAGTTACCCCTGTCCTCAGCTTATTTATGATGGAAAATGACAATTATATACCACGCACAGATTATCACCTGTTACTGTTTAAGTTTATGGTAACAGCTCCTCTCCTTCCAACATAAGCATAGTTATCGCATTTTAAATTAAAGACAATTGATAAAAAGAATCAAAATCTAATACAAAGTCTACTACCATCTGGACAAATTTCTCTGAGCTGCTCTCAGATTCTCCCTATTTTCAGATCCTGCACTTAGTCTAACAGGATCCTATTTCCACCCGAATGATTCCCAACCTCTTCCACAGTTATCCAGAGCTAATGGCTAATTCTCAGCAAGTGTGGCTAACAGAGGTTTGGGAATTGCAATTGGACATAGACTATAAATGATACATAATAAAACAGAAATCTAAACCACAAGTATATTAGTTACCATTTAGCCAACTGTAAGGATGTTTGGGTGATATTTCGAAAATGGGCCATAGCAATAACTGTGTGTTTCTGGTGACTGCCCCTTCCATTGGAGTGGAGTAGATGACCTCCTGAAATGTTTTTCAGTCTAAGTTAACGTTAAAGAATAAGCCGACCCCAAAGCATATCAAGTAAACCAAAGCCCTCTCCTCATAAGACATATCTCAAGGAAACCCACTTAGTTTCAAGGGAGAGTAAAAGAAAGAAGGAAATCTTAACAGTGACGTGTCCTGAATGAAATTAGGCATGGTTCTGCATTTGAGATGTTTTTATCAGGGTGTTATTAACCTGAGCAACAGCTAACTGCTCACAATTCCATCCTTGGTAATTTGTGGCTTTCTGAGTACCTCATGCCTCCTGCTTAATCCATCAAGAAAATATTCCTCCCCCTAAAACACACATCCTCTTGTTTATTTTTACCTCCCTCCCGCCTGCTTAGCTCCACACTGCCCCTATTATGTGGCCCCAGCCAGGCTCACAGAGAGCTCCCTGGGGTGAGGACTTGACAACTTAAAGGACCTTTGAATAGATTGGGTAAAATACAGGCTGTCCTTCCCATCCCCTGTCCACATCTCCAAAGCTTTGTGTAGATGAAGGGTATCCTGAGCAAGCTGTGACCTAGGTGAGGACAGACCCGTGCGGCACTGAGCCTGGGATAGAGAAGAGCCTGGCAGGATGCAGAAAATTTCAGAAGTCCTCCCTGCAGTGGGTGTTTGGAATTTGAGTCCCTACCTACCTCCCAGGATGAACCATTAACACAAAAGCACAGAGCAGTCTAGTGTACTAATTAAAACCATTTGGTCAAGTCTTCCTTAATGAATCTTTCAGAAACACGGTAAAAGTCAGAAAATGGAATGAAACAATCCACGTAATTCCAGAAACACATTATATAAAAATCCAGTGAGCACTCATGTGCCAAGCTCTCCACATTCATATAGCATTGACTTCTCACAACTACTCTAACAGGTAAACATGACCATTGTTTACTATTTTCATCTTAGAGATTGAGGGAATTGAATTAAAGGAAATCAAGAAACTTATTATGTGTCCCAAACTGGCAAATACAATGCCAAAATTCAGGCCTTATCTCATTCTAGTATTAAAGATTTTTCTCTATCTGATCTTCTAACCACATATCCTCAAGCCATGGAGAAATCGAGTGCCGCAGCTTCCTGGAGAGTCTTCAGATAGACCGTCATGGCTGTGGGTGCTGGTCACTGTGAAATGTACAGGTCTTGGGAGTGAGACCATTGTCACTTCCATCCATTCACACTTCTTAAATGAATACACTTTGGGACTTTAGTTGAAAGTTTCTTGTTTAGATGTAAAGACCTTCATGTTTAATACTAATAGGAGTCTAGACCTTAGACTGGAACCTTGCATTACCAAGAGTCCAGATGTGATGAACTCCATGAAATGGCCCCCAGGATGTCAAACCCTAATGGCTCCAAGGTCAGTTAACAAACAACAGAGAGAGAGGGAATACCAGCCGAGACCACCACTGGTTTGTGAGAAGAAGGGCAGAAGCTGAATTCTCAAATGGGAAAGGACAAGCAATGGGTCTTTGGGTCATCTTGGGTGATGAAAAGAAGGGCTGTTATCTGGAGAAGAAGATGCCAGTAATAAGAGGCCAGGTGATCAGCTGGCCAACACAAGAAATCATGGTGCTTAGTAGATGCTGTTAACTAGCCTGCTATAGGTTGGATTTGCTAGATCGGAACCTGCAGCCCAGGCTGTTAACAACGTCAAGCCTGACCCCCACCTCTCATGGTCAAAAAACCACATAACATTGCATAAATCACATGCATTTTAAAAGTCTGACATAAGTTAAAAGTGATTTATAGATTGGTTGGGGACAGCGTTTATCATCCACACTGAGAAGATACTGAGATTGGAAGGAGAGATTATCATAATTTACATCTGGACATGTACTCTAAAGTTGTTCCAGGAAAAGCAGGATTATGATCACCAATGTGTGGGATATACATTACTCCACAAATCACATTTTCTGTGAAATGGGAGTAACACTTACTCTCTTTGTCTACATTATAGGAGGACTGAATGACATGATAATGACAGTTACATATTTTTGTAAGCTATAATGTATGATATAAATAAATAGATTATACTATGTAAGCATAGAGTGATTTACCATGGAGTATGCTTTGCTCTGAATAGATGCTCATATGCACCAATATCATAGGCATGAAAAACCTTGGCTTCTGGGCCTTGCCTTGTGCTAAATGTGTGATAGTTCTGTCTCTTCACCAATATAAGGAAATTGAAGGATATTTCTAACATATGTTTAATAATTGAATTAATTTAGATAAAGTTATCTCGTCAGATCAAGATGATATTTCAATGTAGACATCAGTAGAGTTTTCACGAATGTTAGCCTCTTGGACTTAGTGAAATTATAATCCCCCATATGCACACAAATCACACACACATACCTTCCTCATCACAAATTCACAAACTGAAATCACATAGATGCACACATGATAGTTTATCCCATTTTATTTTATTTTTAGTTTATCCCATTTTAAACTAACGGGTTTATTAAGATTCTCTGAATTTCTCTCTCATTCTATCAAGATACCACTGACTCTAAAATAATTGGTGTCACTATGTAACTATGGTTCTGATGAACTTACACTCAAGATTTAATGTATTTGTTATGCTGGCCTCCAAGCACCAAAATGTCAAAGAGATGTCCATTGGATGCATGACTTGTGTGATAGCAAAAAAAATCGAAAATCCCATTGAGTTACCATGAACTTCATCCAAGCTGTGTGAGCTCCAATGAGCCAAATTTATACTGTGGTCAACTTGCTGGTTCCTTAATTTGAATGGTGTTAATCAAAGTGCAATGAAGGTTTCTTCTCTCTTTTAATTTCTAGTTACTTGTTACTATATTTCAATTCATATAAATGCAGAAGGAGCACACCAGCCATAGGAATGCTAGTTACTCACTAACCAGAAAAATGGTGCTCATTCTTTATTTACAAGGTCCTTGGGAACCATTGTCTCTGGATTTAAGCATGATGCATACATATACCCCTATCTTCAATAACTGCAGACTATATTTTAAAAAAAGCAATGAAATGAAAGAACAACCTCCCACCTTCAAGGAGTACACAATTTAGGAACTAAGAGTTGCCTTTGTCTTGAAAAAGAAGAGAAGGAGGGAAAGAAAGGAGAACAACAGAGGGAGGGAGAAGGAGCTAGAAAAAGAAAAAGATTAACTGAGTAGGGGAAATAGTTTTCATGCATGAATTTTCTTTTAAGGGAAACAGAGAGAGATAAGCAGGAGGGCATTTCTTTTCTGTTTCTTTCATGGCCCCATGATTACAGAACATCAAATGGCAGGGGGCAAGAGTGACAGGTTCGCCTCACCAAGGCTATTGAGAAGGAGGGCAGCAGAGGAGATAGAATCACAGCAGAGCAGGATGTGGAGCAGGCCAGGGCCTGCACAGCACCCAGGTATGTGGCTGAGAGGCAGGCGCTGGCCCGCGGCAGGTGCAGCACAGCCAGTGCCTGGCAGCCTCAGGAAAAGAAATCCTGCAGGTGCAGTCAGGACATGTCCTGAGCCTCCCCAGCCACGCGTTTTTTTTTTTTTTTTTTCTGAATAGTTGTCCTATCTTCATTGTCTGCCAGCAAGATTATGATTTGCAGTGGGAGGATGCAAAGCAGGGAGTGGTTGGTGGAGTCTCCAGTTCTAGTAACTTTGATGTACTACACAATGGCTCTGACGAGGTGAAGTGGGCTTTGGGGGTCCCTGGGTGATCCTGAACTGGCTGAGGCTGTAGCAATGGAGGTGCCCTCTGCCAGCCTCAAAGCAGCTCTCTGCCTGCTGCTTCCAAGCTATATGAACACTGTGCAGTGTCCTGGCTGAAGCTGTGCCTGCATCTTCCTTCTGAAAGGCCACTAGTCACTGTCCTCCACATCTGAGAGTCTCTGTCTGTTCTCCTTCACCATCCTAACTCAGTGATCACAACCCTGAGATCTTCCAGGCTGCCTGAATTCCCCTCGCACATTCCAGAAGTTAACGTGGTTTAGCACACACTGTAGGTACTCTGTATTTTGTCCAATTATCTCTCAGCCCCTGTCATGACCTGTAATCAGAGGCAGTTTTGCAAATAAGCAATGGTCGTCTTCAACTGGAAACAGGAGAAAGAAATGAAGACAGGGTATCTTTTGCCAGCAGTGAATGCATGGTCACAGGAAGCTCCACCCTGTTCAGAAAAGTCTAGGATATATGGGGGGAGGGCGCTGAGAAATGAAAAGATGGGAGCATTTTATCTTTTATCTTTTTGGAGCATTTTCTTGAGGTAAGAGAATTGTTGTAGCAGTGACAGTGACCAACAGAATGAGAAGGAAGGAACGTAGGGGGAGGTTTTGCTCACCCTAGACAGTGACCCAGGGAAAAAAGAAGGCTGGAGGTTGTGCAGGAAAGGAGGTACTGACACTTGCAGAAGGTTCTGGAACAAAGGTTAGAGAGAAAGCAAGAAGCAAGTGGGTCTTTTCAAAATAAAAGAGCAGCTCAAGTCACGGAACAATCCAAAGAACTCTGGAGAGAGGACAGAGGCACAGAATGACAAGGAAATATGGAAAGAATGGGTAGCTGGAGGCTTTAGGGGGGGGCAACGTATAGGTACTTGATGGAAGAGGTGGTGAAAGAGCTTTGGGACAAGAGGAGATCAGAGGACCCAAGCATATAGTCAGGTTGGCACAGATGCTGTGGGTGCAGAATGCTAGGGAAGCTCTGCACATTGGGTCTGGTCTTTCCTCTGACACAGAGGCCAGGGAGTTCCCCAGTGACATCAGGTGTCAGGGTGGAGTGAGGAGAGGTGCAGGAAAGGTAGCATCTATGTGAAGTGCACCAGGGGTTATTGTAGTTAAATCCCTTATTTCTTGGGCCCTGGGCTCTGGCTGCCCCGAGTCTCTCCTGGCCCCTGACCCTTTTTGGCCTCCTCAGTCCACTTGAGTCATGTGGGCAGCAACCACACACATCCTGTCAGGACCTGTTCCTTCTGGAGAAGAGTGCAACAACAAGAAATTGCTTCGAATGCTGCAAGAGACCAGCAACACCTGCTGAGGCGGAGGGGGGCGGGATTGCAGGGATACGTAACAGCACAAAACCAGAATACAGAACAATTTAAGACCTGACCCCAATTGAAGAGCTGATCCCAGCAACGAGAAAGAGAGAGAGAGAGACTGAGACAGACACTTGGACCACAAAAGCATAAAGAAATGGCAGAACTCTGCTCTGGGCTACAGGTGGGCTAAGCCCAACAAAACTTCCAATCCCTTCGTTTCATCCTCACCTCAACATGGCTTGAGCTTGCTCTTAAACTTGGTGCCCTGAAACCTGTGCTCTGCCCTACACTCTGAACCCAGCTCTCACCAATGCATTCTTCAGGATCCAGCGAACAAATGCACCTTTGTTCTGGCCACCGAGAAAGACCTCCTCAGCACCATCCCAGGGAAAGTTTTTCGTCCTCCAAATCCCATCAGACTGCAAGGTATTCCCATCCTGCTGCCTCATTGTTGCTCTGCTTCTAGGCCTTCCTGAGGGTCCCAGACAAGTGCCTGGAGCACACTGTACTTAGCTTTCCATAACTACAGTGTGTGTGTGTGTGGTGGTGGTAGGGTGGTTCATCAGAATACCTTCAACCCTGTAGGGTAGGAAGATGGAAGTAAAAAAAGCACTTAGAGGGAGTCTGGTTCATAGGAGATGCTCAATAAATATTAGCTCTCATAATTATCTATCATATAAATATCTGTGTGTTTTGGCTACATTTCCGAGGTTTTGACCTGTCTGATCCAGTGTTGCATTCTCAAGAAAAGCCATGATATCGGTTGCTGCAGGGTTACCCCTTATAGCACTCAGATTGTGCTCAGTAAGTGCCGCTGGCCGCCAGCCCACCTGCCGCAGTTCCTGAGCAGAACTGGAATTCCTCCAGGGATCAGCGTCCTAAGTGGGCATGCCTGGAAGGAGCCAAGGCAGGTGCAGTTCAGCTGCTGTGAGTAGGTGATTAAGAGATTCCTCATTATATGATACACGAAAAAAATCTTCCCAGGAAAAGTGCTCAGCAAAGAACACAATGGTCTACTTTTAGAGAATGCTGACTCTAAGTCAAATTGGGATCCCTATCGATTGAGAACAGCAAAGTGTTCTTACATAACTTTGCTTACGGTGTCCCCTCAAAGCACACAAGTTGCTTTGAAGAAATTCTTTCTTAGGAGCTGGGTATGTTGCTCAGTGGTACAGTGCTCACCTAGCAAGTATGAGGACCTGGGTTCAATCCCAAGTACAGGGTCAGGGGGCAAACAGGAGGGGGAAAATAATCTCTTAGACTTGTTACTGAGTGCCATACTGCAATCCATTGCTGTGTGAGTTTTAGAGAAGCTTGTTATCTGGTCTTAATTTAAGGTCTGGTTGTATGTGCATGTGTTTTGGGTGTGTGTGTGTGTGTGCGTGTGTGTGTGCCTGTGTGCACATATACACACATGCACCTGCCTTTACACCCAACGGGACTTTTTCTTCTCTGAATCTCCCAAGTCCTTGGCTCCCTCTGCTATTGCAAATGCCTGCATGTCTTGCCAATAAACCCCATATTTATGCACATTGTCTTCTACTCACCTTGTTTGGACTTTCCAGTCACTCCCCAGATTGTGGGAAAGTCATCTCCATGCGGAGCTCAGATAATAAAAGTGACAGGCTTTGGATCAGGGACAACAGATATGCCTCTGAGCTTCTGTGTTCTGCCTTTTAGAACATGGCTGCCCCTGAATACTGGTTCCTTCACAAACAACTACTCCCAACCATGAGGGCAGCAGGCAAGAGGGAGTAAGCTGGCAAATCCTGATGGCTGAGACCTAGGATCAGAAAGCAAAGCCTGAGCCCAACAGGTCACACAGACTCCACATGGCCACACTAAGCCACTTCCTCATAAACAGTTACAGAAAGAGTGCTAATGGAGGGCCATGATACTAATTGTCACCTGGAACCATATAGAAACACAAAAAGCTATGCTTTCATGTACAGAATCAAGCTAGATGAATTTGAGCAGAAGAAAGGGAAAGCAAAGAGAAGAAAGACAAACCAAACAACATGGAAAAATAAAATGGTGAGAAAAGAGAGAACAGCCTGAGTGCCGTTATCTAGGAATTGCCAGGTGTGTGGTAGAGCAAAACAAAGAGGAGGTGGGCTCTTCCTTCTGGTAAGGAAAACATGCTTCTGAAGGACAGGCAGGAGGAAATGGCTAAGCCCAGTCTCCAGGAATAATAAACAAGCCAGACTGAAAACTCCGCAGGGAGTAAGTAGGAAGGGGTCACCTAGCTGACAGTGGCATCCTAAAGCATCCCATCCACATGGCACATGGACAAGCTCCACACCCACAAAGACCCACAAACACAGTGTGGTACACATAGCTCTTGGGGATGGAGTGTCTGCTTTGGAGCTCATCCTTCTCCATCAGGTGTCACATGAATAACAAGTGGTGGGCAGAGGGGAGGGGAGGGGAATAGCAGAGAATAGAGCACAAGCACTCGGCACTGAGCAGGGGTGCCACTGTTGGGATCCCAGAGTGACCATGGTGTCCGTGTCTCTATGGAGAAGTTCCCTGCTCTTGAGAACTGGTTGGAATGCAGAGTCTCAGGCCTTCGATTCTGCAACAAGCATTTCACTAGAGCCACAGTGCCTGCCACACAGGTAAATGGAAGAAGCCCAGATCTGGATGGCTAGAGACACACCAAACACAGCTTAAGCATGTGGCAAAAAATGTCACAGAATGCAAGAGGATTCACTTTTTGATCCAGAGAAATGGAGACGAGAATTTAATTTAATGGCATGGAGTTCTTTAAAAAAAAAAAAAATCACCACCACAACAAATGGGGAGTTGTTTAAACTCAATGTCACCTTGATTTTATATGTATCCAAAGAAACTTTGGATACATATAAAATTATGTAATAAAAGGAAATGTTCTTTATTGTAGCTAGAAATAATTTGTTAAGCCATAACAAGGAAGAGTATACTGATGAACTGGTAACCCACCAACAGGATGTGTTGTGTCCTCATTAGGATATGTTAGCACAGCTTAGGGAGGCAGCAAGTGGGAAAACCTGAGGACTCCATGACTTAGAGAGCAGGAAGGAACAAAATGCACGTTCTCTTGAGGGCTTGCTAGTAAACCTAATATTAAAAAGAGATTTTAACCCAATATGTCCATCAAGTGAACAGAGGTTTCCATATTGCCTTTCATTCTCACGTGTATTTCCATGTGTGGCTCTCTCACGAGAACTTCAGGAGCAGCAACACCGAGTGCCTGGGACATGCCAGAAGCCCCTCAGTGCGTCATTAGATCTGCATGCCATCGCCAGCGGCATTTGCTTCAGAACAGTGTGGCCCTCTGCTTCAGTAATTTGTGGCTTTCTGTGTTCTTCATGCTGTCATTTAATCCACCAGGAAAAAATTCCTCCCTCTAAGACACACGGCCTCTTGTTTATCTACCTCCCTCTTGCCTGTTTGGCTCCACACTGCTCTACTATGTTACCCTAGCCACTCACACAAAGTTCTCCCACAAGGAGCTCCTTGGGTGAAAGAACATTTGAATACATGGGTAAAACATGGTCCTGGCTTCTCCCCTTCACCTGCATCTTCCCTAAATCCCTTCTTTGCACCACCAGACAGGCAATGATGTGGAGGACAGTCCCCAACAACCAATCACTCTTCCCATTGCAGTAGATAAAGCCTTCTCCTGGTCCTAGATAAAATGAAATTAAGAGAAACATATATGCTCAGGTGAAGAGGTCCAGGAAATCAGGAGCAAGATTCTAAACTTCTGTCACCAGGAAATACTTAGCATGTGTCAATCACTGCTTTGTTCTGAAAAGTTAATGCCACCTGCTCATTCATAGCAGAACTTTCTTATTGTTGAGCATGGAGTAACAAATCACAGAAGCCAGATTATTGCAAACTACGATTTCAGTCCTCCTTCGTGATTCAGACAGAGTGGTCTGAGAGCTCCAAGGAGGGGTACACTGGCATTGGCAGAGAAGTCTTCTGTCATATATATATATATATATATATATATATATATATATATATATATATTTTTTTTTTTTTTTTTTTTTTTTTACCATGTACTGCTTTTGAGTTGATACTGCTGCTTATTTCTTAGAATGTTCCTGTTTTTCTCAATAAGCCCACCACACAGTCATCTTTTAGAGCTTGGAGAAACAGAAAAATTTTCTATCTCCAGTAGCAAATAGCCTTTGGTTTTATGGAACATTTATGTGTTAGTTCTGATAGAAAACAACTGGACCCTTCTTCAAAAGAACCTTCTAAAACTTCCTGTCTGGCTGCATGATTGATTTCTTCTCTCTTCCAAGATAACCTCCTGGTAAGCACAGTTTCAACCAGAATATGTGGGTTTGCTCCTTGAAACACCATAATCAGGAGAGAAATTGACAACACATTGAACCCAGGCAAGCAAGGTCTCGCAGTGGCCTGTGGCAGGGAGGGAGAGGCAAAGGGGTGTTCTTTTACATTTCTTTCATGGCCCCATGATTACAGAACATCAAATGGCGGGGGGCAAGAGTGACAAGTTCGCCTCACCAAGGCTATTGAGAAGGAGGGCAGCAGAGGAGATAGAATCACAGCTAAGAGCAGGATGTGGAGCAGGCCAGGGCCTGCACAGCACCCAGGTATGTGGCTGAGAGGCAGGCGCTGGCCCGCGGCAGGTGCAGCACAGCCAGTGCCTGGCGGCCTCAGGAAAAGAAATCCTGCAGGTGCAGTCAGGACATGTCCTGAGCCTCCCCAGCCACGCGTTTTTTTTTTTTTTCGTTTTTTTTTTCTGAATAGTTGTCCTATCTTCATTGTCTGCTGGCAAGATTATGATTTGCAGTGGGAGGGACGTAAAGGAGGAGGGAGTGGTTTGGTGGAGTCTCCAATTCTGGCGTCTTTGATGACACATAGGCTGCTCCAGAGGGGTAGCTGGCGGAGGTGGAGAAGTTCTGAGGGTTTGAGGGAGCCAAGTGTGGTCTGGTCAACACTGGGCCAGAGAAGGGATGATGGTAGGACCCTCCTCCCTACTGGCCTCATAGAAGCCCCTGGTCCCCCAGGGAAGGTGCTCCTCTCTTGATATCTTGAAAAGTTTGTAGGGGATCCCTTCTCCTCACATGCATTCCAATCCAGCTCTCTGATTCTTCAAAGGGTTTTGATCTTCTCCCCAGTATTTAACATTTTTCTCAGTTATTCTTGTGAAAAAAAACAAAACAGAAGACAAAGACAAATTAGACTAGTGAAACTTAAGAAGGTTAATGTAAAATTTGACAATGTCATCCTTGGGGCTTGCTCTGCTAATGGCTTTAGTACTATCAAAGGGAGAACAGGGCATTTGATCTATCCACAGAGGAAGGCACAGCTCAGCCAGCCAGTCTCCCATGTCACCCTGTGGTCACTCTCTGCTTTTTTTTTTTTTTCCTTATTTATTTGTTTCTATTTTTTTTTAATGATGGGAAAAATCCCTTTTGTATTGCATCTTTACAGAGTTTGTGAGCTCAGGAGAATGTTGTTTTCCAAGTTGATGGGACACCACTTTGCATGCTTTTATTCTACCCATTATTGCGTGGTCTCAGTACTGCTCTGTTCATTTTGGTCATCAAACAAAATTAAAAATACCACCATAGAGAACAAAATGGTGGATACTTATGTACCTAAAACTTTGCTAGGTTAAGTGCTTCTGTGTATATAAATTGATCCCATTGGATATACCCTCAAGAAAAAGGAAAGAAAGTAAACAGACTCTAACTACAGTGTACAGCAAATTTCATTTGAGGTAAACAAAGAGCATTCTAGCAATAATACTGCAAAAAAAAAAAAAAAAACCTGCCACAGTCCATTAAGAAAACATCCTTGTGTCTAGGTGTGGCGGTGCATGCCTATAATGCCATACACTCTGAATGCTAAGGCAGGAGGATCACAAGTACCAGGCCAGCCTGGGAAAATTAGAAAAAAAAAAATTGTCTCAAAAGAAAAAAATAAAAAGAGCTGGGGATGCAGCTCAGTGGTGGAACGCAGCTGGGTTGAATCCCCAGTACCAAAAGAAAAAGAAAAAGAGTAAATAAATGAAATAAACATCATCGTGTAATTAAAAATTAAACTATCAGCTATGCTATAATTCCCTAAGGTGGGCCCCAGCAGGTGTAAGTAACTACAGGATTCCACTAGGGTGGTGATTCTACTACACTTCACCCCCTGGTAACATTGTAATATGGAGAGGTTTGAAGTGCATGGATTTTTGGCACCTGGCTGACTACGAAATCCTAACTTTTAAAGGAGGTGAATGATGGTCAACAGAACAAGAAATCATATGGTAAAAGTGACGCTGGCTGAGAGAAATCTTCCTTTCGTTCACAGTACTTTTACATTCTTTGACACCCATCCTGTGGGTGCCAGTCAGGAGATATAATGGCAGGTTGGGGCTTCTAAACAATTGCTCACAAATGTAGCTCTTTAGAACACACTGTGCATCTATACAGTTCCTTCAAGTCACCTGTGCCATGATGTTCAAACACTTGGTCCGTTCAGGTCCCTCAGTACCTCTACTCCTCCTTTACAATGGTTTTCTTTCTTCTTTCTTCTGCCTAGCCAACTCTTACTCTTCCTTCCTGTCAAATTTTACCTCCTCTCTGAAACCTTTCCGGTTTCTGCCATGAAGTTGGGCCACGTATAGTCCATTGTCCAACCCAGCCTTCCAGCATCTATTATCAATGTCAATGTCACTAAGGCCTGGGACACACTCCCTCTCCTTGTCTGGTAAAAATCTCCATAACAGGAATGGATAAATGAAGCATGTTTTCAGTGCAAACACATGCATGCGAGAGGTCTCTGAAGTGTCCCTAAACATCCCTAAATTTCAGCTCCTCACCCCTTATAAAAGACAAATGTTTGTGAGGGGATCGATCTTATACTAGCCTCACGGTACTTGATGCTTCCACAAGAATGTCCCCCCACAAGCTGGTCTTCCTTGGAATACATTTCTGTCAGTCTAATCTCAGCTATTTTATTCTTAAATACAATCTCCCAGTTTCCTGCCTCTCCAACGCCAGTCTCATTTCACTTCATCTTCCATGTCATAAACAACCTCACAGCCTTAATCCCAACATTTTCTCCCAATTTATCATCTTGCACTGACCTTACTTTCTCCTCTCTTCTTGGCATTTCCTGTCCAGCATTTCCTGTCCCTGCTCTTTATCTGGGGAACTCCTCACGTACCAAACTTGCTCCTGGCAGAGTCTCTATCCAGATAATCTCTCTGCTGGCTTTTGTGAGCTGCATCCCCCAGTAGTGTCACCCACTCCAGTCACCCCCACAAGGTACTGAACCTTTCATAGTTCAATTTCCTATTAGTGGAACTTTACACTTTACAAAATATAATTTCTCCAGGACGAAATAGATCAGACTCATCTGTACTCCCCATATTAATAAATGATAGTTAACCTGTCACCTTGTGTAAAATTCTATAAGCTACCTGGGCAGGGTCTGTAGAGCAGTTGGCTAGATCCTTGGAAAGTTAGAGCACTCCAACATTATTGCTAACATCTAAAGAAAGTCAAACCAAACCCATCCTGTCCTGCGCAGGTTTAAAATGTCGGTCCACACAGGAACTGATGTGAATTTTACCTCACCTTTCTTCCTTTACTCCCAATGCAATACAACCACCACTCCTTGGAGACTTCTGTCTGTTCCAGGTTAAACCTGAGTTTTCCTACCACTCCCAGCTTGCAGCACAGCTCACCACCTGAACTATGGGGTGCACAGACTCAGCACAAGACATTTGCCACCGAGGAAAGCAACCAGTGATGTGGTGTCTCAGGGCAAATTCCAAAATATGACTCACATGAATACTCCCAGTGAATTATTTGATGAGTCCATTCTTCTCTGTAGACTATCCATCCTTGAAGCTGCACCACAAATTCCATTTCTTCCATGAGACATTCATTGTTAAAAAGCAAGACTTGAAAATGAGAGGTGCAGGAATTTCCTTCTCATTCCTTTGAATCATGATGTCATATGATTCAAGTCTTTATCACCAACTTGGCAATTTTTTCCCAGATATTAGGGATGCTGATGTAGAAAGGTGGTCTTCACCCACTGCCTCCGTGAACATTTTTATTTCAGCATTGATTAACACAGTGTCTTGCTTGAAATAGGTATTGCATAAATATTGCTTGGGTGATTAATGAAAGGAACTCATTGATCACTGATATAAAAGAATCATCTCCCAGAAAGCTGAAGGTCAGAGTTTCTAGTAAACAGGATGACCATTCTTCAGGGTTATCCTGGCCATCATAAAAACTATTTCCCAAAAGGTAGTTGTTGAAAGGTCAAATACTGAGTCAAACAGCTGGTGGGGCTGGTTAAATGGTAAGCATGCCTTATCCAGGAAAACTATAGAATTTTTATTATTTGTGTGGCATTTTTATACTCTGCAGAATACTTTTATATCTATGACTTCATTTGATCTTTACTACCAGCCTGGAAGAAGATGGGGCAGATGTGGTGACTAATGGATGAACAAACTGAGGCCCAGAGAGGTCAGGAGACTACAGCTTCAAAGTCTGCAGAAGAGAAATGAATGAGAACAAGATGCAGCTCTGGCCCTAAGAGAGCCTGCAACTCGGGAGGAGATGCAAAATTCACACGGGGGACCACATTGAAGAGTGTGATGAGTGCTAACTGCTAGGTCTGTCTCCAGTGCTGGGAAAGTGCAAAAAGAGGATCAAAGATCTACTCCCCTGTTGTGCATTCTGTACCCCTGGAGAGGGGCCCTGACTCCGTGCAGCCTGAGCAAGAGACTCTGGCACACAAACCTTTCCAAGTGCTGCAGGTTCTGGAGGGATGAAAGGGGCTTTGAATATGTGAGCTCCAGTAATTATGTTTGCTTTAATGGAGCAATGCCTGCTTTTGTTGTGCTATGGTGCAAAGGCCCAATTATTCAAACGCAGCCATTAGTTCCCACACAGCAGAGATGACGGCAGATGTTATAAAGATACCATCTCTTGGCCATTTGCCCACCCAACCCAGCCGCGAGGACACTTCAAACGCAAAGGCAGCTCCTGCCAGCAGCATACACCACATGTCCTAAGACATCACACAGCCCAGAGTTGACCTGAGACATCTGGAGAGAAGAGGGACCAACTGGCTGCCATCGCTGCTCCTGCTGTGGCTCCCAGGTAACTGAGGCATAGCCAGGCTGGTTAGAAGGAAGTGACCTTGACTTCCTGGGGCCCTCTGTGTCCTGCTGGCTGTTTTCACCCAGGCAAGCAGCTCCAGGGCTGTGACACTGTGTCAGGGCACAGACACTGTGTCAGGAACCCAGTTCACACATACAGGGTTGAAAGGAAGTCATTCATTTCACTGGAGGACAAGATGTACCCAGAAACCTGTCCAACTTCTTACCGCCACCACCAGGAAAAAAAATAAAAAAGTGACTTGCTGAATTTGTAGGTATACTATTGCTCAAACATGAGGACTCAGAAGCAGGCACTGGCCTGTCTGCATTTTTCCTATCCCAGCCCTTCTATGAGTAACTGTTAGGAAAACACAAGGGCTTTAAAAAGTTCAAAGAATTAAAAAAAAAAAAAATAAGTGGCTGCATCATTATCATCACCAAACTGCTCCATATAGACTTGTGTAAACTAAAACAAGAAAAAAAATACGTTGAGAGGAAAGCAGGGGTTATATTTTCCTCTGCACCAATCATAGCAATGAGATTTCCTGGAAGTGCAGGAAAATCTCTGGGTAACATGCAATCAGAAATACTTATCTTAATCAAGATTTCTGCCCCCTGGCCTTAAATTGCATTTCCCTCTGGCTTTTTCTCTCGTGTCTGCCAAATGATAGAAGGAATGCCTCATAAAAACTGCAGAATGGAGAGTTCTCAGTTTAAAAAAAGAAAAGCATGGAGGGACTGGGGTGTAGCTCAGTGAAAGGGTGCTCACCTCGCCTTCACGAGGCCCTGAGTTCCATCCCAGTGGTGTGAAAAACAAAAAAAAACATAACAGAGGAAAAATGAAGAAGAAGAAAGATCTTCTGTGATAATCAAGAAAGCCATCTCTCTACCATTCCCGCCAGCAAAGTCTTTGTGTGAACAATGATGTGCCCTGTCATTCATGAAGACACAGCAGCAAGTGGAAGGAGTCAAGGAAGATGGCAGAGGTCCTGCAGGAAGTCCCTCCTCCACAGCTTACTGGCAGATTCTGTCTGGTGGGACTGCACAGCTCAGTGCATTACTTTTTCTTTTTTTTTTTTTCCCATGCGGAGATACACAAGCAATCACAGGCAAGGATGAAGTCCCCATTCTTGCTTTTTAGCTCAGGAAGGCGAAGACGAACTTCAGAAAGACCTGCAGTATTCAAGAGAGCTCTGAAAGTATGTCAACTTAAAAATTTAAAAGCACCTGCAATAAAAAAGCACAAAAAGTTTAAAAATTAATCAAAATATTAATGAGAAGGAGCAGTGAGCATGCTCCATAACTAACTTTCTAACAACTAAAAAGAGAATAAGGTGAACCCAGGCCCTTTGCTAAGAATTGGAAGAATTTCACAGGTCTGAAAAGATGGACATAGCACTCTAAATCCATATTTTAATCAAGAAATCACTAAATGCCATCCTTAGAGGTAAGATAAGGGGGAGACAGTAGAGACCTCCCAAAGTGAAGGCTTATCCTATAGACAAGGAAAGCAAGCCCAGAGCTTCCCAGACATGTGGCTAGCTGCTCAGTGCAGAACTGAGAATAGAGTGAGTCTGCTCTTCTCCCTGTTCTGCTCTTCTCCCTGCTCTACAGATAAGGACACTCTGGCTGAGTAACACATCTAGAGTCATCCAGCAAATAACTGGCACACGAGAGTTCTGACCCACACTTGCTACCTGCAGAACCTGTACCGTCAATGTCCACACAGCGCAGCTCTAGGAAATGATGGCCCATTTTCTTTCTTCCTTTTTTTTGAAACAGGGTCTTGTTATGTTGCTCAGGCTGGCCTCCAACTCCTGTAATCAGGAGATGCAGATGAAGATGGAGATGGAATAACAAGCCTCTCTGAGTCCTGGGTCAACTTCTGCAAACTCTCCCATTAAGGCCACCTCCCTTTCTCCTACCCAGCAATGCCCTGTCCCCTAGAAGAGGTTAAATTCCCCAAATCAATGCTTTGTTTTTCTGACTAGTTTCTTCTGAACAAATGCACTTGTTTCTTTATTTTCCACTTGGAACATATCAAAGCAAACCCCAGGGCAGCTTTGATATCTTCTTGCAGCAACACAGTCACAGGTATGATGGCGGTTACAGATTTTTCTCCACCTTAATAAAGAGAGAAGATGCTGTCTGAAAAGACACAGCCCACCCAGGCTGGGTGTGTGGACTCCACCCTCCTTAATCCTGCAGGCTGAGTGCTCAGCTCCTTAGGTTAACAGAAGCATGTCCCTAAGTGACCATGTTACTGCTTGCTGAGACCAAAGGCCAAGCCCATTCTCCTGCGAGGGACAGAAAACTCTTTGGCAGAGGGAATTTTTCAACTACAGTCCTTGCAGGAAGAGACTAGTCATGGGGCAGGTTGAAAAGGGGTAATATACACTCTGCTCAGGACCCAGGTGCCAGGCCTGAGGTGTTCTGGGATCATTTGGGAAAACCAGAAACCTATAAGACGGAGCTTCCTGAGGAATCCCTGGCCACTATCCCAAGTTGATGGGGATGTCTGAAGGAAAATTTGGGGTTCTTAGACTGTCTTGGTGTGAATCACTTTGGCTTCTGAGAAGCCTGTAAATTCCTTCTTAGAATAATGTCATAAATACAGAAAACTAAGTGGGATGAAAGGAAAGCAATTCTATTGAAGCGGGATATATCCATGCCTTCCTTGGTTAAGAACTGCTTAGGGAACTAAAGAGGCCTACGTTTTGACACAAAACATAACTGTGGGGAAAGAGTCCTTGTGAGATCTGGGTTTTGCAGTCTCAGACTGCCATGGGCCATTTGGACAGCCACTTGTGATAAAGACTACTTGGTTCTTGCAGAGCATCCAATTCAAGTGACTCAGTCTGAGTGTTGACTGAGTCACATAGATGTTGTATTATACTTGAACCTCAAATGGCAGGCTGCAATATGTCTTCTAAATGTAGAGATATTTCCATAGAATCAGATTTTAACTGTGTTGAATAGGTTTGTTTATGAAGGACATCAACACATTGTTTTATATTTTACATTTTAGACTACTTTTTTTATGAAGTATATACATCATAATTCAACCCAATTCAACCCTCAGAGACATATAAATATAGGGCATCAAAGACTCACTTTAACTTTGATTTACATCTTCATAGTGGTTTCCCAATGTCCAATGCTTGCTGTGCATTTAGACAGTTTCCATGGAGCCTGAGAGCTGCCCTATGCACATTGAGTTCCATGCTTAGTACGAATTACATTGATCAGGCTGAAGCTTTTGCTCACCTGCTCCTGTTGGGCTTTGCAACTCCAACAGGCACCTGCACATTCAGAGGTGTTGTCATTACCCTCAGAGCTATGTACACAAGCGAGTCCTGGCCTGTTAAGAGTTGCCTCCAGTTATCACAGACCCAGACACATGGCGCTGTGGAGGAGCCAAGGAGACAAGCAGCACCCACACCCTACCCCACAACCAGCATCAGGACCCTGGCATACTCACTCCTCCCCATGCAGGTCTGGGTCACCTTCCCCATGCATCCTGCAACCCTGATCCCAGGCCCAACTCTCACTCTCACACAATGTGGGTGACAGGCCCCTCTGCCAGAACCATCCAAAATATACCGAGACCACTGTAGGGAAGACTTGAATCTAGCAAAAGGCCCCTCCTGGCTCCCAGCCAAAGGATTCTGCAATCTCCTACAATAACTTCTCTGCAGTGACCTCTTCAAAGGACCCTTCCTTAGCAGTTTACATCAATGCTTTTCATGCAATGTAGAAAGGTGTTTAAGACAGGTCTCTGGCTGAACTTACTTCATAGTGGCATCTATAAAAGACTTGCAGTCTCCCCTGTGGTCTGGGACATCCCCACTTGAGCTATACTCTTCCACACAATGTGTCCTTTTCAGAGGACTCACCAGCTAAACTGAATTTTTACAGATGGTGGTATCTGCTCTATGAAGCCTGAGGAATTGGTGTCCTTAGAGTGTCTCAGAGATGTCTACACTCAAGCAAGCCCTGAGTAAGGTCTGTTTCAGATCCTGGGTAAACCATGGGGGTTAACATATTCAAGTTCTTAAGAAGTGCTGGAAGGAAAAAAAAAAACTTCTGCAGATAATAAAGTCTAAAGAATGTTTAAATATCAAATATGTCACTTCTTTACTTGGAAGTTGTCAAATGGAAATTGACAGATTCAAAGGCGAAAGAATAAATTTCTCATCTCTAAGAAAAATCTTGTTTCCATAGGATATAAAAAGAATGATGAATGAAAGGAATTGAAAATCAAGTAAGCTCAGGGACCGATTTTGCTTCATGCACTCTATTCATCTGAAAAAAAAAATGCAATCATTTACTCACCTCTTTAGGGGAAGACAGACCAGAAGAGAATATTCAAGTGCCAATTTCCTATTACTAATCTTTTCAATGCAGAAAAATATGATTTAAGCAGTCTTAACAAAAGCGGGAGTAGATTATAACCTCCTGACATTGCCTTGTTGGACTTGCCGGTGGCCCCAGATGAGCCCCAGACACCTGTAACTTCTTACAAATAGTGTGACAGGTAAGCCCTTAATAAAGCATCAACTCTAAAACCTTGGCAAACGCCACTTGGCTTTCAAACATTCTTTTGTGTATCAAAGCTTAGGCCTGACGCTTCCAAAGGACACACGCTGCAAGATGTTTTTGGTAGATCTTATGGCAAAGCTCTTTGCAACACCTGGGCAAGGAGATCCTCATTCCCTCCAAAATACACAGGCCAATGCATGTGAGCACCGGCTCCCTCCCCTTCCATCTGAAGCATTTAAGATCTCCAAGCTTTGCTTAGGCAGCTCTCTCTGTTTGGAAGGCCCTTCTTCCTAGATCCTCTTCTGCATATACGAGATGCAAGGGTCCTTATCACTCTACTATAAGTAGAAGGACACTAGGCCGTCATGCTGTGCCTTAAGATGTGACTCTTGTCCACATCCCGATGGAGCAAAGCATCTCACTCTTCCTGAAATCTCAGACCTCAGTTCTCCCCCATGGGGTTGGTATGTTAACTCACAAGCATTGTTTTGAGAAGCAAATGAGCAATTATTATTGTGTTAGAGCCGTATATATTAAAGTAGTATCTGGTGTTAGCTATTATTTGAATCTTCCTTAATATTATTATCATTATGTTCTTTTTTTTTATAGGAAAGTTTAGTTAATTCTTCTTTTGGACCAAGTTCAAATAATCTAATTTCCTTTTTATCGGTCCCACTTAGAAACCACCGCCACTGCATGAAATTTGCAGAAACGTGGCAACTGCCCTGTGAAAAGAACACTGGAAGATTGGGGTGGCCCTGAATATCTCCCCTCTGTCAATGTTAGTATTTGATGACCTTGTTTGTTTTTTGTGATAGGTTTTTTTTTTTTTTTTTTCCATCAGCCTGGGGAAAATGGAGTATAAAGAGGTAAAGCCAGGATGGTTTTTCCAGTAGTTACTAGGGCTAGAGTGGGAACCTGTTCCTACCAAAGGCTCCAAGTTCCACCTCCTATAACAATAACTAGAATATATGTTCTCGCTGTGTACAGACCAATTAAAGTAAACTACAGGATCCACTAGAGGAGAGTGAATCTAGGAACCCACTTATGGCATGGGAACTGAGCAATCAAGCTTTTCACAGTGATTGAAGGTGCAGGTTTAATAATGCCAAGGGGTGGGCCGGCCCAGTCTCCCCATGAATTCACTAATTGTGTTTATTTTACACACCGTCTACCTGTGTCTTTGAGGTCTGGGATCATTAAGAAGGAATGACAGTGCTCCTATGCAGAGCAGTTGATCCTGGAGTTCAAGGTCAGAGGGAATCGTGTTAGCAGCATGGCTGCTGGAGTCTCAGCTCTTAGGAGTCTCAGCTGTTGGAGTCTCAGGTCTTCTAATGGGTTGGCAAGTCCAGAGAAATCCCATGCTGAACACCCAGCAGCACCCATGCCAGCCATCAATGCATGCATCCTACCCCACTGGTGAAAGGGAAATTCCATGTTATCAATATAATTAGATCATCAAGGGGGAAAAGCTTTTCAAATTAGCAAGAGAATAATTTCTTTTTCTTTTTTTTTTTAAGGAGGGTACAAGTTTCACTTAAATTTGGCTACAGATCACACCTAGGCCACCTGGCCAGGTTGGGGAGCAGGGATAACACCCATGCTGGGGCCCAACATAAGCTGGTGGAAGGATTGCCTTGCATCAGAATTGAAGGCTCACACCAGCCTCACCAAAGTCCTGTATCCAGAATGCATTTTCAAGGGAACTAATCAGGCCTATGACCCAGTTTCTGCCCAAGAAAAAAAAAAGTCCTACAAGCAGACTGTTCTTGGGGTTCAACCACTTTGTACACTATTCATTAGCTCTTCACTTTCTGCCTTCTGGAACATCAAGTGTACCTGTGCAAATCCACAGTGCTGGGCATCCGGGATGTCTGCACACAGGACACACAGCCATCCCAATTCACAATTAAGTGGCTAGTATTTTATAAAACAGTAGAATAGAAAGAAATGGGAACCAAAGAACTATTTGTGTTCTTTTCAATGGAATAATCAGAAAATCCCCTAGAGATTTTCAAAATGGCCTAGAGACTCATATTTCACACTTAGATAAAATATTCTGTATTCTCTTCATATCTACAATTATGCATTGTTTGTTAATTATTCAATAATCACTAATCACTATGTTCCAGACACTTAGTTCAAGGTCTACCTTTCTCTATTAACCTCACGATTGGTATTACTGTGTTAAGTGGTTTAAATCTGGCCTACACATTATCATAATGATAGAGTATAGAATCATACATGCACATTACCAAGGACATATATATATATATGTGTGTGTGTGTGTGTGTGTGTGTGTGTGTGTGTATATAGTTTTTTACAAAAAAGCAGAGGAACTCACATGGATAAAATTGCAATTCTTATATGCATAACATTGGCAATTGTTTTAGTCAGCTTTTTCACTGCTGTAACTAAAAGACCCGACAAGAACAATTTTAGAGAAGGAAAAGTTTATTTGGGATCTCACAGTTTCAGAAGTCTCAGACCATAAACAGTTGGTTTCATTCCTCAGGGCTTGAGTTGAGGCTGAACATCATGGTGGAAGAGTGTGGTGGAGGGAAGCAGCTCACATGATGATCAGAAGGCAGAGACACAGAGACTCTACTCACCAAATACAAAATATATACGCTAAAGCCATACCTGCAATGCCCACCTCCTCCAGCCACACCATGTCCACCTTCGGTTACCACTCAGTTAATCCCTATCTGGGGATTAAATCACTGATTAGGATTATAACTATCAACCCAATCATTTCTCCTCTAAACCTTCTTGCATGGTCTCACACATGAGCTTTCAGAGGACAAACCATAATAGCAATCTTCAATTTGTGTGATTCCATGTTCACTGTCAGTATGCTGTTTATAATATCTACTGTTAATAATAAAGACAATGAATTGTCTCACTATGGCAATATATCTATATTGATCTTTTCAATAAAAGTTACTATGTGCATAATGAGTGTCTAACATAATACCATAAAAGAAATGAAAGCAACAATTCTTCTTGGGAGCCACTGTAAGTACAATCTGCAAATAAAATATTACCACTTCTTAAAAGTTTTTATAAAACTTTTAAGTTTATTTAATTTTAATTTTTTAGCACTCATCAAATTCAACTGGATGATTAGCAATAGCAATAGCTCATACTGGCTCACACAAAAGGCCTATTAAACTCCCAGGAATTTTGTAAGCTAATTGTTAAATTCTGACATTATTAAATATCAAATTACACAGACTTGTAAGTTTGAATTGAGTTAAATTAAATGGCACTTGGTGATGTCTTTCATAGCAGAAACTGACTATGTTGGGAGTATTTATATCATAGAAATCAGCAAACATCACAAATCAGAGCCTGATTTGTTGTTTTGTTGAGTGCCTAGACTGAAGAATGTAAAGAAGGAAATGTTAGAATAAAATTAAACTTAAAAGTGTGTTGTGTACATGGCTGTTACATTGTGAAATAGCTCAACAAATTGAGAAGATGTTCTTCCAGTATTCAGAGCCTATCATCCAATTCAACACTCACATCATTGAAGAGCAGACCCTGCAAGTTCCAATATATACATCTTCATTGTTTCATCTTCACCTTATTTGTTGACATAATTATGAAAACATCAATTAACATTCATGTTAAAATAACAGTTTTTACATCAGCTACAACACTAAGTCAGCTACAGATATGAGATGTCCACGAAAATCAGGGAAATTATTATATGGGAGTTCAATGGTATTCATGATATAATTATATTTATTTTATGTTATTGATAAATTGTGTGCAATATATCTTCATTCAAGGATAATTGGCAATAAAATTATATATGTATATAGGCGTACTTTTTTGTTCAGAAGAGATAATTACTAAACATTTACCAGTACTCCACTTAGTGAGTGTTTTCATTATTTTTCTCTGCATGTATGAAAATTCTAGTCAATATAGAGGAGATCTATTTGGTTGAGCATGGTGGCACATGCCTGCAACCCAGAAGGACCCATTTGAGGCTAACCTGGGCTACTTATTGAGACCTTGCCTCAAAAATGAAAATAAAAAGGCCTGGGAATATGGGTCAGTGATAGAGTACCCCTGGAGTCAATCCCCAGTACTGCTACCAAAATAAAAAGGAAATATATTCACTTACGTATTTTTTCCCAAGACAAGATATTGATATGTGTTGTTCATTTAAAGAACTCCAATTAAGAAATAAATTTCTTTAGTGATACTTACCAAAATTTAAGCTATACTCAAAATGATTTATATACTACCATTCCAGTATTCTTAGCAAAAAAATATTATCCACTTTCGTCCATTTAAATTACAGAAGTTCCCCACTCCTCTTACCCATTGTTTTGTTTTCAGGGTTTCAATTACCCAAGGTCAACAGCAATCCAAAATTTGGAGTGGAAAATTCCCGAAATAAATCTTAAGCTTATATTGCATGACACCTGAATAATATAGTGAAATCCTGCATCATCTCACCCCATACCCTGGGGATGTGAGTCACCCTCTCTCTGTCCAGCATTATCCATCCTATCATGTACCCACCCACCAGCCACTTAGTAGCTGTCTTGGTTCCAGATCAACTGTCACTAACTCACAGTGCTGTGCTCAAGTAACTCTTATTCTACTTAATAGTAGCCCCAAAGCATAAGGGTGGTGATACTAGCAAATTTTACTATGCCCAATGGAAGTCATAAAGTAGTTTTTTAAGTGAAAAGATGGAAGTACAGAGACATATTTTGAGAAATTTACAAAATTTTTATTACAATATATTTTTAAAAATGAATATTTATTGCTGTCAATCTCTTACTATGCCTCATTTATAAACTGAACTTTATCATAGTCAAATATGTAAAAGAAAAATATAGTATACACAGGGCTCCATACTATCTGTGGTTTCAGGCATCACTAGGGGTCTCAGATTTAATGATGTTACATATCTCATTATTCCATTTATTTTTTAATAAGATTTTATTTTTTCTTTTACTTATATTTTTAAAAACTTATGTGTGTGTGTGTGAGAGAGAGAGAGAGAGAGAGAGTATGTGTGTGTTTACATAGGCACACCTACACATACTGAACTTTTTCAGAAGAATGAAAGCAAGGATATTCTAACAAGCTCAGTGTCCAGCTTCTTCCCAGAAGTCCAGGCAAGAGAGTCAGCCCAGTGTGGCAGGAAGGTACAAGATTCCAATCCTGTTACTAGCACCAATCCCAGAGGAGCATTGGCCAAGAAAGCTCAGAAGCATGTTCCAAAAAACAAAGAAACAAAGCTGCAATGAGAGAAACGGTGGAGTGAGGGTGTGCCCAACAAACAGGAGCTATAGATAATGCTGAGTGGGCTGGGCACCTATTCAAGGAATAACCAGAATCTAGAGGAGACGACCAAGGTATTCTATCGAGCAAAGCACATCTTGGGGGGCAGATATGTCAGGACAAATCGATTGTGAGAATAAAATTATATTTCTGGGATTTCTGTGTTGTTGCATCTAGAAAAGTGCTTAGCCACAAGAGGGTCTAATATCATGGAATAACTGAATGAATGAATAATGTGGGGAGCTGGGGAGTAGGCATAAAGCTTGAAGATTTTATGTTTGGAGAATACATAGAACGAAGATTTTCTCTGGGCACTGAGTTTAAAGCACCAACTCTCCAGGCGGGGGTGGGCAAATTCCAGCGCAGCTCCTAATCCAGCCCATTCTCTGGTTCTACAAGTTAGATTTTACTGTAATTCAGGTGCTCATGGGTTTATCGTGTCTTTTAGCATCATATCCCCAGAATTGAATAATTGTGATGGAGAATGCATGCCCTAAAAAAAACTAAATATTTCCTCTTTGGACCTTTGGAGAAAAGGTTTGCTAATCCCTGCCTTAGAAGAATTAATGCAATAGGCAGAATTCTTCTGATGTTCCTCTCTTTCATAAGATTCCACAGAAACAAAGTGATTGAATGATTCATTTTTTTCCAACTAATATTTACTGAATGCCTTCTTGATGTTGTTGGGAATAAGTAAGATATTGGTACAGCCCCCACATGCTCAGTTCTAGTTAGAGAGAAAAATGTCTATTATGATGTCCTGTCAAGGATGAAGACATAAACTTGAAGAAAGCCCCCACCCACGGTCAGCATGTGACTAGAGCAGGGGTCACTGGCAAGGGATGTCTCAGGCTTCACAAAGCATCTTGCTATCCCTCATTGTTCTGCTTCTTTGAAGCATTGAGGGTCCTGCAGCCTCAGAACAGGGGTAAAGGCCTGAGGATGACCCAATGGGCCTCTTGCACATCGAGAGAGATTATGATGACAGCAAAGGCAACACCCTGTCTCTTTTCTCATTTTGACCAATGACCCATGTTCATATACCCCTTGGTGCAGGGAGAGGTAAGTGACAACCTGTTCTGTTAGGTGCATCAGGTTCTGTGCTAAGCCCTTCAGGAACATCACTGCATGGAATTCCTGCAGTTCCCTATGCAGTGGGACCTACTTTTTGTTTGTTTTTGATTTTTGTTTTTGTTTTTTTTAATTTTGTAGTGGGGACATGGAGGCCTGGAGCCATAATAGCGACTTAAAAACATTCCCCAGTAACAAATAGTGGAGGGGAATTTGAGGGTGTTGGGTTTCAAAGCAAGCTGTTAGGAATCCTGCTGGATTCTGCAACCTGGAGGGAGGAAGGAGTTTCCAGGAATAGGAGTTGGGAGTGCTGGGTGTAGTCAAATGTAGCGAAGTTGAGGAGCACAGTCAACACAGCCTGCCTGTGCCAACCTTAGTGTCACTAATGACCTCAAGCATAGGAAGATGCCTCTCACCTGTTATTCTCTCCTATGGTGCTGCCTTCAACCAGGTGGCTTTGGAGAGTAAGAGTTCCTGGGACCTGTTTGTCTTCTCTGTGTCAAGGTCAGCCTTCCTGGAATAATAAGTCATAAATGGGCAGCCTGTGCAAAAAAAGGTCTTTATGTTCAGATAACAACGGAGAAAAGAAGAGTTATTCAATGTTATTCAAATGCCATATTTTGTAGGACAATGTATGCATTTATTTAGAGCTCCCATTTTTTTTAGAGAGAGAGAGAGAGAGAGAGAGAATTTTAATATTTATTTTCAGTTTTTCGGCGGACACAACATCTTTGTTTGTATGTGGTGCTGAGGATCGAACCCGGGCCACACGCATGCCAGGCGAGCGCGCTACCGCTTGAGCCACATCCCCAGCCCCAGAGCTCCCATTTCTTAATTATGGAATCATACAGATCAGGCTTCAGGACTGGACTCTATCACTCAGTGACTGCTTAAACTTGAGCAAGTGTTGTATCCTCTTAGAACCTCTGCTTCTTAATTTACCCCATAGGGATAACAAGTTCGAATTCCCAGGGTGGTAGGGATAATGCCATGAGGTCATGCTTGTAAAGCAATTTAGTGTGATGCTTGGCATCTAACAGTCTATCAGTAATGCTGTTGTTCCTGTCGTTAATGTTATTAGGATGGATGGTATTGCCAGTGTTGAGAGTACTAAAGGCCAAGTGCCATGACAAGGAATCAGGATACAAGGGTGAGTATGTCTATGCAGGCAATTCATGCAGGTAAAGCAGAGCAGCGGGCAACAGGGGACAGATTCAGGCAGCACAGTTGCACCTGTTTCTGCTTTTGCTCATTCTCTGCCTCCAGTCACTTGTGTGACTGCAGACCTTACCTACCAGGCCAAAACCAGAGATCACATCTACGTGTGAGATCATGTCTACCTCTCCAACAACTCTCCTCCACCAAAATTTAACTCAGCTGGCATTCTCACAGATGTTCTGATGGATAGCACTGGCTGAACAGGTTGCTCCCTCCAAAGCACATGTTTCAACCGTGGAGCTGACCCATGTAAGGATTTCCAATAAGTTGTTTAGCTCACAGAGACCCTGAGAGCTAATATAGTGATCGTTTCCTTTGTGTGGCCATCCCAACTAGAAAGACAAAAGTCTCAACTCCAACAGAGAGACTCCCACGGCAAATCCAGAGGGTTTATTTTCATTTCAGCCCAACCATCACTTCTGTCCCCGAGAACCTTCACTTGACCAGCAGATTAAATTATAACTATTAAAGAACTCAATACATTTGGGGCTTTCCTGTTTGTTTAAAATGAAATGTGTAAAATGGGAAGGATAGTAATACTTATCACAGGAAATTCTACAAGAGTAAAGTCTAGGTATTCTAAGGATGGCTTGAAGCTGCCTATAGGAAATTAGCTGTTTAAATTAAAACATATGATTATACTTCTGATGAAGATGAATGCTTGGTACACATTTATGTACCCGTTTGAGGCAATTGCAAACACGACCTCCAAGAGACACAAAAAGATTCTTAATAGCATGTCCACTCTGTGAAAGAATATGGATCAGTAAAGAGGAATTGGATCAGTTACATCCAAACCATCTATAACCAACAACATATATAAGCAATGCTTTAACCAGCAACGTGCTGGTAAAAGTGTAACAATCAGGGCTTTGGGGGTAAGGCAAAGTGAAGCTCTTTTCTGTAGCTTTTACCCATTTCTGTAATATGAATATACCCACCAGGACTGAAGCCACTGATCATTGAGTTAGGACCAGTTCTGTATAACTGGTGCAAATGATTCCATCAATGACTGAGGCTTCAAGCTCTGCCCTCTCTAAGCTAAGCAGCATGGCAGAATAAAAATACCTTGAACCAGCAGCTGGAAAGCATAGCTGACGTCTCAGTTTAGATAGCTGTGAACCCACTTGGGACACTTATTCTAGCAAACTAAATTTTGAATCTAAAATCTCTACAATCTCTGTGAGATTGCAATGAAATGAAAATACTTTATTAAGGTAATTTAAACTCTAAAGCTCTATACTAAGCTTTAGCTCCCATTACTAAGGCTTTTTTAATACCTGGATCTATTTTAATTAGGGTGCTTAGAAATCTATAACTTCTGTCTGACACCTTAGACAGAAGGTGTTCATTGGGTATCCAGAGCCATGATCTAGCCTACTCTATACTATCATTTTGTTCACTAATAAAATCTAATATGACTCATTAATAAGTCAGGAACCTCATAACAGCATTCATGCCAATGTTTGACTGCTACAATCCTATAGTCCTATCAATTCACAATGGAGCAGAAAAATTCTTCTTGCCTAGTATTTTTACTATGCCTATTCTATGTTTACTTATGTTTAGATACACAAACATTAACCTTTGTGTTACAATACTTGTGTTACAATATTCAGTATGGTAATGGGCCACGCATATGTGTAACCTAGGAGTAATGGGCTATGCCACATAACCTAGGTGTATGGTAGGCTATCATGTGTGTGTAAGTACACTTTAAGATGTTCACACAATGACTTAATCACCTACCAATGCATATCTCAGAATTTACTCCTGCCATTAAGTGACATATAATAGCAAATTCTCAATGGATCTAGAGTTACTCTAAGAATGGAGAGCCTCATGAGAAATGCAGCTAGTGTTATCTCTAAACCTATCTGATCATGGAGCAGACAAGTATGACCTTTCTTCTGGAATTAAATTTTGAGAATTGCACATTGTATAAAAACGTTAAACTCAGGATGGGGATGTGGCTCAAGCAGTAATGTACTCGTCTAGCATGCACAGGGCGCCGGGTTCGATCCTCAGCACCACATAAAAATAAAATAAATATGTTGTGTCCACCGAAAACTAAAAAATGAATATTAAAAAATTCTCTCTCTCTCTCTCTCTCTTTAAAAAAAAAAACAGAAAAACAAAAAAACATTGAACTCCAGGTTCCATTAATTTAGTTCAATTAAGACCTTCAAAATATCTAGACATTGAGCTAGATTTCTAGTTATGAGCACTTGTTCAGCTTCTCTAACCCTAAATTTGTCTACATGGAAAATAAACTAATATCCTTGCCATAGTCATTTTACAAGAAATAAATCTGTTTTTTGTGAATGAGAAGCATTTAGCTTCTCTTCCACTCAGAGATAACTCATTATAGATTGACATTAATTTGCTTTATGGGAATATATCTGAAAATGTTGAAATCCCAACAGGTACCTATGAAACACAATCACTATAGAAAGGTAAGTGGCATTAATAAATGAAAGCATATCAGAGATTTTATTTTTCATTTTTTGGTGCTGGGGATTGAAACCAGAGCTTCATGTGTGCTTTGCACACAATCTACTACTGAGATATACTCCCAACCCCAAGATTTTTATTTTTGAAAAAGAAATTATTTCTGTGGTTTGCACTTGGGGATCAAGAAAACTTTCAAGTTCTCTTTAAAATATTCCTCAACATTGTTTGTGGGTGTAGTGATTGTCTTACTTTCCATTTCTTTGCAGAAGGCAAAACATGCATTTAGTGCATGGAAATGGAAGGAGACCCTCAGAGTTATACAAAAGTACACACAAGAGGAAGTGAGGGGAAGGGGAAAAATAATACAAGGGGGACAAACGAATGTCAGTAGAGGGGGCAGAGAGAGAAGAGGGGAGGGGAGGGGAGGGGAGGGGGGATAGTAGAGGATAGGAAAGGCAGCAGAATACAACAGACACTAGTATGGCAATATGTAAATCAATGGATGTGTAACTGATGTGATTCTGCAATCTGTATATGGGGTAAAAATGGGAGCTCATAACCCACTTGAATCAAATTGTGAAATATGATATATCAAGAACTATGTAATGTTTTGAACAGCCAACAATAAAAAATTAAAAAAAAAAAAAAAAAAAAAGCATGCATTTAGTTCTAATGTCCATCACTATGGGTAAGTTTACCCTTTCCCCATGTCTAGGTATAAGTGGTGATGGGTTGAAGTCAATGATAATGGTAATAGTCACCTTGTTTGTAGTTTATCTAAGTAAGCAATTAATATCTGATATCAAAGGAAACCCTCTGGAGGTGAGGAAAATTTTAAGAACAGTTTTCATATTTCTAGAAAGAAGACCCTGAAATATATGGCCCCTCTCTTGGCTTCGGACAGTCTTGATCTGGGTGTGATACCTGGAAGAGCTGCACCATCTTGTTCTCAGCAAAGAATGAGGCCAACACAGACAATAGAGATGACAGTGGTGAATTTAATTCACAAACTATTGAATCCACAAACCTAACACTGGTATTATTTCTGGACTTTATTTTCTAAAATAACAAATTTATTTATTGTTAAAATTTTCTCTTACTTATAGCTCAATGAATCTTTGCTAATTTTTGTCTGTCAAAATATCCCAAGATGTTAAAAACAGTTGCCCATTCTCATCTAAAAAACCTAAATCGCATCTTGAATCATTTCTTGTGATGGAAAATGCTATTGTCATATGTAGTATGAAGGTGAAGTCTGATCTCTCACACATTGAAGGTGAAGTCTGATCTCTCATAGTTCAAGGGGCAGAATAGCTGGTGATGGGTGCACCTGAGGACATTTAAGCATTCTAAAGATCTGACTACTCACTCACATGATTACTTGAGAAATGTTCTGGGCCTAATGTGTCTCCATCTGAGTATCATTCTCTAATTTATAAAACTCTCAGTAAGAAAGAGAAAATGAGGTCAACAAAATGGTATACCAGGTGGAATGCTTGCCTGGTACTAATGTGGACTGAGCTTACCAGGATGACCTCCCTACATTAAAAATACACCCATAAAATGACATTGAGGGTGCACCATCAGGTTTAATGATGAGGATGACTTCATGTGCCTCATAAACTCAATTAATTATGTTATTCTACTTCTAAAATATAGTGGGGTTAAGGAATGGGTCAGGAAAGCTCTAGTAACATACCAGAGGCCAGAGGTTCAAAAGTTCAGGCAAAAACAAAGCAATATGTTTTTCTTTAAGGATGAGAAAAAATACCATGTCAAGATGGATTCAAATAAACGCACCAAAAATCATCTATTAATATTAAAAAAAATGAGGACTACATAGAATGTAGTGGTATGGGGTAGAAGAAAAACATTTGCATGTTCCAGAGATGCAAGAGAAACTGGAGACAGTTCATCTACATAAAATATGACCCTTCAAGTACTGCCAAGGTCAATGAGACCCAGTGCAATCAGCTAGATCTAAAAATTGGGTTTGTTCGTTTTTTTTCTTAATTGCCCTAGTTCCTCCCTTTCTTGTATATCTGCCACTTTTTTTGCTCACTAACGATCCCTCCAGATCCACCTCCTTAGGACATGTTTTATAATTGTTCCAGAAGATAAATGCCACACAGTGAAAACTAGAGGAGAGAGAGCATTGAAACCATCGATGATCCCTGATATCTGGACCAGTACGTTTTCTGAGTTCCTCATCCTTAATGAGACCCCACAACCTTTGTTTCTTTATGGCTTTACTTTCAGGGATGGTAGGATAGAACAGATGCCTGTTTAGCTCAACTCTTCTGAGTCATTTGTTGTAAATGAGTCAAATGTTCCCCTTAACAACTCTTGTCTTTCCATTATTTCTCTTACTTTGAGAATTTTTTTTTGCAAGCTGTCGTCTTTCCACAGGTGAGATGTTCACACCAAAGAAAGTTCAATGACAGGTTACGGAGTATATGGTTTTGACTAATGTTTAAAATTATATGTTCCAGGTTGAGAAAGTAAAATCTTAAGTCTTTTCATGGATTAATAGATTTAAAAATCTACTGGCAAATATTAAAGTAGAATAAGATCCAAATCATCTCTTGAAACCTTGAAACAATAATTATAATTGTTCCCTGGGTATGCAATTGACAATACAGTACAACTTCCAGAAATAATGATGCTTTTTTTTAAGAAAAAAAAAAACACCCCAGGTTGTCATGGAAACAGAAATAGAGTAATAAAAAACTTTTTATATATTTTAATTTAAAAAAGAGCAGTTTCATGTCAGAAACATATGAGCATGAACTTTAGTTTCAGATGTCCAAAATTACAAAAGGAATATTTATAAAAAGATAAAGAAGCACTATTGTAGTATTCCTATAATACAGAGAATGTTACAGTTTAAGTTGTACAAGTATTCTCGGCTTAATTCCAATTTATCTCATTTATCCCTCGGTTTATAATTTTCTGAAAAACAAGTTATTTTTTTCCTGAAAACTTTCCATGCTATGACTCCAGGGGTCACTTATTTACATTTTGGAAAAAATCTTCGTAACATCTGTTTAAGGGTTTGGCTTTTAGGAAAGCATGAAATGGGGGAAGCACAAAATAATACACTTGGTCTAAAAAAATCATTTCTGTTTTATCTTCAGATCACTAATTAATAAGGAAAGTTGCAGGATTTATTCATAGAGCTTAACAAAGAAGATAATTTTGTAAAATAATTGAGCCTAAATGAAAAATATATATATTTGCATGAAACAGTGAGATTTTCTCTAAAGATATTATACTCTTTGTAAATCACTCCCCAGAAATATGCGCTGTGTGTTCTAGCTTTTTCCCATTTCCCTAGTTTTGAGATAATATATTAATTCCCAGAGAATTAATGTGGAGAGACAGCTGTAGAGTCTCCATTTAATATTAGGTCATGTACTTACAGTAACACCTTAAAATTTTTATCTTTTAGTCCTCTGAGGACTCAAAGTTCATTCACACGTTTGAGCATCTTGACTCCTAAGTCATGTCCACATTTTCAACATAACCCAGGACAGTGGAGACATAGTTTTACCACAAGCTTAAGAAAATTGAGGAGACTCAGGTATTAAACCCAGTGTCTCTCAATTGCTGCTGTGGTCCTGCATTCACTGAACTCCACATAGTTCCTATCTCCTTTTAGAACCTTCTAGAAACAGAAGATTCAAACCCGTTGGTGGATATGACCTACTGACCTTCCCTAAAGGCCACCTACATTGTTACTGTTTTACAGTTGAGGAAGGAGGAAATAGCTGAGACCATTTACTCTGTCTATTGGCTTTATAACCAGAGGTCACTGCCAGGCCCATTGAGCAAGTTCAGTTCTATGGGACTGGAGGTATAACTCCATGGTAGAGTGCTTGTTTAGTATGCAGAAGGCCCTGGATTCCATTCCCAGTACCGAAAAGAAAGAGACTGTGACAGGAACAGTGACACATACCTGTAATGGGATTACTCAGGAGACTGAGGCAGGAAGATTGAAAGTTTGAGGTCAGCCTCAGCAACCTTAGAGAGACCCTCAGCAACTTAGTGAGTCCCTGTCTCAATAATAATAACAACAACTTAGAAAAGAGAGAGTTCAAGCCCATTACCTCCTGATAGCAGTCTGCTTTCTTAAACAATTTTCAATAAATTTAAATATTAACTCCAAATTCTGAATTCCATATTTGTTCGGGATTATAATCAACTCTATGCTTCATATGTAGAATGTCAATTCACTGTGTCCAATTGCTTGGTGAACTCCTGGCAGAATCAGTTCCTAAGAATTCTGTAAGTGTGCATGAATCATCCTCAGGCCTCGGGTCATAGAAAGACCATCCAGGCAGAAGAATGACTACCCAGTCCAAGAGCTGGTGACACATGCAAGGGGTTATGTCTTTTGCAGCCTTGTCATATTTTAGGGGTAAGCACAAAGCATTATAGGAGCCTATAAAAGTGAAAGCTGACCCAGAATGGAATAAGCTTCCAAATTGAGATGTGGGAACTAATTATTTTGCTAGAGAAAGACCAGAAGGGAGATATTGAGGTAGGGAAAATCATATAGTCATGCAATAGCACAAAAGCCTAACCAGAAGATCAGTCACCTACCTATTGCTGTACAATATGCAAAAATGTATCACCCACAACGTCTTTCTTTGATTTGACTCTCCTATCTTTTCTGTAAGAAGCCTTACCTCCCTTCCTTCATAGATCAAATTTTTTTCCCTCTGCACCAAAAAAAAAAGTCACCTCCTTGCCTTAAAAGCCATGTTTACACAACCAGCATGATTTCTTTTCATTGGTGATTTTTGGCCCTGGGGTTGTATTTCTTATACTCACAATGTTTTGAATGTGACATTTTAAACCTAACTTAACTCTTTTCTACTACCAAAGCTATATTAATCCAGTAAGGAGGCTTAACAGACAATCCAAGCAGACAGACCTGCAGATTCCCAGTGCCACAAAAAATGTGAATTGTTTTTCTTCTGCCTACAGGATTGAAGGTTATTGCAGAGTTTCAGATTTTTTATGAGCATTTACAATTGTGGATCTGATTGGGATCTGGGCTCACGTTAACTCATTTCAGATTGCTGAAATATTCATCTTTGAGTTAATAAAAATGATTATCAAATCAGAATTATGAATATCAAGCCATGGAGGAAAAGAACATTTTGGATATCTTAGAAGATACTCATAAAATTACTATGGAAAACTAAGTAACAAACATGTAAGTGGGCCCAAATTACCTGGTTATACCCAGTAATAGAAAGGACATTGCACAATTCAGAGAAGGAAGAGCAGAACTTTTTGTATACATTTATCCTACTTCCTGGAAGAATCAGTGGTTTTAGAAATCATGAGGCCCATGCCCCACGCCCCAGCCCTAGAGATTTTGTACAAACCAAGGGTAGTTTTTTGATCTTGTAACATGTGCAAACTCATGCATGTTGAAGTTTTGCAAGGAGTCTATATTTATTTCTCCCAGTGGGCCTTCTAATTTGAAAGTTAACAATGACAGTGATTATGCATGGACCTTTCCAGATCTCCCTGTTCACCCTCCTTCCAGCGACCATAGAAGCTCATGGCCCATATAAATTGAACCATGGCCCCCCTAGGTTGGGGCATTATTTTATTCAGTTTACTTGCTTTTTTTTTTAGTTGGTTAAAGTTAACTTCATACTTAGATTCTCCAAAGCATGAAAAGATACATATTCAAGAAGCAGAAAATGTGTTTAAAAACAAAGTAGAATTTTAATCATTTTTAACATCAATATGATATCTAAAGCTTGCTGATTGATAAATGATGTTATAAAATATCAAAGTTAAACATAATTTTTATTATATTTGATTTGATTCTGTGATTTAAAGAATATTTTTCTTTGGCTCTTATCCACTTCCACTTTTGTTCAGTATCTTGCCATATAACATGCTTGTAAGTCCTGACTTCTGAAGAATACTTATTCCTGCAGTGGAATAACAAACACCAGGTTCACTCTTTCTAAATCATAAATCTATTGCCATATTTAAATCTTCTGTCATATCTATGTGAACATTTACAACATCAAAATCAAGTCTAACTGCACCATATTTTCTCCACATTCAAGAAGAAAAAAAAAAATTCTCCAACTAAAAATGGAAACATGTGACTCTTCTATTTGAGTTATAAACATCAGGACTCTATTGGTGGGAAAATGGGAATGAGTTCCTTTCCTAATTCATCTGAGGCAGGAGCTCCAACTTCTTCCAGGAGGAGAATAGAATCTGAAGCGGGAAGGTGGCTAATTCATTCTCCCATGTGGGAATTTAAGACACAGATTTTCTAAAAACTTTGAAGAATAAAGAACATATGAATGTAGTACCTCTTCCTCTTTTATCATTTTTTTAAATTTTTGAACTTTGGTAATGGGGATTGAACCCAGGTGCACTCTACCACTAGCTACACCCATAGCCCTTTTTATTTTTTTATTTTGAGGGTCTAGATCAGTTACTGAGGCTGGCCTCAAACTTGCAATCCTCCTGCTTCAACCTCCCTGGTAACTGAGATTACAGGTGTGTACCACCATGTCAGTTCACTTTTTAACATTTTTTTAAAAAATTATTTTGTAGTTGTAGATGGACAGAATGCCTTCATTTTATTTGTTTATTTTTATGTGGTGCTGAGGATTGAACCCAGTGCCTCACGCATACTAAGCAAGCACTCTGCCACAGAGCTACAGCCCCAGCCCACTTTTTAAACAATGTTGGTAAATGGTTTTCATAGATTTCATACCAGCCTTCAGTTATATAGGTTAAATGACAGGATTAGATCAATCAGAACTTTGGAGAAGCAGCTAAAAGCACGGGCAGTCTGCCAGCAAGAGTGAAAGCTAATTAACTCACTTTTTATTTCTTAACTTTTGCTATTTACCAGACCAATAAAACACATAGGTGGGAGGCTCAGAGTTGGAAAACAGACTCTACTGCTCTGAGAAAAGATCAAGAACTGCTTCCTTTATGAGGTATATTAATAATTGTGAAGATATTAATTATTTTTTTCATTAGGCAGGTGATGGATAATAATTATTATTGTGCAAAATCTTAGAAAACTAAGCAGATTCCTACATCTGTGAGCAGAAAACACATCTGTGTACACACACCCTGCAAAAAGTACATGTCCCTGATGCATATAAGAAGACAAAGCGGCTACAGACTCAGAGAAACATAGATCATACAGAAGTGTCCTGTTCAATGAATGTCACTCTGAGATGTAATATGCCATAGAGGCAAAGACATGCAAAACAAGTGGCAGTGTTCAGCCTCAATCTACAATTGTAAAGATGCCAAGGAAGGTCTCAGAGCTTGAGTAAGTTAGTAACATGATTATCATAGAGACCATAATGAAAGAAAGTTCAAGATATGCAAAAGCTTACTGGTGATGATACTACACATTTGTATTAACTTTATAAGACTTTGGTGCCAATCCTCTTACAGTCTCAAGTGGCATGTACTCTAGGATGACCACCACATTGACATTGACATTGACATTGACACAATACACCACTACATCTTTTTCCAAACCTCTTATATCAATCATGTCTCCTAATTCAAACTTTCTACAATATCAAGCTGTGTCAAACAATATCTTTTGTTTTCAAAACTTAATATCTGACATTAGAGAAATTTTTTTGGTAATATAATAAAAATAAGATATTAAAATTATGTATTTTTTTCATATCTTAACTGCTTTGCCTATAAAAATATATATAAGGTGGTTACTTTGTTATCAATTTTATTCTCAGTTTTTAAAATGTGGGGGAAACAAGCCAGGCGTGGTGACATACGTCTGTAGTCCCAGTGATGCCGGAGGCTGAGACAGGAATATCACAAGTTCAAGACCATCCTCAGCAGCTTAGTGAGGCTTCAAGCAATTTAGTAAGACCCTGTCTCAAAATTAAAAAAAAAAAAAAATTAAAAAGGACTGGGGATGGAGTTCAGTGGTAAAGTGCCTCTGGGTTCAACCCCCAATATATTTTAAAAAAGTAGGGAAATAAGAATTTATTTTAATAGCATTTCTCTGCCAAGCTCAGAACACTTTAGATCACACACATTAGTCATCTGAGTCATCTCCATCTTAAACCCTGACCACTATTATTGTCAGATCAGCAAAGTGAAGAGAAATATTTACCCCAAGCCATTTCCTGTTTCATTGTTCATTGCCAAAGGCCACCTTCTGGCCACTGGCTATTTGATGAGGAGGGAGAAACCCACCAACAGTGCACCTTCTCTGTGTCTGTCTTGGAATATGAACACTCCAGCCCTGGCGGAGGAGGAGTGGCCAGCTGACAAATGTAGACTCTCTTCTGTTGAAAGCAACACCAAGAGGAAGAAGGTCACCACTCCGATTGGCTCCCCTCTCAGGCAACAGGTACTTGGCCATCTTCCAGCTTTTATGATTTTTGTAAGAAATGTGTAGGATTCCACTTTCACTAGCATAATGATGGTTTTATCTTCAAACTACCAAATGAGCTTCTCTGTAACCCTAGTAGAAAAAAAAATACATTTGTATTTTTAGAGAAAATATTTAATCAAAAACTATCTTAAAATCCAAGAACTAGAATGGACCTCAACAAGGCTTAAGGACAAACCACAGATTTTTTTTTTTTTTTTTTTTTTTTTTTTTTTATTTCTAAGCTTGCAGAATCCTCAGGATCTTTTAAACAGTCTTTTTTTGTTTTTGTTTTTACAGTGTTGAGGATCAAATCCGTGGCCTCATGCATGCTAGGCAAGCACTCTGTTACTGAGCCTTGGCCCCTATTTCAATTTCTACCTCTTTTAGTCTGTTTTCTATAAAATTATATTATATTGTCATCTATGTATTTGAAAACAAACTTAGCCTTTTCTTCTTAGGTCAAAACAGCTGCAATTAGCTCAATGTCCAATTCCAATATTCAAATTACCTTGCCATTTTTTTGTAGAATCCTTTCAAGTTTTTAAATATAACTCACAAAACCTGAAAGTTAGTGCTAGAATCTAGTTGGCACAGTGGTGCATGCTTATAATCCCAGCAAGTTGGGAAGCCAAGGCAGAAGAGAAGGATCACAAGTTTAAGGCCAGACTCAGTAATTTAGTAAGGCCCTAAACAACTTAGTAAGACCCTGCCTCAAAATAAAAAATAAACAGAGCTGGGGATGTTGCTCAGTGGTAGAGCACTGAAATTTAATATATTGCATAAAATTATATCCAGACTGTGTTTAAGGCGTACATGAAACATAAATGAATTTTGAATTTAGAACTTGATTCTCATAACCAAGATATCTCCTCGTGTATATGCAAATATCCTAAAATACAAAACAAACCAACAAAACTCTGAAATCCAAAATACTTCTAGTCCCAGCATTTCAGGTAACATTCAACTTAGGTGGTATTCATAAAACAGACTGTCTTAGCAATATTCAGTTCTTATCCTCATCACTGAGTTAGGGAGGAATTTCAAATTTTAGATCTCAAAATTAAATAATTCATTTCATAATTTTAAGCTGCAGAGGGTATACTATTTTCCTAGGATCAATTTTCTGTTGACCATGGCTGCACCATGGAATAGAACTGAAAGTTATTGAAAAAGCAAAGGGATTCACAGTGAGATGTGGATGCAGGGTGGCCCCTTTGTCTGCACGGCCCACCTGTGTAGATCCTCCTTGCTATTATGGGGAAAGTAAACAGTCCTATTGATTCCCAGGGTCTGTCAGCTCTATGTGAACACACCTACGGGCTCTTCCTTCCAATAGACGTAATGCTAATGAGGACAGATTATTATTGAGGGCTATCCACAGATGCATCAATATTGAAAATTTACCCAATGATAAATTATCAGTCTTATCCCAGCTTGGGTTGTTCACCATGGGGGGAAAAGGTAATTCAAAATGGTCTTAAAGGGATCATCCATATCATTGATGGCCAAAGGTACAGAGACCCTTTAGGATTAAGACCTCAGAAAGAAACAAGTAGTGACTGAAGTTGTCATTATAGTCAGCACCTTCAGTTTAAAAAAAAAAAAAAAAGATCTACTCAGGACTTCTTGAAGACTATGTTCATCTTTGGGCTCATAAGAGGAAATATATATGCACTGTGACTGCTTATTGACCGAGGTGTGTACATTATATTTAATATGGGAGAAAGTTATTGGCTGCAAAAAAATAATATAAATTTGCAAGACTGGAGCTTAAAATAAAAGATTTCAGATGTCCCTCGTGAAGAAAAATTTATTAAGAATGAGAAATGAATTTCTCCAGCAATTACTAATTCTAAGACAGATATTGTTAGTGACACTTTCAGAAGTGTGCTCCACATCACTGCCATTTGTCCAGGTTTTGCATGCCATCGGGTGTTTTTAACTGCCAGGTCAACAACATTGTGGGAGAAAAATCACACATAAATTGTGAAGACCCGCAACCCTGAGTACACCTGGCTGGGTGTCATTTTCTTGTAACATTCTGTTGTTCTCACTTCTTAGGAATAGTTAAAATATTCTTTATGAAACCTGCTGCCTATAGATCCTTAAAAATGAGGATGAGGAGACATGGAGAACGATTTTACTAATTGAAATAAGTCAGGCACAGGAAGATAAAATACTTCATGTTTTCACTCACATGGATGTTTAAAAAGTCTTTCTCAGTTATGTTTATGTATTTAGGTCTCTGTGCTGAGAATGAGACCTAGGGTCTCATGCACGCTTAGCAAGTCCTCTACCACTGAGGTACGTTCCCAGCTCTTAAGTTGATCTCATAGAAGTCCAGAGCAGAATAGCTATTACCAGAGGCTAGGAAGGGTGTGAAGAAGGATGGAGAGAGGATGTTCAATGAGCACAGAGGTACAGTTGAAGGAAAAGAACAACTCCCAATATACACTAGGGTAACTATGGTTGATAACAATTATATATTTCAAAATAGTTAGTAAGGAAGACTATGAATGTTCCAATCACAAAGAAATGATCCATGTCACATGCTAGTTACCCTGATCTGATGGATGCACATTGAATACACGTTTTGAAATACCACAGTGTGCCCCATAGGTATGTACAATTGCTATAAATTAATTTTTTCAAAATATTTTTAAAATGATGATGAGAAGGGTTGAAGATGAGAGAGAAGGAGGAGAAGCTTTCAAAACAATGTAAAGTCAAGCACCAAGGAGGAAGAACAAAGAACTGGAAGGGCCATCGGAGATGATGCCCACCCACATTATTCACTTGTCTCCAAAACAAAACTAAAACTTTTATGCAATGAATCAATAACTCATAAACCCAGAAAACATTGTTCATGACTACATAATAAGCATGTTTCAGTGTTTCCAATTAAAAAAAAATATTGTACTAATTTCCTACTACACCCTGCACCAGAAGAGAACTTGGAATCTGACCCTTGATGGACTTTGAATTTAACCTGGTTTATATGTTCCCCATGCCCATCATGCCACAGGGAGGAAGGTAAATCTGTTATTAAATACCCTCTCCTCCAGGACTTCCTGTCTGGAAGTCCAAGCTGTGCTATGTGTCACAAACTGCAGTGTGGAGTTTGTTTGTTTGGGTTTTTTTTTTTTTCTTTTTTATATTGGAGGCCCAGTGAAGATGGAAGTGTTAATTTGAACAGTGACTATCTTTTTTTCTTAGCAAGTTATGTTAGTTTACTGTACTTAGTTCACTTAAGTCCGGAGTCCAATTTAGGAGGTTTTTTTTGTTTTTGTTTTTGTTTTTTTACAAAATGGAATAAGTTATAAGTAGCAATTGCCAGTAATCTTCCCTTTGATAAATATTCATTCTAAATATGTGGGCATGATATGGCAATTCTGAAAATGACATTAGCTTCAAATCAAATATCATTCCATGACTGAGGACAAAGGAAAGATGTTTTTCATAAATTTCAGATTATCACTTGACCACTTATGATAGCCGAAGAACGTGTGGAAGGATTCTCTGCTTCCCCAGCAAAACCGGGTATCCAGATTTGGCATGGTCTTCAATTTTTCATGAACCCTTTTTTTTCTTTTTTTTTAATTCAAAAGTTTCAACCTCTACAGATTTCTTGGCCCATCTTTTAGGCTTTGTTAAGTTTCCTGGTGTATTGTCTTAAGAATCTTTTCTTCCTTAGCAATTCAGGATGTGTCTGGGGACACAGCACATGTCAGCATGATAAGAAAGGAAAAGACATTCATGTGTAGCTGCTACAGGAATTTAACAAAAGCAGGGATAATTTAATGATAAAAAGCAGCAGCAGCTGGGACTCAATAGGATGCAATTACAATCGCAAAGTCCAGACAGGATGTCCATAATTACAGCTGTCCATGTGTCACCTTGATCTGGAACAAGGTGAGCAGCACCTTTCACAGAGATTGGCCAGTCACTGGGGATATGTGGGCATGCCCATCATTCAGGCTGATAATCTTCAGTTTAGTCTAATGCTCACCAAACACTGTATTTGCTGATTTTAAAAATCCCTATTTGTTCCTATTATCCAATGAAGAGGAAAAAGATTTTTCTCTCAAAATTTGTTTTGTTAGTCTAAGCCTGTTTGCAGATTAAGTCTGGAAATCTCTTTCTGTGTTCCTTGTCTTTTTTTTTTTTTTATCCTGGGTCTAATTTGCTAGTTAATTTTTTTTTCCACCATTCAGATTATAGATCAAAGATAGAGCACAGTGCTTTCTTTGAAGAGTATGGTCTCCAGGGATAGCAACCTTGGTGAGACTTCCCTTAAAGATGATTTGTGAGCCCTAAGGAAACAGCCTATGTAAAATGCTTGGTTTTCAGATATTACTATTGTGGTTTTCATTGCATTTTCTTAACTTGACTGCATGTCCAATGATATCTGACCCTTGGTAGCTGTGGTCACAGGGGCTACTTATAACAACTGGGGAGGCAGGTATCTTATATAGACCGAGGAAAAGAGGTCAATTAAATCAGTGGATGCTTCCGCTGATACGGTTTCCCTTTCCTAAAACCAAAGAGACTTTCCACTGGAGATTCACCTCTTCCCCGAGCCCTGGTGGATGCAAACAAGGCCAGAGAGGTAGGGACATGTACAGGGCTACAGAGGAACCCCAGGAGAGACCTGCACGCTGGAGAGGAAGAAAACTTTGTTCCCAGGCATATCCTGGGATGCCAAGTTGCAGCCTGGAATTTTTACAGCTGAGTTTTAAACCTCTGACAATGAGAGTTTATAATGGAAATGCTGCCAGACCTTTAACTATAGCGACGCCACTATAATATTTATAAGTACCTTATACTCTTTCCAAACACATGTGCTCATTACTTATGTCTCTGCTTCTGCCTCACTTCTGGGGGAAACTCTCTGTATAAACAAAACAGATTGGCTTGCTTATACTTTCAAACTCTAATTGCTCTCCATCTCTATTTGTCAGAAGAAAGCCAGCCCCAGGGCCAAGCAATGAAGCCTGTCCCACAACACAGTGCCCAACAATATGCAGACTTCCCTTTACACTTTTTTTTTTTTTTTTTTTTTTGCTGTGGGAGCTAGTCATTCGGCACATCTTTCAGTGTTTGCTTCTAATTCTTTCTTTCAATTATGTACCTGAGTGGGGGACTGGCTGGCGGGCTGGAGACAACCCATGAACCCACCAGGTCTGACAGGTTCTGACCATTAGGCAGTTTTTAAGTAAACAGGGGTTCAGGCGCTGCACATCAGTGAAAGGCCACTCAGAGTGCTGACAGCTTATCTGGTCCAACGTAAGTAGGATTCCAGGGAAACTGATTGCTTAATAGTGATGAGGAATGACAAGGATTTCCTAACCCTCCTATGCGAACCTCACAGCAATTGTATGTCTGCCTCCAAAGTCATGCTGAGCTGCTGAGCTGTGAGATGCAGGCATGACCTGCAGTTGAGAAGGAGAAGAACAAAAGGAAACCCATCCTCACCGTGACTCAGGCCACCGGACATCCACCTCTGCGGCACAAAATGCAGGGGCAGCCTTGTGCAAAGAGGGCTTCCATCTCTCACTTAGGCTATGGCCACCTAGAGTATACGACCCTCAGAATACTGGAATGGGTTTAAATACAGATTATCCTGTGGTCTTAAGACCTAAGATGCTTGGCCAGAAAGGAATCAGGAATGAGACGTGAAGGTTTGTAGACAATAATTTCATTGCTAGATTTCAAAATCATCAGAGAAGGCAAGTAAGGGTTACGTCATTAATCAGCTAACCAGATCCCTTAGCACCCAGGGACACAATCTTTGGGTGGACAAGGTTGGCTCTGGGAACATACCTGTGCAAACTCGTGCTATGCCCAGCATGGGGCAAGATGACACATTCACACTGTGCCGTACTTCATGACGACAGTTAACATTTGCCCACCAAATGCTATCACTAAAAGTCAGAGGGGGAAATCCCAATGCTGATGGTTCACATGATAATCCACAGCCTCGTGGAATTTATAAGAATACAGACTAATTACCTTATGCAACAGATTGTTCTAAGGTAAGATATTCAAGAAGATGGCATGCAGTGAAACGGCTCATTAAAATCTCTAGGCCTGGAAGTTCAGCTCGGTGATAGAGCACCAGCCCAGCATGCACGGAAACATGGAAGAATGGAAGACACCAGCCAGTTCTCTGGTGACAAGAAGTGAAATTTTGAGAAAGGTGGGTGAAGGAAGAGACTGCATCATGCCATGTACAGTCTGAAGATACTTGATCCTTGAAGTAAAGTAACAGGACTTTGGTGACCAGCCAGCAAGAAGCTGCCACTACAGTTGAATTCCCATCTGCTTGCAGATGATAAATACAGCAGGTCACTCACCAGGGATATCTACAAGTTGACACTTCGGACAAGCAAGATAACTATGGTCCTGCAATCAAACCAGGAAAAAAAAAATTGCATCAAGGGATGATTAGACCATGAATATCAATATCACATTAGTGTTTTCAGAAAAGTCACTGGGCTGACACTTCAGGATGAGGCTATTAGAGAGATTACTCTACAACAATGTCACTTACTCATCACTGCTCACAGAACCACGTGCTCATGAATCCACTTTGTATCACTGCTTTTTTTTTTCCTCCTAAATATCTGGCATTGAACTAAATCAGCTATTAGCAATTTTTAGAACTGGTATATTGAGACCTTTAATGAGAACAAAATGTGCTTTTGCCACTGTGAAGGAAAAGTAATAGCACAGTAATACCATTCAGAGGCTTCTAAAGAAAATGCAATACAAGGACAACACATAAAGATGTCTGGCCACAAGGAAAAATCATGTCAAAAGAACCACATGGAGAGAGTATTGATTTCTTCTCTGTCTGTACTTAGACAACACAAAACTGTTGGAACTCGGGCAGTTACTCACCCTCCTGGAATTGCCTGAAACCTCACCAGGTGAAGTCTCATCTCTAGATATTTTGGGGGGGAGGTGGGGAGGGGATTGAACTCAGAGGCAGTCAGCCACTGAGCCACATCCCCAGCCCAATCTTGTATTTATTTAGAGATAGGGTCTCACTGAATTGCTTATTGCCTTGCTTTTGCTAAGGCTGGCTTTGAACTCACAATCCTCCTGCCTCGGCCTCCAGAGCTGCTGGGATTACAGGCATGGACCATTGAGCCCAGTTCATCTCCAGATTTTAGAATTGATGACACCAAGTTAAGGAGGGACTGTGGGGTCTGTGGACACTCATGTCTGCTTGGACCACCGTCATTGGGGTGTTTGTAGGAGCAGGGCTCTGCCACGGATGTGGTAGCTGTGTTTGCTACTTGAGCCTCTACACCTGCCCTGGGACAGAGCTGTCCCTGCAGTCCTCACAAAGTCTAATTTAAGCACCATGTTTTGCAAAGAGTCTATATTTGAGTAGTTGATTCCAGATAACCCTTGAAAACAGGAAGCAAATGCTATAATTTTAAAGAACTATTTGGCAATCAACCCATGAAAAATAACAATCCTAGATTTTTAAGTGTAGGGGGGATAAAAACCTCAGTAATTTAATGTGTAAACATTTCATTCTTCTTCCTCTAGTTTGCCAGCATTTACTGTGGAAGACATAGGGAAAAGATTAAAGATTTAAAGTTACCTATGCAAATAAATAATTGAAAGATTTCATCGTGCTTTTTCTCAAGAGAAAGGGGACGCAATGAAAAAATCATTTTATTCCAGTAGTAACACATTTTTAATGAAGGAAAAGGAAAAGGATCACTTGGCAAAGGAAGAATCTAAAGCTAATGTAAGCATCATGGTGAATGTGAAAGAAAAAACCTTAAAATAATAGAGCTTTATTCTTTTTCCCATGAAATGTTGCCATACATTTTGTAACAAAGTAATGAAATGCAGGGGCTCTGTTTACAGAGAACCTGATGTCCCACTGAGGGAGACTTCTGAATTAGACAGGAATGCCTCTTCCCCAGGAAGAAGCTCACCCCCTGCAGGGCCAGCCCTGCTCAACAGTGTCACCCAATATAGCAGCTCAGATTCACTCAAAGGAGTGAAGTTTAATAGTAAAGCAATTCTGAGTTCAGTATCTGTGGTATCTCTCTCTCTCTTCTCTCTCTCTCTCTCTCTTACACACACACACACACACTTGACATAAGCTCTGTTCATACCTGATCTCAACAAGTAATCTAGGTATGACCTGATCTCTGTGGAGTAGTGGAGATCTGGCACACCTGTGTGAGTCAGTTTTCTAGCACTGCGACAAAATACCTGAAATAATTAATTGGAATGAAAAAAGTTTCGTTTGGTTCGCAGTTTTGAAGGTTTTGGTCCATGATCATTGGTGGCCTGTTGCTTCAGGGACTGTGGTGAGGTAGAGCATCATGGTGGGAACACAGGGTAAAGGGAGATGTTCACCTCATGGGCGCTGGGAGATAAAAATGAGAGAAAAGAGGGGCTGTGGTATCAACATCCCCTCTAAGGGCACACCCCCAATGACCTAGCTTCCTCCCGCCAAGCCCCACCTCCTAAAGACTCCACTACCTCCTAGTAGTGATACAGGCTGGGAACCAAGCCTTTGGGGTCTTTGGGGAACACTTCAGATTCAAACTAAAGCACATGCCTATGAAGCTCTTGGCCTTCCAATAACATAAACGATGTGTGTTTCTTCCTCCAGCATAAGGTTCTCACACCCAGAATAAAATCTGATGTGCCTCACTGGTAGTCAGCCCTCCCCATCCTCAACCTACCCCGGACCCGGTGTCATAGTCCACGTCAGAAAGCAGGCAGAATTTGCTGAGTCACTCCTGGAGGAAGAGTGCTGTTCTCTCCTATTAATTCTGGGACCCACAGATCTGAGATCTCTCTGTGGAATTATATTAGATCTAACACAATTCTAATCTGGGGGATGAAGTGTCCATTAAAACAGAAAATTTGTGAACCCTGAGTGCTATAGCCCCCCCCCTCTTTTCTAAATACATCTGGTAATATAATTAGCACAGAATGAAAACATTTCCACTGGACTTTTAGCTCATTAGGCTCCCTCTGTTGATTCAATGACATGTTTCAATTCAGTGGTCAGATTTCAGCCTCTGAGAAGCATGCTGAAATGGATAAACCTCATTGAAAATGCATCTTCAGCTGGTTGTGGTGATGCCTGCCTGTAACCCCAGCTGCTCAGGAGGCTGAGACAGGAGGATCATGAATTCAAAGCCAGGCTCAGCAATGGTGAGGCACTAAGCAACTCAGCGAGACCCTGTCTCTAAATGAAAAATACAAGCTGGGGATGTGGTTCAGTGGTTGAGTAGCCCTAAATTCAATCCCTGTTACCCAATAAATAAATAAAGCCAGACAAAAAAAAAATCACATCTTCCTCCCTGTAAAGTGTGTATCATCATTCTGTCACTATAAGAAAATACCTGAGATAAGTAACTTATAAAGGGAGATGACTTAATTTGGCTTACAGGATTGGAGATTCTGGTCCATGATCAATTGGCCTCCTTGTTCTGGGACTGTGGTGAGCGGCACATCATAGCGGGAACATGTGGCAGAGCAAAACTACTTACTTGGTGGCCAAGAAGAAAAAGAGAAAGAGAAAGGGGCTAGAGTCTCAAAATTCCCTTGAGGGGCATGTCCACAATAGCCTAAAGACCAGCCATTGGGCCCCTTCTGTTAAGGAATTCACCCGCTCCCAATAGTGCCACCCATTTGACTTAGCACATGGGCCTTTGGGGTACATTCACCATACAAACCATAGCATAGTCATCACTCAGTATCTATGGGGGATTGGTTGCAGGACCTCTTGAGAATACCAAAATCCACAGATGCTCAAATCCTTTGTATGAAATGAGGTAGTATTTGCATATGATCTATGCACATGCACTTCAAATCATCTCTAGATTACTTACAATGCCCAATACAATGTAAATGTTATGAAAATACCTGATCCATTGAGTTGTTTGGGGAATACTGACAAGGAAAATGTTCACATTCAGTATGGATGCACATTTAAAAAATACATATTTTTGACCTTGAGGATATGGAGGGCCATTCTATTTAAAAAAGTTTCACTCTCATATTTCACCCTCATTTTTCCCACAGACTTATTCTTTTCAGCCAGCAACAGATCTAAGGCTCTTCAGTTGGGCATGTGGCTGCAGAAAGAAACAGTCTGAAAACAGCTCTCTTAAACAAATAAACAACTCAGTGCTTGAACTTTATGTGCCTAATCTCTGCCACCATTAATCACATTCAAAGTTTGTCTTTGAGAGGCTGCAATGAAGGAGGAGGAGGTGGTAAGAAAGGAAGGAAAATAAACTCCTGAGCCCAATCAAATCCTGGACACACAGAAGATGGAAACCTACTTCACCTGTCAAAAGGACCTCAGGAAGCTGGTGAGAGGTGCCCCAGGTGGGTGTGATAGGATGACTGATGGAAATCAGAGGAGTTAGGAAATAATTCAGGAGCCTAACACTGGGTGTCACTTCCGCACGTGACAATAAACCGCATCTGAATTTCAGTAGAGCACCTACCAAGGGGCCCAAGTTGTCTCACCCACACATTTACGTCTATTGTTTAAGAAAAGAAAAAATAAAATAAAAACGAAGCACACAATAAAACTGTATCACAAAGAGCTGCAAATATAAGTGTCACGGATGCTAGAAAAGAACAAGATGAAATGAAACAAAGCTACCTGTGTGCACCCCGTCCCTGCCTCATATTGCATCTGGCTTCCAGTCTGTGTCGCCCCCGTTGAGAGGAGTGACATTGTACAGTTATCTCCCGCAGCTGGATGTGGAACAGGAAGTAAACAAAAATCTGTTAGTTTTTTACCTGTTCTTTGTAATCATTTCCTTCCTTTCCATTTTTTCAAAACTCCTGCCTGACTCCCTTTCACGTCTTAAATAACCTCATCATCATTTTCACATTTACAAATGAAACATTCTGTTCCCAAGAAATCTAAGTAAGTGTGAGGTCATGAGGTTGCCCAGGGCCATCTTCCATATTGCAGTGATGAGAGACCGTCCCGTGGGGAGTCAGGCTGGCATCATTGTGTATTTTTTTGTATATCCTGCTCATGACACTGAATGTTTCTGATTTATAGCAGTTAGTAAAACAATGGGATGTTCTCTTTTTTGCCTTTTGTTGTTGTTAAAAAATAGAAAAACTACTGATTGCTTTCTGGCTAAAATTTGTCTTGCTGGGTGTCAAAAGAACACTATTCAAATGATGAAAGCCAGCTGGGTCATCGCATGTTTGATGTGGCAATAAGATCTTCATGCCGAGGGCTAACGTCAGCCCAGGGGTCACCACCAATTTGTGGATATCCTCAACTTAATCAAAGATGTGTCTGCCAGCTCAAATACTTTCCAGAATCTGACCCATTGTTAGGCAGAAGAACAAGAAAACAGTCATCTAAACAAATGTCTTGTTGCTAGACACTTGATGTAGACATGCATCCTGAACCCTAATGACAAAATCAACTTTAAGAATTGGTTGTGTGCTTTACTTTAATAGTCTCTTCTCCAAGGAAAAAGAGCAACTGAGAGTCATTATCTGGACAGATATTACTTCAAGTTTTATCCTTCAGCTCAATAGAATCTTGGGTGTATATTTTCCTGGGAAGATTTGTATATGGACCCCAGAACAGAGAAACAAGCAAAGGTGAACTGAACAACTGACAGATCAAGGTCTACTGTTACATAATACATCCCTCCGAGTTAGAGCAACTTTGTTGCCTAGAATAAGCACCACCACCACCACACATTTACAAAAAGACTTTGATGAGGAGAAAATCACAACGTTCTAAGATAATTTTGATTGTTTTTCATAATGTTCCAGTGTATTTTTCTCATGTAAATCCACATTGAAATCCTAGCTAAGCCACATTTTTTTTTTCTCAAGTAACACTACATTGAAATCCTCACCAAGGAATCCTTAGACGGGTCGAGGGCACAAGCCCAGGGAGGAGGATCAGGACACATCATACGTGCACTTATCAAAAGACAACTATCTACTCCAGAGAGCGTAATTGTGTTTTTCTCTCATGTGCCTTTGATGTGAATGAAATGTAAACCCAATGGCCCCAGCTGCTGGAGTATTGTATAGACACCCAAAGGGCCACGGGACTTTATATAATCTTAGTTTGACTCCTTGGGATGTGAATGAAAGTAACTTCTCTATGATGTCATTTCCATAACAGCTAACAGCAACTAGTATGTAGATAATGTTCTATGAGCACAAACCTAGCAATGAAATGCACTTTCATTTATGCACATGGAAAACCTCAGCTGTCATGCATAGCTAGAATTTCAAGATCAAAATTAAGCAATAGGCTATAAGATGCAAAAGAAAAGGCAAAAAAAAGCTGAGCAAGATGTAAGGAAGGGAAGGGAATGGGGTGTATGTTGACTGAATGAGTATGTATTTACTTATTGGATCATTCCACACTGTTTTTCCTAAGTGTGCATTGAAGAGTTGGATAGGAATGTATATAAAATGGGATCATTTTGTAGCTTAAAAAAAAAAAAAACTCACTGAAACTGTACTTGCTCAAGGTTTCTGGATAATCATTCAAATCATTCAAATTTCTAATTTTAAGTTTAGCTATAATAAAATGCATTACCAAAAAATAAAGGCATTACACAATTGGGTTTTAAATCAAATTAAAACAAAATCCATCAAAATGTGATAAAAGCTATCTATGGATTACATAAAGTAAAGTGTAATATTTTATAGTATAGTTTCTAATCATACCCTAAGTAATTCAGCTCCAAACATCATTTCTCCTTATGTAATTTAAAAAAATATAATTGTGATATATTCATATAATCAGATATAAAGTTCCCACCAGATATTAAAATCATAGTTTCTGAAAATATAGATTATGGATCCATGATTTAGACAAATTACAATGAATTCTCAATCTCTTTTAATTGTATAAAAATTGTTGTGCCTGTATTAAAAATGTGGGGTGAATTTTTCTCCAGAGAAAGGCTAGTTTTTTTCTTATTATCAAAGAGTTATCTGCTGTTAAAACACAGTAAAAGCCCCAAACCCTTTCCTTTTAGTATAACCATTCCAGTACACATAATATCTTTGTTCTCTGTTCACTTATTATTCAACTAATATTTATGAAGTGTCTATGTGGAATCCAATGATTGATAAGACAGAAATAGCCCCTGCCTTTGGGGTTCCTTGGGATAAGTTGGGGAAAGCAGATGGAAAGGAAAAAGTTCAATTTGCTAAGTGTCTCAGACTATGGAAAGGTTCCTGAAAGAGATTTGAATGTATGATGGGTTCAGACTACTACAGCTATTATTCATAATGATCCATACATTATTCTATCTTCAGCCTCCTTGGGTTGGCTCCTGGATCCTTTAGACACAACCCCTGGACACGCTGGGAATGTTCATGATTTCTTGAGTGATGAGATGTTCAGATGTCCTGGTTGTATCTTGTAACCTTCCCTGCCCCTGATCTCTTTTACCATTGTGGTTGATTACATGGTTCAATAAGGAGATGTAGGCAAAGCATCTGGCACTTCATATGCCCTGTATCATTGAACTTAAAGGCCATAGATTGCAAAATGCCCCTCAGTTTCCACCACCTCACAATGGCATTAGACTGAAGACCCAGGGGCTAGGAGATAGCTCTGTGGTAGAGCACTTGCCTAGCAGGTGAGATGCCTTGGGTTCAATCCCCAGCACACCACACACACACACACACACACACACACACTCCCTAGAATAAAAGTCAAGCCATGCCCAGCCTGTCTATCCTGTGTGGCAGCCCCTGCACACCCACCTGTTCCCCTTTTGCCTTGCTGACTCCTTTCTGCTTTCTGTTTGTAACTTTAGTCTTCTACCAGGTTCGTCCCTTTGTGGAAGCATTCCCCATCAGGGTCACTCCTCTCATTGTTCAGAGTTCATTTTAAGTAACTCTCCCTCGAAAAGAAAAGAAAAGACTTCTTTTTCTCTTCTCCTTATGTGAACCTCTTGACCCATGATATGGGAGGTGTTTGCTTTTTAACCCAAGTTACCAGATAATTTCTTCCCGTATTCACCTAAATATAAGGTTCTGACTATCTTGAACTTGAAGATGAAAAAAGTCAAGCTTCACATAATTGGCCATTGCAAAGTGCTATGTGCAAGTGTCCTAAAGCCCTTTCATGAAAGGCACCATCCGCTGTATCAATGAAATACCCATTTTTAGCATGACATTGGAAATGTCAGAAACCAAGTTCATTTCTTCCCAAATTTAGGAAATAACATTGAGCCATTTTTTTAAAAAACAGTAATGAAAACAGTTATAAGATGTTCCTATGGAAACTGATCTAGGATATCAAAAATGGTCAGGAAGATTGCAGGCTCTTAAATTATATGTCACAGAAATACTGATTTGTCTACTTTTTAGCTACAGGTCGAGGGTAAATTACTTAGTCTGGCTGGACATCAGTTTTCTCTGCTAAAAACTGGACATAACAACAGTTTCAGAACATTGTTGGATGGAATAAATAAGACAACGGAGGGAAAGCCATCAGAACAGTCCTTGTGTGACTTCTGCTTGCCATCAACTTACAGGGGCTAATTTACTCTCCTTTATGAACATATGAAATTCAGCCATTTAAACTATTTTAATGTCCTTGTCCAGCATATTGTAATAGTATACCGACTGTCAGTTTGGATATAGAAGATGCAAAAAAAAAAAAAAAGACCCAAATTAAATCTTTAGAAATGATAGCTATAATACCTGAGGTAATATATTTTCTATCATACATTTTATGTTTAATTTATATATTATAATATACATTATATTTGCATATATAATAGGTATGCTATATATATTATATATGTAATATGTATATATATAATATTCCATCCATATATCAGATGGAATTAATGGCAGAATATACATTGCTGAAGAAAATATTAATGAACCTGAAACTAGAAATAGAAATGACCCAAAAGAAAAACAAGAGGAAAAAAAAAAACAGTTTTAAAATAAAGAAAAGAGTGTCATTGAACTATGTGACAACTTAAAAAAGCTAATCTCTGCATGACTGGATTTCCAAGAGAAGAGGATCGGGATAGAAATAAACATCTAAAGAAATAAGCTGAAATTTTTCCAGATATAATAAAAACTATAAACTTACATATAGATTCAAAAAACACAACAAACTTCAACCAAAAAGAATCATAAACTATATCAAGGAATATTATCATCAAATTGTTTAAAACCAGTGATAAAGAGAAAAACATTTAAAGCATCAGAGAAATAGAGAGAGAGAGATGTTTTATTGAGGGCCAAAGTGTGGTCAGATTTCTAGCTGGAAGCAGGTACAAGTAAGATGACATTGGATTAACAACTTTAAAATATTGAAACAGCAACAAAAATATGTCAACACAGAATTCTACGTTCAGGGAAAAAAACGTAAAGATGAAAATGAAATAAAGACTTTTTTAAGATGGACAAGAGCAAGTGAATTCATCACCAGGATATTTATACTATGAGAAATGATAAAAAAAAAAGTTTTAAGGCAATCGATTCATCAAGAGAACATGACAGCCCTAAATATTTATGGACCTAGTAAAAGAGCTTCAAAATACATGGAGTAGAAACTAACGAGACTGCAAGATGATTCATGAGAGAAAAAAACTAGTCAGCTAAACGTCTTTTTTCAAAGAGAAAGAGAGAGAGAGAATCTTTTTTTTTTTTTTTTTTTAAGATGGACACAACACAATGCCTTTATTTTTATGTGGTGCTGAAAATCGAACCTGGGTCCCGCCTATGCTAGGCGAGCGCTCTACCACTGAGCCACAATCCCAGCCCCAACATTTTTGACACTAAAACCTTTTTTGTGAAAAACACTGTCGATAAAATAACAGATCAAGCCACAGACCAGAAGGAAATGTTTTTAAAACACCTGTCTGATGAAGGACTGGTGTTCAAACTATACAAAAAAACTCTCGAAATTCAAAAATAAGTAAATGAACAACCCAGTTAAAAGTGGGCAAAAGAACTAAACATTTAAACAAAGAAGATATGCAGATGGCAAAAAAATGGAGAAAATATTCAACAACATTTAATTAGAGAAATAAAAATTTAAAAAATAGTCATATACTACTGCATACATGTTAAAATGGTTAAAATTCATTTAAGAAAAATGAGTACAAATTTTTGGTGGCAATGTGGAGCAACAAGCACTCCAGTTCATGACAGGAATGAAAATAATAAAAACACTTTGGAAGATGGTTTGGCAGTTTTTTTTAATAAAACTCAATATAATCTCATATGATCCAGCAATTACGTACCTATGGAGTTGAAAACACTTCATACAGTCAGGGTAAGTGGCCTTAGACAAGCAAACAGAGAGGGCAGAATGGTTCACATGGCAAGGGACGAGAGTAGAGAGTCGGAGATGTCAATGTGAACTTATGCTTAATATAGATGTGGGTGGTTTCATATAAAAATATGTACACATATGCATATGAGAATGGGCCAGTAATATTCATATTTTCTTACTCTGTAACTGAGAGGGTTTAGAAGCAATGACATCTCAGTAGCAATGTGCACACTGGGCTAGCACTCAGATCTTGGTTTTGAATATTCTCTGATGGAAGGAAACTGAGTTCATCGGAGAAATGGTACGGGATGAGAAATAGGTATTATGAGCCAGGAGTATCTTCTGGTGTCAGAAAGTAAAGAATAAAAACAAGCAGAAACCACCCTGCAATCATGGTGAGTAACAAAGGAATACAGGAACTGACTGAAAGAGCTCTTAATGGCAAATGCCAGAAAAAAATGTTAGCAAATAAATAAATAACTCATGCATGGTCCCATCATGATATAAATAAGTTATTGAATGTATAAATCAATAGAAGAAAATAGATAAATCGTTAATGCAGGAGAATTCCAAGTAATTGATATAGATCCTAACCCCTTAAGGATATGGAGCCTAACCCCACACCTTTTAAGGGTGGGGGTGGAGTATGTGTGTGACTTCGCAGTGGATGAACTTCACAAGCATTCCTGCAGCCAGATGGTCCAGATCAACATCAGAAGTGATGTCACACTGATACTCTGTACCCTTGGTAGGCTGGAGGACATGGCAATGTGCCTCTGTGGTCTTCCTCCCAGAAATCCATAACACCAGCCATCATGAGAAAAACAGGACAAACTCCAACAGAGGGAAATTCTACAAAATATTGATAAGTATTCCTCACGAATGTCACTGTCACTGAAAACAAGGGAAATTTAAGAAACTGTCACAGTCAAGGGGTATAAAAAGTAAAGGTAATGAAGGATCCTGGAAGGGATGATGGAATGGATAAAGTACATAAAATTGATTAAATTTTAATGATGTATTGATCTTAGCTAATAAAGTGTAATTATTGGCTTTTAATTTTTTTAATTTGTTCCAATTAGTTATACATGACAATAGAATGCATTTTGCCACCTCATACATAAATGGAGCATAACTTCTCATTCTCTGGTTGTACATGATGTAGAGTTACACAGGTGATTTACTCATATACGCACATAGGGTAATAATGTCCAATTCATTCTACTATCATTCCTAACCCCATGACCCCTCCCCTCACTTCCCTCACCTCTGTTTAATCCAAAGTACTTCCATTAACCTCCCCTGTCCATCATTATGAATAGCATCCACATATCAAAAAAAACATTCAGCCTTTGATTCTTCAGGATTGGCTTATTCTGCTTAGCATAATATTCTCTAGTTCATCTGTTTATCAGTAAATGCCATGATTTTTATTCTTCTTTAAGGCTGAATAATATTCCCTTATGTATGTGTGTGTGTATATATATATATCATGATTTCTTTATCCATTTATCTGTTGAAGGGCACCTACATTGGTTCTATAGTTTAGCTATTGTGAATTGAGCTACTATAAACATTCATATGGCTGTGTCATTGTAGAATGCTGATTTCAATTCCTTTAGGTATAAACCTAGGAGTGGGATAACTGGGTCGAATGGTCATTCCATTTCAAATGTTATTGATTTATTTGTTGTGACGTGTGAACAAAAGGAAAGTTAGGTGCAGGGTATACAGCAGCCATCTGAGCAATCTTTGTCTCTTTTTATAAATTTACAACTATTCTAAAATTTAAAAAAAAAAGTTTATTAAAAGAGTAAATAATTATTTTTAAAAGGATGCTGCATAGTGTATACTTATTATTATTTCTAAATCTATTTCTCTTACTATCAATGAGAATCTCAAGTGAAAGCTCGAACCTTTTAAAACTATGTAGCATCCTAATGAGCACCTGAGGGGCAGATACAGATTTTTGAGCAGACCACAACTTGGGCCGTTTTAGAGACCCTTACTTTGAAGATGAAAACACAATGCCATGAACACAAAATCAGATTCAGGGCCATTGAAGTATCTCATTTGCAACTGAAGGACCCTGAAGCCCTACTTGGGCTTCACAGTAATCCCCTCTGTGTCAACCTATATGACTATTTTTTTTTACTCCTATTTAGTGATAAGTTTACAAGGTTAGGAAAATTATCATATCTGAGAAGTGAGTATGAATTGCAGGAATTCAGCCTTGGAAATTCAGTAGATCCCACAAAAGATGAATAAATTGTCAGCAAGTACTTCAGGTTAAAATGTAGTTGTAAGAAATACAGCAAGAGGCAACATGTTCCTCCAAGTCAGTCATCTTACAAAAATCATCCATGTAGGTAATCGGAGGATCATCTGCCAAAATGATATCCTTATGGTTGGTTTGCATTAGAATTCTAAGACCCAAAAATGGCTAAAAGGATAACATTTCCCATAGCTCTCCAGGCTAGGTGTCAGATGTTCATATCCTGATTAAGCATCTCTAGGTGTCAAGCAGGGCTTTGGTAGGTGAGGGAATAAAGGCTTGCCCAGCTCCAAGGACCCACCCCTGACCGCCTCGCAGGTCTCAACAGGATTACAGTCCTGTGTGGTGCGTCACCAGCACTCACTCTGCTGGGCCTGCAGAGCAGCTGCAGGGGCCACAGCAATCAGAACACACAGGTAATTAGATGCAGTGCAAGCTGAGTGCCCAGCGTGTTTGAGCAGGTTGGCACCCCGAGTTGAAGATGCACCTGTTTACGATTAGCTACAATGGATTCCACACCCCACACCTCATTTCTTGGAGGGAAGGAAGAACTTGTTTGAGCAATGATCACAACCTTTTCTCTCTTCCATTTCAAACTCGTTCACCTGGTCTGCTTTTAATGTTCTGTCTCTCCAGGTCTGCCGCCAATTGATCCAGTACACTGCCTGGTAAAACTCAAGAAATAACTCTTCTTCCCTTCCCTTGTCTGTGAGAGGGAGACGTAGCCTCCCAGAGTATATTGTGGCCCGAACCCCACACCTGCCCTAGGGTCTGTGCAGTGTCACTTACTCCCATGATGGCTGGCATGAATAATAAGCAGATGAGAGGAAATTCTGACTACCTGGCGAGATTTCTATGATGTCCTTGTGTGTTCCTACATAGGAGGAGCGCTCAGATGTGGCACACCCAAACACATTCAGCCATCTGCATGGACCTGTAAGCTTAATATGAGCAAATTCCCATCACCTGTGTCACTCATAGAACCAAGGGCCAAAGAGGAACAGGATGAGTATTTCATTGTCTTCTTAGGTAGTTAAACTCAGTGAGTAATTGCAGGTCACAACCCAACACGGTTAATAGCCAATCAGATTTCTTTCTTTCAAATGCACATGATGCTCTGCCTTCAATTTGCTTTCAAAAGACACATACCTGTTGGTCATTTTACCATGCAACATAAATACAGCTTGCTGTCACTTGAGATTCTGGAGCTGCCGGGGTGAGAGTGCTGAGCTGTGGCACCAACTCCCACAGACTACCCACCCACCTAACCCATGGGGGCAACTCTGAGATCACTGACCTGCCTTTAGGAGTGGGAGGTAAGCCTGAGAAGGCAGAGAGGTAGACAAGGAGGATGTCCATCTTCAAAAAATTTCCTCAGAGTTTCAGAAAAGAGCAAACCTTCTCAGAAATCCTCCAGTTCAAAAACCACACCCATACACTCACCTAACCTTGAGGAGAACCAATCAAGAGAGGCAGGGTATGGTCCATCAACTTAACCCAAATCTGAATGATCTTCCTCCAGACCAAAGAATCCCCAGGTGTCCTGGTCATGACTGGAAAAGATTTTTCTATGATTTTTGCATCTCTATAGAAACCTAGCTTGATCCTATAGGCAGTGTGCTAGTACTGGTCAATAAGCCAAGAAACACCTAGAGTGCCTTCTTCTTCCCTCAGCCATCCTGTCACTGCCCCCAGACCCCCTTTTAAGATTCTCTGCCCCACACTGATTAAATTCCGGGGTACTCAGATAGGAATTTGCCGTGGTGGCTGAAGCAGGGCGATATAGGCAGATAAAAGAAAAGATGATATATCATAAGGATTTTCAGACACCCTCCCTCCCAAATTTGGTCACTTGACCCAGTGATAGGAATGATTTCTAAAATTTTATAATGGAAAGATTTCATAAGAAAAAAAAATGTGAAAAAAAATTTGTCCCAAAATTCTGACTGCCGGGGGTTGGAGTTGAACTGTGTGCCTCCTTCAATTTCATGTGTTAATCAGGTTTTTTTTTTTTTTTTTGTGACTGTGATCAAAATATTTAACAAGAACAATTAAAGGGAAAAAAAAGTTTATTTTGGCTTGTGGTTTCAAATGTTCAGCCCTTGGTTGGCTGACTCCATAGCTCTGGGCCCTAGGTGTGGCAGAACATCATGGCCGAAGGGCATTGGTGGAGGAAAGCTTCTCAGATCACAGCAGTGAAGAAGCAGAGAGAGCAGAAGGGACCAGGGACAGATATAGTCCCCAGGGTCACAACTTCTGTGACCTACTTGCATTAGCCATATTCTACAGCCCTATAGTTTCTACCCAGGAATTCATTCAAATTATTTATCTATCAAATGGATGAATCCATTGGTGAGTTACAACCCTCACAATCCAATCATTTCCTCAAAGTCCACGTCTGAACCTTGTTTCATTAGAGACCATGCTTTCAACACATGTCATTTGGGGAACATTCCAGATCCAAACCATAACACTCCATCTATTCAAATTTAAGAGTTGTTGATCTATAGTTCAGACAACTCTATCAGCTCACCTGCTCACCAAGACCCTATAGTTTGGGGTCTCTACATGGAATTTCTCTTTACTTATTGTTCTACTCAATTTCATGGTGATCCACCAAACAGTTCACTTATTCAACAAATATTAATTGAAAGTTTACACAACCATTAAAACTTACAAGTTTTGAGACTTCAGTGTTTTCAATCTTAAGTTTCCTGCAGTTATAGAAAAATGAAACTTAAACATTGCGATTTTTTTACCCTTATATAAATGAATAATAGGACCTAACATTTTCCAGAAACTAAATATTTTCATATATATTGTGTCCATTTGAAAGAAATAATAAATAACTTTGAGATCAGGGTTATGAGCCCTGCCCCGCCAAAAAAAGATTACATTTCAAAATCTTGTTTTTCAAGAATGATAGGATACGGAGTACAAAATGACACTCAACAAAATCATGTTTGTTGAATCCTAATTGTAAGATATTTCCATTTTCTTTCACTAAGAAATTTTTTTTTTTCTTTACTCATTCTTCTTCCATTCGTCAGTGGAACTTCAAAAATTCCTGGTTTTCTTTAATAAGGACTTGGGAAGGGATCGTATTTAATTGTGTAATACTGAATTCCTTTAATAATAACATTGTCTTTTAAGTATCTAAGAAAATAAAGCTATAGAAGTGTGACGCAGAATGTGGTAGTCTGTCCGGAGGTGTCTCTGAGCTGATGAAAGGCTTCCCCGTTTCACAGAAGACAGGACATACTTCCCAGCACATGCACTTACCACATGCACCCAGTACCTCCCTTGCCAAGGCCAACCTCAGTGTCGATGGAAGGCCTTGTCTTTGAGGAAAGTGTAGAGGTGATGCAGCTGACCTCCAAGTCAGAGACTCCTCAGCTACCTCCTGCAGAGCCTGACCCTGTGCTGAGTGTGTCAGCTCCGGGCTTCTGCTACTCCAAGTAGAGTCCTTTCACCTTCTCTGACCCAAGTTTCAAAATGCCTGTTCCACTTGGATTATCTCGTACATGCTCAGTGAAGTTGAAGTGGAAGAAGAGAACCCAGAAGTATAATCTGACCCAAAGTGAGCCTATCCCCGTTTAAACAAAGAAAGGTGACTTGATTGAACCATGCTGTGCGGCAGGAACAGAAGTTGAAGAACACGGAGCAGAGTAACTCTCGTTGTTCTGGCATGACACACCTGCTCTGACCCAGATGGATTGCTGAGAAAGCCGACAGAGGCTACAGCTGTCCAATAAGTGCTCTACGATGATGGAATGCTTCAGATCTATGCTCTTCAGTGGGAGGCACAAGTCGCATGTGGCTACTGAGCCCTTAAAATGTGAGTGGTGTAACTATCTAAAGGGTTAGTTCCATTGAACATTGACTTAAATGTAAATATTGCCGCATGTGACCAGTGGTCACTTTATTATATGGTGCAGTTCTAGACTATAGAAGGAAGCAGAGAGTCTTCTGAAATTACATTTTGAAAACTATAAATTTACAAATTGGGGACACGGACTCCTAATGACCAATGATTCTTCATTTTATAAAATGATTCATATGGAAGATGCCTATTATCTTATCATCTTGGTCCATAGAGGAAAAAAAATGGAAAAATTAAATATTGGAGATCAAATAGTATCTGATAGAATGGGACGGGTCATGTATTATTCTGTTTTTCATTGCTTTAACAGAATACCTAAGGCTGGACACTTTCTAAGGAAAAGAAGCTTATGTCACTCACAGTTTTGGAGGCTGAAAGTCCAAACAGCATGATGCCACCTCTAGCAAGGGACCCCTGGCAAATGGCATCATGGTTAGGAGCTCATGGGAAGGGAAAAGATCGCGTAGTGTGACAGGAAGCTGGAGAGTGGGTAGAGGCCCCACTTATTCTTTTATAATAACCGGCTGTCTCGGGAACTAACTAGAGTCCAATGAGAACTATGTTAATCTTCTCTGAGGGTGGGGCACCCACATGGTCTAATCTCCTTCCCTCAGTCCCCTTCTCATAAAGGTCCTTCCACTTCTCAATGCAGCTATTCTGGGGATGAACTTTCCAACTCATAAGCCTTTGGAGGACAAATCATACCCCAACCACAGCCAGGTTAGTAGCAAGTGCTATGGAATCTCTGTATCTCATCATTCTGAATATACAGGGGTAAATTCTTACAATCATCTGTGTATTTAACAGTTTTGCCTGAGCCTTTAGACTGCTTATATTTGTGTGTATGTGCGTTCGTACATGTTTTCAAATTCCTTTTCTTTCTTTTCTATTATTAAAATCTACTATTAGAGTTAGCTTGTCTCCTTCCTGGAATACGAATACAAAAACCATTGCCAAATTTATTACACTACCTGAGACAGAGCAGACACTCCATAAATGTTTTATGAACAAATGAATTTAGAGAAGATAAATCAACAGGCATAAAATACATTTTAAATTATCTTAGACCATTGATGCCAAGCCTAGAAGTAGAGTATTCAGATTACTATTCCTTTCTCCATTTCTTTCCCAGTGCCTTTCAAGCTGTACAGGATAGACAAAGTCACTTGCAAGTGTGTGTTTCCTGACAGGTTCAGTTTGGTCCACAGCCTTAGTGTTATTTAAACATCAGCCTTACTCTCTGAATAATGATCAGGCTAATGCGAGGTCATGTGTTCTTTTCTAGTTCCTAAATTAAGATTGGGTTAATATTAGTTCAAAGAAAATACAAGCCAAACTCAACCTTCTTTTAAGTTGCAGATATAATCCAAAGGGATAAACAGATTTAAAAAAAAAAGAAAATGAGTTTACAGGACAGTTACTCCCTTTTAGAGTTCTGGGGGTGGCAGTGTGGATGGTGGGCAACAAGGAAGAGCTATCGACTAGCAGAGGTGGACAGTGCTCTTGCCTCCAGACACAGAGTACATTCAACTGGTGACCATGCCCATTTCACTGAGGATTCAAAAGTCACATGACAGTGTATTTTCATCAAAACTTATTAAGGAAAAAAAAAAATCCAAGGGTAGAAAGTGCCAAGAAATGTGTGGCTTAAAACTGGGTTGAAATAAGTAACAAGATTCAACCCTGAGTCACCTGGAAATATGGTGTGTGATGAATGGGAAGGGATACAGGGTGACTGCCCAGGGTGTCTGCAGGGAGTTGGGTTTAAATATTTGCAACATATTTGATTATGAAAGTGAGGCATCTGCCTGTGAAGTTGGTGACCAGCAAAACTTTCGGTCACCAATAAATTCCAGGAGATTCTGTGAGAAACACATGGGATAGTCTTGATGGCCCGGGACCAGAGGTGGAATGTGAGCAAGAGATGGATCTGGCCCTACACAAGCTCCAGGGGCAGCTGTGCCCTCCCTCGACCCAATCCCAGGGCTCTGGTGATACCCTTCATCTTCTGAGATGCCCAGAACCAACCCCTGCCCCTTTTCCTAACCACCAGCTCCTACACCTGCCCTTTGGTGCATGACCTGCTGGAGAAAGAGAGGACAGCTTTGGACAATCTGGTTTCTGGCTTTTAGAATTAGCAAACAGTTTGACCACAGATGAGAACTCTCTGGACATGAAAGAAAAGCAAGAAGACATTAAATTATGCAACATGTCTTTTCCAATTCCCTGCATTTCCAGACAGGGTTGAAGGAAAATATAAGCAAATTTCAACATATATTAAAGAAACATTACATCATTCATAAATGAGACTTATCATGAAAGTAAAGTATTTTTATAATGACATATACGCATAGAACATGCTATGAATATCTGCTTAGGCCATGTTTCCATATTTGCATAGAAAATACTGCAAGTGTTTCCATACTGTATTTCTGTAAATTGTATGTGTTTGTATATACCACATAAATACTATGAGTATTTCTAAAATGCCATATGTACAGAAATACATATTGTAGTTCTGCAATAAATAAGTGTAAATAAATAATAGAGAATATATTGAGAATATTTTTGTAAAAAATATACATCTATTCATACATACATACATACATACATACATACTTACATCTGCATTTCTTAAGAGGACTTCATATCTCCATTTTCATTTTACTTCCTGTTTGATGGACTGAAGCCTACAGAGGCTAAGGTAAAAATTAAGTACAGGTCTCAATGCCAGGATAGGATTTTATAATCTTTCTTTTATCATCCATGCTATCAATAGTTTAAGGTAATACATACATATATATATATATATATATATATATATATATATATATATATATGTATTACCTTAAACTATATATATATATATATATATATATATATATATATATATATATAATATAATACACACACACACACTTATAAAGCTCCTCTAAACTAAATTTAGCATTTTGGAGCTTAGGAAAAACATATAGAAGCAAGTACACACGTGCTTCTGCATGACACTTCCACAGACTGGAGTGTTCAAACCACATTACTGAGAGAACATAGACTCCCATCCAACTCAAACCTCTCCAGTTTCCTCCTTCAGTTCAGGTTTCAGCTCCCTGGGAAGTTGGGAAAGGAAGTAAGTTGGGGATCTGCTCCTTCCTCCCTGATCACCTGCCAGGCACCCGCTGCCCACATCACTAGCCACAACTGCAGAACCGTGAGCAAACTCCAGCACCCTGCCTGCTGGGAAAGGTGGACTCCAGCTCCTGGCTCCTTCCCTCCCTTTCTTCTCCATTTCCTTTCTTCCCTGAGCATTTGAGAATTTACCATAGACTAAGTACACACGTGAATAAAATGCATATAGCCCCCATACTTGGAGAGTTTGGTTTCTGGAGAAGGAAACGCATCTAAACGATGATCAGGTAAATAATCTATAAACTTGTGGTCTCCTTCTGTGCACCCTGAGATGCCCACACCACAGGACATCCTAAGGGGACAGGATGGCCAGGAACTGCAACGGTGAACATATTGTTCTGGTTATTTTGCTGGATGTTCACTGGCAGTATGGAAAGAATAAGGTAGAAATGAAACATGAAGTGGTGCAAAGGGTTCAGGAGATGATAAAGGAAGGAAGTGCAGAGAGAGGAACTGTGCTGATTGTCCCAGAGGACAATTCTCTCTCTCTCTCTCTCTCTCTCTCTCTCTCTCTCTCTCTCTCTCTCTCTCTCTCTCTCTCTCTCTCTGTCACATGCGCGCCCAGTACTGGGGATTGAACCAAGGAAGACTTTACCGTGGAGCAATATCTCCAGCCCTTTTTATTTTTTTTAATTTTGAGACAGGGTCTCACTAAGTTGCTTAGGGCCTCAGTAAATTGCTGAGGCTGGCTTTGAACTTTCAATCCTCCTGCCTTAGCCTCCTGAGTCACTGGGATTACAGGTGTGTGCCACTATGCCCTGCAAAAATTCATTTCTTAAAGATCAGAATTTGAATGTTTTTCTAGACCATCTAAAGCTATTCCACTTCAAATGACCTGGGAAGTCAATGAAATCATTCCACCAAAGGTATGGATCGAATCCCCGCTCTGGAGGTCCCATGCCACCTGTGACCGACACAACTTCTATTTTTTTGAACAAACTGTCACATCCACAAATTTCACCCACACAATTGCCATCACAGTGTCGTAAGATAAGCCCATTGAATGTTGAAAGTTTGCAGTAAAGTTGTTCATTTACAAAAATGCCGAGCCGTTAAAGTAGTCATATGTTTGGATGCAGCAATTCTACTTCCAAGGGTCCATTCTGGGTGGGTCATTAAAAAAAAAAAAGAGGTGTCCCCATGCTTTTGTGTGTGAGAATGTAGAGCATGTTGTTTATTTAGGTGACAAATTATAAACAATAGAAAGGTACTTAGAAAAATGCAGATGTCAATGACAGTACGTTCAACATGATGGAGTACTACGCTGCCATCCAAAATCTGTAACGGTAGCCTACATGTGTGAGGCACTGAGTATGTCAAAGCTTTATGCCCATTAGCTCAGCTGATCTTCACAGCAACCAGAGGAGAGACATTACCATTACCATTTGACAGAGGGCACTGTAAAAGAGAGGAGCATAGCTGGCAGAGGGAACTAGAACTTAGACTGCATTTGATTATGGAACCCGAGTTCCAAACTGCACTTCTGCCTCCTGTCAAGATCTGTAAACAAGAGCTGATGGCACAGGGAAATGCTTACGCCATGATGTAAATGGAAAAAGCAGAATACAGAACAACATGATTCCTATTTTATAATTAAACACTTCTGTAACCAGAAGTAAATATCCCCAAATGGTAATAGCTCTATATTATCTCTGCATTGTGACAGCAAATGGTTTTGAATAAATTTTCGATGTCTTTTCCTAAACTTTCAATAGTACGTATTACTTTGACAAAGAATTAAACACCCCAAAAATTGTTGAAGAAAGGGAGAGAAGATTACCTACCACTTAATATTTCTGTACCCAAATTTATAAATTTGCATGTTAAAGATTTTGTAAACTTTAAAGCAGGTTACAAATATTAGTTTTTATGTTATTCACTTTCTGCTCCATTCATCTTCTGGGGAAACTTGTTTCCTGTCTTTGGATACATTTTAGAAATATGTTTGGAAACCATAAATTATTTCAAAAGAATGAATTTATTTTTGAGATTTCTGTGTGCTCATTCCTTTTTGGGCAAAAGAAGTTTATAAAATTAGTGTATGCAAAATCATTTTCAAATGATCTTCTAAAAAAATAAATAAATAATGAGAAAACTAAAATCCCTGCACATTTTTTTCCTTTTAATAATTTGGAATCAAACCTCATTTCTGCAGAGGTTGTTTTATCCCCTCCAGCCTATTTTGGAATGTGCAAATAACCCAAATAATGTTTAAAAATGTGAAAACTTAAATCAAAAAAATTTTTAAAAAGCTTATAATTCTCAGAATATCTATTCTGGACGAATGTCTCTGATGCCACACCCCACTGTGAGCAAGGTCCTCACTGTAGGTCTGGGGCTGCCTGTCATCTGGTGTCCCCTAGCTCTTATCAAGAATTCTCCTGAAACCCCTCTAGGACTGGTGACAACCGTGTGCCTTACCAACATCTAACGTGCCACCGAGTTTGACAGGGGACAGGCAAGAGCTTCCAAGAACTGATGACAAGACTGAAGAACACGAGAGCATGTGCTCTCTCCTCCCCCTACCTTATGCTCCCTATCCAGGCTGTTGCAGGCCCTGCTGGCTCCTGCCTGGATCCAGGGTTCCTCCAGCAACAGCCCTCCACAAGTTTTCTTTGCAAGCCCCTATAGGTACCTGGTCATTTGTCATCTTGATTTTTCCATTTTCTTTCTAAAACATACAAAGTAAACATTTTTCTAACATAGTCTCCAGAGCTACTGAAAGGCAGTTAGTAATCAGGTACTTGCATGGGCACACACACGAACATGTACATACACACATGCACGCACACATCCGTGCACATACACACATGTGCACACAGACGCAACACCCAGACCTCACGACTCCTTGCTTGCAAACTTCAAGTCATATGGACTTGGACTCTGGCTCCCTTTTATTTGCCAAGATTCCTCTTATTGAGCAAGTGAGAAGAGTTGAGCCAAAACAAATCAAGTGATTCCACAGGCCCATTGTGAGGTGCAGAGGCAGCACTTTGGATATTGTGTAATTAAGGCCACAGCAAACATCGCAGAGGGAATAAGAATCCAGATTGTCACAGAAATAAATCTGCTTGGCTTTGAAAGGTTTTCCTTAAAAAGAAATATTTTGGTTCCCGTATCTGTGCAAGAGGGAGAGAGCATGCTGTCCTTGACACAGGAAGTAGATAACACCTGTCAGTAGAACTCAAACCACCTGCTCAGGGTGCCTCTGGGAATTAAGCCCACAGCTGGCTGCATGCTCTCCCACTTACCCGCCACACCTCAGGCTGGAGATGAGTTTCAGAGTGGACAGGATCCTTTCATTCAGCACCGAAGACCCCAGCTACATAAATCATGACAGGTTGTGGAATTTTCCCAAAGGGATAGAGAAAGATTGGACGCTCCATCTTCAGGATCTCATGCTGCCAAACAATCTACACAGTGACCTTGTTCCCCGTAGAAGAAAAACACAACAGTAGAACACAAACCCTAGTACACTATGTCTGTTCCTCAGAAAGCAACACCATTAGAACCTTCACCTCAGACTCATGTATAAAAGATTAACTGAAATGCCAAAAGTAACAGCTTCTATTGGATTTCTCTCCTCCACTATAGGGCGGCTCTGTGTTATTCTTGGGAAAGCCCTTCCTGGCTTGCACTAACGTCAATGCCTCACAGACGTTTGCTATAAGCATTCTTTTTCATGTTATTAAAAAAAATTTTAATGAATTCTGGAGTCTGAGAGACTCAAACAGGGTTGGCATTGGAATTGTACCCTTCCTGTGCAATTTTTTGGCCACAAAAAAACCTGAGATGCACTGAGTGGTTCACTCCCAAAAACTTGTTTTTTGTTTTTTTCTTTTTTTAAACTTCTAAGATGAATTTTAGCTAATGAAAACCTAAAACGAGCAATAAAAAGAAAGAACGTTGAAAACAGAGGAAAAGGAACGTAGTCAACAGTGTATGGGTCGTCTCGTCCAGGACAGGGGATTGAAGAGGTTATTCCTGAAGACCACAGTTCCTTTGCCCCCCTCTTTTTAACTTGTCCACCTCTTTTATTAACATATTGAGTAGAAGCATTTTGTTACAATGGCAGCTATTGCAAAAAGATATTGCAAACATGAAATCACCTTCAAAATTGAAAAAAAAAAAAATGAGTGCATGAGGACACTTGCATGCATCATCGGAAAAGCAATCTAAATCCAAAGGCAAGAAGTCTCCTCTCCCCGTGCCTTTGTGCGAATTCTTTGTGTAAATGTGTGCCACATGTCAGGCTGTTTACTGAGAAAGGGGTTTTGCTTTCTGAATCACACATGTGGTAAGCATGCCAAGTCCGACGGAAAGAAGAACGGAGAAACAACTTGCCCAGTGATGCCTGCGTTCATAAACAGGGACCACAAGCTGCTGAGTGCCACCAGCTCAGAGCCAGTCACGGCTCAGGAAAGGTCAAGAAAACACCTGACTTGACCATCTAGTGAGTCACAGTTTCTAGGAGGCAGGTTTAATTGTCTTCCCAAAAGCTGGGAGGAAAATGGAGAGGAAGGCCATCTGTAAGTGAAAAACTCACTGGCTTTGCACAAACTCTCCTATTGTCCTTGAAGTCTTTGGTTCACACATACACACACAGCTCACAGGCGCAAGCATGCACATTTCACTCACCCACATGTAGTCCTAAGAGAGTGGGTCAGAGAGCCTGCCTGGTCCCAGTGATCCATTCCAATTCTTCCCTCTCATTTTGTCACAAAGGTTTGTGAAGGAAGAAGATTCCAGGTAGGTCTGGCAGGAGGCAGACGCTCCAGCATGTGAGCATCTGTGCCACATTGCCCTCTTCTCAGAGTCTGACGAGGGGGTGCCTGACCACCCTGCTCACACAGACCTGCCTCCATAGACCTTTCCCTTTCTTGGCTAATCTCCGCCCTTCCCTTCACCACCAAAACCTATCCTGTACCTAGAAATGCTTATTAGCCATTAGAATCTTGATAGCGGCTCCCACTAATTGTACAGTTGCTGTACCCCAGGTCCTCGACTAAACACTTTGCATGCATTTTTCTAATCCTTGAATCTTGAAGTGGATTTTATTGGAAGATCCAATTTATAAATGGGGAAACCGAGGCTTAGGATTGTGTGTAACCTAAACAAAAGCAGACACAACTCATTCACGTGGCACAGGCTTTCAAGCTGCCATACGCGGACTTACCAATAAGCATCTCTCACATCTCAAAAGTAGCAAGAAGCTTCCCTGATGGGGACCACTTCTTTTATGGGAAGTGGCTCCTCTCAGCATGTTTTCTGTCCCATCCCCAGGTCTCCAGCCTGTCTAGCCATCCTGCAGCTGGTTCCCCCACTCTCCTCCTGCGATGGAGGTTCTTTCAAGATGTCCTGGCTCCTCCCTTGACCTCTACTCACTGGGCCGGATGGATGTGTAGGCTTACTCCTGTGGGCCACTGGAATCACATGGGCACCTCATATAGACCGTAAGCTCACAAATTCCCAACTCCTAATCTCAAATATTGCTTTTTATCTTAAACACCATACACATAAAAATAGTCCTACCAGCTGGGGGTGTAGCTAAGTGGTAGAGCACTTGCCTCACGTACACAAGGCCTTGGGTTTGATCTCCAGGAAAAACCAACAACAAGAACACCCATCTGGTCATTTGAGCCTGAAACCTGAATTACCTTCTGCTAACAAAGTTGTCCATGAAGAACTCCCATTAGGTTTCTACCTCCTCCTGGTTTCAGCCTGCTCCTCACACACCCAGTCTATGCCATTGCTCTTCATGCCTCCCACTTGCTACAGCAAACTCCATCCCATCTTTTTGCCTTGAATTGACCTCAGAGTGATCACGGAGCCATGGGAATCACAAAGCATCTGACCATGCCTAGAGTTCCCATAATTTTCAGAACCCAGCCCACATCATCCCTTAGTGTTACGGTTTGGATATCAGGTAACCCCCCAAAAACTACTCTATTAATGCAGGGGATAAAAGGATTAGATCATGAAAGCCATGACCTAATGTGTGGAGTGAGCCATTGGATGGGTTAATAATTTGAATGGTCTACTGGGTAGTAACTGTTATGACTTGAATATGAGATGTTCCCCAAACCTAATCAGTTCATTCCAATTTGAATGAACGAACCAGGTGGTAAGTGTAGGCAAGCAGGATATGGAGGAAGGAGGTGGGCAACTGGGGAGTGCCCTGGAAGGATTCATTTTCCCTGTCACTTCTCCCCACCACACACACACACTCTGCTTCTTGGCTGTCAAGAGCAGAGCAGCGGCTCTCTTCCACCATACCTTTCCACCATGCCTTTCCACCATGTTGTTCTCCCTCATCAGGGCCCAGAACAATGCAGTCAGCTCCCCATGGACTGAACATCTGAAACAGCCAAAATACACCTCTCTAAATTATTCTGGTTGGGTGTTTTGATCACAGTGACAAAAAAAAATTGACACTCTAAGCATGGGGTGAAGGATCCTTCCTTTTCTGGGCACTGTGTCTGTCTCAGACTTATCACTATTTTGCCCTGGGTCCTCCTGCTCCAGGCCTGAAAACTCACCCTCATCCTTGCACTGCTGAAACTTATGAATGAGCCTAGATGCATTTCTACTCGGACCTGAGTGCCCAGGAAGCGTTTCTTCTAGGACTTCTGGGTATTTTCTGTATTTTCCACATCTTCCATGTCTATCAAGTGTCCTTCTTTTCTAACATCCAGGAAAATTTCCTGAACACCTAGAGACAGTGGGTATAGCTCAGTTGTATAGCACTTGTTCATCATGCACAATGGCCTGGTTTCGAATCCCAGCTCCAGGAAGGCAGGAAGGGATTAAAAAATAATAATAAATAAAATAAAACAAACAAAAACCTCCTGAACAACTACTATGAACCAGGCATCATGTTGAGAACTGGAAATGCAAAGCTGCTCTCACCAAGCCTGAATCTAGTAGGAAGAGAAAGAACAGACAGCTATCAAGCAATAGCACTATCATAGAGTCTTGACTCACAAGGGCCTGCACTGGTTTTCTAGTGGTTCAGGAGTTGGGGTGAGGGATGGGTAAGGAAAAGTTGGACACATTAGTGTATCTCATCCTGCAATACCAATTTGAGGAGATGAAATAACATCTGAGACTGACCTAAACATAAATTCCCCCAATAGTAGTATTATATGAACTATATATACTATAGTATGCATATATCACATATATGTGTATATGTAGCATACACACACACACACACACACACACACACACTATAGTATGAACCCCCAGTACTATGCCACAAATGCAAGTAACTCAAAAGTTTAAAATCACACAGAAATTGGAAACTTCATTTTTAAACTCTAGAATTTTTTTAAAGGCTTCATTTTAATTTAAACATCTGTGAGTGTCTTTCACAAGGGTAATAAAAACAAAAGTTTTGCTTTTAAATACTTTGATGTTGTCTGGAATAAACAATGATAAGACCACACCTGATTGTGGCTGTTGCCAGAATGCAACATGGGGTTGCATTTGGAGATCGGCGTGGATCTCCCCTCCATTTCCTGCCATTCTGCCCAGTGTCAGAAAGGGCCAAGGGCCACTGTCCTTGATAGCAGCATGTGCACATTGCCAGTGCCCATGAACCAGTCATGGGAAAGACAGACTGGGATGCACCATTCAATGGGGACTCTCTGGAGGAGGGGCAGTGGAAACAGTGCTGAGAGGGAACATCCTGGGCTGTGGGAACAGCCCTAAGCAGTGGGTTCAGTCATGAGGGAGATGGATACAGCCTTGTGAGTACCTGTACCTGAGGGGCATGCAGCCCTGAAGAACCAGTACATCCTAGTGTGGTGGCTACAGACCAGAGGGGGTAGGCACTGCCCAGATGGGACACAACCCTGAGGGAACAGGCCTGCAGGTGGGCATATTGTAGGAGTGGGCAACATAGGCCCTCAGGAAATGATGAGAAATCCAGGAAAGATAGAAAAATGTCCAAACACACTGGCATACTGCCCTGACAGGTAATTAATGTGATCGATACGAGGACTCTTAAAATTGTATGTGGTTTTTTTGTTTGTTCGTTGTGGGTGCTTTTACAAAACAGGTATCCGGGAAGGCCAGGTGACAGACTGTCCTACTCTTATTATCGGTGCCCCTCTGACTTACTCTTTTGGTGTTGGTTGGAACTGAATCTCATTTTAAGACATAAGATCTGAAGGAAATGTGAACAAGTTAGTCTTTAAGAACCAAGCAATGAGGACAGGTGCTCCAGCAGATTGCAACGTCCACTAGAGAGATGGAACAGTTCAAAGGAATTGCCGGTAGAAGAGGGACCATATGGAGCTACAAGGGAAGTGCCGCCCATTCAGTGTACATGAATATCCGGTGAAAAAAAAGTTTACAGGGTACCACCAGGAGACCATGGCTCACCCCTCAGCCCTTTAGCATCACACCTGTCAGCCATCCTCACCCATAAGGAAGCGAAGACCCTCTATCCAAATGTGAGTTTGTGAATCCATACCACATAAAGTGCCTCAAGGTGATCCTCTCCACCCCACCCCTCCTCCAGCTGGGAGATAGTCTCAGAAGGAGGGCCTGAGGATGTGGTTCCTGCGGGCCAAGGATAGCAACAAGCACTCCCAGGACTTCCCAGTGTCCATTGGGTTAGCAGATGGAGACCCTGGAAGTCCTGCCTAGATGAGGGTATAGAAAATAGATGCCATGTGGGAGGTGGGAGTCTAAGGGCTGGGTCCTATCCTCCCAAGCCTGACATATGCCTAGAAAACAAAAGGAAAAGCCCTATTCGCCCACTGTCCTTTCAGACTAACCAATGACTTCCCATCCTGAAACCTACCTCCCGGTTCCAAACTCACCAGCTTTGACGGAACATCTTATTATAGAAATAGGATTTGCAGGAATATAGCTAGTCCCAGGCCAAATGTTTCTGAGAGGAGACAGAGGTAAAAAGAAACCCCAATTATTTAGAACAAGGGGCCTGGAAGGATTTATGGAAATGCACTTTATTAGAATAAGAACAGACTCGGACTATACCCAAAGGACTTAAAAACAGGATACTACAGGGACACAGCCACATCAATGTTTATAGCAGCACAATTCACAATAGCTAAACTGTGGAGCCAACCTAGATGTCCTTCAATGGATGAATGGATAAAAAAAAATGTGGTATTTATACACAATGGAATTTTACTCAGCAATAAAAAAGAACGAAATCATGGCATTTGCAGGTAAATGGATGGCGTTGGAGAAGTTAATGCTGAGTGAAGTTAGCCAATCCCAAAAAACCAAATGCCTAATGTTTTCTCTGATATAAGGGGGGTGACTCATAGTGGGGTAGGGAGGGAGAGCACGGGAGGATTAGATTAATTCTAGATAGGGAAGAGGGGTGGGAGGGAAATAGGGGGAAGGGGATTAGCAAGGATGGTGGAATGTGATGGTCATCATTATACAAAGTACGTGTATGAAGACATGAATTGGGTGTCAACATATCTTATATACAAACAGATATGAAAAATTGTGATATATATGTAAGAATTGTAATGCAAAAAAGTACATGTATAATGGCATAAATTGACGTAAACATACTTTATATACAGAGATACAAAAAAATGTTCTCTATATGTGTAATAAGGATTGTAATGCATTCCACTGTTGTCGCATATTTTTTAAAAATAATAAAATTTAAAAAATTTAAAAATAAAAAAAGAACAGAATGCTCACTGGCATACATCCCTCACTTCCTTCCTTTAGCCTTTGATGGAAATATCATTATAATACTCACCCTACAGATGAGGATACTGAGGTTTTATGATCATGGCGTCTCCCCAGTCAGGTAAGGATGGAAACTGGGGTTTTGAAAGACTAAATAATCTGCCCCCATTCAAGAACAAAAACCCATGTCTTGGATTCTAAATCCTGAACTCTGAACCACTATGCTCCACACTTTTCTCTGAATCTTTCAATTTGAAATTAATATCAATAACACCTACACTGGACTACTACAAGAATTAAATGAATAATGTATGTGGAAGCATCCTGTAAAATAAAAATTGTGCTTTTTTTGGCAAACATTATCAGACTATAACCACGAACCTAGTAAGAATGCAAAAATAATATGGTTTGGGGGAAAAAATCATGGTGGAGTTAGTTGAGATTAAAACAGACTGCAACAGTTCTTCACCCCACACCTGAAAACTCTGCTCTCTGGGATTTTTCCCAGTGGTCTCTTGGCCATAAATGTCTCATTCATACTTTAAGCACTCACCAAAATCAAGGTTTATTCATCAAATTTCTGCTGGTAAGGATTTTTCTTCTTAACTCTAAAATTCATCATTCATGGAAACTATGTCGAATTTTTTTTTTTTTTTTCGTTCTTGCCTAAGTTGGTTTCTGACTCTCAGGAACTCAGCTCCTAGGAGAATTCCAATTGTCCTACTGGAACTGTCTGAAGAATTTAAGAATTTTACAGTTTCATTTTCAGTTTTGTTCTACATTTTCTTCGTGTGATTGAAATGAATTCAAAGCATGAGCAAATCTAATTTATATTCCATAGGTGTATTATTTAAAAAAAAAAACACAGTGAAAAAAAATGCACTCATTTTTACCTTGGATACAGAAGGAAGGTATCCATTTGTACTTTTGTATAAAACTACCCCTCTATCTACACAACCTGTACTCAGTACACAGCTGCATGCCATTTCCACAGAAATAAGATGCACTTCCCAGTTCCACTGTGAGAAGATGCACTGAAGTTTAGTCTGGATCTGGAATGTCCTCCAAAGACCATGTGTGGAAGATTTGGTCCCCAGTTTAGGTGCTATCAGAAGGTTCTGGAACCTTTTGAAGGGGGGCCCAGTGGAAGGATGTTAGGTCACTGGGATGTGTGCCCTTGAGTGGGGATAAAGGGATCGTGGCTCCTTCCTCACTCTCTCCCAAATGCCATGAGATGAACAGGTCACCTTTACCATGTTCTTCTGTCATGATGTACTGTGCCACCACACGCTCAAAGAAATAGGGCCAAGAGACCATGAACCAAAAGCACTGACATCATGGGCTAAAATTAACCTTCCCTCTTTATAAAAGTTGTTTGTCTCAGGTACTTGTCACAGTAATACATATGGCTTCTTTTAACTTTTTGTTCATGCTGAGAAATGTGTTAGTTTTTTTTTTTCTTGTTGTTAACCTCCCTTTTTCTCCCTTTTTCTTCCATTAGTTTCATTAGGGGATGCTCCTAAATAGCAATGTCCCAGAAGCACACTAGCATACTGGCCCAGAAGGCAGGGGACCTACATTTTGGTCAACTCTGCTGTCCACTGGATATGTGACCTTAGCACACAGAAGAAGATTCCAAAGGTTTTATTCCAGTCCTAAACATTGGTGGCTACCCAGAGCCATATGAAATGCTACAGGACTCCTCAGAGCTCATTTCATCTCCACGGTGCTTCTGCCTTGGGGGATTAAGAACAGAACTGCTTGGGATTGCAGGGCCAGGCATTCCACAGTACCCAGTTGGACACTGAAAGATCCCAGAGCCCTGAGAAATCCAGCTGACATTTCGCAGGGAGATAAGCAGGAGCCTTCCAAGTGCAAGACAGCCAGACACATTTTCACAACACTCTAGAATGTTCCCAATCACACAAAAGATAAAAGCATGAAAATCTTGAAAAGTCTGAATTCCTACTTAACTTTATCAAGATGAATCACTTAAATACAAAGGGGTAGTTTAGCAACTTTGGAAGGACTTTGTTGTTTCTTAGACCTAAGTGGTTTCTGAGGGTTCCCCCCCCCCCCTTAGGTTGCTGTCTGCAAGACCATGTAGCAATTCTCTCTTCAAAAGGTACCTTTGATGGCAATTATCCCATAGTTAAAAATCCAGGAGCTTCCATTAGAATGAAGTCCACTATAGTAAGGCAATGTATCTAAGTACTGAAGTTTTAAAATAGGAAACTTTTTCATTTCTTATACCCCATCAACTCCCACCACTACTAGTAGCTTACAACTAAAAGGGATATTAACCACTGTCACAGACTGAACCCAGGAAAGAACTGGGTTTCCTTAGGGTAATATGCTCTCAAAAAGGCACACTGAATTTTATGCCCCCATAATCTCCGTTGCAGTGATATATGTATGCAAATGCATGTGAATATTTTGAGTGCTGAATATGTTAAAGGCTGAAACATTCATGGTGGTATATATGACAAAAAAATATTTCCCTAGTCTTAAATTTTGCATGAAGAATCATTGTGGGAAGTTCTCAAATTGTATTCTTAAATCTGGATGTTGACCCATGGTACTCATGAACTTTCAGATCTACACGCCAGCGTGCTATCCACTGATGAGACATTGCACAGAGAGAAGTCCTGGACCAAAATCTACAAAAGAAATGTATGATTCTTGAAGACTTTCCATTTTGAACCCCAAAACTGAGGTGTCCCAAGAGACCCTAGAAATTGCCAGGAGGAATTATCAGAACGTCATCATCACCATAAACATGTATTGAACACTTAACAAGCCAAATCTTATATTTAGTGCTGACTGTGTGCACACGATTTCCATGAAAAACCTCAGAGGCGAGTTCTTTGACTTCTCCCTCTCTAAAGACGAAGAAACTTAGTCTCTCATTTAAGAAAATTGCCCCACTGGCAGGAAGTGCTGGAGTCAGGTGGCAAGCCCTGGCAGTCTAGCTTCAGGACCTGAGGAAGTCAGAGGACATACAAGGATAAAGGAGGGAGGCCCTCAAATTCACTCCATGACAATTCCAGAAGTCTGAATCAATGTGGATGATACGACCCAACTCAAACTGGCACACACAACAGGGGACACCAACTGGCTCCCACCTTGGGGTCATAGACAACTGCAATCTGCAATAATCCTTGTAGACAGCAATGTCAATGAATAAACAGGGCTGCTTCCCCCAACAGCTTGAGCAGGTTTCTGACACACACAGGCCTCAAGTTCATTCCTGATTAAATATTATAATAGACTGTGATAATGGAAAGATCTAAGGTCATAATGTCCCCAAATCAAGATTGTCCCCAAAGGGACTGAGCTCAGAGAACTTTAGATCCAAAGTTGTTCATTAAAAAAAATATATAAATATAGGGGAAGGCTTTTACTCCCAGGTGAGTCAGAAAGAATGGGCAGGAGAAGCACAGGTGTTCATTACAGTAGACTCCACAGTACTAAGGCCAACTATGCAGGGTATTCCTAAGAATGCAGGGGCATCTAGATCTTTTAACAAAATACTGTGTTGTTTTAAAATATTTTTAAAATAGTTTGGTAACTCTACCTCGTCAAGTACCCCAAAGTGTATTACATCATTTAAAACAATGGCAACCAAGATTTACAAAGCAATGAAATTAAGATTAGCTTAATCAGCAGTCCACACGAATGACTGCTGCCCTGAGTGGAAGTGTTCTAGAATCAGCAAAATGCATCAGCAAATGGCTTCTATACCACGTGAGTGCTCAGTGAATGCTAGTATTTGACACATGTATTGAATCAAAATTACCTGTATCTACTCACTGTATAATAAATTCACAGTAATTTTTCATGAGCACGTGAGTGTATATTTACAAGTTAGACATGACATGATTTTAAAGCACAATTCATTACGTGGGCATTTAGGTTTTATGGCCTTTGAAACGATGGCACGCTGTCCCTTTTTTTATATGACCAGGAATAGCATTCTAGAACTCGGTGCTGCAACATTTATTGCAAGTCTATTGTGTGTATGTGGCAGGTGTTCTGGATAAAGAAAAATAAACATCATCCCTATTCCTGTTAGCAGGGAAGTTAAACAGGTTAACATATCTCCTGTCATAGGTACTAGGATAGAAGTATACCCAGCTGACTTTGGGATCTCGGGTAAAGGTTACTTAATCTTGAGAAATGAGTAATGTAGGCAAAAGAAAAGATGAGAGTGTTTCAAGCAATGAAAACATAATAATAACAAACTGATAATAATAAAAGGATGGAAGCCTGAGGTAGCATGATGTATTCATGTAGATAAAAGCAGTGTGAATCAGGGCAACACTGACCAACAGAAGTCTAATGTGAGCCACAAATATAAGCCAGTCCACGTTAGTTTAAATTTTAGTAGCCCAAATAAAAAAGCAAAAAAGAAACAATTTAACTTGAAACATGTGTTTTATTAACAATACGTGTCCCAGAAATTGCCATTGGTTTAAGTCAGCTTTTTCACTGATGTGACTAAAATACCTGACAAGGAAAAACAGAGAGGAGGAAAAGTACATTTGGGGGCTTATGGTTTCAGAGGTCTCAGTCCACAGTCAGCTGACTCCATTTATCTGGACCTGAGGTGAGGCAGAGCATCATGGTGGAAGTATATGGAGGAAGAAAATAGCGGGGGACAGGACACTAGGAAGCAGAGAGCACCACTCACCAAGAACAAAATAAATACCCCAAAGACCCACCTCCTGCAGCCACACCAACCTGCCTATAGATACCAGCTTATCCCTATCAGCAAATTAATTCACTGATCAGGTGAAGACTCTCATAACCCAATCATTTCACTTCCTTGCATTGTCTCACATATGAGCTTTTGGGGACATCTAAGAACTGACTCATAAAAACTAGCATCAGGTGGGAGGTGGAACATGGCAGCCATGGAGGGAAGAGATGAGGGAGAAGCAACATGGAAATAGTATAACCAATGTAAATCACTGATGAAACATGCAGCCGTCTTTATTTAATAACACATCTTCAGAGCCCAGTGGGCATTGAAACAGATAGTGCACCATAGTTTGGATTGGCCACATTTCAAGTGCTCAGCAGTCACCGTGGCTGGAGGCTACTGAATCAAAGTGGTGTGATTCCAGAATGTCAAGTTTGAGATGGAAAGTGTTGAAGTATCAGGGACAGTCACACAACATCATATGAGCACCTCATTATATAAGTCATAGGAGGTAACAAACAGTAAGACACTTTAGATACTGAGTGAAGGATGGGTTTAAAGAGAATAAAATCAAGGGTTGGATAGTGTTTTAGTCTTTTTGTTGTTGCTATAACCAAATACCTGAGACCGGGTAATTTATAAAGAATGAGATTTCACCTGCCCTGTGGTTCTGAAGGTCGAGAAGTCTAACAGCATGGTGCTGGCATTGCTTGGCATCTGGTGAGATCCTTCTTGATGCACCATAACAGAGAAGACACCACATGGCAAGAGGCAAGAGTATGCTAGCTTGAGTTTCCCCTCCTCCTTCTTTACCCTTCTCTTTCTCCTGCCTGTCTTATTCCTCCTCTACCTCCTCCGCCACAGTCCCTGAGAACCAGTCACTTCTTCCTCTGGTTTTCTTTATCAGGCTGTAACTACACCAATAAATCACCTCTCTTTCTCTTCTTATAAAACCACCAACATCGTGGTGTTGACCCTCTCCTCACGACCTCATCATTCCAATTACCTCCCAAAGGCCTCACCTCCAAATACTATGAACATATCAATTTGTGGATTCAGTTTGTAGCCAGGCATGGTGGCACCTGCCTGTAGTCCCCACAGCTCAGGAGGCTGAGGCAGGGGGATCCCGAGTTCAAAGCCAGCCTCAGCAAAAGTAAGGCACTAAACACCTCAGTGAGACCCTGTCCCTAAATAAAATACAAAATAGGGCTCAGTGGTTCAGTGCCCCTGAGTTCAATCCCCAGTACCCCCCCCAAAAGCTTCTAACACATGGGCTTTGGGGGAACACCTTCAAACCATAGCAGATGGTTACAGGGTTCAGTTAGATGTAAAGGAGTTTGAAATTGGAGCCCATGGTAGGAGATATAGCTAGGGAGACCCAGAAATATTGAGGACAAAATGTCTAGGATTCTGGAAAATTCATTGTGAAAAAAAAGATGTGAGGCAGGAGTTAAGGATGTTTTTCAAACTTCTAGCTTGGATAACCAGAGAAGCATAAGAACTGAAAATGGGGGCTGGAAGCAGCTAATGATCAATGCACATTCTTATTTGCGATAGCAACACACAGCCCCTGTGTATACACACTGGCTCCAATGTGAATCCACCAAAGTTATCAAGAAAAGAGAACCTGAATGCACGAATACTCAGGGTTAGTTGCCTCATTACTCCCAGAGTTTTACAGGCTTTCAATGCAGTGAAGGCATCTAGGGAGAAGGGTCCTTCACAAACATGAAATTCAGAATTGAGCATAAAAGGCTCAAATGAAACAAAATGAGTTTGGTTGGGAAGTATTAACCCATATCTCACTCCCTGATGAAGGAGGAAGAATTAGAATTATGACAATGCAAGGAAGCACCTGACATTAAGACGCATAAGCAAGCCAACCCCCTATCAAGAGAGTGGCATGAACCATGACATTGAGAAGCTTCCGACTCCCAGGTGTTCATTAAGGGGAGGCATCAGCAAGCTGTGATGGAAAGGATAAGCAGGAGTGTCGAAAGCAGTCATCCTCCATTAACATGAAACTGGGGACTTTCCAGCATCACCACAAGATACATTGAGTGGAATAACCCCAAAGCTCCATAACACTGGAGCCTCTCCATGTCACAGCAATGCCCACAGGAGCTACATACAGCCATTCCCAGGCAGAGCAGTCATGACTGTAGATGGAAAATTTCCAAGTTGAAAAATGAAGTGACTCACTAGGATTTGAAGGGGGACGAGGAGCGAGTTACTGACTCACCAATAACTTGGGGTATAGACGTTTTGGATGTAGTGATACTTGGGAAAGTCTACAATAAGGATTCGATGGCATTATTCCTTATTTTTTTGCCAGATAACCCAAATAGAATGAGGGGGCATAAACACTAAGAAGTCAGTGAACATCAGTGTGGGCTTGAAGTTAATGCCAGTCCAAAAAGTTACTCGGATCCATGGATCAGGCAGTGTCGAGTCGTCAGAAAAGGACTCAGGATGATCAGTGAAACTGACACGGTAAAGCGAGTCCCTCTCTCCATCTTGAGATGCTCACTCACAAAACATTAGAGCGTGAAGGAGGGGGCAGGAAGGTAGAGTGTAGCTCATGCCTATCTGGAGAAACCATCATCTCGGGGGACATAAGCACTGTAGGTAGGCATGTCACGGTGGCACGTGTTTGGGGTATTAGAGAATACAAAGGCCTTGACTCTTCCAAAGTTTCAAGTAGCTCACCACCCTAGATGTTATTTTAAGAAGACTGACTTAATTCACTCAAATGGGGGAAGAGGAGTAATGAAGGAATTTCCGGGAACCATTTTTTTTCAAGTCACGTAACATAAATAATGTTCTAGCATAGGAAGAATCTCATCATTGTGTCACCTTCATCATGCAGGGCTCTATAGCAATAAAATGTATCCATTCCTTTCTGAATCAAAAAGTCATTGTTATATGCTCCTTCATATAAATAATCAATGTTACTAAGGATACCATGACTCCTGTCCTCTGTGAATGTGCGGATACAAGCCACAGAACACAGTGAACTTACCAACCCAGACTTTTTCCCCTTTCTATTTCATCCTAGAGACAGACTTACCTATCGCTGACCTTATAAAAGCTAAAAATGGCCGTGTAGATTTTTTCCCAAACCCTGCTTGATGAAATCCATGAGTAGTTAATGTCAACTTTTCAAACTCTGAAACATATCAGGATTATTTTAAGTAGCAATGAACAAATCTCAGATTTTATCCCAGGGTTCAGTCACTTATTCAACTTGATCCAAATATTTTGAACTGAAAACACATATTACATCAGATTGTCTACCAGAGATTCAAATATTTCAGTGAAAGGGTTGGAGAGGAAAAGATACTGACCTAATCAACATGAAAAGTGGATGAACACTAAAGGCAAAATAAATTGTCCATGAACACTCTACTGTAGTTGATAAGGTTGTTTCCCATGGGGGTGTGGATTAAAAATTCTGATGCTGCTATAGATGTACACTGGAAATGAACAATTTTTATGTCAATGGAAGGTAAGTATTGGGGACTGGTTTCTCATTGTTGATGTGGAAATGACAGGTCCTCAAAGTAAAGGTTAGAACAGTCTAGGTGGTAATGGGTGACAGCAGGAGACATCAGCCTGAACTCCATCTAGCCAAGCTACTCCTGGTTTAAGATAGATAAATCTAGTTAAATATGCATTATTTATAGAAAAGTATAAACACAATGATCACTTTACACATACAGGCATCCCTGGTCTGTAGGCTGAGAGAAACAGGCACCCCAATGGCAATAATCACACACAGCACTCAGATCTGTTTCTATTTCACTGAGGAAGGAATTGGTGTCCTTTAAAGAAATGACTGATTATAACCCCGGAATAGAAAATATACAAGATGATGCTGAACACAGGCACTCATTAGACAGAGTTGGAGTAAAATTGAGCAACATAATAAAGCAATACTGAATCATACCTCAAAGTCTTAAGTAAATATCTATGAGTCCATATGGACATAAATAAATGAATGATTGGGATAAGTAAATATATGGGAAGAAGAGAAAAGTCTCCTATGCAGAGGAATTTCAAATCATTTTATGAAGATATTTCTCCCTGAAGGAGAAGAAGCATAACTTCCACTCTGTACTTGTGGGCTGTGCATAGTGAACTCCTCCCAAAGAGGACAGTATGGGGAAGTTACTCCCTTGGAGGACAAACCTGGCAACCTCTGACAGATGATCCAGGTAAACATCAATGGTGTAAGTCATGTCCACAGTATGTAACCTTGATACCATAGGCTGAAAACAGCACTTTTTCTTTGTACCAAAAACCCATAAAAGCAGTCTCATCATGAGAAAAACACCTAACTAATCCAAGGAGAGGACATTCTACAAAAAACCTGGTCAATACACCTAAAAATTATCTAATTACCCCAAAGTCTGAAAAACTGTCACAGCAAAAACAAAACCTAAAGGCAGACAACAAATAAATGGAATATGAATTCCTGGGATAGAAAGGGCATATAAAGGGTAAAAAAGAAAAAAAAAAAAAAGGAAGTCTGACATATATGTATGTGGACATTAGTAAATGGTCATGTATCACTAAATGTTTTAAATGTATTCACAAATCTGGCATATTAATAAAAAGAAAAATTGGATTTGGAGTATATGTTCACTCTATTATGTTAGCAATTTTTTGTATATGTAAAACTATTCTAAAATTAAAACACAAAGCCATGAATTTTGGATACACTGGAAGAAGTCTGATGTCTGATGTGTACTGATTTTTATAACATGTTCTCAATTCTTTATCACATTTCCATGAAAGAGGTGCAATCTAATCTATGTAGGCCAGGCTTAGTAGCTCACTTGGAATGAGCCCCATAAAGCAGAAGTAACAGTGTATGACATCAAAGACTAGGTTATAAAGGTATTGAGGCTTCTTTGGTACGTTGTCTCTTCTAGAGGGAAGTTATGGCCCTGTCTACAGGTCATTCAAGCCCCCTTTGGTAAACAGTTCTCCACCTATCAGTCAGGTGGATTAGCCTTCTCAGAGCAGCCCCCGGCTTTGGAGAAGGCTTCAGGAGACTGCCTTTAACACCGCTGATACTTTGACTGCAGCCTCATGAGATCCCCTAAGCCCAAACCACCCAGCTACACTACTCCTGACTTCCCTACCCTTAGAAATTGCAAGATCCTTGATTTTTCTTTCATTAAGACATTATTCCATGGGGCAATTTGTTTGGAGGCAAGAGATCACTGATAAACAATGCTCGGTGGTTGTGAACATTGAACGGGATGGATCAGGCATATCTTGAGTCAGACCCATTTTTCTCATCTGCATAGAAAGCTCCAAACAATTCCCATTCTCTCTAAAGACAAATAAGGACAGCAGAGTAAATTAAAGAGAATTGGTCACAGTTTTGTAAGAATTTGGAGGTTAAAAATAAAAAGGTAGCTTTCACGACTCAAAAAAAAAAGAATATCTAGAAAATGTATATCTTCATTTTATCAAAGCTTATAACAAGTGTTTTAAAATAACCCCATGAGAAAACTGAAGACATGTGGAATGGGTGACAGTTCAACCTGGATGCATACAGGCCACAGGGGCAGGGGGTTGGGGGTCTGCCAACAGCACACTCTCTAGGCCAAAACCCGTTAATGCTTTAGACGGCGTCACAGCAGTGTGCTTATCAGATCTACACCACAATATGTTTGACAGACTTAGTGTTAAATGACCTGGATAGATAAGAATAATGTGTAGGAAATGAGAATGTTCAAGTTTAATAAGAATGAATGAAGGTTCTGCATTGGGATTTTTTTTTTTTAAAGATCAACTATATAAATACAAGTTTGGGAAACCATGTTGTTTGCCAGAAGTTCATGTGGAAAAATCTACTTAATATGAGCCGGCACTGGGATGGGGCTTTACAGAGAGCTAATAAAAATCTTTAATAGCAACAGTAGAAAAATGAGGGAGGGAGAGACCCACTGAACTCTGAGGAGGTCAAGCTCAGCTTCAAGGCTGGCCATGTTCAAGACTGCTCCATGTTCAGAGGCCCCAAAGAGTCAGACTAGACATGGAAACAAAGGCACCAGCCCCACAGGAGTCCTGGCCCCTGAGCTTTGAGGGGCAATGAGAAGAACAGGTCCCAAGGTGGGGCATCCAGGCAGTCTTCATTTCTGAACAGAGGTCGTCTTAAGAAATAACCCCTAAGAACTAAATTAGGAGCAATGAATGAACATCAGAGTGAAGACTTCCACTCAAATACAGACTGGCCCCAAAGGGAAATCAGAAATCAGCTGCCCTGAAAGGTGAGGAGTGGTGAGAAAATCCTATGCAGCCGGTGGTAAGAGACCCTAACAGAGCTTGGACAGAAGAGTTCATCTAGCAGCAGGACTCCTACTCCTAATAACATGGTAATGTGTGGGAAAGAATTCAATGTATGTTGCACAGGAAGCCCTGTCTTCTGTATAGTGTGTTCTTACTAAGACTAACCCAGAAATATTTCTTTAGTATCATATCACTGGAAATCTTTAAGGCAGAGACCAGGTAAAGATTTGAAAGAAGTAGGTGGACTTTCAACAGGAGTTTGGTAATAACCAATTTTGTTAGCTTCCATTACTGTAACAAAATACATGAGATAATCTACACAGAAGGAAAGGTTTATTTTGGTTCATTGTCGGAGAACCATGACAAGTTAGTCCCATCCCTTTGAGCCTCCCACAGAATATCATGGCCTGAGTGCATGACAGAGCAAAGCTAAACATCTCATGGCTGGCTGGAAAATGAAAAAGGGAGGTAAAATAGAAAAGACTGTCAGGGGACAAATGTTCTGAAAACAACCTTTCTATGACTCTGTCTAAAGCCATGGGTTGAGGCGTAGAAGAATGTGCTGCTGGCAAATCACCAAGTCCTTCAAAAGCATACCCCGAAAGACCCCAAACCTCCCACCAGACCCCACTTCTTAAAGTTTCCATAACCTTCCAATAGTGTCATCATGCTGGGAACCAACCCTGTAGCACATGTCCATTTGACATCCAAATTATAGACATTGATTGCACATTTGAATTACCAAGGAGCTTTCAAATGCGTCTATATGTAGGAAAAGCCTCATTCTAATTCAAACAGAATATCTCAGCAGCACAATGAAACCACATGGCTTGAGACTGTTACCAATATGGAGCCGGAGGGCCAAGACCATGTTAGTATTTCTGCAGCTCTCTACATGTCTCCAACATGTAGCCAAGTGTGCAAACACTAGGGGAGTTCCAAAGTCCCTTTCTGCTCTGTGATTCTGCCACTCCTTACTGGAAGACTCAAAGGCTATTCCATGGATCCACCCATCCTATAGTTCTCTTTTCTGAGAATCACCTTATAAGAGCAGAATGGACTTCCTCAAATTTCCCAGTGTCCAGGATCCTGAATCTCTGTGGGTTACAAATTCAAGGTCTCTCTTGTCTCTCCGTATAATGTCCTCCATTGTAAAACAGGAATAGTAATATTACTTAAGATAGCAAGGAGGAAATTAAGTCAATGGAAGCAATTTTTACCAACACAAGTATTAAAGGGCAGGACCTATATAGATCACTTTCTTTGAAAATCACCTAAGTAAATAGAGTCCATAAAAAATGCAATAGGTAGTGTCTTAATAAATCAAGCAAATAATTTATTTTACAAGGTACAAACTTGTTACCTTAGTTTTCAAACCTGTGATGAGAAATAAGACATATAGTCTTAATTTAAAAGTCCAGTTTTTGGACTTTTAATTAGAGTGACTCTTCTTAGATCATTTGAATTGCCACAAGAATAAAAACTGACATAGAAAGTCTTGATTCTAATAAACTTCACACAATAAATAAAGGAATTTTAAATAAAATTAAATAATATAAAAAACAACACCGAAATCACCATCCATGAAAGAAAAATTAAAAATATTTGACCTGAGAAAGGAATGAAAAGAGAAACTATAGATTGGGGGTGGGGGAATTGTGAATCATATATCTATGAGGCATTTATAAAGAGCCCCTAAAACTCAATAATTTAAAAAATAAAAAGGCCAAAGGTCTGAACAGACATCTCAATGACTGGTGGATGACTAATATTGTCTAACCTAAACTTCCAGTATAGAAATACGAATTAAAATTATAATGAGCTACCACAGTATATCTGCTGAAAGGGCTGATTTCCTAAAATACGATAACAAATGTTTGGCCACAAGGCAAAACAAAAGAAATCCCATTCATTGCTTGTGGGAAAGCAAAATGTCTTTCAAATTGGCAGTCCGTTTGGCAGTTTCTAATAAGGTTAAACATGGACTTACCAAAAAACTAACAATCCTACTTGTAGGTATTTAACCAAGTGGATTAAAGAGGCGTGTCACAGTAAACCCATATGCAAATGTTTCTAGAAGCTTTATGTATAACCGCCTAGACCAGAGGCAATAAATCTGGAGAAGCAAATGTGGTACTTTCATATAATGGAATGTTGTTCTATGATGAAAAGAAATTAAGCCACAAAGACAGAACACCTCAATGCATATTGCTACATGTTAAAGTTTAAAAAATCCAGGTTCTGTGTGATTGAGTTTATGTGACATACTGAAAATGACCAAACTACAGGGACTCTAAAATGATTTGTGGTTACCAGAAATTTGGGGAAGCAGCGAGAGTTGAACCATTGGAGTATAGAAGATTTACATGGGGTGAAACTACTGTTCAGAATACTCCAGCTGCTGATGCATGATCCTATTTGCCAGAACCCATAGAACTTTAAAGATGAAAGGGTAAACCTTAATGGGTACTAATTTAAAACTAAAATTAATCAGGAAGTCAGAAGATGGAATACAGAATGTAACAAAATACTTACAATCCCATAAAACAGCCTCACTAAAGGGGATGAAGTGGAGGGGTGCTGACTTAATAACTCTAAGAATGAGCAAAATCCATGGGACTAAATGCAATAGAAATTGTCCATCCCAGCGGCTGAGACAGGAGGATCGCAAGTTCAAAGCCACGCTCAGCAACAGAGAAATGCTGAGCAACTCAATGAGACCCTGTCTTTAAATAAAAAATACAAAATAGGGCTGCCGATGTGGCTCAGTAGTTGAGTGCCCCTGAGTTCAATCCCCAGTACCCAAAAAGAAAAGAGAAATGGTCTATAAGTTTTCCTCTTTAGTTGATAAAGTTGGTTCTTGTATGAGTCCAGGCTAATAATTCTGATACTGCAATAGATGTGCACTGGAATTGGACAACTAACTAAATGGATAGTGGTGGTGGGATCTAGGTTTCTCAGTGATGGAGTGAAAGGTTACAATAGTGTGAAGAGGATGGAATAGTCCAGGTGGTCATGGATGACAGTTGGAAACATCAGTATGAATTCCTGTTTTGCTTACCTTAGTTATAGCTAGTTACATACAGAAGTAGTTTTAGGTTAAGTGTGTATAAACAAGTCACTCCACAATCCCCTTGTTCCATAAGCTTAAAGGGGCCCTAAGGCAAAGATACCCCTGAAGTAACATACACATCTAAGACCCAAAATGGTTTTTATACACCATTCTTCAGAGAGGAACAGGGCCCATTGGAAAAAGGGCTGATTTGGGGCTTGGGTTCAGAAACACATCAAATGAGTCAGGAATATCTTCGGGTGCCAGTAAGAAAGTGATATATATATATATATTTCAATTGGTAGAAGTATATCAAAGGGACACAGGAGTCAACTGAAAGAGCAATGATAGGACAAAGTTTGAGAAATTCAGCAACAAAACAATTTTGAATCATGGCTCAAAAAATAAATATTCATAAATACATACTAATAGAAATAAATGAATGATTGAATAAATAAATGGGAAAAAAGATCTTCCATGCAGAAGTACTCCAAGGGAGTACTTTCACAGTGCACAGACCTGACAAGCACCAACCCAGCCACTTGACCAAGGTTAACATCAACAGTGCTAAGTCAAGTCCACAGTGTGCAAAGGTAACGAAAACTTGATACAAGGTAACGAAAACTGCACTTTTTCTCGCTAACAAAAACCTGTAACATCAGTCTAATCATGAAAAAAAAAAAAAACTTTTAACAAATCCTAATATGGGAACATTCTACTAATAAGTAGCTCAATACGTATCAAAATTACTAAGGTCATCAAAAACAAATCCTGAGAAACTGTCATGGTCAACAGGAGCCATATAAACTAAATATAATGGGACAAGAAATGTAGCATTAGATTAAAAACTAGGAAATCTGAAATATGTATTAGCTTTCATTAATAATAAATACAATATTAGTTCATGCTATGGTCTGAATGTTTTTGTGTCCCCCAAATTCGTGTGTTCAAATTGAATCTCCAATGTGACGGTATTAATAGTTGTCTATGAGACATGATTAGAACAGAAAATAGAACCCTAGTAAACAGGATTGGTGCCCCTGTAAAAGAAACCACCAGGTGAGGGCAATACCAAAAGGCACCATCAGAAACTAGGAAACAGACCCTCAATCAGATACTGCCAGCACCTTCATCTTGGACTTTCCAGCTCTGGAAATGTAAAGTTCTCTTTCTTTTAACTTGCACAATCTAAGGTATTTTGCCCAAATGAGCTAAGACAATTCATTAAATACAATAAATATGCCATGCTAATGCAAGATGTTAATAATTGAGAATCTGGGTATGAAGATTTGGTAACTCTGTACGGCTTCCAGTATTTCTATACATCTAAAACTGTTCTTTAGTAAAAGTTCATTTAAAATGGAGAATATTAGAATGTATAGTAACCCTGTACTTGAATTGGTAAATCTGATTCTCATACAAGTTTGAAATAAAAATTCCAAAAGTACTTCACATCTGTTAGGGTTGAACAAATAAGTAAATAAAGGATAGAAGTGATGGTCTAGTTTCTCATTTAAAAAAAACAATTTTATGACAAAAGCAAGAAGAGAATCTAGATTTAATCCTATGCTGATGGGTTGGTATCAGAAACATCAGTATAAACTTAGTGCTTAGTTTTTATTTTATACACACACACACACACACAGATGAACAGATGGAAAAAAGTATACATGTATGTGCACACAGGGTTAACATGCCCCCACATATTCCCTAGCTCTAGCTGCTAGGAGGACCTAAAAGCAGTAACACCCCAGCACCGATGAGTATATCTGTGGCCAGAGCTTGGTTTCTAAGTAACAATTCCTTCAATAAAAGGAATATGGGCTCCTTGGAGAAATGGCTAATGATAGCCCTGGGTCCAAGAAAATATAAGATGTCCTTCAGTATCTTTTAAGGCCATAAATTAAGGAAGTGCTCAATTAAAAAATATAGACTAGACGAAGACATACCAAAGGAACCCGGGGCCAGCCTGCAAAAACTCCCAATGGTGAAAGCTGAAATAATTGGAACAATGAAATAAATAATGTAAGCCTGGGATTATAACCTGAAGTACAAAATGAATATCTGTGAGTCCATTCTGATCTAAAAAATGATAAAGTAAATAAATATGGGAAGAGAGATAAATTTCCCTTCTAGAGGAATTTCAAAAAAATATATAATATATGTAGCTATCCCCCCCAGGAGGTGGACCTTCATGTTCCTCCTTCAATGTGAGCTAGATTTAGTGGTGCATTTCCAGAGCATAGGGTATGCAGAGGGAAAAATGGTAACCTTAGAGTGGGGATTCCTGGCACACCACACAGTCACCAGATGATCAAGGTTCACATCACCAGTGCGACAGTCCTGTTCATAGCATGCACCCCCTGAAATGAGATGGAGAGGGCATGACACCTCTGCCAAAAGCCCGTAACCCCAGTCTACTTGTAAAAAAAGCACCAGAAAAATCTAATTTTAGGTGCATTCTATAAAATTTTTCCTTACCGGTAGTCTTCAAAATTGTCAAGGGAATGGAAAAAAAGAGTGAGAAACTGGCTCGGAGCAGAGGGCACTCAGGAGACATGGTGACTAAATACATTGTGGCAGCTGCAAGGGGACATTAGAACAGAAAAAAAAAAGTGAAGAAACATAAAATTCAAAACAACAGTCAGGGTTATAGTTCATGATAATTTACCAGTGCTAATCTCTTAGTTTTGACAAGTGCCACAACTTTATGTAAGATGTTAACATGGGAGAACATGAAATGAAGGATAGACGGTAACTTTCTGTGCTTCCAATGTTTTCTGTAAAACTGAAGTTAACCTGAAATAAAAGCTTAATTAAAAATAAAAAAAAAAAGTTGTTTCAATCCATATTCTTTCACTTGGTCACAGTTTGATTGGTCAAAACTATGAAGCTTCAACATGTTAATTTTTCTGTGGGACATATATTTTTGATAATTGCAACATACACATATTCTAAGCTTTTGTAAGTTTCTAATGGGATACTTATGACCACTGGTAAATGCTGGGAGGCAAAGCAGCCTCAAAGCCTGGACTCATCGGGGACCCTGAATGAAGTTAAGGGTTGTACCATGGTCAGAATAAATTTTAAACTGTATTGTAGTATCAATTTTGGTTAAATAAACTGATTGGAGATTCCTTGTGGATTGGAAGTTGCTTCTCAAAGATCCAAAAGATAAAATGAAAACTAAATTTAGAGTGATCTAGGGAATCCTGAAACCTTCTCCTGATCAGCAGACATTCCAAAGATCCTGTTAGAGGCAGAAAGCTAATTCCCCAGCATGACTCTGGGCCTTTACATCTGATGACCACCTATGGACCCCACAGCCCTGGAAGCCAGCACAAGATTCCTACAACTCCATGATCCCATGGCCGGTGAGTTCATGACAGTGCTGGGCTTCACTGGACAGGGGAGAGCAAGCCGTCACTACCCAGAGAAGCTCAAGAGCAGTGTCTATTCTGAAATCGACCTGTTTCACTGATTGTAAGAATCACTTTTTAAATAATTTTACTTTTTAACATCCCTGAAATTAGAACGTGCCACATTTCATAACATCTTATAGTCAATGAATTACCATAAATTACATTCCAGAGATATTAATAAAATTGACTAAAAATAGATGGAAAAGGTGAAAGAGGGGAACTAGTGCACATATTGTAGTGACAATTTTCAACACCAATAGAAAAACAATAATTGAAGCATATTTGGGGGATTAAAGATGAAAGTGATGAAGATATAAACTGGAGACCATATGAGCAGGCTGGGTATACAACCAACTTCCTTCCCCTCAATGCATAGACCCTGGGCAGCTTCCCTGGACCCAGGGCTGTGTCACCTCTTTCTTTCTCTCTCCCTCACTAGTGACCCCCTAATCCTCACTCTCACAGGGCCAACATGCTCCGGCCACCATCTCCCAGTCCACAGCTCCATAATGGGTCTCTCAGCAAAATCTGTCCTTCTTCCAATTCCCTAGGTCCTCTCCTCTCACTGCTATCTCCTCTCTTTCTCAATCTTCATCCATCACACACAGGTGTGCCCGTGTGTGTGGGCGCGCACACACACACATTTTTGCACACTCTCACATAGACACACATACCAGTACATTCAGTCACACTCACTCACAGTCATGTAGGGTTGGTACCCAATTTCAAAGCTAAATCTTGGGGCCACAGGATCAGCACCTGTTTGTGTTGATTAACAAAAATTTAAGCATTAAATATGAGCCATGAAATTTACTAGGAACTTGAACGATTTCCTGGGCTCTCTGAATTGGTGTTCTGCCTGCTCTGAGGGGAGGGAGGATAGAGGGAGGATAGAGCCTCTAGGGATAAAGGGAGGAGACAGATATTGCCTGACTTTCCCTCTCCCTGGGGGAACCTCTGGTTCAGAAACTGAAACCCAGTTTAGCCAAGGACCTGTGAGAGAGGGAAGCATCTAGAAAGAGAGAAATCTACCCATTTTGTCCTGAGAGCTATCTCCCAGAACACCCTGCTGTGGGTTCTGAACCCAAGGGAATGGAGCCTGGTTCTGGGATCTTTAGAGGCCTGGGGATCCATGTAGCATCATTCCCTTCAGGAGACACCACCCATTATGGTGATGCCACCTTCCCACCCTATGGCCAGTCTACTGGGGTGGAGGGATGGGCCTTCGGCAAGCATTTATGTTTCTTCAACAAAAAAATATCCAGTGCTGGCTATCTGTCAAGTACTGTCCAAGTAGCCGGGTATACAACCAACTTCCTTCCACTCAATGCTTAGAGCTTGTTTGGAGAAAGGGACATTAACACAAGAACCATCAAGAACCATGCCAACACTGACCAGTACTGAGCAGGGTAGTAAAGTAGGATACGCCACATCCTGGGCTGTTCTGTTAGGTTACTGCCCAGAGAGGACACTGTGGGCACGGGGGGTGGGGAGTGAGTTATAGTTGGCTCCTAGACTCTATGAAGGACATAGAGAGGTTAGGGCAGGAGTATTCTGGTTTGGGGGTCAGTCATCCTGGAGTGCTGAAGCAGGGACCAAGCTGTACTGTAGGCAAAGGACACAGGTCTATAATCGGACACGTGAACTAGGGCAGATCAGTGCTTCATAAATCAGGATAAGGCAAAGGAACCACAACATGCAATGTTATCAGAAACATGGGGGCTACTGTCCAGGAATACTGCCAGTCATCTGATGATAGTAAAAAAGAAAAAAACGCTATACCTCTGACAGCTGTGTAAGGACTGTATTGCAGAAGACCAAATGGGTCAGGGAAACCATGTAGGGTCCTGTTGCCAGTCCAGGCTGGACAGGATAGGAGCAGGGAGGATGCCATGCGGGAACTTGGGGGGAGAGGAAATGGGGCTCGTCAACAGACTATGTGTGTGGGAGTTGGGGGGGGCACGCGGAAGGAATCGCGGAAGACCATTGTTTTCACTCAACTGAACATGAGTGGGTGGTGGTCTCATTTCCTGAAATGGGAATTCCAGGGCAGAAATAGGGGGTGGTAATCAAGCATATGTTATATCCATGTTAACTTTGAAGTTCTAATTAGATATCCCAGTAGGTATGGCAGGGCGCAGTGGCATGTGTGGGGTCGAGGGCTCTCAGGACAGTTAGAGTTGGAATGAGCCTTTGGAAGTTGTCAGCTTATAAACAGAACTTAAAACCAGGCCCTGTGGAGGGTCTTCCAGATGCAAGTTTCATGAAGAGGACATGGGACACCCAGGCCAATCTTGGTTTGCTGGGACAGAAGACAAAACAAGCCTGGGAAAGAATAGCACTAGGAAAGGGGGAGAACCCAAGACGGCAACACTATGAAATGCACAGAAAGAAAGCGCTTGCAGAAGCACAGGCTTACTTAGAGGAAACGCCTACATTGGTGCCTATGGTCACCCTCTGGTTCTGCTCAGGGCCACCACCACTTCTAGGAATGGATGCAGAGCCAGGTGCTGCCCATCAGACTACTCTCTCCATGTGTTTTTTTAAACCTTGGTAGTTTCTCCACATGGAAGGTGAACCTCTTTTGAAATGCGTGACCCACTAGATGCATTGACGATTGTAACCCGCCCAGCTATCGCTCACCTTCTTTCTCTCCAAAATACAGACTTGCGTTTCCACTTGCTGTGAATGTTCCATGAATGCTGACAAGTTGTGCATCCCCTGCCCCTGGACATGGATTATGATCTAGCATATCACACTCCATGAAGTCTGTGACAATTCCCCCAGAGATGGACCATCTTGTCTTCTGAGATGCATGGCACATGGTTTCTACTAAGGACAGCAAATAATGGCATATTAGCTCATTCAACTTTCCATCTTTAATGAGCTTAACACTCAAAGGGGGCACAACATTTTGGAAAGTGAATCATACTGGCTTCTGCACTACATGACCAATTCTCAGCCAAGGAGAACTAAGTTTCTCCAGATGGACTTCAGGATATCTCTAGGACCCCCAAACTATTATAGCATCACAAGTTCATGCCAGGAGATTCTAGGAAAAGAGTACAAAATCATTGGAATTATCAGAACTGGGTTAGAATGTTTTCTTCAGTTGTAGTAGATTTACTGGAGACAACTCATTTCCTCCAGAATCAACTTCAAGAAACTCCAAGGGAAAGAACTGTCACTTCCTTATACTCACACAGCCAATTGAATAGATTTATGTCATGTTTCTCCTAGAATCTGGCCCCACACAGATCCTTTGTTCTCAGTGTTATGAATTCCCCCCCCAGGGGGCGGGGGGGGGGGGGCGCTTTGGTCCAGGCTCCTTGCTCCAGGTGATCCAAATCTAATTCTGAGAAGCCCTGCCAAGCCCAGCCTTGTCCTGAGAAGGTATGGAACCTAAGAGGGGTATATCTTACACAGTGAGGTGGGTCTGGGAAAAAGGGAAGTACCAAAGATAGCATTTCTAACCGAGTCCTATTCAAACTTGCTTGGTCTTCTTCACTGACTTTTATAATCATGGTGGCTGGCAGAAATATTTGTGCAGCACTTTGCAGATGTCTGCTTCATTCTAGGCAGCAGAGTCGATTGTGAACAAAAGAGACATAAATCTCTACTGTAATGTAATGTGCCTTCTAATGGGATAGATGATAAGAGATAAGTAAAATATATATATATGTATATGTATATATAAAACATACCATATATATGGTATGTTATCTGGTAATAAGTGCTGAGGAGAAAATAAAGAAGATTAAAAAAAATAATGATAAAGAGTATTATGAACACTTTTATAGTATATATCATGTACTGGACACGGATCTAAATATTCTGCATGAAATTGCTCATTAAACCTTCAGGACAACTGTGTGGGGCTGATATTACTATGATCCAGATGAAGCACAAAGCGGAGTACTTTGCCCAAGGTCACACAACCCCAAGTAGTGGGCCCCAGGCTATAGAAAGGAAGCAGAAAGGAGTACCCTATAGGAAAGGCAGCCAGGGAAATCCACTGGATATATTGCATGAGTGCACATACTATAGACTCATGCAAGATGCCTAGTGATTTTGGTTATTGCTCCAAACTTTAAAGTTAGCTAGAATCCTGGTGCTGAAGGATCCATTCACTCCCAGGAGCCAAAGGTTGCCTGTCCAGCATGCTTCTTTCTGCCTACGCACCCAGGGAGATAGACGACGTGAAGAATCATTTCCAGAACAAATGGTTTGGAATGAGAATTTCTACAGTTTGAACATAAATTGAGATTTGCAAACTGTTAAAAAATTTAGATGCTACTTTCTTTAGATTAAAAGAATGAAAAGTTTGAAAATATTTTTCAGGGAAAATATACACTGAAGGGACAACAAACAAGCACATAGAAGTCATGGCATTACACAGGTTCAGTAGAACAACGGGGAAAAAATCTATAGAGAGACTTTCATCAACTCCCTCTCTGAAAGCAAGGAGTCTAGCTAAAAATGATGTCTGATTGAGAGATAATTATGGAGGAAAATGCCAGTTCCACACTTCCTATCTGTGCACTTTACTGAGTACTGTTGAAGTCCCATGGAAATGGAATATGAAAAGAATAGCATGACAGGAAAAAGGGATGGGAAGAAAAGGAGTCTTGGAGCAGAGCCAGACAATGTGGAAGTAATTGAGATTTACCAGCATCATTTCCATAATCGCTTTTGGATGCACAATAGCTGAAGAGTGTGCCATGGATTCCCATTTATTAGCCTTCTGGGGTTACAATGTTGCCATAGAAGGTGGTGAACCTATTGCTTTTGCAACAGTTCAGAGTCTCTCAAGGAGCAGTGTTGGAAACAGACTACACCCATGATGCAAAAGCTCTACTCTTTCTATCTACCCTGTCATACCTTCCTGGTCAGCTGTTTATTTCATCTACTACCATGGCAAGAAATATATTATCTAAAACCATTTATGAATTATGAGGGCCATTATTTTCCGCCTGAGAAAGTACATATCAAACAGTGCAAGAATCAACGAGTCATTGAAAGTTTTAAAATCTCAATATAAGCAGTGACATCATCTGCAATGCTATAACTAATCACCTTTGGCCTGTTTCCCCTTTCCCTAGAACACTGAACTAGCATGTTAGAAAGATGGCAGGTGCCTATCACCATATGCATCCTTTCACCTGCGGACACAGAGAATGAAGATTCACTCCCGTGTAGAATTTACACTCTTCTGATGCCTGGCCAGGTTGAGAGTTCTTAGAGATGCTTGTAGTTCACTCCACAAAGAATTAATCATCTGCTAAAGGGAAGATCAGTGTTCCCCATAAGCACGGAGGAGACCATTATGCAAGGATACCCCATCAGTACACTGTGGATTAATAATAACTTCTCCCTGCTAGAGAACAGAAGTGCCTAAAAGACTGCTTGCAATGGTAATTGATGATTCTCATGGAGCACATAAATTAAAACATCTGAAAAACTGTCCTTAAGCAGAGGATATACCACTGGGCCCAGGGCCCACCCATAACCAACCACTGGAAATCATTGCACTGAGACCAGCCTCAAGGTTTTCCTCTGTGTGATGTTCCAAGCAGCTCAAGCCAATCCTTGTAGCTGAACTCAAAGGATTAGGTCAGGTGCTCCTACAGGAAGTGGGATGGGCAGCACATGGCTGAGACCAAATCAGTTCAATATCGTACAGTAATTAAAAGCATGGACTCCGGAGCCAAACCTCCTGGATCTGAACCTCAACTACTGGCTATGTGAATTAGGCTCTCAGTTCAATCATCTGTGAGATGGGGATAATGGTTGTGCTTCCCACATCGTGTATTGTTGAGAAAAATACGTTGGTTAATATTTATAAAGTACTGAAAATTAGAATGGTGCCTACCATGCAGGGAGTAAGCACTGAGTGTGGGCTATGACCGTCACTGTTGCCTCCATGAACAAGCCCAGCCAACAGCTTCAGTGGACTTGCTGACAGCACAGACACTAGAACCAGTTAACAGGTTCTCAAGGGAAAAGACCAGTGACAATGAAAGATGCAGTCTGCTGGAGGAGAGAGACCCAATCCAGAGCTGACCGGGAAGCACAGAGAGCAATAAGCCATGGGGCTTGCAGCTAAAAGCAAAGAGCAGGAGGACTGGATGAAAGGGCTCTCACAGGAAAAGAGGCCTGGGAAGCACCCAACAAGGTGGAACAGTTTTAATTCTTCTCAGAATCAGGTCTTCCTCTTTGGGTTCCTTTTGCATACTTCCTCTTTGGGTTCCTTTTGCAAATATAATAAAGTATGCAAATATAATAAAGCCTCTGAGCTTTATTATAGCATCTGAGAACCCAGGGTCTCCCCGGAAAATCAGTCTACTAATAAGAGACACATATGCACAAATCAAAGTTGTTGGTCCCTGTTTTAGCCAACAATTTTTTTCCACTGTGACCAAAAGACCTGACAAGAACAATTTTAGAGGAGTCTAGATGCTCCCAGCTTCAGACTTTTCAGTCCACAGACAGCCAACGTCATTGGTCTGAGCCCAAGATGAGGCAGAATACCATCATGAAAGGGTGTTGGGGGAGAGTATGGTAGATGAAATCAGCTCAGGACAAGGACACTAGGAACCAGAGAGCATGCTCCACTCACCAGGAACAAAATAAAAACCCCAAAGGCACTGCCCCAGCAACCTATCTCCTCCGGGCTACACCCTACTCACCTGCAGTTACCACCCAGTTAATGCATTCAAGCATTAACATTGGTTAGGTTAAGGTTCCCCGACCCCAATCGTTTCACCTCTAAACTTCCTCGCATTGTCTCACACATAAGCTTTTGGGGGGACACCTAATATCTAAACCATAACAGCCCCACATACTAGAGCAGTCACTTCAATAGTTGCTGTACCCAGGCACCCCACAGAGACAGCCTTTTTTTTTTTTTTTTTACTCGCTGGTCCTCCTTGCAGTTCTAGAAGACAAGCAAACGAAATAGAAAGGAAAAAGAAAAAAAAAAAAAGATATCTTGGGGCAAAAGACCCAGTGCAATTTGATATACTTATCTCATGTAAGTATAGTTTTAATTAGCTGAATCGTTTCTTAAGCAACAGTAAAAGACAGACTGGAACAGATCTTATACTCCGATAGGCTTTGTCCAATCTGGCAGCATAGATTCTTAAATCTGAAATCATCCACAGCAACCGCTTTCAGAACGGGGCCAATTTTCAGACCTAAATTACTTCTGGCTCCACAGTAGCATCTGCCCATGAAATAAGCTCCTAACAAAAGCTTAAACTCTCCGGCAGCAATTATCTGGAACAGCCTCAAAACTACATTCTTGCCATTTGAGACTCTGCTCCACAGTTGCCAGCCATCTTGCCTGTTAGCATGCTTGTGGGAAGGACAGGCTGGCAGCTCACTGTCGCTTTCCTAATTGAGCTGTTGTCCTCTAATACTTCAGGGCCATCAGACACAGCCCCCAGTGAAAACGAGACCAACTGCATGTAGAGTGTATTCAAAACCTGCCACCCTATGAAAGAAAATCCATCTCCACCCTCTAGGATGCAGGTCTTGATTCACAATTCTTATTTGCAAACTCCCAGAAGGAGAATGAATGATCTTTTCCACGAAGTACTTAAATGGAGAAGTAAAAATGATTTTTGACTTGGGGAGTGGGTTTTGGCAAATGGAAATCAAATCCATTTTGAATTGTCTGTGATGAACAGAAGTGATTTGCTCCATCAACAAATGACCCCAAACAACTCCAGAACCAACCAGTTTGCCTCTGGGAACTTTTGCTCCCAACAAACATATCCCATAGAGTAATTTGTTCACCATTTCTGCGGTGATTTACTTGTGAATGCCTATCACCATATTTTAATATGATGTCAGTAGTTAGCATAAAATGTTGGGTTTTTTTTTCCTATAGAGAATAGAATTGGTCTTTTAGCACCAAAGGTTTATAACACTACCACACTGCAGTGGTCCTATGCTCGATGTCCTCATTCTTAACCCCCAAGAGTTCTTGATGTTGGTTATCCTTCAATTATATGTAACACAGGCTTTGTCAAGACAGAGACAGTTTGTGTTAGCTTGATTAAAGTAAGCCCACAGGCAAAAGAATAGATTCCTAACCCCCTAACTTTTATTTAAAAGAAAATACATGAACAGAAAAAAAATGCAGAAAACAGATCTGCCAAGTCCCTGAACAATGTTTCAGTTTTCTCATACCTCAAAATTTTTTTCTCATGCCAGGGCTGCTATTTTCTCCAATGTGATTCTTATGGGAGGGCAGCATCAGTGTAACCTTTCCCATACGCCTTCCTCAGATGGTTTAAAGAACAGCCTTCTATCAGGGACACTTACCAAACACCCTGAGCCGGATTCACCGGGAGGTCAGCTTTGCATTAGCTCAGCCCATTAGTTCACCATTCTAAATCGATCAGAGGAGGAAGAGTTGCCCAACATTGTTCTTATTCTGCTAAAGTTGGTGAATAATATTAAGCAATTATGTAACACACTCAAAGAGCTATCCAAGACAGCTGCTAGGTATGTGGTAAGAATGCCCAGCCTCAACATGAGAGCAGAGCTTTTCACGTATACCAGAATTAGTATGGGCTTTCCATCCTTCTCCTGAACACCTAAAATGGCAGGAGAGATCCAGCCACTTTGGATTCCCCCACAGGGAAGGGTTAATTAGATGAGCAATATCAACATCCTTAAGGCCTTGGGACCAGAACAGCAGCCTGGTTTGGTTTCCAGTATCCCATTGCAATGATATTTGAGAATACTTTCATTGTCTTTGGGGGGAGCGTTATTCAAAAAGGTTAATTTGTTAAGATTGTCTCTTGAAGAGTTTCATAACTTGACCTTTGGTAGCCATAGTTTTCTTCCTCTGTGAGCTTCCCACCATAGTAAATCTTAAATATAGAAACTCCCTCCTCTTTCCTTCCAAAGTCTCTTTTCAAGTCATCCAAGTGCATGGTTAGGCCCCGTTCCTTTTCTCAGCAGAGTATACAGTCGTCTCTGCCAGATTTCCTGCAGCTGCTGTCCATGAGTCCATCTGCTGTAGTTTCCCCTCTTGAAAGGTATCCCAGAAAGCCTTGTTCCCAGAGAAATCCCAGAATGCCTGAAACAACAGCTAACAGCTGGTCCGGAGATCTCTGTCCAAACCTTTAAAGCCACCGATGGCAAACTGTAAGAACACAATTGAGTAAAAGCAGAAGGACTACCTGAGTTTATCTGGACCAAAGAAAGTGTGGGGAGCAGGGTAAATGGACGTGGCTGAGAATGAAGAAGGTCACTGCTTCTATCCTGAACCCTTGCCCATCCCTGGTACTGGGCATCCATGGTAGCATAATCGTTTCCATCTTAGTAACAATCCGCTCTATCATAAACACAAAATTATGACTTCATGAGAGGATGGGCCAAATGAGAAGCAGAACTATGAAATGAAGAATGTTTGTTACAGCAAAACGATTTTCAACAATCAAAAGAGGGATTGGAGAAACTAATTCTGGCCAAGAGCTCTTTTTTTTTTTAATATATGTATTTTCAGCAGTAGAACTGTGTCCCAACCAGCCCTGCTCACCCGTCTGTGGCAGTCGAGAATGAACTCACCTCTCAGAAACAATCTGAGGGACAACACAGGAAGTGCACTATCCCTGGGCTTCCCAGTGGGGTGCCTTACACTCTGGAGCCCTCTACCTTCCTATCACACAAGTGGGGACTGTTCTCTTATGACTTTGAAATCAAAGGACATTTATTTCACTGAAGCCATGTCTCATGGTGGAAAAAATTGCAAATCTCTCCGGAAAACGCTGACAGACCATTTGATTCATCCCTGAGTGAAAATCAGGGTAGGAATATCCACCATAAAATAGCAAGAGGAAAGAATACAAATACATGCTCTTCAAAAGTCATGTGGTTGCAACATTTGCTCATCAGTACCTAATTCCCTCCAGAACAGCAAGAAGAAGTAAAGGAAAGTTTGCAGGTATGGCCAACCAGAGGATTTGGGTGCAGGGAAAATCCATGTCCACGCTGGTCCTATTGCCCATGTTCCAGTAGCTTCCACAAGCTGTAGGAATGAAAGCCCTGTGATTTACACTTTATCCAAGCAAATAAGGAAAAAAAAATATACAGTAAAACAGTATACATAATATAAATCTTTTATTCAAAAATATAGAATCAAGGCCATACATCAACCAGAGAATACAATGCAATTTCAACAAACATTTTCTTAGTTAATGCTTTATTGCCACCGGGGCTCGTATCCTGATCTCTTCTGCATAAACAGAATGATGGGAACCCAAAGACTGTGTTTCATGTTATGGAATAAAATATTACTATCATGAAACATCAGTAAGAATAAATTTCGTATCAAATGTCACTTGTGTCTTTGACACACAGGATCATCAATTGAAAGGATCTTAACTGTTTCCAAGTAGACACAAGGGTTCTGGAAAATTCCTTTTGTTTTCTTTCCCCACCCCCATCTCCTGAAATGGAGCTGCCCCATTTGCACAGCACACCTCTGCAAAAATTATGATTGAAATCATTTATGTGAAAAGGATCCTACCCTAGAGAGCCTGGGAATCACACTCTGGATGAGGACTTTGTGGGAAGTAGCCAGGTGGTCTCGTGGGAGGTGCTGCAAAAGTGAGCCGTGGTTGCACAGGAAACACTTCCTAAAACTCCAGAGAAAAAGTGTGCATTCAGCAACCAGGGGACGGTAAGTGAGAGGGAGAGAGGAAATAACTCACAGATCGGAATTGTGTCCGAAAATACAATATACTCCATCCTGATCAACCCAATAGCTGGCAGGAAAAGTATTTTGACTTTTATATCCTTTTCTACAGACAAAGGCCTTCTGTGTACCACTATCTATTTGAATAGGTGTGCTTCAGGACAGCTGCTGAGAAATGACCCTGTTCTGAAAGCAGGAAGAGAACTCATGCTAATAGAGGATCAACACAGAACCGCCTAAAGGAACCCACAAGCCCAAAGCCAAACTAGGATCCATCTGAAAGATCAAATGTTGTGTTTTTTTTTTTTAATTTTAAATTTAGTTTTTAACTGATACATAAAAATGGTACATATTTGTGCAGTGGTATGTGACATTTTGATACTTGTATACACTATCTAATATTTAAATCTGGGTAAGTGTATTTATCTTTTCAAACATTTATGACTTATTTATGATGAAAACATTCAAATGCCTTTCTTCTAGCTTTTTGAAATATAAGTGTATGATTATAGTCTCTAGTCATCCTGCTGTGTTATGTCAACAATGGAACTTCTTACTCATGTTAACTGTTAAGTTAGTGCATTCACCTTTTGCTATCCTTCCCTTTCACCTTATGTCCCCAGCTCTAGTAACCACCATTCATTCCACCCTCAATTTCTGTAAGATCAACGTTTTATATTCCATACATGAATGAGATCATGCAGTACTTGTCTTTCTAGTGCCTGGCTTATTTCACTTAATATATGATATTTTGTTCCATCTGTGGGGTGAGTGGCAGGATTTCATTCTTTTCATCGCTGAATAATATTCCAGGGTGCATATGTATCACATTCTCTGTGCATTCATCAGTTGATGGATACATAAAACAAAAAATCTTAATTCACATCATCTCACAGACTCTGCATACAACTAAAAGAAGTAGAAGACCTTTCTAAAATCTCCAAAAAATACTGCCTTTGTTCAACTCACCTCTGCCATTTACTAGTTTAGTTATTTGGGGCAAGCAACTTAATCTCTCTATGCCTCAGTTTCCTTCCCTGTAAAAATGAGAATATTGAGTTTACCTTGTGAGTTGTTGGGAAGAGAAAAAGTTAAGTGTGAAGCCCTGGAACAGTGCCTGGAACATCATGACCTCTAAATACATGTTGCTGCTTTTGTGTGAACATTAGACCCACAGCGCTGTTTGGAACACTACAGAACTTTTTTTCACTATAGGGTTGTTAGTGTTATAGTTGTCCTTGTTACAAGAAAACATCTCTATCTCCACCAGCAATGAATGTCTGCTATACACACAGCAATCTTTTCTGCTTTGAGAACATACATCCACTCCAAATAGCAGTTTACTATCCACTATATCTGTCGCTTCTATTATTTGTTCTTTAAGATATTCATTTACTTTTAGAAATCCTTCTTCCAATCATCCACAAATTTTCCAAAGTCTGTTCCTTTTTGCAACTCTCTTGATTTACCAAAAGCTGGTCCAACAAGGGATTGGTAAATAAAGAACTCAGTTAGGAAATCTCTTCATTCCTTTCCCCATTAAGAAGTCAGTGCACAAGGGTGGAATCTTTATGTAAAGAAAGCAGCCCATGATTGTCAGGGGGAAAAGTGGAATTTAGACCAACATTGGACAGGAACACCTTTGCAAATCTAATACTTACCTTCCTTTATGTGGTCGTCTGTGTTTTGTCTCTGTAACAAAAATACCTGACAAGAACAACTTGACAATTTTGGTTCACAGTTGCAGAGTTTCTGTTAGTGGATCAGCCGACTCCATTGCTCTGGGCCCAAGATGAGGCACAATGTCATGATTGAAGGACCTGCAAGAGGAAAGCTGCTCTGCTCATGACAGCCAGGAAACAGAGAAGGCAATGGGAAGGGTCCTCCTCCAGTCACCCCCTCCCCACCTGCCTAGAGTTACCACCCAGTCAGTCCATTCAAACTAGGATGGACTGATTAGATTACAGCCCTGCAATCCGATCATCTCATCTCTGAACATTTCTTCATTAACACAGGAGCTTTGGGGAGACAGCATCCAAATCATAACACTTTGTTAGTATATTTTTCAACAAGTTCTACTTTTTATTTCAGAGGAGAAATTGAGTCACTTTGTTCACATTTCTGCATAGTTCCTTAATAGACTTGTAAAGATTATTTATTATTAATGTTTGGGCTTAATATTTACTTTGGAATATTTTTAGAATCTTATGCAATTATAAAAAGCAATACAGAGATCCCTATGCCCTTATTCAGATTCTCCCAAAGTAGCAACTTGCAAAACTATAGTACAGCATCACAGCTGGAATATTGACATAGATATAGAATATTTTCATTGCCACAAAAATACCATATGTTGACATTGTATAGCCACACACCTGCCTACCACCTCCTAATCCCTATCAACCACTTATTTGTTCCCTATTTCTATATTTTTGTAACTTCAAGCTATCAAATTATATGCAAATTTTTGGAATTCACTTTTTTTTTCACTCAGCATAATTCCCTAAAGATTCCTCCAGATTGTTGCATATATCAATAATCAGTTCCTTTTCATTACTGACTAATAGTCCATGTACCCCAGTTTTTACTAAGTAATAGTCCATGTACCCATTTTTACTTAGTTCATGTACCCCAGTTTTTCTATCCTTTTGCTCCTCAAAAGACATCAGAAAGTTTTCAAGTTTTGACTATTACAAATAAGACCACAATGAACATGCTTGTGCAGTTCCTGTGTGAGTATAAATCATTATATTCACATGTACATGGCCAAATGTACATTCCTAGTATACAAGGATATAGTGCAAAGTGATGGATTGCATAGCAGTTCAATAGTTTAAGATTCCCCCAAACTGCACAATTTCACAAGCTGTTCAATAATGTACAAGTGATCCAGATTCTCTGAATCTTTGTCAGGATTTGGCCTTGTCACTTTTTTGCTAGTCTGATGGGTGTGTGATAGTGTCTAATTGTGGTTTTAACTCTCACTTCCCTTATAGTTAATGATGTTGAACATCTCTTCAGGTACTCATTTGACACATGCACTTGGCACTCCATGTTTGTGGGTTCTGTATCTGTGGATCCAACTAACCATGGATCGACAATATTTAAAAATGTGTCTGAACTGAACATGTACAGCAATTTTTCTCACCATTTTTCTCTACGTAATACAGTATAATCACTATTTACAGAGCATTCACATTGTGTTATTGTAAGCAATCTAGAAGTGAGTTAAAGTACACGAGACAGTGTGCACAGGTTGTGTGTAAATACTACGGTACCACTTTCTGTAGGGACTTGGACACCCACAGATTTCAGTGGTCAAGAAGGGTTCTGGAACCAATCCCTGCCAGATATCAAAAGGTGACTTCATCTTCTTTTGCAATATAGCTTTTTCTGTCTTTTGTCCACATTTTAATTGGATTGTTTGTCTTTTTACTGTTCAGTTTTGAGGGGTTGTTATGAATTCTAGAAATTAGTCCCTTATTATTTATGTGAATTGCAAATATCACCTTTCAGTTTGTAACTTATCTTTTCATCCTCTTAGCAAGGTTTTTCACAAAACCAGTATATTTAAGTTTGATAAAGTCCAATTTATCCATTTTTTTCTTTTTGGATCCTTACACTTTTGGTGTCAGATTTAAGAAGTATGCCTTACTATAGATCACAAAGATATTTTTCTATTTTTTTTCTAAAAGTTTGCAAGTTTTACAGCTTACCTATAAGTCATTACACATTTAATTTTTGTACAAGTGTGGGATTTATGTCAGAGTACATTTCTTCCATGTAGATATTCAATAATTGTTGGACCAAATATTGCTGAATCAGAAATATTTGTTTAAATGGCTATCTTTCTTTTATTAAATTATTTTTCTTACTTTGTGAGAGATCAATCAGACATATTTGTGTAGGTCTATTTTGGGGTTATCTTCTCTTGCATTGATCCAGTCCATCACCTGTTAGGGTGTAAACAAGTCAGGATGGCGCCTGGCATTATGCCAGAGGGAGTGGTTTGTGAAGTAACGCCAGCGAGCCATTAAGTGTGGAGATTCCTTATTGGTTGACTGCTGTATCAAGTTTATGTTAATTGAGTTAAGCTGTGTGGAATGTATATATACCCCTCCTGTCCTACAATAAACGGCTCCCACTCCTGCTGTATCAATGTACACAAGTTGCTCGTCACCCTCCGGTTATTTTGCTGCAGCCGGACTGCAGCAATCACCAACATCACAGTCTTGATGCTTGTTGCTATAGAGTACTTGAAAATCAAGTAGACTGATTTCTTCCGCCTTATTCATTTCAAAATGGTTTCAATTATTCTAGTTTCTTTGCCTTAACATATAGATTTTTGAATAATCATATTTATATCTAGAAAATCTTTCTGTGATTTTGATAGGAATTGCATTAATCCTGCATATAATTCTAGGGAGAAGTGATGTCCTTATATTGAGTCTCCTAATCTATGATCCCTTATATTGAGTCTTCTAATGTATGAACTTGGTATATCTCTCCAACTTGACTATAGTACATGACAGAACTTCTAGCACAGTATTAAAAGTGGCAAGAGCTCACATCCTTGTCTTATTTCTTTTCATATAAATAACATTCCATCTTAATTCCTATTTTTTTCTGAGATTTTATTTAGAATGGTTATTGAATTCTGTAAAATGTCTTTATGATCAAATGATATGGTATTATGTTTCTTCTATAAATAAGGTAGATTACACTGATTCACTTTCAAATATTGAACCAGCCTTGTATTCCTGACATAAAACTTCTTTGATGACAATGTCCAATTCCTCTAATAGATTGCCATATTCTATTTGTTATAACAAAAGTCTATTTGTTATATTCTATTTGTTATAGCAAATAGAATGCTACATTCTATACATATAGCAAATGCTACATTCTATTTGTTACAACAAATGTTAAAACAAAATTCTTTTGTTAAAGAACTTTATACCTAGATTAAAGAAAGACAAAGGTCTGTATTTTTCTTTCTTTCTTTCTTTTTTTGTTTGTTTTTGTTTTTTGTTGTTGTGGTTGATTTTTTTTTTACTATATTTTCTCTAGTTTTGTATCAAAGTAATCCTAGACTTATGAAATGAATTCAGGATTGTTCCTTCCTCTTTTCTCAACAAGATTCTAGAGAAATTATGTTAATTCTTTCTTTATGTGTTTGATCAAATTAACCAGTGAAATCACTGGGCCTGAGATTTTTTTTCAGTTTAATTATCAATACAATTTGCTTAATATCTGTAGGGGTATTCAAATTATTTCATACTGGATGAGTTGGGTAGTTCATTTTTTTGAACAATTGGTCCATTTTACTTAAGTTGTAAAATCAATGTGTGTAGAGCTGTTCATAGTATTCCCTTATTTTTCCTTTTTTTTACTTTAAAAAATGTTCTAGTTATAGATGGACACAATATCTTTATTTTGTTTGTTTATTTTTATGTGGTGCTGAGGTTCGAACCTGGTGCTTCACATGTGCGAAGCAAACACTCTGTCACTGAGCCACAACAGCCCCTTCCCTTTTTTTTCATTTGATGACTGCAGAGTCTGAGCTGATGTCCCTTTTTGTTTCTGACATTGGTCATTTGTTTCTTCCTTCTTTTTCCTGAATCCATCATGACTTGCCAGCTGCACTGATCTTTTCAAAGAGCCCGTTCTTGTTTACTTGATTTCTTGTCATTTTATTGTTTTCAATTTTATTGGTTTCTGATTTTGCCTTTTGTATTTCCTTTCTTTTGTTCTATTTGGATTTCTTTTATTCTTCTTTTTCTTGATTCTTAGGATAGAGCTTAGAATACTGATTTAACATTTGCTTCTTTTCCAATGTCTTCATTGGGTGCTATTAAGTTTCCATCTGACACTGCCTTAGTTGTACCTTACAAATCTTGATATACTGCATTTTCACTTTCACTGAGATCCATATTGGATATTTCTAATATTTTTTTAATTTCCCCTCAGACTTTCACTTTGCCTTGTGGATTATTTAGAATTTTTTTTTAATTTTCAAGTATTTGATTTTCCTTTCCTACTTCCCCTATTAATTTGAGTTTTATCCCATCCTGATGAGAGACACAACATGATTTCACTTCTTGTTCTTGTTGGGGTTTGTTTCACAGGCCAGGATATGATTGATTTTGGTGTAGTTCTGTGGGCACTTAAAAATAATGTGTATTCTGCTGTTCTTAGAAGGTTCCATGAATGTCAATTATATCCTGTGGATTGATGGTGCTATAGAATTGGTGGAATATAATTTCTTTGTTGATTTTTTTTTGTCTATTTGACTTATTAAATGTGCAGGGGTGGGTATTGAACTCCAAACTTTCCAAATATAACTGGATTTATCTGCTTTTTCTTTCAGCTCTATCTCTTTGACTCATATATTCTGCAACTCTGTTGTTTATATACTTATCTATAAAATGATATATTGACCCTTTTACCTTCATCTCCTGTTCTTCTCTGTATTTCTTTGCTCTGAAGCAATTCATATGATGTTAAAATAGTCACTTCTGTTTTCATTTAGTAAATATGTGCATGACATGTAATTTCTCATTCTTTGAATTTCAATCTGCCTGTACAGTTTATCTGAAGTTCTAGATAGCATAAAGGTGGCTATATTTTTTATTTCACTCTACCAACTTTTATCTTTACTGATCTATTTAGAGTATTTATATTTATTATGATTGCTGACATGTTAGGGCTTTGACCTGCCATTGTATTGTTTTATTTTGGGCTTTCTTCTTCTTCTTTTATTTTTTTCTTCCCTGACTTTTAGTGTTACTTGAAGATTTTTTATAATTTCATTTTTTGAATTTTATATTATTTTTTGTTGTTTTTCCTTATATAACTTTCAAAGCAATTGCTGTGTGTGTGTGTGTGTGTGTGTCTAAAACTTAACAATTCTATTAGAGCTATCATCTTACCGGTTGCAGTATAGAAATATTATTTTTTGGGTCCCATTTATAATAAAATTATCATAAACATTTCCAGCATAACCTTCAAACATAATTTGACAGCTCAAAAGAAGAAGGAAAGGCTATTCTATATTTTATTTTCTGTGTTTTCTTTTTTCTGATGCTTTGATGTTCCTGTTCTTATCAATTCCATTCTATTTGTGAATTTATTTTAGCCACACACCTTAGGGTAGTTATGCAGGTAACAAATTCTTTAGTTTTTCTTCTTTGGAGAATGTCTTGACTTCTCCCCATTCCTGAAAAAATTATTCATCTTGTTTAGAAGATCTTTCATTTAAACACTTTAAAAATACTGTGCTACTTTCCTGTTCCTTCCGTGGTTTCTTATGAGAAACTCCTTGTCATTTTAATTGTTTTTCCTCTTTAATTGTTTTTTTTTTGTTTGTTTTTTAGTTTTTTCCTGGCTTCTTTGAAAAAATATACATATATATGAAAATATATATATATATATAGTTACAAAATGCCTCAGGATTCTGCTATTTGAGGTTCTCTCACCTTCTTGAGGCTGTGGGTTAATTTCTCCTGTTCTCCTGTCAAATCTGGGAGATTTCAGTGAATGTCTCTTCAAGTATGTTTTCAGTCACCTACTCTTTCTTAATCCTTTTGGCATTTCTGGTGGTGTGACCTCAGATTCTGAGAACTGCATGGGTCCAGATATTCTTTATAATTTCATTACTATATTTTTCCTATTGTTCAGATTAATTTCATTACTGTCTTTTTTCTGTTGTTCGTATTAGTTAAATCTCTTCCAGTTCACTGATTTTCCTCTGGCCTATCCACTGAACTTTCAATTTCAGTTAAGGTGTTTTTAAAGTTTTCAAATTTCCATTTAGTTCATTGTATTTTTTCTGAGACTCTTTTTTTTTGTTTGTTCGTTTCAAGTGTCTTCAGACTGTGTATTGAATATTTTAACATGCCTGCTTTAAAATATTTTCAGTTAATATTTCTCGGTGTTGGCATCTACTGTCTTTTGTCCTGTTTGAGATATTTCTGGTTCCCAGAATGCAAGTGATTTTTGTTTTCAAGTGATGATTCATGTCTCAGTAGACATTTGATTAGAAAACTAGAGCTTATTTCAATCTTTCGATTTAGCTAGGTTTTTCACTTACTTGTTTTGCAGCACTCCAGCAAAGGAACAGGAGAGGATACAACTTCATTACTGCAGGGTGGAAGGAGAAGTCGTCCACAGTCCTCACTCCACCTCTCTTGGCACCTGAAGGCAGAGTTCCAGGGAAAGAACTTGTTCCTTGTTACTGCTAGGCAGATTTGGGAGTTCTGGTCCCCATATGGCTTTGACAAGCACTATAGGTGGGTTGCGGGTGGCTTTGTTATCTCTGAGCTACTACTGAAGTCCTGATTCTCTAGGCTTCTTCTGACTCCTCTTCAGTTGGAGAGGAAGGGGACCCCCATTACCACTAAGGGGGAATAGATATCCAGGCTCCTTGCATGGGTTCAACTGCCACAGATTCAGGGGCTCATTGTCAGCCGGCAGAAATCCTTTCTTGGCTTTCTCTGACACTACCGTAACTGCAATGTAGGGATGCCAAATTACAGCCTAAGAAAGACAGGAGCCATCATTTGGTATGTGTACAGGTGGTGCTAGAGATTGAACTGTGGTATTTAGCTAGAATAAAGCAGTAAAATCTTGAATTTTCAGTCTTGCAGCTACTTTCCTGATACTTTGGTTGGAGAGAGTACTTTCACTTGGGGCTTTTGGGTCTGAGCCCATTGATGGTCCCAGTTTTCTGGTTGTTGTTATTGTTGTTGTTCTTGGTTCTTTTTGTTTTGTTTTGTTTGGTGTTTGATTTTTTTTCTCCCTCCAAGTCTAGCATATATAAGATGAAAGAAAGAAAAGAAAGACCCAGGGAACTCATAACTGTGCTGTTTTCTTGTCCTGAGGTCCCCAGTGGCTCTGCCTTCTTTTCTTGTCAGTCTTATGATTAGTTTATACATAATGTCCTGAGCTTATAGTTGTGTATAGAGGGTACAATCAGGAAAATTACATCGACTCCATATTCCTAGATCCAGAAATTCTTAATTTGCACATGTTTAATCTGATAATTTATAACCACAACAACAATAACAACAAATGAAATGAAATTCTGTGGCCATGACCAGATAGTTTAGAACTCAAGGTAAATGGTAAAACTACTTCCATTTTTTGTATTATGATAATGCAGTTTTGTATTTTATAAGGACTATTACAGACTATTCTTTGAGTGAATGTTTTCTTCAGGTTTGCATTGCTGTCATGAAAAATCCTAATAAGAAAAACTTAAAGAAGGGAAAGATTATTTGGGGCCTATGGTCCCAGAGGTCTCAGTCCATAGATTGCTCATTCTATTGCTCTGGGCCAAAGTGAGACACACATCATGGGGGAAGGGCTCAACAGAGAAAAACTGCTCAGCTCCTGGTCAAGGAGTGGGGAGGGCACAGGGAAGATGCACCCTTTCAGGGCATATGCCCAGTGACTCCAAGCCCCACCTTCTATGTTACGACCCAGCCCATTGAAACTAGGATAAACTATTAGGTTATAGCTTTCATAATCCAATCATTTTACCTCCAAACATTTCTGCATTAATACAGGAGGCTTGGGGGACACTTTATATCTAAATCATAACAGTGAAGAATATTAAAGTAGGTGCTATAGGTGTAACTCGGTGGTGGAACACTTGCCTACCATGTAAGAAGCCCTGGGTTCAGTCCTAGCACCAGGAAGAAAAAGGAGGAGGAGGAGGAGGAGGAGGAGGAGGAGGAGGAGGAGGAGGAGGAGGAGAAGGAGGAGAAATGTAAGGTTATACATATTTCAATAAATAAAATTAGGAAGTATAAATAATTTTAAATAGTACATAATAGAAAAGTGTGTACATAAAAGTTATATATATATATATATATATATATATATATATATATATATATATATTATGTATTTACATACATATGTATAAAGAAGGTGCAACTGTGGCTTCCTAAGGGCACCACTGGAAATATTCACCATACTTACTGAATCCTTATTTTCCAAGGCACTCCACTGGACTCTATGGAAGGTAAACAGAGAAAACAAAAGTTCTTCCCTCCAGAAACTTATAATCTCATGGTCCAGTTAGATAAATAAGACCAGGCAACATGGGGTTTCAACTGAGGGGACTGGACAGGCAGCATCCAGAAGAAAAATGTTCAAGCTGAGCTTTGGGAAGGAGAAAACACTGAGAATCCATTATGTGCCAAATGGGTCTTATGTTTGGAGAGGGCATCTCCAGCCAAAGGAACCAACTGAGTACAGGCAGAAACAAACTAAGATAATTCACGCAACAAGGAGTCTCTGAGTGTAACTGAAATGAAAGCAGGATGTGCTTAAAAATGAGAAGAAATTGTGTCCTGCAAGTTAGGGTGAGTGAGGAACACCTCACACATATCCTCAGGAGCTCAGATGCCACACAAAAACCACCGAAGAGAAAGTGACTGGCACTCATGTCTTAGAATTAAATATGTATGGTGTAGATATAATAAAACAAAGAAGGAGGAAATCCTGTTGTCTTAAGCCAATCTTATGGGATATGTCAACTTGAACTCTCTCAGCCGCCTTTGCCCCAGTTATTAAATGAGTATTAACTCAGTTTCTAAAGAGTTCAATAAATTTTATAATAATGAGTAGGGTTTGTTTGTTTGCTTGTTTTTTGCTTTTTGTGGTACTGGGATTGCATGAAGGACTTCATGCATGCTGAGTAGACTCACTACCACTGACCTACATCCCTAGCCCTTTTTATTTTATTCTGAGACAAGGTCTCACTTAAATTGCCTAGGCTGGCCTCCAACTTGTGATCCTCCTGCCTCAGCTTCCTGAGTAGCTGGGATTACAGGCATGCACTACCATGTCTGGTTTATAATAATGTTTTATAAAGAATAAACATGTATCATTGAACACAATTATCCTTGGGTTAAAGAGGAGGACACTAATAGCACAGAGACTTACCAGGAAGCAATTAAAGACATCAAACAAAATGCACTAAGGGTCTCCATTAGTGCTTTTGCTGTGGAATTAGACTGACATTTCTGGGAGAGATGCCAGAAACCACGGCAGCTCTGTGGCTGTAAGGGGAGAGGGCATCGCACTGCATTGAGCATTCTATTGAGCCTCCTTCTCTTGGTCACCCTACTTCTTTGCTGTGCTCTTTTTTCATCCTCCTCTGACCCCTATTTGATCTTGCTCTTCCCCATCCCTCTTTTTTACCAACCTAACACCTTTTTTTCTTGGTTAGTGGCTCTTGTCTTCTTGCTCTCCTTTCTGCCCATCACCCTTTCTGCCCACCCCCCTCAAGACTGCAACAAACCCCACCATGTAGTCCCCTTCACATCGCTTTCCACCGACCTCTCCGCCAGACTCTGGAGACTTTATGCCCTTTGCTGGATGATACTGTAATCATGTCAGATTTAGCATGTCTGCAATAACTGTTCATCTTCCCTTCTTTTCTTGTAATAATCTGTCACCCTTCCTTACATCTTTTAAAGAGGAGAAAGGGCTTCCAGAAAAATAGAATTGAAATGGACTTTGAGGTAAGAGGGAATTCGATGGGCAGACACAGGGAGCATAATAATAATAATGACACTCAGGTGTGTCATTATGATGCTTGTTCAAGGTGCTCTGTATGCTTGACTATCTTAGCAAGTTCCATCAGTCATTCAGTCAGTAAACGTTAAATGTCTATGACGTATCAAACCCTATTCTAAATGCTAGCCATGGAAGGGTGACGGAAACCTCTGCAGGGTCCTGTCCTTGTGGAGCAACATCTAACGAGGAGAGACAGATATCATTCAGGTGAACACACTAACAATTAGATGATGGTGGTTGTGTGAAATAGTTGTTCTAACGGAAGACAACAGATTGTGATGAAAGGGAAATGAGTGTGGGCAAAGGAGGATTACTTTAAGTTGGATATCAGGCGACGTCTCTGAAAAAGTCACATGAGGGATTGATTAGTAGGAACCAGGCAGATGGAGATTGGAGAAAATGGCACTTTCACAGGCTCTGTGTGGGGAGAGGTCGGGTCTAGGAGGCCATCATGAGCAGGAGGAAGACCAGATGACCCTGCACAGCAAGGTAAGGGCCAATTCAACTCCAATGCAATGAGAAGGTTTTAATCAGGGCGGTAACATGATCAGATTTCATTTTATAGGGAAATAGTAGACAATAAAAATGAAAACGTAGTTTGGGGACACATTGTCGGAAGGCTTCAGTAACTGTCATGGGAGTTTTCACTTAATTCACAAGTCAGAGGAGAGTTCTCAAGGAATTTACTTTTTTAAAAATAAAACACTGATTCCTAGTTTTATTACACAGTGAATCCACATTGTAAAACAATAAGATGCAAATGAGCAAAAAGAAGAATATAAGCAAGCATAACCCATAACCAAACCAGATTTGAAAGACAAACTCTTCTACAAAACTAGGACATGCACCTTGTGTTTCTGCACCTGTCTATGCTGCTCTGTTGGTTTTTCAAACTATTTCTCAGCCCCTGATACTTTAAACTTAATAGGCCATGATGCAATTTAATGTCCAGAATGACAAGTCATCCTTATATTCTTCTTTTTCAGAATTTTTTAAAAAGGTTTGGGTAGGTGAACAATAAGACTGGAATAAGGAATAGGAACTGCAACCTCACACTATACTAGGGACACCCAGAAGGACGAAGAGATTGCCAAGGCAGATCCAGAACTTAGGTCTCAAAGATAATTCTTGCCACAAGCTTAAACCAGCAACTAAACACATAAAATAAATTTTTGCTGACATCAAATTATGACCTAACGGTCCCCATCCACAAGCTCCAAAGGATGTGATTAAAAACCCAAAGCTGTTTAAATGACCTGGAGAAATAATCAAAGTAACCATGAAGGTATGCAAAACTGTTAGCCCTGTTCAAAGACATGGAGGAGGCTCAGCCGTTAACCCTGGGACAAGCTAGTCTTCTACTCTGCTGCTGTTCTAGCACAACAGCACAAAAAGCGTTTGAGTTTTTAAGAACTTCTCCAACAAACATGGCAGAGCTAAAAATTCTGCAGATTGGTCCTTCCCATCAACACACATACACACACACATACACACACGAAAACTCTGACAAAATGTACCAAATCAACATCGTAGAACTTGAGGATATATAGTCAAAGGTTTACAGCAACCAAGCCAAAGTTTAGCCATAGCATGGACAAATGAAATCTTTGCCACAGTCTAACTCATCCCCGACCACTCCAGGATGATGAGCTTGAAGACAGCAGCTCACATTTCCTAGGTGGGTACCTGGTATCAGAGGAAGCACAGCAGACTCGGAGCCCAAGGAACTGTGACTGTTTTGACCTGATTGGGATTTCCCCAAAGGACTGACACATGGGGATTCCCTTTGTTTTTGCCTGCCTCAGAGTACCACGGCTATGTGGAGGGGGTTCCCCAAAACAGCAAAAGACAAAAGAGCAAGCCACTGTGCCAGGAGCAGACAGTTACAGCTGGAGCAAACTATAAACACACCGAGAGCCTGGGAGGAAAAGCCAGCCACGTGGTATTTGGGGGGGAAGTGAGGGGTTTCAAAAGTCCTTGCTATGCCAGTGTTGCAGCTCCATAAGTTAAACCTAGAATCGCCAGATGGCACAACAAATCTGCTCCGAGGACTGTATCTGAGAGAATTGAAAATAGGTGTTCCAACAAACACAAATGTTCATAGCAGCACTATTAGTAATATCCAAAAGGTGGAAGCAATCCAAATATCCATCAACTGAAGAACAAATAAACAGAATGCAGTATGTTCATATAAAGGAATATTATTCAGCCACAGAAAAAGAGCTGCAGATACATGCTACCACATGGATGAAACTTTTTATATTCCATGTCCATTCTATCAGCAAATCCTGTTGATGACATCTCCATAAAATATCCATAATTGCCTAATTTTGGCCATCTCTAGTCACAGCCCCCAGTGCAGGACACCAACATGTCTCCGAAACCGCACAAGAGCCATCTCTTGGTAAATTTGTAATTCTTTACTAATGTACTAACTAACATTAAAATAAGTTTAGGTATTGGGGATACAAAAAACATGGTTCTAAGCATCTGGCCAGGAAGGTTGCCTGCCCACCATCTTTTAACTGAGCTATGGTGTCCTCTCCATATGCATCTAATGTAGCATTTTAGCACACTGAGCTGCCTCAGTGCCCACACCCTGATCCTTCCTGCAGTGTGGCTATCCTAGCCTCCACTGGCAATGAGAAGCTCTTAGGCCAGTTACCTTGCCCACTCAGCCAACAGCCAGCCACTCTCCAGGAGCAGAACCACGTGGCTGGCCAGGCCTCCCTAAGAGGTGTTATTGGAACCAAGATGCTCATGGAGCCATGTCCAGGGCAGTAGGTCCACCATGACACACACTCCCACCCAACCCCCACCAAACACTGAGTGAAGAGCACAATGAAAGTTTTGTCGTCTGTCACCAAGATGTGCAGGAACTTCTTATGGCAGCCTCCTGATGACCTTCCCCTTCCATACCTGCTCCCACAGTCCACACTCAACAGAGCTGACCCAAGGACCATTATAGGGGAGGGAAGGATCAGGGTGGCTGGGGATTGGCCGGGTGTTTGGAATGGTGGCTCTGTCCATTATGTTGGATAGATTCCTGTCTCCGGAATGCTCTTCCTTTGGACATGTGCACTATACCTCTCTCCACTCATTTCTCCAATATCACTTCCACGGAGCGTTTCACCCTGGCCACTCTATTTAAAATTGTGTCCCTCCCTGTAGCTCCCCCAATCTTTTATTCTACTTTATGCTTTATCTAAATTTATATCTTTAAGTCTGGTCATTTTTAACATTATATAAAAATCACTTACTGATCATGCGGACAGCAGATCTACTCCCAAGAGTAGATCTGCCTGCGTGGATCTCTGCGTGATGCCTGCATGGAGTCGGATCAGACTGCTCAATAATAAACCTCAAACTCTGAGACAATCCTAAAGCTCTGCATGTGTGAAAACATTTTAGGTCTCAGGAAAATGTCACTTTTAAATCTGTAACCACAACTGGCTCATCCTGGACATGCACCGGCCATCATCATACTGGTTATGTCATCTTGGTGACTAACGCTTACTAGGCAGGTGGACATGGATGGGAGTATTAGCCTTTATGCTCTATGTGTGCCTTAAGGCTGCTTCTCATCAGACCCAGGGACACATGCCTGTAATTCCAGCAAATTAAGAGGCTGAAGTAGGAGGATCACAAGTTCAAGGCCAGCCTGGGCAATTTAGTGAGTCCCTAAGCAACTTAGCAAAGTCCTGTCTTAAAACAAAAACATAAAAAGGGTTGGGGATATAGCTCAATGGTTAAGTGCCTCTGGGTTCAGTCCCAGTATTTTAAAAAAATGCTTCTCAGGCCCCTTCTGTGGATTCTGTTACCTATAAAAGGCAATAGAATCAGAATTCTGCCGCATTAGAACACAGGGCAGATGATACAGATGGGACACCCTTAAATGTCCACAGCCAGGCACTCACTGCTGCTCACAGGAGAAGCGATAGGGTATGGAAGCAGATCACTGGTTGCTGACTCTCAGAGAGAGGCCCACAGGGGGGCTGCAGAGCTCAGAAGCGCCTTTCTGCTCTGCAAAATAGCAGCTTATGGCCCCCTCCAAATACTGTACACAAATCCGCAGCTTTTTGGCCTTTGCCTCACATTCTGTTGCTGAAAAATAGAAAGAAAATTCTGCCGGGTCTAACATGACCCCGAACAGGATGTGAGGGGGCAGGTACCGCTCAGCCGCCCATGTGGAAGGGCCAAGTTAGAACAGGGTCATGCACTCATCCATAATGAGATGGATGTTGCCTGGAGGAGAGTCCCTTCCTGCTTACACATCTCACAGCAGTCATCCTTGGCTGCCGTGACCGACAGGTTGAAATTAATACAAAAATAAATGGTGAGGAATATAGGTCTCAAAGCTAATCTTCTGAATATAATCAAAAATGTTTTTGTGGTTATGAAGTTGTTTGTTTACTCCAGATGTGATTAGTCCAACCATCCTTCCTTGAGTATTCCAATGTTGGGTGCCCTTATTTTCAGTATTTCTTCAATGGTAAGTTGGAGAGTAGAAGATGAATCTGGGAGAAAGAAATATCAAAAAAAAGGGTTCCTTCCTACAAAAGGACCCCTGGAGCCGTGTAGAAAGGATCCCAGGTCACAGAGAAGACCCCCTGTGATCAGCGTTTCATACTGACAAGTACCCAGGGTGAAGAGAGGCCGTATGTACTCTGGGAATGATTTGGTTCAGTCATGGAAGTCCTCTGCCATTTGAGACGAATGATAATACCCCTCATGTTTCCAGCAGATTCAACAATGCCAAACTCTCTGTTGGTCTTAGCAGCTTATCATTGGTTATGGCAAGATGTGAGGAGGACCCTTCCTAAAGTCCTCCGTAAAACTCCTTCTGGGGCTAGAAGTCAGGACACGCTGAACGTGCACAGGACAGGCTCAAAGGACACCACTCGGGCCATCAAAGCAAGCCCATGGGACATGGGTTTCCATAGTGAACACTGGCCAAAGGCGGCCCTCAGGAATTCTTCCTGTGCCACTTCATGGGTACATTGTCATCAGCATCAAGTTTGTCATTATGAGTCATCAAGAAGTTCTTTGTGACTATTTCATGTGCAGGATACAGGGGGGTCAGTGTAGACTGCTAGAGAAAGTCACCTGTACCTGCTGTCAGATACCACATGTAACCCAAGTGGCAGTGTGACCTTGAGCAGCACAACGAAACTTCCAGGGCTGAGCTAGCCCCGTGGCTAAAAAGCAGCAGCGTAATAAAGAACAGATGCAATCGTGAGTCCAAGCCATGATGGAGAAGTAATTTGTACACACCAGGTTATGCCCTTTGTTCCCTCTGTTTCAAAAGAGATGTTTGGGGAATCTCTCATTTGGCCACAAGTTTATACAACCTCTCATCTGCCAAATCTAATAGAGAAAAATGCTGGAGGTTTTACAGAATGATTATGTTCACATAAAAACAACATCAAATTCTGCATTTAGTAGGTGAAATAAATCCTGCCCAATTTTCATCACTAATGATAATAGAAGGAAACACTCTTTGAAAGCTGGCTGTTCTCTATACCTATAATTGCTAAGAGTCTAGTCATTGTCAGAGGGACAAGTACAGATAATCTCCAAGGAAGATTAAGTACTATTTTTTCAGGATGACTTCCTCATTCATTACCAGTTAGGGAACTTTGAGTCCAATTTACAGACTCCACGTACTGTTATTTTTTCTCCCAATGCTAAAATACTCATTAATTTGTGCATTCACAAAATGGTGCCCCGCGTGACTAAATAACATAACTTTTGCATTTGGGATTTGAGAGCAAGCACCGTCAGCTGAAGCCCCTGCGAGCTTAGATCAACTGGGGAAAGAGACGGAGAGCGATCACAACAGTAAGTCCATCCTGGAGGCAAACACAGGAGTTTAAGGGAGTTCCTAGGAGCCCTGTGCCTGCCCCTGCAACCCACATTCTTTGCCACTCACTACTCCTGCAGTGACACAGATGCTAAGGACAAAACAGTGAAGAGGGACAGGTATATGAGCAGCGCTATGGGAGAAAGAAATACACACAGGACAGGCTCCAATGACAAGTAAGCCCTAAAGACCCAGGTGTTTTAAGGGTTGTTCCTCATCCTACAGTGTGATTGGGAGGTGGCAGTCCCTTGAAGAGGTGAGGCCCAGTGGGAGGAGGTTAGTTCTTGAGGGACACTCCCTTAAAAAGAAGTTGGGGTCTCTGGCCCCTTCCTCTTCTTCATCATTTGCTTCCCAGTCACCGTGAGTGAGCAGCTCCCTCAGCCACACCATCTCTGCCAATGCTGTACTCTCTCTCCACAAGCCCCAAGGCAACAAGATCAACCAACCATGGACTGAAACTTCCAAAACTGTGAACCAAAATGAACCCCTTTCCTCTTGTTATTTTCTCAAGTGTTCTCTTACAGTAATGCAAAGCTGACCCACAGAGCAGAATAATGATCATGATCAGATTGCTCCCAGTTTGTTCATAGAATCCATTGGCTAAGTTAAACCTCTACCAGGTTGGTATTAAATATTCCTCTTTGGATATTGTAGGCTCATTCAGTGAAGTCCCAGTCCTGATCTTGCCCATGGGCAGAAGTTGTTCGCATTTCCACTTCCAGGTGGGAGATGTGGTGGGAATGCCCTCAAAGTTCCCAGGTCCCCTGCACTAATCTGAGTATATCTAAAGCAGTCAACTTGAGAGAGACCCTACACTCCTAGAGAGACTCATCACATATGAAACCCTAAAGTCTCTTTTTTCCCATATCCTTGGTGCTAAAAAGAAGTAAATCTTTAGGCTTTCCTATCTCTTGATCAAGGACCTCTTTTTCTTGGAGCAGCAACATCTTGGTGGCATCTTCTTTATACAAGTGGGTGACACTATGCTCTAAATAGGTGTGTTTGACATGTTTAGAAAGTGTGAGCTCTCCCTCTGTGTGTGTGTTCACACGCACACGTGTAAAGCTTTGTTTTCAAGCGTACTGAGTTGCCAAACAAAACTTGGATGTAAATTTTAAGACATATCTTTTTTGTTCCATAGTTGGCCTGCCCACTTCAGGCAGAAGCAAAATCCAGTGCCCGCTAAGGTTGTGCGTTCTTCAAGACAAATAGAAGAATACGGAGATCCCTCCGGAAGTACTATCAAAATTCTTATTTCTTTTATGCTGTTTCTAATGACAATAACAGTAATAATAATAAATAAATTTAAATAAATAAAATGAATAAATAAACTTAAATTTAAATAACAAAGCCTGCTTAGTGGGGAAGGGTAAGAGATAGAAAGAATACTTTTAGAATGTACCATCCCTCCCAAGAAGGCTTGGACTTTCTTTTGTATTTTTTTTTTTTTGCTGTAAAATATTTCCAAATAACTCGAAGCAAAGAAAAAAAAAGTGTCTCTTACCATTTATGCATTCAGCATATACTTACTAAACGCCTACTAAGCAGTAATACACTTCTAGCAATAAGCTAGAGACAGGATGTATAATGGTGAAAAAGTCAAACATGAAACGTATTATCCAGGAGGGCAGACAAACGAAAGAGACCAAGTTTTCAGCATTCTCTCCATAACTCTGTCATGACACCAAATGTTTCTGAGCATTTCTTACAGTAATGGTAACAAAGTCCCAAGCCAGGCTCACATCAACATCATTACTTCCACAGGCAAGCTTTAAGTGAGCGAGATGAGCCCCACAAGTGGGAAGCACCCAGCCCATCCGGTAAAGCCCTACTCTCTTAGAGTCTCTAATCTGTCATCAAGAGCTAAGGGACATCAATCCTGTTGTGAAAGCCCACCACCCTGCTAAGATCTGGGAGCAACTACCCATTCCTTGAAAGAGAATGATGATCAGACTTGATCTACAGAGGGCTTGATTCTGTATCTGTCTTTTTCAAAAAATCATCCTCCATCGCCAGGTGGAATGGCATGCACCTATAGTCCCAGCTGCTTGGGAATGGAAGGCAGGGGCACTCAACCACTGAGCCACATCCCTAGCCCTACTTTGTACTTTATTTAGAGACAGGGTCTCAATGAGTTGCTTAGCACCTCACCATTGCTGAGGCTGGCTTTGAACTCAAAATCCTCCTGTTTCAGCCTCCCGAGCTGCTGGGATTTAAAAAAAAAAAAAACTCCATTACACGAACTGATCATTAAACCATTAAACAGCCCATATAGCCCATACAGGAACACACCATGAAGTTGAAGATGTTCCTAACAATTCTCCCCTCCAATGTCTCTAGAAAAACAAGAGCAGGGCAGGAAGATCATCCAGATGGGAGTTTGGCCATGAGCATTTTTTTAATTTTCATGTACACCACATGAAAGTCATTGCTCTCCCATTCATCAGATACTTGAAGACTACCTGACTTTCAAATGAGAAACCTAAAGAGGTACTCATTTTTTTTAAGTCTTCCTTGCACCAAACTTTTAAGCAAAATGCTATTGCAAGCATAAATTATTTGACACATGAAATTTCAAAAAGCAACCAAATGGAGAGAAATAAAACTTTAGAATATATTTTTAGGTTTCTTTTTTAGTATTGGTATTTAATTTTGTGTGTGTGAGTGGAGGGTCAAAGATTGCTATCTTACCAGACAAATCAGAGCAAAGCCAAAGTTGTCAGATGGATATAAAGAGAGAAAAGAATGACTAGCACCTGGGTCTGTACAAAGAGGGGCTTCTAAGAGATCAATGAAGACAGTCCATCAGGAAGAAGAAAGTGAAGCTCTGAAAATAAAGATAACTGCTTTGGATTCAGAGAGGGTCATGGTTTCTTAGTAACCAACAAGGAGGGTAATTTTGCTTTTTTATTGTTTTTAGTCATACAAGAAAATAGAGTCAATTTTGACATATTTATATTAGCATGAAGTATACCTTATTCTAATTAGGATCCCAGTCTTGTGGATGTACATCATGTGGAGATTCATTGTATACATTCATCCATTCATGTATGTACATTGGAAAGTTATGTCAGATTTATTCTACTGTATTCTATTCCTATCCTTCCTTCCCTGCATTTCCCTTTATCTAATCCACTGAAAATTGATTTTTTTTCTTCCTTGCCCCTTTGTTGTGTGTCAGCATCCACATATCAGAGAGAATATTCTACCTTTGGTTTTGTGGGGATTGGCTTATACTCTCCAGATCCATCCATTTACCAGCAAATGTCATAAAGTCATTCTTCATTATGGCTAAATAATATTCCATTTTGTATATATACCACATTTTCTTTATCTACTCATCTGTCCAAGGGTACCTAGGTTGGTTCCTGGGTAGTTTAGCTATTGGGAACTGAGCTACAGTAAACATTGATGTGGCTGCAACATTGTAGTATGCTGATTTTAACTCCTTTGGATATATACCAAGTAGTGCTATAAACAGATCAAACAGTGGTTCCATTTCTAGTTTTTTGAGGAATCTCCATATGCATTCCTAAGTGGTTGCACCAATTTGCAGTCCTATCAGCATTGTATGAGTGTACTCCCCAACGTTTATTGTTATTTGTATTATTTATCGTTGCCATTGTGATTGTAGTGAAATAAAAATCTCTGTGTAGTTTTAATTTGAATTTCTCTAATTGCTAGAGATGTTGAAATTTTTTCATATATTTGTTGACCTTCATATTTCTTGTTTTGACAAGTATCTGGCTGATTCCTTTGCCCGTTTACTGATTGGGTTTTTTATTTGGGGTTTTGTTTTTTGGTGTTAAACTTTTTGAGTTTTTTATGTCTGGAAATGAATGCCTATCTGAGGTGTGCAAGTGGCAAAGATTTTCTCCCATTCTGTAGGCTCTCTCTTCATGTTCTTGATTGTTTCCTTTGCTGTGAAGAAGCTTTTTAGTTTGATACCATCCCATTTATTGATTCTTGATTTTACCTCTTTCACTTTACGGGTCTTGGTGAAGAAGTCAGTTCCTCAGACAACATGATGGAGAGTTGAGCCTATCTTTTCTTCTAGTAGGTGTAGGTTTTCTAGGCTAATGCCTAGGTCTTAGAGTGGATGTTTGTGCAGGGTGAGAGATACATTTCATTCTGCTACATTTGGATTTCTCGTTTCCCCAGCCCCACTTGTTAAAGAGGCTATCTTTTCTCCAATGTATGTTTATGATGCCTTTGTCTAGTATAAGAAATTGCACTTATGTGGATTTGTCTCTGTGTATTCTATTCTGTTCCATTAGTTTTCATGTCTATCTTGGTAACAATACCATGCTGGTTTTGCTACTATAGCTCTGTAGTATAGTTTAAGGACTGGTATTGTGATGCCTCCTGCTTCATTTTTCTCACTAAGGATTGCTTTGGCTATTCTGGGCAAGAGGGAGAAGGAGAAGGAGAAATAAATATTTTTTATTATTTTTACAATTCACAAATCTGAATTTACTAACAGCTTTTTCTATTTCTGTGAAGAACATCATTGGAATTTTAATAGGAATTCACTAAATCTGTATAATGCTCTTGGTAGTATGGCCATTTTGATAATATTAATTCTGTCTATTCAAAAACATGGAAGATCTTTCCATCTTCTAGAGTCTTTTTCAATGTCTTTATTTAGTGTTCTGTAGTTTTCATTGCAGAGTTTTTTCACCTCTTTTATTAAATTGAGTCCCAAGGTGGTTTTGTTTGTTTGTGTGTTTTTGAGGCAATTGTGAATGGGATAGTTTTCTTAATTTCTCTTCAGCTGATTCATCCATGGTATATAGGAATGCAATTGTTTTATGGGTATTAATTCTATATCCTGCTACTTTGCTGAGTTTGTTTATGAGTTCTAGAAGCTTTCTGGTGGGATGGTCTGAGCTCTTCTTATTCATATCCCTTCAATTTCTTTCTTTTGCCTAATTGCTTTGGTTAGAGTTTTAAGGACTATCCTGAATAGAGGGGTTGAGGGAGGGCATTCTTTTCTTATTCCAGATTCCAAAGGGAATGCTTTCAATTTTTATCCATTTAGAATGATGTTGCCTTAGGTTTAACGTATATAGCTTTTACGACATTGAGGTAGGTTTCTACTATTCCTAGTTTTTTTTAGTGTTCAAACATAAATGTATGCTGTACTTAAGTCAAATGCTTTTTCTGCATATATTGAGATGATCATGTGATTCTTGTCTTTAAGGCTATTGACATTGTGAATTACATTTATTGATTTCCATATGCTGAACCAACTTTCCATTCCTGGGATGAAACTGGTTATGGTACACTGTCTCTTTCTATGTTTTTGTGTGTGATCTGCCAGTATTTTATTAAGAATTTTTGCATCTACATTGATCAGGGATATTGGCCTATTGGTTTTCTTTCCTTAATATGTGTCTATTTTTAGTATCAGGGTGATGCTAGCTTCATTGAATGAGTTTGGAAGGGTTCCCTCCTTTTCTATTTCACAGAATAATTTGAGGAAGACTGATATAAGTTCTTCTTTGAAGGTCTTGTAGAACTGGGCTGAGAATTTGCCTCATCCTGGGCTTTTCTTTGTTGGTAGGCTTTTGACGGCATCTTCAACTTCATTGCTTGAAACTGATCTGTTTAAATTTTCTATGTCCTCTTGTCTCAATTTGGATAGGTCACATGTCTCTATAAATTTGTCAGTGTCTTCAACATTTTCTATTTTATTGGAGTACAAATTTTCAAAAGAGTTTCTGATTATTGTCTGTATTTTAGTAGTGTCTGTTCATGGTGATATTTTCTTTTTTATCATGAATTTTAGTAATTTGATTTTTTTTCCCTTTTTCTCTTGGTTAGCTTGACTAAGGGTTTATTAATTTTATTTTTTCTTTTATACAAATTTTTATTTATTTTTTACATGAGCTATTATTATTATTATTATATTGCATTACAATTCTTAATACACCTTTATACCACAATTTATCATATCTCTGTATACAAGATATGTTGACACCAAATTCACATCTTCATACATGTATTTTGTACACCGATGAGGGTCTCCTTCCACCATCCATGCAATTCCCTTTCTCCCTCCCTTTCCCTCCCACCCCTCTTCCCTATCTAGAGGTAATCTTCTTCCCATGCTCTTCCTCCCTACCGCATTTTGAGTCAACCCCTTTATATCAGAAAAGACATTCGACATTTGTTTTTTGGGGATTGGCTAACTTCACTTAGCATAATCTGCTCTAATGCCATCCATTTCCCTGCAAATGCCATGATCTCATTATTTTTTTAGTGCTGAGTAATATTCCATTGTGTATAAATGCCACATTTTGTTTTTAATCCATTCATCCATTGAAGGGCATCTAGGTTGGCTCTACAGTTTAGCTATTGTGAATTGTGCTGCTATAAACATTGATGTGGCTGTGTCCCTGTAGTATGCTGTTTTTAAGTCCTTTGGGTATTCCGAGAAGAGGAATAGCTGGGTCTTTTAAAATACCAACTTCCTGTTAATTGTTTTTGTTCTTGTTGTTGCTTCAGTTTCATTGATTTGGGCTCTACTTTTAATTATTTCCTGTCTTCTACTGCTTTAGGTACTTGATTTGTTCTTTTTTCCATAGGCCTTGAGATATAATGTTAGATTATCTATTTGGTGATTTTCTATTCTTTTAATGAATGAGCTCAATGCTATGACTGTTACTCTTAGGACTGCCTTCATAATGTCCCAAGATTTTGATATGTTATGTCACTATTCTGATTGATCTCTAAGTATTCTTTACTTCACCTCTGATTTCTTCTGTTATTCATGATCATTCAATAGCATATTATTTAGTCTCCAGGTGTTACAGTAGCTTCTATTTTTATTTTATTATTTATTTCTAATTTCATTCCATTAAGATCCGGTAGAATCCAGGATATGATCTCTATTTTTTTTTTTTTTTTTTTTTGTATTTGCTAAGAGTCGCTTTGTGGCCTAAGATATGGTCTACTTTAGAAAATGATCCATGTGCTGCTGAGAAGAAAGTATATGCAGCCCTTGGTGGATAGGGAAGGTAACTTTGAGGTATCATTTTAATAGCTGTTGTTTTCCAAAGGTTTAAGAAGAGGAACAAGTGAACCATGCTTTCCCATTAGTTTAAATGGTGGAATTTGAAGGTGGCTGCCCAGAGATACAGGAAGCACCTAAATGTTGATCTTTTGCACGTATTTCTCTCAGAATGAGCCAAACACTTTACAGAAATGTCACTAATTTTCCTAAAATTCCCCAGAAGTGTTGCAGAAGCAAAGAGAGGTAGAATTGATCATCATGCAGAGAGAAGTGTCCAGGTGGGAGCAACTCCCAGGTGGCTGTCATTTTCTATTTCCTGATTTCATGCAAATTCCAAGCTCCTTCTAAATGTTTGAAAGAATTTACAGTGTAGGGCTTCTGTTTTGTTGTTTGGTGGTGTGTTTTTTCTGGTTTGTTTAATGAGGTTGAACAAATGTTATGTAGAGTGGGAATCTACTCTCTTTGAAGGAATTTTCTGTCACCTGGGTTTACATCACTCCTCAGGACTGAAGATGGACAAGACACCAGATGATTTTTTGAAGACAAAAAAAAAAAAATGAACAAAATGAATTCTCACTTTAGGTCCCTTAAAGATTTTGATTATGATCTATGTCATGGGGCTGTGTTTTGTTGTTTTTTTTTTTTTTTTAATCTAGGTAAAGTTTGGAAAATGTAATGGGTCTAAATATAATTAAATTTATGAACACAGGAAAAAAAATATGAAGTTTTATGAACTGTGGAAGGAATGTGGGTCCTTAGCTGCCCCTCCTGGTTCACAAAGACAAAGGAGATCAGTTTACAGGGGTTAAATAAACACAATATTTTATATTATAGTTCAAATGAATCCATTTGCCACAAGACTAAGAGTCGAAAATTGGCTTACCAGACTCGGTTCTCCCCAGGGACATAGACATGAGCACTGTTCCGAAATTAAGCCATTCCAAGGGGCAGTAGGCACCCTCAGAGTGCAGCTCACACACCCAGACCTGCCCTCTGCTTGGGGCTCAGCATCTCTGCCCCGTGTTTTCCTGACTATTTTTCACTTCCCTGCAGATTGCATGTTCTGCAGCTCTCAACAATCTTGGGTTGGAGTTCAGTAACCAGTCTGTCAGAAGCAGGAAGTGCAAAGAATGTGTTTAGGCAAAAAAAGAAAGAAAGAAAACTCATGGGAAGTCAATGCTCAGAACAAGGTGGAGGGGAGGGGCCCCAGCCAGTGCATTGCACAGGGAAATGATGATAGGATTTGTAAATTGGTTGATGACACAGCTTTCGATGGATGATTTTTTTTTTCTTTTTTAGAGATCTAAGCGAATGCATGCAGAGCCAAAATTCCAAGCTGGGACCAGGAACTCTGTGCAAACGAGGCAAGTCGAGAAACCAGGGAACAGACGGCCTTTCCTGTGGCTGGGCTGCTCTCCCTGAGCCCCCAGGAGCCGAGAAGACCTGCACAAAGTTAACTTCCCTTTTCAAGTATCATTTGGCTAGCCAGGAGCTTGTTAATTGGTGCCAATTATTGGTCTGCCAGCAACTCCTACAGATTAATACTTCAGGAGTTTAGAAACCCAGCTGAGCATGAAAACAGCATCCACTCCGAGTTAGGAATCACATTTCAAAACTGCAGGGGAAAGAGAGAAAGAGAGGAGAAAGAAATTGTTTCTCAAGAGGAAGAGATTCATTCATCTCTCTCACACTCAGGACTCTGGAAGTCTGAATCAGGTCCCCAGACAAAAAAAAAAAAAAAAAAAAGCATGGCATTCACCTACACAGAACTGATGGAGTGGCCTTCCAAATACAGCAAACTGCCCCTTCGGTTCAAGTAGCACTTAGTTTTTCTGTAGCAAAAGGAAACATGCTTAAACTTCCTTCAGTGAAAAAAAAGTGCTTTTCAAAAAATGTGTTTCTGAAACTGGTAACCACATGACTTGAACGTGGACCGTGCTCTCCTCACAAAATGCCAGTCCTTCCATTCACAGAAGGCACCACATACTTGTCCTCCGCTCACAGTGAAGGAGTGGACTGGGGTGTGCTCTCTTTGCCCCACTAGCCTCTTTACTTTCTTGAGAGGTCCCAGGAAACAGGAAGGTCACCCTGTTAGGCTAAGACTCCTGAGGCAGCATAGTGTGTACAGCAACCAGCTATCCTAAGCAAACAGCCAGACCCAGGCTGGCCACTCCTGATTCCCACCAGGACACAGATTGTCTTGACTCCTCCATCACCCCCATGCTCCCCTTCCCCCATCTCACCCCTACCTCCCTACTCTTCCCCCCACCTGATCCCATGCTCACCCAGCCACCCACCCCACCTATATCCAGCCTTCTGTGGGTTCCTCCCCAAACCCTCATCTCCCACCCACACCCAAGCCTCCCTGAGATTTCTCTAAGCCCTCCTTCTCCCCATACCTTAGTGCCCCACCCAACCCTGGCTCTACCCCCCAACTCCAGAATCTTCATACAGCCACCCCAGCCTTCCACCCAGAAGGCTGCTCCCTATTTTCTCCAATCTCTACAGCCCACCTCTCCCCTGCCCCCAGCTTGGGGCTCAGGTACCCCCCCAGCCCCCCACCCCCCACCCCTCCCCTGCAGGCTCCTGGCTGCCTCCCCTCCTCCCTCCCTGAAGCCTGTTCCCTGCCTGCCTATCATCTTGCTCTAATTGTTTCCAGATTCGTGTGGGAGGTCAGGGCCCGGGAGTGCTGCTTCATGCCAAGTTTATAAACAGAGCAGTGTTTCCAGATGGCCGCTGGCTCCAGCCTGGCGAGCAGGTTGATTGGGACCAGAATAACAACAGGTGGAGCGCAGACAATGAGTTCCTTGACACTTATTTACTCCCTCGGCTTTCTCTTCCCCTTGCAGCCCTCCACTCCATCTGCCATAGGCACCAGGGTGGATTTCCACAGGGTCAAATGAGAAGGGGGAGGCAGTGGAATGCAAAAGAAAACAAGTGATTTCCCTAATGAGAGCCGGCAAGCCAGAGGTGGGGAAGAACAGGGGGAGCGCATAGAAACACAGTGAGGCCAAAGCAGGAGGTGAGCAGCTTCGCCCTCTGTGCACAGGCCCCCTGCACTTGGAAAGGTGCTATGTCCACCTGCTTCACAAAAGTCCCAAGTGGCACCAAGTGGAAAGGTTCGGGCAGGGTCCCCTGCCTGCCTGTGAAGGAGGCAGGCAGTGACCAAAAGAGGCCCAGGACCCCTTTTCCACAGACCCCCTTCCTCACCTCTCTGCCCCACCTCTGAGAGCCCGGGCTCTGTTATCCTGACTGATCCCTGCCTGGTCAGGACAACATGGTGTCAATCTTGTTGAAGCAGTGATTCTGCAAACTGCCTCATCATTCCCTGAAGGAGGATTGACCAGGAGGCCTGAACCCCATTAAAAGATCCAAAGGATGGGAGTGGGAGGAAATACAGTTTGGGACTTAAAATTGGGAACCTGTCAAAATGAACCAAAGGAGTCTTCCGTGGAAGAAAGGCTCCCACGCGCTCCTCTCCCCTTGGCGACCGGGAGGGCTGGGAGTTGGCCCCAGGAAGAACAGCCCAATGGGCCGACTGTTTTATGGAGTGAAATGAAGGGTTTCAGTAAACAGCAGCAAAGGCACCAGATGCCTCTAGTTAAACACAGAATTGCAGAGCAAGCCCTGCAGAGAGGGAGAAACCCTGCAGCAGACTGTGCAGGAGGGGGAATAAGTTATAAGTCACACTGTCGGGCGAGCTGTCCCGAAGCCCCAGCGATAGGGCTCCAGACAGAAGAGCCCCTGGCAGGGCGTGCGTGAAATCATGAACCAGCCCTGACAGGGCGGAACAGTCTCCCGATAGGGAATGATGAAGCGGCCAGAAGCCAGGCTGGCTTTGTGGTGGGAAGGATGACGATCCCTGGTTTACAATCCTGACCTACAAAAGGACTGGCAGAAAGAAAGTGCCTGTGCAAAGAAAGCATATAAATATCAAAAGTACATTTTTTAAGGGTCTCAGAGTTAAGGCCAGATTATCTCTGTGAGCCTTTTGAATCTGAGTTTCTACTTATAAAATGTAACCCGACACTCTGGCTTTGAAGATTCGGGATCCAGGACCAGGACTGTGTAATTTATCTGAACTGACAGAGCCATTAGAAGCCAGGCGCCTGACCCCACCTCCCATGCATCAGTCCTGGATCCCCGACTTCCTGCAATCCACAGCATCGCTGTGGTTTAAAATATATTGTCACCGTGATGTTTTTGCTTCTTAGCAAAACTCACGGTGTATTCAAAAGTGCCCCGTCTAAAAAGCCAGACTTAGGTCTATTTCGCTTAGTGAATGCAGCAGCACCTTTCTATAGAAAGAATAGAAATACATGTTTCGCTAAGTTTTCTACATAGCAATCACTTACTGAGGTTTATTAATTCTGAAAAGTGCCAAGAATCATATAAGGAATTCTTAAGAAAAATAAACATGCCTTAAACTAAAGAGCAACAAAATAGGCTAAAGGTAATACATTTGTAATGGGGGAAATGAATAGGGACCCTAGAGAGCGAGACCAGGCAGAGGAGCAAGTGGTGTAAGAATCAGCTCACATTCCAGGCCTACACAGTCATTCACTGGAGGGTGAAGTCAGCTCTCCTTAGGGGATGTTTACCCCCTGGAGGAGCATCTTTGAAAGACGCTGGAAATTTCCTGATGAGGTGGCATTGCTGATGACAGGTGCCCCATGCAAACACTAGCTTCCCAAAGACTTTGGGAATATCAGACAGAACCATATTGGTTGTAATTCATGAATCTGGTACATAACCACCCACACACTTGGGAACTTCAAAAATGAAGTGCCAACAGCTGTTCATCTGAGTACCTTGTAACAGTACCCTTCAGCTGGAGGCAGCCATGGTGGAGTCCCCTGCCATACCCACCCATCATAAGGGAGAACTTTTTCACTTGCACTCCAAGACTAAGCATGAAATTTTGTTCCCAACCACAAAGCACCGAGACACACCATTGTGGCATCCACTGAGTTTACCAGAACAGGGACACACAATTTGCCCCTACAAATTGAAAATACCAGGTTAAACTGAAAGCTACTCTTATAGCTTAAGTACTTAACACTCCTCTCTCCACAGTTAGTTAGTACAGATTGGACTCTGTTTTGGCTCTCCGTCTACACAATAACGAACATAGAGTCCAAAAAAATGGATCTAATAATAACATTTCCAGAGTAAAAACATTAGCAAGGGCACGGCATTTCCTGATTTCATTGATACATGGAAATTTTACATTTTAGGATTGGAAGTGCTGAATTACCAAGTGTCAATTTTTGAATTCCATTGGAAGGGCAAAGATGGAAAACCTAAAAGATTGGAAAAAAAGAAACATTTTCATCAGAGAATTTTATTTTTCAAATTGAAATTTATCATACCCTTGCCAATGGAGATGAAGGTATTTCAGCCTACACAATGTATTTGTTATTTGTATGCACTGCTAGTGTTCTTAGGCAGAATAATGAGGTAGTCAAGTAGGGATGCTGAGGTCTAAGGGAGTCCTTTCAATCATGGGTGTTGACTAGCAGTACTATCCTGCAGAGCATGCTCAAGTACTGACTGAAACGAAACGCATTTAGAAGTTAGCCACACTGCTCTTGCAGTTAACCAGCCAAGCTACCCTTTATGTAACATTTAAAACACTTCTAACCAGAATTAAGGGATTTTTTTCCCCCTTAAACTTGGCAAGCAACTGAAAAGACTAGTGTGGTGGAGGTGAGAAATGCCATTTCCAAATCCTGAAAGAGCCACGTAAGCCCTCCATGGTGACTTAACCCAAATTCCCTCACAATGGACTATTTGTGAGTGCCAAGTTTAAGCTTTAAGGAGGCAAAGTCAGAGAAGTCAAGATAAGTACATCCTTTGGGCTACATTTTTCCCTGAGAGTTAGCTCCTTTCAGTCACCCCCTCCTCTGCTTTGCCAAAGCCCATTCCCCATTCGCACAATGTCCTCCACAGACATAAGTCATCGCTGCACCCACCGCTGGTGGCATCTCACTGTGGAGGGTGTGAGCAACAGACTACAGAGTCCACCCTGAATCCCACCCCAAACAAATGCAACTGCAGCCAGTGCAGGAAAATATCAGGCATTCATGGACCCAGGGTTGTAATCATATGTGCTTTCCTGCCTAACTCAGCGCACGGTCTGCAGGAGACCACTGCTCTCCAAACCAGTCCTAATCCCCTTAAGAACTCCCATTCACACCACTTGGCAACCCCTGTGTAAGGAAACAGCGCAATTATGGAACTCATGCTGCGCCTAAGAAAATGGCAAAGCCAATCAAACTGATACTCCCCACTTCAGCCAAACTGGCAGGGCTCCCCGAATAAACCTGACATGGTATTACAGGGTTGCCGGCCAGGCTCTGTTTCCATGTTGCCTCCTTGTAAATTACTTTTACCCTAATTGGAATTTCAGGTGTTTGTTCAGGTTTAGAGCTATTTTTTTTTTCATTTTAATCTCCAAAAATGCTTCAATAACAGTATTGCTAAATTCATCCTCTATTACAAAGTTTTAATTAGGGCAGCAAAAGTAGAAGAGGATCCTGAAGCAAGGCTCCACAAACCAAGCATGATTTTTAGCTTGTGACCAGAGTTAAGTCCATTAAGATGGGACCGTCAATAAAATCTTGTCTGGAGTCACTCAGGAGGCTGATGATGCAGGAGGGGATCACAAGTTCAAGGCCAGCCTCGACAACTTAGTGAGACCCTATCTTAAAAAATAAAACAGGTTGGGGATGTAGCTCAGTGGTAAAGCATCCCTGTGTTCAATCTCCAGGATGGGAGCAAGGGACACCTATCCGGGAAATGACTGTAAGTAATCACAGAACAAACGCATCTGAATAAACACCAAAATTAGTAAATATTATCATTATCATAAACAATACAGAATGTCAATTTTTGTATTGCAAAATTAAGAAAATTTAGCAATTTTGAATCACACCTTTAATATTATTCTGTTACAATGCCTTTGAATCCCTGCTTAATGTAAAAAGCAGCTGAGAAAATGGCTCTGACATCATGCATTTGATGATAGACCAGACTTTGTTTGCAACATATATTCATGTAACTCAATTTAAAGTTTTTAGGATGACTGTGCATAAAAAGGTTAGTGCAGGATCCCTATTGGTTAAATATTTTTATCTGAGTATTTGGCCTGAACTAAATCTAATCTACAGGGGACAAGGACAGTTAACATCTTTACTGTTCAGGTAAAGCAAACAGACCTCTCGTTCCCAGGCCATCCAGCCACAGAATGAAGGGGAGGGCCATCCAGACACAGCCAATTTCCTGGGCTTTCTCTAACTTGGGTTCTCTACCTATGACTATGGGAGCTTTCACCATTTAATTCAAATTAGTAATAATGGTTATAAAGAATTTCTATATCCTGAATGAAAGATCTGTCTGACGCCATTTTGTTTTTACTGTGAAGTCACTTTACAAACAACAAAAAACAGAATTCCTGAAATCTGAAATGAAGGTTCTTATTCTACAGAATTGATAAAAAAAAGAAAAAGAAAAAAACAGCCTACATCACCAAGAGGCAAGGAATTTTTTTAATAAAATTAATTCCATCACAAAGCAGAGCAATGCAACACAAAATGTTTAGATGATCTCATGTAATGTATTATTCAAAAGACAAAGTATTTCCTAAGCCAAACTCAGAAAGTCAAGGCTTCTATGTTTTCTCTCATAAGTGGAAGCTAGAGAGAGAGAAAAGGAAATGGCTGGGGGGGGGGGGGTTGAATCTTATGAAAATAAAAGGGAAACATATAGGGAAGAGAAAAAGGATTAGAAGGAGGAAGAGAGAAAGGGAAAGGGGAGGAGCTGGGGAATGAAATTGACCAAATCATGTCTTATGTGTGTCTGAATAGGTAACAATGAAACTCAGTATTATGCACCAATTAAAAAAAAAAGGAAAAGAAAATTTCCCTTTGCATTTTTCAATCTTTATTTTCATTCATTGTGGGGCTTCTGTAACCTTTGATGTTTTTGAAATGGGGCATTTGTTTTCATTGGATGGATGCTTACCTCAGCACTGTAACCTCACAGGTGATTTATTATTCACACAGCCCCTTATTCTCGTCATCTGGAGCCCAGCAATGGCTCACTCCCATCACTTCCGCCACCAGATTCCAACCATGGTGCAGCAGGCTCAGCAAAGGCGGCCCAGAACGAGAAATCACCTTTGCCTGGAATACTGAAACATTTTCCAAATCTGATTTACTTAAACTTCCTTCCAGGACATCGTTTCCTCTAAGAGACAAATAAGCAAGTTGTAAATAATACAATTAAAATCTGTCATAACACTGAAATAAATTCTTGCTACAGTGGAACAAAAGTTATTTTATTTGGAAAGGACTAAAGTTACGAGTGTCCCACTTGCTTCTGATAAAGATTCTTAAATATCCAAAAAGGATTAGAGATGTAGTACTTAGTAATAATAACTTATTCCCCATAAAAATGATCTTTTGGCTAAGGACCAACTAAAAGTTATGTAACCAAATTAAATGCATGACAGTTGAGAAGGGCTCCCTCTCCAAAAGTCAACGTCCTCCAGCAGATTTCCTAATGGCTACCCGATGGTTATTATTCAGGAAAATATAGAAAAAAGAGAGTTGAAAAGACAGGGAAACAATGTGAATGCTTTCTCAATTTTAAGAAAGACAGCTCTAAATTAGACTTGAGTGCATTTCAAGGAACTGAGACATTTAAAGTGTGTGTGTTAAATATCCCAGGTCCACCTAATCTAATTTTCCCTCTGAGAATTAGAATGTGCCATCATGAGCCAGCAGAAGTTCTCTGACGTAAAGATCTCGAGTTTCCCTGACAGAAACAATGAAGAGAAAGATTGGCCCGGTCCATCGGGCATCCTCTAACAGGACCGCAATCTCCTTCTGATAAGAGAAAATTGAAGATCCCAGGTGACTTCTGAACATCTAGGCTGGTGCAGACAGGAAGCTGTGGACAGGCACCTGTGCAACACAGGTGCGTGCCCTCCACCTGCCCAAGGCATTAAATTGTGAGCCCAAATAAAAGACCTTGCAACTCAAAAAGCACTCTAAGAAACACCATGTGCAGAACCGGTTAAGAATGGCAAGGTGCAGACAGGATGGCTCCCCCAGTCTCTGTGGAATGGAGGGTGATGTCAGCCCCACGCTTCTTACAGGGCCTCAGGGCAGGTGCAATGGGAGGTGAAGCCATAAACCCACATGCCATTGGTATTTGTAGGAATTAATAAAACAGAGGAGATACCAAACCGGAGAGCCCTTGAAGATTCTCTGGGGAAAGTGGAGAACTTGGAATCTAATCATTCTGCTTCAGATCAGACGTTGGATCTAAGGCTCAGGCTGGGCTCTGCAGGTTCAGGAGGCCCACTTTGCAATTCTCCATGAGTCTGCCTACTCTTGATTGCCCTGTCTGTTCCTCATCATTAGTAACTAGCACCTGTAACCACATGCAGCCCGCAACAGGCAAATGGTAAGCGCCAGGAGAAAGGATCAATGGAAGACAAGCACGGGCCTGGGTGCCTGTTCAGCTGAGGCCTTAGACCTGAGAGCCAATTTCCTCACCTATCAAACAAGATGACACCATGTGGCAGGGCATTCTGAGGGTAAAGATGATGGAGTATGTACGAAGCTCCTCACACAAGACCTGGCACTGGGTTGAAGCTCATTTCTACCCCAGCTGCTGCTGGTAGCCATACTGTTACTCTCTCAGAATGGACAAGATGTAGTAGTCCACGGTAAGAAATTATTTAAAAACAAAAACAGATATCTATTGTATGTTGAAAAAAAATATATTGTTATTTTAAGTGATGCTCAAGAAGCTGAAATATTTTTAAATCTCTAAAAGTTTAACTCCACAATTTAAGATGTAAAACACAAAGAAGAGACGTGTTTCATGTCCTGCATTTTATAACTTCTCTGAAATATCTGGCACATGAAAAGTGTATCGAAACCTGGCTCCAAAAAAAGTCACCAACAAATCCCGTTGATAAGAAAAAGCCAAGTTGATTGCTCACAGCAGTAAGGGAAAACACTACCTCTCAAACTTTGGCTGGGCCTCAGAGGCAGGAAGAAAAGGTCTGCAGTTACTGGGAATTGAAAGTTATATTTAATGTGAGACTTTCCAAGTTGGGGAGGGGTGGTGCTTGATTAGGGTTGGGCAGCAATCCTAATATCTTACTTGGGATTGGAGGAAACAGAGAGGACAGGCCCTTGAGATGAGGAGTTCCCTTGAATCTTAGAGCAACAGTTGGTTTGGTTGTATGTTTTCTCCAGCTCATGGTACATTCCAGCCAAGTGCTGCACTCATGCCAAGGAAGCACTAAGGATGCAAAATCAATGTAAAAACGGGAGACTCGGAGTAAATGGTTGAAGGTGCTGCTACAGTTTGGATCTGAAGTGTCCCCCAAAGGCTCATTGGTCTCCAATGCATAAGTAGCATTCAGAAGTGGAGCTTTCAGAAAGTGATTGGAGCATAAGAGCTCTAACCTAGTTAGTGGACTAATTCATTGAAAAATTCATAGTTGAACGGATTATTGGGAAATGGTGGAAACTGTAGAAGGGGAAAACTAGTTAAAGGGAGTGGGTCTTTTGGGGTGTGCCCTTGGGGACCTTATCTCATCCCCAACTCCTTCCCATCCCCCTCTGCTTCCCTGAAGCCATAAGGTGAGCAGCTTTGCTCTGCCACAACCTCTCTGCAGTGATGTACTGTCTCACCACAGGCCCATAAACCATGGATCCAGGTACCATGGACTGAAATCTCTGAAACAGAGAGCCAAAATAAAATTTTCCTTCTTTAAGTTGTTTTCATCAGGTATTTTATCACAGTAAGTAAAGCTGAGCTGACTAACGCAGGTGCCTTGAGCCAGTAAGAGGAAAGAAGGCAGCTAAAATATAGAAGGAATGCAGATTGCAGAGTGCCCACAGAGTTCTTCCAATCTGTGTTATGAAGACAAAAACTCTCCCTGTATCTGAAACTTCCAGGAAGCATCAAAGAAGTAGTAGATGCAGATGGCAGAGACTTAAATGGCCATGGTTATGTTATTACTGATGCTTTCCAAAGAGAAAGATCTGATGAGATTTCATTACAATAATGAAAATCACAAAAAAATATATAGTTATGGCATACGAAACATATTTAAGGTATATAAACTTTTAGACAAAATACTGATAAGGATAATCACAGTGTTTCAAAGACCATATGAATAAATCTGATTTATAAAAATGAACTTGAAATGTAATAGAGGAAAATACTGTGATATATAGATATCTAGAGATACAACATGCATAACATATCAAGAATATACTAAGTATGTAATAGAAATATACCAAAAATATAAAGAATATCCAGAAAATGGATTCAATGAATTCAGACCACATACTAAACATCTGTATTTTAATAGAATTTCCTAGGTATATCTCAATTTGAAAGCACTGGCCTAAAATAAATCTTCACGATTTTCCAGGGCCTTGGGAAATCCCAAAGAAAATTTTAGGTATGAAATATATCCTTGACATTATTTTACTTCACTTCCACTTGGAATCAATGAAAGGAAGAATTGTCAGATTTAATACTGATAGGATTTGGCGTACTTGAGAAGAGTATATGACAATTCATTTGATAATAAAACATTTTAAGACAGCATAAAAGTAACCTAATTAAACACAAGAAAAGTATTCTTATAAAACTAAAAATTTAAAAAAAAAAAACTTTATATTTTAGGTGAATACAATAAATAGTAAACCTAAGAAACAAGCCCTTCAAAATTGAGGAAATCTTACCTATATTCGTAACATATTTCATAGCTTTTAGATCCATCATTTGCACTTATTTAACTCTATAAGCCAGTGGAACTCTTTTCTTCTTTAAATCAACTTCTTGAAAATTCCCTCTGAGCACTGTATTGATAGATCATTTCATTTTTAAAGCACGTCTCTGTTTTCTTAGACAAGATAGGGCAACTTTCATTCCAATGTTCTTTCAGTTATTGCCTACGTATATTTTTGCGAAGAGACTTCCTCTTTAGAGGTTGAATGATAGAGTCAAAAGAATCTAGTTATTTTATCTGTAAAAGCAACGATTTCATCAGTGATGAATTTTCCTTTCATTTGCAGGTATTTTCAGAATGCTTCACAACAAGTTCTGAGTTCTAGGGTTGTCTCCTGTTCATGTGTATTTATGGGTTGATCTCCCAATTTCTAGCTTAACCCCATTTCCAAAAATTGAGGAGGGAGCTGGGGTCCATCTGACTCAAGGTCCACCAGATGCTGCCCACGGTGCCCTGAGGCCTATCCGTGAGGTCTCTAAACTCTGTCCTGTCTCAGCTCATGGAATTGGAGTCCAATCTGTTTTCATAAGAATGACTTTGAAAGCAGCCTCCAGTAGATCTCTTCCAACACTAACAGTTTTTCTGAGCCCCTCTGGTTTCCTAGGAAATCTGAGATCTTTCAAATCATCCTTGGGAATTCTCATTCTGCTTTTTACATCCAGATTTTATAAATTTAAGTCCTCACCAATAATGGTATATATATATGAAAGCCCCAAATCAGACATTCCTAAAATTATTCTCAATCTTTCTCGGAATGCCTCCCAATCTAGGCAGTTATTTGGAAAGTCTAACAATGATGTTCAGCTCAAAGTAAAAAGGGGGGTGGGGCTTCAGAACAACACAGGAGGCTCCCTGTTCTGAGGGAGGTTTGCTTCAAGAGGCAACTGAGTGCTGGAGGTTTCTGGCAGGTAAGGAGGAAAGGGAGTGGATCCAAGGGCAAAATGGGGGCAAAAGGAAATGAAGCATAAGATGCAGAAGGAAACAGTAGGAGAAAGTCTGCAGGGTTCAAGTTGTGATTTATGAGCATCTAAAAGGCCTAATTTTTTTTTTAAGTTTCCCACATTTTTTTCTTTTGTCTTAGCCAAAGGAATCTCTTAAGGAAGAGGTTTTTTGACAACTAAAATTTTCTTTATTTCCCCCCCCCTTTTTTTTTGATACCTCCTCATACTGATAAAAGAATGGGAAATATTGGATTTTGAAACTTAGCTCCCTCTTCTTCTAAGAAATTTTCTTAGCCATATTAAAAGTTTCACAAGCAGCATAATGAAATCATGCCGTTTTGAAAGATCAGCACACATGTCGGGATTATAACATAAACATATTCAGCCTGGACTTAACTCTAGACTGAAACAAATCCATGAAAGGGTGGAAATCTTATGTTCACGAATACTGCTTTAGCACCCCGTACCCCGGACACCCAGCCTAACAGATGGGCCATCCAGCTACAGAACTCAAGACTTGTGGCCCCTAGAGAACAGAGAGATTTGCGAATGTCCTATCTCCCCAAACCTGCCTTTGCCCTAACAGAGGAAGGACAGGACTGAGGAGGGTTCTCCACTAGAGTTAATGAAGGATGAAAGGCCAAATTTTGTCCAAAGGCTGCTGGTTTTAAACGAAAAACCTCAGGAACTCTCAGTCCCCAGGACCAGCTTCAAGTATGGGTTCACTTCAAGGTCCCCCTAATTGAAGGGCAATAAAAATAACATGGACCAAAAGGAGTGTTAATAATGAGGCTGGGGGAAAAGAGAGAGAGAAAAAAAAATCAAGAAAGAGCAAAGGAAGTGAGTGGCGGGGGGGAGGAAATGAAGGAAGGGAAGGAAGAGAAACAGCTCTCCTCTGAGTCCTGTGGAGCTGTATGGTCTGGGGGCACTTCACCATAGAACTGGGGTAAGTGAGTCTATCCTAGTAAGAAACAACCATCTGCTTCCAAGAGGAAGGAATGGAAAGGAAGGAAGTGGAGGAAGAGAAGGAAAGGGAAGGAGGGAAGGAAGAAGGAAAGAAGGGAGAGAGAGAGAGAGAGAGAGAGAGAGAGAGAGAGAGAAAGGGAGAGAGGGGGGGGGCAGATTTCCACCAAGAACAAAACATTTCTCAACTCTGATCAGAGAGCCAACAAATATCTAAAAATCATTTGTTACTCCTAGGAGACAAAATCAACTCATGGCCTGAGAGCTCATGGAAAGAGATGGTTGTTAGTATAGAAAGATCAAGAGCCCCCCATGCCCCCCCCACAGGACTCAGAAGAGGCCTCTGTTCTCAGTCAGGAATGCAGCCAGAAGTGAGGCTGAGACCATTGAAGCCTGGCTCCCCAAACATCACCAACAGAACCCATCAACACAAAGCTGAGATCATGTCTCGCCTCAGGGAGGTGGACACCACTCCGGGAAGTTTCCTTGGGGCCTCCGAGCAGGAAAGAGATGATCAGAATTCACTGACAATTGGAAGTTTGACTTCAAGCAGGGCTCGGTTAAAATGGGGTAAGGATCAAGACATAGCTCCCCAGGATAGGAGGCAACAGCAAGGTAAGGGCTTGGAGATGAGGGATTCCTTCAGTCTTAGAGAATATACTGTCTGATGTCTTCCACCCAGGAGTCGATGCATCTTTCTAAAAGCTTCTATAATGAACAATCAAGCCATTTGCCCTGTTGGGATATTCCTAGAAAAACAAATTATGCTAATGAAGCTCGGAGAAGAATAGCTCAAGACTGTACTAACCAGAGTCAGGGGTGGTGGTCAATTCTCAGCATCAAAGTGTTCAGGCAAGAGTGTGCAGATAAAGATTCTCAGGTAAGAAACTACCACACAAGGTAATGTAATAAATGATAAATGCACCTCTATCAGAAAGAGAAACTAGGAGAACCACTTCATGTACAATTGTCTCAAAAAAAAAAAAATAAAATACTTGGGAATCAACTTAATGAAAGAGGTGAAGACCTCTACAATGACAGAATGCTAAAGAAAGAAATTAAAGAATATGTTGGAAGATGGAAAGATCTTCCTTGTTCTTGAATAGGCAGAATTAATATTGTCAAAATGACCTTACTACCAAAAGCACTATACAGATTTAATGCAATTTCAATCAAAATCCCAATGACATTCTTCATAGAAATAGAAAAAGCAGTCATAAAATTCATCTGGAAAAATAAGAGAACCAGAATAGCTAAAGCAATCCTTAGCAAGAAGAGTGAAGCAAGTGGTATCACTATACCAAACCTTAAACTATACTACAGAGCAACAGTAACAAAAACAGCATGGTATTGCCACCAAAATAGACTTGTAGACCAGTGGTACAGAATAGAGGACACAGAGACAAACCTACATAATTACAGTTATCTTACATCACACAAAGGCACCAAAAACACATATTGGAGAAAAAATAGCCTCTTTAACAAATGGTGCTGGAAAAACTGGAAATCCATATGCAACAAAATGAAATTAGCCCCTATCTCTCACCATATACAAAACTCAACTCAAAGTGGATCAAGGACCTAGGAATTAGATCACAGTCCCTGTGTCTATTAGAAGAAAAAGTAGGCCCAAATCTCCATCATGTTAGATTAGGCCATGACTTCCTTAATAAGACTCCTATAGTGCAAGAATTAAAATCAAGAATCATTAAATGAGATGGATTCATTCAAACTGAAAACCTTCTTCTCAGCAAAAGAAACAATCAGTGAGGTGAACAGAGAATCTACGGAATGGGAGCAAATTTTTACCACATGCACATCAGATAGAGAACTTATCTTTAGGATATATAAATAACTTAAAAATCCTAACACCAAAAAAACCCAAATAACCCAATCAATAAATGGGCCAAGGAACTGAACAGACAGTCACTTCTCAGAAGATGATAGACAATTAATCAACAAATATATTAAAAAAGTGTTCAACATCTCTAGTAATTAAAGGAATGCAAATTAAAAAAAAAAAGTGAGATTTCATCTCACTCCAGTCAGAATGGCAGTTACTAAGAATACAAACAACAATAAGTGTTGGCAAGGATGTGGGGGAAAAGGTACACTCATACACTGCTGGTGGGACTGCAAATTGATGCAACCAATCTGGAAAGCAGTATGGAGGATTCCTTGGAAAACTGGGAATGGAACCACCATTTGACCCAGCTATCCCTCTCCTTGGTTTATACCCAAAGGACTTAAAAACATTATACTACAGGAACACAGCCACATCAATGTTTATAGCAGAACAATTCACAATAGCTAAACTGTGGAACCAACCTAGATGCCCTTCAGTGGATGAATGGATAAAGAAAATGTGGTATATATTCACAATGGAATATTACTCCGCATTAAAAGATAATAAAATCATGGTATTTGCAGGTAAATGGATGGAGTTGGGGAATATAATGCTAAGTAAGCCAATTCCAAAAAACCAAATGACAAATGTCTTCTCTGATATAAGGATGCTGATTCATAATGGGGATGGGGCGGGGAGCATGGAAGGAATTTTAGATAGGGAAAAAGGGGAGGGAGAGGAAGGGAGGGGGAGTGAGGGTAGGAAAGACACTGGAATGAGATGGACATCATTACCCTGAGTACATGTATGAAGACACGAATGGTGTGACTCTACTTTGTGTACAACTCGAGACATGAAAAATTGTGCTCTATATGTGTAATATGAATTGAATTGCACTCTTCTGTCATATATAACAAATTAGAATAGATAAAATTTAAAAAATGAAGTTCTTGAAAATTCACATCAACATGAGAATTGGCAAAGTAAACAATAATAATAATAATAATAATAATAATAATTAATGAACCTCTATCAAGCACCTTCTTAGTGCCAGAAAATTTCACAAACATTCTCATTTATTGCTCAAAATGATTGAATATTATAAGGACTATTGTCCTCATTTTTGGCATCTGGGGTAATGGAACCCCCAACGTGTTAATTCTTTCCAGATCACACAAAGAATGTCGGAGTCTCAGCTGAAACCCAGGACATCTGACTCCAAAGAGACACTGTTTGTCTACACCACACTGCTTCAAAACTCAAGGAAAACTAAGAGGAGGAAAGTCAAGCCCAAATGTGGAGCAATAATCAACCCAAAAAGACAACCAGAGTCTATAAGAGGCCTTTAAGAAGTCATCATGTATCACCACAGTTTAAGTCCAAACCTCCCTCTATTTCTTCTCACTGTCCCTTTTTCTCTGGACTGAATGCAGCTTTGCTAGCATGCTGTAGCTTAAGAATCAGAAGCCTAAGGAAAAGCCACCTCTCCTTGGGCTGTTTGCTTTCTGCTAGTGATGCAAATACAGAGCAGAGTCCCAAGATAAAAGGCCCCCGTCTCCCCAGAGAGCCCTGGGGTCCCATGGAAGGACTCAGCCTGCACATTTCTCACAATGGAAGTTGCACTCTCCAGCAGTGCATTAGATGACCGCATGAGTGGGAAAGAGCTTCCTCCCTGGTCCTCAATTCACTAGGTCCCTTCAGGCCACCCTGTGGAGAAATTGGAGGGAAAGCCTTCCAGGAGAGCTGTTTTCTCTTGAATTTTCCATGTGTGTCTAAGCTAGGTCCCAAGGAGAGAGGATGTGAACATTCCTGGCCTAGGTGCTTTCTCCATGGGGAATGGGCTGACCTTGAAGATATATCAGAATAAAGTCTATCCTGAGACATCTAGAAATACAGGTGGATGCTGGGATTGTCCAAGGCACTGATTAATAAATTCTTTGTTTTTCCTATGCTCAGAATCAGTCCTTTTAAGAAGACTATAAAATCTGTGAGCTGCATATTATCATCAGTTTGATGTGTAATATGAAGAACATGAAAGGAAGATGAAATTTTGAGATGTGAATTGCCTTGCCCCATGTTGCAGATTTAGAAGTTTTTAAAGTGTTTTGAAGGAGGATAGGACAGTGTGTTGTTTCTTCTATCAGTAAATAGTCACATATAGCACCTGAGATGTTAACACCTATACCCAGTCCATCAAAGATCTGATTCTTTTTTTTTTTTAATTTTTTATTGTTGGTTGTTTAAAACATTACAAATTTCTTGATATATCATATTTCACACTTTGATTCAAGTGGGTTATGAACTCCCATTTTTACCTCATATACAGATTGCAGAATCATATGGCCCACAGCTCGAGTGCTACCCAACTGAGAGGGCACAGGGCTTGGAATGGAGGGAGCCACTGTCTCAGTCAGTCATGAGGTCAAGGGAGACTTCATAAGGGCATGGCCCTTGTACTAGATCTCCAAAGATGGCTGACAATGGACCACAAGGCCTGAGAAGAGAGGAGTGGTCTCATGGACCAACTTCAGTAACATTATAAGCATATCCTATCATTTATTAAGCATCAGGTACTAAGAGTTGCAATTTTGCGACCTCATTTAGTTCTTGCTAAAGAATTACTAAGCACATACTGAATTTCTACTAAAAGCAAATCTCCATTTCAGAGATGACACATTTTTGATAACCTTAGAGAGTTACCAACTGCCCACATACATGGCTTGTTGGGGCAAAGCCAGGATTTGAACCAGTATCCTTCTGTATCCTTTCCCCAACGCCAGACTGCCTCCCATTCCTACTGCTCCTCCAACAATGGGGCCCAACCTAGCATAAGATTGGCATGAAGCCAGGCAGGGGCCCTGGGCGGCCTCAGTCATAGCCACCTTCCACGGAATCACTGACAACTGAGAACATAAGTTTCGTCATTGTATATACCATGTTATTTATTTTCACAACCCTATAAGTTAACTATTATTATCTCCATTCCATAGAGGAGTAAGACAAGATTTGGTGGATTTAGTGATAGGGCAAAGCTCTAGGTTGCTGTTAGCAATCCAAACACCTGACCAAGCTGCTCTTGGGGAAAAAAAATGGGGTCCCAAGCACGTCTCCCATCACCCTCAGACACACAACACCAAAAGCCCAGGTAGCCAGGGTTTAGAGTCCTTTCCTGGTCCTACAACGGGTTCGTTCCATCCAGTAGAACTTGTCTTTATACACTTTCAGACATCCTTAAGTTCTTTTGTTTGATTTAAAATGCACCATGTTTTTCTTGCCAAAAAGGAAAACCAGTCCATCAACCCTGTCTTTTATTTCTCACCTTCTCAGAAGTTTTTGATCGAATGCTAAATTCTTGAGGGAGTTTTAAATTGTCTTTACCTCTGTTTGCCCTTAAAACCCTCCACTGCACTCTGAGGCACTTGGTGAGGAATAGGTTGAGACAAGTGAAATAAACTCCCACATTCTTCAGCCTGGTCCTCCAATTCTTCATGAGGTATGGCCAGGTCACAGCGTCTCAAGGCTGAAGGGACAGGGATAGGACAGGGCCTGGCATGCAGTCTGTGTGGGGTCTCTAAAGGATGCACTCTGAATGTATGTGAAAAGATAGTACAGTAAATACTTTTCTTATGTAGGATATAAAATTGTTACTATTGTATCTAATCTCCCACTACTTTTACTAAACTTTGTTACTTTCTCTTTGGATGTTTCTGATCTTTTTGCAGCAGGAGGTATTAGTTCAGTAGTTCACTGACCTCAAAAGCACTGTTAACAGCCTCCATGTACTTTACAAAGAGCAATAAGAGGGTATTACTAATAATGAAAAGCCCATTCCCATTATTACCCAAGTTTCCTTTTCATCAAGTGAATTAGAAACAATGTGTGTTCATTTGTTTGTTTTGTTCCCAATGAACTGAAGGATTGCACAAGCTTGATTTTTGTCTCATACTCCTTTCCCTGATTACTTCACTTACCCATGAGAGGCAAGAAATTAAACTGAATCCACAGATGGGGCAGAAAAACCTATGTTGTGCTTCAGTGGAAAATGATGCATTGTCTATATCACACGCCTCCACATGGTCTGATTTTACCACGTTTGTTGTCATTGAGCTATTTTGTACCTCTTTGAAAACTGCAGGCAAAGGATGAATTTGAAAACTTGTTTGGAAGAATTTCACTGTTGCTGTGCAAAAAAAAAAAAAAAAAAAAAACAGTCTGTGATGGCAGCAATGACTCATTGGTAAAGCACCTGCCCAGCATGCGTTAGGACCTGAGTTCAAACCCAAGCACCATAAAACAAAACAAATAAATCAGTTTTTCTTCCATTCACAATTCATATCATTTACTCCATATAAACTTGTGCCTTTTAAACTTTCCTTGGTTTTAGCAATGATCTGGTTCCCTCATTGATTGCCAAGTAAAACAAAAATCTTTATTATGTATTATTTCTAAGTCAACATAAGAATCACCCTTTCACCTTTTTCTGAAATTATCTTTTAACAAAGAGTCACCCAGAAAGTGATCACCTGATGTCTTCACCTGTGGCCAGTACCTTAATGTGGTATAGCTCACATGATATTATTCACTTCTCACCTGGACTTTCCAAATTTTGAGGAGTGTCCCTTGGTCTATAACTAAACTGCTCATAATGCCTTACCCACAATCATATATTATCTGTCATAATTGCCTTTTTCTCGAATCTACTGTGTATTTTGTGAATTAACTGCAAAGGTACAGGCAACATCAGGCCCGAATGCACCCAAGAATACTGGTCTTCAAAGAAGTCCTTTTTGATGACAGAACTATAGAATTAATGACTTTGGTTTTCTAGTGAAAAATAAATAAATAAATGATTCAAATATAAAAAGAGTACAAAATATTTTAAGAGTTACTTGGGAAGTTGTCTAAATTAGTAATATAGTTCCAGAATAAGGTTTTCAAAAAAATGTTTTCTTCTGAATATTCTCTTAACAATAATGGAAATATTTTCACAGGTGTGTGTGTGTGAGTGTGTGTGTGTGTGTGTGTGTTTTAAGAAAACACATCTGTAAGAAAAACCCTGGAGTCTTTAATGAATACATTTAGAGCATCATGATATTGAAGTGTTTTCAGGCAAATTCAGCATCTCAACGAGGTACAAAGAACATTCATTTAAAGCAGTTTTCAGTGTGATAATTCAGAAGAGATCTAATTGGCTTAAATAATCTTTTATAGGCTACATGGAAAATGTTATTAAAATAACTGAAGATTAAGAAAGAAATTAGTTGACTCCTGCATTGTATAACTAAGAATCTCATTTGCCTCCTTTAAAAGTTTTGTAGAGCTGAAAATTTTTCATTAAAATAAAAATTGGAGAAGAAAAGATTAATTATCTCCTGAAGTCTTTACAGTAGATATCATCAGGGGTCAAGTCTAATATAAACTACTAGTTTTTCTTCAGTTATTTCCCTAAATGGCAAAGAGGGCTTTCATTACAAACTTTTAAAAAACAGTTTGCGGGCTGGGGATGTGGCTCAAGCGGTAGTGCGCTCGCCTGGCATGTGTGCGGCCCGGGTTCGATCCTCAGCACCACATACAAAACAAAGATGTTGTATCCACCGATAACTAAAAAATAAATATTAAAATTCTCTCTCTCTTAAAAAAAAAAAAAAACAGTTTGCTACGAACATGAATTTTCTGGAACTAGTGGCAAATTTCTAGTAAGTCTTCTTCAAATATCTGTATTGTCAAGAAATCCTTTGGCAGGTAAATACAGATAAAGCAAATCATGTGCAGGATCGGCCTTACCCCTTACTCTGAACTACATGTCATTAAGTTAAAACAAAAAAATAATCGAGAAGTAAAGTAAACCACCAAAGAAACATATTACTGCCACTATTAAAAAATGCCTGAATGGTAAACAAGCCAGGGGTGGAACACAGTTCAAACAGACTTTGCAAAGGGGGAAAATATCCATGAATCAATTAATAGCACAATTTTTTTTTTTTTAACCAAATCGCTTACTCCCAAAGGCAGGGCTGTAGCTTGCTGCTATATTGCACCATAAAACTTTAAATGATCTTAATTAGAGAATGGCAAATGAAACAGGATATTGCCCCCGGAGTTCTCTCTTCTATTTTGTTCTCACAGTTCAAATCCTTCCCTCCTCAAATAAACAGAAACTTTTCTCAACTTTCTTCAACAGCTGGATACCTACCTAGCCTGCGTCCCAGACTGAGAGTCACTGCTCTATTCATAACCTGGTCACCTCTGAGAGTAACAGCCCCAGGAGCGACCAATGGGACATGACACTAATGGAGGGAAGTGTCAAAACCAACCCCTGTGTGGTCCTGTGACATTATGTCTATCTAGAGTGATGCTGCCCTCCACATCTGTGCAGTCTTACCTCACTCAGCTATACTCACCAGTTAGCACGGGATTCTGGGTGCTCGACCTTGGGGCTAGTCAACACAGGGGCACCCAGAAGCATAGGAGTCAACTCCCTAGGGAGGATAGATGAGAACTTTATATTAATGTTTACTAAAATAAAGCAGGAAAACAGATTTCTTAATATTTAATAAATGGTTGACATATTAACTTGTATTTTACACTTTTGAAGAAAAAATACATATGAATCCAAGAATCAGGGAAATCATAACTTGGGAATAAAAGAAAATAAACCAATTTCAACAGTGATAATAATCTACTATTAGAATTACCTGGCAAGAATTTGGAATCGCAGTCAAAAATATGCTTCAACAACCAATTAAAAATTCTCTTGAAACCAATGAAAAACCAAACCTTAGGAAATAAATAAAAGTTATTTAAAATACCAGATTAAAAAGTATATACTGAGAAATGCACTAACAGATCCAAAAATTTGCTTTATATAGGCTCAATGGTAGATCAGACATGAAGAAGATGAAACAATAAATTTTAGGACAAAATAATAAGATTTACTCAGTACAAACAACAGAGAGAAAACAGATTTTTAAACAATGGATAGTCTTCCTCAGGCACTCCTCTGAGACAAAAATTCACCTTCATACCATTGAGCCCTGAAAGGGAAAGGGAAAGGGAGGGATCTAAAGAGTATATAAAGAAATAATATCTGAAAACTTCACAAATTCATCACCAGATTTTAAAATGCTGAACAAGCCTTTAGTAACATTTTTAAAGTACTGAAAGAAAGAAAAAATTTCATCCTGAGTTCTCTACCCAGCAAAGCTATCTTTCAGGAATAAAAGGGAAATAAAACTTTCTCAGATGCAGCAAGCTAAATACTGTATAACTAGCAGGACCACCTTTAAATATTATCAAAAGAAAGTACTTCAAACAGAAAGAAAATGATAGAAGAAAATTTGGGGGGAATGAGGAAGAAAGAAGGAACAGGAGGAGGAATATGCATGCATCCATAGGATAGACTATCCTTTTCCTTGTTAGTGTTATTGAATTATATTTGATATTTTAATGAAGATCATAATATCTTCTGATTCATAAGACCAGGCAGAGGAAGGAGGGAAGGGGGAGATGTGAGGAATGAAATTGCCCAAATTATGGAGTTATATTGGGTGCATGTACAAAAGTGTTAACAACAAATCACACTGTGTAATTCTAATGCATCAGTATAAAAGAAAAAAAATTAAAAAGGAAAATCTCACAGTTATCTCAAGAGAAAAAAAATAGAACAAAGTGAAAACAAACAAGAATATCCAATATATCAAAATGTGTAAGAAACAGTTAAAGCAGCTACAAGAAGGAAAGTTCTATCATTAAATGCTTATATTAGAAATGATGAAAGATTCAAACCCCTACCTCAATAACCTAAGAGCAGAAATCAATGAAATTGAAAATAGGAAAACAGAGGCAATAAATGAAACAAAATTCTGGTTCTGTGGAAAAGTTAATATAACTGGAAAGCCTAAAGGAAAAAGTGAAGACAAAAATCTGTCAGGAGTGAAATTACAAATATCTCTACAGATCCTATAATCATTAAAAAGGTAATAAGGGGTTGGGGGTGTAGCTCATTGGTAGAACACTTGTCTAGTAAGTACAAGGCACTGGTTTAATCCCCAGCATTGGAAAATTTAAAAATAAAGAAGTTATAGATAATATTATAAACAAATTTACTTTTAAAAAAATTCTCTACTTAGAGCTAGGGATGTAATTTGGTCAGTAAAGGTAGAATGACTGCTTAGCATGTGCCAGACTATGAGTTCAAGCCCCTGTACCATGTGTGTGGGAGGGGGATGGAATCTTCCCATCCTGATTGTAAACACCTGTAATCCCAGGCACTCAGGAGGCTGAGACAGAAGGATCAAATGTTCAAAGTCAGCCTCAGCAACTTAGTAAGACCCTATCTCAAAAAGACCAAAAAAAAAAAAAAGGCTAGGGATATAGGTCAGTTTTACAGCATTTGCCTAGCAAGGTCCTGGGTTCAATTTCCAATACCCACCAAACAAATAAATCAATAAATAAAATTGAAAAAATGAACAAATTCCTTGAAAACCACAAACTATTAAAACTTGATCAAACCAACCATATGATTTGAACAATCCTTAAAACATTAAAGATATTAAATTCATAATTTAAAATCTGCCTAAAAGAGGCAATCTCTAGAACAAGTGGTTCACTAAACTGGAATATTTCACCAAAATATTTTTTTAAATTAAAATTAATCTTACACAATCTCTTCTAGGTAATAAAAGAGGAAAAACACTTCTCAGCTCATTTAATAATGTCAGTATGATCCTGAAACCAAAGTCACACAGAAATGGTAAAAAGAAAACTATAGGCCAACCTATATAATTGACTTATATGTAAATTTTTTCAATATAATATTAGCAGATGAAATTGGACAATGTATATAAAGAAATATGCACCCTAACCAAGTGAGATTATTGCAGTTATGCAAATTTATTTCAACATTTTAAATTTGGTCAGTATATTCTAATATTCTACCGTATTAATAAGCAAAGAAGAAAATTTATATTAGTTGATAATGAAAAGTATTTGACAAAATTCCACACTCACTCAAGTCAAAAACAGAAATGAGTAGTAGAGAGAAATTATCTCAAATTATTAAAGACTGTCTAACCTACACACATACCCACACAAAGCCCTGCACAGATAATTTTATACTTATGGATGAAAGATCAAATGCTTTTATCCTAATATTTGGAATAAGAAAAGAGTCTACCACTGTTATTCAATATAATACTAGAAGTTCTATCTACTAAAAGAACAAGAAGAAGAAATAAAAGGCATATATATTAGAAAGAAAAAGATAAAAACTGTATTTACAGATGATATGGTTGTTTACATAGGAAATAAAGGATTTACAGAGAAAACTTGTATGGTAAAAAATAAGCTCATTGAGGTTCTAGGATGCAAGATTAGTTTACCAAAATTAGTTGATTTCTAAATACTAATGATGAACATATAGTGACTGAAATTAAAAACACATTCCCATTTATCCCAAGAAAATGAAATATTTAAAATATAAACTTAACAAAAACTTAAACAGAAACTCAATAATTAAAATGTAAAAAATGCTTAAACAAAATAATACATAAATAAATGGAGAGACTGCCGTGTTTATAAATCAGAAGCTTCAACATTAGTAGCAAAGTCAGGTGTCTCCAAATGTATCCATAGGCTAAATGCAATTCTTCTATAGATCCAACTAAATTTTTTTGTAGATACCAAAAAGTGTATTCTTTAAATTTGTATGGAAAAGCACAGGCAAAGGTAAAATAACCTCAACAAAGAGGAATAAAATAGGAGGAAGCACTCAATATCGTCTTATCATGTAGCTACTGTACAGTGTGGTGCTGCTAGAGAATGTCACATAGATGCATGGAACACAATAAAGAACCCAGAAATAGACCCAAATATTTTTGATTGATTTTTTTACAAAAGTGCAAAAGTAATATCAAGAAAGGCTAACCTTTTCAAAAAATGATATTGATTTAACTGAATATCCAGAAGGGAAAAAAAACATTAAAACTCTCATATACAAAACTTGTTTCAAACTAAATTAACTACAAAATGTACAACTATAAACTTCTGGGGAAAAGCCCTAAGAGAAGATATTTAAGATCTAAGATTAGACAAAAGCTTCTTAGACTTGAAATCCAGAGACATACAGGGAAATACAGATAAATGGAACTTCATCAAAATTAAAAGTATTTTCTCAATAATAGTCCATGTAAAAAGGATAATAAAACAAGCCTGCGACTGGGGGGGAAATATTGGCAAGCCTCACATTTGAAAAAGGACTACTATTGAGCATATATAAAGAATTCTAAAAACTCAACATTAAAGAAAAATATATATATATACATTAGCCCATGAAAAAAAAAATTAAATAATATTAGACATTAAAGGCATTAAAAATTAAAGCCACAAATGATATCAGTATACACTTATCAGAATGGCAAAAATAGAAAAAATCATGAAACCAAATGTTGGCAAGGATATAGAGAAACTGAGTTATTCATATACTGCTGGTGGGAATAAAAAGTGGTACAGCCACTCCAGAAAACAGTTTGGCAGTTTCTTATAAAATTAGACATTAAACTACCATAAAATCCAGCAATTGTCAATTTGTATACTTATCCTAGAGAAATGAAAACTATGTTTACACCAAAATCTATACACAAATATTTGTAGCACCTTTGTTTGTAATAGCTGAAATTAGCATTAACCCAGAAGTCCTTCAGCTGGTGAATAGCTAAACAAATTGTGATCTAGCCACATTATGGAATACTACTCATCAATGAAAAGAAAAAGAGTATGGATACATGCAGTAATTTGAATGAATTCTCAAGGAATCATGCTAAGTGAAAAATGCCAATCCCAAAAGATTAAACTGGGATTCTACTTACATAATGTTGTTCATGGGACAAAAGTTTTAGAATTAGAAGACAGATTTGCAAGGATTAGGACATAAGAAGGAGGAAGCAGTGGTGGAGGGAAGTGGGTGTAGTCATAAAAGGGTGGCACAAGGGATCTTCATGGTGATCGAACTATGTTAGTATCTTGACTGTGGTCAAGGAACCTACAAATACGAAAAGTTATAAAGGACTAATAAACACCCACATGTGATACAAATAAAACTCAATAAGGTAAGACAATTAGGTTGATATCCATCTACCAGTTGTGATACTGAATTACAGTTTTGCAAAATGTTCCCATTGGGAGAAACTGGGTAAAGAGTACCTAGGATCTCTATGTTATTTCTTACAACTTACAAGTGGGGCACCACTATTATCACAATAAAAATTCCAAGAAGAAAACATGGGCTAGGACCCAGTCAGTGCTCTGCGCTAGGCTCATGTTTGGCTCAGGACCCCTCCCCTCAAAATAAATCAATAAATAAGATAGTCTCTGGCCCAAGTACGAAGAGGATGGTGTGGTGACATGGCCACACACTGACACATCTGCTCCTACAGATCCACTTGCTGAGGTAAACTGATTGTCCAGACTCAAAAACCCAAAGTCCACAACCTGACACTGGGTTTGATGATGGAACAAAGCATTTGAAACAAGGAACTTCCGAAAAAATAAAAAGCAGATGTTTGTAATGGATTTTTAAGGAGGTCTCTTTAAAGACAAGAAAACAATATGTCTTCATATTCCCCTTGTCTTTTACAGATGGGAAGGCAAAGGGCAAAAATACAAAACTCAAACTGAAGTGCAATAAGCCTTCCTCCGTAAACATTCACCAAGTAACTCCTATGTTGCAGGCACTGGTCTAGGCCTTTATATGCATTACCTAGTTTAACCTCTAGTAACCTGGAGACATAGATATTGTTGTCCTCATCATAGTGATGAGGAGACTGAGTGTCAGAGTGGTTCAGTCACCAAGTATCCATTCTTGTCTCTCAGGTAGCAAACTATATAAAACCTGCTGCCTGTTTTCATTGTATCTCCATAAAAATTTGATAGCATGTGAAAAGCCAAGGACATGGGTCTTTGAATGGAGGACTCCTGAGTTCCTGACCCACTTCTCCATGAGCAGGGACACTATAATAATCCTAGAAAGTCACTGGAGATTCCTACTTGCATCTCAACATGTACAGGGAGCAGATGTTCTCCCTATTTTCTGTTCGCTTTTGAGGGTCAAGAGAGATTGCTCTAAACTTAACTTCATTATTAACTCCTTTGGACCCCAATCTCTTATCAAAATCAGGAGTAGATCTGCTAACAGCCAATGGGCGCGGCTGGACCAGGAGTCTTGGTCCAACCGCTGGCAAATTCATTAAAATACAGTCTGGGAAGACAAGAAGCCCCCTGTTAACCTATCAATGAGTGATTAAGCCCCAACCCCTTCCTTCATAGAGAGATGATGGTAAGTCGGAATGATGTACCAGGGTTTCTTTTCACCGTAAAACTGCTCCTGAAGTCCTGCCATTGTTTTGTGGCTGAGGACTCAAAACGTTCTGAGAAGTCTCCACAGGAAGCCGCACTACTGAAATCTTACACCCACAGCCCTGAGCTTCTTCCAAGCCTGCTCATACCCTGCAGATCCGCCAGATTCTGCCCTCAGATATGCACACATGGCTCCTCCCGATTGCCATTTAAAAAGACTTTCGCAAAAACTAGTCCCTACTTGAGGGTTGGGGAAGCTCTGCCAGTATCTGAGGACCGCGCCGCCAGTCGAAATTTCTAGACGCGACGGGTTTTCAAATGGCTTGTAACTGGGCTGGAAACGCATCTACATTTCATTTTAATTATCAGTGATGACAACCCAGGCTTTGCCATCATTTAGAATTTTCCTTCTCTACCATCGAGGTCAAAAATGACTGTCGTGGTTTAATAGTTGGCTGATCTCTACTTTCACGAACATTCAGAATCCAAACGTTTTGAGAGAGAGCTCTTATCCCCTGCCCATAGAGGAAGGGAAGCCAAACAGCTAAAGGGGGAAGAGAGGTCCCAGCCTGCGAAGGAATGCACAGCAGGACAAGGAGAAGAGTCCCAAGCCCCTGTAAAAAAAAAAAAAAAAAATAGAGAAGGAACCGCATCCACTTTTCAGGGTAGGAAACCTGTCTTTTCAGCCCTCCCCAAAGCAGAGCCTTTCTGGGAACCCAGGAAGGAAACGCATTCTTGGCTGGTACTCAAGGACAGAATGCAACGCACTTCTCCCAGAACCCCGTGTCAGCTTCCCCGGGAAAAATCAAAGCCTGATCACTTTGGCACTTGTGCGGGAGGGGAGAGGGCTGCCGGGCACCGGTGGGGCGGTTGAAACCTTCAACCTCCAGCATTGAAACTAACACATGCCTTTAGCACCACTAACAGAAAAAAAAAAAAAAGGCATCTTGTTTCCAATTTGGCTGTAGATAATGAAATTAGCCCCCAAATTACCATAAAGTGGAACAAGTAAACACGAAAGCAGGAGCTAGGTTTCAGGCCTCCCCCCCCCCACACACACACCTCCCCTCCACCCCGAAGAGCAACCGTCTATATGGCTTTGGAGCTGTTTAAATTCAAAGCAACGCTTCTGTTTTTCTAAGACGCTGTGTTGACCCCAAGCAGATAAAGAACACTCAATGACACATTCAGCAGAGCGGCTCTGTTCTTGCAGGGCCGCTCTGTTTACATCAGGAAATCCAGCCCCGGGTTGGGACCGGGGGGTCGGCCGGCGGAGGCTGCCCGGGCGCCGGCCTCCCTTGCGCTCGCCGCCGCGCTCCGCTGGCTTGGCCGCGCTGGCCCCTGGCGCTCGGCAGCTGACTCCATCCAGATGTGCCGCGGCTCCAGAGTGGCTGCCGCGCGCAGTAAATGGGCATCGGAGGCTCGTCAATCTGGGCCAGAGCAATTGCGGTCTCGCGGGCCGCCCCAATGGCACACGGAAACGTGCGCTCCGGAGGGGACCGTGGGGGAGGGGGCGGGGGAGTCTGGGCAGGGGGCGCACCCTGGGCGCGCGGGGGAAGCCGCGCGAGCTAATGACCGACCCGGGATATGTTCCTAATACATTTGTACATTTCCTTGTAAATGTTTTACACTTTTGAAAGAAAGGGGGAATGCTGTATATCATTTGGAAATGTTGGCTGTCTATAGGTCCCTGTGGATATTACTGGGTTAGAACGACTTGTAACCAGAGCAAGAGAAACTTGGAGGGGGGAAAAAAAAAGACTGGGAAACACTGCCAATTAGTCATTACAGGGAGATTGTAAAAACAAGAGAAAGAGAAAGAGGAGGGAGAAAAAAAGGAATCAAAGAAGAAGAAAATGCCCCAGGAAAAAAAAAATTAAAAGAAATTAGATGCGTTTTTGTGGTGTTCTCCGGAATAGAACAGGGAAGCAAGACAGCTGTGGGCCTTCTAATCAGGAGTGAACTGCAAACCAATGAGTTCCCCAGAGCAGCCTTGGAGGGGGCCCTGCGATTTCCCAAACTATACCTATACTGTCCCTGTAAAACTCGAGCTGGGTCAGCCGGCAGGCAGTGTGCTTTGGAGCAGAACCCAATTGTGCAAAATCCAAGTTAGACATTTATTTCTGATCGCCTGCCGCCTACACAGCCGTTGCTAGCTGGGCTGTAATAAAAACGAGAAGACAGGAACCTTTTTTTTTTTTTACAATCCCAAGTTCCTACCAACCAGCCCCAAGCTTCAAGCAGACTGTGGCCATGCTTACCGAAAACTGTTTTTAATTTTACAGTAATTCTGATTATTAAAATTTTTTCTTGCTTTGTGCCAGACAAGAATCCAAGAACATGTAACATCACAATCTGAAATGAATCAGGGTGAACTTCTCCATCCTCCTTGAGTAACTTTTTTGACTTCATTTTAGGATTTCCAGAAATGTGTATAGAAATGTTAAAGTTGCAGCAAAAACTTAGGCTGACCAATGCTTTTTCCCAGGAAGAATTGTGATAGTTCTTGAGCCTCTGGGGAGTGGGGATGGCTAGGAGAGGAAGCTAGGGCCCACTCCCTAGGGACTAAGAGGCGAATGTTGCTGGCTAGAGAAGAACTGCTTATCTCAGCAACATGAGGAGCCGGCTTCTAGCCAGGCCTCTTCAACCCACAATGATTTTAGTCCCCACCTCTTCTGAGTCAGGAGGACCGCCACATGTGTCCCAGATCCAGTTCCTGGCAAGCATACAACTTTACTAATCAGCTGGGGTCCTTCTTGGTGTCTGGCCACAAGTCAGCAGATGCACAGCTCAGCCTTACCAGTACAGAATATCTTGCATAAGATCTGTTTCAAAAACAATTATATGAGCAAATTATCTTGGCTTCTAGCAACAGATTTTAAAAATCTAGTAGCAAGATCTCAAAAAATGATTAAACCACAAACGCTATTTTAAAGTAACATTAAACCAGACAAGAGATGAAGAGTTCTTATAGAACCATCAAGAACATGTCCTACTCCCTGAGCCCCAAACTTCTTCACATGTGTGCACTGTGGTGGGGAGGGGGCGTTTCTCAGAGATGATAGCTGAAGTTCAAGAACAGACTTATTTATATCTGGGCCTTCTTCAGAGATAGAACTGTTCCTTATCTGGCAATGACTTTTACCTTCATAGCCTAGAGCTTTGAAGTCTCCCAATGGAAAGTTTGTAATCAGAGTCTAATTGGAAAAAAAAAAAAAAATCTTTGTGACCTGGGTCCCCAACCTACCCACTAGCACCATTCACAGCTTCAGAAGATTTGACTAATGACAGGGTCCACAATCAATTAGTGAGTCTTCTGGGCTGAGCACTCAAAAATAGCACCATGTTAATGCTGGAGAGCCTGTTTCAGCAAATGTTGTTTCCATGTTGCTTCTCCATCACCTCTGGCTCTTCCTGACCAGCTCATCTCTCTCCTCCATTGCTCCCATGTTCCACCTCCTACCTGATGCGAGTTGTTATGATTCAGCTATTAGGTGTGCCCCAGAAGCTTATGTGTAAGACAATGCAAGAAACCTTAGAGGTGAGAGTCTTCACCTAATCAGTGCATTAATCCTGATAGGGATTTACTGAGCAGTAATTACAGGCAGGGAGGGTATGGCTGGAGGAGGTAGGTGATCAGGGCTTGCCCTTGGGGTTTATATTTTGTCTGTAGTGAGGGGAACTTTCTGCTTCCTGGTGCCATGTTCTCAGCTGCTTTCCTCTCCCACACTCTTCCAAGGACAGGGGCCCAAGGACTCTCTCCTTCCTCATCCTAAGGGCCATACCTTCCCTTAAAAGGACCTCTAGTCTATTCCTTCCTGCTTCATCTTGGGCCCAGAGCAACAGAGTTGGCCATCTTTGGACTGAGACTCTGAAACTAGTAGCCCCAAAATAAATTTTTCCTCCTCTAATTTTTTTTCCCAAGTCTTTCAGTCACAACAGAAAAAAAAAAAAAAAAAAAAAAAAAAAACCCTTTTCTTTAAAACACTAGTTGAACCCTATGGTTAAGACCATGACCTTTCACTCTCCACTCGCTCTCTACATATTGTATTCTTCAGTCGTTATCTTTGTACTAACTGTTGTATCATAGACACTGTTCTCAAGTTCTAGGTGCATTCTTCCAGTTGTAACTGGACATTTTCATTTGAATTTCATACCATCCTTTGAAATTTACAAGGCAAGGAACGGGGTCCTCTTCTTCTCAAATTGGACTTAGTTGACCCCCTTGTCTCTCCAATGCCTACCAAAGGTAGCATCGGTCCCTTGGTCACAGAGGGCACATGCCCTCAGAGCCTCTCTTTAACTCATTCCCCTCTTTTATCATTTTTATTCTAATTTCTATACCAGGCTTCTGGAAATAAGGCTCTATCTGGAAGATGGTAGGACTTTTAAGAAGTGAGTGGGGCCCAGTGGGAGTTGGTTAGGTCATTGGGGGTATTGGGGGCATGCTTACAGAAGGCATTAATGCAATTAGTTCCGAAGAGAGAGGGTTGTTATAAAAGATAAAACCTGCCCCCTCCCCTTCCTGTCTCACCATGTGATCTCTCCCTCTCACATGCATTCCAGCCAGGGTGTCATCCAACATGATGTGATGAAGCCAGGGAGCCCTCGAGAAAGCCAGCACCTGGGGGCTTTCAGACCCACAAAACTCTTTTCTTTATAAGTCAACCATCCTTAGATGTTTTGTTATAGCAAAGCAGACTAATGCAACACTTAAGTCTATGTCTTTCTCTATATTTCAAGATTCCATGGGCAGGGCTGCATTGGCAAGTGTTTCCAAGCCACCAACTTCTACTACCTTTACCAAACTGTGCCTCGGACCCTCCCCTCAGCCTTCTGTGCTCTGCCAGGTGCACTGGGGCTGCCCACCTGGCTCCCTCATGTGGTTTCTGTCCTCCAACTTTTAGAGGCCAGTGGAGCTACAGATTAGAGGTCTACCCCTCCCTACCACTTGCCCTGTATCCTGTGCCATTCTCTACTGCTTTTCCTAAACCTGCTCACATCTCTGTACACAGTTCCTTTGTTCTCCTCTCTTCAAATCACCCAATGTGTGAGTGTTTGCTGCCAAGAAAACTGATACATTGACTGATACACAGAATTCTGTCCTGTATATCATAAAACTCCATGCCTCAGTCTCTAGCACAACTCCTGACACAGAGCAGTTTGCTGAGTGGGGGAGTGAATAAATGAATGAAGATCGTTCAATCTTTCAGTAGTTAATGTACCTTTCAAAAATTTGATTGTATGAGTTCTTTATTAGGCGAATACCGCAGAGCACCTAATGGTATGCCTTGCATATAAGAAGTACCCCAATAACTGTTTATTAAATGAATCAGAGCTCCAAAGAGATTGGATATAGTCACTTTAGCAGAAAGATGCTGGAAACAGAAACATGGTAGAAGAAGAAATCTAGAGACAATTCAGTAAATTAAAGTGACTCTTAAGCCACATCTGTATGTATCTATTAATTCATTTGTACACCAAGATTCTACTCCCTGTTTCTGATACTTAGAACTAACACTCATACATTGATGTGATTCAAAAATTACACTAGGAGGAGGTGGGTTTTGGTTTTTCTCTAGCTAGCAGAAGACTTACTACCAGGAATCAGATGTATTCCTAGTTCTGACCCAATCCAGACAAAAGGGTGTGGTCCTTCCCACAGACAGCAATGGTAAAGGAGTTGGTGCTGGAGTGTCCCTAATATTTCAAGCATGACAGACACAGAAAGATACAGGACAGGGGCCCAAGGGCTCTCTCCTTCCTCATCCTAAGGGCCATACCTTCCCTTAAAAGGACCTCTAGCCTATTCCTTCCTTAAGTCCTGCCAAGTGACAGTGACCATTTACTAATATCCATCTCTGTCACACAGTGACAGAGGTTACCAGTTTGCTAAGAGGCTAGGGAAAGTTAGTGCCACATCATGGGAACTTCACAGCAGGAAGAGCCACCTTGTTGTTGATGGAGATGCTTTCTCAATTCAGTTAGCTTCAAAACAATAAACAGGTGGATTAGGCTAATAATCAATACCTGATCTACCCACCACCTTCTCCTGCCCTCAACCATCCTACAATTATGAATATATATTCCCTTTTTAATGTGAAAATAAATTAGGGTGATATGAGCTTAGAGAAATAGCAGTACAGATGATAGGCTGTAGACCTAAGGACTATTAAAAAAGAAAGAAAGAAAAAGAAAACTGTAAATGGAAGTAAAGCACAGCCTTGAAGTTTTGGCTCACAAAGCAAAGGAAAAAAAAGAGAGAGAGAGACTGTTGGTGGGTGGGGGAGTTTCCTGAAGCCGTAAGTAAAATCTGGCAGAAGGCATTCTATATAGCCTCTTTTGGTTTTAATCCACATGACATCACAATCTATGAGTTTTGCTGTGATTGGATTTGAATGAACTTGTAGATAAAAAAAAAAAAAATGAAACAAACTCCAAGTTCCACAAAGCAACTCTATCTTTCCCTCAGCAGTTCAGGGCATTTTCTAACTGCTTTTTTCTCTTCTGGATACAAAGTAGATTGCAAGTCCTGCCCAGGACCAACACAGCCATGTCCAAACCACACAGACACACATAGAAACACAGAGATACAGACACAAATAGGAGCAGACAGACACACAGAGAGACAGACACACACACTCAGAGAGAAGCACAGACACACACACACACACACACACACACACACAACATGTACGTACATCAAGTCACAGTGGCAGTGGTGGAAATAGCCACTGGAGTATTGGACTGCACTGTCAATTCTGAGGAACATAGCAGTCCTTTTTCTGATTTCCCCCTCCTTGTTCCTAGGATCCTAATTCTGCACCAGAGGGGTAAGAAGGAAGACTTAGACCCACAATACAAACATGCTGTGAGCTTCCAAGAAAACAGGGCAGGAGAAATGAGAACCGCAGACAGCCATTCTGATGCAGTGGTTAGCATTTTCTACCTACTCCAGATCTTTCCTTTTCTCTATGGAATGTCCTTCTAAAGAAGGATTTGGTGTATTTACTTATAACAAGCTTTTTTAAATAGTGAGGAGTAAAGGTTAGCATGCCTCTGAAGTACAAGATCATTCAAAAAAAAAAAAAAAAAAAGCCTGAATTAACTCTTGTTTAAAGGTCAGCTATGCTACAATGTGTCAACGGGTTTATTTAGTCTACGTTCTAATATGCAAATAACCTCATCATGAATGCTTTCTTCCCCCCACCCCCATGCATGCCTGACCTAGGGCTCTCAAATCCTGCCTTCAATCACCTGAAAGACTCCAAAGTTAACACAGTCACTCTTGATTATGGATGATTCCCCCCTCCCCAGGGGACAGTTAGCCACATCTGGAGATGTTTATGGTTGTCGTAACTATAGGATCTGGGTGCTACTGCATCCAGTGAGTAGAGAGACCAGGGGTGATTCTCAACATCACACAATGCAGAAGACACCCCCATCATCCAACATGAAATGATTTGGCCTCAAGCATCAACAGTGCTAAGGTTGAGAATCCATGATTGAACACACAGCCTACCTTTTCCCCAAGAGAGTGTCTCAACACAACTGCCCCATAGTGTTCTCTGACTTCATAGCTACCAAAGCAAGAGCCACCAAGGAACCCACAGCCGCCTGGCAGGAAAACCCAGCAATCAAGTCTGCTAACCAGAACTAGAAGTCAGTGTGCACTACACAAGGCAAGAGCGATGATCCAAACCTCTTGCAAAAATAAATTGGAATAAAAATCAATGTCACCCTCAGACCACGGTCACCTTCTGCCAAGCAGTTAGTGAGAATTACAGGCATATGATTTCAAGAAAAATATTTTATCTTGGTGAGTTTTATGCAGGAAAAAAGGAAAGCATTTTACCCATTATGCAGTAGCACTATTCATTTGTGGTCTGTATTTGATTTCCTTGAGTAAGATGCACAGACTTCAGAACTAATGTCAGAATAAATGATAGCTATTGCAAATGGCAGTCATTGGGTTTTGCTCATACAATCCAGATCTCTCACTAGCCTCAGCTTGAAGAAGCCTAAAGGGGCGTTTCTACCTCAAAAGTGGACAAAGCTTTGTCCTCAGCATCAATTTTTTGTAGTTTCCTCCTCTATTGCAGGCTTTGGCATAAGTTGTGAACAAATGTTGTTCATTTAAGAGACAAACTTGTGAATCAGAGGCTTCAGAGTGTGACCTTGAGCAAGTTTTGTACAACCGCCCCATGTAATAGTCTCAGTTGAGCAAGTTTTACTTCTGAACCTCAGTTTCCTCACCTGTAGGATAAACTGCAATATGAATAAAACAGTGGACAGCAACTAAGTATTTGCTATATGCCATGCGTTGTCTAGGTGGCTTTCATGTCAACCTAAATTAACTCTCTCTATAGCTCCATGAGGACCGGGCATATTTCAAAAAAAGAATGCTGTGTCCCAGAGTGGCTACACAACCACCAAGGTGACACAGAGGGAGGAGCTCAGGTTTCAAGCCAGGCTGCCTGACTTTTAACCAGGATGCTCTACTATTACTTGTGGCTCCTGGTTGGAGTAAAGGACACGAGGCTTGTACTTACTGTCCCATCACTGACAGCCATACTATAATTAAATCAATGAGCTTGCTTTTCTGTTTCCCTTTGTATAAATGCTACTGGAAGAGCCAGTCAAAAGGGAAGCCACAGACCTATATTCACGTCGTGGGAGAACGTGTTGATATGCCACCCTTGAAGTTGGAGTTGCATGGTGGGCCTAAGGTTTAAGACACCCTGATAGAACTGAAACCCTAACAAGAACAGATCATTACAATTTAGTATTTGGGGGGAATGATTCCCTGTATATAGTCTACTATAACCATGGAAAAGTGAAGGTTCTTCTTCAGCATTTCCCTTCTTAGTTTAAGGAGGCCTATGTGTTGCCATGATCAGTTATCAATTTCACACATGCTTTTAGGCTCCGGACGGAATGATTAAGGAGTTGAACTTTTATATTATACCTGTTCCATCTTGCTTTGAGTAACAGAACAAATCCAAACAGGAGCTGAGATACACAAATTCCAACTTTACCTTCCCAACAAATTGACCTTGGCAGTAGGAGTCCTCTATAAGACATGGGCACCCTGTGGGTGGTATGAAAATTAAATAAGAGGTGAGAAAATGCTTTTTGAGTAAAAATTAATGCACCACATATGAATAACTCTCACAGGAGCAGCACTCAGATTTCTAAAGTTCTCTCGTATCTGACACCCAGTCCGGTTGTACAACCGCCCTATGTAATAGTCACAGGATGTATTTCTTTTCTCAGTTCACAAATATGGAAACCAAGCCCTCCCTAAAGTTAGATAACTGTCGAGGGTGAAACAGTTAGAACTTGACCTTCCTAAATGAAATTATCTGTACCAAGCCACGGTTACCAGTCTAGTCCAAGATTATATATGACTTAATTTTGGCATCTCCAAGATGACTTTTCAGAGTTTTCAACTCTGCTGTTATCACCAGTGCCTAAAGCATAATAATACACATTTTTGATGCTCCCGACACCTGCAGATGAATCTTGTTAAATCTGCAACTACAGTATTAGGTAATGTAGTAGATGTCCAAAACATCCTGTTCTTTACGTAATATTTCTCTTTGTATTCTCACACAAAAGCAGTTAAAAATAAGAGCAGCTGCGTCCGTGCCAGCCACACAGAGCCTTGTTTACAGGCTCAGTCTCTTTTAGTGAGAAAGCCATGTTCCTAATATGACTATCCTAGGCACAAGAAACCATCAACCCACAGTGTCTACCAGAGCAATATAGTGCAATGGGCATTTACAAATTCTTGAACATAAAAAAGAAAAATACATTTATGTGGGACTTTGAAAGCAATACTTCTTTCTCTCTTTAGGACAAAAAATGAGCACACACTGGAACAATGAAGAAATAGCCAAGTGAACATCTGACACATAAAGCTTACCCTTTTATGTGCTAACACTTAAGATGTATCAATATAAAGATAAGGTACTTCTATAGCCCCCTTGCATATACTGGTGAACAGTCTGCAAGGCCCTAACTCATCAACTACAGGATTCCCAACCAATTCAGATAAGACAGGCTAAGAAGTGCTCCGATGACTCAGATTTTGCTACCCTACTCTGTCAGGAACATGTCCGCATCAATCTCCAACATCATTCGTGTCTACTCCTTATAACGTGGTGTGGACTTGAAAAATGAGGTAACCTGGTTAAAGACCTGAATACCAGCTAGAAGTCAGTGTGGCCTGATAATGACACTGAACATATCCAGTACGTGTTTCCTGTGTTAGGAGTTTGCTTCTTGATACTTCTGACACTGAATGCTTATTCATTTCCAGATTCAAAGGCATTTTTCAGAAAGTTCAAGTTGCCAAAATTCTGACTTCTAGATAATGGACCATCGCTGTCTTTCACATCTGTGTATCTAATGACCTCCATAAAGCACTCAAACAAGTTCAGGAAATATTTATTGAGTGCCTACTTTGGATGAGACACTGTCCTAAGCACTAGGGAGAAGCATTGACAAGACAGAAAATGTCTCTTTCATCTCAGCCCAGCATTTACACTCTAGTGGGACAGAAGAGTGAGACAGACAATACACACACAAGTGATCTTGTACATAAGCAGAGGGTGTGAGAAAGACAAAAGGGAGTAACAGTCCGGCCCTAAGTTTGGCAGCATGGGGCAGGCGCCATTTGAGCTAAGACCTGAAGAGTGTGGATGCTTCTAATGCTGAGGTGGGGCCCTGCAGTTCTCTTCAGTGTACACTCAAGCCTATTGCTCAACTACCATTCCATAAGCACCAACTGTGTACTTTGCCCTCATGTGCTGAACATGAGGACTGCAAAATTAAGCACAGGTGCCAGTTTTTCGATTCCAAGTGGAGTGGAGGAGTAGCCAGTCTCCCCTCCCCTGTTTGTGGAGAGATTGTGGAGCCACCGTCATTGTGCCCTGGGATGGAGCCAGCATCCGTAGGGAGGAGTCTATGCCAGGCTGTGCTATCTGGTCACTGTGAACCCTCTCTGTGGATGAGATATGATCTTTATACGGGGTGACAGCATCTACAGCTGCTTTATATGTTTGTTCAAAAGAACATTACTCAGACTATCTCTGAATAAACTGCACATGCCCCGTTTGAAAGGGAGGCGTGCTTTCAGAGTGAGTCTGCACTAAGATCAGCGCCTGGTATTGAAGTCTCAAGGTTGGAGACTCAAAAGTGAAACCTCCTCTTGACCTTTCTAGGCATCATAAAGGAAAGGTGAAAGAACCCAGGAACACACGGGGCCGGCCTATACCCCAGTCCCTTCCTCCTTGGTCCTCCTTTAGCTTTCCAAGGAAGGGAGGAGCTACACTGTTGATGGTAACAGCACCACTGACACTGAGGCCAGTCATACTGTCATAGAGAGTAACACCCAAAACATACCCTCTCCAGCAGGCCTTCGCATGGGTCTAAAGAATGGCAAGGTGGCCTTACAGAGGTCAACAAGGACATCACAGCTGGAAGGAAGGGTCACTAGACAACTGTATTAATCCTGTTCACAACCCAGCTGGATGGTGATCCCCCAGACCCTAAGACCCTTATGATGTGAAGTCAGCAGACAAAATCCCAAGAATAAGAGAAAGGAAACATTCATCAGACACTTGTGAAATGCTAAGGGCTTTCCCATATGTGACTCATTTGCAGAGCAATCTTAAATAGTGGGACTGGTACCATTATCTCTACAGACTAGAACATTGAGGTCAAATCACTGTGACTGACACCCGATAAAGTAGAGTCTATCCCTTGTCAAAACTCAAAGTCCAAGCTCTTTTCCAAATGCCAGATTATTCCTGCCACCCCAGTAGCTAGAATCAAAACTTTAGATCCAGTAGCCACAGTACCTAGGATAACCCTGTCTTCCCAGGGTCTCCACCTGGAACCTAGCCTCCTGGCCTGCCCCATTCTTGTAGCAACCTCTTTGAGATGGAAGGAACTTTGACATTGTGCCTTGTGAATTTCATAGGTGAGAAGATCAAGATTAAAATAGGTAAAATGATGTGCCCAGGTGATCAAGCACACTAGAGGCAGAGGCACTCTGTGGCCAGTTTCTGACTCCTGAGCTTCCTGCAAAATGTGTCATGCTCCTTAACTCAAAGGGCTACTCCCAAAGCTGCACCCGATATCATTAGCCCCTTAGGGCTTTCTTGATAATACACTGTACTTCCAAAAGTGTTGCAAGGCCAGCATCCTGAAATATTGACCACCCTACCCAGGAACATATGAACATATGAACAAACTTCTATTCATTAGGGGGATGTTGTTGTTGTTGTTGTTTGCAGTGCTAGGGATCAAACCCAGGACCTGGCACATGCTAGTCAAGCATTCCACCACTAAGCTACAGCTCCAATGATGTTAGCCTGAGCTCATAGAAAGCCCAAAGTGAGTCACAGGATGGTGTCATGGAGTCCAGAGAGGGCGGTTTCATCCAAGCTAATCAGCATAAAGAATATGGTGCAATACAAATGGGGCTTCTTGTCACCAACATTTTTTTTAGAAAAAAAATTTTGTCCACTGATCTTTAATTTATATTGTTTGGTAAGAAAAACACAGAAATCTAAAACTTGGAAAATTCTGAAGGATTTCACTACAGAAACTTTATTTTGTACATATTGTTGCTGTGGCAAGCAAATCCAAGATGGCTGCATTTCATTTGTCCTTCAGCTTTAGGGTAACACTATTGCTTAGTTTAGTTTGAGTTTTGGTTTTGTTTTGTTTTTTTTCTTTGTTTAGTTTTGGGGCGGGGGACTTAGGGTTCAAAATGGTACTCTCTCATACTTTAAAATCATAGAAAACCAGGAGAGCTAAGTTAAATCCTGGGAGTTATGAATGAGTCCCCACCTTTAGGAGAGATGCATAATATTTTAAAAGGTATAACAGAGAATACATTTGCTCATAGCTAGCATAAAGGAGAATCCAGTCCTTTCTTGTTGATTGAGGACCAGTGTTATATTAAAGCATCCTTCATTTTTAAAGACCACAAAGAAAAAATATTTAACATAGAAGAAATTGCTTCTTGAGCTATTAACAAAAGCTTTTACACTCCTTGCGTGTTACAAAGTTGGTAGCTATTAGACGTGAGAGCCCTCAGCCCCATAACTAAAGTTCCTCATGTTCCTTCAATCTTCATACAGAAGGTTGATGTCCGGCCAAAATAAATATGGGATAAAGAGTGCTCAGCACTCTCATTAATTCTGGCCTTTTCCTTTAAGGGGACTTGAGAATGAAGCCTCACCACTAGGATTTCCTGCTTCATTTCCTTTCATCTCTCTCTCTCTCCCACGTTCCATGCCTTTCATTTATATTATGTTGTGATTCTCCCATGAAGTTTAAGTTATTCAACTTCCAGTAGGGCCATGGAAGTAGAGAATATGAATGTTTTTAATCTCCGAGAAGATTAGACTGTTCTCATTTTCCTATCAGCTACTCAGCCTACTCGGAGCAAAGTGTGCCTCTGACCAACCAGACCTGAGACAGCACTACCGGGACAGGTGGAAGAGCATATGGTCAGGCAGCTTACAAAGAAAAAAACTCTCCCTTCGTGCAATTATAAAATTCCTTTTTAAAAGTTAATTGGTGTCGGGTGCAGTGGCACATGCCTGGAGACTCAGCTATTCAGGGGGCAGAGGTGGGAGAATTGCATGAGTCCATCAATTCGAGTCTGGCCTGGGTATCATAGCTAGACCCCCATCTCAAAAAACAGCTAATTGGTTGTTTAGCTAGCAGGGAGAGGATAAAGGGGGGAAATTGCTATCAAATCTTGCCTTGATACTTGTTAATTAAGAAAAACAACTTCTGCTGTACTCCATTAACAGAACTTTCAAATCCTTTTTCACTGATGCCATTTCGCCTCCAACAACAACACAGAAAAGTCCAATTGCTCTCTTGCCAAAATGGCTTTAAAATCTGTTTGCCCATGGATGATCTCATAAGAAAAGAAAAGAAAAGCAAGGCCAAAGGGAATGTGTTGATTGATATCTATTTTCCCTGAGAAGCAAGGACGTTTTTTACTGTTACTGTTCACCTCCTGGGGTCTCGGACCCTTTTCAGTATGCCGTGACTCTGAAGGTTTTTTGATCAGGCAGAGGACTTAATGGTGCCTCATTAATCTGCAAGGATTAACACGTTCCCCCAGTTTCTTAATGAATCAGAGAACTCCAGAGCGCAAGCCCCTCTCAGAGAGCATTTGCCACTCTCTCAGTCCAGTGGCGCGCTTTGCTGACAAATGCCTTCTTCTGTCTCAGGAGCTCGGACAGCTTTCATGTCCCACCTGGGACCTGATCTCTGAAACCAGGTCACTCCAAAAAGCCACGGGGTATCTTGTAAACAGTGCGGGGCCCACGACTTGTGGCCTGATAGAGAACAGAAGCACCATTCCAGGGAACTCCTGAGGAATTTCTCCTGCTCTGGAGGAGGCTGGCCAGCCACGTGACCTTCTGGAAGGAGAACAAAAGGATGCTCCCTTCTCAAGACAGGGGAAATGTCTGTCTTTGAAAGGCTTTCTTAGGTGCCGCCTGGCTTCCGCTGGCCTGCTCTCAGCGGACACTGCACGCAGCATAACCTGGCAGTAGCTGATTCAACAACTGGGTGCTGCTGCACCCCACCCCCCCAAAAAAAAATTTCTTGTGGGTAAAAAGTCAGAGGGTGTAAAATAGGACCACTGACTTCTCTCCCATTGTCTATAAATTTAGCACTTCTTTCTTTCTTTCTTTCTTTCTTTCTTTCTTTCTTTCTTTCTTTCTTTCTCCTTTCCCCCTCTTTTTCTCCCTCCCCCACCCTCTTTTCTCCATACTGAAGATTGAACCCAGGGACACTCTACCACTGAGTTATATCCCCAATCCTTTGTATTTTTTTTTTTTTTATTTTTATTTTAAGACATGGTCTCGCTAAGTTGCTGAGGCTGACCTTGAATGTGCATCCTCCTGCTTCAGCGCCCTGAGTAGCTGGGATTAGAGGCTTGTGCCACTGAGTCTGGCTAAATTTAGCGGTTCTACACAGAAAATAAAATAATAAGATGTGTGCCTACTTTTTTTAGTAGGGAAATAGAGTTATGCAGCTGCATTTCTTAGTAAATGTGCAGGCTTTGTATGAGCAAGAACTCCGTGACCTCTGAGATGACACTCTTTGTGGAACTTTCTATGTAAACTTCAGATGACTTCTGCTGACCCTGTACCCATTCCTTTGCTCCCATTGATGTATAAGGGAAACCTTATACATCAAGGTCACTTTAACTTTCAAATAACTTACAATTGATCCAAAATACAACATTATTTTTTTTAAGTTACTTGCTGAATTCATGGGGAATGGGAGATACCAGCTATTATTTTGGATTTGGAGAGTCTTTTTAACTTTTAAGTTGGATTGGTTTCCATAACTGCACAATGCAAAGCAAAAGGATGTGATCTGATACACACAAAGATGCTTCTGGTGAAGCAAAGCAGATTGACACAGCCCAGGAAGGTATGCATGAGCAGCTGCCTTGCTTTTTTAAGTAGTTCATGGCGGATATGATGAATGCATTCTGTAGACATTATGTGTGAATTTAAAGAAAAAGTATTTAAAAAAAAAAAAAAGATCACTGCTTTCAATTACAATTCAAAATGGAAGGAAAAAGAATCCGGACTGGCATCGTGGCATTACTGAAGGTTGGCTGTGCCTGAAGCATCAAAGGAACATAACACACCAGGTCAATGACCAAGAAGATAGACACAGTGCAACCCTTGTGTTCCTGGTCACTCTTAGAGGGTTCAAAAAGAGATTTTAATTCCCGCCCTCCACAACTCAGGAGTCCAAGCAGGTCACTTCACTTATTCAGTGAATCTATATTTTACATATATATATATATATATATATATATATATATATATATATATATATATATAAGATTATGTGCTAAATATTTTTTCTCTCCTCTAGGGTACTACAGTTACAAAGACAAAAAATAAATAAATTCTACTGTCATGAATTTTGCCATCTTATGGAGGAAGATAGATGTAGATAATAAATTATTAAACAAACAAGGAATATCAGAAGTGTTACAAAGTTAATTAAAGAGTGATGGGATAATCTATTTTAAATGGGTTCACTGGGCATTTCTTAAAAGAAGACAGGAAAAAATGACCGAAAATAATATGAACAAATGCTCAACACCACTAATCATCAGGGAAATTCAAATCAAAACCACAATGAGATATTATCCTTCCCTAATGGCTATTATCAAAAAGACAAAAAATAGCACATGCTGACTGGGATGAGGAGAAAAGGGAATTGTGCACACTGTTGGTGGGAATGTACATTATTTAGCACAGCCATTCTGGAGAATAGTACAGAGGTTCCTCAAAACCTCCATAAATAGAATAGAAATAGAACTGCCAATTTATTTGATTACATGGATTTGTTTGTATCTTTGCTTCTATACTTATCAATAAAAACTCCATCTCAGTCACTTCCGTCCACCAGTTCTTCACAATACCTTTTATCTAGTGGGTAAGTCAGAAAAAAAAATGCCATAGTAAAAGAATTACTGCAGAAATGCTTCCATACTTTTGGAGGGTCCCAGGTAATTAAATAAATGAAACTTTGAATCATTTGCTATTTCTTACTTGTACTCAAGTGACAATCCTCTAAGGCTAGCTCAAGATGCTATCAAAGATGTGCATAGAGTCATAAGTTTTAGAAATAGTCATCTTGAATTCCCTTTTGGTTTCTAGATGTTCACTTTTCAATTCTATGTTAGTCTCCAGAGTATCTCACTGGGTCAGCACTGTCTTGACAATTTCTTTCTCCGAGAGCCTCCAATCTGTGTATTGAGCCCCAATTAGTTGAGAACTCTACTGTGTTTGTCAATCCCTCCCAGGCCCTCCAAGGAGGGTGGTATGGCAAGCCACACACCGTGCAGAGACAAATGAGAACGAAAATCCCCAAAACAGCTGGAATGGAAAAAAGGTCTGAAAACCAGCCCAGACACCCTCTGCCTCCATGAGAAACAGGAACCTTTGGGGAATCCCTTGCATGGTCTGATATCCTCATGATTCAGGAACCCCCAAAACATCCGGAGAAGAAAGCAGAAGGCTGCCCTGAGCAACAGTGTTTCAATCAGGACCACACAAGAGCGCAGGAGAAAAGTTATGAGAATCTCATAATCAAACTTTCAAAACACACAAGGAAGTATTTATCATGAATGAGCCAGCAGACACAGTAAATCCTAAGAGCTTGAAGTCATAGAACAATAGGCTCAAGCAAGTTATAAAATAAATATTTTATATTATTAAAAAGAGAATAGAATTCACATAGAAAGACTAAGACACTTCTAAAGAAGGATAGCTTTGTAAAAACATAAAACTTTTAGAGAAAAATGTAGTTAATTAAAATTTTAAAAATCATTACTGGTTTAAATGCCTAATTAGACATAGATGAAGGAGGAATTAGTGAATTAGAATATGTATCTGAGGAATCACCCAGAATATCAAAACACAGAGAGACAGAGACAATTACATAAAAAATACAAGATACCAGACAGAATCCCAACATGTGCTATCAAACCCCACTTATAGTTTATGGATAATTCCATTCTTCCATCTTTAGTCACAGATAGCTGATTCTCTTTAGAATGATGATATGTCCACTTTAAAAAAAGAAAGAAGGAAAGAAAGAAAAATCTCTCCGCTCCCTAAAGTAAAAGAGCAATTAAATAACACAGTTATATCCAATGAAATAGAAGCAGAAACTTCCAAGTTCCTGAGGATACTCTAAAAGAATGTCCTTTGACATCCCAATTCTTCCTGTGTGGAAAACAAGCACAGTAATAAAGGTGAAGCAAATATACAAAAACAATGAAGCAGAAAGCTAAAAGTTCCTAAACCCACTTACCTTCAAACACTTAATGATGTTAGGGGGAAAAAAAAAGTCTTACTTATTCAAATCACCATTAAAGTTGTTTTCTTTTTTTTCTATCTGATGTGAAGCTGGATATAATAAAGTTCATAAAATGCATAAGAAAATTCTTGAAGGAGAGGATAGATAGAAGTGGGATAATATTTTAAATAGAAAGTCCCTGAGAAATTTCCAAATAGAAAGAAATACTCATAATGATGAGTCTCACCAAGTTCCAACCAGAAAGTTTAAAAATAAATCTATGCTTAAACACATTCAGAACACCAAGGGGAGAAAGGAAATCTTAAAAGTAACCACAGAGAGAGCACATTTAGATTAGAGTGAGAGCAGATTCCTCAAAAGAAAAAAGTTCAGAGACAATGAAATAATAGTATCAAAGTGTTGAGAGAAAACCATTGTTGACGTGAATTTTACACTTCACTAAATTGTTGTTTAAGAGCAAAATAGACGTTTTCAGATGAAGAATTTATCAGTTACAGACCTTCACTGAAATACCACTAAAGAATGTATGTCCAGAAGGTGAAAGACAAAGCCAAAAGAAAGATTCCAGAAGCATTAGTGAGCAAAAGAATTAATGAACATGTGTGTAAATCTTCACAGCCATTGGCTATAAGAATAGGTGAAACTCACACAGTGCTTAGCAACAGCTTATGATTAAAAGAGATTATTGAGAGGCTGGGGCTGGGGCTCAGTGGTAGAGCACTTGCCTGGCACATGTGAGGCACTGGGTTTGATCCTCAGCACCACATTAAAAATAACTAAATAAAGGCATCGTGTCCATCTACAACTAGAAAAAAATATTTAAAAGAAAAAAAAAGAGAAATTACTGAGCTAAGAAGCTCAGCAGCTCCCTTTCCACTATCATTATTTTTTTTTTTTTAGCAAATACTGGTCTCTGTTACTGTATGAAAAGACTTCTACGACCCTCTCCAGTTCTTTCTCTAAAAGGCAGATTATAAAGTCAATTTTCTACCACAAGGGAAAGTTTAGGACCTAATGGGGTTCCCCTCATATTTCTGATGCTACCTAGAAATCTTAGAGAACTAACATAATTCCAACTTACACATTTTAGTGAGGGAGGAAATAAATTTTAATTGTTTTATATAGAAAATACTGAGTAGTTGAGTCAAATACACATGAAAAAACAAAACGTGTGCCACATCTAACCACCAAATACCACCTCTCATTTAAATGTTATTACTCCCACCATGTAATCTCCCATCCTGTCAAACTCTCCCACATATACTTACCTAATTAAATGAATATGGCATAAAATGAAAGGGCCATCCCACTGAGAATGGTCTCCATGTGGGAAGGAACTTCATTATGGCCAATTGTTTCCATGGCAATGTCTTCTGATGACTTATGATGGTATATAATAATCCAATAATCCATGTGGCAATCCATGTGGCTCTGTTTATTGGATGTTCTTTCTTTGTGTTGAGATTTGCTTTACTGGATTTTATTAAACAAATAAAAGGAATAATTCATTCAAAATCATATGATATTCAAAATTCCTACTTTGTTTTTCAAAACTTGATTTTTTTTTCAGATCTTCCCACCCATCTTTTTTTTTCTTTCTTTTTTTTTTTTTTAACATCGAATCATGACATAAGGGCTCACCATCTTGCTCTCTTTATAGTTAATTTCCTTTGGTCTGATTATTTCCAAAATGAATTAGAGAAAGTTACTAATAAGATTCCTATGGATTCTTCCTACACCAGACAAATGTCTCTTGACCTCAAATCTAGGCCAACTCCAGCCACTTTGAGATAGAACTTGATATCATTGTCATCTCAAGTTCCATTCCCTCTCATCCCCAGATTAGAGACTTGGAATCCTTTGATTCATTAGAGACTTTGAATCCTTTGAAATATGCTGGGGGTTGACAAAATATTCTCAGGAGGAAAAAAAAATCATTCCATTCCTCTCTTACAAACACAACATAGAAACAGGACCCAAACCCCAACACGCTAGCCCCTTGTGGTCACATTCCATTCCCAGGCCTGGCTGATGAGGTGGTCTGGGAAGCATTCTGGCTGAGAGAGATCACATTGCTAAATGGGGACGTGAAAAGGAATGTGGTTTCCTGAAAGTTTCCAGCAAGTACATGGGAATGGAGCTCTTGAAAGATCCTAGAGCTGGAAGCACTTCCCTTCTGAGAAACACTTCCAATCCCCCCCACAGAGCCAGGCGTAATAACAGTCCTGACATTATTATTACAAAGGGGGGAAAAAAATCATTCATGCAGATTGGCTGCTGTAATTTGGGCAGCTATAAGCCACACCCACTTTGGTTAAAAATGGAGCCCACACTAAAGAGGGGGCCCTGAGTGAAAGCCATACAGCCATTATGGTCCAGCCTCTTTGAGGGTGTCAGGGGTAGCTATTTTTTAAAGGACTTGAAGACACTTTTTAAAAAATGACCTCTTTCTCCCTACATACGATATATATCCCCAAAGTTTTAACAAAATTTTCCCTTTTTTGACCACAAGATAGAGTTCCAGACATGGGCAAAGAGCGCTTGTAATAAGAGCTCATGGTTCAGGGGAACTTAATACAATAATCGTGTGTTCAGGAAAATTTTGTGCAATTACAGCTCATTTTTTTTCCCTTGAGTGAATCTGCTTTATTTAGAACGAACCAATGTCTCCCAGAAGTCACTGTGGCCTCCCACCAAGCCCATGTGTCATCAGTTACATTTGGACTGACTTCTCCAGTGGTCATGAACAGAACATTGCTTTTGGAGACAGTATTACATATTGACCTGTGTAGTGACAGGACAAATTTCTTTTAAGTTGCATAAACATAAAAATTGCCATTTATCCATTATGAAATGTGTGGTTCTTCTGTGGTATTCAGCACATTCACGTTGTTGTGCAACCACCACCACCATCCATCACCATAACTTTTCCATCTTCTTAAACTGAAATAGTAAGTCCTCATCTCTCCTCCTCTCCAGCTTCCGGCAATCACCATCCTGCTTTCTCTATTTGCCTATTGTAGACATTGCACAGAGGTGGAATCATACAACATTTGTACTTTTTTTTTCTCCCTAATTTCGTTTAGCATGATATCTCCAAGCTTCATCCGTGTTTTACATGCATCAGAATTGCCTATCTTTTAAAGGCTGAATACTATTTTATTTTGTTTATTCAGGCACCCATCAATGGATACTTGGTGTGTGTACACCTTTGGGGCTTTTTTACAAATAATGATGCAGTGAATATTGATGTAAAAATATCTGGATCCTTGCTTTCAATTCTTTTGAAAAGAATCCTACAGAAGTGAGATTATCTGGCTTGCATGCTAATTCTATATTTAAGTTTTGGAGGAACTGCCATATTCTTTTCCTTGGAATCTGAACCACTTTACATTCCCGCCAAATGTGCACCATTTTAATTTCTCTACATCCTCACCAACTCATGTTATTTTCTGTGCTTTTCTTATAGTAGCCATTCTTCTAAGTATAAGGTTGATATTTTATTGTGGTTTTGATTTGCATTTCCCCAATGATGGTGATGCCAAGTCTCTTTTGAGATGCATATTAGCAAATTGTCATATTGAAGACTTTCTATTCAAGTTTTTTTGCCTATTTTTTAAATTGTGTGATTTGTTTTTTCACTGTTGAGTTATAAGAGGTTTTTTTTTTAATATATTTTGGTATAGATGTTATCATTAGATATTTTGTCTCATTTATGGGTTCCCTTTTTACTTTGTTGATAGTATCCTTTAATGTGCAGTTGTTATATTTCGATGAAGTCCAATTTATTTATTTTTCTTTTATTGATTTGTTCTTTTGGCATCAGTCAAGAAATCATTACCAAATTCAAACTTATGAGGCTTTTCCCCATCTTTTCTACAAAAGTATGTTTTCTAATTTTAGCTCCTACATTTATATCTTTGACCCATTTTGAATTAATTTTCACATGTGGTGTAAGAATACAACTTCATTATATTGAATGTGGGTATCTTTTCCCTGGCACTATTTGTTAAAAAGCTTTCTCATTATCCACTGAATGGTCTTAGCACTCTTGTCAAGTTATTTGATCATGCAGATGAGTGTTTATTTCTGGACTTTTATTCAATTCTATGGTCTATTAGTCTATTGTGTATGAATACTACACTTTTTGACTACTATAGCTTCATAGTAAGTTTAAAATCAAGATGTGATGATTGTTCTAGATTTGCTTTCTTTTATAAGATTGTTTCAGGAATTCATGATCATTGAGGTTCCTTGTTGCATTTTTATAATTCATTTTTCAATTTTTGCAAAAATATCATTAGTAATTTTGATTGAATCTATAGAAAACACTTTGAGTAAAATTCACATCTTTTATTCAATTTATTAACAACAAAATAATTTAATTAACAATATTAAGTCTCTTGATCCATGAAAATAGGATGCCTTTCCATTTGTTTCTGTCTTCTTTCACTTCTTTTAGCAATGTTTTGCAGTTTTCTTTTTTTTTAAATATTTTTGTTTTAGTTGTAGTTGGAAATAATACCTCTATTTTATTTATTTTTTTATGTGGTGCTGAGGATCAAACCCAGTGCCCTGCACATGTTATGTGAGCACTCTACCACTGAGCCACATCCTCAGCCCCTGTTTTGCAGTTTTCAAAACACAAATTGTTGTTCCTTTGATTATATTTATTGCTAAGTATTTTATTGTTTTTGATGTCATTGTAAGTTGAATTCTTAATTTCTTTTTCAGATTGTTTGTTGTTAGTGTATGGAAACAGCTGATTTTCTTTTTTTATATGTTGGGATTGTTTTAAGAGGTTAAGTATCACCAAGAAATACCTTTTATCTGCAAGTTAAAATCACTGTATACTTAACATTCTCTGAAAGTATCTATATATTGGTTCCTTGAGAGTTTTCATCAAATACCTATTGGAAGCCAAAGAAGTTAAAAAAAAAAAAAAAATGAAAGAGTGATCCTAATAAGAAGCTGATCTCTAGCATGGTCTATTCCAAAAATTTTAAAAAATAAATAAATAAAAAATAAAACGACAGAGGATTTGGTCTTGGTTTAGAGAAATAGTCATGACAAATGAGAAGTTTTCACTTAATAGCATACCTATTAAACATTAGATACCACATTGAGGCTCGTAATACAAAGGTGATCAAAATACGAAGTCCTACTGTCATTCAACTTCTAGGCAAGAAGAAAGAATTAAGAAAAGAAACAAAATAATCAAGTAAGTGTAGTATATTGTCCATGTGGGGGGAAAAATAAGAAGGTAAAATTGGGGGATACTTACAAAGCAGTCCAACCTTTCAATGCAGTGGTCAGGGATAACTCAATGAGACAGTGGTGCTAGGCAGAGACCTAAAGGAGTTGGTAAAGTTCAGTGTGGAGAGCTCAAGGAGAGGTTGTACAAGAAGTAGCACAGGCTTCTGTGGCAGGGTGAGCACAGACAGAGTGTGGGGATGCTTGGAAGACACTGGAGAGCTCTCTGGGTCTTACTCTGAGGAAAATAGAAACTCTTTAGGAGGATGCAAAGTGGCTATACCTGACAGGGATGTGTCTGAGTGATCTCTGGACCTTATTCCTAAGGGAAATGAAGACTCCTTAGGAGATGTGAAATGTAGATATGACCAGGATATACCTGGGTCCGTTTTCATAATGAGGAGCTATGGTTCCTCAGGCAAAGTGTATGTCTCTCTGAGCCTCCATTTACTCTTTGGGAAAATATCACATTTTGTCTGAGAGAGGATTAATGCTTATGGAAACACTCAGTAAAATACCCAGTTCTGAAACTGAGTAGACATGTTCTATGTAAGGTACTCTAAGTTCTGTGAAAATGCCTATTGTGTAGCAAGACTTTATCTCTGTTGTCTGAGTTAAATTGCACCAAATGGAGGCACTAGTGATACAAGGACAGGGTGAAACAAATAACATAGATGCTCAGTGAGAGAGGGTGAAGATTAAATCACAGTACACAGTTCTCAGACTCACTAGGAAGTTACATTAATGAACAGAGGGTAGTGTTGGTGTGGCATAAAAACAAGTCAGTGAAACAGAAAACAGAATCCAAAAATAGATCCGCACAAATATGACAAACTGATTTTTGATAAAGTTGCAAAAGCAATTCAATGCAAATGAGGTTGAAACAATGAAACATCTAGGTGGACCCCCAACTTGATCTCAACTTAAAACTCACAATTTTGTATCACTAATGCTTGAAATGGACCACAGCCTTACATATACAACATAAAACTACAAAACCTCTAGGAAAAAAAAAGCCTGAAATAACATCTTATGACCAAGTTAAAGAGTTCTTAAACATGTCATCATAATCTAAAAAGAAAATAATAATACATTGAATTTAATTAAAATTAAAAACTTTTACTCTGTAAAGATACTAGTAAGAGAATAAAAAGATTAGCTGCAGACTGAGAAAACATTTGCTTACTCATGTGTCAGACCAAGTGTATATATGTATCCAGAATATGCAAAAAAAAATTCCCACAGTGCAACATAAAAAAAACCCAATTTTTAAAAAAATGTACAAAAGATGTAAAAGACATTTCAACAAAGAGGATAGTAGATGGTAAATATGAGTACAAAATGGATGTTTGAAATTATTCGTTAAGGAAATGCAATTTAAAACCCTATGCACATATAAGAATAAATAAAATTAAGATATCAACAATATCAAGTGTTGGTGAGGAGGTGGAGAATGGGAACACTCCTGCATTGCTAGTGGAATGTAAAACATCATAGTGACTCTGACAAAAAGCTTGTTAGTTCCTTATAAATTTAAACTTTCACTCCTAGGTGTTTCTTCTAGAGAAGAGGTAGAAAACTTTTCTTAAAGGAGCATAGAGTAATATTTTAGGCTTAAGATTTTTATCACAACTTAACTCCCCTGTTGTAGAATGAAGCCATACAAAAATATGTTAACAGGCATGGCTATATTTCAATAAAACTGCATTCAAAACCAGGCACCGCCTGTTTTGTTTTATTTTGTTTTGTTTTGTCCTATGATCTGAGCAAGTTGCCAATGGTTTTGAGGTTTTAAAATAGTTATTGAAGTACCTGCATATGAACCTTGATTTTACCCCTGGGCCCATAAAGCCTAAAATATTTATTAACTGGCCCTTAAAGAAAAAGTTTGCCAGTCCTTCTCTAGAGAAATGGAAACTTATATTTACCTAAAATCAATGCATGTTTATAGTAGTTATACTAATAACCGCAGAAAACGGGACACAACCCAAGTGTCCTGTAACATATGAATAAACAAATCGTGGTACTTCTATACCATGGAATACTAGTCAGCAACAAAAAAGGAACCAACTATTGATATACTCAACCATTTTGTGCATCTCCAGGAAATGATGCTGAGCCAAAGAAGCCAATTTCAAGGAATCTATACTGTCAGATCCTGTTTATATTATGGAACTGATCAGTGGCTACAAGTAGCTTTGGGGAGGGTATGACTACATAGAGGTGGCTCAGGCAGTGTTGGGAACCTGGCGTGGTTCTGCATGCTAATGCAGTGGTGCATTAGTGCTACTCATGGATCTAGCCCACGGGAACTGTGAACAATGCAGAAAAGCTGGGTTCTACTGAATGCTTGTTTAAAATTTTAAATTTTAGGTATATTTGCAGAACTGTCAATGTGTACTCCTTCAAATAATCATACATTTAAACATTTGCCTTTGTTAAAATCTACAAAATACTGCCAAATATATGACAGGCTATAATATATCATTAGAAACCTTGGAAATCTTCTCCAAAGAAAGAAATTGTGATGCCAAAGGACTTGGGTAGGCTTCCAAGGAGGAGTAAGATATAGGAAATAAAAATCAGATTCTAGCATCAGCTCTGCAAATATGAAACACTTCGTTGTAAAGTTGTGATGTATGACAATGTTGATGACAATGTTCCACAAGGTACAAAGGAATAGCAATTCAGACAAGTGAAGTTTATGCTGTTTTTTTCATGAATTCTGGAGAAAGGGAATTTTAAATATCAGGTAATCACCCATCAATGTATAATCGAGTCCTGGTCAAGAGCAGATATTGCATTACAGGCATCTCTGTTCCTTAATGACATAGAGGAAGACCAAAGGCAAATATTGTCCTTTGGTGTTGTGCAATCGCATAGCAGATTAAGTGCATGTTCAATAAAAAGACCACACAGAGAACAGGACATGGAAAGACTCCTAAACGCAGTCTGGGAGGGGACAGTCAGTGACCCACACAGCCAAACTCGGCTTGCTCCCAAAGAGATCAAACAAAACTTCATTTGGAGAAGTGGAGTCTTATGCAGGTATATGAAAATGAACAGGATAGAGACTAGTCAGCACCTGTCAGAAAAAGCAGAGAAATTAGGCTTCCCAGAAAAACTGCGAATGCAACTCTAAATGGCACTGGAGTAAAGAATGAGCAAGTCACGGGAGGGGTAAACGGGCTGGGACCAGAGAGAGAGAGAAGCAAAGCCTGAGAGGCCATGTCCATCATCATGGAGAGCAGTGTCTCTGGTTCCCAGGATGATTGGCAGGCACTGAACTCTAAACCTGCAACCCAGGTTGAGTGGACACTGAGAGTTGGCCACTGGCTTGGTAGATAGCAACTATGTATATTAATCTAGGGTTTCTATCCAGAAATTAAATCAATAGAATATGTGTGTGTGTGTATATATATATATATATATATATATATATATATAGAGAGAGAGAGAGAGAGAGAGAGAGAGAGATCTATTTTAAGGAATTGGCTCCTACAATTATGGAAGCAGAAAATCCAAAATATTCAGGGTAGGTTGGTAGGATGGAGCTCCAGCAATGTGCTATGGTTGAAGTTTAAGCCCAAAGACCAAAGCCCTGTTCCAGTTCAAGTCTCGAAGAATCTAGGTACCTTTGGCTGGGAAAAAAGTGGTGTGTAAATTTTTGGTAGTGTATCAAGGTCTTTCCTCAAAGAAAACCAACGTCTCCTTTCTTCAAGATGTCTTGATCTATTAATAGGTTCAAGTCTAGGAATAAACTGAAGAACCCTACCTCTTTGTTTTTATGATTCAAGTTAGACTTTTGTTTACTTGACCTAGAACTTCTCTGCTTATACAAATAAAGAAAAAATTTAATAGACTCCCTATCTACTCCACTTCTAGAACCACATAATTACAAGCCAATGCCGAAGGTCTGCACAGGTCAGACTATTCTGATTACACTGTCCATTATGTTGACCATGCCAACCTTGCCCTTGACTATCAAGTACAATTAACACCACTTGGCCTCTGCCACTCTAGGATCCAATTACTCCCACTGCATTTAGGTTTTATAATTCTGTGACTACAGTTCCCACTGCTAAGCTTAGTCCTACAGAACTCTTCAAGGATGCTAGAGCTCTCCTCACAAATTTATTTCTCACAGTTGTGGTGAAAGGTATAATTTCTGGACCCTCCCAATGTGAGTGAGTAGGTCTTAAGTGACAATCCATTCCAACATTCCAATCTCTCTAAGCCTTTGAATCCCTTCCTCTGCATTAAACCATGACAGGTCTAGCATATCCAACTCATTCACTGTGGACCTCCTTTAGGTTTCAGCCAATCAACCAAACGGTTGGAGTTCTTTCAGCTCCCCAAGTAGCTGCAAAATTAAATGCAGAATCTCTGTTAAGAGGCTCACATCAATAAATTTGCCTGGATCCAATATTATTTTTCTTCCACCATTATCCTACTTCCTTAGTATCCACAGAAGCCCCCCTTCTTCTCTTCTTAGGAAAAGATTTGCATTGGCTGCCATCACAATGGGATCCAGTTTTAAGGTAACCCATTTCTTGAACTTGATAGATCACACTGAGGGAAGGAAGGAACAGAGAAAAAAAGTGGTCTGACTAGTCAGATGTCCTCACATTGAGCACTTATTGGGTATCATGTGCTGGTGCTTAGACAGTCTCATAAGGTAGATGCTACCAGGTGTAGAGACGGACTCTAGAATCAGAAGGGAGCTTGTTCAGTGATAGAGAAGGTGGCAATCCAGGTCGGCCTGACTCCAAAATTCTTTAAAATAATGCATTGGGTTAAAACCTAGAATCTTTGGCTACTGATTGCTTCATAATGCCTTGTGGGTTTTCTTGTTTCCCAAAAGTTTTGCATTCTGGCACACTCCCCTTTTGTGAATCTGGGTCTGGAATGTTATGGAAATAAGATGAGAGGAAATAGCCTCCAGTTTTATTTTAGAGTTCAGAAAATGTTCATTTTGCATGGTAGACACAACCAAAATCAACATTGTTAAATTAAATCATGACTTTTGCAAAATTGCTAGTTCACATAGATACCAATGTTTTCAGAGAGAACATGTGAATTTTAGGGGAACCAGCCTGACTTGAACAAGGAGAAATTATGCTGGACAAGTCCTACTTCAGACACCCCTCTGGGCATTTTGAAATGCCAAAATCTGGGAGGTCAGCTTAGCCATTGTACACAACTCTTTTCCAGAAAGTATGATGTATTATGTTTGAAAAGCTAATAGAAGCTCCTAGTTTGGGAGTGAATGAACAGTAAGCTGTAAAAAGACCTGAGATTAAGATTCTCTAGAAGACAGTCATTTATGGCCTTAAGATTTATTGAGGTTCATTGGCTGTCTAATTCCAATTGCCCATTCAAACAGCTGTTATACAAGTTGCTTTTGGACCACACTAAGAATACACTGAGATTGAACCATAAGTAGACACAGCTAGCTTTGTCTTTCTGTGTTGCATGCCCAGCACAAAGTCCAGCGTATGGAACTCAGTGAAGCTCACTAAAGAATCTCAAAGTTCACCAGTAATACCATGTTGATGAGAATCTTCCCAGCACCAAACATGTGAGATTAGGTCAAGACTATAGGATTAGAAACCAAGTCCACAAAGTGTGCATTATTCATTTTATTAACAACATATAAAATTCTCCATGAAATATAAAAACATAGAATATGTAGCTAATGTTAATGATGTTTCTTGAAATGGATGAACTTAGTCCCCAGAGAATAAGCCATTTCTATATACCTCTTCAACTTAGCTGAGAAAAGTTCAACAATAATAAACATGAAATGTCTGTACTTTTTACACACCAAAAGAAAAAAGTGGAAATCCTCACTCTGCCTGCTTTAGCAGCAGATCCTTGTGCCAAGGGTAAACAAACAAAAGCTTTAGGAAGCATGCATTCCACAGATGGGGGGCTTATGCATGCATGTGGACCCAGAGCAGTGTGGAAATTAAAGGTCAAGGGCCAAAAACTACCAATTTTTTTACCCTGAGATTCAAAATCTGAGACTGTCCAGGTTAGAGAAGGTCCAAAAATCAATGTGCTCTGTGCTGCTCCCCAAAACAGGGTTTAAACATGGCTAAGCAGTTGAGGACAGGATTGCAGAGTAAAATGCAGGGAATTCTCTGCCTCTTTTGTGAGACCCTCCTGTATCCTGGGGACAACCTAAGGAAGAAGCTATGTTCTCACCTCCAGCACAAATGGCCCAGCTTTCTGCAATCTCGTTGGTTTCTCGAGGTTCCCTGGCTTGGGTTTCTTGAAAAGAAGAGGGTTGTCGTGGTTTGAATATCCTCACCCAAATTCATGTTGAAGTTTAGTCCTCATTGTGAGACATTAAAAGAGTAGAAATTTAATGGACTCTGGAATTTGGAGGTGATGTCCTTGGGAGGCAAATAGGATTGCGGTCCTTATAGTGAGCCCTGCATGGTAGCATTAGTGGCTTTATAAGAAGAGGAAAAGAGACCCAAGTTAGAAAGCTTACTGTCTTGCTACGTCACACCCTGCACCTCCTTGGAACTCTGTGGGAAAAAAAAAAAAAAAACTTCACTAAACGTATCTCCTTCACCTTGAAACACTAGAGGCATATTTACTTTTTAAATAAATTTCCTAGTCTGTGATTTTCAGTTATAGAATAGAAAATGGACTAAGATATGAGGCTAGCAAAATTCTCTGGAAAACATATGTGGAAATTCCAGCATGCTTAGTAAAAAGAGTAATGGAACCCAGAGAACAATCAATCAATTACAGCAAGAACCCCAAAGAGTGGATCAGGGTTTCTGGAAGATCTGCTGAGGCTGCTGCCTATCCATGAAGTTTCTGTGCATCAGGTGCCACTCACCCCACCTCCAGCTCCAACTGCCCAAAGGGCCTCCATCCCTACCTCCCCAAGCACTGCCTGAGGCTGAGCCAATCCTTGTCTTCTGCTAAACTCCCAGAGTCCAGCGAGATAGTTGAAGGGAGCTCAGAAATACAAATTAAACAAGTATGTTTGAATACAAATATTTAAGGTTTAAAATACCCAGAAAACAAAAAAGGAGGAGCCCCCAGAAATTATCTAAAGAAAGGAAATCAGATAAAGGAAAAATCCCCACTGCAATGGCATTGAAATGAAGTCCCTAAAAAACACCCCCAAGAAGGGCTTGTGGTGGTGAAGGGGTGGTGGTGGACCTTGAATATATTTCCTCAAGTTTTTGAAACACAAACAGAAAAATCCCCTAAACAGCTCAACCATGTGGGTGGACTTAGGTGGAGCCAAGACTCAACCTGTCAATATCTGTTCCCAAACTCCTACAAATATGGCCAACACTATGGAGAAAGCAGAATCTAAGGACATACTGAACCCAGATACATGTCCCGATACACTCAAAATATGTGAGCATTTTTAAATATGTGATCTACTGCAAAGATGTGTCCACATTAATGAAAAATAAAACAGCTTTTTTTTTGCATTACTAATTTTTTGTTTGAGCATTTGAATTATATATAATCAAGGGCTTTTTGTGGCATATTCATACATGCAGATAACAAACTTTTATTCTTACTAATAATCATTAGCCAAACTATATAAAAGAATCATTTTGTGGGAGTCTTTTTGCTCACCAACCTGCCCTGCAATATTAGAGGACTAGAACAAACAGAGAGATGTGATGGTTTCTAAAATTATTTCGCTTATTTAAGCTAGAGAAGGATATGCTTTATTCGGTTCATTTATAAGGCACAGGATGTTGACTCCACCAGCGCAGGAGGGGCCCACTGCCTGCAGACTTTCAGGGATGTTTCCTCTGCCCTAAGGTGAGGTCAGCACCTCTGCAGAGCAGGCAAAATCAGGACACACACCAAGTCCAGTGGATAGGAGGCTTTACTTCTTCCCTCAGGGGTCCCAGACTGAATTTCAATTCAGCAACCATGGTCACTGGTCACGGCTACCCAAATTCCCACCTACAGAGGCTGTAATCCCCGACTCCACAAACCTACTCCATGCCACAGCCAATTCTATTAAAAGAATATTATTCCCTTGAGCCATCTCAGAATTTATATCACAGAGGTTTGTATATCAGAAAGGAGTCAGGGTCTATCTGGTGTCTTCAGATTCTGAAAAATTACGACTTTTGCTCATAAGTGTACCAAGCACACAGTTTGTCAAAGGACATCTCCACTGCTAATGTGTGTGTATCCCTGAACACTCTCAACCCTTCCTGTCCTAGGTCCTTCACCCCAAACTGAACTCCTCCACTGCTGCCATTAATTCTCATCTGCAAATAACTGAAAACTTGCCGCCAGGGTGCATCGAGCCCCCAGGGGCAGGCAGGACAAGGGGCAGTGGCCCATCAATAATCCTCAACATGGAAGGCAAAAGCAGCCCAGCCGCAGCTAATTAGGTGGGGTTGGGTAATTAAATTCACAGGCTTTGATCTTTTCTTCTGATATTTCCAAATGTTCTGTATCACTCAGCTTCAGACAGCGTAACACTCTGCACAATGAGGAGATGCCTTCCTGGGTGACCTTGCTCTCCTAGGAGCCAAGGGTCCCTGATGACAGAGAAACGAGCATTCCCCAAAGAGATGGGTGGGAAGCCACAGCCAGTCCTTCCCAGCCTGGCAAATGCCCACCCTGGGGGATCCACCCGCAAGATAACTCAGTTCTCCTGCCAAAAAGCAGGTTTTCCAGTGTGCCAGAAGAGACTGAGGCCGAGTAACCCGCCTCTCACTGTGGTGCAGGGTCTTGTGCCAGAATAGGGCACTTGCCAGGTCCCAAACCCGCCTTGAACTGAGTCATCAGGCCCCCATTAGGAGGCTCCCTCTGAAAGGCGCCTGTCCCTGGAAAGGAGGAGACTCTCGCCAGGAAAACCCAGCAGGGTGGATTTTGTCATCCAACGTGGCCCCTGCAGAAAATCTTTCCCAAATTGCTTTGAAGTTGAATTAAAATGAGTAACAGACCAGGGTGTTGAGGAAATGCAGGAAATGGCTGAACAACTCACTTGTCAGTCTTTCTGGATTTCGAAAGTAGGTGGATAATAATGAGGGGACTTACAGGGAGGCTCATTTGCAACACTGCTATCCCTGGGGCACACACTGCCACCCTTCCCAAGAAGAGAAAGCATACCCCTAACACAGAGACACAGCACCATCCTCTAGAAAGGTCTTGTTTCCCAAGTCTTCCGACCCCCAAGAAAAGAAGTCGTTCTGTGTGCAGGTCCTAAAACCAGAGCATAGCAAAAATTGTGTTGTCTCTCCTCCCAAAGGGCAAAAGGCACGCAGTTTAGCTACTGATGAAAGCAGCTGCTTCCTTATTAGCTTCTGCTGCAAGAAGCAGCCTATTATAATAGTTAAGGACAGCGTGGAGTTTGGAGAAAGCTGTGTCTCTTGGCCTCCCTGTCTGCATCCCCCACCCCAGCTCTGCAGTGATATTGACAAGGTCTGGCCTTCCTATTCTTGTGCTACCTGATTGGTACAGAATCTCTAGCAAATCAACTGAGATTTGCTGATCAACATAATCATTCTATCAACTCCAACACGGATATCAGGTCCAATGTAAATCCTTCTTCCCCTTCCTCGGAATACCAATAAGCACTAAGTGAGCAGGAAGTGTCTGTATATGGGTAAACCGGCTGTGTGAAATGAGAGCCCACTCCCAGCCCTGCTTCTGCAGATTTCCAAAACCAAACAGGAGTCTGGATGTCTGAACATTTCTATTACTTCATCTGCGTGTAAAGCACTCACAACCATCCAATAAGCACAACCTTTGAACACCAAACAATAGAAAGTGAGAAGGCTGTTTCATTACTTTTCCATCTTTGGCTCAGACACGGCAAGGCTATTCTGGGCTGACACTTACAGGAAGTAGCAAAAACCTCAGGAGAAATGGACTTGCTGCAAGATTTCCAGTCCATTTTTTTTTTTTTTTAATCAGGCTGCTGGAGACATTTCAGACAGGTTTTCTGCTGAAGACCCAAACATGTGGGTGCTTATCTGTACCGAACCCAAATCTTTGGAATTTTACACCTCACTTCTGAAAACCTTGCCGCATGCTCTGACTTGCAACTCCCCCAGGGCGCTCTCTTCAGGGAGTAAGAGTCACCTTTATATACACCTGTTCCGCCCAGGGTGGTTAGAAAGCCAATGGCAACCACACAGCGCTTCCTCCTCGGACTTTGTCTATAATTCTCCGATTCATTCTATATGGTCTGTGCAACGACCAAGCTTTCAAAGCAAGCCCAATGGAATGCTTCATAGTTGGATGATCATAGGAAGACTTTATAATAAATCCACTTGGAGCGACTCAGAACAGGTATCAGCTAGAAGAACAATTAGAGTGCTTGTTCTGCCAGGAAATTCTGCCAGTTTTTACCTGTTAAAGCAATTGGGAAATAGACCTGTACTTGCTGAAAAATGTACTTGTACATGCACGCATGGTGTGGGAGGGTGAGCAGGTGTTTGTGAACCACAGTTATATTCTTAACAATGCTCTCTGTCTCCAGATTTAAAAGAATGCTTGGTGTTCAGGCTTTGTTACAATAGGAGGAAAAATGTCCTGTGGCACTTGGGAGCCTAATAGGGTGATCAGTATTTTAGGAGTGGAAGAAAGTGTTCACTATTGAGCATGAATTTCCACTGCCGGGGGGGAGTCTTTATTTAAAAGCTACTGGCTTTGGATTCTTCTTCCTAACTCTTTGCTGTCAAACAGCAGGAAAAGAACTAGCCCTGGTAACCAAGGCCCAGAGGACACCATCAGTCACTTGCCCATCCTCTGCGGGGATGTGCCCAGTCGCAGTATTTTCTCCTGTGCTGGTCTGACAGGACCCCACTAATGGAACAAAGAGACAATAAAGTAATTCATTGAGTAATCCTGCTGAGAAATGAATCCTGTTTGAAGCCAAATCTAATTGCACAGAGACACTAAATTAGTGCCTAGGTGATAATAGATAAGGAATGCTTTCATTATGCCACAATGTATGAGTGAGACTCTTCAAGAGTGGGCAAAGCACCCTGATAATGCACATTAGGGATTGCATCAGTGTGTTCCATAGACTTAATTTAAGATTAGAATGAAACACAGGGAAGACATGTTTTCATGACAAAGAAAAAAATAATAATTTGGGGTTTCTTTTTCATTCCTCTGGCTGCTTCGTTCTTGACCTGGCTTTTAGGTCGTTTACAGTGTGGGCAAGATAGGGGGCTCTCTTGTCTTCCCTGCCATGTAGGAACTGGAGAAATTTGAAACCCAGGTGTTAGAGATACTCCAAATGCTCAGCCTTTGGTAAAAGCCAAAGCCCAGGAGAACCCCACCATTTTGCTCTCACTACCTCCCCACCATCACGGGAAAGTAAAGCTACTGCACTCAGGAAGCCGTGGCCGGTCTATTCTCAGTGTGTTGTCTGTGGTCCAGCTGATTGCAGTCAATATTGTGGTTTCCTCGTGGATGTTTATTCCATGAAGATGCCACCTTGAATGGTGCCAACTTACTACCATCCTTTCTCTCTCCCCGAAATGCTTTTCTGTAGCACATTCCATTAGATTACATATGAACATAGATCAGTGAACTTTTTGTTCTAGCGTGGGCTTTTGGAGGCCTCAGGCCTGTTTCTCATACTCCCAGTGCAAAGGAGATAGTGGAAAATGTTGTAACAGAGGAGCTGTAGAAATATCTCATTTAATCTGGCCAATGATTCCCAGAGTTTTGGGTACAAGTGGCAGGAAGAAGGGAGACCTAGACCCTTAGGCAGATCAAACCCACAGAGCACCCGTGAAATGGGTGGGCATGAAGGACAAGTGCAATATGAACACAGGTGCATGGATGGATTCACAGAAATAGGAAATACTCAACCTAATTAACCAACTTCTATTGTTGTACTTTAAGACTTTACAGTACTACTAGTTACCAGTAAAGCTGTGGCTATCATCCATCTTTCTGACTTGCCTAGAGGCTTTCGTTTTAATGAAAAAAAAATGACATGTGTATTCAAAGAAACCCAAGGGAGTGTTCTGCAGTTGAGAAATCTAAGTCTGAGCACCAGGACCTGGGTTTACCAGCAGACACATTATTTCTTGTAGCCTCAGAGTCAAACACATTTACTTGTAAAAGCTTAGTTAGGGTCTTAAATGGTTACAACATTGTTAAAAGGGATGTGCACAGAGATTCAAAGCTCTGTTCCCTTCTTGCACATTTACCTTAACTTAACTCCACTTTGGGAAAGCAATGCCCACCACCCAATAGCCATTGTGTTGGAGTGAGCAGTTGCCAGGGCAGAACACAAGAAGGTCAGTTTTTTTGTTTGTTTGTTTTTTGTTTTTTTTTTTTTTCTGTTTAATGGCCTCATCTTCTATGGTTCCATGTTACTGCCAATGTGCTAAAACCCCCTTCCCAAACCAACCAAAGTGTTTAGGATCATTCAAAACCACTAGAATTGCTGGCTGACTTTCAGGTGAGCACTATAAGCAAACCCCTGCCCAAGCGGAAAATCCGTCAGTCTCCAAACCTAAATGTTTCACAAGGGCTTTCTCAGGTTTTCAATTTCCTTGTTTCCAGAATGCATCCTCAATCCCAAGCCCTTTGGGTTTGTCTCTAATGGGCCTCTTACAGATGGTCTTGCTATTCCATTTGGTCTTGAATGGCTTTAAAGTCTTCTATCCTGGGGATGGGTGGGTTTATTCATTACAGGACAGAAAATCTGCAACTCAGTGGGCAACAAGCACTTCCTGAGCTTCTCACAGCTTGCTGGTTTGCTACTGGCATTTATTGTAGGCCTTGCTTACAGTGAACTGGGTTGTTTTGCAAGTAAAAATGCCTCCTTTCACCTTCACAGTATTTAAACAGACAAACAAAAATCTTCACAGTACCTTAGGAGGCAGATGACATTATCAACCCAGTTTTACAAATGAGGAAACTGAAACACAGAGTGGAGTCACTGGCCCACACATCACACAGCAAGGAAGTAGCAAATCTGATCCCTTACCCAGGGCACTGCTCCAAAATCCAAGCATGGACATATCCTGGCACTCAAAACATCAATGGTTCCTCCTGTATCCTACAAGGAAAAATACTGATTTAAAGAAATACAAATAATGTATGAAATGATTCCAGGAAAAATAGAAAGTCCAGATTGCTATAGAAACATGTAACAGTGGAACCTTGCAAACTCTGGTTTCTTTATATAGAAACATACACACCCTCTCAGAAAGAAAAAGAGAAGCATACACCAATGCATTTCCTCTCCTCTGAATCTTTTTCTTTTTTTCCAGAATTTTTGAGTGCAAAAATGAATTATATATAATGGTGAGATTCATTGTTACATATATAACAATATAATTTGGCCAAATAATTCCCAGAATCTTAATCCCTATCTAGAACTGTGTACATTTTCATAAGGAACCAAAGAAATATAGGACATACCTAAAATCTTTAATCTTTAATTGATTCTCATCTAAACCCTCAAACCATCACTAGAATGCACAGCTTCAATTTAAAAGAAAATAATAAACTGCAAAATAACATCATTTATATTATTTCCAAGATAGTATGTCTTCCTGAGTTAAAAAGTATTCTCCCAAGATTTAAAAAATTAGAGTGAAAATGAATAAATGCTGCTTTCTGTCACATGGACATTTTTCATTAGAATTTGTTTTCTGAGAGAAAATTCGACTTTTGGCAAATGTTCTTCCTTCTGTGAAGTAAGGATTGTAAAAGCAAGCTTTGATTATGAAGTGAAAAGGAAACCAAGGAGAAGAACTTTGGTCAGTTTGCTCCTTTATTGTGGTTTTTTAAATGATTCATGGGTAAAAGCATTAAAGGTACTGATCAGAAGAAAATTATTTGTCCACAGACATCAGTTATCCCTAATGTTTTACTAATAACATTGGCTAGCATGGGTTTCACATGTATGATTACATACATAGTAGACTAAGTCTTTCATATATGGCCTTCCAGACAGATATTTTCATAATTACTTGATAGAAGTAAATCACTGTAACAAGCTTCTAGTGAGTGCTTGCTCCTTACCAACCATGATCCTATACAATTTAGAATTCTTAGTGTACATTTTCCATTGATTAGTAGCTCAGCATGTGAATCTTCACGCTATTTGAAGAAATGACTCCCATTTCCCCTTGACACATACCCTGGTAGTTAGGTATCCTAACCTTCAGATGGGTTAGTCAATCTTGAGAAACAGCAATTCTACCTTTCAAGCCTCAGTGGGGTGGAGTCTGGCAGCAGTACCCACCAGGGGTTGAGGGTTTCCAAATTCCAGTCTCTTTTGGTTCCTGCCCATTTAAAAATATACTTTCCCAGCTGTGCCATGATACCCTTTCTAATAAACTCATTTCCCGCTTAAGTAAGTCAGTGATCATCTGGGATGTTTGCAAGCAAGAATTCTAACTTAAAGCACATGAATTTTCTAAATTAAGCAACCAAATGGGGTAGCAGGTATTTTCACTATGCCCATTTTCTAGAAGAAACTAAGGCACAAAAAGTTTGAATCCCCCACTTGAGATTGTACATCTGTTGTCAGTGTTGAAACTTCAGCAATCTGACTCCAGTTCCAGCTCAGAGAGATTTAATAACTTGCCCAAGCAACTCTCAGTATAGTCATTATCTTGTTCCACTACCTCAAGATGACTTCCTCTTTGTTAAGCCTAAGGGAGACATGGAAACACAGAGACCTAGAGCAGAGGATTCAAGAGATTGCTAGTAATCCAGAACATAACACCTCAAGGTTTGTCCCCAAGTCCAAAAATCTTTCAAATGCTTCATATCCCAACTCAGTTTCTGAACAGCAAGCTTGTCCTCCTCAAGTGGAGCCCTGATCTCCCCTCCCTGTGCTTGATCTCCCAAGATCCAAAGGGTCAGATGAGGCCCTGCAGACCAGAACATAACTCAGCACTGGGAGAAGAGGCCCTACTAGTCCTGCACCTGCAGCCAGGCCAAGGGAGGTTTCTTCTTCTTTTCAAAAACCCCTTGTCGTTTCCATAAATATCAGACCTCTTAACCTCCGGAACTCTGCATAAAGGTGCAGTGTTTGCCCTTCACAAACAGCATACTGTGCCTCACTTCTATCAAGGCAAGGGTCACCAAATGCCCGTGGAAAACAACCTTCCTATTGAGAAATGTTTGCCTTGCTTACTTTCCCGGTAGTTCAGAATCTTCTTTCCTTGTTCTTTCAAAGATCCAGTGAAGGTGACACATTGATAGCAGCTTTAGCCTCTCCAGTGTTCATGGCTAATATAAGGCCATGAGAGACTAACTTCATGGCCCGGGGAATTCTGAAGATGCTGGGAATGGGATGGTTCCCTGGGGCCACCGTGGAAAGCAGTCATTGAGGAGCCCCACTGGGGCCACCGTGGAAAGCAATCATTGAGGAGCCCCACAGGGTAGGCAGCTCTTGATGATTACACAGCCTTCTCAATGACTCCCTTCTTTAGATGAAAATGAAAGAGGAGTCACACACATTTTTTTTTCCTTCCTTAATTCTGAAATGGCTTATTCTGCTTTTTTTGTCAGTTACCCATTGCCAGAGAAAAGTTACTGTTTCAAGGGATTTTTAATACAAAGGAGAAGGAGAAGGAGGGGGCAGAGGGAGGTTGGGGGGAAATTCTCCCCTTTGGCTTCCATTTTCAGGGGGCTACAGAATAACCATGTTGAAAATAAGAATAGCAAGAACATATTGGATTTGGAGACTAAGTTAACCCAACAATTTCATGAGGGACTGGCTTCCAATTCTGGTACCTCTTTTCTCTTGGGTATGTAGCTTTTTAGATGAATCAAAATATATAAAAATAAAATTAACTTTTTAAATCGCTAAGGTCAAATAGATCACTGCATTTTTTTCCCTTATCAAGCATTTTTATATTGTGTATGCTACACTATGGAAACTTATTATCTGTTAAAATAATTGCAATTACATATATGTCCACAGCAAATACAAATACGTATATGTACACAGCACTTTTTATTTTTTGTCCCATAAGAGAAAATTCATATTAGACAATTTAGAATTTATCTCATCAACTGAAACTTTGAAGAGCATATTCAAACGAAAATAATAAAAATCCTTGTGTTTTAGTAGACTTTGATATTGATCCCAATGTTTGGAGTCCTACTAAGTGTCATGTTAAAGGAATTACATTGGCTCTGAAAAAAAACAATCAAATGTGTTGTGGGATAATTTGGGGAAGAAGTCCACCACCTAGGCTCCCACAGCTCTGCCTTGTAGCAAAAAAAAAAAAAAAAAAAAAATGTTCCAAACAAAAGTTATTTCTTTTACTGCACAGAACAGTGGAAAGATATCCCAAGTTCTCCTCCAGGAGAAAGCACAGTACAAGTCTTCTGCTAAATGACCCTAGAGTCACAAAGCCCCCTGGTAGACATCTTGAGAGAAGGGAATTTTACAGGAATAGTAGAGAAGGAACCTTTCCTCCCTGGTGGCCTCTCTTGAAGTAAGAAGGTTATCTACCCAAAGGAAAAATCCCAACACAGTTGCTTAATTCCTTTATTTATGTTTACAAAACTTTAATAAAAATACAATTGCCCTAAAACTGTGAAACTTTGGAAGGGAATATTCATGGGCCATCCCTTCAGAGGCTGCCAATGTCTTGTAGGCTGGGGGTGTTATAGACGCTGAGAGATCAGCCTGGCTTTTCCTCTTCCCTGATTCCCCTTTCTAGCCCTCAGACACACAACTGAAGAGGGAAGTTGGAGGAATTTTGTATCCCACTCTAGAACCTAGACTGGGAATCAGTACAGTGCGCCTAGGAAATAAATGAGGCTAATGTCATTTTTAAACAAACACTGAGGTATAGAGATGTAATGAGCATCTGATGATTCCACTGCGTATTAGTGTAATAAAAAATAAAAATAATTTAAAAAAACAGTCAAAGAATCAAGGTAAAAATAAGTATTCCGCCTTGCAATGGTTTCGTTTACGGGTCTCACATATCGTTTATAAAGCTTGTTTGAGGGAGAGAAAAAAAAAATGGAACTTTCAGTTGGATTCTTCATTAAAACTTGTAACATTCCTTTATTTTTCTCCAGAGACCGCCCAGGCGACAGTGTGCACTTCGCATTCCCTGGTGTCCCCAGTCGCTGTGTGCTCCTCGCCCTTTTTCAGGACGCAGATGAAATCCATCTTCTGTCTTTCATGGGAGTGGTGGGAGGACACGGAGGTGGGGAGAGAATCAAGTTTAAACACTAAGAAAATGAAAACAGATGCGTGGAAGGGGTTGGGTGTGGGGGGGGGGGCGAGGCTGGTGGGAAGGAAGAGACCGGAAGCCGTTCCCAGTGCTGGCAGCTTCTGCACCTCCCTCCTCCTCCTCCCCAGGACCCCTCCCCCAGGCTCTCCAGGGGGGAGGGGGGGCTGGCTTCCGAAGGCATCGCCCAGGGGGAATCGCTCTTCTCTGGGGTGGAAACCTTGCTTGGAATTCTCAACCCTGTAAAATGTTTGTAATTAATTGGACGAGCCTGGGCTGCGGTGGGGGGGAGGGGGGGCGGGGGAATGGTGTCCCAGGTAGGGAGGATGGGGGTAGAAAGAGACCAAGTGTTTTAAACTCGGGAGAAGAAAAGTGTAGGGCCTTGTTCCTCTGCAGGCACGGAGCAGAGCGCAGAGGCCAAGAACAGCAGCTCCCCCTGCCTGGCGGGAGGATCCAGGGGGCGTGAGGGGACCAGCGACAGGTAGCTGTCCTGGGCCAGAAGCTGCTGTTTGCAGAGGGGTTGGCTGGCCTGCCGGACACTGGAAGCCATTGTGGACACAGACGGCCTGGAGCAGGGCAGGCTGGCCATCCATCACCCGCCTCCCAGCAACTCCAGGCCAAAGCCGGCGCCGCCCCGCCCACCCCGGCTCCGCCCAGCCGCCGGCCACCGCGCAGGGGGCCCTGGAGCTGACGTCAGCGCCCCAGCCCCCGAAGGCAGACACCCCTGTCTGGCCCCTTCTGAAACCGTAGGGCACCGCAGACCTGGGTGGGGGGGGGAGGTGGGGGAAGGAAGCTGGGACTCCACCAGAAGGCTGGTTGCCCAGGGGTCTCTGTCCCCCATCTCCTGGCCGCAGAGGGAGCCATCCTCCAGCATAAAATCCCTGTTCCCAAACCACGAAGCGGCTGCCTGCCCACCATAACACGGGCTTTTTATATCGCTTCTCACATCACTGCCTCAGGACCTGCTTTTACAAGACGGGTGTGGGGTAGCCAACTGGAGGTGACTTTTCCTTGTGGCACCAGAGGCATTTGGCTGGGAGGCTGCTGGTCATGTTACTGGAACTGTGTGGGCTGGGCCGGATGCGCTGTGCTGAGAGAACCCTGAGGAGGACCCAGCCAGAACCAGAAGGAGCACCCAGGGGGGGACACTGCCATTCTCGTGGCCTCCGTCACACAGTACTTCATGAACAGGCAGTTTTCCACCTCGGAGACTTGTTCGCTTGAATAAATAACAATCCGAAAGAAAATCTCTGTGTGTTTGCCAATGAGCATCTCGTACAACTCCCAATATGCTGTTTAAAATTAATTGGACCCAATCCAGGACTTCATTGTGGGAACACAAGAGTCGGTTATGCAACAGACATCATTGTTCTGTCTGTCTCCAGCTCCTCTTATGTGCTGAATGTGCTGCAGAAGATGGAAGGCCTGCGAGTTTCAGCCAGTGCAAGGATCCAGGGCAAACTAGGCAAAAATGCTAGAAGACACTGGACCCACAAAGGGCCCTGGGCTATGACTAGGTCTTCACCGACTCAGACAAGGAAGACCTGAAGCATACAGAAGCCTGGGTGACTTGAAACAGGCAGACATCACAAGGCCTAGCCTTACAGCTGAGATCTGCAGGTCTCCAGGCCTGTGGCAGAGCCAGGGCCTGTTTTGTTTTTTTAATCAGTACATCAGGACTTTACAAGTTCTTGCAACTTCTTGAGAAGCGTACTAGTATTTTAGGCCTCTGTCTTCAATGACCCTATATTGCTTCATAGAACCTCAGTGGTGCTGGCATTTCCCCTTGCACCATCTGGCTACAGATTAGTTTTCACAGACATTTTACAGCCACTAGGATGGGGTACAAAGTCTGATACCTTCCTCCCTTCCAAAGACCCAATATTTCTAAGCCCACCTGCTCCACTGTCCACTTGTGTCACTGATTCTATGAATTTTATTTAAAAAAAAAAACATTGAACATAGTAATTTATTCATCCTCATATACTAGTATGTTGACTCAAAGGATTAAAAATTCTTCTTTTTTTTTTTTTTTTTTGTCTATAGAAAAATTGCATCCTCAAGAAACAGAAGAAATTGGCTCCTGTCAGAACAGGTTTACCCAGTAAAATGCATTTGCCAAACTGTTTCATTGAAGGAAAAGAACTTCTGTGGCTGAGTTTCTTCAAACTGTTGAAAAATACTCAAAGGCCCTATCTCTATAAACCAATGATCTAGAACAGTCTTCATTTAAAAAAAAAAAGGCATATCTCATATCTGAAATACAAGTTTTCAAAGTAGCTCATTTGGCTTTTTATTACTTTGATTTGTGTTTTTATCCACATAAAATTTAATAGGAAAAATAGCTGGGCATGGTGGTGCAGGTCTGTAATCCCAGCAATTCAGGAGGCTGAGGTAGGGCCCATGGTCAGAGGACAGCCTTAGTGATTTAGAAAAGCCCTAAGCAACTTTGTTAGACCCTGTCTCTCCAATTTTATAATAAAAAGGCTGGGTATGTAGCTCAGTGGTAAAACACTCTGAGTTCAATCCCCAACACTAAAATAAATAAATAAGTGAAATAGGAAAAATGAAATCCAAACACCAAAAATATGGCAGAATTTCAGTTGGGTCTCTAAGGAATGGCAAAAATATACAAAGTATCACCAAATTTTAATAGACCTCCCCTTCTTTAATTACCATAATTAAACTGAAAGAATAAAGCAAATAGAAATATTTTCTTCTATATTCCTGTTCCTCTCCCCAAATACTGCCCACCTTTAGTTTAATTTACCAAGATTTGGGGTTGAAAGTTACCCAGATCTGACCAGGAGCTTTTTATAATGAATGATATTTGGGGATAAATCTTGATGTGAATCACAATATTAATACTATAACAACATTTACTATAGGCACCAACATTGGTCATTCTCCAAATACTTTTAGGTATTATTTTAATATTATGACCCTCCTGATATGCATTGTTATCTCCACTTAGGTGAGGAAACAAAGGTCAGGTACATTAAATGTTTTGCCCAGAATTACACAGCTAATGAATATAAACCAACCAAAAATATGAGCTGTCTTTGTCTGGGCTACTATTACAAATTAATATGAACTGGGTGGATTAAACTTCAAACATGTATTTCTCACAGTTCTGAAAGCTAAACGGGTCAAGATACTAACAAATGTGATATGTGGCAAGAGCTCTACTCGTAGTTTTCAGGTGTCTGCCTTCCTGTTGTACCCTTAACATGAAAGAAATCAGAGATAGGAATCAATCTCTGTCATCTCTCTCTCTCCTTATAAGGGCACTAATCCCAACACGAAGGCTAACCCTCATGACCTCATCTAAATCTCATTACTTCTCAAAGTCCCCACCTCCAAATACTACCCACTTGGGGTCAGGGCTTCAACATATAATTTTGAGGGTGACACAATTCGGTCCAGAGCACACATCTTCAGATGAGGGTTTTTTGTTGGTTTTTTTTTTTTGTTTTTTTGTGCATGTCTTTGGTTTGGTTGTGTCCTCTGACCATGGGCCCTGACTGATCTGGATAGAATAAGAATGCAAATCTATGATTTCCAGAGAAACTGCACAAGGCCCTAAAAACAATACAGGATGGCCTCATGAGGAAATAAAAGATAAATATAAGCATGTGCTAGACAGAACTTTCCAGGAATAAAAAATATGTATCAAGTACCTTCAAAATACATTATTTGAAACCTGAATAAACAAGGAAGATGGAACAACTAATTTGCCAGGTAATTACTAAGCTATTGTTATTTCATTACCTCATTAATTTGACCTCACTAGAACATTAGCCCTGTGAACATTAAGAACCAACCTCCAAGTATAGGGACCTAAATTCAGGCTGTGGGCCCCAGATGTAATCTTGGGCAATTTACTGAAAAGGTCATTAAAGTCTAGTGTCTTCATCTACAGAACAGTAATATTAAAAAATACTTATTCCCTGGGTTTTCTTCTGAGATTTTAATGAGATACTGCATGCATTGGTGCTTTGCAGAAGAGTGGAAGCTGAGTAAATGTCAGCTTTTCTCAGAAGACCACAGGCCTTTAAAAAAAAAAATAGAACACTATTTTAGCTAAGATGAAACATGAAAAAGACCCAACCCAAAAGTACTTGCTGGTTCATTTGAGGAGGAGGTCTATTTCAGATTATTTTTCAGTTCCTTTTTTGGGAACTGATTAGTTTACCCAAAAAGTTCAGCCATCACAGAAACGAAGCCATTCACACTCTAAAAATAAAAAGGGTTTCAGCCAACATTAACCTGAATAGGTATTATGTTATTTTATTTGGGTCTTTTCCTCCAACAGGAGTTCAAATAAAAATAACCAAAGGTACTTAAACTCTCTCGCTGCCCAGTGACCTAGCTCTGCAAAGGCCCTGAGGCTTTTGTACTGTGTATGAGAAATTGGAGGTATTTGCCTGGGAGGACCCCACTTGTATCTTGCCTGACTGTTCAGTAATTGCTGGGAGTCAGCATAGGTGAAAATAGGGAGGAGACAGAAGGGGGGCAGGGATAAGCTGAAACAGTCTTTAAATAGCTAAGATGCGGTTTTGTTTTTGTTTTTTGTTTTTCTGTTGAACAAATATGGAGAACAGAAGGACAAAGAAAAAAAAATATGTGGAGCTTAAAGACTGTGCAAGCTCTTCCACTGCAAATAAAGGCAGGTATGAAAGCATTCTCTCCTCCTAATAAAAGTCCCATCTCTCAAGAAAAGCAGAGGATCCACCCCCAGTTCAGGGCAGACCTCATCTTCCCATGATTGCAACAGCACCAAATGACACCAAACCAGCCACAGGCCCTGGCCAAGCTTTGACCGGCCAGTCATCGTGCAACTCAGCATAGCTACACAGGCAAAATAAACTAGGAATCAAGGTTACCTGCTTCTGGAAGAAATACGACTTATGGAACCTCTTTATAGACTTGGGGATTTTTAAGGAAAACGGTGAAAACCCAAAAGCATCCAGAGTGATAATCCACACATTTAATTTACTCAAAAAGCATTCCGCTCGTCTGATTTGGTCTATGTAGAATTAGACTTCATCTCCAAGTGGTCTGTTGTTTGTGATAAAAGCACAAAGATCACTCATGTAAGGAAGAACTTTTTTTCAGATGATCCTGCTTATTCTGCTGTGAGACCCTTAGTAGAAAATGTAGGAAGACAGTGAACAAGTGAGCGGATCTACACCTGGCAGTCAGCCAGAATGTTCCGTATTCCCTGGCATGTGTATATAATCTATTAGGCTGTAAATTCCTTGAGTACATGGGCCATGACTTCCATTTCCTTTGTACCCTCCCCCCTAGTACAGCAGCCTGCATGAAGTCCATAGTCAGTAAATGTTGTCAGTTGTCCGATATTTAGAACTCTGTTTTTTAAGGACCATCCCTACCCCCTCAAAACTAGGACTACATATATTACTGTGACCCATCAGATCAGATGTACCATATTTATTTGAATAGTTCTCTCCTGATACTCACATGCTTTTCAGCGGGTTTCTACAGCATGGGCTGATTACTCCACCTTCACTAACCTGGGAATACAAGGAACTCCAGCCTTGGAGCACCTGCAGTTGAGACAGGGGCTACTCCCCACTCTTTCCAGCATTTCCCCTCAGCAAGTCTCTGATGCCTGCTTTTCCTACAATGATATAAGAGTGGTCAGTGATTAAACGCGAGTCCATTCATGTTCCAGCCATAAAGGATATGCTGGCTTGTTTTGTTTTGACGGCATCAGCTGCTGCTGCTACTTTAGCTGATAATTGAGCTGAAAGAGGAATTCTGGGGAGAAAAGCATTTATATCTGTAGATGCACACACCCACACACCACACATACACATTATATGTAAAATGTAACAAGCAAGGGTTAGCTCAAAGTTACAAGGAAAAACAGTTCAGAAATATACGAAGATAGATAAAATTTTCACGAAGTTGGAATATTCATATATTGCACAGTTTACTGTTGTGATTTTTTTAATTAAAATATTGTGTTATTTAGGGTTTTTTTTTTTTTCTCTCTATCTGTTGCATCACCTATTTCCCAGCCTCTTTGTGGGGACCATGTGACTATGTCTGGTCCATGGAATGTGGGTTGAATGAGACACATTGTTTCTGGCTTTGAGCCTGAAGCCTTCCTGTGTGCTCTTGGAAGCTATCTCCTCTCTGCTTGCTAGTCAGTGTCTAGTAGCTGGAGGAGGTTGCTGAAGCCCTTGCCCACTAATTCTCAATTAGGGGCAATTTTATGTCCAGGGGTCATTTGGCAATATCTGGATCCATTTTAAATGTCACAATAGGACAAGATACCACTGGTAACTAGTGGACAGAGGCCAGAATGCTACTAAACATTTCAGAGTACAGAGAATGGCTGCCACAACAATGAGTTACCTAACCTAAAATGCCAATAGCACTGACACTGAGAAACCCAGCCCCAGCAAGGATTGACCTTCCAGTTGGAAAGATCCTGGATCCCTGAGTGACCATGTGGAACAAGCACTTCCCGCCATCATCAGTCCACATCTCCACTCGTCACTATTTTTTTCTTGTTGGCTTCAAATCTATGTAAATATTGTGAGAAATAAACTGTTGTGTTAAACCCCTAGGATTTTAGAATTGTTTTTAAGACAATTAGCCTATGCTGGTTAATAAATAATAACTAGGGAAGGCAATCAGTATAGGAAAAAAAATTCAGAGATGTTTCTAAAGAATAACATACAAAAAAAAAAAGAGAAAAATGTGTTTAATTTTAATTTTGTTTCTGTGTGTGTGTGTGTGTGTGTGTTTTGAGGCTATTTTATCATAGAAATTGAAGTCCTGTTATGGTCCCCAAAAGGAGTATTTTGCAATTAAGAGCTCATTAGGTGTCTTGTGCAATAAAAATGAAAGTGCCCACCAGGGCACCTGAAGCAAACAAATGAGGAAGATAGCACTGCCCACACTTTGCATGGTACCATGCCAACTTTCCTCACCATTCTTCAAATGGTTAACATGGATTCTATCTGGTGCTGCCACTTAGTCTAAATGCTTACAAGGAATAACAAACATAAAAGCATGAGGAGGACATGCAGTCATGCATCATTTAACAACAGGGAACACATTCGAGAAATATGACATTAGGCAATATTGTTATATAAACATCGTAGAGCATATTGACACAAACTTAGAGAGTATAGCCTACTACACGGCTAGGCTATATGGTATGTGTGCATGTGTGTGTGAGAGAGAGAGAGATACATACACATACATAGATAAGGCATATATATGCATGGTATAGCCTATTGCTTCTAGGGCCATAATAAATGGATAAAATTAAGATTAAATCAAGCATAAGAGAAAATTGTGTGATCAGTGGATTCAGTAAACATGAGATGTAAGAAGCTGCTGCTAGCATAACATGGAATACAGTTTTATGGTTGATTGATTTTTGTAAGTAGAAGTACACTCTAAAATAATGATAAAAGGTATTATATAGTACATATATACCAGCAACACAGTCATTCAATATCATTATCAAGTATTATGCACTGCACATAACCATACATGCTATAACTTTATTTGCCTGGCAATTCGTTAGATTTGCTTATGCCAGTAGAACTACAAACATGAGTGATGTGTTTTGTCACAACATTGCAATGGCTTTGTCAGCAGGTAATAGCGGTTTTTCAGTTCTGTTACGGGAAATCATCCTACATGCAGTCAGTCATTGACCCAAATGTCATCGTGCAACGTAACTATACTTTCAAAAGAAGTACAGAGATTGGATGGGGTGTAGCTCCCACTGACTCATCTGGAAACCTTCTGTGCTTATGGTTTCATTTATTTATTTTTACTTTTTTGACCACAGACAATTAGGTCAGATAATTGACATCATAAAGTATATGTAAGAACTGTGCAGTGGACAGAGGAGAAAAAATAAATGTAAACTAGTTTTCTCCATAAAATCTCCAGACTTAAATGGCTAAACCTTTTCTAATCCTCAAAGGGCAAGATAGATAAATGCTATTTTATTCCATCCAAAAGTTATCTTAAAATGGTGAAATGAGATGGACATCATTACCCTAAGTACATGTATGAAGAAAAAAATGGTGTGACTCTACTTTGTGTACAGAGATATGAAAAATTGGGCTCTGTATGTATTGTATAAATTGTAATGCATTCTGCTGTCCTATATAACAAATTAAAATCTTAAAAAAAATGAAAAAAAATACCATTTCTGTATACTATGAGCTTAACAAAAGAGAGATGCAAATGTAAGCATATCCCCTTTGACATTGTCCAGTGAGTTTGGACCCCTCTCATTAGTTTAAATATTTCTTAAAATTTTCCTTGCAGATCTACACATCCCCAAACTGCCTGCATGCTGCATGTGTGCAACCAAGAGACAAGCCTCAATGTGATCGGTCACACCAAGTTCCAGAGTACCATGCCAGCCTCCTTCTTGGGCTGAGAATACAGCTGCACAATCTTCCAGCTGCCTCCCTCCCTCCCTTCTTCAAGGCTTTCTCCAGCTAAATGGAACTGAAGTCTAATGTCCCTACATAGACACTCTGAGGTGCAGAGTGTCATAGAATGGGGAGACATGTAAGTAAACAGAGGCTAACAATAAAAAGCAGTCAGCGTTGTAAGAGGTGATATTTTTTTTTTAATTTTCTTTTTTTTTAGTTTTTGGCAGACACAACATCTTTGTTTGTATGTGGTGCTGAGGATCGAACCCGGGCCGCACACATGCCAGACGAGTGCGCTACCGCTTGAGCCACATCCCCAGCCCAGAGGTGATAATTATTATCATCAACAGTCATGAACTGTTGGGCACAGCAGTAAGCACCATATAAGCATCCATCCATGTTCTCATTTGAGGAACTCGAGCAATTCATAGAAGCATTTCTTCATGTAGTCCGTGTGGGCCCATGAAGGTTCTGGGGACAGAGGACAGCCAGCTGAGTCTTGATGTACAAATACATGTGAATAGTTGGAAAGACTAGAAAAGAATGCTCCCAGCAAGGACAGCAGCATGTGCCAGGACACAGAAGCAAGGGCGAGCATGGCATTCCTGACGCGTATTTCAAGGCTTGACAGAAGTTGTTCTTATTTTAAGCCAGATGATCCCAGGCCTTTCAACGTTCTGATTGACTTTCTGATTCACTGGCCATCCTTCAGCCCAAATATTTCCAAATATGCTTCATCTTAATGATTTGTTAGTAAAACTAATGGATTTCATCTACCCAACATAAGCATATTTATTCATTTTAAAAGTATGTACTTGTACTATTGGATTATATCCCACATGTTAAATAATATGCACATGGAAATATAATTTTTCAAAAGATAAGAGAGAAAAGCATACAACAGAGATGACACATAATATTTTTTGCCCAAATCTCAGTTTATCCTCTTTCTCATCAGAGAAGAAGTTTAGTCCACCAGAGTAAGGACAGAGTGATTCTGTTCATCATTGTGTCCCTACCTACCTAGTACCTGATACTTATCATGTCTTCAATGAACATTGTATCAATGAATGGGTACATCTAGCTCATTACCAAAGGGTTACAATAGTATTGAATGCAGAGGCAATTAATATAGAACATCTAACTTCTTGTGAAATGAACTTCAATAGTAGTAAAATATAAATTACGATTTGCTTTATTACAAAAAAGAAAAAAAAATTAAGAGCCATCAATACAGTCATTGGGCTGCCTCAGGACAATGTGAAGAAACAGAGCACCTGTTTCTCTTTTCTTGAGCATCTGGCACAAAGAGAAAATCAAACTTACCTCTGTATTGCGTTTATTGTTCATCGCTAAAAAATAATATATTGCATCAAAAAGCAGAGTGATCAATGAAGAACTGGAGGAGCTGCTTTACTCCCTGTGTCTCAGGCTGACAGTATGCCTACCCTCTAGGACAGATACTCCTCTCTGTCCTGAGCCCTCGGGGTCAGTCCCTCCCTTCCAGAGAACACCCCTCAACCCAACAGAAGGCAGCAATCTAAGTATATCCCAGAGAGGAACTGAAACACGGACAGTGCACTCCAGATTACATATGTTAGATCTTCTCATCAGATGATTCCAGGAAGTCATCACTTTTCTGGCTCAAAGCAAGGATTTCTTGAGGGTAAAGGAGAACGGTATCTCTCCAACTCTCGATAAAGTCTGTTAGTCCCCTTATAAGACCGTGCTTATTTATCATTCCATCCACATTTGAGTTTTGAAGAAGGAAAAGATTTTCCCCAATTAGAGTGTTTTCCACAAATTCTTTTTTGTAACCACTTTTTTACTCAATTATTTCTGTTCTTTTTAGTTGTACAAGATAGTAGAGTGTAATTTGACTTATTTACAAAAATCTGGAGTACCTCTTATTCTAATTAGGATCCCAGTCTTTGGGTTGTACATTTGGTAGAGATGCACTACCAAGATACATTTGGTAGTGTGTTGTTACTAATATATGTATATGGAAAAGTCATGTCAGAATCATTCCACTGTAATGCACCTTCCTGTCCCCTCTCCCTTCTCTTCATCCCCTTTGTCTAACCTACTGAACTAATTCTTGTGCATTTTGATCTAACGATTCTACCCATGAGTCCCCACGAAGTCAGGTAAGAAAGATGGCCCCACCCAGGACATAAAGGCCTTGCATCTCCAGCATCAAGAGTTCCCTCTTCTCAGAACAGTGCAGCATTGGCTAGAAGACAGAGAGTGAGGGGATATCCCTGGGGAGAGTCTGTGGCAATTGTCTCATTTTCATTTTATCCTGAACAGGACGCTTTCATAAAATTCAAGACACACTTGTTTTGATTTTGTTTGCTCAATAAATCCATCCCAAGTGAATACCACCACCCGCCTCTGGTTCCCAAGAGTAAAAGCAGAACTCCACTCTCATATTAGAACCCCGAGTGACCAGCAACACCCCTAGAAAGTGACAGCATTCAAAGTTTTGGCAGGTCCTACAGTAAAATTAAACCTGATGAACTAATTATCCGCCCTAACGAAAAGGGCAGGGTTTCGTGAGAAACGCATGATCCACATCTTGCTATGAAACATATTCAATAAACAGGTTTCACAATATGCAGGAAGCCAAGCAGCAGGAGCTGTGTGTGGGAAAGCTGCCCGGTGGGGCCAGGGCTCTGGGAGGTGAACGGGGAACTGAGCAAGCCTGCGAGGGCTCTGAGGGACGGGCCCAGTGAGTGGCCAGGTGACAAAGCTGCATAGCAGGTTTGAGCTCCCAGCAGGTTCCCAGCCCTTGGAACACCCTGGGAAATTTTCTCACGCTGTTGATAGGATGGGAACCCAGCACTGCCCTCATTGCCTAAGTCCATTCTGCAAAATGACATTTATTGGGGTTTTTCCCTGATTAGCTGGAACACATGAGAGTAATACATGGTCTAAGACTATTTAAAAAAAATGAAAATAAATAAATACATAGAAGCAAATACAAAAAGAAAACCTGGATATTTAGACCATTCGTTTTCTCTAGGATTGTTTTATTTCTATTAAAGAGTAGAAGCAAAAAGACTGGGAACCTAAGCATTCTTAACGGCGTTTGAAGTAAACTAATCATCAAGTCAGGATTTAAAAAAATAAAATCTCAACCAAAGAATCCACGACCTGAAAGAGAGCAGGGAGTAGGCTATGAGGACACTGGTGTCATGGGGACTTTTCTTTCTAGCCCCATACTGTCGGCCTTCCCAAGAGGAAAATGAGGAAAAAAAATATATAAAAAAACAAAATATATATATACACACATATATGTATTCATATATCATATATAACATATAAATGTTGTATTTATATAAATTATACATGTATATTACATATGCATATATGTATGTATACATATATATACTAAAATTCGTATTGCATGGTTTGAATGTCTCCACCAAAACATGTTGAAATTTATTTTTTTAAATATTTTTTAGTTGTAGGTGGACACGATACCTTTGTTTTACTTATTTTTTTATGTAGTGCTGAGGATCGAACCCAGGGCCTTGCACGTGCTAGGCAAGTGCTCTACCACTGAGCCACAACCCCAGCCCAGCATGTTGAAATTTAATCTCCATTGGGAAGTATTAAGAGGTGGGTCTACTCTAGATAGTATCAACTGTTTTCCAATATGACAAATGAATAACTGTACTTCATTTCAATTAAAGATTAAAAATCTTTTAACACTGAAAAACAAAAGAGGAGAGACTGATAGGCTTTTAAGAAGTGATTGGATCATGGGGCTCTGCCTCTCCTTATGAATTAGTCCCTATGTGAATCAGTGGGTTATTTTGGGAGCAGCTGTGTTTTAAAAGACACAGCTCTCAGGGTCACTAGCTCTCCCTCTCCATGTGAGGTCCTCTGTGGTGTCAGGACCCAGCAGGAGAGCTCTTACTAAATGCTGGGTAGTGACAGCAACATGCACTTGGCTCTTGCAGCCTCCAGAACCATGAGCTGAATAATACTCTTCTTCTTAAAGCCCTCAGTGTTCGGTATTCTGTCATAGCAAGAGGAAACAAACTAAGACGTATATCTATTTTATATTCACACAAATTATGTAAATATAACATAAAAACATATCATACAAGGGGGGAAGTTTACATTGATTTGGATATTAACCTTAAATGTGTTCCTCAAGGATATATTCTTGGGGAAAAGTGAGTGCATATAAACTTGGCAAGTGCAGATTCAAAGGGCCATTTGGCAGTTCATACTGAGCACTTTTTCCCAAAGTTCTTGCTCTTCTTCATCAACTAACTGATTTAAAAAAAAAATGAAATCACCTAACATTTCATTTAATCATGCTGCCAATATTTGCACCTGCTGCATTGCTGGAGGCCTACAGGCCCTGGAGTTTTTGGTGAGAAAGGAATGATACATTTCCTCCCTTCTGTACCCCCAGGAGGGATGAAAGATTTATAGGGGTAGACTTCAGGAGGAAAAAAAAATTAGATAAGACCACACACAAGACCTCTGGATTCCACCCTGAGTCCTAGAAATGCTTCTATAATAAAATAAAAATACCTCTGTGCTTTAAAAAACACATATAAGTAATGTGTATTTTTAAAAAAGTAAATAGACTTGTATTTGAGTCCAAGATATTCATCTTTGGATCTAGCTAAGATAAAAAGAGATGGAAGATTTTGTGGTCACCTTTATATGTAAATTCCATTGGAATTGGCCAGCTGGTCAGTTTATTTATGAAGTATAAGCAAAATGGATTCAGAATCCTGGAAACATAAAAACACGAAGTCTTCTCCACTGAGCTCATAACCAAAATCAATTTAAAATAAAAGTTGGCAGAGTACTACAGATCAAAGAAATGGTCTCCACTAATAAACAATGAAAATATTAATATTAAAGCTATTGCTAATGTACAGGTTATTTTAAGCCACATTTTAATATTATCCTAAACCTTCTAGAAGAAAGAAAAATAGATTTAAGTTCTTTTTAAAAAGCCAATCCACTTCTCTTATTTCAGCCAATGTTTACATTACAAAAAAAAATAATACCAAATCTTAAAGTACACTATAAATTAATCTTTTTTTTAAACTGCCATTGGAGCTTCCAAGTCTCACATTAAAATTTAAAGAGCACAAACCTCAAATTAAAAATATATTTTTAAAGATAAAATATTTTAATAAAATTGTCATCATCTGTTTCATGACACATGTAAGTTTAAGACCTTATTTTTGAAACATACAATTGTGTCTAAAGGATAGATTTTCACAATGCTCTTAAATCTCATTTGTTTGCTTGTTTTACAACAAATTGAATACATGATACAAACTGCATATAACCAGCTTTGAAATTTTCCAACTTTTTGGCTATTGACTTGTGCTAGAAAAATAATAGAATGAGATGATGGAAAAAGTAGCCATGTGACAGTTTGCTAGCAGTTCTTCCAGCTTTTCCCTGTGTGGGTGTCACCCTGACACTTCACCTGCACGGAGACCAATCACTTACAATATGAAATCCACACTGTTGGCTCCGGGGCTGATGTGTACACTGTACTCGACATTTTCCCACATAACGTGGGAATCCCATAGGAACAAGTCCCCAGACTGAGATCTTTTTTATGAATCATTCTTGCATCTCAGCTATACCACACCCCCAGGATATCTTGCTGTTGGCAAAGTATTATTGCAACAAAAAGAAAAGGCAGGCAGGACCTTCCCTGGCCAGTTGGGCCCATGTCAAAGCGAGTAGCAGAGTCATACCCTCTAGCTTGAGCCTAGTTTTAATTGTGGGACTTCGAAGGAGGCTCACCTTGGCAGCTAGTCACTCTGGAAGTCTGCCAACTTTAGGTAAGAAGATTCCATCACCTGATGATAAAGTGTTCCTTTAATGCACAGGTGCTGTATTAAGGGATCCAGAGCAGGGCGTGTAAGATGTGCTCAGGGTGCCATCTCTTAGGCATATTGACATGGTGGCCTTGGCTATCCCCACTTCTATGCTCTTGGGTGGCTGGTCATGTTTGCACAGGTCCTAGAAGAACCATTGTTCACAAAATGATCCCAGGGTGCTTTCCTGAGACTATCAATTTACTTCAGGTCTCAACTGAAGTTTTTCAGAAAAAGGAAGAAACTAAACTGCACAATGAACTTCTGCCACGAAGTAATTTTCTTTCCGCTTTCTACAAGTGAAAACTAATGTCCAATTTCAGGTCTTACCTGAATGATGTCTATTCCCCATCAAGATGATTAATTTAATTCTATTTATTTAATTTTGTCTTCTGCTGGTAAAATGTTTATGTTCATAATTAAGTCCAAATGAGGGGGAAAACATATCATTTCAGAACATGAAGATAGATAGCAAAACATATCCCAAGCCCAAGCAGGATCCTTGACCTTATCATTTAATCACGTGGGTCACACCACACAGTCCCGATGCATTAGTATGCCAGTCTCAGCTTAGAGAAATTTTCAAGGCCAGTTCCAAGCACTGGCCTGAGTGCTCTGTGCTGCCTAAGTTAATGGATCTCCAGGAACAAATCAAAGGACACCAATGTAACTGTAGGAAGGTGGGAGTAGTAATGATAAAATGGAAGAGGAAACCTGCTTTCTTTTGTGACTCCCCTATCTCTCTAACCATCATGCCTGGAATCAATTCAGATACTGAATTAATTAAATTTATTTATTTGTTTTGCTTTTGCAAAGGTAAAGGTATCCAGTTGGGAATTTTCTTCAATTTGTACTTTAAACCATTTTCCTATAATTTTTCCTCACCTTAGATCATAAATCGGAAGAAATCTTCTAGGGACATACAACGATGTAATGAGAAGAATGCATGGTCTGAGAGTGGAGTTCCAGTCATTGTTAACTGCCTGGGTTTCAGCACCTCTTTGGATCTTTGATTTCCAACTATAAATCAAGGTATTTAAGTAGGCAATGAGACTTCTGGGTTTCTTCCGTGGTTCTGTGCACCTGCATTGCCTGTATCACCTGGGACGCTTGTTAAAAGACAAACTCTAGGGCATTTAGTAGACTTCATGAATCAGAATCTTGAGGTAGGATCTTGACATCTACTTTTGTCAATACACATCCCTAGTGTTTTTTATGCATACTGATATTTGAGGACCATGCCTTCACGAACTATTAATAAGGATTCACTGAAATGAATCTTATATGTTCTGGTATTTATTCTACTCTTCAGAACAGCTCAAGGTTAAATTCCTTCCCTATATCCCAAACCTGCTATTTGAATATTCAAGTCCTAAGTCAGATACATATTCTTCTGACGAAAGAATGCAATGGACCAAATGAATTTCTACACAAAATTCATGGGTTGAAATCCTAATATGTCCCCCCAAATTGGTGGTATTGGGTTGTTAGACCTTTGGGATGTGGCTATGAGGGCTCCACCCTGACAAACAGGATTAGTGCCTTTAGAAAGGAACCACAAAGAGCTCTCTTTCTTCCAAGTGAGGCTACAACGAGAAAACAACAGATTGCAACCTAGGAAAGGCCCTCAACAGACCCAACCATGCCACAACCTGATTTTGGACTTCCAGCTTCCTATAAGAAATAAGTTTCTGTTGTTTATAAGGCACCCAGTCTATGGTATTCTGTCATAGCAGTCCAAACTAACACAAAGATAAATCTGTGGTCCTTTTGATTATAAATAATTCTATAAAGTGTTACCAGTCAGATTAATATCCAACTGTATTAACTTTCAGTAACTAAAACAAAATACCTGAGATAATCAACTGAAAAGAGGAAAGGTTTATTTTGGTGCCCAGTTTCGGAGGTTTCAGTCCTGCTGTTTGGGGGTTTGTGACAAAGCAGCACATAGCACATGGCAGAGAGCAAACCATTCACCTCATGGCTGGGAATCAAAAGAGAGACAAACAGGAGGGGTAAGGATCCCACCATTCCCCTCAAGGATGTGTCCTCAATGAACTAAAGACCTACCTCGAGGCCCCTCACTTAAAGCTTCCATCACCTCCCAATAGCACTGCAGGCTGGTAAAAAGGCCTTTTAACATGAAGAACCATTGCAGAAACTCCGGCACCAACATTCTTCATGCTGTCAACAAAAATTGAAAAAGAAGACCTTTCTTGGAAGATATGAATAATGGCTTCATGCCAAAAAAACATTTTTTTTTGAACTTTAAGACAGTCTTTTAAGAACTTATTTGCTATGAATAGGCATAACATTCTCCATCAGCTTTCTTCCTTTATAAGAGCCATACTGTGGCCAGATGACTATTTTAATATCTCCTATTATTAAAAGAGAAGCTGTGTTATCCAGAGTATCAAATCCCAGGCAGTGCCTCTAGAGACCCGGAAATCTGCTACCATCTCATCAAACTGTACTCTGGGGTCTCAGGTTCTGTGCCTCAGTTTCCCTGTAGGAAAGTATCTGACTGTCTGGAATCCTTTTTGTCTAGATACAGAAGCCCTTTCTGACATCATAACTTTTTTGAGTAGACAAGTTTCCAAATGATGGAATTATAGAAAATCTTTTTTTGAATTCCCTTAAAAAATAGGAACATTTCCCCTGAAGTTCAACCAGGCCCTGTAAGGAAGCTCCTGACACAGAGCTTGTCAGTCATCAGTGTTCAAGGGGGCATAGAGACAACCCCTCTGTTTGCTGGAGACGTTATAGAGAAATGAATTTGCCTCCTTTCTCAGGCAGGTGGGGGGGGGCGCAGAGGGCTCACTTGGCCTCTCTCACTTTGTAATTGTCTACAATCGTGTGTTACTTAATGATGGTGATACATTCTGATAAATGCACTGTTCAGTCAATTTCACTGTTATGCAAACATAACAGAGTCTATTAACACAAACCTAGATGCTATCACCTACCTAGGCTATCCAGTGTAGCCTAGGCTTACAACCCATATAACATGTGACTGCACGGAAAACTGTAGGCAATTGTAGCACAATTATATATTGCATATACCTAAACATAGAAATGGTAACGTGAAAAAACTAGGCTGTAGGGAACTTTTAGCTCCATAACAATCTTACAGGATCATTATCTCATATGTGGCACTTGACTGTCATTCAATTCAGTAAACATTTTGCAGAGCCCATCTGAAACTCATGCCACTTTGTGGCACACCAGACACACTCTATGGAACCCCTGCCTCCTGGTCTTAATGCCTTGGTGCAGATCCTACTCCCAGAGTGTGAATGGAACCCTCAATTTCCTTCAAACCAACAGGATATGACAAAGAAGTGGCATGCCACTTCTATGGTTACCAATGTTCTAGAAAACTCCATCTTTCTAGCAAAGTGGCTCCAGAGACTCCCTGAAGGTTTGATTTAAATAAACAACTATATTAAGGAAACCCATGTGGTAAGGAACTGAGGGTAGCCTCCAGATGACAACCAACAAAACACTGAAGTTCAGTCCTTACCACCACAGGGGATCAAACATGACTAATAAACACACAAATGAGGAAGTGAAGCCTCCCACAGTCAAGCTCCCAGATGAGACCTCATCTCACCAACAATGCAGTGGCAGCCTTGTGAGACTCTGAGCAGAGGACAGCTGAGTTGCACATGCCCAGATTTCTAGCTCCTAGAAACAAAGGTAAAGAATGTATATTGCCTTGAGCCACTAAATGTGAAGTAAGGGTGCTATATTTTGTTATGTAGCAGAGAAAACACAACACTCTCTGTCTCAAAGTTCATAAATTGATTGTCATTTGCAGCACCATGGATGGAACAGGAGAACATTAGGTTAGTGATACAAATCAGGCATCAAAAAGCAAAGACCAGCCAGGTGTGGTGACACATGCCTATAATCCCAGCAACTTGGAAAGCTGAGGCGGGAGCATCACACATCCAAGACCAGCTTCAGCAACTTAGCAAGGTCCTAAGCAAATTAGTGAGACCCTGTATCAATCAATCAATCAATAAAGGGTTAGCGATGTGGCTCAGTGGTAAAAGTGCCTTTGGGTTCAGTACCCAGTCCCCCCCAAAAAATACCCCATGTTCTCACTTACATGTGGAAGCTCAAAGAAATAAAGAAAAAGCAGTGATTACTAGAATCTGGGAAGAGTGTGAAGGAAGGAAACAAGGGGAAAGGATGGTTAATGAGTAGAGGGGTACAGTTGGATAGGAAGAATAATTTCCAATAGTCCATAGAACATTATAGATTATAGTAAGTATGGTCATGATTCTTATCTCAAAATAGCTAGTAAAGAGGACCTTGAATGTTCCCAGCAAAAAGAAACGATGGATATTAGAGGTGACAGATATGCCAGTTACGCTGATCTGATCATTACACCTGTATAGAAATGTCTCATTATACACCATAAATGTGTATAATTGCTATGTGTCAGTTAAAAATATTTTAATCCTGACTCATTGATTTTTTTTTCTTTCAACCAATTAGATTGGCCGTCTGACATACGAAAGGCACATGGGGCTCATAACACACAAAGATGCATGTATGACTTCATGGAGTCAAATCTTCCCGTGTGACAAAACGCAAAAGAAATGTGAGAAACTCACAAATCTGCAAATGAAGATTTGCTCAAAAGAAGGTGAGCACATTCCTCATCGGGACAGCTGAGGAAAGCAACAGGAAGTACACATACAGGAGCTTGGGAACATTTTGTAAATATGGTTGAACCTGATCTTTTAAAAGGGAACTGTGGTTGATGGAATATATGAAATCAAAAGATTTAATTTTTTTTTCCTGGTCTCTCTGGCTTCACTAACACTCTTGAGAAGTTGGAAAACTATGACCTGCTCCCCAGATCTAGACAGAGGACTGTGTTCATAAATGAAGTTTTATTTGCAGTACAGCTTTGCCCATTCATTTACATGTTGTTTCTGGCTGTTCTCTCTCTCAACAGCAGAGCTGAGTAGCTCCAACAAAGACTTCTTAGATCACAAAGCCTAAAGTATGTAATTAGGCCTTTTCAGAAAATGTTTGTTGATTTCTGCTCCACTGTATCTCCCTTTCCAATTTCTTTCCAGAATTTATAACAAACTTTGTAACATTCTGTTCTCTCCTGGCTCATGTATCTTAGTCTGACTTGAACTTGAAACGTAAACCCAATTTACATATCTTTTCCTCCCCCAATACACAAAAAAGGCTTAAGTGAACCCTGAATTCTTAGAGTGGGGGGAAGTAGTTTTATTGCTGTAAAATGTCTTGTAAATCACTCTGTCCTGTGTTTTTTCTTCAGTTCATTAGTATGACGAGGAGGTCAAAGAAACAAGGCAAAATTATTTTTATTTATCTGGCTGAGACTGGCTGCTTCCTAGACTAATGCTGACTGCCATCCATTTGGTTTCTAAGTGCTATTTCTTAGTGGGGGGGGGGGGTAGAGTCCTTTGGATGATCCTGTGGGGAGTGTCCCTGTATAGTTCCCTGACATGAACATTTCTGTTGCAGCGTGACTTTCGGTGCCTACCCTTCCGTGCCTACCATCAGAGCTTCTTGTGTCTGGCGTCTCTTTGCCCAGTGGGCAATCCTCTTGGACTCCATGTCCATTTGAGACATAAAATATTAAAAGAGAAAGAATATGGATTTCTCTTATACTGCCCTCTTCCCTGGTATTTCTTCCAAACTCAAACAGGCAAAGAAGAACATCAACAAAGCTTTTATCCAAGCAGCTATCAAGTCAGGAAGTGCAGTGACAGTTTTAGACTTCCTACAAGTTGCCTCTTCCCTCACTTGTTTGCTTGTCTTGGAAGAAAAAGAGAAGGTGCTATAGGAAAGGAAGAAAATGACTTTTCACCATAAATATCAACCTTTCTCTATGACCTGTGAATCAGATGATGGCCACTTTTCCCCGTCTCTCTTGATCACCCCACCTCCATGCTTCACAATCATTTTAGGTCAACTGGGGAGAGAAAGGTGCAGCTGAAGTGGTAGCAGAACAGAGAGTCTGCCCCCGTGAGTCACCCTGTACAATCTTCTACTCAGGTGTTTGGCCCTGCCTAGACTGGAGGAGTTAATTAATGGACCCTAGTGCCAGTTCAAACCCCTGTTACAGGAAGGTAGAGGAAGAGGGCATCAGGAAGAGGGCATACTCCAGCAAGTATTCAGATAGCACTGAGATGTTACAGATAAAAAGATTTTGGCATTAAATCAGAGTATGATATTACACAGGAGTTCAGCACCATTAAAAAATTAGATAACATTAGGCAGGGTTTTTAACAGCAGCATTATTAACATTTTGGACTGGATACTTTTTTAGAGGGGGAACAATCCTAGGGCATTGCAGGATGTTTAACAGTATCCCTGGCTTCCATCCACTAAACACCAGTGCACCCACTTTCAATTCAGAACAACCAAAAGTGTCCCAGACATTACCAAATGGCCACAGTGTGGGAGAAGGGCATGTTTGAGAAGCTGTGAGATTATAGGACCCATCCATTAGGCAACATCTACTGGGCTTGTGTTAGGGTGAATCACTGGTTTACTTATATTTCCTTCTTATTCAAAGAATGTTTTCATGTAGTCAACCTCAATTTTTTTTGAAAATTGAAAGAACACTCTGAGAACTATCTAGAAATTGTCATTTACAAAAGTAAGCAATATAGGTAACATAAATGAAGTCACACTAACTCTTTTTGCACATGCCTATATCGCATCTTCTGGCAGAAACTAATTCCTACAATTGGATTTTTGACCAAAACATCATCTGGCAAGTCAGGGAAAGGAAACCCTACTGTGTGCAGGTCCTGGGCTAGCCAATTTGACATTTGCTATCCCTACTAGTCTTGAGAGAAGTTAAGTACTGTTTTCATTTCAGGATTGTAAAATAAGAAAGCTCACAGGTAGTGAGTTATGTAACCTCAAAGTCATACAGCCAGTGATTAGACATAGAATTCAAATAATATCAGTGAGAGTGGAATTCATGGGACCCAACATCACAGTCTTACCTTTCTCATGGTCACATGCATTTGCTTTCTGGATGATATCTGTGGTCCTCTAGCACACAGCCCCTCAGCAATGGATTTTTAACCTTACCAATGACCCTGCTCTGGTTCTTTGGAATCATTCCAGAGAGTTATGAAGTCATTTCTAAGCCAGTCACTGTGGAATTTAGGAACAACCTATCTCCCTCTATAAATCAAGGAGCTTGACCAAATGACTTCCGTGGACCCATTCAGCTCCAACACACCTCATGTAATTCTATTCTATTTTGGAGTTTTTTTCTGGACATAAACTGTTGTTTTATTGCTTTTGTATTTAACATTACTATCTATTCTCTTCAATTCAGATTGATAGTTCTTGCCCTGCCACATTCTAGTCCAGTTAACCAGTTCACAGCTGATTGACAGTTCCATAGGCTGTTCAGGCCTATGTTCTCATATCTTGAACTAGCTGTCAGCCACCTCTGTCCAGAACAATGCCATGACTCATGCTGAGCAAGCATGGCCCAACAAAGAAGGTGTTAGCTTACAACTGTTAACATGTCTTTTTTGTGATTATAAGACACATAGGAAAAGACAGAGCAAGAGGAGAAATCAGAGTTTACAAATCGCTTATTTATTTTACTATTATATTTTTGTGATGCTGGGAATTGTACCCCAGAGCATCATACTTGCTACCACTGAGATACATCCCCCACCCTTTAATATTTATTTTCAATAAACAAAGACATTTCAAATAAAGCTGAAATGGAATGTCAACGTGTTAAATGGATCAAAATGGAATCTGCATTGGATTTAACTTTTTGAATGAAGACCTGGAGTCTTATTTGGCCATTCTTTGGACTCCTGGAATGAATGTCCATTGAACACTTTCTACAGATTTCTTAGGACTCCCACAACACCATTTTAAAACAGCTTTCTGCTAGAAGCAATTCTGTGAAGGGGGATAAAGACCTCCAAAGATCTGGTCCTCCATAAATGCAGTGAGAACATGTGGGTAAAAAATTCAAAATCAGCTTTGTCAGGATTCTGGAAATTCTGACCCCCCCCCAAAAAAATCATTAACAATCCAAGGAGTTAAAAATAATAATAATAATGGCCGAATCACAGTAAGAATAGTGACCTTCTCAGTGCCTTAATTTGCCTATTCGGATCTCCACTCCATGTGTTTCCTAAGTGTCACGATAACAAATCACCACACACTTTGTGGTTTAAAATGATGCTAATTCCCTAATTTATTATCTTACATTTCCGTTAGTCAGCAGTTATACATGCATGTCACTAGGCTAAAATCAAGATGATGAATAGAACCACATTTCATTCTGAAGCATCCAGGGGAGAATCCATTTCCTTGCCTTCCAAGGTTTCCTCCGGTTTCCTTCATTCCTTGGCTCATGGCCTCTGTCCATCTTCAAAGCCAGTGAAAAGGGTCGAGTCTTTCTCACATCACAGCACTCCAGCCTTCTTTTCTGCCTCTCTCATTCCTACTTTTTAGGACCCCTGTGATCACAATGGACACACTGAGATAATCCAGGTCCATCTGCTCATCAACTGATTAGCAAACAATTCTATCTGCAACCATAATTCCCCTTTGTCATGTAACATGGCAGATTCTGAGTATTAGGACATGAATTTGGGGTAGGGTCACATTTTTCTGTCTATTGTACTTCTCTACTTAGCTTTGTGGTAGGATTGAAAATTACCAACCATACAACTACACTAGCTTGAAAAGCAGAAGCCTGGTAGCCCCAGGGAGGGAGACTGAATTTGAAGCACTCCAAAAATCTTCTTTCCCAGCTAAGTGTCTGGAAGATCACTCTTCTCAGGGCTTGCCTTAATTTGACGTGACTTGGTATCCACTCTGTGTGAAAAGTCTTATACTTAGAACCTTTACTGAATAATCAGTGACAACTGTTCAACATTTCAGCTTCCTGAGGCATTGGTAGCAGTTGGGGTAAACTATAGGCTGATCATACACACCTTTAAAAAAATATCTGGCCCCGCAGTGGCACGCCTTAACCTCAGTTGCTCAGGAGGCTGAGACAGGAGGATCCCAAGTTCAAAGCCAGCTTCCACAATGGCCAGGTTCTAAGCAACTCAGTGAGACCCTGTCTCTAAATAAAATACAAAAAGGAGCTGGGGATGTGGCTCAGTGGTCGAGTGCCCCTGAGTTCAATTCCCCGTGCCTAAAAGAAAAAAAAAAAAGGCCATTATAAACATACATGTTTAAATAACTAAGAGAAATAATGTTCAGGTAATTAGAGTATAAGAATGATATTCTAGCAAGTAGGGAATATCAAGAAAGAGATCAAAATTATTTTTACAAAAGAATGTCTATAGTTACATTGTATATCATTACAACGAAAAATTTACAAGAAGGGCTTAAGAGAAGATTGTATGTGATCCAAAGAATCATAGAACCTGAAATAACTTAATTGACAGTGTCCAGTCTGAGTAACACAAAGAAGAAAGAGGAGGGCCTCTGAGACCTCTGGTGTATCATCATGCACAATGAGAGTTCTAAAAGGAAAGAAAAGGGGCATAGAGAATATTTGAAGAAATAATGGCCAAAAACATCCCAAGTGTAATTAAAAATATTAAGCTACACATTTGAGAAGCTCAATGAATATCAAATAGATTAAATGCCCCAAATCCCAAATTTAGACAAATCATTATCAAACTCTCAAAAGCCAAATATGAGAAAATTTTGAAAGCAATAGCAGAAAAACAACCCAACATATACAAGTGATGGTCAATCAGATCACTAGTCGACGTTCATTGGAACACATGAAAGCCAGAAGGAAGTGGACATTCATGGTGTCAAACATAAATAAATTAGGGGGCTGGGAATACAGCTCAGTTGGTAGAGTGCTTGCCTCACATGCACAAGGCCCTGGGTTCAATCCCCAGCACCTCCAAAAAAAATAATAATGATAATAATTAATTAATTATTCAAGAATTCGATATACAGGAAAACTACTCATCAGAAATTAAGGATAAATCAAGATATTCTCAAAACAACAAAAACTGAAAATATTTATCACGAACTGGCCTTCCTGAAAAGGAATTCTAACAGGGATCCATGAAAGGACCTGAGACAATAATACAAAGACATAGAAAGAAATAAAAAGCAAAGAAAAAGGCAGCTACACAGTTAAACAACAGATGATGTCCTTGTATTTTTTGTTATTAACAGTGTTATTCTCCTACCTAATTTAAAATCACCTAAAGCAATCATTGTGAAACTACACTTATGGGTTTATAGGTATGAAGATATAACTTTTGTACCACTGATAGTCAAAATGAGAGCGGAAGAAATAGAACTCTATCAAAGTGAAACTTTCTGTATTTTATCAAAATTAAGTTGATATTCATATTAGTTAGGTGATTTAAGTTGTGATATTAATTTAATTCCAGATAAAGTAACTATGGTGAAAGAAACGGCAAGTAAATGAAGATGTCACCCATGATAATGTCTGTTTAAAACAGAAGTACTCTAGTTAATAAAGGACATCTTATGATGATCAAGTGACAAAACCCCCAGAAATATATAATAACTACAAACATATGTCCACCTCAATGTAAATCATGCAAAACCAGTAGAATTAAAAAGAGAAATTAACAACTGAAAAGAGTTGTATATTTCATTATCCCACTTTCAGCAATGGATGAAACACGTAGAACATCGACAGGAAAATAAAGTACTTGAGATAACACTGTAAATTAACCAGACCTAACAAACTCTACCCAACGAAAGTGGAATATACTTCATTCTAAAAATCCCCATGGAACTTTTCCCAGCATAGACAAAATGACAGGCCATAAAGCAAACTTGAATAAATTTAATGTAATTAAAATCATACAAAATAAGTTATCTCACAAAATGGAATCAAATTAGAGATTAAAAAACAGAAAGAAGTTTGAGAAGTTCACATATGTATGGAAATTAAATGCACACTGCTAAGGAACAAATGCGTTGTGGAAAAAATTACAAGAAACATTATTTCTAGGTGTGTCGTTGAAGGTGTTCCTGGAGGAAAGATAACTCTCATTAATATGGGCAGACACCATTCAATCAGTAGGGGCCCCAAATAAAAGGAAAAGGCAGGAGAAGGGTGAATATGCCCTCTTTTTGAGCTAGGACATCCTTCACTTTCTGGACTTCGCCATCAGAACTCCTGTCTCAGGCTTCAGACTTAGACTGACTGACAACTACCAGCTTCCCTGGCTCTTTAGCCTACAGATGGCAGATAGTGGGACTTCTCAGCCACCATAACTGTGAAGCCATTTCCCATAAGAAATCTCCTCCTTTATGTTTTTGTATTAAATTTGTCCTGTTTCCTCTGGAGGACTCTGACAAATCCATTTTTCTAAAGCTTTTTTCCAAAATTAGATGATGAGGTGAAGGGCAGATGCATAGTGTTAGAGGAGTTCTAGGCTGTCCCTGCTCCTTATCCACCCTTCCTGATAAAGCATCTGTCTTACCTTCTGATTCCTCTACCCAACAGAAGCCCCAAGCCAACCACAGACATTGCTTGGGGACTCAGGCAGCAGCAGCTACACAAATGCAACTAAGCCTCCCCCAAGTGCCCTGGACTACAGCCCTGTGTTGGCACCAGATATGCCAGCCTCAGTCTGAGGATGCACTGTTGCCTCTCCCCATCCCTGTGTCCCTCTGGGGACCCAGCTCCTCCCATAATGTCTAAGGCTGAATGGCCACCTATAAACCCTTAGGTTCTTAGTGCTTCTGATCCTCAGAATGAGTCCTGGCTGATATCCAGGATCTTCCATTTTGCATTTGTTTGGTCCTTGGGAAATAAGAGTTTTTAAGCTAAGACATACTAAGGTACGTGTGGCACATTCTGGTTGGATGCAGTGATGAGCAAGGTGGATGCCAACCCTGTCTGTGGACTTACCATCTGATTAGCATGGACAAGACAATTCAGCAGCTGCAGGGAAGGCACAGGCTTTGGGGAGTCTCCTCTTCTGAAGTCCTCACCTGAGGTGAATATAACAAAATGTGGACAATTCAGCAACTTCATTCTTCTATTTATTTGACATCTCTAGAACATTTAGTGTGTAATGCTAGGCACTAGGAATAAAACACACTCCTGCCTGTCACAGGGAAAAGAAAGACTGAAGAAGTAAGCATTTAATTACAAATGCACTAAGTGCTATCATCTACAAATGGAAGCCTTGGTAGAATGAACCCTGTTGCCCAAAATTCCTGTCCAGTTGGAAACTTGAGAAAGTAATATTATTTGGAAATAGGGTCTTTGCAGATGTCACTGCCAACTAGTTGTGTTAACTAACTAATTGGGTTAATCAGCTTTTCATCACTGCAACCCAAATACATGACAAGAACAATTTAGAGGAGGAAAGATTTATATGGGCTCACAGCTTCAAAAGTTTCAGTCCATGGTTATCTAGCTCTGGGGAAGAAACATCATGGTGGAAGGCACAGCAGAGAGCTGCTCAACTCTTGGAAGCTAGGAAGCAGAGAGAATGTGAGAAAGAGGAGCAGGGACCAGATACAATCCCCCAAAGCAAGCTCCGGTCACCCACCTCCACCAGCCACACTCCTCCTGCCTACAGTTACCACCCAGTAATCCATTCAAATTATTGATCCATCAATTGGATTAATCCACTGATGAGCCCTCGTGACTTAATGATGACTTAATCATTTCCTAAAAGTCCTATTTCTGAACCCTGCTGCATATGAGTCCTTTGAGGGAACTTTCAGATCCGAACCATAACATAGTTAACATTGAAATTGTACTACTTTAGCATAGGCTCTCTATAACAATGACTAATATCTTTATAAAAAGGAACAGTCACACAGAAATATTAAATGTTAATATTACCTTTAAAAACAAAAAGATGATTAAGGTACGGATCTCAAGAGGAGCAACTTACCCAGGGCTATCTGGGTGGTCCCAAATGGAATCATGTGTCTTTGTAAGATAGACTCACAGTGGAGGCCCTGTGGCCAGGGGGACATAGGTTGGAGTGATATGGCCACAAGCCCAGGAATGCTAGCAGCCACCAGAAACTGGAAGAGACAAGAACAGATTCTTGCCCGAATCCCCAGAGTGGGCACGGTCCTGCCAGATTGTGGACTCTGGCTTCCAGGTGGGGGCAGAAAATTAATTTCTGTTGGTTAAGCCACCCAGTTGCTGGAATTTGTGAATGTGTGGGAGTCTTTGGTCTCCTTTTCTGCTAGGGGCCTTTTCTTCTGCTCTACCTTCAAGGACCACATCCTTAGGAGGAATCATGAAATGTCCTTCTTATGTTCTAAGCCCTGCTGTTGAACCAGTTCCTTGCAGGGGCGGTCCGTGGAGGCCAGAGCCAAGCCTCAAGCCCTCCACACACAATCTCAAAAGCAAACAAGTACAAAAGGCCCACTGAAAGCCAAGTGCTCTTCTAAAGCACTCTGCACGCTTTCTGTAATTTAATCCATGGACAGTGCTAAGACTTGAGCAGATACTGCACCTGCTTCTCAGCGGGGCAAGTTGCAGTGCATGGAATCTGGACAACAGTGGAAGAGTCCATTGATGGACAGCAGAGCCAGGGTCCCCCCTTCAAAGGGCAGGCGCACTGCCTTGCTTCCTTCTCCACACTGCATGGCCTCCTGGGTAAAGAGCTTCCTCTAATCTTATCTGCTATTGGAATCCTTCAGGGAATAACCCAATTTAGACTTTGTCCATGAAAATAAAGCCCAGAGTGCTTAATGAATATCACAGACATTCTTTCCCATCATGATGAGTTCAGAGATAAAATTCACCCGCCAACTTCGCCTTAGAAACACCACAAAACATCCAACAAATCACAGTCTCAGCCAACAGACAGTTTAGCCAAAGTAGATAAACACAAAAAAATCCCCTTTTCAATCAAGAGTATTTCCCCGACAATTTTTCATTGTCGGTTGCCTATCTTGATGTTCACCAATCACCGCCTCCGCTTTCCTGTAACAAACCAGGCAGATTTGTCCACAAATACACACTGTCCACCAGAGAGAAGGGGTGTCTCCAGTCATGTGTTCCAGTGGGGGTAAGGATAGACCTTAGTTGAAATTGCCGTTGATTAGTGCGGTCTGATCCAGAAATACGGCTTCAACATATGCCCCAGTGTTTCCATCAGTTCAGGAAAGATACAGGCTTCATCAAGTCAGACTAAATGAACTTCCTCGAATGGATTGCCCAAGACAGCCACCCAATGGAAAAGAACATCCTAGTTCTTTGTACTTAAAATAAAGCTCTAAAAAAACTTCCAAAAAAAATCTCATCTTGGGAATTCCCTCTTGAGAAAAATATTGCGATTTTAAGTGCTATATATATCAGTGTTGTGGGAGATCCATATAAAATTATCAAAAGATTAAAAAAAAATTCCATCCTGTTAAGCCCAGTTTTTTAAAAGTAGCATTTTTAGGAATTGGTCTAGGACAGATTTCAGTTGAAATCCTAATTGCTTAGTAAAAATGTATTCTACTTGTGCTAAGACATTGCGTGACCGCTGCTCCCTGGGAAATGAAGGCACAGACCAAGGAAGAGCCAGCCACAGGACCTGTTGGAGCACCAAGGGTGTGTCTGGTGCAATAGGGCTTCAGGTGTCAGGAGAGCTAGAGACGGGATCCTACGGTGCCTTTGCCCACCTTCCTGGTGCCCAGCCTGATAAGACCCAGGCCTAACACCAGTCTTGGGAGGACTGCCAGCCAGTTTAGGGCAGGAGTTCAAATGTGACAGGCCCAGGGACAGAGCCAGAGCAGGCTGAGCTTCTGTTCTCCACTCAGCTGCAGCACCGACTTCCACTGCACACTCCGTGGTTTCAAGCTTCACCCCCCCCATAAACAGGTATTATAATACTTAAACTATTTTGCATGGTTTTGGGGGACAGGAGAGGCTTAGCACATACTAGGCAAATAATAAGGTTTTAGTTCTTGATCATGATGAACTGTAATAAAGGGAAATTTAAAAAATGATCAGGTATGACATAATTATTTTTAAAGAGAGAGAGAGAATTTTAATTTTTTTTTTTTTAGTTTTCGGGGGACACAACATCTTTGTTTGTATGTGGTGCTGAGGATCGAACCAGGGCCGCACGCATGCCAGGCCAGCACGCTACCGCTTGAGCCACATCCCCAGCCCCAGATGACATAATTTTTAAGGAGTTCTTTTTTTTTAATTTCTCCTGAGTCTTCTCTTTGAATCCCAGCCCCTACAGTCATTCTACTCTCTGCTTCTATGAGCTTGACATTTTTAGACTTCATGTACGATCACGAGGTACTTGCCCTTCTCTGCCTAGCGTATTTTCTTCAATATGGTGGTCTCCAGGTTCACCCTTGTTATCTCAAATGACAGGATTTTATTCTTTTTTAAGGCTGAATAGTATTCCACTGTGTATTTATCACAGTTTCTTTATTCATTAATCTGTTGATGGACACTGGGTTGTTTTCTCATCTCCATTATGGATAGTGCTGCAATGAACTGGAGAGTACAGATTGTCTTCCACATAGGGATTTCAAATCCGCATGGAGTTTAAACTTTATCTCTTTGACCCTCCACCACCACTGCTCCACTAAGCAGGCAGTAGATAAGAGCTTTGGTGACTATGATTTCTGTTTTTTCTGATGAAGCAATGGAGAATTCAGAGATTAAAAGTTTTGCCCACGTTCACAAAGTGAGGCTAAAAAATAGACTGAGAATTTACCTTTTTTCCTGACTCTTGCTGACAGATCTATTAGTTTCCTCTTGCTCCTGTAACAAATTACGACAAAAGTAATGACTTATAATAACACATATTTATTTTCTTACCATTTTGAAGATCAAAAAATGGTAAGGCCCAAATGGCATCTCCCTGAGGTGACAATGGAACAGTCGGCAGGGCTGTATTCCTTCTGGGGTCTTTTGGGCAGGACATTTCCCCTCATTTTCTCATTTTCCAGAGGCCACTCACATTCTTCAGCATGTGGTTCTTCTTCACCTTAAAAGCCAACAGCATAGCATCTTCAAATCATGTTCAGACTCCAGAATTCTCTTCTGTCTCTCCCTTCTACTTTAAAGGGCCCTTGTAGTTACGTGGGATCTGTATGGATGATTCAAAATAATGTCATTAGGTCTGTCAAAAGCAACCTTAATTCTACCACCTTCATCTGCAACCTTAATTGTCCTATAATATATTCCTTGGTTCTGGAGACTAAGACATGGATGACCTCAGAGTGGTCATAATTCTGTCTCCCACAACGATGAAGGAATTCATTTTGAAAAGTAAGAAATTGACACAAAGGGAGAAAAATACAAGGATCAATAATGAAAAAGGATTTGCTATATGTCTTTGTAAATATATATTAATTTTGACTATAAAATAAACACAAAATAATAGCAATACAAGAGAAGACGATGGAATAAAAATACTAATATATAATATAGAAGATAGATTATCAGAATTAAATTCCAGTATTCTTATACCAGAAGAATGATAGAGATGTTAATTTACTTTAAATTTTGTTAATTGAAATATACATGTTACTCTTGTAACATTAAAAAATAGAAAAAAAATTATGTGACTTGTTTCAGTAGTCAAGGGGGAAAAACCCATCCATTGCAAAAGGAAAAAAATAGAAAAAAAATGGATAAAGAATACTAGAAAGAAAACAGAAAATAAGTTGGTAGAAACATATAATGCACTTATATACATGTAATTTGTTTCAATTTGCTCAATTAACAAAACAAAATTCTTAGATGAAGCACCATATTGTTTATATGAGACACAAATCTGAAACAACCATACAGAAAGATCGACCATAAAAGCAAGAAAAAGCTATGCCAAACAAAAACCAATGAAGCAATAGATTATCAGGTGAATTTGCATCTTGGATAGGGGTGACCAGAAATTTTAAATTTTGATCAACATACACACAAGGAACAATTTAATAGAAGTATGCCCAGTATAATATTTCCAATATACTTACACTGAATGATCATTGCTTTTTTTTTTTTAAAGTTCAAATTTAATTCATGTCCCATATTTTTATTTGCACCATTTGGCAAATTTAGGCTGTAGCGCCTAGTGCCCAGATTCTAAGAATCATCTCTCTAGAAATTTGGGTAATTTGCATCAGAATGGGAAATAATAGAAATCAACATGTTCCTCCTACATTACCCATTTCCTGCAGGGAGAGTGCAGTTTACTCTCAAGATAATTATCAAATGCTTGACAGCCTTTGTAAACCTACCTGGACCCCAGAGGCCAAGGTCTACTTATACCAGCACCCCTACAGCTCTTCCTCCAACCATGTGTCCTGAGATCACCATGGCCATGGCTTTGCAAAAACAGAGAGAGGTACAGAAAGCACCGAAGTTCCTGGCTGGAGTTACACCCAGGACCCCTAGAGACTTGATTTAATTTAGACTTTAGAAGTGCCTAGAGACTGTTCTAGTCCCATTCTACTACATTTACCCATCAGGAGTGGTGATTTTGTGTCTTATCCAGACACACAGTCGTCCACAAAAGGCCCCAGCCCCAGGCCCAGCCTTTTCTACCACTATCTAGGGCAGAATTCTCTTCTCTCAAACTTCTATTCTCCTTGAAACCCATTCCCACAGAGAGCCCTAGGAATCAAAGAAGACAAAGCCCTTATGGACTATTAATATCTGGAAGACAAAATAAGTCTTCAAGTTGAGCAGGCCAAGGATCTCTTTTTTTTTTTTAATATATTGATATATCTGTTGTGTGTGTATGAACCACATTCCAAGGACACGTGCATTTTTATTTATTTATTTATTTATTTTTATGTGGTGCTGAGAATTGAACCCGGTGCCTCACTCATGCTAGGCAAGCGCTCTACCACTGAGTCCATTTGTGTACCATGAAATGAAATGCGTTCTGCTCTCATGTATAACTAATTAAAACAAATGAAAAAAAATAATAATAAAGAAGGACATGCGCATTTTTCTCAGGGAACACTTTTCATCTTGAGGCTAAAGGATGCCCCTTACCCACCCAGTGCTAAAGCCACCTAGTAGGTCTGATTTCCCAGGAGCAGAGTTTTGCTCTAAGGGGCCTTTTGCAAATGTCTTTTCTTCTTGGTCCCCCAGGTCCTTAGCAAGCTGAGGGCAGCAGTGCCTCCTGTTCTGCTGTGCCTGATACTTGGCTTCTGTGCCATGTCCATGACACGGACAATGAGTGGTGGCTGGTGTGGCCACCCCTTATCGTCATCAGATGAGACAGAGAGTCTCAAAGGGAGAAAATCCCAGGCAGCCGCTGTCTGATTGTGGTTGGCTCTCATGAACTCATTAGTGTTGCTCAATTTACGATGAGCCAGCAAAGCCAGCAGCATTAGGAATGAAATCTGGGCTTTGTTTCCCACCATCTGCGGCCCTAGGATAGGTCACAGTGTTACAGTTTGAACATAAAATTTCCCCCTGCCAAAGGTTCTTGTGTTGAAAGCTTGGTCCTCAATGAAGCAAGGTTCAGAGGTAAGAATTTTTAGAAAATGAGTGGATCGTGAGAGCTTTAACCTCATCAGTGGCTTAACCATTGATGATCTCATAATTTGAAATGACTATTGGGAGGTGATGGTAACTACAGTAAGTGAGACCTAATTGAAGGGAGGGAGTCCCCGGGGGGCATGACCTTGGGGAGTATATCTTGTCCCTGGACCCTTTCTCTCTTTGCTTCCTGGCCACAGTGAGGTAAGTAGCTATGCTCTGCCACATCCTTCTTCCATGAAATTCTGCCTCACATCAAGCCCAGAAACAATGGAACTGGCTGACCATGGACTGAAGCCTCTGCAACTGTGAACCAAAATCAATCTTTTCCCCTTTAAGTTGGCTTTCTCAAGTATTTTGTCACAGTGATGAAAACCTCGCTAACACACTCAGTGACTCACTCTGAGAAATACTTGATTTCTTTGAAAAATTGAATGTTAACATCTGCCAATTTCTGGGAGAAATAGAAGGCTTTGTTCATGACAATAAAACACACAATACATTTTTCATATTGATGAGACATTACACTGACAAAGTCAGGAACACGATCACTAATACATTAAGCTGTATGAGAGAGGTAGAGTTGATCTGATGCTGCTTAGTACTCCAGGACAGAAGTCATTGTCTCCATTGCCTGGAAGAGGAAACAGACACAAAGAAAGGAATAAATATAGGTCGCTGAGCAGCAGGACCTAGGCCTTGTCCTTTATGGCACTGCAGGTTGGTGTAGAGCTGTGCAGAATGGTCAGAAATTATACCATGGTTACAGGCAGGATTATGCTAGGGCAGGTCACCTTGTACTTCCTGGATATGTGTGTTCAGGCACAGTCATGTGCTGTACAGCAACAAATCACTCAATGACAGACTGCAGATATGACAGTGGTCACATATGATTATAATTGAGCTGAAATATTCCTATTGTCTCGTGATGTCAAAGCCATGGTGGCATCATAGCACGTATATTTGTGATATTGCCGGTGCGAATGATATAATAATGATATAAATGTGTAGCCCAAACAATCATATATGGTATATAATACTTGATAATGATAATAAACAACTGTTACTAGTTCAAGTCGTTAACATATTAGGCTTTTATCATTGCAGAGTGTATTCCTTCTACTTACAAAGACAACTTTGCAGTAAAACAGGATGATATATTATGCCACACACAGCAGCAGCCTCATGCATCCCATTTTAAACCACATCTCTTGATTGCATCAAGAAGCAACTTGGAGTGCTTGATGTAGACCATCTAAGTTTTGAAGAAATGCACAAATTTCCCTAATACTACCTTTCTCAGCACATATTCCATTATTAAACATCCCACGAGTGCATTATGGAATAATATTTAAGAGAGTGAAGCACAGAGAGGTCAGAGCTATAACAAAAAGCTGGACATGCTATGCATTTTCACACCACTGACTCCCTGCCTACAATCTTTCCTCTCCTTCTCCCTCCCCAGAGTCACCTGTGTCCTCTTCTCTATGGTTTTCACAATTTCCCCACCTAAGGTTGCTTTTATTATAGCACTAAACATACTTCTTTATCACTCTCCTGTCTTCCCAATTAGGCTATCAGCTCCTGAGGATAGGCCCTATATCACAATGACCTGAAGTGTAGCATACTAACTCCATGAGCCATCCAAAGTGCTTCAGAGGTCAATTGCGTGTTCCACTGAGGTTACCCAAAGGTATCTTGAAGATGCAAAGATAAGAGAAGAAGTACAGAAGAACTAGTAAAGTGCATTAGCCTGTCACAGTACTTCACTTGTAAAGATGCTTGGAGAAACTGATGGCAAAGGTCTCTAACATTTGCTTCCTTAATAGTCACAAATGCTAATTTTGTGCCAATTATTTCATATACCAAAATTTTAGTTGAAAATTCCTGTGCATAGTCTATGCACTATTTAATCTTCCTTTTTTTTGTGCAAAAGGCTAATTTAAACTGGTTCCTCTCACTTTCTGCTGCCATCATCCTCTAACAGTGGATGTCTCAGAGGAGACTGGGCAAACCTGAGTTTCTAGCTCACCCCAAGGCACCATGTTAGGACACTCAAGGTGTCGCGCACAGATAAAAGGACACTGGGTCAGCCCTGGCCGGTGACTCAGGTGTAGACACACTCAGCTTTGCTGAGAAACCTCAGCCAGAAGCTAGAGCAGTGAGAGTGGCATCTTGGTCACACTGTGGGGCGTGTGCTTCCCCTGGGGAAAGACCAGCTACCAGAGGAGTGAACAGTGCAGGGTGATCTGGAGGCAGTGTCTCCCTTCACTCACAACCCAAGGTGAGGATTCCAAAAGGAACTCTCCGGACCTTCTGGTCTGTACCGTCCCCTAACACAGAAGAGCACATGTTGCCACCATCTTGGTTTTTGTGGAAACACCATGATGATGTGATGCTTCAGTGGAGGAAATTGCCCTTTGTGATGGGGTTTCCTCCCATGTGAAATGTGGATGGCCTCTCCATTTTCATAATAATAATAAAACTGCGAAGCTTTATTTAAGAGCTCTCAGTGAATGCCAGGAAATTTTCTCATTTAAACTTACTGGCAACCCTATGGATTATTTACTTCTATTACCCCCCCCACCCATAGATGGAAAAACTCAAGGCTACAAAAAAAAAACGGAGGGACTTGCCTAAGGTCACACAACTGGCCAGGGATAGCAGTTTAGTGTGTTTGGGAAGCAAACTACAGCTTATCCAAGGCCACACTGGCCAAAGTAAGAGACTTTACAGCTCCTAATAATCCTGGGTAAGAGTGCTGTCCAACCTCCCCCCACTCCTTCCTGGCCATGTAGCCTAATTTAATTTACTTCCAGAGAGTCAATAAATGTATTATTTTAAAGGAAAATGAAAACATTCCAGAAGAACATTTGAGTATAATTTCAAGCTCAAAAGAACACAAAGATCACTTTACAAAGAAGTTCTATAATGAATAAACTCTTCGTGGGGGGTGGGGAGAAGCAGGAAAAATAAAGCTGGATTTCCTTGGGATCAATTCAACTCTTTAATTCTGACTCTCGGTTACTAACAAAACATTCTCCTATGCAGGGACCCTTCACCCCACACCATTTTATCAAACAGGAAATTATGGGGGAGCCTTTACCCAAAATCGATGCATTCTTTCTTTTAAATGAATCATCAGCTCGGACTATTGTTCTTTCAGAGAAATTTTTAGGGAAGAAAGAAAACCAAATTGTCCAAAATTCAAAAAGATTTGATGTTGGATATATGTTGTCTTCTTGGCTGTCTATAAAGAGCTTTATCAGAATCAAAGAAAAGGATACATTGTTTTAAAAAGAAAGAAAGATGAAAGAGAACCAAAAGAAAAAAGATGTGGTCTTACCAGAGGATTGGAGCCAAGGGATTGGAGAGACCTTGGTCAAAGGATGCAAAACTTCAGGTGGGCAAAAGGAATACATGCAAGAGGTCTATTGTGTAATATAATGATGCAAGTAAGGACAGAAAGGTGTGACCCATCATGAGGGTCACAGCCACACTCCTACCACAGACAGACCAACAAGAGGAAAACATGAGAAAGTCACATAATCGAAGGTTTACGTGACCTGGGATACTTCAGAAAGTAGACTCAAGACCCAAGGCGAGCTCTTTTTGCATATACTTTCAAAGAAACCCAGACAGCTGTGTAGAAGTGCAGTTGAACCAGTTGAACAAAGGTGTAAGCTAATGAAACACACTGATTGAACACCCAGGAAGGCCTGTCGGCACAGCTCTTATTGGCCTCTCTGTGCAGCATTCCTCCTTCCCAGTGTGAGGCAGAAAACTTCTGGAATGAGGGCTCTTTCAGAGGGAAAAAGGACCTTTCTAGATTTTAAGGCTGTCTTTGGAGAGCAGGGTTCTAGTGTCTATGGCCTGTCTTGAGAAAGTGGAATTCTGGTTGCTATGACTCACTGCCAGGGAAAAATTGGAGCTGGAGACAAGGGGCAGGAGAAAGTCAGAGAGACCTTGCTTCTGACCTCTTCCAATGACCTTCAGCTCAACGTACTCAGCACACCAAGGTGCCATGTTTTAGTGTACTGAGTTCTTAGCCCTGACAGTGACTATAGGTAATAATAATGTATTATATGCTTGAATATTGCTGAGTCCATTTGAGGTGTTCTCACCACACACGCATCAGGAAAAAAAAATGCAAGGTAATGTTTATATTAATTTCTTCAATTTAGCCATTCTACGACATACACATATTTCAAAACATGTTGTATGGCATAAATAAATGTGATTTTTATTTTCCATCTAAAAATTAAATCATCTTTAATGAAGAATCTTACAGAAAATCGTATTACAAAAACATTTTGATAAATAGGGAAAACATCAAGTGAGGATAGCCGTTGACATTCTCTGATGAATTTTTGAATTTCGGCAGTCCTGGTCACCTCCTCCAAGGCCATGGCTTCCCTTGTCTCCCATGGTTCTTGTAAACTGGGGACCCTCTGGCCTTCCTTCCCTGGGCAGCCTCCATTTCTATGTTCACCCTGGGAGCTCCAACCCAGGTAGCAGCTTCATTTACCAGCTACACACTGATGAGACCCAAGTTTATCTTCCCAGCCCAGACCTCTCAAGTTCGAATCTTTGTCCCCCAAGTCTTTCCTCTTGGGTGCTACTCACACACTAAATAAAGCCTCAAGTTTTGCTGCTGCCTACTCACCCTTGTAAAGGACTCTCCCTTGTTCTCCATTTAATGGCCAGACCCCTGGACAAGACTGGAATGGCCTTGCTGATCTGCACCATGCTCACCAAGTCCCACGGGCTACCTTTCAGCCCTGAGAAGCCATCACCCATCATGATCACCCTGTATACAGCCTCACACTCTCTCACTCCACGTGTTGCACTGCTCTCTTTGCTGCCCTGACCAACTTTTTTGTTTTCCACTTCACCTAAAACACACCTATTATTCCTATAAGTTTCAGTAGATACACCAGACCCCCAGAAAGGACCCAGTGCAGTTCCTCTGTGGGCCAGCACTTGTGGTACGTGCCTGACACTGCATTCAGAGGGACATTCGTGTGCCATGCACCTGCTGGGCTGTGTCCCCTGGAGCAGTGTCCTCTTCACTGTTGATTGAGTCACAGTGCTTGGCTCATAACAGCAAGTCACACATACAGGTCGTCTGAGTGAATGAGCAAAAGGTCATGATCACAGTCTGAAGAAAGGAGTGAGATTGACTCCTAGTCAGCTCACAATGTCTTCCTGAGAATGCACTTAGTATTGAGCACCATAGGAAGTACTCTACAAACTCATATCTGATGTTGGATTATTTGCATCCCTAAAAGTTTTCTTTGGAGAGCCCAAAAAACTCAAACTCATTATATAAATATTGTATTGTTCCCCATTCATGGGACCCTAGTTATTTCCCATGAAGGTGTTTTTTATAATAGAGTGAGTCTGGACTCTCTGACATCCTATCTCTCCACGTGGTGGCTCCCTCTTGTACTCCCTCCTGCCATGGCAGCTATCCACTGTGTGACACACCCAAGTGGACCCTCACCAGAACAGAGCAGATATCAGTGTTATGCTTTCAGACTCCCAAAACTTTGAGCTAAATATACATCTTTTCTTTAGAAATTACCCAGCCTTGGATATTTTGTCATAGCAACAGAAAACAGAATAATACAGAAACTATCTTCATACTAATCATTTGGAAGTCTGATTGTCTTACATATACACTGTCGATTTGATTCAATCCCAACACAATTGCTTTCAGGGTGCTAAATTTGTAGGTAGAAAAGAGAGACAAGGGAAAGTGATAAAATGAGAATAGGCAAAATAATTTCTTTAGTCTCATTAATACCCAAATCCCTACCTCTTTTCTTGCATATTTAAAAGATATTAAAATTCAACGGTAGATAGTTGAAAGTATCTTCAAGAGCTATAAGGAAGTCAGACCCCAGTTGGGTTCCTCTCATCTCAACCTGGTACAGGGTTAGACTTTGCTGCCACACAAGGTGTGCCCAGGGGTGGGTATAGAAGAGGCAAGCAGCAGCAGGAAATTAGGGTTTCTTTGGTTTGGTTTGATTTTGCTTTTGTTTGGACTTTGGTTTTTTAATATATGTTTTTAAATTTTTAACTGAAACATAATTGTACATGTCTATGGGGCAGAGTCTAACATTTCAATTCATGTATACAATATGTACTGATCAGATTAGGGTAATTGTCATATTCATTATCTCAAACATTTATCATTTCTTTGTCTTGGGAGCATTTGAGATCCTATTAGCTATTTTGAAATATTCCATCAATTGTCATCAACCTTTCTGTGCTATAGAACATTAGAAGCTATTTCTCTTATCCAGTGCACCCCCTGTGCCCATTATAAAGCCTCTCTCTTTCCAGCCTCTGATGACCACTATTCTAATGTTACCTCTGTTATGGTTTAGATGTGATGTCCCCCAAAAGCTTATGTGTGAGACAATGCAAGAAGGTTTGGAGGAGAAATGATTGGGTTATGGTCTTAACCTAATCGGTGAATTAATCCCTGGTGGGATTAACTAGGTGGTAACTGGAAGCAGGTGGGGTGTGACTGGAGGAGGCAGGAATTGGGGACATGGCTATGGGGTGTATATTTTGTATCTGGAGAGTGGAGCCTCTCTCTTCTTTCTGACCATCATCTGAGCTGCTTCCCTCTGCCACACTCTTCCACCATGATGTCCGGCCTCACCTCAAACTCCAAGGAATGGAGGCTGCTGTCTATGGATTGAGACCTCTCAAACCATGAGCCCTCAAATAAACTTTTCCTCCCCTACAATTGTTCTGGTCACATCCTTTTAGTCATAGCAGCAAAAAAGACTGACTAAGACAACCTCTAAGAGATCAACATTCATAAGGGCTCTTGATCCAGTTTTTAGGCCATAAATGGAGGCCAGTTAGCACCCACACCAACCTTGAGCAGCCAATTAAGTTCACACCCCAACTCACTCTTTTGTCAGGTTCTCGTACCCGCTGTGGCCACACTATTCACGCATCCTCATCACCAGAGGACCAGGCATCAGAGACACCCAGGGACAGCTCCTATGTCTAGAGTCCTGACGTGATTCGACCTGACCAGCCTCCACCTTCTGGCCTCCCCTCCCTGCTCCTTCTCACAGAAGCCACACAATAAAAGAACTTGTCCAGAGGTCCTGTCTTCTTATGCATCCTGACCACCCGAGGCCTCGGGACCCTGTTCTCCTGGGCCTGTGAGAACAACAGACTAGAAAACTCCTTCAGGGGTCTCTCTGGTGATCTGTCTGGTCTCACCCTTCCTCATCTGAGGTAATGGTCAAAACAGGCACAGCCCAAAACATCAGAGTGTCACACTGCTGTCACTGTCACTGACATCAATAGCTTATCTCCTTATTAGTGCCCTCAGCCTCTGACAACAGGCCTGAGCTGCGAAAGGTGAATTTGCCCCTAGGGCATTAGCCAAGCCCCCTTCTAGATTAAAAATGCAATGTCCCTGGCTCCCTCTGCTCTGATAGGAAGGTTGCTGTTCACCCTACTCCACAGATAGACAGAGGTCTCTCCTTCCATCATGTTAAATGGTTGTTTAAGTCCGAGGTCATAATACTGTCTGTGTCAAATGCCAGAGGTCTTTCTCCCTGAGGCAAACTCCCAGGAGCAGCAAAAGGGGTACTGGCCACACAGTCAGTAACGTGAGCTTCCACCAGGATCCCTCCACAAGAGGCAGGTCACCCCACGGCCCCATGGCTCCATTTGCTTATACCTACCATGGAAACAGTCATGTCAGTATGTCACATGGGGCTATAATGAGTGGGCAGGAAGGCTATTCAGCCCTGTAGCTATACCACTGACTTGAGCTAACTGGGATCAGGGCTTTTCCATAATGGCCTAGGAATCCCACCCTTCCTGGGATGGCCATTTGTAACCTTAGCTATTTATTGCCTCTGTCCTGGAGAAGGAAAATGCCCCTTCACTGGCTCATGGATGTGGCACCGTTAGCGACTTGCATAGTCAGAAAGATAGTCCCAGATGACCTCATGGCTGCTTCCTGGTCAGGTAACATACAAGGAGCTAAACTAGAAATTGAATTCACCCTCAATTTACCCGGAAATCGCCCTTATGTGTCTTGCTTTATATGTTCCTTTAATGTAAAAATACACTGCAATATTTTGCCGCCCGGAGTCAAGGATTTCTATAATTTAATGTGACTGTGAAATTCCCTTAAGGAAAAATAATAATGGAAAGCTTTGGGTGGGAAAGTTACGTGGTAGGAGGATGATTTTTTTTTCTACTTATGTAGTCAGGTTTACTCCTGAAAAACTAAATGTATACCCAGAAATATAAATCTCCTTAGATGTGTTTTTTCTTTTGAAAAACAAAATCATTGAATTAAGTGATTGGGTTTAGCTACTTATGAGAATCTTGCTTTGTGGATGTCATTACCCAAGGCAAGAAGAGCTGTCCCCCAGATCTGCTCAGCAGGGATTCTGTGCTTTGGCTATAATGAGGATCCTTCTAACTTGAAGTTAAGAAACAAATCTCCCCATAAATAAAAATAGTTTTCAACAGAGAAACTATTCCTCCAGAATTGATCAGTGCTTTTTTCAAATTCTTTCTATTCTTGTACAATGTGGTTACTCACAAAGAATTTATAGAATCACAAATAATTGATGAATCAATGAAAAATATATCAGGTCTCGATTTAGTAAGAAAATGATTTCTGTGTTTAATACATTTTCATTTGTTTGGAAGATAATGACAGTATTGAAATTTACCAGAGCCTCTCTCCTGGCAAATGTGCCAAGAAATGGGTATCCCTATGTCTTGAGGTGAGACCCTCTGGTCACTTGGGCTCTATTTCTGGTTAGTGATCCAAGGACCCTGTCCAGTCCTCTAAGGTCTTGCTTTATAGGTGGCACAATAAGGATCCACACCTACCAGGAGGAGAACAGCTCTTCCATATGGGTCACTGGGCTCTGCAATTCTATGTTCACTCTTGATACAAGACCAAAAGTTGAACGAATTATTGAATTTACACTTTCTTTCCTTCTCCACCCCCCACCTCATTGGTAATTCAGGAAAGTCATAAGTCTCTCATATGGGTGTATAATATATTCCTACCTCCAAATGATTTTGGAAAATTAGATTAAATTAAAGGAACTCTATTGTGATTGGTTTAGAGATAGTTAGAAATAAGTTGAATATTTCCCAGAAACTGAGGGAAATATCTTTCTAATACTTTCAACGTGCTTTTTTAAAAAAAGCATCCTCATAGAAACTAATTCAGTTGTGTCAAGAACTCAGGTTCACAGAATTTAGGTAAGACTTTGGTAAATGAGACTAGTTTATTATTATTGATTTAATTTAAAAGATGTCTTCTGCCCAAAGTACAATACAAGTCTATGATTCTATTCTACTTGAATATGTCCTTCCTAAATCTATACAGGTATACTGATCAAATAGGTTAGCATTATTTCTATTAAATATTTATGATTATGAAAAATATTTGGGCTAAACCAAACCAAAACATTATTTAGTCAAACTTTATTTTAACTATAACTATGTTTTGTATGTTTTGTAGTATATGAGCTTAAAGATGGTCTCTAAGATCCTCAGGTAATTTAAAACTGGGACTGATACTAAATTAAGTTTAATGAATACTCATTAGACATTGAGATCTAATGAATGCTGGAACATCAATTATTAAGCATAATTTTAAGTTTGCATACTTTCCACCTCTAATACAGCTCTATATATTTTTGTATTTGTTGATGAATGTGTTTGTTTTTGTTTCTTCGAGAAGTTGTGCTACAAGGGATGTGTATGGTCATAGAAAGTTGTGAGGTGTGTATCCATGTTGAGGTGTGTATCCTTGTCTATTGCAAGATGCTGGTGCATAACAGACAGTTCCCAGTTACCTACCTCCCAGTTTTCTCTATGCAATAGAAGTTGCTTTGGTTAAAAGTTATGATCAATATTGATTATAACTCTCCTAATCAGAACTCTCCTAAAAGCAATAAAGACAGAGAGCAAAGGCCCTAGGCAAATATGCAGGATGTATTTTTGTTAAAAGGAAAATAGAGTAGTGTTGTCCTAAAATAAAATGATTGGTTGTTTTAGAGTAAGAAAGAGCAAAATGTGAGACAAAACCTGAAATAAATAGAAAATTATAGAAGGTTCTAAAAAAGGAAGTTTCATTTGAAGTGCTCAAAGCTGACAAGGTTTAAGGGACTTATTTGCAAGATTGTCAAAAAAGAGGACTTGTGTTTGCATTTTTCTTGAACTGTTGTTCTGCCCTCACTGAGAGACTATAAAAGGTTTTCCTTAACCTTCTAATCTGTCTAGAAAGCAAAGGTGCTGCGCTTTACCAGAGTTCCTGTGCTTCACATTAACTTTACCATGTCCCTAATATTTAAGAGAGCCAAATAGTCTCACTTTTGCAAGTGCTAAGGTTCTTTACAGTCATGTTAGCCCCTAGATTTTCTTTAAAAATATTTTAGTGTCACTTTAGTTAAGTAGGTAACCTAGCACTGGTTTTCAGTAATCCACGATTACAACTTCGTCCAATGTTCAAATCTCCTGACAACGTTTGATATTTTGCCTTCCCTAAACGAATCTTAAATGCTATATTTTGCACCTAAAGCTGTCTTTGAGGTTTCCTGGAGGCCTTTGGAAAATCACAAAAGATTTGTGCTTTCATCTTGTAAAAAGAAAGGGGCATGAGAGGTTAGGAAGGTGGGGGAGGAGATCAGGGGAGGTTGGATAATGGGTACCAAAATACAGCTAGACAGGAAGAATACGTTCCTGTGTTAAACTATTCACTGTAGCTCACAAGAATTTGTTAAATCTTTCATAAATAACTAGAAGAGTTTGAACCATCCCAATAGAAAGAAAAGATAAATATTTAAGTAGAAAGATATGTTAATTACTTGGATCTGGTAATTATACATTATATACTTGTATTGAATTACTATATCAGACTCCATAAATATGTGCAGTTATTACATGTCAATTTAAAAAAGAGAGATGCTAGAAATAATTTCATTTGATTTGTGAATATTGAGTTGTATGGGAGGTATTGTCAGATCATAAGAGATGCATCATCTTCCCTAGGCTAAATTTACATGAGCAAAATGATGTCAACCTAAGTATTTTACAAATTGTGCACTACCCCAGAGACTGGTCAGCCCCTGCTGCCCATGTGTTCCTTGGCATAGTCCTACTGCTGTGTTGCCTGTTATCATCCAACAGGATAGTCCTATCAGTTATAATTTCAGTTATTTTTAAATGGTCAACATGGTCATAACTATATGTATAATTTGAATCTAGCATTGTCTTTTTCAGTGATTTTCAATTGGGGCTTCACCTCATTTTATATGAAGTTTATTAATGTATGGACATTCAAGACCCACTCTAGCCTTCCTAAGTCACTTTGGTGGATGCACTTCATATATTCTTGATATATTTTAATGGTAATTTTGCTATATTCATTGTATATTTTCTCAGGATTATTACAAGCTATATCTAAAAATAATCACACTATTAGGAGCATGTTTATCCATTTTAATAAATTACATATAATAGTCATTCTCCTTTGCAAATAAGATTAATCATGTTTATAGATATTTGTCTAGGATTTTTTTGATTGACTTTATTATCTTGTTTTGCATGCCATAGTAACAACCAAATTTCCCTGGTTTGTTGCAGTATTCTTGCTATGAACTCTCATTGGAGACCTCATTTCTGAAAATTTTTGGTAATAAGTTAACTTAAAGTTGTCAATCTTTTGTCATATACAGATGCTTTTTTGTTTTCCTCTGGCATTTATCTGCTACAGGTGAAAGTACTTCATTCTCAACCAAGGACTGTCTTCAAAACCCATGGAAAGGACAGTGCCAGGTACCTTGGCTATGGGGTTCCATTGGCATTGCCCTGGGGTTTCCAGAACTCTGTCAAGTAGACGGAGTCATGAAGAACCCAGCAGATGTGTTCATGAGAATGCTAACCCAAGTCCATGTATCTGTGATGTTAAAGTACATTCTACAGTCATATATGACTAAAAAGAACAAATTAAAAAAAATACCATACATCTTTATTTGTCATAGTTTAACAAATAATTATTTAAGTTTTTATTGTATGTTAGAAAACATTTCTTTGCCTTTGTTTATTAATGCTGAATTGTTATTGGGTCTTGCTGGTGATGTTCCTGTAATCCTGTTGAACAACCTGTGGGAGGTGGTGGGAAAGAGATATATGAATGTAAAGGTTGTATCAAAAGGAAGAGCAGGGGTCTGAGCCCTGAGGACCATCTGTCCAGTGGGTTCTAGGAGGTGGGTGAAGGAGACCTGTTACTATGCATGCAGCTCTGTCCCTTGAGTTCCTCCAGCTCCGAAGCTGGGCTGTGGGTGCTCTCATGATGCTAAGCACAGGTGTGGCCGTCTCTTGTGTAAGGGTGGGCATGAACTGGACATTTTATCCAACTTCCTTGGTGGCCCAAACAATGCTATTGTTCTTCCTCCAAATGGAAAGAGAATATTCTTAATATGTATGCATTCTTTTGTTATTAAAATATTTCTGACAAAAAAAAATGCTGACTCAAGAGCTAGCAGACCAAAAATCAAATGTGTAGGGCTGAAGGAATTGACAAGAGATGATTGTGGGTTTTGTTTGAAACGTTGTTAATGTTTTAAAGATCTATTTTCTAGATACAAAAAGAAAGTCCTCTTGCTTTCTTCTTAAGTTATTTATAACAATGTAGTAAACTCAGTTTACAATCTACTAGGTTGAAATGAAACATTTGAAAGTGGTATTCTCCCTGCCTGAGCCCTTGAGAATCCCAAACTCTTATTAAGTATTCTCACTTGTCATGGCAATACGATTGTGTATCTAAGTCCAACTGTCTATCTTTCCTCGTAACAGGACATAGCTAGAAAACTTGGTGACATGACGAAGGCTGCGCATGAAGTGTTATCATTGGGAATGATGGCCATTTAATCAGATATGATCACACACTTTTAAGGTACTCAACTGACTTTGTAGAGCCAAATTCTTCCTGTAAAACTGGTTTGCTATCTGATCCATAGGTTCCCACCCTCCAGGTAAGTAAAGAAGATCACTTCCTGGTAAGCCTAAGAAACTTAGGATATGTCGGGAATTTCTAGAAGAGAAGAATTGGTCCAAATTTTCTATGTATTGCATTTAAAATCTGGTGGCTTATTTTTGCTCTGTATCCTAGCCTTAGGAGGCTTTAGAAATTGAATGTGAGATCCTGTATGACAACTTGTAGCACAGAAGACTTAAGACTATAACGTAGTACTTATCTACTAAACTAACATTCGGCTGCATATATGGAAAGAGCAGGTGAAGTGCAGTGTGACCTGCTTTATTGTGTGATCAAAAATGCCACAGTCTGGCTGGGCACAAAATCACGAGCCACTCAAGCAGGAACAAACTTTATTTCCAAAACTCCCGCGAATATGCCACGCACACGGCCTTCTCCCGGGACACACTACACCAACAGGAGATCCCTCTTCCGGAATTCCCTCCTACTGCACTTCCCCAACCAATGGGAACTCTCCAGGAGTCCCGCTAGAGCTCCAAAGTAGCAGGCCTAGGCAGACAGCAGGGGTCTAATCTCCAATTGAATGCACATCTTAACATAATCATCATCATCTCAATGGCTTGCTGGGGTCACCTTTCAACCAAAAATGCCATGCGTCATTCCTACTATGGCTATGGCTCTCAGCATCTCCCCCCTTCTGTTTAATTAAACAACAAGCAATGTGGCTTAGGGACCATGCCTGTTAGGTTGTCCAATACAACATATGGTCCTTACCCGTCATCGGATGAGCTGACCTCTAGGCGTCAGCCTCCTGTCTTAGGTTGGTACCACTGCAATTGGATCATACCCGTCACTGACTACCGGTCCAGCATACAGTCATACTTGTGGATAGGCCTATGCACTAGTGTGGGGGGGTGAGGTTCTTTGCCTCACCTCTGTTGGCCCACAAATTTTAGACCATCACTAGCAGAAGGGAGGAGGATACAGAAATGCCACGACACCAAGCCAATTGATGGCTCCTTTGGAAAAATTGTACCACCAGTGACACCATCAGCAAAGATACGCCAGCACTACCACAATTCGCTGCACCAACAGATAGTTCACAATGCATACAAGTGATACATAGTCCAGGCAAGTTCTGCAAGCAGTTCAAAGCAGAGGAATCCATCAATATGTCCATTTCCTCCCAAAGTAAATTGACTCCTTGATTGAGCATTACTTGTTGAGTTATTATTCATTGATGCATCAGTTTATACAGTTTACTGTGATAGCTATCATAGAAGCTGTAGTTTGGTTTTATCTTTGTCTTCACCAGCACTGGGATGAAGATAGGAATTCTGGCAATGATGCTAAAAAAAAAAATTATGTAACATTCCAACAGGCACTAAGAAAACAATTTTCTGAACAATTTACATTATCCTGAACAGAATTATTAAATGTAATGAAAAGGAAAGGTGAAAGTAAACAAACAGATCTCTTAACCTCCTTATTTGTACACATATTAAAACAATCCTCAACAGCTGTTTACCCAATTTAAATTAAACCATTAAAATCACGTGAATAAAAAAAAAATCGGATCCATTTTTTCATGAGCGCTCCTCATATATGATATATGGACATACGCACACACAGGCATACAACACAAAACACAAGTGTGCACACATAACATACTACACATAAGACAATAGTAAAGGCCTTGTAGCTTTACACAGGTGCACAAAAACAATCTTTCCAGGGGTCAGAGATATAGCCTGGAGACAGAACACTTGCCTAACACGTGCAAGGCTGTCCACAGCACCAGGGAACAGTATCTGGTAAAGAATTAATTGACTTTCTTCCCACTGTGAAAAGACTTGTCAGTAAATTAGGTTGGATCTTGTCACCTTACCCGAATCACCGGTTTCCTTTGATATCTGGCTGTATGTATCCAAATTAATATGTTCACTTTCTCTCCTCTCCCAATTTGGTCCCACTAAGAACTCAAATCCGAATACCAGGTCCCTGTAGGAAATTTATGCTGCCTGTCAGCTGGCCCTCCCAGGATCTGAGAAGTCCCTATGAGCTGAGGCCTTTGGACTCTATCCAGACTCCCCAAATCTCTCTGAGCACCACAGCAAACCCTGTGTTGTCAGATTCCTTTTGGACAAGTCACTGTTTGGGCCACCAGGGAAGTTGGGTAAAATGTCCAGTTCATGCCCACCCTTACACAAGAGACGGCCACACCTGTGCTTAGCATCATGAGAGCACCCACAGCCCAGCTTCGGAGCTGGAGGAACTCAAGGGACAGAGCTGCATGCATAGTAACAGGTCTCCTTCACCCACCTCCTAGAACCCACTGGACAGATGGTCCTCAGGGCTCAGACCCCTGCTCTTCCTTTTGATACAACCTTTACATTCATATATCTCTTTCCCACCACCTCCCACAGGTTGTTCAACAGGATTACAGGAACATCACCAGCAAGACCCAAGGATATTCTGGGGCCTGCTTTGTCCCACTTGGAAAGTATAACTGTGTCTGAGTGACTCAACAAGAAACACTGCTCGATTCCTTGGAAAGAGAGGAGAGAATGACAAATTGAATTTATGGTATCCTCAAAAACAATCATTCAAGAAATTTCCCCTATATGTTTGTGTTCTGAGAGAGAAATGGAAGTCCCAAAGGACCCCATTGTCTCTTATTTTCTGAGATAAGACCCAATCCAGACCTAATCAGTGCCCCCATGTGGCCCAGCTTCTCTTCTCCTTAATGCTCATGAATTTCTGGGCATCTCAACCTATTCCCAGACTTCCATTTTTCCCCCCTAAAACACAAGAAGTAAAATTGAGAATCAATAAATGGAATGGTTAAAAAAAAAAAAAAAAAGCTTCTTCATAGCAAAGGAAACAATCAAGAGGGTGAAGAGAGACTCTACAGAATGGGAGAAAATCTTTGCCACCTGCACCTCAGAGTATTAATCTCCAGAATATATAAAGAACTCAAAAAACTTAATACTGAAAAAGGAAATAACCCAATCAACAAATGGGCAAAGGAACTTCCACAGAAGAAAAAATACAAATGATCAACAAATGTATGAAAAATGTTCAACATCTCTAGCAATTAGAGAATTGTAAATTAAAACTACACTGAAATTTCATATCACTCCAGTCAGAAAGGCAACAATCAAGAATACAAGTAACAATAAATATTGATGAGGATGTGGGAAAAAGATACACTCATTCATTGCTGGTGGGACTGCAAATTGGTGAAACCACTCTGGAAAGCAGTATGGAAATTCCTTAAAAAACTAGAAGTGATACCATCAATTGATCTGGTTATACCACTCTTTGGTATATATCTGAAGAAGTTAAAATCAGCATACTACAGTGACACAGCCACACTAATGTTCATAGCAGCCCAGTTCAAAAGAACTAAGCTATGAAACCAAACTAGGTCCTTTCAACAGATGGATGGATAAAGAAAATGTGGTAAATATACACAATGGAATATTACTCAGCCATAAAGAAGAATGATTTTATGACTTTTGCTGGTAAATGGATGGATCTGGAGAATCTCATGCTAGGCAAAATAAGCCAATCCCAAAAACCCAAAGATTGAATGTTTTCTCGATAATGTGCTGACATACAACAACAGGCAGGGCATTGCAGGGAGAATATTATAGTCTTTGTCTAATTCAGTGAAGGACTATAGTGGATTAGACAAAGAAGAGTGAAGGTAAGGGAGGGGGGTAGAAATAGGAAAGACAGTGGAATGAACCTGACTCAACTTCCCTATATATAATATGAATGCACCACACGAATCTGCACATTATGTACAACCACAAGACTGGGATCCTAATTAGAATAAGATATAACCCTTGTTTGTATAAATATGTCAAAATATACTCTATTGTCATATATGTCTAAAAAGAACAAATTTTTAAAATGTGAAGAAAATAATATCATGATATTTTCCATCTATCACCTTTTCATGGTATAATAGGATTCCTTTACTGATATCTGATAAATATTTTTTTTATCACTGGAGGGAGGTGAGGCCATGCTGTATTATTGCCCATCCCACACATATACATGATGCTTAGAAGATCATTGTCCACGTATTATGTTTCGTCTGTTCTAATGATTGACAGATCATCTTTCTTGATGACCAGACCCCCAGGTTCTCTCGGTGGATCCAGGGTTTAGTGTCTTGTGACTGGAAAGTCAACTCCTGATTTTCAGTTTGATCTCAAACATAAAGTCCAGAGAGCCCCTAGTCCTGGGGAATACCTGAGCAACTTGAAAGGTAGCTTTCATGAACTGAGCATAAAATACACACACACCAGATCTTAGAATTTTAAAAAAAAAGCGCGAGGGGGATGGAAAAATAAGTTCTTCATCATTTGTATTGGTTCCATATTTATGGGTTCATATTCTGTATATATTGGGATAACTAAAATATGTGGTTAAGATGAACTTCATCGATCCCTTCCTTTGAATGTCGCTACCATAAAATTGGATATAACACCCATTGCTCACATTCTGTTTCTATTGGACTGCATTGTGAGTCCACAAGCTTACTTAAAGAGAGTTCCAACAATGCAAAGTGAACTTACAGGGGTGTAGGGGTGTAGGGGGCGGGGGAGGCTGTTTCACAAAGGTCAAACATTCTAAAGCATCTGTTCTTTCACCTCTTGTCCCATGGAGACCCCAGAGCAGAGACTTATAAGCAGCAGAGCCCCTGAGCAGCAATTTCAAAAGCTGCCCCATGACAGGAATTCTCTACCCCGGGTAATCTGCCAGCGCCCCACCTGCTGACAGAGATGTCAGCTAAGTGTCAGGGACCCGGCAAGACCAGACGCCCTGCTGCCTGGGACACCAACCAGTGCATTCCCACCAGCTCACCAGGCCTGCTGCAAGTTGGCTCCAGAACCTTCCTCGGGGGCTTTTGCAGCCCAAACACCCCCAAGGCCTCTCTTCACACCCTAACCCTCACTCACACCCTCTCTTTCTTCCTTTCCCTGGAAGGGCTCTTAATTATAGAGCCGCTGGACACTCATTCAACTCTCCCTGGGGGGCTCCTGCTGTCAGTGTTTAATTGCGCCTGCATTCCAATGTAAATGACCCCAGCAGGCCCTGGCGGGCCTTCCCTAGAAAAGGATGGCAGGAAAGGCATTCATTCTGGAACCTCTGGGACCAGCAGAGGCTGCGTGAATCCAAACTGATCTATGGAGCAGTTATCTGAGCCGCTCCAAGACCAGGCACCCACCACCACCCAGTGCTGGCTGGCTCTGCCTGTCCTCCTTCCTGCCTCTGAAGAGCATCATGTTAAACTTTAGTTTACATTCCCATTTTGTACCTTAAAAATGGATCTCTGTGTTGTCCTGGGTTTTGGCTTCTGCTCAGGCCTGTTTTCTGGACAGATCATCCAAAGCTCCCCCATAAAGACCTTGGATTCCCGACTGCAGGGCAAACCCAAGCTAATCACCTGTGGGTGACCTCCCTGGAGCATGGAAAGCATGTGTTTTGCAAGGTAATGAAGGAAAACAAAGAATTAAGAAAGACCCAGCAAGTCGACTTTGTGCAACTCCACAGACAAATGCTACTTTAACTGCTGCATATCTTAGTGGGTTTGGTAACCGGCAATTAAACAATCTGTCAGACTTAGGACAAAGCTATCATTAATTCATGCTTGCTGCTGATGAAAGTGCACAGAGCATAAATATCAATCTTCAAATCACGGCGTAGAGCACAGAAGGGGCCTGAGGATCTCTGAGCGGTACAACTAGCCAGGAAGCTCTGGGGCCCATTTCTGAGAGAGAACAGCCAAGTCTTGCTTATTTTTCAGATGTGTTTTACTTCTTGTTTGGTGTTCTATTTCTGACACTCTTGCTTTCTTTAGAATTTTGAGGTTTTTAAAACGCTGGAAATTATCAACCCACTGAATTTTTTTCAGAAGTTCTACGGGACATAGTTCCCATATTAAAAACAAACAAAAAACAAAAGCAAAATATGAAACAAGGTACAGGTTATAAGGCACCCCAGCAAAGGCTTGGGCCATCCTGAGGGTCTGAGCAGAGGACTGTGGGGAGCTTAGCTACAGAGAGGACAAATGGAATTGAGCAAATAAGTAAACAGCTTGAGTTTTTCACTGTAGAGGAAAATGCTTATAAATACAGAAGAGGAGATGACTATAATAAATCCATGGTGCTGGTTTGAAATGTGAAGTGTTGGTACAAACTCGTGGTTTCTGACATACATTGTTCTATATACATGGGAAAATGTAGAAAGAGGTATAGATGCAAATGTGTATATAAGCATAGATGTGTGTGTGTGTGTGTGTGTGTGTGTGTGTGTGTGTGTGTGAAGAGAGAGTAGAGAAAGGGAGAGAATGTATTTCCTAATGCTGTCCACAAAAGCATCTGGGAACAGAGGTGCCATAGGAACAAAGACCCCACCCTTATTTCAGATGTTGGCTCACAAATAAATTACTGCACTGCTAAAAGGAACCAGAGACCCTTAGAGAAATGGCTGGTTCAAAGCTCGGGCAGGGAAGCATAAGATGAGCCGGGAACATAATGGAGCAGGAAATAAGAAATTACTTAAAAAATAATGGGATCGTGCCAAAAGAACACGAAAACTAGTCTGAAGGGGTCTCCGTGGCCAAATCCTGACAATTTGAACATCAAAACAATGATAGCAATGAATTATAACTCAATGAATAAAATAAGAACCCACAAGACCTCACATTAATAAATTTTAAAAGTATATGTATGCGTGTCTATAGGAATGTACTTTTTAAGGAGACAGGGAAGGTTTTTTTTTTCTTACAGTAAAATGTCAACTGATAAGTGCAGAGAGAACAATGGCATTTAAAATCCCCTCTCAACAGTCGTCCAGTCTAGTAAGAAACATCAATGAATGCCAAAACACGTGGATGAGAGGATGAGGAATGAGGCATGAAATAGCTTCAAAGTCATTGCTACACCAGATACTAATTGCACACAGAATTAAAAGCAACTCTGGGGGTAGAAAAGGCTGGCATATGTAGCGTCTTCATCCTGTGATCAAAGTTCATGTCACAAGTCATGGGATAAATCAGTTGGCATCCATTTGCCAACTGATAAGATGGAATGAGAAAACCACTTCCTTCCGTGATAAAAGAATTTCTGTGAGACATTCCACTTCTGTGATACTCTGGTCCAAAAATGTATGAACTGGAGGCCAGGTGCGGTGGTACATGTCTGTAATCCCAGCAGCTCAGGAGGCTGAGGCAGGAGGATATTGCATTCAAAGCCAGCTTCAGGAAGCAAGGCTCTAAGCAACTCAGCAAGACTCTGTTTCTAAAAAAACCAAAAATATATATTTTAAAAAGGTCTGGAGATGTGACTCAGTGGTTTAGTGCCTCTGGGTTTCATCCTTGCTACCCACCCCCCACCTCCCAAAAAAAAAGAACTGGGTCTAAGCATAAGGAAACTCTGGACCATCCTTGATGGAAAGATGGACTATAAAACTATTAGCCAATAATTTTCAATAATGTCATAGTCATAAAAGTCAAGTTAAGCCTGAGAAACTGTTCCAGATGGAAGAAGTTTCAAGAGATACAACAGTGGGTGCAATGTGTGACCCCGAACTCGAGCCTTTCCTTATAAAGTTTGTTATTCTGAGAACTGGAGAAATATGAATAGGCTCTTTATTATATTCTTACAACATGTCTTTAAGTTGGAAGTTATTTCTAAATAAAAAAGTTTTAAAAGAGAAGTCTCTTGTTCCTTTCTCATTGTTGCCTGTGGCTGATAAAAATCATTTTTATGTTTAAATAGGTAAAATTATACCTGTTTAATACCTCATAAATGAATGTGTGCCTGTGATATAGGAGGAGGAGGAGGATAATGGTAGATAGGTACAGACGATAAGTAGATGATAGACAAAATACATACATAGATGTATAGATAGATGAGAGATGGTGTAACTTAACTTTCAGTTAAATACATACGTCCATGACATCACACATAAGACTTAACCTTCGGGTGGGCATACCTTTTACCTAAAGATTCAAAGAAATTTGGAACACCTTTAAGACATCTTCCATACACTGACATGAATAGAAATGGTAATTTCTAAAACAACATTCCAAAACCACAGTTGAGCAGTAAATTAGAATCACAAAAGTTGTTTCAAGAAGCCCTGAGTCGAATTCAAAAAAATGTGACTTCCTTTAAGCACTGATGAGGATTCTATTGGCTTCTGGAAGGATGTACTTTAATTTAAAAAGAGTATGTATCAGAAAGTCCTTAGCTCTCTGACTGATGGAACTTTAAAGGACTGGACTCCTGGATTGCTAATTCTCCAGCTCCTTGAGGTCTTGATTCTTTCTACTCCCTGGGGTGCTGCTCTGGGTCACTGCAGTGCTTCCGGACTGTTGCATGAAGCCTGGAGCTGCCATGCCGCATCCTGTGCCCTCCCCCCTCTGGGTTGCCTCAGACCTGGTTTCTAGGGAGCTTGGCAGAGCCTCATAGAGGCTGCAGAAGAGGATCCCTCCACTTTCCTGAGCAAATCTCCTGCACCCTTCTGGGCCCAGTAACACATTCATTCATCTGCACGCCCTGTCTCAGGACAGCTCCACCTACCCCCATCAATTTTTCCATAATCATTTCTGCAACATTTAAGCCTGACTGACTTCTCGGGATATTCTGGTAAACAAACACATGGATATAATTATTTTTTTATGAAAAACCTGAAAAAAAAAGGACTAAAGAATGTGCCCCAACTTACTCAGTGTAGCTACTTAACCAAAGAGACTTCCAATGTCCACTTTTGTTCTCTTTCGGCTCTCAAGGCCTTGATGTTCTGCTCCTGGCTTCTAAGATTTACCCCAAATTCTTTAAGAAGGTGTGAGTGCCCTCTTGTCCAGTAAAAAAAAAATCAATTGGGATGAGGAGGGGTGATATATAAAGAAGGGAGCTCTATTGCAAACAATAGACACCAGATGACATCCTAAAAGGGTCGTTTATACCAAAGACCACAGCCAGTCTGTAAGTGAAGTTCTGCACCTGCCAATGTCCGGCCATGGTTCGCCTCCGACTTTAGAACAGTGCTGAGCAGGCAGCATCTCTCGTCCAGTTTTCACACAGACGCACGTTTACAAGTCCCACTGTGGCACTTGGGACCCTGTCAGTGGAGAAAGATTATTGATGACTCCAGTGTTATTTATAATCAAAGTTTTTTTGTTCTTTCCAAAAAAACACCTTGTTCTAAATCCTGGATGATGGTGTCAACTGTGAACAAACCAGGGCCAGTGACCGGTGTAAGAAGAAGCAAGAGCCCCTTGTGCTTATGCCCCAGATTTGTTTACCAGGTCCCCTTAGCTAGTCTGCAAACTTGAGAGTTTTGCAATCCCGCATTAAAAGGCTTGAATGAAGCCTTTATGTGTAATTCAATCATTTCAGCCTTGGGCCTAGTCCACCAGGCCTGGGTATTTATTTTCACATCTTGACCCAAGGTTAGCTCATTTTCATAGCTGTGACTAGGATTTGTTCTTCATGAGCCTTCCTCTGGGTTACTCATTACACCCTGCGACGACGGGGCAGCAAAGAGGCAGAGAGTGCACAAACATTCGCATGAAAACCCCAAATCAATTTCACACAGGGCGCCTTGAAACAAAACCCTGCCCCTTCATCTTTTTGCAAAGATCTTAAGGGAAAGGAGCCTCCTTGACAGGCCCCCTCGGGGATGATTCCATGGAACCTCCTGGAGTGGAAGTGGGGGGATTAAGCTGGATCCAGCAAGGCCAGGCCAGGCCAGCCCCAAAGAGTTCCATCCACCCTGGGAAGGAGACATGGCTCCAGAAGGGACCCCGCCCTGGACGCTAGAACTAATGGCTACAGCCAGGCGTCTGCTGCCCACGCCGACTTGGCCAGATTCCTTCTCTTTCCTTCTGCTTGATTTTAGTCCAGTTGGGCATTTGCTGCCAGGCAGTTTTTTGTTTTGTTTTTTTTTAAATAACGTTCTCCAGTTCTAAAGTTAATTTAAAGGTCACATTATCAGCCGCTGTGCAGACATGGAGGGTAGGTTTCATTGCAGACTGGACTGAGGCCCCCTGTAAAAGCACAGGGGCAGGGTAGAGTGTGAAGACACATGCAGCCAGAGCCTGTGGCTCTGGACCGAGAGGCTGGGCTTGAGAATGGGCAGAGATCATTCACATTGAACTGTAAGATTAGGACAGAAAAACTGTAACATTGTGTGGATCTGAGATACCCCCACCACCGCCCCTCCCCCCCCCCAAAAAAAGCTCATGCAGCAATCAGAAATTTTTAATAGAAGTAAAATGGTCAGATTATGAAAGTTATTGACCTGATTAGTGAATTGATCCGTTTGATGGAATAATAATTTAAATGGATTACTGGGTGGCAATTGTAGGCAGCTGGGCGTTGGCCAGAGGAAGCAGACCACTGAAGGTGTGCCTCAGTGCTTATGCCTTATCCCTGGGTCTTCACACTCCCCCTCAACTTTCCAGCTGCCATGAGCTGAGCAGTTTGCCTCCACCACACTCTCCTGCCATGAGATTCTGCCTCACTCAGGCCCAGAGCGATGAAGTTTGGCCCACCATGGACTGAACCTCTGACACCAGGAGCCAAAATAAATTTTTCCTCCTTGGAGTTATTCTGGTCTGGTATTTTTGTCACAGTGACAAAAAGCTGACTAATACATGGCTTCTCATTTTTTTTTTCTCCACTATAGGCTTAGCCGTGACCACATCAACCGCTGGATTGTGAGCAGAGAAGAACCGCATCGAGGACTGACCCCCATCGCACGGAGAGACACAGTCAGCATTTACGTTTCTATCATTGTAGAGGTTATGAAATCGGCCTTTCATTTTTAAAGAAGCAACTTTGTTCTCCACCTCAGCCATCTGACCCATTCATGATCTTAGTGCCCCTCACATACTGAGAACTCCTGAATGTGGGACCACAGTGGCACCCCAACCCACAAACACTATCACCCACTGGATGCTCAGCTGTCCCATGGGTGTCCCAGATACGCTGTGCTCCCTCCTCAAACAGTGAATTCCCTGTAATTCACTTTCCTTCAGGGTTCTCAAATATAAGGAGCTGGAGCTTGAGAGCCTGACACAATCCCTGCCCGTTCTTCCCCTCCAATCCATCGCCCAGTCCTTGTGAATGAATGGGCCTCCGAGGAAAACTTCACCAAGCCCAGGTTTCCCTGCTCCAAGACCCGTGGGCTCCTCTCCGTTGTCTTATACCATCATCATTCTGACCCACCCCTCCCTTATGATCTTATGGCCTCTGGGATAGTCAAGACTAGTCCTGAACAGGTACTCTCCTTTCCTGCTCCTCTCTTACTTCTGATCTGCTTTTGCCCCGATGTTTCCCAGTCTCTCACCAGGCCTTTATACAGAGTCAAGACAGCCTCTCACCTTGCCATGCCCCTTCTACCAAAAACCTCTCACCAGGTCTTTACACCCAGCATGTTTGCTTCCACCCAGTTGGAAGGACCAACTGGACTGTCTGTCCCCCGGTGAATTCATACCTAACTTAACCTTGAGACTTCAGCTCAAAGGACATTTCCTGAGTCCTGTTCCCCCCCAACCCCAACTCTGACTACACTTAGTGCCCCCCGACTACCACCACTTTTATGAATGCAGAACTCTTCTTCTAAATTATTTATCAAGTTTGCAATTACAGATTTAACATTGGGTTTCTTTGATTACTCTCCAACTGTCCTCCTAGGCTCTTCTCCTACCCAGTTTTGCCCAACGGTGTGTCCTTAATGCATAGCACAATGCGTGGCATATACTCTATGCTCAGCAGTGTTAAATAAATACATTAGTGAATTGCAGAAAGATGTTATGAAGTTAAACATGCTGGATTTTACAACACTGTTCTAGGTCTAGTATCATTTCAAGTTCATGCAAACCTGATCTGCCTTTGCCCAGGCTATAAGTATAAAAAAAATACTCAAAATATTTCCATAGATAAGAAAGCGAAAGAAATAGATGAATGATGTGTTGATTTCATTGTCATTCATTTTTAGCAGACTTTTGGTTTTATCCTGGGGAAGGTTTGCATTATGCCTGTGCTGTTCATAGTGGGTAAAGCATGGACTAGTCATTCCCAGGAGGTCACAGGAAGTTGGAGTACATCTGTAAATCTCTGTGCATTCCTCCTCGATCCTAAAAAGAATGTAGACAGAGGGTGTGAGTTACAAAACATCTCTAAAATGTCTCTAAATGCATCCTTTTACAGTTCATAAAGTCCATAAGGAAATAGAAACCAGTTGAATTCCACAGCCCCAAGGAGGTTTTGCGCTTTTCTGACTGATGATCATTCTGCCACGAAGCAGTCTCACTGAGAGTCAGTATTTAACTTCTCATGTCAAAGGGGAAAAATCCTGGGGAAAGTGACACTGGTGGAGGACCTCAGCACAGTCAGGAAAGGGCCAAGCTTCTGTTACATGCATAACCCAGCATAGCCAAGGTTTCTAAGCTACACACAAGGGAACACTGGCCACTGAGGTCTGCAGAACCCCAGGGGACATGAACCCTCCTCTCCCGGAACAAGTTGAACACTGGAAGCTTTGGACTTAAGAATGCTAGGCGGGAGATCTGGAAACATGGCTAGAGGGACTGGGAGAGTCACTACATCATGGCTCACTCTTTCTGCTCCCTCCATTCAGGGAAGAAAGAATCCAGCATGTAGATTTGGGCAAGCCAGCTTCAGGAATGTTTGATGGACCAAAGGTGAGTGAAGAACACTTGGAGCATCATTTACCAGACCTTTGCAGCTCCCTTGTGAAGGCTGCTAGGCAAACTCTGGGGACTTGAGAAAGGATACGCTCAACCATTTCTTTTAGCTGCCCTGATGGAAAAGCTATGCCATCCCTTGGAGGCTGATAAGTCCATATAAGGCCAAGAAACACAATAGACACATCTACTCTGGGCTCCTCTGGGAACTCTCCCAATTTCACCTCTTAGACTTCAACTGATGTGGCACAGGGTAGTGGAATTAAGAATGATATTCTGGAGTGTCAACATATATAAACTACATAGTATCACACAGGTATTTGAGTTAGAGATTTCTTTGCCTACTAGTAAGATGGGAGTAAGACAGACAACTACAACCAAATACTACATTTGCTTACAAAATAACAAGACTAGAAGGAGTTGTTCCCATGCTGAGCAGCAGCTCATAATGTCAAAAGTGTCACAGGCTCCTTCAGGATTCTGCTCTGTAACCCTAAGAGACATCTCATCCTCCCAGGTACAGTCTGATACCCACTCTGCTCCCAGCTCTGGGCTGTAGCCACCCTCCCCTTTTCAGGAAGAGAAAAAGCTGTGCACCAATCTTCTGTTCTCATTTGAAGGAGTTTTACTGAAGCCACATCCAGTTACCACATACCATGTTCAGAATTGTCCTGTGGCCACTTCCCAGCAAAGACTGCTGGGAAAAGTAGGGGTTTTAGCTAGTCAGTTGCCACCCACAATAAGACCAGAGTTCTGTTAAGCAGAGAAAGGATGGTAGAACACAAGGAGGCTTTGCCTCTTGGAGACAGTCTTGAGACAATGTGAACGTGTACACACACAAACACACACACACAAACACACACACACAGGTATCTGGCACCAACACAAGGCCTGAAACAGGATTCTGCTTCTGATCTTCCAAAGAATCCATTGCCCACTTTGTCTATTTCTATTCTAAGTGCCAAACATCATGACCACGTGCAATTTCAGTCAATCCTGTTGTAGAAATAACCTCTCAATGATGAGGAAGTTCAGAGGGCCCATCAAGCGCCCACATAGTATTCTGCAGAACTTTAAGTGCAACCCTAAAAGTGAATGTGAAAAATACAATTTACAACACCAATTGTGTTTAGGTGTGACAAAAAGATACTCTGAAAACTGCAGATACTACAGAACACAGAGGTATGGTGTGTGTGTGTGTGTGTGTGTGAGAGAGAGAGAGAGAGAGACCTCATTTCTCAACAGTTGTTTTTCTAAAGCTAATGCTATCTTTCAGAGTGCAGTGTGTAGGTCAAAGAACTGCAGATTTCCACGCGAGCAGAACTGGTTTCAAATCCCATTTCTCCCACTTCCTAGTCTGGGAGCCCTCATCCACATTTTCTGTGCCAGTAAAATGTGGAGAGCACGAGGACAGAGGTTTTGTATGTAAAGCAAAGTCTCAAATAATGTAAACAGTATTTGCTAATGCTCTTGGAAAATTGTTTTCTAAACCATTGATCAGATTGATTTAATTCATTTAATCAATTGTGAAAAATTAGGGGGAAAAAATTAAAGCACACAGCACTTTACCCTGCAGCAAAGCAAAAGAAATCTATGAAAGAAAGGATATGTTTTAAGGGTTTAGGATGCAGACTATTTAACCGCAATTCTAGCAGCACAATTTTGGGGGATGTATTTTATTGTTAAGAAGCAGAGATGATTATTTCTCAAGGTGAGAACGGTCAACATTTTATTTTCCCAGGGACTATTTGGAGAAACCAATGGGAGAGGAATTTCATTCTGTTTTCCCTCCATCACTACAGACAGGCTGGCCTGCACTGGATTAACACCCCAGAGCCTCTCTCAGGCCCATAGGCCTGGCTGAGCTGGAAGGGCAGAGCTTAAATTCCCAGGGACTCTGTCTGGAGCAAAGGCCTAAGCATCCCCTGGAGCTATTTCCTGGCCAGTTCACCAAGCCAAGTAACAGCAGTTAGAGGGAGGTGAAAACAACCCAAACCCGCCTGCTTTGTCACTTTTCAAACCTGCCTGAATCCTGTTAGTTTTTCTTGCTGATAAACTAATGACATCTCATGACTGAGAATTTAAGATGATGATCCCGCACTCTCTTGCGGGATCATCATCTTAAAAAAAATCTTTTTCATGGACAAAAAGTAAATTAGTGAAAAAGAAAAGCCAATCCATTCTTCACTTTCAAAACAGAGAAGGAGAAGGAGGAGGAGGAGAAGGAACAGAAACTTAGGGGTGGTTTTGGATACAGACTCCCAGCTTCTAGGAACACAGTGTCTTCTACTTCCAAATTTCCCTTCCTCACCGGGGACCCTGGGACTGAACCCATCTCCTTTCCCATTGAATAAATGCTTTCCTTGCTTCTCAGGGAGTCCTTGTTTCTCAGAGCTTGCCAAAGCCTGCAGTAGCAGCCACGGGCAGCAAGCCCTCTGATACTGCAGTAACACACAGGACAAAGGATGCCGCGGGAGAGGCACATTTATTTTCATAGTATCACTTCCTTAATCTCCCCAATGATAACTGTTTGGATTACTTATTATTTGATCGGAGCGGGAAGAAACCTCAAATCTAATTTGGTTTTCAGTATCTGTGCCACTATTTATTTATCTTTCATTCATTCCTGAGCTTGGGAAATTACCAAAAAAAAAAAAAAAAAAAAATAGAAAAGAAAAAGAAGAAGAAAGAAAGAAAGAAATGAAAAAAGAACCTGGCTATTCATTCTACTGTGTCTAGAAGTTTTAATTTGCTGCTTGGTCCAAGGCAGTCCTTCTCTGTTACTTGCATTATTGAAATACAAAGAGCTCATGTGGCTTCTGTTTCTCTGCAGAATCTAGTAGAAGGTGCAGAGTGGGGAAAGTCCCTACATAAAACACACAGGAAGTCATTTGTTGAATATGACTGAGCCATTTAGCCTGTCCAGCAGGTCTCTGGGCATAAGGGCTGTCAGGCAACAGGAGCTCCTAGTCCCACAAAACTGCAGGAAGCAGAGCCATCAAACATCACTCATGAATTCATCCCACTCTAACATGCTGAAGAGACCCCAGGAGCTAGGAGAGAAAGGTAAGAATGTCAAGATGGACACAAGATGCAGAAGACAGGCAAGAGGTGGGAATGTTACAGTAGTCCCCCTTATCCAAAGTTTTGCTTTCTGCAGTTTTAGTTACCAGCTGTCAATCATGATCTGAAAATATTAAATAGAAAATTCCAGAAACAAAGCATTTATAAGTGTTAAATGGGTCACCATTCTGAAGAGCATGACGCAATCTCTGGCCATCTGGTTCTTTCCTACCAAAGACATGAATCAGCCCCTTGTCCAGCCTAACCACACTGTGTACACTACCTGCCTGGAAGACAGTTGGTAGCCATCTCAGTTATCAGATTAACTGTTGCCATATCACAATGTTATGTTCAAGGAACCCTTATTTCCCTCAATAATGTATGCAAAGCACCCGAGTAGTGATCCTGGAAATTCTGATAAGCCAAAGAGAAGCTATAAAAGTGCCTCCTTTAAGAGAATAGGTGAAAGATCATCTTTGGAGTGTATGCATATAAAAACCAACAGTTTTAGGTATTCACTGGGGGTCATAGAACACATCCCCTGAGGACAAAGAGGGGGTGAGCTTACATAGCAACCAGTAATGCAGCCAAGTTTGGGAAGCTGGGAAATAAAACCCCAGGACTGTGGTCAGCCATGGAGAGTCACACAAATGAGTATCAGCATGGCTACCATCCCACATCATCTAGGGGTAGATGTCTCCTGCACCTGTCCCCTGCCCTAGCTGGGGCCAGCTGCATAATCCTGCTCCAACAGGAAGGTAGTGTGTTTGGTCACCACCTTCACACCAGTGTGCCCCAAACTTCACCCACATCAGTGGCTGGCCTTCTGAGAACATGCACTTGACAGTTTCCTGGAGATGCTGCCATTCACCCTTCCCAACAAACCCGAGCTACAGGTTCCCTCCGATGATGTGTGAACTCTTCCAGTTCTTTCAACAGCAGCCTGACTGGTTCAGAGCCTCATGCCTGCAAGGCAGTGTAGAACATGGGCTCAAGTGGAGGTGATCTGAACCAATATCTAACTCCTTATTCCCTTGTAACCTTCATGCAGAGGCTCAAGTCTTTGAAATTTTTTCAGGCATCCGAAATATCCAGTGGTATAAAACCCTGCTTTGCAGGGTTATCACAGAAGAACATAGCACTTGCAAAGATATCTCACAGAGCAATGTTAGTGGTCTTTCTAAACACCACAAAATAAAAATTATGATTGTCATTGTCCCTATTCTACAGATGGGGGCACAAAGATACATAAAGTAAATCTTCCAAAGCCCTGCAACAAGCAAGTGGCAAGAATTGACCCCTAAGCTGGCCTCAGCCCGGGCCACTGGGCTCTGTTGTATAACCCAGAATGTTCTCAAAGCTTCACATTTAATTCTTCTCCAGCAGTTTTATGGGTGTGCTCCTTGAAGAAGGAAGTAACTTTCTGAACTTCTTAGGTAAAGCATGAAGTGCAGAGCAGCAGTCACAGCAAATAGAAAGAGGTGTTATGGTTTAGATATGAGATGTCCCTCCAAAGCTCATGTACAAAACAATGCAAGAATTTTCAGGGATGAAATCATTCGATTATGAGAGGTCTAATCCAATCAGTGGATTAACCCATCGATATGAATTAACTGAGCAGTGACAATAGGCAGGTAGTGTGTAGATGTAGGTCACTGGAGGTTTTGGAGTTTATATTTGTCCTTGGTGAGCAAAGCTCTCTCGGCTTCCTGGCTGTCATATCCTGAGCTGCTTCCCTGTGCCATGCCTATCCACCATGATATTCTGCCTCACTTCAGACCCTTTGACACTGTGAGCCAAAATAAACTTTTCTTTCTCTAAATTGTTCAGGTATTTCAGTCACAGCAACAAAAAGCTACTGAGACAACACTTATTAGGTCTATATCAGATGCCAGGTATAGGTGTTTTTGTTGTTGTTTTGTTTTGAAGTGCTGGGGATAAAACCCAAGGTTTCACACATGCTAGGCAAGCGCTCTACCACTGAGATACATCCCCAGCTCCACAGGCATGTATTCGTGTAAATCCATTTATAGAGAGTAAATGAAGTCTTTCTCTCCTTCTCCATGCCATGACAATCCAGAATGTCAAATGTCACAACAAAGCCAGTTAGCATTAGGTGGGGACTTCACCAAGGAAGCCTGAGTTCTTTGGAGGGAGCTACCAGGCACTTTACATGTAATATGCTTCCTTTCAGTCACACCAGGCCTCTGTTTCAGATGCCACCAGAGGTGAAGTTGATATTTTCACAGTCAATCTTTGTAAAAACAACTTTGTGCATTATGATTTTTAAAACAAAATGGAGAAAGGGTGGGTTTTCATTATTCTGTATTCACGGGTCTTGTATAATGCTTTTTCAGTTATAGACTGCTGGTGGAATCCAACAACCTAGCTTGGGGCTTGTACAACAGAACTCTAACTGTGAAAGATCACAAATAGTTCAGAGAGTTTGTGGGTGCGTGTATTGCACGTGTATGTGTGTGTGTGTGTGTGTGGTGTGTGTTCCTGGCAAACCTTCTTGTTTTTACATGAGGGTTTTGCTCATGCTTCAAATATTTGAAATTTAATATTTAATTAAAAGTTACTATTTGGGCAATCCTAGGGATAGAAAATCAAACACATGCAGAAACTGCAATAAATACATGTATGATCTCATTTTAAGTACAAAGTGTTAGTGCTATTCTTATGACCTTTTTTTTTTTGCTAGCATTCTTTAAATTTGAACAGGGGTTCAATTCTGGGACTTGTCAGGAGCAGAAGAAGCCCTGGATGAATAATCTCCAACCCAGGTCGCTTCTGGCTTTCCTGCTCAGAGTGCAATTGAAGGAAGCAAGTGAACTTCCTAGGACTGTGTCCATGTCAACTGGGAAAACAGCAAGCAAAAGGAATTACTCTTCCTACCTACAGAAACACTGTTATTGACTAAGAAAAAGTGTACACGACACGCTTTAAGACCTAAGCAAATTCCTCCACTTCCAGTCTCCACCATCCAACCATGATTTAAGACCCTTTTGTAACAGAGATAATTCAGTGAAGTCTTAATCCTTCCCACGTGTTTGTGAAGAAAGATTTAACAATAAAATAATATTGGGAAGTACAAGATCAACCCTAAGGCACACGTAGAAAGCAAAATCTCAGAGCTCAGAAAGACGCAGAAATAACTCCCAAGTGACTGCCATATTCCCAAGACCATAAGCCCCCCCACCCCAGGGTCTAAAAAAGCTTACCTTCTCTTCCAGACCCACACAACACTCCCTATGTTTTGTGCATCACTGAGGTGTTAGGAACAGACACATGGAGTACGAAAAAGAGGTCTAAGGGCACAGCCATGAGTCCAGTGGGGAGTTCAGAGCAGCAAGGGGTAGGTGTTCACGGTGTGGAACATCAGGGAGGCAAGTCACGCTTGTGGTTAGCCGTGTTTCCCACACCCTCTCCATCCTAAAACAGGACAGTAAAATTGATGTAGACAGTGACAACCTGGGACAGAAGGAAATAGATGAGTTATGTCCAGGAAACTTTGTGTAAGAAGGCAGGAAATTGAATAATATATTTCAAAAAGATTTTCACTGAAAAAGTGTTCAAATTGAAGTGCTGCTGACAAAAGGGTTAAAATCTCGGCTGTTCAAAAAAAAAATTACTTTCTAGAAAAATTTACTCATCCTGATTCTGGATAATTCACATTTCATGTGGCAACACCATTTTTTTTCCTCTATAATTAAGGGAAAAAAATGGAAAATGTCATGATTTTTCTTTGCACCTTAGAACTTGCTCATCCTTGCTCAGGTTTTTTCAAGTTGATGTAGGTCCAGGCCCCAAAATGAGGTAGAACAAACATTCATTGAATATTTACCTCTTACCTGCACTGTGCTACTCGTGTGCAGGAATTATCTCACTTAGAGCTCAGAGTTGCTCAGTGGGGTGGGTCTTGATATTGCTTCCAGGTGATTAATGAAGAAATTGAAGCTTAGAGAAGTTAATTAAATGATCTGAAGGCAAACCAGGACAACCACAGAATCCAAAGTCATGTCCCTCAGGCTCCGGATCCCAAGAACTCAACCGCTGGATGATGGTGCAAAGGAACAGAAGTCAAAACAGAAGGATGAGATAACTTTCAGACACATTTTTTTGGTTCTCATGAGAAAGACAAGTTGACTGCAGTACTAAATCTCAAGCAACTCTTTTTCTCAGATGGCATTTAAACATTCACTTCAGGCAGCGTTAACAGTCATCACTGTAGCCTGAGATGAATCCTGGAATAGCTTTGGGTTCCTTCAGCAAAGGACAGCCTTTTGCAGAAAAGGGGGCTCTCATTGGGTTCTGAAATCAGAAAACAGCAAGAGGAAGCAAAAAGCCCTAATCGGGTTTATTTCACTGTGTGTCTCCTGTTAAAAAGCGGGGGAAAGACCACGAATGTTCCAGTAGATGCTGTTTCACCAAGCAGAATGCAGGCTATGAATTCCCATGTGAGGGGATTCTGCGGAAGCTTGCTTGCAAGACATAGTCCCCCACATCCGTGATGAATGCTGACACTCAGGTTTTAGCTGAGAGGCTTGGTATTTAGGCTGGGCATCCCTCAAAGATCCCCCGGAAAGATGGCTTGACAACTCCTAGTCAACTGGTATAAGATCTAGGCACTGCCCACTGCAGACATGGAGGCCATTCCTGTGGTTTGGGTGCAACCACAGCTCAGAGAACCCAGGAGTCGTGGGAACCTTCACAAACCCCACTCCACAGCTGTCTGGAACTGTTCTGTGAACGTACAGTTCTCAGTCTGAGAAGTTGGCTCTTGTAGGAATTTAAGTTTGGGCTTTTAGCTATTTCTAGTTTTTGTTTCTGGAAAAGGGGGTGAAAAAAGGGGGGGAGTTGAAAGAAAGACATTAAATGTCCTCTGTTCTATTGTCCCTCATCATCTGAAGCTCATTATTTTACTGCTAAATGATTGATGGTCTTGACAAAATGTCTCTGGGAGTCATCAAGGGAGCCCACAGGTCCCATAGGTTCCCGAATGGCTTTGGGGCATCTCAGGACCATGCTGGCTTTTCCATCTGTCCCAAAGGCACCTGCTTCCTCACACTTTATTTCTACCCACTTGTTCAAGGAGAGGCAAACATAGCTGCTGACATCTATAATCTTCCATGACTGAGAGGTAAAAGCAACATGCTGTGGTTAAATGGAGGTGAAGTCAGAGGCAAGGGTGTAGGGAATTTTGAGATCTTGAAATTCCTGGATAGCGTAGAATCCAACAATGGCAGGGTGATAAAGTCCTTGTCTGAGACTCTTAAGCCAGGGTCACTAGCACTGAAGGGTACCTTCAAGTCACTGTTTGGCTTCAGGTAGGCAAGATAGAAATGAAGCAAAAACAGGAGTCTCCATGACTTCTGGTTGCATGCTATTCCCACTCCCGTATGCCACTCTGCCAGGGAGAGAGAGCCCTTCTTCAATGCATGTGTAGCATTTGCCTTTCTGTGGCTGCACTAGTACTTGGACAATACTCAGCCATTTCTTCCCAGACTGGTTGGTGCCTTTGTAAGGCTGGGCAACCCACAATGTCTGAACCTCGGGGCTTTTCCCATTGAAGAGCTTCAGGGACATATCAGCCTTGGAATAAGTGGCTGAGTATTGTCTGCACACGGGTTGTCATCACTTCCCGTGCTAGATTTTTTATTATTTATACTTGCAATCTAACAGTACTCTGATGACTGGCAAAAAAAAAAAAAAGAGTTTTGAGCTGGCCCAACAAATTTTCAACAAACTTATTAGTGAAAGAAGGAACAAGTTTGTTACCCTAGGAAGAACACTGCATGAAAGAACACTGCATGAAAGGTTTTCATTCCGAATTTTTTAAAGACATTCTAATATCTATAATTTTTAGTTGTTAAAAAAGAGAACATGTTCGATCCTCAGCCCCACATAAAAATAAAATAAAAAGATGTTGTGTCCACTGAAAACTAAAAAAATAAATATTAAAAAAAAAAAGAGAACATGATGTCTGTTTAGAGAGGACATTTGTCTTCTCGAGGAAGGCTCACATAAGCTGGCTTATGTGGTTAGGAAGATCAATCCATTCATTCCATTGTTCTCCCTCGCCTTCCATTCAGGGATAAGTAGGAGGCTTTCTTACCCTGCCCAGCATAAGTAACAGGAATAAACACAGAGACGCAACTATGGCTCCAGCCTGAGAGATCTCAAGTTAGAACCCAAGCTGGAGAAATAATACTTTGAGTTTCCTTGAATTTTAAATTCCATAACTTGAAAGTTAACAATGCCTTATTATATAATATTCCTCCCAACCATAACTTCAAGTCCCTGATTCCACATTTCCTTCTATCCTCTGTCTTTCTGTCAACATGAGAGTAAGTTGTGACTTTTCTAGCAAAGGGTAACTGGAAGGCCCAAGAAAGTATCTAAATGTAAACTCACCCCTAAAATCAAATTCAACATCAGATCAATTTATTTCCTAACTCTGTGTTCTGTGCATGGCTAATGCCATCACTAAGATTTCAGAAAATCTCCAGAGGTTTTTTGCTTATATTCTTGCCCTTTGAATCCAACAAGTGTCATCTATTTATTGATCAACTCACTGTGAGACTCAAACCTCTTCATTAACTATTACACACCAAGGCAAAATGATGTAGGCACATGAAAAGGGGGAAAGTCATATCAGATTACAAAGCTCCATCTTGGAAAGTTGTCTTTCTAAAGTCCAACAGCCACATCTCTACCCAGGTCATACCCCGCTGCATGCAATGCTCCTTTTCTCCCCCCCTCCTCCCCTCTCACCCCTCTTACTTATTGGAAAGTCCTGTTAATTCCCAGTGTGAGGCTACTTCATGTCACCTTAACTCCACAACTATTCCTGATCCAACATTCATTGTATTTTTATTCTGAGCAGCCATTGCTCTAGGTCCCCTTATGGGGTTTGCCTTTGCCTTCATACGATGGGAGACAGGTAGCAGGCATATGACCTATTAGGTAACAATGAGGCAGAGGAGGGAAGCCAAACAGAATAGGGGAGAATCGTCAGCTTTGAATCAATATTTAAAAAAAAAAAAAACACCTGACACAGGCTACTTAAGAAGTAAAAAGAGATTTATTTTGGCTCACAATTCTGGAAGCTCAAGTCCAAGATCAGATAGCCCCATATGTGAGGGTAACACATTATGCAGGAGGCAGGAGACATGGCAGAGTGAATCTTCATATATCACAAACCAGGAAGCAGAGAAAGACTAAGAAAGACCAAGGTCTCACAATCCCCTTCAAGGGCATGCCCCCAATAGCCCTAGGACCTCCCATAATGTCCTGCCTCTTTGAGGTTCACAGCATCTCTGGACAGCATCACTGAAGGGACCAAGCCTTTAACACATGGCTCTCTGGGGAATACTACTCATGTTCAAAGCATAACAAGGGGCATAGCAGTTGCCAGTCCTGATGGTTTTATTTAAGTCTTGGAGGTCTTCTAGAATAAAAAGGACATTTAAGGAGAGTACGGTTATCTGGAGGAAGAACATTCCAGATGGAGGCATAGCATGTGCAAAACACAGAGGCAGGAATAGCAGCATCTGCAAGGGCTAATGTGTCCAGCCCAGGAAGGGAAGAAGCATGTGATGGGAAGATGAGGTCAAAGGGGTCGGTAGAAGGGGTCAGGTCATGCAAGCCTTAAAGGGTACTTGAAGCTTTGGCTTTTGCTCAGCCTGAGGCAGCAAGCTACTGAGGCTGTCAAGCTAAGCATGACAAGCTCAAGAGCCCTCTGTCATTTCTCAAGAGGAGAGATAGTGTGAGCTGGTGATCAGGCAGGCCCATCAGAGACAGGGGTGGCTTGAGAAACCAGACAGAGTTGGAAATGGTGAGACGGGTGGTTTCTGGTTATATTCTGGAGGTTAAAAACCAATCAAATGCGTGATGCACTGGACAAGCAATGTGAGCGGAAGAGATGAGTCACACATGACTTCAGTGTTGAACAGCCACGAAGCCTGTCACCCTGCCCTGTGAAGCCTATCAAAGCCACTTGCTAAACAAAGACAGGTCCCTCTTGAGGTGGAGTTTGGGTAAAAGCAGAACCTCTCAAGATGCATGGGGATCCCCCCTGTATCTACTATAAGCTCTCTTCTCTCCACTTGTCTGGGCTGACAGAGGGAGTCAAACCGTCTTCTGGCAGGAAAACATGCAAAGGGAACTTTTCCTAGAATTGTGAGTAACAGTGAGCTGCTAAAAATGAGGCCTGACTTTACAGGGCACATACTGGAAATGAAGACTATTAATAGGTTCCTGCAGGCCAGCTGCCATGCTGAAGCCGGCTCTGAGCCTCGCCCAGCAGCATCCACGGCGGGTGGGAAACAGAACTCCAGGGCTTCTAAGCAAGGCAGGGAAGGAAATCATTTCACCAACTTGCCTTAAGAATGCAAAAACAGTTAATAATCATTTTCCAGCCTATAGCCGAACAGGGCCATGAGCTAGTGTGGGAATATTTGAACTCCACACAAAACTGAAAGTTCAAAGGGCAAAGAGACTGAGACTGAGTCAGGGGCCTTCCGCCTTTGCATGAAAAACATGAATGAATGCCTTGGTTCCCCTCCACACGCTTACTGAGACCTAGCCTGAGTGAGTGCACTCAGCTAAGACAGCATCTGTGAAACATAATGTGTATTGAAACAAAGAGGAAATCAGACAGTTAGAATGAGAATCCTTGAAAAACTGCCCATTTCACTCAAGTGCCAAGAAGCCAAAAAAAAAAAAAAAGAAAACAAAACTAAATTCCCATTGTGTGCCTCTTTTCCTAGCCAATGCTTTGGAAATCAACTGGACATAGTAAAATTTCTGCACTCTGTGCAGAAATCTTATTTTGAATCCCACCTCTACCTGTTCCCTTGACCTTGGACAAGCTGACCTAATCTTTTTGAGCTCAGTTTTCTCATCAGTAAAATGGGTATAATATCACTTATTGCCAGTGTTTTTTTTTTTTTTTTTTTTTTTTTTTTTTGTGTTATTTTTTTTTTATTTTTTTTATTTTTTTTTTTTATTGGTTGTTAAAAACATTATAAAGCTCTTGACATATCATATTTCATACATTAGATTCAAGTTGGTTATGAACTCCCAATTTTACCCCAAATACAGATTGCAGAGTCACATCCGTTACACATCCACATTTTTACATAATGCCATATTAGTAACTGTTGTATTCTGCTACCTTTCCTATCCTCTACTATCCCCCCTCCCCTCCCCTCCCATCTTCTCCCTCTACCCCATCTACTGTAATTCATTTCTCTACTTGTTTATTTTCCCATTCCCCTCACAACCTCTTATATGTAGTTTTGTATAACAATGAGGGTCTCCCTCCATTACCATGCAATTTCCCTTTTCTCTCCCTTTCCATCCCACCTCATCTATCTGTTTAATGTTAATCTTTTCTTCCTGCTCTTCCTCCCTGCTCTGTTCTTAGTTGCTCTCATTATATCAAAGAAGACATTTGGTATTTGTTTTTTAGGGATTGGCTAGCTTCACTAAGCATAATCTGCTCTAGTGCCATCCATTTCCCTGCAAATTCTATGATTTTGTCATTTTTTAGTGCTGCGTAATACTCCATGGTGTATAAATGCCACATTTTTTTTATCCATTCATCTATTGAAGGGCATCTGGGTTGGTTCCACAGTCTAGCAATTGTGAATTGTGCTGCTATGAACATCGATGTAGCAGTATCCCTGTAGTACGCTCTTTTAAGGTCTTCGGGGAAAAGTCCAAGAAGGGCAATAGCTGGGTCAAATGGTGGTTCCATTCCCAGCTTTCCCAGGAATCTCCATACTGATTTCCAGATTGGCCGCACCAGTTTGCAGTCCCACCAGCAATGTACAAGGGTACCCTTTTCCCCACATCCTCTCCAGCACTTGTTGTTGTTTGACTTCATAGTGGCTGCCAATCTTACTGGAGTGAGATGGTATCTTAGGGTGGTTTTGATTTGCATTTCTCTGACTGCTAGAGATGGTGAGCATTTTTTCATGTACTTGTTGATTGATTGTATGTCCTCCTCTGAGAAGTGTCTGTTCAGGTCTTTGGCCCATTTGTTGATTGGGTTATTTGTTTTCTTATTGTTTAATTTTTTGAGTTCTTTGTATACTCTGGATATTAGGGCTCTATCTGAAGTGTGAGGAGTAAAAATTTGTTCCCATGATGTAGGCTCCCTATTTACCTCTTTTATTGTTTCTCTTGCTGAGAGAAAACTTTTCAGTTTAAGTAAGTCCCATTTGTTGATTTTTGTTATCAACTTTTGTGCTATGGGTGTCCTATTAAGGAATTTGGAGCCCGACCCTACAATATGTAGATCGGAGCCAACTTTTTCTTCTATCAGACACAGAGTCTCTGATTTGATATCTAGCTCCTTGATCCACTTTGAGTTAACTTTTGTGCATGGCGAAAGGAGGGGATTCAGTTTCATTTTGTTGCATATGGATTTCCAGTTTTCCCAGCACCATTTGTTGAAGATGCTATCCTCCCTCCATTGCATGCTTTTAGCTCCTTTATCAAATATAAGATAGTTGTAGCTTTGTGGATTAGTCTCTGTGTCCTCTATTCTGTACCATTGGTCCACCCTCCTGTTTTGGTACCAGTACCATGCTGTTTTTGTTACTATTGCTCTGTAATATAGTTTTAAGTCTGGTATCGCTATACCGCCAGATTCGCACTTCCTACTTAGAATTGCTTTTGCTATTCTGGGTCTTTTATTCTTCCATATGAATTTCATGATTGCTTTATCCATTTCTACAAGAAATGCCGTTGGGATTTTGATTGGCATTGCATTAAACCTATAGAGAACTTTTGGTAATATCGCCATTTTGATGATGTTAGTTCTGCCTATCCATGAACAGGGTATATTTTTCCATCTTCTAAGATCTTCTTCTACTTCTCTTTTTAGGGTTTTGTAGTTTTCATTATATAAATCTTTCACCTCTTTTGTTAGGTTGATTCCCAAGTATTTTATTTTTTTTGAGGATATTGTGAATGGAGTGTTTTTCCTCATTTCCGTTTCAGAAGTTTTGTCGCTGATATACAGAAATGCCTTTGATTTATGCGTGTTGATTTTATATCCTGCCACTTTGCTGAATTCATTTATTAGTTCTAGTAGTTTTTTTGTAGACCCTTTTGGGTCTTCTAGGTATAGAATCATGTCATCTGCAAATAGTGATAATTTAAGTTCTTCCTTTCCTATTTTTATGCCTTTAATTTCTTTCGTCTGTCTAATTGCTCTGGCCAGTGTTTCGAGAACTATATTGAATAGAAGTGGTGATAGAGGGCATCCCTGTCTTGTTCCAGATTTTAGGGGGAATGCCTTCAATTTTTCTCCATTGAGAATGATGCTAGCCTGTGGCTTAGCATAGATAGCTTTTACAATGTCGAGGTAAGTTCCTGTTATCCCTAGTTTTTCTAATGTTTTGAACATAAAGGGATGCTGTACTTTGTCGAATGCTTTTTCTGCGTCTATTGAGATGATCATATGGTTCTTATTTTTAAGTCTATTGATGTGGTGAATAACATTTATTGATTTCCGTATATTGAACCATCCTTGCATCCCAGGGATGAATCCTACTTGATCATGGTGCACAATTTTTTTGATGTGCCTTTGTATCCGATTCGCCAGAATTTTATTGAGAATTTTTGCATCTAGGTTCATCAGAGATATTGGTCTGTAGTTTTCTTTCTTTGAGGTGTCTTTGTCTGGTTTCGGAATCAGGGTGATGTTGGCCTCATAGAATGAATTTGGCAGAGCTCCTTCTTTTTCTATTTCCTGAAATAACTTGAAAAGTATTGGCATTAATTCTTCCTTAAAGGTTTTGTAAAACTCTGCTGTATACCCATCCGGTCCCGGGCTTTTCTTGGTTGGAAGTCTGTTGATTGCTTCTTCTATTTCATCTATTGTTATTGGTCTGTTTAAGTTGTGAGTATCCTCCTGACTCAGTCTGGGTAAATCGTATGACTTAAGGAATTTATCGATGTCTTCACTATCTTCTATTTTATTGGAATATAGGTTTTCAAAATAATTTCTAATTGTCTTCTGTATTTCTGTAGTGTCTGTTGTGATATTGCCTTTTCCATCCCGTATGTTAGTGATTTGAGTTCTCTCTCTTCTTCTCTTCGTTAGCATGGCTAAAGGTCTGTCGATCTTATTTATTTTTTCAAAGAACCAACTTTTCGTTTTGTTAATTTTTTCAATAGTTTCTTTTGTTTCAATTTCGTTGATTTCCTCTCTGATTTTGATTATTTCTTGCCTTCTGCTACATTTGCTGTTGTTTTGCTCTTCCTTTTCTAGGGCTTTGAGGTGAAGTGTGAGCTCATTCATTTGTTGGTTTTTCCTTTTTTTGAGGAATGACCTCCAAGCGATGAATTTCCCTCTTAAAACTGCTTTCATTGTGTCCCATAGATTCCGATATGTTGTGTCTGTATTTTCATTTATCTCTAAGAATTTTCTGATTTCTTCCTTTATGTCTTCTGTAACCCATTGATCATTCAGTAACATATTGTTCATTTTCCATGTGATGTAGGATTTTTCCTTCCTTCTTTTATCATTGATTTCCAGTTTCATTCCATTATGATCAGATAAAATGCATGGTATTATCTCCACCCCTGTATATTTACTGAGGGTTGCCCTATGGCATAATATATGGTCTATTTTTGAGGAGGATCCATGTGCTGCTGAGTAAAAAGTATATCCACTTGATGATGGTTGATATATTCTATATATGTCAGTTAAGTCTAGGTTGTTGATTGTGATATTGAGTTCTATAGTTTCTTTATTCAGCTTTTGTTTGGAGGATCTGTCCAATTGTGAGAGAGGTGTGTTGAAGTCACCCATAATTATTGTGTTGTGGTCTATTTGATTCTTGAACTTGAGGAGAATTTGTTTTATGAACGTCGCAGCACCATTATTTGGTGCATAAATATTGATAATTGTTATGTCTTGTTGGTGAATGGTTCCTTTTAACAGTATATAATGTCCTTCCTTATCCCTTTTGATTAATTTAGTCTTGAAGTCAATTTTATTCGATATGAGGATGGCCACCCCTGCTTGCTTACGAGGACCGTGTGCGTGGTATATTTTTTCCCAGCCTTTCACCTTCAACCTGTGTATGTCTTTTCCAATCAGATGTGTCTCCTGGAGGCAGCATATTGTTGGATTTGTTTTTTTAATCCATGTTACCAGCCTATGTCGCTTTATTGGAGAGTTTAAGCCATTAATGTTTAGAGTTACTATTGATATATGGTTTGTACTTCCAGCCATGTTTGATTGTTTATCTTCTTCTTTTTTTTTTTTTTAATTTAGTTTGTTTCTCCATGGTTAGCTTTCCCCCCGCCCTCTGTCTTTATAGAGGCACTTCCCACTGATGGTTTTGGTTATTGTTTTTCATTTCTTCCTCATGTAGTGTTTTGCTCAAGATGCTTTGCAATGCTGGTTTTCTGGCTGCAAATTCTTTTAGCTTTTGTTTATCATGAAAGATTTTTATTTCGTTATCGTACCTGAAGCTTAATTTTGCTGGATACAGAATTCTTGGTTGGCATCCGTTGTCTTTCAGTGTTTGAAATACGTTGTTCCAGGATCTTCTCGCTTTCAGCGTCTGTGATGAAAAATCCGTTGTTAACCTTATTGGTTTACCCCTGAATGTAATCTGCCTCCTTTCTCTTGTAGCTTTTAGTATTTTCTCTTTGTTCTGTATATTGGATATCTTCATAACAATGTGTCTTGGCGTTGGTCTACTGTGATTTTGTGTGCTCGGTGTCCTGTATGCATCTACAATTTGTATATCCGTTTCCTTTTTTATTTCTGGAAAGTTTTCTGTAATTATTTCTTTCAGCAGGTTACTCATTCCCTTGGTTTGAATCTCTGTACCTTCTTCTATCCCGATGACTCGTAGGTTTGGTTTCTTTATGTTATCCCATATCTCTTGGATGTTTTTCTCGTGGTTTTTAACCAGCCTTTCTGAGTTGGCTAGGCTCTTTTCAAGATGATATATTTTGTCTTCATTATCTGATGTTCTGGCTTCTACTTGCTCCACTCTGTTAGTGATACTCTCAATTGAGTTTTTAATTTGGTTTATCGTTTCCTTCATTTCTAGAATTATTGTTTGGTTTTTTTTTATAATCTCAATCTCCTGATAAAGATGCTTAACTTCTTCTTTTATCTGTCTATGTAATTCATTTTCAAAGTGTTCTTTCACTGTTTGGATTTGCTGTCTCGTATCTTCTTTAAGGTTCCATTCCATCTGTCTAAGGTATTCCTTGAGTTCTTTATATGACCATTTTTCTGCTGACTCTAGGTCCTCCTGAATATTTAGGCTGTCCTTCATTGTTTGTACTACTTTTCTTCCTTGCTTTTTTATGCTGCTCATGTTTCTTCTTGTTCTGTTTGACTGCTGAGTTACTGTTTACTCTTATAGATTTATTTGATGCTTGAGAGGAAAGATATTAGAAGGGAAGGGAAGAAGTCACTAAAGAGAATGAGAGTAGGCAGGTAGAATTCAAGGAAGGGGGAATAAGAAAATTGAAAAGAAATGAAAAGACAAAAGAAACAAGAATAACAAAGATTAGATAATAAAGAAAGAAAGGAAAGATGAAAAAAAAAATTTTAAGAAAAATAATAGTGATGATAAAAAATGAAAATTAAAATTAAAAAAAAAATAATAATAAAATAAAAAAAATTAAAAAAAAATAGAAACATTGAAAAAAAGTTAAAGAACAACAACAAATAAAAATTGAAAATGAAAGAAAAAGAAGAGAAAAAAAGAAAAAAAAAACACAAAAAAGAAAAAGAAAAAAAATGATAATAATAATAATCAATGCAGTCCTAGAGTTCTATTAACTTCTCTTCCAGTAGGTGGAGCTGTGCCCACTGGGCCAAGCTTCTCCTCTCAATAGGTGGGAACCATTCACTGTGCAGCCGCTCTTTCTCCTAGACTGGGCGGGTCTCCAATCCTGAGTGTCTAGGGCCTTGTCTTGTGTTTCCTCAAGCCAGGCCGTGCTCACCTGTGGCGCTCACCACAATACTGGCTACACGCCAGGTCTGCTGCTCCTGGGAGCCCTGTTTTCATGAACACCTGGGCTCACTCTCCCTGTTTGCCTCCCTCAGACCCTAAGTTTGTAGAGCTTGGGGCTGAGATCCCCCAGCGAATTTGCTTGCCCTCCTGTAGCCACGCCCCCGGTAGCTGGTGCAAGAGACCTCAGTTGTCAGCACTGGTGGGAGCGGTAGCCGGGAGTTCCGCGCCGCGAGTCCCGCGCCACTCCTGATTCCCTCGGTCTGGTTATTGCGTTCACAGGAGAGCTGGGAGTGGCCCTTAAGTTTTCCCTGCTGTGTGGAGAGAGATGACTAGGGGATTACACACCTGTCGCTCTGGTTTCAATGCAGTTATCTCCTCCGCCCGTGACGCCGTTTCTCTGCCATGGTGATGTCCCATGCAAATTGTGACCGTTTGTTCCCTTTGCCAGGTGACCAATGCAACGGGTGGGTCCTGACTGTCTCTCCCAATCCCCGTTTCAGTCCTGTGGCCACTGCCTATGAAGGCTCGGTTGGCTTTTACCTCTGTAAGTTCCTAAGGGCCAGCCAATTATTTCAGCGGGATCGTTAGTGCTGAGTCACATGAAGCAGGCGAACCGGAGCTTAATTGCTTCCAATTCGGGCTCTGTGTGTGTGTTCTGAGGGGCCCAGCCTGTACACCCCAGATCCACGTCAGCTCAGCATTGCCTAGTGATCCTGAGCAAACAGCATTTAGACAGTTTACGACTCCCTATGCCCGCGCAGTTGAAGATGTCAGAGACTTGATCTCTCTGCGCCTGCCACCATGTTACATCTCCTCAATGCTATTCATGTTGCCCTTACAGCTTCCTGGTATAAGCAAGTTCTTGGGATTATACAAACTGCTGCTTCTGTTTCCAGTCCAGATTTCTAGAAATGAAACCCTGCCGCTGTCGCTGTCTCTGGGCCACGCTTGTCTGCGACTGTAGCAGAGCCGCCCTGGCTTCCGCAGCTCTTCAGCCCTGTGCCCGGCCCCAGGGGCCCAAGCGGCTGCCGCCGCGGCTCTCCGTCCCCCTCCTCCGGAGCACGGGTCCCCTGGCAGGGGGGTGCAGAACGACCCCAGAGCAGGCTCTGCCCGAAGGTGCAGCGGCGAACAGGCCACCGAGACGCTCGAGGCTGCAGTCCAGCCTTCGGAGGACAGGGCTCGGCACGCAGCTGAGCTCCAACCTCTAGGTGCGGCTGCCGGACAGTGTATACAGAGCCATCAAGACAGCAAGCAGAAAGCAAATGGCGGCTCCCGCGGAGTGGATTTTCGGCACAGAAACCACAGCCCCGCCAACAAAGCCAATCCACAAACTCTCCCTGTATAAAAAATATTCCAAAAAAAAAAAAAAAAAGGCGGGGCGCACTGAGCTTTCTTTGCCTCGGGTACTTACAATCCACTGCTGATTACACATTCAGGTTCTCCGCCCGGAGCGAAGCGAAAGAGGAAGCAGATGGGAGCAAAGCGCCCGCGGGTCTGAGCAGCCAAGCGTCTCTTTTTCGATTTCTTTGTTCTTCCTGCTCCTTGGCAAAGTGGTCCGCTACAGATTATCGGTGAAATGAGCTCTAACAGAAATCTCTATTAAAGCCGCTGCTTTGAGAATGACTACGCTCAGCACTTCAGCAACCCCCGTACGCAGCGGCCATCTTTCTTCTTATTGCCAGTGTTTTGAGAATCAAATGAGCTTGCATGTAATGGGTCCCCAGTGAGGAGTTGCAAATGTGAGTTTGCCTTCCTGGTTGCTAATGGAAGAGGAAAACAAAGAATTTAAGCCAAGGGAACTGCACATAGCCTGGGAATCCTGAAGGAAAGCGTTGCAGTATGTGTATTTTCCAATCAGTGTCACTGGACCCTGATCCCATATTGAGTATAGCCGCCGACAGCGGTGCCCACTTCTCTGTCTCGCACCAGGAAGCCCTCTGTGCCAATGCAGCATTGCAGAAACACAGTCTGGGATTTGTCCAGTGTACAATGAACAAAAACTGACTTGCTTTTTCCCTTAGTCTTTCAGACTTGTCATGTTTCCTGAAAAAAAAAAGAGAGCGAGAGAGAGAGAGAGAACACCAAACTAGTGAGGGCCATTCTTAGGATGCCTAGGCTCAGGAAGCCCCATGTGGTCTCTGGTCTCCTTCATCTGGCTCTCAGTTTCACCTGTGTCTCACACAAAAACAGAAAGCCCTCAAGTAGAAACGGACTGGAGCTGAATCAACCTTTTTTTTTCTTCTTCTTCTTCTTCTTTGTTTCTTTCATTTTTTTTTTCAACCTCTTGGAACAGATTTGGGCGGAATCTAAGTATCATCGTAAAATTCACAAAATCCCAAACCCACTGAGTGAGCAACAGATGAGGGAAATTGTTCCACATCCCGTGGAGAGGAAATGAACAGGACTGGGGAGGAAGAATGCGCTGCGTGGTGTGAAAGCTGTTTTGATTCCTGATGCTGAACATCTGCCACGTTTGGTGGAGAGCTACCAGCTCAAGCAGACAGCGAGGACCCTCCAAGTACAAACTGGAGCCGTGGCCCTCAGCAGCTGTGGGAACACGAACAGGAAGCAGGGGACCCTGGATAGAGAGTAGGAGTGCATCCTGTGGGGATAGATAAAAAAAAAATAACGGCCGAGCTGTGGGAACTTCTTCCGAGCAAACACGTGAGCTCAGGAATTTCCTGAGCCAAAGATCTGACTCCAGTTATTTGTTGTATCTGTTTGTTTGTTTTCCAGATTTTGCATAATTTGGACAAAGGGAAAGAAGATATAAAGCCAAAATATATATGATTGCCCTTCTGAGGCATTTGTTCAGAGAACACCCTAATAATCTTGGCTAAAGGGACATGAGTCTATAATTCAGAATTTGCCACAGGGCCAACAGGCTGAGAAGCAGACAGGACAGAAGGCCCCAACTCAAGAAGCCAGGTGTGTCTGACAGACCTCTCCCCATGGACAGACAGACAGCAGAGGAAACATCATCTGACACATTACGTAGCTGCTCCTTCCTACCCAGAGAGTACTTTCACATCACCTCACCCAGCTCAGGCCGGCAAAGAACCACACAACCAGGAAGCCATTTGTCATTATCAGAGGCCTTATCAGGGTCTGGCATTCCTTGGAATTTCCAAGAAAGCTGCTCCATCATTTTTTTTTTTCTTTTAACCAAGACTTATCCTTCATTCATCTGACAGTGTGCATTAGAATCGTAAAGTATAAGTACATGTTGGGTACAATTACATTTCCAGTGGTTTTTGGTAGCAGAGATTTTTTTTGTTGTTGTTGTTGTTTTATGATAATTACTGAATGGATTTTTTTGGACTTGCTCTTTCAGCATCCACCAGGACAGGTTTGGAATAAAGAGTCACAGCCACCAGGAAGACACAGGCCTAGTCCTCCCAGAAAACGACATCTGCCCATTCTCCGGAGGGTTTAAACATCAGTCAGACTCTGCTTTCTTCTATGTGAGGGGAAAACAGAGCTCAGAGACCTCATCCTCAACCTGGATCACTTTCTGGTGGGGTCTCCTCTCACCTCTAAGCCTGCTTCACACGGACACTTGATGAATATTCACTAAATGCTGCCTGGATTGAGCAGATCTTCTTAGGATCAGAGGGTTCCACTCTTCTCCTCGTCTTTCCCATCAAGAGACCCTCCACCTTCATCATGTCTCCTTACAAAGCTCAAGGCCACCCTCCTGTGAGGCCACAGTTGTATCTGCATTTCACATTCTCACCAAATGTGCCTCACCGACCTGAGCCTCACTTAACATTCCTTCTAGATGTTACACATTTTTAAAAAATTTAAGAAATTCTCCCTTACTTTATTGCACCTCTGTGTTGAAATCTTTGCTTTTCTGCTTTCCTCGCTATTTTCCTTCTTTCTTTTAAGACTCTAATCCCCTTGGAGGACGTCTCTGTAAGGCCCCCTTGTGGACTGGGGAAGACAGCCCTGCCCAGGGCCCCTCTCTGACAGCTTTCAGCAAATGTCCCAGAAAGTCCGTTATGGCTTTGCCTGGGCCATCTCTCTGCTGTGCAGTTTGCAAGTTCATCTTCCACTGAGGATCATCATCCACAGCCATCCACTACTGGGTGGCTGGAGTTTCACTGGGTGATGATGCATATCTACCTGTACCACCATAAATAAAAGGAATGGGGTGGGATGGGGTGGGGTGGGGGGTCTCCCCACAAGATGCAACCAAATCACAAAGAATAGTTTTAAAAGGCTCTGGGATTTGGTGGCAAACATCTCTCAAACCATCTTCTGATTTCCCAAAGCTGATGGAAATATTCTGAAGGTATTAATAGAACGCAGATGTTGGAGAATGCGACGTAGAATTCTGCTGAACAAATGACCCTGTTGGGAGGTCGTTTCCATTCTCCAGGGACATTCCGCAGAGGGCCCAGCTGATTGTCTCATATTGAAACAACATGTCCAAGACACATTCCAGCCAGAAGAAAGCGGAACAGGGCTACTCTGACCAAATATAAATTATGAGGCAAAGGGCAACTGAACTCCCTCAGTCCTGCCCTCCCTCCTTCCCTGATCCACCCTGGGCCCTCCTCCTCCTCCTCCCACCCCCCAAGGAAAACAGAGCGTTGAGTAAGAGACTGCCAAGCCAAGCTGACTCAGGCGCCAGCCAGCCGAGCGGCACACATGGCGGCCGTTTGGGAAGTTCGCAGCTTTCCACGCTGTGGCCCTCATGTTTTTGCGGCTTGCAATTTGTTTCTGATCTTCACTCAAGTCCTTACAATGCTGGGATCCCCTAGAGAGTTTACACTTTGACCTTATGACAATTAACACCAGAGGCCAAGAAGGAAAAAAAAAATAGATAAGAGAGAAATTCTGTTGAGGGGAGGTGGATGGCAGGACGGGGGTGGGGGGACTTCTTAAAGTAAATGTGTGACTTGTGAAATTATGGCCCATCCAAGAAAAAGAACAGAGTGTCTTTCAAGAGACAGGTTGCCAATGTGGAAAGAAAGTCTTCTTTCAAAGACTGCCAGACCTGGCGGTCCTCGGTGAGCTGTGTGTTCAGGGAAGGACACAAATTAGTGGGGCCAGGGTAGAAGACCTTCCACAGCAGCCTTTGGCTGGCAACCGGCATAGCTGCTAGAGGAGGCCTCTCATAGCTCAGTTGGTTATGAAAATGTGGGTGAGCCCACCACGTCCTCTGCCGGGGAGCCCTGGCCAGACCTGCCTGCCTGAGGGGCAGATCCAGAGTTCTAGGCCAGAAGCTGTGGTCCTGATTCCCTGGCCACCTAGCCTGCTGGGGGTGATTGGAGGACAACAAGTAGAGCCAGGAAGGTGTCTGTTTTCACCAATCAGACATATCAGTAGGTGGTGGGGCAGGAGGACATCATCAACAGCTGCACACTGCCCGGCATGGTGACACCAAAGTCCTATGTGACCTTCCAATCCTGCTGAACAGAAGCACCCATATCCCTGGAGTCCCATCCAGCCTTCTGGGCTCAGGAGCAAAGACCTCCAGTGACACCCTGGAAACATTTGAGACACTGAAACCAGAAGCCCATACAAAGCACAGGGCCAGGCATGGGTCCTACCTCAGCAGTCAGGACAGGAAAGGCAACCAAAGCAATATACTCCAAGATAGGGTACGTGCTTAATTCAGATCTCCCCATCTGAAGGATGGGGCCGGGTGACCGCACACCCGGATGGAATACGTGTCATTATGTTTGATGTGCACATGGTTTGTTGCAAAAGAGAATGGTCTCTCTCTATGGAGACTGCGGAGGAGGAGGTCCCAAAGGGCTGTGGGATGTTCACTGTTAATCACCCCACCCCAGTAGAAAACAACACAGAGCATGAGAGACGCGGAAAGGTTTTCACCCACACACAGGCATGCAAGCAAACACAGTGAAGCCACGCCAACCAGAGAGGCTGGTGTTCAAAAGAAGTTCTGAATTGAAAAGAAATAGTCAAAATTATTTTTTCCCTCTGAGAATTTATCAGAAAGCAAGATCATTACTATCCTAAGCAGCTAAATGTTTGGACTTCCTTAGAAAATAAAACATTCCTTTGATAGAAGATGCCTGCTGACTCCCAGCAGGAGACTTGCTTTGAGGTGCCAGGGCTGGAGGCTGTCCAGGGTCCCTTGTCCACAGGGAAGGGAGAGGACTGGAGCTATCTGCACACTATGCAGGGAGGAGAGGGTATCATAAGAGCTCAGGAGAGAAATCAAATCAAGTTAGGGAATCAAGGCAGGTTGGGACATGGAAGAAGAATGCAGATAGCTTATGGATTACCCAGAATTATCCAGAAAATGAGAGCAGGAAATTTATTATAGGCAAGTGGAACAGCATCTGAAAAGGCTAGAGAGGAACTAAGAAATATTTTCCAGAATCTGGTATTGGGTTGTGGCGAGAGAAGAGTGCTGGGTAGAGGTAAGCCTGCAGAAATTTGCAGGGCTCAGGTCAAAAATCCTATCCAGACCCTTAACCCTGTTTAGGGTTTAGACAATTTTTGTCAAATTTTTTTATTGAGGAAAATAGGCATAACATAAATAAATATGCATAACATATAATTTGCATCCTAACCATTTTTAAATGTACAGTCCAGCCGGGTTAAGTCCATTCACATTGCTGTGCAACCATCACCTACAGCCATCTCTGGGAATCTTTTCCTCTGAAAATACTGAAACTCTACCCATTACACATTAACTCCTCATTTTCCCCTTCCTCCTATCCCTGGCAACCACTTTTCTATTTTCTGTCTCTAGGAATTTGAGAATTTCTAAGTACCTTATATAAGTGGAGTCATACGGTATTCATCTATTTGTGATTGCCTTTTTTCACTTAGCATAATATTCTCAAGCTTCATCCACGTTGTGGCATGTGCAAGAATTTTCCTCTTATTTAAGACTGAATATTTCTTATATATATTGCTTCTCTACTCATCCATTAATGGACACTTGTTGGTTTGCTTCCACATCTTGGTTATTATAATAATGCTATTATGAACATAAGCCTATGACTATCTCTTTGAGACCCTGCTTTCCTAAGTGTTGAGGCTAGCTTTGAACCTGTGATCCTCCTGCCTCAGCATCCTGAGCTGTTGGGATTATAGGTGTAAGCTACCACACTTGGCTCATTTCTTCATATTTGAATGTGTTCTTGGAAAGTGTATTATATGGTTTTGTGTGCATGCATTTTTGATTTGTGCAAAGGACTGTGTAGTTTATCTCATCAAATTTCCTGTTTTAAATAAGAAATCAGCCCTCCATATGCATGGGTTTTATATCCATGGTCAACCAACCTAGGACCACAAATATTCAAGGAAAAAAAACGGCATCTATTCTAACCACATACGCTTTTTTCCCTTGTCATTATTCCCTAAATAATACATCCTAACAACTATTTACATGTCATTTACATTTCATTGGGTATTAAAACTAATCTCAAGAGCTGGGGTTGTGGCTCAGTGGTAGAGTGCTAGCCTAGCACATGTGAGGTACTAGGTTTGATCCTCAGCACAACATAAAAATAAATAAAGGTATTGTGTCTACGTGCAACTAAAAAAATTATAGAATAAAAAAACACTAATCTCAAGATCATCTAAAGTACAAGAAAGTATGAGTGTATATTACGTTCAAATACTATGGTATTTTATAAAATAAGAAACTTAAGCATCCATGGATCTGGATATCCATGAGGGGTCCTGGAACTAACCCTCCTCAGATACTCAGAGATGAGGTATTTTTAAGACTGCCCATGTCACTAGGCACACACTGAGTTCATTGCACTTAATTAGCAAACATTTTCTATGCATTTTACATACACTGCTGCCTTTCTGTTATTGTCAGCATTTTTGCCGTTGTGACCAAAAGACCTAACAAGACCTAACAATTTTAGAAGAGGAAACTTTTATTTAGCACAGTTTCAGAGGTCTCAGTCCATAGGCAGCTGACTCCATTTCTCTGTGCCTGAGGTGAAACAGAACATCATGGTAGAAAGGTATGGCAGGAAAAAAAAAAAAAAAAGCAGCTCAGGACATGACTACCAGGAAGCAGAGAGAGACTCTGCTCACCAGGAACAAAATAACCTTGAAAGCGCACCTTCAGTGACCCACCTCCTGCATCCACACCCAAGCTATAGCTACCACGCAATGAATCCCTATCAGGGGACTGATGCACTTTTTAGGTTTAGGCTCTCTTAGCCCAATCATTTCACCTCTAAACTTTCTTGCATTGTCTCACACATGAGTTTTTGGAGGACACATCATATCTAAACCATAATACCTTCTATCCAGATCTTGGAGACCAGCATCCAGTCTGCTCCAATCCTGTGGCCTCACAAACAATGCTGTTAGGATCACCTTCACCCCCATCAGCTCCAGGACCCACCTGAGTATTTCTGCAGAGCCTATGGTTTGGTCCCAGGAAAGTCCTGTACTTGACTTGGCTAAAGGGTCAGGCCCCCCCTCTAGAATGGTGGTCCTGTCTGCATACCCACCAGCAATGCATAATGATTCCTGGGAACAGGAAGTTATGGGAGAAAGCTTCTAGAAAGCTGAGTTTTGCAAACAGATTAGAACTTCAACTTTGGTGTCTAAAGAGTGGTACCATGGAAGGATTTTAGCAAACTTTATAAACAAGGTTAGAGAACCCTACCTTTTATATTCTAAATAATATTTCAGCAAGACCTTTCTTCTTGTCACTCCCCTAGCCAAAGTAACTGCTGATAACAGTAATTTATCAAATACAAAAGTCAACACAGAGAAATGAAATACCACTCACTCACACTTGGCAGTTCCTACAACTTTTTAAAACTGTTCGTCAAAAGCAATTTTCTAATAAGAAACAAGAGTGGAGGCAAGGATTAGCGGACCTTAACCACACTGGGGTGACATTTCAGCCTATGTTATTTTCACTCGTATTCACATAATAGAGTGTATACCTAAAATTCTAAAGATGAGTGAGAACTTGATCAAGGACAAAAGGTTGAGTGAGCAGAGAGGGCGAGACGAGAGTTCTAGAAGGAGCAAAGTCTCTAGAGTTCGATCTGGAATTGGAGGTATTATAAAGCAGGGAGTCAGAAAGCAGCTTTCCTTGGGACTCCCTCTGCACAAATCATTACATCATCAAAGGGGACTTTGCAGAGGACACAGACACACAAAGAAACAATATGCCCAAGATAGGACCTGCCTGCAGCCTCAGTATTAGGAAGGAATAAACTGTCTATGAACTACAAAATGAACCTCATTCTTTGCTTACTCCTTGGCTCTCTAAACTTTGGTTTCTTTTTAATAACAGGCATTTCTACTTCTTCTTGCTTTTCCGAGGATTCAGCCATTCTCTGAACCAGGCGCTATTCTAGCTTTAGCAAATGAGCAAGTAGGATCAGGTTTCTACCATAGAAAGCTTGCACCCATTGGGAATAAATGATCATAAAATGAATAGTTCCACAAAGATCAGATATGTTACCCATTGACGAATGAAATCCATCAAATTATGCTACATCCATGTATAAATATACCACAATGAATCATATGTGTGTGCATTTTATAATTCACCAATTAAAGTAACAATGATATAAGTTATTGATCTCAATAGAGTAGAGCAAGCTGATGGGAGGAGGAAGGAGGAAAGATAAAGGGAAGGTACCAAGGAACGAGAATGATCAAATTATGTTATGTGCATGTACAAATACGGTATAGCGAATCCCACTATTATATATAATTATCATGCACCAATTTAAAAAAAAAAAAAGATTGCCATCCACACCCTTCTTAACCTCAGATATGGTAATCCAGATGTTAGCTGGAGACTCTGCTTCTTAAGATCTAATAATACTGTGTTCTCATCTCTACCCCATTCCCTGTAAAACAAGTCCAGGGACCACCCAAGAGTTTCTGACTTTCTGGAAATACTTTCTCCAAGTCATTCTGCCCCCTACTTCTTGTCTACATGCTGCATTTACACACACAAACACACACGCAGCAGTGACTCAAGGTCTTATTGAAGACTTTGAAGCTATGTTAGGGCTTCCAGAGCATGAAGGCTAACCTTCAACTTTTACTCTGGGTTACAAGGTTTGCTATGCCCCATAGGCCGCTGGGTCACATTGCTCAGTCCTCCCTATTCTGTGTCACCTAATTCTCTCCTCTCTGTTCTTCAAGCCCTGAAGAGGTGACATTCCTACTCCAGTGGGTTCAGAAGTTAGGACCCACACACAAACCAATGGGTCTGGAGGACAATATCCATCGAGAATGAATTACTCTCCGGCCTTAAGATTTTATACAGTTTGGCCGACTGGGTTTTAGACTTGCTGGGAAACTACAAGCCCCTCCTTCTTACCTATTTCTACCTTTGGAATAAGAATGTCTGTCCTAGATCTGTCTCACCACTACATTTTGGGAGCACACACCTTGTGTGATTTCACAGACTCATAGCTGGAGGGAAATTTGCTTCAAGATGAATCCTACCTGAGTCTCACCCACATCTGGTTTAGATGCTATTTAGATGAGACTTCAGACTTAGACTTCAAGGTTGATGCTGAAACAAATGAAGACTTTTGGAGTTGTTGAGATGGAATGATTGTATTTTGCATCTGAGAGGGACATAAATTTGGCTGAGCCAAGAGTGGAAAGTTATGGACTGAATGTGTCCCCCACCCCAACAGATTCATGTGTTGAAATTGTGCCCCCTGATGTAATGGTTTACAAAATGGAGCCTTTGGGAGGTGATTATGTCATGAGGGTGGAGCCCCCATGAATGGAATTAGCGCCCTGATAAGAGACTTAAGGGAACCTGCTCACCCCTTTCTTCTATGTGAGGACAAATAAAATTCATCATCTATGAAAAAGGTGCTGTTGTGCAACAGGGAATCTGTTGGCAGTTTGCTCTTGAACGCCTCACTTCCAGAATTGTGAGAAACAAATTTGTTTATAAATTACCTAGTCTGTGGCAGTTTTTGTCAGAGCATCCTAAAAGACAAACACATCTCTCTTTTATGTTTTCTCTCTCGGAAACAACAACAGAATCAGGTAAGTAAGGCACCTGGGACTTACAAAATGAAAATCGTTTTGAACCCTCTTATACCCTTACCTTTGTATTTAATTGCTGATTTTACTCGCCAAGTATTGCTTGAGTTTTGCACTTTCCTCTTTCCTTTGCATGACCACTTTTCGCACTTCTGTAGTCTTTACCAAAACTCTTACAAGATTCCCATCCACTCCTCCCTCACCACCAATCCATTCTCCAGGGCATAGCCAGCAGGATGGTTCCAAAACATAGCTGTGTTTGTGCTTCCCTGCTTAGAACACTTCCCACTATTCTTGAAAAACCCAGAAGTCTTATGCATCATCAAACAGTGCAGCAGGTCTGGCCTCGTCCCCTGGCTTCATCTACACCATGCCTCTAGTCCCCTCTATGTCTACAATGCTCTTTCTTCCCTCTTTCCCTAATTTTTCCTCATCTAACATATTAAGTCTCAAAAAAATCTCAAGTCTAAGATATTAAATTCCTCTTTGTACACTTTGACTATACCATATATATCTTTCACTGATACTACTTAGTACATTTCATTGACATACTTATTTGATCAGGGACTGGCAAACTGTGACCCACCATCAAAATCCATCCCATCATACGTTTTTTGAATAAAGTTTTATTGAAACACAGTTATGCTTACATACTATGCAGGTATTTGTATATTATCACAGCAGAGCTGGGTAGCTACAACAGAGAGTAGAGGCCTTGACTGTCTCTATAGAGAAAAATTACTACCCTGGGTTTTGCTTATTTGATAAGTACATCTTTCACACACTCAGCAACCCAACAAGGATAGAGACTGTGTCTGGTTTTCTCAGTTAGCAATCCAACAAGGATAGAGACTGCCTGGTTTTACCTTCATGTCCCATGCACAGTGCCTGATGCCAACATAAACTTGGTCAGTATTGGTTAAAGAAATCATCAGATCTGTCACGTTCTCAGGTCACATGTTCTCACCCTTAGGTATTTTTCCTAAGCATGGAGAGTCACGATGTCAGGAGGCAAGGTGATAATCTCGCATTACTTTTTCCTTGCCTCTCTAATTATTCACTTTCAGCCCACTGGCTATAGTAGTTTAGGCTCCATGACAGCAATGTCTTCTTCTGGGGAGGGAGCAGGCATGGGAATAAATGCAGTCAGCCTCCATATCTGCAGATTCACACCCGCAGATTTAATCAATCACAGATGGTAAATATTGGGAGGAAAATTACATCTGTACCTTTTTTTCTTGTAATTATTCCCTAAATAATAGAGTATAGCAACTATTTACATAGCACTTACAGTGTATTAGGCATTCTAAGTAATCTGGAGATGATTTTAAATTCGCAGGATACGTGTATCTAAATTCTGTGTCATTTTATAAGAAACATGAGTATCCTCAGATTTGGGAATGTACAGCAGGTACTGAAACCAAGCCCCCTTGGATATGTAGGCACAACAGTAATAGAAAAGCTTGTTACCCCAGGTGTGAATAACATGATCACACAGGAGCCAAGAATCAACTCTGCGGATGGGCCTTTAGCTGCACATCCAACACTTGTCATTACAAGGCCCAGGAGGTGTGGTGGGCTTTATCGTCATTTTATCTTCTGGCTGCAAAGTCTCTCTTCTTTTTACACATCAACATTTCTAAAATGTGTGCTCTGTCAAGATGTTTATAAGGAAAGAGGGGGTTCCTGTGCTCAGAGAGGAGATCCTATGCTTAGATGTGATTGGAAAATCCCAGGGCATCTTCTATATCCCTGGTGGAGGTTCTGCAAGAAAGAAACCTGTTTAACATTTACGAAATGTATTTAGCCTCCATAAATCTTCCCCATGAAAAACTTCGAAAACCTCTTCAGAGATATCTTCTGTTGGACACACTTGGAAAACACAGATTATTAATAATCCAACTATATAGTATTCATCATGATATGGTAAATGCAGTACAGCATCCATCCTGATTTTCTGCTCAAAAAGTATCACATGTATATCACTACAGCCCTGAGGAGGAGGATTTGCATGAGGGGTTTGGGGAGAAATGGGGTCTCAGCCTTCCTTCCCATAAAAGGTCTTTAGCTCCTAAATAACCCCCATTGTTCCATCTTTTCAGGGCCACTGATTTAAACTGTCTCACAGAACATCAGTTTCATTATCTGAGCAAAGTATTTCACTTAAAATAGAAAAAAACAGAAATAATGCTCTTAAGTGATTTCTGAAGTTTGAAAGAGGAGCTAAATACTTACTTACAGGTTTCAATATGGGGGAAAAAATTGAACATCAGAATGTGCCTCACTCAGTCTTGGAGATGCCCCCGGGAGCACCTTATTGACCCTCAATGTTCATAAACGGGAATAAGTTTGGAAAATCCTTCTGAGATGCTACCAATCACCTCACAAGTGTTCTCTGTTGCTCCCAGTTTGTAATTGGAGTCCTCACTTAGGCATGATGTACTTCCCCACTCAGGGACAGCCTCTCATTTATTTTTATACCATTCTACTTCCTGGCACAGTGTTCAAAGATAATAAATTGAATAAAGTTGAAAGCCTTTTGATTATGACCTTATAGACCCTTCACCAACTAATATTTTTTGAGCACTTACTATCTGCTCCAATGTCTTCTTCTGGAGAGGGAGCAGGCATGGGAATAAATGCTTCCATATTAGGCCTAAGTCCAAGATCTCACTAAGGGGCCAGACAGTCAGGGATACAATGATTCACAGTGCACTATATTAATAAAGGCTATATCATCATCATTAATGATATGATTTTTTTGGAAAAGCAAGAGAAGTATCACAGAAGAGACTTGGTCATTGGAGTACCTCCTAGGTTGAGATGAGCCACACCAGGCATGCACATCACAGTGTCCTGACAGAGAAACAGGAGGTAGCATCCTGGAAGAGCTTGTAGAGTGTATGATGCACATCCAAACTTGTCCTCTGGGTAATGGAAGCCATGGACAATTTTTTTAAGCAAAGCAATATGATTAAATTGGGGTAAAAGCTCAGTCCAGAAAGATTATAAGAGAGAAATCTTCTTCTTTGATTGAAAAGGCACTGGAATAACAGCTGTGCTGTTCCAACTAGTTTTGTTGAGGATTCTACTGGACATCCCCTGAAATACATAAAATACAGATGAAGTCCCAATGAATGAGAAGCTACTAGAGGCCAAGGTGCTGTTGAATATGCGTGAGGAAGCCACCTCCTCAATGCACTTGTTCTGGCCGGAATAAGGCAGAGAGCCAAGGATCAAAAGAAACCTGTACTTTCCGAGCCTTCTTGTTCCATCCTCCTTAGGGAATCAGGGCATCTCCGGCAAGGGTGAGGTTTGTTGAGGGTCCGGCGGCGCCCGTGGCAGCAGGGGGGCGCCTCTGCCAGGAGGTGCTATCCTGCCGGTGTGGCTAGGACAGCAGTCCTGCAGGATGCTGGACAATACTGGGAAGGAAAAGGAGGGAATCCTCGACCTTGGGCCGGAGCCTGGCCACAAACCACTGAACCCTGGGTGTCTTGACAGGTCTCAATATGGAAAAGGAAAAAAAAAATTCTTGGAAGCTGACACGGCAGTGAAAACAAAAGATTCTATCTGGTAGGAAATAGGACAAAATGGAGAGAAATTTGTTTTGTTTGGGGAGATAAAATAAGCAACAGACCACTGAACTCGGGTCAGGAGAGCACAGCAGCCTGCCCCAGGAGTGACGGCAGATGGAGGAGGAAGCAGTTGGAGACAGGTACAAAGAAACTATTTTGAGGAAAATCGTCTTACACCCAATGTGCCCTTTTTTTTTTTTTTTTGCATAGAAGGTGACATCCATGTGAATAAACCAACCAAATCCATCATAATGAAAGATATTTTTCTAACTCACCAAGGCAAGTCTAGGTTAGTTTCTTTGTGCAGATTCTTACTGGAAGACAAGATGCCCCTATCCGGGTGTACTGGCATCTTCTCTAAGTGGATCCCTATCACATCAGTGCAGTTACCAAGTTGGCATCTGATTCTGTGCTGTGTGGAGCCAGCTCTGGAGGACAGGGTAAAATGCAGTCATACTCAGGAAACCCAGCTAGTCAACTCTGTGGGGGCAGCCCAATGGCTGCAAGGCCATCATGTTATCATGTTTGAAGCAAGCTTTGGGCCTGTTACATTTTTCATACGTTTTGGAATCCCAGTTTATACAAAATCATCTTTGCTAGCAGTAATTCATGAATGTTTCTTGGATGCACTTACCCAGAGGGTTTGGAAACACAATTGTGAGAAGGGTTTTGTTCACCATCCATCTGGTTCATATCTAGGTAGTTTGGGAAGTGAGGTGGGCTCTGCATCAGGCATATCCTTCCCCATTTCATCTCATGTGGCCCTCTCTAGAAGATGTCCAGGGGGCTTTCCCAACGGGGTCCATTGCTTTGGGAGAGTCTTGAAAACTGACTTCATTATTTTCTTCCTGGGCAGATTTTGTTCCTAAAATCCAAAGCCTATATATTAGCCAGTTTTCCAACACTACAACAAAGTACATGACACAGGTTACTGAAGAAGTAAAGAGAAGTATGTTTTGGCTCACAGTTCTGGAAGTTCAAGTCCATGATCAAGCAGCCCCATGGGTTTGAGCCTCTGGTGAGGACAGCACATCAAGAGAAGTCATATCTCAAGACAGGAAGAGACTTGGGTCCCACCTTTCCTTTTGAGGGTATTTCCCCAATGACTTAAGAATTTTCTACTAGGGCCCACCTCTTGAAGGTCCACAGCCCCACTATGGGGAATGAGTCTTCACAGCTGAACTTTTAGAGGATTCTCATCCAAACCATAGCACCATCTTCTTTCCAACCGAGATGGTCTAGTCATAAGATCAACCACTTCAAGCCCAGTAGAGAATGCACAGTACAACCCATCCTATATCAGCTACATAGGCAAGAGATCTAGAAGATCCATACCCATCCTAGAAACAAAGCATTGTTCGAGGTTCTTGGTGACAAGTGATCATGATGGTAAAAGAGCTAGGGAGTTAACCCGCTGTGACTTCACCATGCATGCATCCAGGTGACAATTTTCTCATGTTTATATTAGTGCATTATAGTTTTACATCATTGTCAGATTCATTTTGACATATTCATAAATGCATATAACATGGGTTGCTCCATTTCAATTCCCGGTATTCTCCCCTTCCCTCCTATCTTCACTTCTGATCCCCTTTCTCTACTCTATAGGTCTTCTTTCTACTAACTTAATTTTTAAACAAAAAAAAAAAACAAATGCATTATAGTTAGACATAAAAGTGGAATTCATTGCAACACACTCGTATATGCAAATAATTGGGTCAATTTTATTCCAGTTTCCCAAAATAATGCCCAATAGCTCTACTGAAACATGATTCACATACCATATGATTCACTCATTATAAGTGCAAATTCAGTGATTTTTAGCATATTCACAAAGTTGTGAAATCAGCGTCACAATCAATTTTAGAATACTTTCACCATCCCGAAAGGAAACCAACATTAGCAGTCACTCCCAATTTACAACCAACTGCCCCAGTCCCAGGCAACCACTAATCCACCGTCTGTCTCTGTAGATTTCAGGTAAACTTTTAATATGCCTGAGCCTCAGTTTCTCTGTGTATGAAAGGAAGGGAGATAGGACATGTGGTTGTTAGTAAAGCCCCCTGAAGTCTCTGGGCCTTTCACACACCTAAGATCCATTATTATATAATAAAAAATTTTTCACATGACCTAATGAAAGCAGGCCCTGGGGCTGGTCCGGGCTTGGGTTTTTTCTTCCTTTCACTGTAAAAGCAAAAGATTCTCCTGAGATGCCAAGGGGCACATCACACCCCAGGTACCTGTTGCTCACACACCCCACTCTGTCATTCTATCCACCTTGGAGAGATGAGTCCCAGGCCATGTATGGGCACTTCAACATAGGTCACAAAGCACTGTAACAGGAGTCTACTAAGGCCCAAGAGACAAAAGCACTGGCCAAATTCTAAAGAAAGGCGACAGACTTTCTAGAAATAGCACAGCATCTGTTCTGGAATTCTTTGTCATCCCCCACTTCCAGCCTAGGTGGGGACTCCAGACAAATATTGCAGATTGAGAGGGCATTTTGTTAAATTAACTATTTTAAAGTGAATAAATGATTTGGTGGCATTTGGAACATTCACAATGTTGTACAACCACCACCTATTTAGTTTCAAAACATTTCCATCACGTCAGAGAAAAACTTCTTACCCAGGAAGCAGTTTCTCCCCATTTTCCTCTCCTTCTGGGCTCTGAAAACCACCAGAGTTCTGTCTATATGGATTTATCTATTCTGCATATTTCATAGAAGTGAAATCATATGCTATATGACCTTTCATGTCTGTTTTCCTTCCTTTAATATACTTTCAAGTTTCATGCACACTGTAGCATTTATCAGTATTTCATTCATTTTTATGCCTGAATAATATCCCATCACATAGATATACCACAATCTGTTTATCCATTCTTCTATTTATTGGCATTTAGTTTGTTTCTACTTTTTGGCTTATATTAATACTGTTACTGTGAACATGCACATACATATACCTGTTTATGTGTGCCTGTTTTTCATTCTTTGGGCTATATCCTTAGAAGCAGAATTGGGAACCATGACATTTGTTTACCACAGAGGTTCAACCATATTATATCCCCACCAGCAAGGGTTTCAATTTCTCCATATCTTTCACAGTTTTCTCCCATTCCATATGTTGTCTTTTCACCTTCTTGTTAATGTCCTTTGATGTACAAATATTTTTAAATTTGTATAAATTCCAACCTACTTATTTTTATTTCTTTTGTTGTTTATGTTTCGAGTATCATAGGTTAAAAAAAAATTGTCAAGTCCAAAATCTTGAAGATTTATCTCTATGTATTCTTCTAAGTATTTTATGAGTTTAGTTCTTATATTTAAGTCACTGATTCATTCCAAGTTAAGTTTTGCATAGGAGGTGAGGCAGGGATCCAACTTTATTCTTTTGCATGTGGATAGACAGTTGATCCAGTACTTTGTAACTTATTAAAAAGACTATTCTTTCTCTATTGAAGGTTTTGGTGCCCTTTTCAAAAAAAAAAAAACAAAACAGTATAACAGAAATTGTTTATTTCTTGACTCTAAATTCCAATTAATTGGTCAATTTATCTATTCTTATACCAATTTATCTATTCTTAAACCAAATTGTTTTAGTTACTGTAGTTTATAGGAAGTTTTCAAATGGGAAAAGAATGAGTGAATTCTCCAACTTTTTTTTTCTTTTTCAAGATTGTTTTTGTTCCTTAGGGCCCAATTGCAAATCTGTATGAATAATTTGAGGATCAAATTTTCTACTTCTTCCAACAGGTGATTAAAATTTTAATAGTGATTGCATTGAATCTGTAGTTGGCTTTGGGTAGAATTAACATCTGAACAATACTGTCATTCAGTCTGTAAACATAATGTATTTTCAATCTAGTTGTACCTTCTTTCATTTGTTTCATCAATATTTTATAGTTTTCATTGTACAAGTCTTTAAACAACTTGGTTATATTTATTTCTAGGTATTTTTATGCTATTGGAAATGATTTTTTTTTTTTACTATCTTTCTTGTATTGTTCATTGTGGGTGTATAGAATCACAACCGAGTTGTGAATGCTAATCTAGCCTGTAATTTTGTTGAACCCATATGTTAGCCCTAGCAACTTCCTTGTGGATTATTTTATATTTTCTGTATATAGAATCATGTTATTTGCAAATAAAAATAGTTTTATTTCTTTTCCAGTAGGGACACCTGGGTTTTTGTTGTTGTTGTTGTTGTTTGTTTGCTTGTTTATTTGTTTCCTTACCTGACTGTTGTGGCTAGAATTTCTAATACAATGTTGAATAGCAGTGGTGAAAGTGAGCATCTTTGCGTTCTTACAGATTTTAGGGGGGAATTTTCAGTCTTTTCCCATTAAGTGCAATATTAGCTACAGGTGTTTCATAAATTCCCTTCATATCATTTAGTTCCATCCTATTGCTAGTTTGGTGAGAATTTTTATCATGAAACATGTTGAGTTATATCAAATGCTTTTCTGCATCAATTATGAAGCCATTGTGATGGGTTCCTCGCTATGTAGTATTGTATTACATAGATCAATTTCATTATATTGAACCACCCTTGCATTCCTGGCAAAAATCCCAGTGGGTCATGCTGTAAAACCATTTTATACTGTGAGATTCAGCCTGTTAGTATCTGAGAATTTGTGTATCTATATTAAAAAGAGATATTGATCTATAATTTTCTTGTGATATTTTTATCAGAATTTGATATGAGGGATATGCTACCATCATAGAATAAGTTAAAATATTCCCTCATAGTTTTCTTTAGGAGTCTAAGAAGGATTAGCATTAGTTCTTTTTTAAATGTTTGCTAAAATTTATGGATGAAGTCATCTAATCCTGGACTTTTCTTTGTTGAAAGGTTTTTTTTATTTTTATTCAATCTACTCAATTGTTACAGGTCTCTTGAGATTTTTCTATTACTTCTTGAATCAGTTTTGATTATTTTCATGTTTCTAGGAATTTGTCCAATTCAGTTAGGTCATCTAATTGGTTGACATACAACTGTTCATATGATTCTCTTATAATCCTTTTTACTTCCTTGATCAGTAATAACGTTCCCACTTCCATTTCCAATTTTATTTTCATTTTTCACTTCATTGTTTTCTTTGTGATTACCAAGGGGATTATAATTATACTGTAAACTTGATATCAACTAAACTTTAATGCCATATAAAGACTCTGTTCCACACAGTTCCATCACTGCCCACTTAGGTTTTAATCACAAATTACATTTGTATACATCATATGTTCAATCATATAAATTTATAATTATTTTTAAGCATTTTTCTTTTAAATTTTTAGGAAATTAAAAATAAAATTATGGACCAAAAACATAATTAGAGTGGATTTTATATTTGCCTATATAATTAACTTTCCTAGAGATTTTGATTTTTTTATATAGTTTCTAGTTATGCCCTATTATTCTTTCATTTCACTCCCTTTAGCATTCCTTGTAGGGAGGGTATTCTGATTTAAAAAATAAATAAATAAAGTTTGTTTAGTATTTGTTCATCTAGGAATGTCTTAACTTCTCCCTCATTTTTAAAGGATAATTTTGCCGAACATAAAATTCTTGATTGACAATACTTTTCTTTTGCACTTTAAATATGTCATCACACTGCTTTATGATTTCCAATAATTGGCTGTTAATCTTATTGACAAGTCCTTGTATGTGATGCATGACTTCCTCCTGGCTGTTTTCAAAACTGACTCTTTGTCTTTGACTTTCAGCAATTACATAATGTGTCTAGTGCAGATATTTTTTAATTATTCTTACTTGGAATTTGTTGGGGTTTTTTTGGAATTGTAGATTCATATCTTTCATTCAATTTGGAAAGCGTTCAGTCATTCATTCTTTATATATTCTTTCTGCCACTTTCCTTCTCTCTTCTTAGATGTCAATAATATGTACGTTCTTTTCCTCAGTGCTGTCCCACAGTCTCTTAAATTCTGTTTACTTTTCTTCATTCTTTTTTTCCTTTCTGCTCCGTGGACAGTGTAAACTTAATTGTCCTATCCTCAAGTTTACTAATTCTTCTTTCAGGTATAATATGTCATTTAAATTATTCTAGTGGTTTTATTTTTCATTTCAATTATTGTACTTTTCAACTCCAGAATTTCTATTTAGTTTCTTCTCTAATTTTTTTTATTGGTATTCTCATTTTGTTTATACATCATCATCATGATTTCCATTAGTTCTTTGTCTAGGTTTTTCTTCATCTGTTTGAAACAAATGAGTTAACTCTTTTTCTAGAAAGTCCAATGTTTTCTTCCCTAAGAGATAGTTTCTGTGTTCACTTATGGTATTCTTTTGAATGAGCCACAAGTAACCATTTCTTCTTACGTGTGAGTTTTTGGTTGAAAGCTGGACATTTGAATACTTTAGTGTGGCAACCCCGAAAATAAGATTATTCCCCTTATCCAGGGTTTGCTGTTTTTGATTAAAGGCTGTGATCATCCATTTTTGTAATGACTTTACCAGACTATTTTTTTCAAAGACTGTATCCCCTGTGTAGTCAATGAAAGCTTTGTTCCTTTCGTTTGCTTTCAGGTAGTGTTTTGATAGGGATCCCCTTGAATACCAGGAACTAAAAGAAAGCAAACCAACAAAACCTCTCCTAGTCTTTGCAGATTGACTCTGTGCTGGTGTACTCCTTCAATATTTAATCAATTTGTTTGCAGCTCTGACTTAGCCCAGAGCTTGCACTGGGCCTGTAAATCAACAAGAAGTGAAAGTTTACAGTCTTCTTTCTCTCCACATGTGTCCTGTTCTGGGGATGCATATTGCTTTCTAAATTTCCCAGTATACACGAGTGCCTTTTGAATGACCTAATTTCACAAAGAAATTCTCCAGCTTTCCCCTCCCAGGATTTGTGTGGTCAGTTGTATATCTCAACTGTCATCTTCTGTCCAGGAGTCTGTGGATTGTTTGCCTTATAGTGTTTGTGAGTAATGCCCACTGTTTCTTCACCCGGAGTGACTTCCAAGTTAGCCAAAGCAGAGATAAGCACCTTTTGTAAGTATTCCAGGCAACCCCCAGGCATGTTAGAACACGCAAACACAATAATGTCCATTTAAAATCCCAGACTCGGAGACCAGGGTTCCTTCCTGGGAATGTGGACTACCTTCCGCATTCCTTTTTTATTGTGGTTCTTGAACGTCCACCACCAAGCTGGGAAGGGGCATGGAGAAAGAGTAAATAAAAATTCCACAAAGCTTTCCTACCATGTTTTTAAGTTGCCTTTTTCTTCATGCAGCATTATTTTGGTCACTGTAAGTCTTTGACGATTTCTGTTTATTTTTCAACAATGCTGTGGAGGGCTGAGTTTTCGGTGCCTATTATCCCATTTTGCTTTCCTACCCTGGTGAGAGGAGACATTTTGTCCTAGTAAGGATGGATGGGGGCTATGGTATTCAAATTCCCTAAGACACAAGTACTTCAAGCCAACTGAAGGCTCTTCGCAGGCCCTGTAGCATTATGCAGGGGCTATCGGAGAGGCCTTGGGGAATTAGATGAATGTGACTGCTTCTCTTTGGTAAAACTCTAACCATGAGGAATTACATGAGCTGCCATGATGGCAGAGCAAGAACAACTGGCCATCGCGGGAGTTGCAACTCTTCCTGTGAGGCAGATAACGACCCAAATCTCCATGGGCAAAATTCACAGTGCCACTGTCAGAACAGAAGCCAAGGTGGGTCAAAGTGGTCAGCTAGACTATGAAAGTATATCCTTCTGAAATGGACATTCTTTAAAAACCCACAAGAGCATCAATGGAAGGAAAAATCAGCATCAGAGTCTCTGGATAGACACCAGAGTCTGATAAATAGCTTTACCAGGCATATGAGACCCTCTTATCATCAACTCTCCTCTTTCCCAAAGTCTGAACTCCAGAGTACAAAGAAAGGATAGATGAATGTTCTTCTTCCCCAGCGCCCGGTCCCAACGCTAAATCGGGACTGAGACAGAGTAGGAACAGAACAGGAGAGGAGGAAGACTTTCAATTAGATGAGAGATCAAACTTTTTATGTACTTCAGGTTGGATTTTCAATACCTGAAATTGAACAGGAAAGCTGTGAGGTCGGCCCAAGATCTTATCCAAGAGCAATGAAGAAAATTCCAACTAGAATAATAAAAGTTGGGTCATTTCCTGCACTTTCTTGAGTCAAGTCTATTCACGATATGGGTAAAACACATACTGGAATGTGATTTAGAGGAAAGGGCAGGTTATAAATAAAATATATATATATATATATATATATATATATATATATATATATATATATATATATATTAAAACACAAACTCAATGAGAATTTTAGCATTGCACACAGGTGCATTTAAATCTTTAGGGTCAAAATGGCCATGATTTCCCTCCCATGTGATGCAAGAGGGGAAGAAGGGAGGGGAGCTTGCATGGGTCCACAGTGTCCTGGGCAACTCTCCAGAGGGGGCTCCTCCTCATTCCCAAGCCAAGGCTCCAGGAGGCCTGCTGCTGAGATCCTGAGGGAGGGTGTGCACTGGCTGGAGCCTGTGTAGGAAACCATGTGTTCCTCGGTGGTTTCTTTAAACTCGGTGCCAGAGAAGCTTCAGCAAGTTGAATGTCCAAGCTGTGCTCTGAGCGTGTGAGACATTCCAACTCCAATACCCACCCCAAAATTTTAAAAGGAGAGGAGAAGAAAGGGAAGCCCAAATCTCAGTGAATACAGATAATTCTCCCAACACCATCTGGAAACGAGGGTAAATGAAGTAGCCTCTGTGGGAAGCATTCTTGTCGGGATCTCTCACACTCTAGCCTAGGGGTGCAAGGGATGCCCAGCAGGGTTCCCTCTTCTTCTCTTCCAGTGGGTTCTGTTTAAGATTCATGGTTGTTTGTCTGTGCACTTCATATCTTCCTGGTCATAAAACTGAAATAATTTATTTTATTGGCCGCTCCAGAAAAAATGTTCTATGAATTTACACTGAAGGAGGAAAGGGAAAAGGAGGGATAAATGTGGCATGGGCTTTTTGACTGTGGTTTTCATTTCCATAAACCTTAGATCACAAGAATGCATGAGATATTTACACAAATCTTTCCACAATTCCTGTGGCCTTTGGGGGCATAGCATTTGCATGACTTCACCACTGTGCTGTGTGCTTTCTCAGCAGCTTTGCCTGTAACAGGGAGCAGCCCTTACCAGGGCCTATCGCTGTGTGCATGTGCAGAGGGGAGGGGGTGGTGGGGACTGTGTCATTTCTCCTTCCTTCCTTTTTCTGTAGTAAATTCGACTTTGCAAGGGACTTCAGGCTTTTCTATGTCACAATATGGAGAGTTTTCTCTTTGTAAATATTCACTTATGCCTGGATCATGTCTTTGGAAATGATAAAGCAAGAGTTGGTTAACTAAGAGGAGAAAGGTCTCATTCATTTTTATCCTCTTTAACTTGAGGTCTGGTCTGGCCCAGATAAGAAGATTATGGGAAAGAAGGTTAGTGAGGCAAACAGGATCCACATTCAAGTTTCTCAAGTGAGTCAGATGTCTGTGGCTGCAACAGGTTCTCCAACTGCTGGGGGGATGAAACATCTGGAGGTGCCCTCAGCCTTGAATGAGGCCTCGGCACGGAGCTCCACACAAACACAGGATGGTCCTGGGTCACAGCATTTCCCACGTAGACAGCCGCTATTGCAAGTACCATCTGTGTGGGAAAACCTCAAGTGCTAGCTGCGTGCTCCCACATAAGGAAGGGGTACTGTGCTCATCGCAGGCTCACAGCCACCTAATGTCCTGCTGGAATATAAATGAATCATCCATCGGCTAGACACCACCCCAGCTTTTCTCACATTAGTCATCTTATTTCCCTATTTCTCTCATTTTGCATTATTGCCCACAAAAAAATATTGATATTGTGATCGTCACATTAAATGACTGCAGTCAGAGGGGTGGGTGTCAACTTTTGGGGAAAATGCAGCCTTTCCATGGCTGGAGGCACTTGACCATTTTAGTCCCTCTATACTTCCTCCTCCTCTCATCTTTGAGAGCCAGTGCATTTAGGCAGAAAGATCAAAAAGTGTAGCCATGAGCCAGGCATGGTGCAGCACATCTGTAATCCCAGCGGTTAGGGAGGCTGAGGCAGGAGGATCACAAGTTCAAGACCAGCCTCACCAACTTGGCGAGGCCCTCAGCAACTTAGTGAGACCCTATCTCAAAAATAAAAATTAAAAAAAGGGCTGGGGATGTGGCTCTGTGGATAAGTACCCCTGGGTTCAATCCCATTATACATATATTAAAAAAAAAAAAACATAGATGTGTAGATCTGCATTAAGTCATGCCCTCACCACTTCTTTTAGTGTGAAATTGTGCTCAATCTCCCCAACCCCTCTGTGCCTCCACTGCCGTATTTATAAAGGGACAGAGTCATCTCTACCTTGTAAGAGCTTTGTCAGGATAAAACGTAGTTTTTTGGAGCCATATCTGAGGTTGAGGAGGGATCTCAGTAAATGAGACTCTAAAAGGGCAGGGTGGAAAATCTGGAAACAACCATCCTCCAACACAGCATTAGAATCCTTGGTTCACCTAATACCTGCACTGACTGGGTAGGAGCTGAGGTGTGGCAGTTGCATGCCTGGCAACCAGGCTACCCCAGATGACAGTGAGGTGTCCCACCCAAGTAAAACAGAAGGAAGCTTTATTCCCAGTAGGGAAAAGTCAAGGGATTCTTCAGGAATTGTCTAGATTCACATGCAGCCTTGTGGTGACAAGAGTCAGGCCTGGGTGACCTGAGCAAGAGCTCAGCATCACCATTAGGAAGCCGGTGCCAGTGAGAGAAGAGAATCAGTCAGAGCCCAGCACATCAGACAGAGGGCTCACCCGATGTACTGTGGGCTCATCTCCAGGGTCTCTCCACCACATCCATCCCTTATGAGGGAAAATTTAGCTTACTTTTATGCAATTTTAACAAAAGGCAATGTAGATTTTACTACATGCAAATTAAATGGTCTTAATAAAAAACCCTTGTGTGAATGGGAATTAAGGCTTTTATAAAAGAAGCATAAAAAATGCAGAAAGAAAAAGAGGTATAGGGCTGGGGTTGTGGTTCAGTGGTAGAGCGCTTGCCTAGTATGTGTGAGGCACTGGGTTCGATCCTCAGCATCGCATATAAATAAATAAAGGTCCATTGACAACTAAAAAATATTTTTAAAAAAGAAAGAAAGAAAAAGAGCTATAAAAAGATGTAGCAATAGGTGCTTTCTTGGAAGATCAGAGCAGCCTCCCAGACAACAATGTCAGGTCTTCCTATTGGACTCCCTGGCCTCCAGAACTGTAAGAAATAAATTCCAGTTCTTTATCAATTATCCATCTGTGATATTTTACATGAGTGCCATATTTTACATGCAAGTCAAAACCTGTACATTAGACAAGGGTGTTTCTGTTTCAGGTATACATGCAAGTCCACCAGCACTAAGCACATGGGAGTCTGTGCCCACAGGAGAGGTCGAGGGAGTACGCAAGGCATAAAAGGGAGAAATCTATTAGACAGCATCAAAGCAAACTGCACAGATAGATGACAATACTGTCCCACAAACTGGGTATTATTAACTCTGCTCCACAAGATTATAAAACAATAAAGAAGAAAGTAAGAAGTTGAAGTTTATTTAGGCCATTTAATTTGTATGTAGTAAAATCCATATTGTCTTTTGTTAAAACTGAATAAAAATAAGCTAAATTTTCCCTCACAAGTGATGGACGTAGTGAAGAGACCCTGGAGATGTCCACTGTGGTATTTAAATGTGACCAGAAAGTCTCTGTTCCCACTTGAAAAACTCCATCCCATGTCAGGGCTGTGTGAGCTCCACAAGTCAGAGGCTTCCAGCTATCGGGGCCTCTGGTGGAAGGGAACCTCTGCTGAGGGACCGACCTTTTCCCATTGACTACAGACTGAACATGTGTCTCCTTGACAAAACGAAAAATGCCAGGCATCACCAGTGTTTTTAATGCACACCATTTAGCACTTTTGAGATCAAGGCTAGAAGATTTTAAAAGATTCAAAACTTTTATTAACTTCGGAACTCTGCATAGTGGTTCTTAAGTGGGAAATAGGGAAGAGGAACTCATTCCCACAGAGAGATAAAAAGCAAGTTGATTATGTTTTCTAAAAGTCAAATCAACTTAAATCCCAAGATGAAAACATGCATAACACTTGTTGGAGAGTGCCTTCTTATTATGTAGTCATGCCTTCTTATTGTGCGGTTCTTAACACAATATTTAGAAATGGATTTTTCTATGATATATGTGTCATATTTATATGACTTGTAAATGTGGTATGCACATCATATATAAAATATATTGAATATAGAAAATATAATCTATAAAATATATACATATGTATGTGCATATCCAATATATACATATGTATATATGCTATATATTGTATAGAATATATATTTTCTATATTCAATATATATTAAATAATATATATAACATATGTATATATGGTATAGAATATATATTTTATAGAATAACATTGTATAGAATATATGCAATATATAGCATATGTATACATATACTATATATTGCATATATATTGTAACCAGATCAGACACACTACTCATGGACTATGATTCTAACAGTGTTTGAAATGATTTAAACAATATAATTTCATAGGTCAAGTAAAAATACAAACAGAAGCATATAGAAATCCCTGAATTTCCTTTTGATAGTGATTCACTGGAAATAAGACATGCAGGATATGAAAAATTGTCTGAGGCCTATTATACCTAATTGCCAGCCTGTGGAGCTACTAGGAGGGAGATGGGGCCCAGTGGAAGAAAGATAAGTCATTGGGGTGTGTCCTTGGAGAAGCTATTAGGATCCTAGCTCCTTCCTTTTTTAAAAGTATATTAATTTTGATTTTTTCACCTTTGCTTTGTTATTTATTTTTATGTGGTGTGAGTATCGGACCCAGTCCCTCACATGGGCAAGGCAAGCGCTCTACCACTGAGCCACAACCTCAGCCCTCCTAGCTCCTTCTTGTTTCCTTCTGCATCCTTGTTCACAATGAGGTGAACAGATCTCCTCCTCCACGTGCCCTCCTGCCATGTTGTACTGTATTGTCACAGGCCCCAAAAAACAGAGCCAAGGGGCATGAACTGACGCCTCTGAAATCATGATCCAAACTAGATCTTTTCTCCTTTAAGTTGTTTATCTTAGGTATTTTTATAACAGCAACAGAAAGCTGAACCAAACTAAGCACTCACTTAACCTATCCTGGAAAGCAGCCAAGCACCCACAAAAGACAGGGTCAGGAGTCATAGGTGGAGGGAAACATGAGGGAAAGAAGGACCCAGCCCGCCAAGGCCACTGAACATGTGACAATTGAGGAAAGTCCAAGACTGACTGTTTTTTTCTCTTTTCATCCACATTTTTAACTTGTTATCAATACATATTAAAGCAGATCTGGGGGGCATGACCCTGGCCTTGGTTTTCTTGAATAACAATGACTTAATCAATGACTACAAACCTCAATTACTGGCATTTGAATTTAGACAAAATTGGAAAAGGCTTTCATTCAAAACCAAGAAGGTACAAAATAACACCCAGCCATGCAAAACCTGTCGCGGCCGGGAGAAAAATATCAATTCATTGAAACACTCCATTAACTCTGACCACCGAATTTCTTACGATTCCACTTCTAACCTCACACCTATAAATCCAGCTCACCGCACCGGCGAGCTATATTTCTTCCTCCATAACCTCCTTCAGTCTGTTTGTGTTCAGATAAGCACAATGATGTGCTTTAAATGGACCAAGGCCTCAGGCAATTATTTATTCCCAGGCAAAGTGACGACAGTGCAGCCTCTGGGAACAGTATGTGACAGGGTCAAGCTGTCACCGGAGTGGAGGAGACAGTCATCAGTCAGCTCATCTTTGTTTTTGACCAACACGGCCTCATCTCAGTTGGGTTTATTTCGGGGTATATCATGCTCATCTCCTGGGGATAATGGTGCTGAGTGGAGAGACCCTGATGTGGGACATAACTCCAAGCCCTGTCCACCTTGAGGCTAACCCAGCAAGAAGGGCCACCAGAACCCAACAGAGAGCTGCATCGATTCAGTCTCACCTTTTTGGACTTCAGGATCTCCACCTTGCAAGGGTGGAGGGGATGCTATATCATCTCTGAAGACGCTGACTGTCTGATGCGTGAGAAAATCCTGTCTGCTTTACAGCCAAGGATGCCAGGCCTGCGCACCTTCCCTTGAGCAGTTCAGGGAGCTAAGGTCTCAGCATTGACCCTCTGATTGTCCTCGTGTACAGGAAGGACTGGAGGAGGGAAGGTATTCCAATATCTATAGATATTCTCTCAAGACACAAAAAAATGCTTTTCAAACTTCTGTCCCCAACTCTCATTCAAAAACAACAATGAGGGATAGAGCTGATAGAGCACTGATGGATCCAAAGGGATCCTGGAACCAATCACTCTATCCCTGATACAGCGCTTACCTAATAAGCACAAGACCCTGGGTTCGATCTCCTGTACACACACATGCATGCGCGCGTACACACACACACACAAAATAAATAAATAAATTACCATTTTTTTGTCTCCTTGCCTATAATCACAATTTAACCTAGAAAGTTAAGGCCCTGAGGTAGTTTATAGCAGGTAAGCAAGCAGGTTTCAGAAACCCAGGTGGCAAGTGGAGGCACAAGTCCTCTTAAGAAAATGAGAAACAACCCAATAGGTCATTCTAGATCTATTATTACAAGCTGTTTCCACTGGTCCTTCCTCTCAGGGTGGGTGATTTAAACAAGGTATTCCTGAAATGACTTGCTAGACCAGGTCCTCCGTCTTCATTGGCAGGCACAGGGCCTATCAGGTTGGTGAAATACTGAAACTCTTGCTTTCTGAGCCATCTACTAACATGTTTTCATAGTATCCATTAGTTCTCTTTGATTGAAAACAATATCTACTCTGGCCAAGAGAAAGTACACCGCAATTTATCAAAAAGATATGGGGTAGCTCAGAGAATATAGGGACAACGTGAAACACTGGGCTCAGTGTGGCTTGTTTTATAAAACTAAGCTGCTGTCACCCAACCCAGGAAGCAGAGCAGAAACTTTCCCTGGGATGAACCATCATAACAAGAGTCACAGATCCTTCTCTAGGCACCTCTATCTCATCTCTTTAAGGGCAAAGCTTTTGTCCCGTGAGTTGGACAGTTGGCCTTCTGTATCTGCAAGCTCAACATCTATAGATTCCACTAAGCATGGACCAAAAATATTTGAAAAAGGAAGTGTGTTGATACCAAACATGGACAGACTATTTTCCTTGTCATTATTCATTATTTCTTACAATACAGTACAATAACGTTTTGTGCGGTGCTAGGAATCAAAAGTAAGAATAACTACACAGTGTTTCCTTTGTATTATGTATCATAAGTAATCTAGATATGATTTAAAGTATATGGGAGGGCGTGTGTAGGTTTTATGCAAATACAATGCCATTTTGTACAAGGAACTTGATCATCCATGGATTTCGGTATCCAAAGGGATCCTGGAACCAATCACCCCAGGATATTGTGGAACATTTGCAACATCAGTTACACAAGAACCTTGATGATAAATCACAGACCCTAAAAAGTAAAACAACTGCCCATGGTAATCCTCCTCAGTCTCTTTCCTGCTTGGCTCATCATTAGCAATGAAGGCAGCACTGTGAGACCACAGTGTCCTCTACCATAGTATCAATACTAAAGAATATCGACTATGGTATTTCTAACCAGATACAGAAATGTCTTAGAGACACAATTCACCCCTAGTATATCCAAATCTTTCTCAGTGAGGAATGCAGCCAAATCATCCCACTGTACAGAATATGTTGTTCTAACACAAACTGCATCAAATGTATAATAGGGGAGTATGTAAGATTCCTCCCTCCATATCCACAGGGAATTAGTTTCAGGATCCTCCACATATACCAAACTCTATGGATGCTCCAATCCCTTATATAAAACACTGTGGTATTTGCATGTAACATAAGTACATCCTCCTGCATGCTTTAAAATGTTTTTAGATTATTTATAATGCCAAGTACAATGCCTACACATTACTCTATTCTCATTGATTCAGTATAATACTTGGCATGTGGCAAATTCAGGTTTTGCTTTTTGGAACTTTCTGTAATTTTTTTTCCATATATTTTCAATCTTTGGTTGGTTGAATCCACAGATATGAAATGCACAGATAGGAAGAGCTGAATTGTAGTTGGAAAACGCCTCTTTGGTGGGTTAGAGATGCTGACCTCCATCCAGCCACCTAAGCTGCTGATGAAAAGCTGTGCAACATTAAATTTCCCTCCATGAGACAGACTTTGGCAGAAGATTGTGAAAGATAAAAGCAGGGGATTTGAAGCCAGCACTCTGACAACTTACAAGCTATAAGTCTGCAGGCCAGGCACTAATAGGCCTTTCACAGAACCATTGCCAGGCTTTAACAGATGATGCTATCTACATACAGTGCCCAGCATAAATGTTTGCTCAAAAACAGAGTAGCCAGTACTTAAAAAAAAAAAAAAGAAGAGAAAAGGTTTCCATGCACCATTCTTAATTTTCTAACTGCTTCAGCTCAGACGTGAAAATGAATACTGGGCATGTGTTGCTGTGTGGGAGAAAGAGAAAAGGCTGATGGGAAAATAGAGAGAGATGATACCAGAAACATCCAGAGGAGAAAGTGGGAAACTGAGGCAGGGGAACTGGAGAAAGGGAGAAAGGCAGGTGTTCTGGGGAGGGTTTGTAGGGAGTGGAAACCAACAGATCAGCAGCCCACACAGATAGAGTGAGGACAATCCAAGAAGCCATTGGCAATCTTTAAAAAGTTAAATATCTGCCCTTGAGGTATTTAAACTTAGAGGCAACCTATGGGGTAAACTGTGGAACCAGGGTGGTTTCCAAGTGTGTTCTGTGTGAGGACCCATGAGGAATTACACATGCCGGACCCCATCTCTGGTTTGAGGGAGCCCCAATTCATCTGGGTCCAGCACAGTGTCTCTATCTCTTTTGTCACTGATGGCTCTGGAACTCCACCTGCAGGCAGCCAGTCAGCCTAGGTCTTCCCTAAGGACTGTGATCAGTCCAAAGATGGGCCTGGGACCAGCCAGGTAGATGGAGCCTTCCTCAGCCACTGCTTCTGGTGCTGCTGTCTGTTGGGAATGACTATTAAGAAATGGTGGTGCTGCCATTCAGGAGCCTGCCTTCCCTACTGGACTTTCAGGGATGTGAAAAATGTATTTATGCACTGTTTTAAGCTATTGGAAGTGGTCTTCCAGTTACTTGCAGCCAAGAGCATCTTAAAAGTTTCAACCTGGCAGATGCTATTCCTCATTGACTATCAGTGGCAATAAGGAGCAAATTCTGCCACTCCTAAGCTGCTAGGGATTGGGTTTCCTCGTTCTCAATATATGGAGAGGTCAACTCCATGCTTCCACAATCTCTCTGATCCTTCCTCCTTTGAAATGTCACAGTCAGTTGTTCTTGCATAGAAAATCATACTCCTGAGTTCCCGGCCTTTAACCATCTCCCTCTTTCTCCGAGATCAGGGAGAAAATTCAGGATGCAAATCACATAGAGTAGAGATGGCAAAAGAACACGTTGTATTACTCAATTACTCTGTCTAATTCTAAAAGCCTCTTTTACCTCACTTTCGTCCTTGGAGTTACTGTTCTTCTAGTTTCACCCTAAAATCAAGTGGATTCATTCCCTTTAGCTCACCTACAATAAGGTCTTTTTCTTTCTTAGGGTCCCAGGTGCAATCATATTTAAGTTTTTATGAAATTGTAGATACCAACCTCACACTGTTTGTTGCTCTGTTCTAGCCGTAGCGTTGCTGTCTCTCCTCCATTACTTGATTCTACTCAGCACCCTATACCTTTATAACCATGCACTCTTTTCAAAAAGATCTTTTGCTCTTCACATCAATAAGCCTGAATGTGAGCCTCTCACTGAGACCTCAGAGAAGTTTAATGCTTCCATGCATTCCCTCAACTGGCCACCAACTCTCAAATATTCACTGCTGGCCTCTGCTGGCTGATAAGCTATCGAGTCACTGTGGAATATAACAAGATAAATAATTTGACCCTGTCCTTAGGGAACTTACAGCATAGCAGGGAGTGCACATAGCTTCAATAGAGTCTCTGACGATATCATGGAAGAGATCCAAATAAAACTCTATGAGAGTTTTGGAAAGAGATAAGATTCTCAGCTGGGGGGAATCTGAATAAAAGCTACTTGGACAACATGGAATTCAAGCTTGATTTAAAGGATGGAGAGAATTGTTAATTGGTAGCGAAGGTAAGGGGCAGGCCGTGTAGACAAAGAGTCAAAAAGGCAGAGGCAGAAACAGAATGGCAGGAAAGGTGGGGCATGCTCCGGAAGAGGCAATTAATGCAGTGTGGCCGTGAGGACAGGAAGCAGATTAAAGGAAGACCTATTAGGAAGCCAAGTTGGGCCCAGGTGGCGGAGAGATTTGGATACTGTTAAATAAATAAATAAATAAGAAAAGAAAAGAAAAAAGTTTCAATTCTGTAAATGTAGGAATCAAATTTCTATCTTAGCAATTACCACCTGTATCTTAATGTGCCTTCTAGTTCAGCGCCGTGCTTTGCAGATGATAATATCTGTAAGGATCTACATAACTGTGTCTTTTATTCTCTGTCACCTGGTCCAGTGTCTGGCACACAGAACATTCTCACATTTGTTGAATGGATACTTGGATTAATCACATCTATACTTTTTGAAAGGTAATCTAGCAGCAGGGGGAGAATGCACTGAAGTTGCAAAGGGAGAGGAGACTTAGAGAAGTAGATAGGAACTCAAGAGACCAGAACCCAGTGGAACATGGTCAAGGAGAATGAGAAGTGAAGAATGAATGAATAGAGAGAACCAAGAAGGCTTGATGAAATGCAAAAAATAAATAAATAAATAAACATTAAGTGGAGCATTTGCTGGTAGAAGTCAAGGAGCATAGTTCCTCCTGAATCTTGCCTGGAGCAAACTCTGCCCCCACATGGCAGGGACTTTATTGTTTTACTTCTTCCACTTCTGTATCCCCAACACCAAGAACATAGACTTCTAGGCTCTCAACAGTTTCAAACAACTAAGTGAACACGTTGCATTTGAAATGATAGCAGTTCAAGCACTTATAGATGTCTGATTTAGTTAGAAATATGGTCCTACTGTTAAGTAATAGAAGTTTAGATTTCAGAGTTATCTGCACAAAAGCAGTTCTTGAAGATGAACATCTGCACTCATCCCCAGCCAGAAAGTTCAAGTACAGAAAAGGTTTCTAGTTATAAAACTCAAGAGTTTCCAGAAAAACCTGACTAACCAACTTTGCCAGATATTTCACAGAACTTAATGGAATTAAGGATTAGGAATTGGCCTTTGAACTGGAAGTCATTGTGCCCTTCATAAACGTAGGCTTAGAATTGTGGGTCCTAAAAAATTAGTTTCATTATCCCTAGTCAGATATGACAATACATAACCATGGGCTCCAGACACACAATTATATTTTCAAACAGAAACAGACACCTCCATCTTTCTTCAGAATCTGGGATCAGCTAAAACACATTAATTTTAAGGGGAGAATTAGGATTTTTTTTTCCAAAGGGTGGGTGACTACCCATATACCTGATGGTGTGGCATTCCATCTGAATGTGTACGTGATCATAGCAAGTGAAAGGTACAGTTCAGTAAGAAAGTGTGTCAGCTAGTTTCAGTACATATTCAGGTCCAACACAAAAGGCAATTCCTCTAAGGGATATTCTTTGCTAGTAATGGATCTTTCCTGAGATCTAAAGGGGCTCAGCCTCCCACCATCCAAGAATAAGTTGACGGTCCAAAGATATGTAGGAAATTTGGGCTTCTCCTGGTCTCCCCCACGGAGGGCTGATGGAGGAGCAGATTGGAAGCCTGAGGTTACACTGAAATAAGCCTAGGCTGACCATAATCCCTTAGGCCAGATGGGGCCTACCTTCTACCAGGTCCCTGCCAACTCACACCTAAGCCCTACACCTGAGCACATCAGGAAGCCCTCCCTGAGTCCTCACAAATAGTCCCTGGGCTTACAAAGTTTCTTCCTGTGCCACTGCATGAGCATAAGTGTGTTTATTGCAAACATAATTAGAGTTCCTCTATTAAGTAAAAGCTTAAATACTTTTGGTATACAGGAACATCAACTATATTAGAAATCTAAGCAAAGGACTGATCAACTTCTTTAAAAGGAAAAAAAAAAAAAAAAAAACAGGAGCCAGAATTTGGAAAACATCAAATGCCTCCTCTTTGTAATTCTTTAGAGAAGCTATATCCTTCATCTAGTTGCAGAATACCACGCCTCCGGAAAAAGCACTCAGTATGAAAGGATCTGAAGCCAAAACACATGCTTGGTGACATCTGAGGCAGTGTCAGCCGAAAGAACTCTTGAGACACAGGGGGTTGAAGGAAATCAGATCTGGGGGGGGTTAGATAGAATAGTTAGGATTTGTTGAAAGGGATCAGAAATATTCCGTTATGTGTTTGTAACATCATTTTACTGGAATTATCATGCTAGCGAAAAAAAGAAAAAAAAAATTCTTCCAAGTAAGTATTCCACGGCAGTCAGCCGTGTGCTGGGACGCCAAGCCCTGAGGTTTCCTAATCCCCAGCCGCACACGCACGGCCCTGCGCACAGGAAAGCGCTTCGGTGTGCTCAGGGCCGGCTGTATAAATCTCCATTAGATCAGACCGAGTGCAGTGGGTGGAGAGACAGAACTGCCAGAAATAGCTCCTTTCCTGCAAACCACTGAGAGAGATCGCAGCTGCGATACCGCCCGGAGAGCGGGGGCCCCTGGGTGGAGGGTAGAAGGCAAAGAAATGGGGTCCGTGCCCCCAGAGGCAGAGGCCACCGAGGCGGGAGACGGCTTGGGAGCCGCTTTGAAAGGACCTCATAAAAGTGCCATTTGTTGGGAGCCCGGAGGAAGTGGAGGCAGCTTTGGCACACGTGGCCGCGGTGCTAAATTAACTGTTAACACAAATAATCAAAGTGCAAGACCCATCGAGCGGCTGGCGCCAGCGAAGCGCGGGGGCGGCCGTCAGCCGGGTTGGGGCGGGCGGCGGCGGGCGGCAGGTGGAGGCTGGGGGGGGAAGGGGCGACAGAGGATGCCCCCGGGGAGCGACTGGAGCAGGGGAGAGGTGGGCGTGCGGGACTGAGGACTTGCCCAGAGATTCTGGGCAGGAGGAAGCCTGGAGAGCAGGTGGGGACGGGGGAGAGGCGTGCCCTGTGGACAGGGAACCTAGGGCAGGGAAAGATGGAGGCGGGGGGGGGGGGGGGGAGATGGGGGGGCGGACAACCCTGGTGGCCAAAGGCAGGTAGCTGCTGGTCGGGTTTTCACGGAAATGATAATCCACACCGCAGAATCGGCGCAGAGGGAGCGTGTGCCAGTCCAGGTGTGGTGCGTCTGCGAGCTGGAGTTTTTCTCTCTGCACAGGTGAGAAAAAGGTGCGCGGCGATTCTCTGAAGTCCCCACCGCCACCAGGTTGTAAAGATGGCCTGGCTTTCCTGGCAGTGAGGCCGTGGGTGTAGCTGAGGTAGCAAAAAGAGGTAAAATCGTGGTTAGAGGCCATCACAGGGCCAGACAACCATGCTGCAGGCTACCTGTAACAGGTGCACAGACCTCCTGGAGACACTCATCTGGGAAAATCACTGTCAGAAAGCCTGGAAATCTGTTTCCTGCGTACACACTTCCTACCAGAAAGGTCGGAACACTTTTTCACAATTTTTTTCTTCTCAGTCTTGCTCTGTGAACGGGCTGTGTCAGGAACCATCAGTTTGCCGACAGAGAAATTGAGTGGATGCATATAATGCTGGCTCAGAGATTAGCCTCCTCACCTGCAGGGCTGCGCAACTGGCTGGGTGTCTGGGGAAGCCGGGGAAGCATACCTGGCCAGCAATCAGATGGCTTCACAAAGTAGGATGGAATAAGAAAAACGAGAGAAGATCCCAATGAATGGCCTGTATTCCAGGGTGCCCTTCCTGGAAGCCTGAAATAAGAAGGCACTTCCTGGAAAAAAACTGTCTTTTGAGTAGATTCCTAAACACTAACTGATACCTATTTTTGAGTAGGCATTCTCGTGCAGATGTGTCTCTAAGAATCAAAACAAGGTGGGATCAGAGTCAGTCTAGCAAATAAGTTGGGGAGGGGGGGAAAGAGAGAAAATGAACAAGTTAGACAAGCCAGCCAGAAGCACACAGGTGCCTCCAGTCATGTGGGACAGCCAAGAACACAGTTAAGCCAAAGCATCAGCTTCTGCAGTCTGAAATAATCAAGTCAAATTGAGCAGCAGGTAATTTCATCTTTATAAACTGGGTTTAACTTTAATTTTAGTGCATTTATGTCCAACATATATATTTATACAGACCCACCCAACAAAACAAAGACTTATTTTTCTCCCTTTGGAAAAGACATGATATCGTGAATAAAAAAAAACTATAACTTTTATAGAACATCTTCATAAGAAAGAGTTCTCGTGGCTGAAAGGCATCCTGACTGTGTCTCTGGATAGTCAGAACCACTCTGTGAGGCAGCTGTGGTTACAAGTTCTTTACTCACAGCTGAGGACCCTGGATAGTAAGGACCACCAAGGCTAATCAGTGAGCCTATGTGATTGGAAACTGAGGCCACATTTGGAGCCTATACTCTTTCCACCCTCCCAGAAGGAGATGATCCTCAAGAAAGGCCACAAGAATGTGTTGTTCCTCTGTATTCATTAATTCAACAAATATTTATTGAGCACCTACCATTTTCCTGGATCGGGAGCCAGAAACCAAGAAGGAAAATCAAATAGATGGGATTCTTTTTTTGCAAAGCCAGTTAGCCTTTCTTGAGGAGCAGGAGCATATGTAGTGAAGCCTCCTCTCAAGTGACCGTGCAGGATAGGTTGTGACTGTTCCAGACTCCCAGCACTCAGACGGAAAAGGACAGTGACCTGATTCATTACAACATTCCTTCCGATAATGGCAAGGATACTTTCAGAAACATCTGGAACTCAGGACATGGAGTGCTGGCTATGTACAGCCCCTGGGTGTGGTGCCTTCACAGTGGATTTACTTCTTCTTTGCACTCATCCCATGCACCAGGCTTTGTTGTTATCCCCATTTTACAGGTGAGAAAAAATGAGGTTGAGAGAAATTATAAACATCCCACAGGTCTCATAGGGTAGAGCCTAGCTTCGGATTTATGTCTTGCGAGAGGGGGATTAAATAATTTTTATTTATTTTTGAGTACTAGGGATTGAACTCACAGGCCCTCTATTACTGCACCATACCCCAAAAACCTTTTTATTTTATTTTGAGATGGAGTCTCACTAAGTTGCCCCTGCTGTCCTCAAATTTGCTATGGGGCATAGAGCAAAGCACCTCCTTGCAATGATGATAATATGGACAGGCCCTCCAGACAGCCATTTCACACAATCTTGACAGCAACCTGAAATAGGTTCAATGCTCCCCTTTCTAGAAAGGAAGGGATTAAGACTTGAAACACTCACCATTGAGACCTGAAAAGTAGAATCTGGGGCTGTAGACTTTTTGGCCACTGTAGTACATCACTCCTCTCAAAGTGAAGCAATTAAGAACCAGAAGTCTCCTTTCCAGCTTTAATGTCCAATCATTTTAGCGTTGAAAAAGCTACAAAATTCAGTTCCTAGTTTAAAAAAATATATAAATCCATTAAACTAGGTCAGGTAAACAAAATTATATTGGGACTAACCTTGTCCGGCTCTAAAAACTCGTCATGGAACATCTGAACTAGAGTGGAAAGGGCTGAGTTATCCAAAACTGGTGCCCTAGTTGGTGATGCTGGTTGCCCCTGAACACAGACAATCTGACATGGCTCTTCTTTATCTGCCCAGAGTCTCCCAAGAGCAGCCAAAATGGGGCCATGTTCCTTGATAACATCACTTTGCCCCTTTCCCTAAGCCTGGGTGAAAGGACTTCACAACCATGTCATAGGAATCAATGGTGGGCCCATGCTGTGGTTAGTGTCACCCAAAGGCCCATGTGTTAAAACCTTGGTCCTCAGGATGGTGCTGTTCGGAGGTGCTATGAACCTTTACAAGGTTGGCAATTATAGGAAGTCCTTAATTAATTAGGAGATGCCCTCAAAAGGGATTATGGGACCTCGGCCATCCTCTTCCTCTGCTTCCTGGCACATGAGCAGTGTGTTCTGACACAAGCTCCAGCCATGATATGCTGCCCTCACCAAATACTCAAAGCACCAGTCACTTGTTCTTAGTCCGGAACCTCTAAAACTATGAGCTAAAACTAAGACAAAATGTTTTCTCTTTATAAGTTAATTGCCTCAGGTATTTTGTGATAGTAATATGAAGCTAAGACAGCCCACTTCTATGGGGAGAGTGAATCTGTACCACCCACGGTGCTATATACTTCTCAGTGAAATTTCATATGGATTATAAAGAGGAACACAGAGAAGTCATCCAAAGTACTTACAACCTGAGGGGCCAGACACAGATGTCCCTTGCTCATCATTGCTGACACTTAGACAACCCAAATCCCAGCAATTCTTGGATGGTCCATCCAAGGAGCAGTTCACACCTAACCCACATAGAATTATGAAATGGCACAATGGGTTCTTGGTACCCAGTGCCTCTGCTTGTTCACATTCCCAGCTGAGTTCACCTTCAGCTGCCCTGGAAGAGGAGGAGGATGCTCCATCCCAGAAGTCTCTCTCTGGGACACACAGCTCTGATAAGAACCTCTGGTAGTCTTGCCAAACACTAATATTGGGAGACTGCTAGGAAGTTTTCCACATCCACTGCTGTTCATAAGACATCAAGACCTCTAAAGGTGAAATTTTAGATGCCAGGAGAAAAGCAAAAGGTCCTCTCTGTTGCCTGAGAGGCAAATTGCTATTCTGCATCATCATCAGAATGCAAAGGTCCACTCCAAATAGAACAATGTGTGCCATGAACAGAGGGTCCCAAACCTAGCTGGGATCCTTTCAGTGGCACCCCCACCACATCTGAGCCAGCCCAGTGCCTGATACCCTGGGCCTACCACCCTACGGGATTTTATGTGGGGCTTGCTCAGTTTTTTTGTTTTTTGTTTGTTTTTTTTTTTTTTTTTTTTGTAGATGTGGCAAACAACACTAAAAGTAGCAAAAAGATTATCTGAGAAAAAAAAATATTTCTTCCTTCTAAGCACAAGGACCTGCTGCTGTCAGACTCCCAGATTTCAAATGCAGTTCTCGTAGAACCTCAGTCTCTAAGGGAATGAATGGCTCTCACCATTGTTGGACTCTCTAGACCGACTCCCACAGGAAGGTGTTCAAGCTGCAGCTTGAACTGGAGACTGGCTCTGGGGCATCTCCAGAGTCAGCTCTGACCCAGGGGGAGGAAATCCAGCTCTGACCCCCAGAAGGACACTTCTGTTCTTGCTGCATCTGCCCTACACAGAATTCCACCCTCCCAGGTGCTCTGCCACACATCTTTCCTCAACTAGCTCAGCCTTTGAGAAGATGCTTCTCACTGGGAATGTCCACTTGTCCTGCGTGTTCTCCTACGCCAACCTCCCCAGGCCACCTGTGGCCCAGATCATCATTGTTTCTCCTTCAGAATCCTGAGGATAATGCTTTCCCTGCTCTGCTCTGAGTTTCATTAATGAACTTGCAACCTCATTGCTCATGTGCAGCTCCGCAGGGTTGTGTGAGCTCCCACAGCATGGAAGGTATTGTAGTCTCACAATCCATAGGGCAGATTCTCTGCTCTCTGGTAGCACTGATAAGTGTGCCAGGCCAGGACTAGAACTTGCAAAGGGTCTTTCAGAGGGAACTTTTTTTTTTGGGGGGGGGGGGTAGTAGAAATTCAATCCTGGGGCACTTTACCACTGAGCCACATCCCTGCCCTGTTTTTTTTTTTTTTTTTTTAATTTTGAGGCAGGGTCTAGCTAAGTTACTTATAGCCTCCCTAAATTGCTGAAGCTGGTCTCAAATGTGGGATCCTCCTGCCTCAGCCTCCCAAACTGCTGGGATTGCAGGCATTCACCACCACACCCAGCTTGACCCTTAAGAGTGTTATGAGCAAAATCAGAACCAGCAAAAGACAGTTAGTATTGACCATAAAATAGCAATCCAAACTTTTAGAAGGGACCCAAGGTACCATGTTTCAATGTATCGGATCACTCCACTGGTATTAAAAGATAAGAAACTAGACTGAGGATGTAGCTCAGTGTGGAGGGTTTGCATAGCATAAGCAAGGTCCTGTGCCTTAATAATAATGATGATGATAATAATAATAATAATAAATCATTTAATTTTAAAATAATAAGATTAAAAATAAATTCCTTGCAAGTAATATCTGTGTTATGATTTGGATTTGAGGTGGACCCCAAAAGCTCCTGTGTTAAAGCAGGAATATTCAGAGGTGAGGTGTTTCGACTGTGAGAGCTGTAACCTGTTCTGTCCATTCTAATGTGAATGGACTGACTGGGTGGTCACTGTAGGCAGGTAGGGTGTGGCTGGAGGAGTGGGCTACTGCAGGCATGCCCTGGAAGGGTGCACATTCCCCGCAGCCCCTTCCCCTTTCTCTTTCTGCTTCCTGGCCACCATGAGCAGAGCAATACCTTTCCGCCGTGCCCATCTACCATGATTGCTGCCTCACTTGGGCCTAGAGCAATGAAGTGTCTGTCTGCAGACTGACACCAGGAGCCAAAATAAACTTCTCCTCCTCGAAGTTGTTCTTGTCTGGCATTTTGGTAACAGTGACAAAAAAAGCTAACCCAATCTGTGTCTGGTGGACTTTCAAATACCCCTTTTAAACACATGATAGGCATTTATTAAGAATTGAATGAATGAATGAATGAATGGCGACTTAGAGGAGATAAAGAAATGAAAGGTAACATTGGTGAAGGCATTAAGTTTACAGATAAAAAAATTCATTTCAGAGTTTTTTTTAATATTATCATTACTAAGTGAGATGATCACTGCAAATTTACACCATCTATCCTGCTCCTGACAGGTAAAGCAAACCCGGAGCAGCAGGGCACTTTGTACAAGGCCCTGTCCAATTGTCTCCCTTCCTGAAAGAGATGCATCCCTAGCACAGGGCAGCAGCATGGTGTTTCCCCTTCAGGCTTCTATTTCTGTTCAAGTGAAAAGTTTGGGGTCAGCTAAATTTGACACTTCTTGTGAAATTCCAGAGGTTCAAAAACTATTGGAATTTAAGGCCAAAGGACCTTATTTTTTTTTTTTAGAACCATACCCAGGAGGTCTTTGTGAATATCCTTTTAATAAGAGAAAGACACAAGTGGTGAGATGTAGAAGAAAAAACACATGCACTCAGAATGTCTTACACTTTTTTTAAAAAAAAGTTCTTTTTCTTCTTTTGGTACTGCAGACTGAACCCTGAGTCTGTGCATGTGAAGCACATGCTCTACCACTGAGCCACACCCCAGTACCCTTTTTAAAAATTCTTATAGCAAATATGGTTTCCTTGCTGTTTACATTTCCAACACCTTAGCTATTTGCTTGCAGTATTGGGGAAAATACAGAATTTGTAATTTTTAAAGGGTTTTTTTTTCAATAGAATGATGTTTTAATATAAAACAGCATGGCAGCCAGAAAATGATCTGTTTTAAAGAAATTTTTTTTTCCAAGTCTGCAACTACATGCAACATAGACCAATTAGAAAATTCCCCATGAATCCCAGCCCCATAGAGCTGTTTCTAGACACAGTCGGGTTTTGCAGCCTGCTTTGTCTAAATGTGCCCAAAACTCTTGTCCAGAACATCCAAGTTGTATCCCAATGTCGAGCTTTCAAGATTGGGTCAGTCAGCTACAAGGAGATTCCTCTGAGGCTTTTTCCTGTTTGGGGAAAGAGGGAGGAGGGGGAACACAGAGTCAGAGGATGTGACCTCCCCCAGTGGCCAGTGTGTCTCCTAACTGCACACACTGTGAGGATCAAATGGCACTTCAGCCTTGTGCTGGTGGTCCTTTTTTTTTTTTTTCCTGTCTAGAAACTGAGGGTTTTCCATTTTATTTTCCAAAGAAGCCAAAAGTATTGCACATTTACTGTAACAGTCCCAAGGCAAATAGTATCACAAACCAAATAAAATTGGAAAATAAAACACAAATTTAAAAATTAAAATAAGGCATTTGGTCACCAAACTTTTGTAAGCAAGAAGAAAAGAGACTTTTTATCTAATCTACTCCACACATCTTTTTTCATTCTAACTTCATTGTTTAGAAAGCAATGGATTGTTAAGCATGCAATGCAGTGTCCTGTACCAGGAAGCTGATCTGAATGGTTATCATGAAGTCCCTCAGATATTCCAGGACAGTGTTGTTCAGAGTGAGATGGCTCAAAATTCCATTGTACTTGAGATTTCTCCAATTGTAGCCATGTTTTGTGTTTTTCGCCTCTTCTGGTGTTGGAACTTACAGGAATTCCACTACTAAAAATCACTGAAGACTCCCAAAGAGCTCAGGGATGTAATTCCCCTGAAATTAATGGAACTTGTTTTAGCTTTGCTCTACACAATTGATAAGAATCGAATGCTTCAAACTTCAGACTTACACTGCACCTCTGTTATCATGGGTTCCAAGGCAACAAGCCCACTCCTCTTCATTCCTTGTCTAATTTAAAGGAAAACACAAGGGAGTCAACTGGAAGATCTCACATTTTTCCAAGAGATTTCAATAAGGGTTTTAAAAAGGCTTGCGCTGTTAAGAGATTTGGTGATTGCAAAGAACTGAACAGGAACAAAACATAATGTTTAAAACCAACAACTTTTTCTCCTACCAATTATTTCTCTCACTTAAAAGAAAAATTATTATGCAATAGCCTACTTACTGTATGTACACATAAACTAAGCAGACATTCTGTTTTGATGATGATTCTCTCAAAAGATTATGCACATCTGGCCCTGCAGGGCTCAACTTCCTTAGGATTGTACTGTATATGCTCAAAGCCAGACAAGAAGGAGCAGTGAGGATTTTCGTCCTGAGCACATTGTTATCAACAGAGGGACATTTCCAGGACTCTATTGCGTTCACATCATTTTGTTGTGGAGAGGTTTTTCTTATTGCAGTTCATTCTTTTAGCCCATATTTGGTGGTAGAAAGTAGATGCTGAGAGCACGGACAGACACATAGAGACAATACTTGGATATTCTAATCCGACCTCTGTTCTGGCCACCTGCCTAGCCCTATGCAAACCTGTGTCATCCCTCCCTACATATGGAAGTCCAGTTAGTAAGACAGGTGAACATTCCGCAGCAGAGAGGGGGAGATAGTTAATATCATTCTTCAGATTGAGAAGGGAATCAAGAGGATGAGATATAACCAATCTTTTCTTTATTCCCTCACAAATGGAACAATCTTGACTTGCCTTTTCTGTTGTTTTCTGCTCTCCACTCTTACAACCAATCCTAGCATCCTATCTTAAGAGCAGATCCGCACCTGCTATGTTCAGGGAGCCAGGTGGAGGTTGTTGTTTTTTTTAGTTGTTCATGACAATACAATGATCTTGACATATCCAGGTGGAGGTTGGCAGGGCATTTTTTCTTGCTTTCCTGCCCTGATCCACACGGCAGGTTCCTAGGAATATAGGGTTTATGGTTTGGATATGTGGCACCCCCCCAAAAAAAGCTCATGTGTAAAACAATGCATGAACAATCAGAGGTGGGATGATTAGATTATGAGAGTTGTAACCTAACCCGTGCATTTGTCCACTGACACGGATTAACTGGGTGGTAAGTGTAGGAGGTAGGGTGCAGCTGGAGGAGTAGGTCACTGGGGGCTTGTCCCTGGTGAACAGAGCTCTCTCGGCTTCCTTGTTGCCATATCCTACGCTGCTTTCCTCGGCCACATGCTTCTGCCATGATGTTCTTTCTGCCTCACCTGAGGTCCAGAGCTATGGAGTTGGTCATCTATGGATGAAGACCTCTGAAACCATGAGCCCCAAATAAACTTTCCCTCCTCTGTATTGTTCTTACCAGGTTTTTTGGTCACAGCAAAAAAAAAAAAAAATGACTAATATATAAGAAATTTAGAAAATAAGACATAATCAAACTTGTAGTTAATCAGAAAACCTCACTGGCCACCTATTGGGAGCACTTCTTGTAAGGCAATAGAGAGAAACAAAATATTTTGAGAGAAAGATGAACTTTGAAATGGGAATAAAAGAGAAACCTAATAGTACCTCTTTTGAAAGGCATTGCCACCTAAAGCCACAGGTATGCCATTTTCACTATTCACAAGAGTTAAGATATGGTATAAACTTAAATGTCCATCCATGGATGAATCAGTAAAGAAAAGTACTATTCAGCCATGAAGAATAATGAAATCCTGTCATTTTCAGTAAAATGGATGGAATTACAGGCCATTACATTAAGTGAAAAAGCCAGGCAGAGGAAGAAATATCGAGTGTTCTCTCCATATGTGGAAGATAGATTTATAAAATGGATCTGAATGCAGAATAGTGATTATGAGAGGCTGGATGGGTGAAGGGTAGAGGGTAGGGGATTAAGGGAGGTTGATAACAGTACCAAAAAACAAATACAAGAAATAAGTTCTAGAATTTCTCAGCACCATGGGTGGGTATAGTTCCAGTAATCTATTACATATTTCGTAAGGATCTAGAGGAAAGGAAATCAAGGGATGGAAATGCTAATCACCATGATTTGATCAGTGCACACTGTATGCATGTATTGAAACATCATAATGTACCCCATGAATATGTACAATTACTACATGTTGATCATTTAAAAAAAGAAAACCATTGCCACCTACAGCTACATGCATTATTTTTCTCTTTGACAAAATATTTATACCAAGAGTTTTTAGAAGAACTTTGAATACCCATGCCTTATGTTTACACTGAGGAGCTGGGCTGAATTTATAGTTTCTTTGTTTTCTAATTTACTAAGGGATGGGGTAGAATCTTATAAATGTTCTATACTGAACATCAAACTTTCACTAGCATCTATAGATCCAAATGTATGATTTAATTCCTATATTACCCAACTTGGAGACCTTGGTCAACTTCTCATTCTCTTTGTGTCTCAGTTTCTTGTTCACTAAATATGGAACTTGACCTATTTTTGCTATGGTTCATTCCAGTTTTAAAACGTCGTCCTCACCAAATGATAAATCAATCTCATCACCGGAGCCTAAGCCTGGGAAAAGAATATAAAACAACAAATCCCCAAGGTAGCAGAAACCACACCCCTGAACTGTCACCTGGAGGAGAGGTGAGAATATTTGATAACCCATTTGGAATTTAAACGAATGGGAAATGAGCCTCCATCATTTTTAAACCTTTACACATTTGGAGGCTCATTTGTAATAATACCTAGTGTTAACTGTATGCTCTGGACTTGGGTTTACTCATTCAAAAGAGTGAGAATAAATAATTAGCATCTAGGAATATTTCTGTGAGGTTTAAGTCAGTTGATATATGTGGAAAGGGCCCACAGTGTGCCAGTAAGACAGAGCCTGACTTCTCGGCTCCTTGCCTCCGTCTAGCTGCAGAGGGAGAACCCTGAGTCCTCAGTCAACAGATGGATGTGAATGAGGTCATGGCCTCTGAAGCCCCCCAATGCATGCCGTTCTTCTGAAGAACAGCTCACAAGCCTTGTTCTCCCAGAAGGAGTTGTGCAGGATGCCACTTCATCACACCATGACAGACTAGGGACTAAAGGTGATTGGATGGATCTTTCCCAGGGTCTGGAAAACTGAATTCTTTTTGTTCCTATATCACCCCACTTGCTTTATCTGCTTCTCTGCTTATATAGTGGCTTCTCCTCACTCTGAGGATCACCACGAGGACCATACTTGGAAGCCAAGGGCTCTATCACATCAGTCCTCCTGTGAAGATTGTACACCACCAGGTTACAGCTTCGTTGTGCCCCCCACAGAGGCTCTTTCTGATGGAACGGGAGCACCTTGACTCTTTGTTGGGGGGAGATGCACACTCTGTTCGTCCAGCCCCAGTCCTTCTAGCATAGATTGCTCTCACAGTAGAGGCGTCTACCCAACAAAGCCAAAATAAAAACACACAGAGTGGACTAGGGAAAATTCATTCCTTGCAATTGTAAGCATGCTGGAAAAAAACAGGATACCAGGCAGGACTTCGGAATGGCAAGAAGAAATAAGAATCAGGATGACCGTCATCACAGCCGTGGTACAGAGCTATCAGTGAACCCAAAACAGTGTCACAGAGTCCCCGCCCCAAGGTAGTATCAAATCTCCTGCCCCCCAAAACCACAGTGAGATTTGTTATTGGTGTAAGTGTGGGGAAAGAAGTGAATCTCCAAATTCGGTTCACACTAAACCACATGCTGAGTGAACCAGCAACTAGAAAGACAAGCACCTCTTCACTCATCGTGATAATAATGAAATAGCTTATACACACATGGGGACTTGCTTTACTTTCCTTACATATTAATCTCAATGGCCGCCAAGGTTTCCTTGATTTTACACCGTGCTATCCATCATCTCACCAACTTCATATCACTTTTCTTACAAATTGCTTGAAAACTTTAACTTACTAAATTTTCCAAATCCTAAGTTAAAAAGTAACATGCAATCTCTCAGACCTCAGTATCAGTTTTTTTTCCCTAAGGATGCTTTGAAAAGTTTATGAGTCTCCATCATCCTGGGGCCTTTTCCTGGGGCCTTGCCCCACCAAAGTCTGAGCCATGGTTGAGGGGCTAGGGGCTAGTTCCGTTGGCAGACCGATTGCCTGGCATGCATCCTCAGCACCATTACATTGGCTGCACCAACAGGCATAGGAATCCACCCAGTGAGATAAACCTCTTCATCAGGAGCCCCTAACAGATCCATCTGCCCAAGGCACGGATCCTTTCTTCTGAGGTCACTCTCAGAGATCACAGTATGCCTCCTCTCTGTCCTTAGCCTAGACAAGTGTGAGGCAAGCATGACCTGAGTTGGTGGCTCCACAGACACAGTGTGCCTCCCCTGTAGTCTGTACCTTATGTCTCTCCCTGCTGTCTGCTACTCGCCTCTAACAATCCTTTGCACTCATCACAGGCCAGTGTTTCATGCTGCATGACTCATCCAGCTGGTTTTCCTGCTACATCCTCTCGACCCCAGCCAGGTTTCCTTCCCTCAATTACTCAGTGAGACGCTTCCCACTGAGCGAGGTCACATGAGGAATGCTTCCCGCACTTAACCATCCTGCTCCTGCCTCCACTCGGCGCCTTCTGGCTTCCAGGAGCCTGGTCTTCTCTCCCCCTTCTTCCTTTCATCATTCCTTAAAATTATCCTCTCCCCAGGAGAAACCCTAACTGTGTTATCATACTTCTGTTTTCTCTATCAGTGCTTCTTAGCTTTTTTTTTTTTTAAGACTCCTCTGAGATTCTGATAAAAGACATAGATCTGCCCCCCTCCCCGAATACTAGCTGCAAAACATTTACAGTTACCCTGGACCCCATCAGGGCTGCCCCCCACCAGGGCTTTGGCTGAAGCACTTGGTTCTAATATTTCCAAAGTTCTGGGTATCAGTGGGTGCCTGTTGCCCAGCACTGAAGAGGGTCCCCGAAGAGCGCCTCTGCGTGGATATTTATGGACCCACCACCTGGGAAGCGGGTTGGTGGGACGCCCACTGGGAGCCTGGCCCAGATTCTGTTAACCTTTCTCCTCCCGGGGCCCTGAAGCTGGGGACAAACCTCCAGAAGAAATAAGACACATGGCCAGGGGGAGAAGGGAGGGATTAGAAGCTGTAATTCAATCTAATATTTGAGGCTTGGCAAGTGGACCTCTGGGATTTCACAAAAACCCCCGAATCTTTTTCATTTCAGAGCAATTAAGCAGACCCCAGCGTCCTGGCTCCAGTAAGCCGCTCAGCTCTGGGTTTTATTGCCTGTTTCCTTCCCCTTTGCCAGCACTAGCTCCCATCCTTGCACTCAAAATAAAATAATAATAAAAAAAACCCCACTCCGTTTCGGTGCCACCAAGGGGCCCCCACAAGCAAGTGTGGGCTGCAGGGCGGGCGCAGGCGCAGGCAAACTAGTGGGGCACATGTGGCCCCAGGGCCGCAGGCACCAATGTGTGGTATAATCAGAAACATCCAGCAGTAATTTAATAGTTCCCACCAAGTACAGACACAAAGTCTAGCAATTCTTCCCTCCACATGTTTAACCCTTGGAGGAGGCAAGAAGGGCCAAAAGAAAGGGGAATTAATTCCTTTTAGTGGCTACCCTGGGACTTTTGGCTTTTTTTTTTTTTCCCCTCTCTGATGTGCAAGAGAGAAGAGAGATGGAAGCTTGCAGGGAGCAGGAATTTATATTAAAATGCCCTCCTTCGGGGAGAGGAGTTGGGAAGGGCAGTGAGGACCCTGGTTCACCGGGGAAGGGCCAGTCCTGCTAAGAGGACTGTCCATCTTCCAGGCCAAACAGTGCCATGAACGAAGTGCTGCAATTTTTTAAAACAATGTGTTCGAGTCCAGATTTGATACACAAATGAGGCAATTGGTTTAGCGGAATCTGAGGCCACCAAGAGAGTGTCCTGTTCCTTTCCCAAAACTCCGTGGCTCAGCCTCATTCCTCTGGGGTGTGGACATAGGCATCACTGTGGACATCGGCCCAGGATCAACTGGCCAAGGGCCTAAAGTGGGATGGGGGTCGGGGTGGGGGGGTCTCACTCAGCCAGTCACATTCTAACCCACAGGTGGAGTCCCATGACTAAGCAAGTGACAAAATTGGAAGAAAGTGTTTTGGAAGAAGTTAGAAGTTTTGATTTGGGATTAAAATATGTTTTCTTAGAATTCATTAATAGGAACCCACCATTGTCAATTTTTCCACATCTGTTAAAATGGGTGACAACTCTTGCTGGTGATATCCACTCCCTTGCCCCAATAGCCCTGCCAACCCACCAGGTTTACTGTATATCTAAGGCCACCGATGTTCAGACTTGCTGGGAAATCTGAATTCACAGGCACACACATTCCCATGTAGTACCTTCTCTTGGTGCATGTACATCATAGAACTACAGCACACCTGGGCTCATGTTGGATGAAATAAGTTCTGTAAACTTGGCTTCACCTTCAAAGCACTAGGGAGAGTTTTGAAAAGATTCTTCAATTCACGGAATAAAGTAAGGCATCTGAGAACTTTTTTTAATTTTATTTTTAAAGGCTTCCACTCTGCTCTATCCCACAGCCGGGAACCAGGAGCAGAGTTTCCATATTTTACCACCCCTTGAGAGGCTCACCCTTGATGTGGTGCCTGTGCAGGAAAGGATGTCTGATGTCCAGGCGCACAACATCGCTAGAGGACTTTGACAAGAAATGGGACTTGCAGGAATCAGGGGACCCCTCAGTACTTCAGTTTCCTTATCTGCAAAAAGAAGACACTAACCGTGTCTGCCTTAAATAGATTTCATGCACATGGAATGAGCTAATCCTTGAAAAACATTTGGAACAGTGTGAATTGTGAGTGCTAAATAGGAGCTGATGACTATTTCACTTGGGATATAAGATAGATGGTGTGGACTAATGGGGCAGCTGAGGATATTCACAACATTGGTGGAGAGAGTGGGTCAGGGAAGGCTGGGTGGAGGAAGAGCCTGGGCTGATGGTCTGCAGGTGGAATTGATTAGAAGATGCACAAAGATGACAGAAAGTATATAATCATTTGTTTATTTACATGTGAGCCACAGACCCAGTAACGATTCTGACTGATAGCTAAATCATGGCTATTCATTTCACACGCTTCATCAGTCTTACCAACAGGCCTAACTGGGAATAGGTGAGTAAAAAGTGTGGGTATCCTCGAGGTGGGATGGGGTCCTCTGCTGGCAACTCAGGCCCACTCTGCTTTCAGGGCATTTGATAAACTAAATCTACTCATGTCCCAACTACTCAAGGGCTGCATGGCAGGAACACTGACATGACATCCCTGTAGGTGCCAATGACTGCATGACACATTACTTCTATTTCCTTCACCCACTGGGAAAGGGAGCTGAGAAGAGGCTGTTTAGGGTCTACAATCTGGATCTGGGCCAAGAATGGAATTCCATTCACTCAGCCCAGGGTCCTGACAGGTGGACTAACCTCCATACTCTTTCTGATAGAAAAAAAAATTTCTATATCAGACATAAAATAGTTTATGTGTATATTCATGTGATATATAAATGAAGGTGATATTTGTTAAATTTACATATTTGCCAAACAGGCACTGTGTTTTGAGCGTCATGTTATTCTGTCTGGAGAAGTTGGATCTCGGATGTCTCTGAGATGGAAAGCTTTGTAGACACAGGCCGGTGTTCTACTTGGAATCAGGAACAGTGCTTTGTTGTGAAGGGTGACTTCAGTGTCACAGCACTTAGCATCCTGTCCCCCCCCCCCAAAAAAAATAGAACAACCTCCCAAGTGAAGTCCAGGAAAACCGAAACAATCATGACAAGAGAGTGTGCTGCACCAGGCTGATCAGGGCCCTCGATGTCTTCTCTCTACTTTCCTCATTATTAAATATTGTGTGGGGAAAGAACCGGGCTCCAAGTGGGCCATCTGCCTCCAGCTTCTCTCTGCGTGTGCTCCCACCCATAGTAGTCAGCTTCTTAATCCTGAAGTCCGTCACTCTGTTATACTGACAGGACACTGACCAGAGGAGAGCATACGGGGATCCTCTGTGTTTGCTTCTCTGGCTTCCTTAGTAACTTGCAACTTGGCCTTCACTCGCCCACATTTCTAGTAAATCCAAGCTCAGGTTGTCTGGGGTGGCCCTGTCTAGGGTGCCAGCTTTCCTTAGGCCCCCACGAGGAGGTGGGTCTGGTCCCTATGTGCTTTCCAACCCTCCCTTCAAAGTTTCATCCCCCAGCATGCTGCTACCAGGTTGCTACCACAGGCTACCCCCCAGGGACATTGTCTCCCCATCATTCCTGACCAGCTTGCCACCTCTACACGCCAGGCCGTTCATTTCTCAGCAAGGATTGCTCTACTTGGGTGGCTTAAAGTCATTCAACCTTTGGCCTTATGCCTATAACTCCGCCTAGAGCATTCAGTAATTGCTGAGAAATGCAACACAGGACATGTTAGATAGCTTCCTTGCAATCTCTCCCCACTTTATTGATGTGTGTCATCTTTTTATCCTGAGAATCACTTTTCCAGGACCCTTCGCCCATCGGAGAGGCATCCGGCAGAAGGTTGCCCAACATCTCAGGATCTAAATAACACATTTCCCCAGAGCTTCCACAAACCTAGAACAGATCTAGAAAACAGGGCACACCGATGGTAAAACCTGAAGGTTTATCTCAGCATCTCCAACCACTGTCTCCTTCCTCCTTCTCCAAGGGCAACTCCCCCCTGTCCTTTCTTGTCTCCTGGAACTTCCTGCTTCCTAACTCTTTTCTAACTCAAAGCAACATATTTATCCTGGAACTTGACCCCTTTCAAGCCAGTGTGGTAATTCTCCAGGCATTTGCATTTCCAGATTTTTATCTCCAATCATTAAATGGAAGCTTTGTGTCTTGTTAAAGGAATGTCTGGTTTGAGGGGAGGATTTTTGGATAAATCCTTCTTACACCTAAAATCACATCAAGATTTCTGCATGCCTGGATCTGAAAGAGCCGTAGGCGCTGGGCTGGTGCTCCTCAGCCCGCCCCATGCCATCCCTCACCCTGGTCCCTGAAGCCCTCCCATCTTGTCTTCTTCTGGAGACTCTCCAGTGAAGAGAGAAACATTCAGCCAGTGTCCTTGTTGCACTGGGTTGACAATCCCAGACTCTTCCTACAGTGTGGACCTCAGGACAAATCCTTGAACGGGAAGAACGGGGGTAACATGGGAGGAACACGGGAGGAACATGGGAGGTGCAGAGTGACCCCCAACGGTACTGTCCACCCCAGCAAGGCCCAGGTATGAAGGGCTCGGTGTTTGTGTGCCTATGTGAGCCAGGCACAGTGGCAAGTTGCAGCCATACTCCAGTAAAGTCAGAATGACACCAGATCTGAATGCTAGAGACCTAATAAAATAAGAGAAAACTTTTGGAAGATGACTTGTCTGTGTAAAAGGCATACTGATTATAGTTATTTTGCTTGACTGGTGATCATTTAGGCCTAATTATCATGCAGTACAATAACGACTACGTACCCCAGGAAATGTGTGTCAGATCAACTGTTTCTTTTGATTACAGCAGCAAATCCTGCAAATGGGCAGCCCCTTGGTCTTCATAATTAGTTTCTTCTGTGGAAATCTTTACTCAGACAGCATGGATGTATGCACTTGTCTTAAAATAAATGATAAAATAAAAAAGCTGAAATAGAGAGAAACAATAATACTGGGCTTGCCAGAAGTCTTAGGTGACCAGGCCTCCTGCCTGTCAATTCACAGAAGGAAATCAAGACTGAAAGATCAGGCCACAATGCTGTTGTGCTTGCCTCCTACCCCCAGCACCCAGAACATCCACTGTAGGGGCTTAAAAGGTATTTAAGAGGCAATGGTAAAGCATGAGAGAAAGTTGGAGTAAGTCCTCTGACAGCCCTGATCCTACAGTTTGAACAAGTGTTGGGAAGGAAGACCAAAGGTGTGGCTGAGGACTCTTTGATAAGGAGGTTAGTGTGGGTAGAAAGAAGCCTGGGTGTTATTCAACAAGACAATGGAGGATGACCCCCCAGGTATATTGAGATCTTCTCCCAGGCTGCCCCTCCATCACAGGGTGCCAGGGCCGTGAGCACAGAAAGGTTCTGAAGTAGGAACCCAGATTGCCATGGGACCTTGGGGCTTGAAGGCTCGGGCCAGCTCAAGTCTCTGCCCCCTACCTCTGGCTCCAGTCCTCCTCAACTGCCCTAGGTCTGACTTGGTCTGTTGCTCTGGAAGGTTCAGGTCTTGAACCTTGGCAGCATCTATGCAGTACCAACGTGCAGGGCCACAGAGTACATGAGCGGTGGAGGACACAGATAGCTTTGAGAACAAGGCAGAGAACTGCCCCAGGGGCAGAGCCACTGCAGAGAGCCCCTGAGACAGCAATACCAAGTGAAGCCATAAAAGTGTTACCATCCCCAAGACCCTAGAACTACAGACTCACTAATGGTACAGTCCTGGCATGGGAGAACTATAGACTTCTCACCATGACAGCTTCTGTGTGGGCTGCCTCAGTGTTCAGAAGGCAGGACACAGAGTCAGATTATTCTCAAGCCTTAAGATCACATGTCATTTGCTACATTGGGTTTTGGACTTGCTTTATATGTCTTTTCTTCTTGTCTATTTGTCCCTTTTGGAAGGAGGTTTGCCCTAGGCTAAAGTACCACTGTATTTGGATGCATACACCCTCATTTGATATCACAGGCTAACAGCTGGAGGGGGATTTGTGTCAAGATGAATCCTACCTCCAGTCTCACCCGCACCTTATTTAGATGGGACTTTGGACTCAGACTTGAAAGTTGATGCTGGAACAAGTTAAGAATTCATGGTGGCTATTGAGATGGAATGAATATACTTTGTATATGAGAAGACATGAATTTTGAGGGATCAGGGATAGAATGCTAGGGTTTGAATTCAGATCCTTCCAAAATCAATGCTGAAACTTAGTCCTTATTGCAGTTGCATTAGACGTGGGGCCTTTTGAGGAAGTGATTAAGGCATGAAGACTTCTGCCCTCGTAGATGGATGAATGCCCTTGTAAAGGAAGCTTCTGAGAAACAGTTCACCTCTCTTACTCTTCCACTCTTCTGCTGTGTGAGGACATCTCGCTTGTCTTCTTTTGCCCTTCCCTACCTTCCCCCACATAAGGAGGCAGCAAAGAAGCACCATCTTGGAAGCAGAGAGCAGCCCTCACCAGACTCCAATGTTGCCACCTTGACCTCAAATTTCCCAGCCTCCAGAGCTGTAAGAAATAAATTCCTGTTCCTTATAAATGATCAAGTCTAAGGTGTTTTGTTGGAGCAGCACAGACGGGCTAAGACATAAGCCATGTAGTGACTGTTTTAGAGCCTGTCCTGTGGAGCCACCCTAGACAAAAGATGAAATCCACAGTCGGTCTTGTGTTTTAGAGAAAATTGTTTCCGAAATTTGTTTCTGAGAAGAGACGCACTACACCAGACATGGGGGTATACCTGCTTTCTACAGTTTGTGGTTTAGTTTGCAAGTTTCATTAGGACACGGGAAGGGATACTGTGAATGAAACCCTCATTGTGGCTTCAGCAAAGTGCACTGAAGGATGTACTCGGGGCCTGACCAGTGCCCCCTCCAGAACTAGAGGAGACATTGCTTTTTGATGGTGCATTGAGCATGTTACCTCCCCTCTCTGGCCCTCAGTCTCCTCCTACGTAACTTCTCATTTTAAACAAAGTCAACCTTCAAGGTGACTGTTATGAACTAAACTGTGTCCCCACAAAATTCAGATGTTGAAGCCTTAACCCCAAACAGAACTATGCTTGTGATAGTGCTCACAGGAAGTAATTAAAGATAAATGAGATTATCAGGGTAAGTTCTAACCTGTGAGGTTCAGGGGCCTCATAAGAAAACACACTGAGCATATTCTCTCTCTCTCTCTCTGTCCCTCTCTCTCTGTCTCTCTCTGTCTCTCTCTGTCTCTCTCTCTCGCCCCCTCTCTCTCTCTTTCCAAGCAAGGCACCCTAAGCCAGGAAGAGCCCTCACCTGATACCGAATCAGAACTTCAAAACCTCTAGAACACTGCAAAATGAAGTTTTGCTGTTAAAGCTACACTGTCCACGGTATACTGTTACGTGAGCCCACGCTGACTGAGGATGAAATGAGAACTTGAGACAGAGTTCCCACCTCAAATAGTGCTCATAAGTGTTAGCTCCCCCAAGCACAGGACTTCGAGCACAATTTCACTTTCCTTTGATACATCAGAATCACCGTTTAAAAAAAAAAAAAGAAATCTCCATATACACTTAAATGAAAGAAACTACAGAAAGTGTTGGAAATACTGGTGGTTGGACATCTCTTGGAAAGCGAATTTCTCTTTCTTTTCCCAGTCAAATCCCATTGTACCTTCTGCTATTTGATATTTTAATGTAGTCAATGCTGCAGTGGGAGGTTGTGAACTACCTTAAGTCAAGGCTCTGTTTCAATTAGAATAAAAACAGTGTTCTTTGAAGACCAGGGTACTCTAGGCGAACGTGTCGCTAAATTCCTCCTTGTGAATGTATTCAATATCCAAGAGTCCTTTGATAAATTTATTGTTGAACTAGTTCATGTGTTTTTGCTTCTCCAGGGGTGGCCAGAAACAACAGTGTGCATTTGTCAGTTTTTCATTGCTGTGACCAAAATACCGGAAAAGGACAACTTCGAAGAGGGAAAGTTTATCTTGGCTCATGGTTTCAGAGTTTTCGTCTGGGGTTGACCGACTCCATTGCTCTGGGCCCAAGATGAGGCAGAACATCAAGGCAGAAAGGGCTGGTAGAGGACACTGCTCCATTCTTGGAGGCGAGTAAGTAGAGAGAGTGAGGGGAAGGGGCCACAGGGAAGATGCACCCTTCCAGGGGTACACCCCCAGTGACCCACACCTTCCGGTCATGCCCCCCTTGCCTATAGTTACCACCCAGTTAGTCCATTCAAACCAGGATGGACCAATTAAGTCACAGATCTCACAATCTAATCATTTCACCTCCAAACTTTTTTGCATTAACTCAGGCAAGCGCACCTCAGGAGGGCACCTCAATTCCAAACCATAACAATGTGCATAACCAGAGTCACCTTTTGTCTATCCCTAGACAGTTTCTGAGCTACCACCCAACTCAGGTACTCCTTTCCTCCAGGGCTCCCCTTCCCCCCTCCCTCTGCTCCTCAGTCTTCTGGAAAGCATGAAATGAACTAAAATGTCAATAAGAATTCACTGATGATATGGAAACAGAGCGGCACTCCACTCTGGCTTTTCATTTCCACAAGCCATGCATTCTTGAGGACAATAAAGGATCCTCGAGTTATAAATGTCAATCACCAGTAGGGGCAGCTGTACCTCAGGGTGGGATGGGAAGCCTGAGGGATTCTGGGCCTGATCTGCTGTTTCCACCATCCTCTTCCCATGGACCCTGCAGATAGTTCCTCAGCATTGTGAAGAGGTAATAACAAAAGGATTCAGTACAGGGCATTCGAATCCCTCTCATACAGTTGGAATTCTATTCCATTTCCCAAAATAATAAAAGACTGGCATGGAAGAGCTGGCAAATTCCGGGGTCATCAGTAGGCAAGAATATGAAATGCTTCCTCCTTTTCCCCAGGATGGCACTGTTTAGCCCATGTGACCGCCAGTTTACAACGGAGGCAAAGTAGATAATTACCTTTTACTGTACGCTTTATGCCAAACTTCAGATCAGCCTCGTGGAAAACGGGAGCCAACAGTTGAACCCGACCTAAAGGATGGGTGTCAACAGTCTGCTCAATCCTATCCTTTATACACTCCAAGATTAACCACCAAACTCAAAGTGCTCTTTTCATAGTGCAGTGACCCTGGAGGCAGAATATCTTTGGTCTTTTACTCCTTAATCTGCATTTTTTTTTCTTGGCCATGGATGCTTCAATGGCATGAAACATCAGTGAGGTCAGTTTGACTTGGACCAGAAGGGTTGAGTCCTGTTAATGTCCAGTCTCCCCAGAGAGCAGGCCTATGGTGAGGGACATGATTGGGTCTGTGGGACACTAAGCTGCAAAGTACTAAGCTACTGTAGAAGTGTGCAGAAAACAGACTACGGTAGCACATAGAGCAGAGGGTGGGAGCTCATCAAATAAGAAATATTTATATAAGAAATATTTTAAAATAGCCAGTCCTGGCCCTGTGCCATGAGAGCAACACCCCTACTGACCATGTGGTGGACGTGCACCTATCTACTCACGGACAAAGAAGCACAGACCTGACAGAGCAGCTCTAACTTTCAAAGCCAATTTCTTTATCACTTTGGTATGTTTAAAAAAAAATGCAGCCACAAAAGATATTTGAAACAAAAAATTGCTACTTTTTTCTTTTTTAGGAAACCTAAACCAGACCAAAGTGTCTGTAAATAACATCATTTAATAGATGGTATTAACTACTACAAAGTGTTCAGGGCTTGTCTTTCAGAAAGTAAACATTTGCTTACAAAGAAAACAGTGGAATTGGGCAAACCAGTTTTTCAAGCCAGTGATGAAAAGTAAAAATCTGATTTATTTTTCCCTCTGTTCTCTTCCATTAAAATGAAATTGTGCAGAAAGCAATGTTTCCATAGGTTTGCATGTTTTTAAAAGGTGAGGGAATTCTTAGTGAACAATTATCAAAATATGATGCCCACTGCAGCTCTTCCATGTGTGTGGTAGAGACACTAAAGTTTCCTTAAAGGGTCTCTTAAGGTCTCTTCAGTCGATGGTGTGCTGAGCCCATGCAGGCCAGCTCAAGAGAACGATTGTGCACAGCTTCTTATAGCACCTCTCTTAGTGACATCATATAGGTAGCTTGAAATCAATCATGGTGGGAGTCTTTCCACTGCAGAAACCAGTAAACCTGAAAAACAGGGCCTCAGTTCCCCAGAGATCTAACCATTAAACATTTGTCAGCATACCACTGGAAAAATGCAGAACAGAAATAGGCACACGATGGCCTTCTGCCTGATTTTGTATGACCAAGCTAAGAATGTTTCCCATATTTTTAAATAGTTGGAAAAAAACAACCTTCATCCCTATTATCCAACACTGAATAGCTTTGGATATCAACTTTTGCTGAAAACTTGATCGTGTTTCTTAATGAATTCAACCTAAATTAACAAGGCAAAACAGGGCTTATCCACAATACTTAGGAGGCAGTAAAGTCATTTCCACAACAACTAATATTGTTGAATCACAAATAATGTCAAGATGTGTTGTTAAAGTTTAAAACAAGAAATGAGATTGCCATTCCCCCATAAATATGTAATGGATACATTTTGTTTTGTTTTTTTTACAATTCAAGGGACAGTTGTAGTAGCAATTCTTGCACCTCATTGCAAGTGCAATAAAATGTCAGATAGCTCAAAATCCATTTGAGCTTTCAAAATCTGGAATAAGAGATATACACCCACTTTCCCCTGTTTAGCTCTTCAAAATACAACTAAATAACCCTAGAAATTATAAAACAGACAATGGTTAAAGAAACTCTAAAGTCTCGAAAGGAGGTGGACTGACTAGGGATTTTAAGTCTTGAGGAAAAACAATGTGATTCTTTATATTTTCCAAAGGTTCGGAGAGGCCTGCCGTTCAGTAGTTCAGAACCACCAAAGAAGGAGACAGAGAAGAAGAAGAAAGAGAAGAAGGAGGAGAAGAAAAGGAGAAGGAGAAGGAAAAGAGGAAGGAATGAAGAAGAAGATGAAGAGCAAAAAGGAGGAGGAGAAAGAAGAAGAAGAGGCGGAGGAGGAGGAGGAGGAGGAGGAGGAAAGACTTTCCTAGCCTGCTCTTTCTAGCCAAAAAAAAAAAAAAAAAAAAAAAAAGAAGGGGAATCCTAACAGAGCTCTGGTGGGGAGCTTTAACTTCCCCTCCACAACCAAGGAACACAGTCAGGCCATCCCATCTGCAGGGCTCGTCTTGGGAGCATCCTCCAATGCCCTGCTCTCTGCCCAGTTGCACAATGACACCCAGCCACAGCACCCTCTGAGCTTCTGCTCCCAATGACAAGAGGTGGTGCACCGACAACACAGGGTAATGCAGAGAAGTGCCTTCCATGCCTCCAGGCAACAAAAATAAAGTTTGAATGAGGACCCAGAAGTGCTAGAAGAATACATCAAATCACAAGAGCATCATGGCGGCGGGGGGGGGGGGGGTTTCTGAAAACTAAACTGATATTAAACTAGAGCCAAGAAAGTAGGCCAGAATTTACACACTAATCCCAAACAGGATGACTTCCTGCTAAATCAGAATATTTAAGTAAGATGAGCATCTCCTAATGTTAAAAAAATATATCCAAAATACAATACAAAAAAGTCACTCATCATACCAACAACCAGTAGAACCACAGCTTCAATGGGAAAAGACAATTAACTGGTACAGAGATGAATCAGAAGTTGCAGTCAACGGAGGGGATATTAAACCAGTCATTATAAAAATACTTCAACAACCAATTAAAACTTCTCTTGAAATAAATGCAAAAATCAAAAACCCTAACATAAAAAGAGAAAAAGTTATAAAAAATAACCAAATGGAGGTTGTAAAACAAAAAATATAGTAAGTAAAAATTTAAAACGACTTGGTAAACTCAAAAGGAAAGTGACAGTGATACATACACATACATGCACATACCATGATACATACTTCAGTGAACCTGAAGATGGATCAATAGAATTTATTTAATCTGAACAACAGAGAAGAAATACTTTAAAAAATGAACAGAGCATCAGGAATCCATGAGATAATAGAAAAAGTCCTAACATTCATACTATCAAAGTCTCAAAGAAGAAGACAAAAGAGTATGGGACTAAATACTTATCACATTTGATAAAATATATAACCTGAAAGATTCTAGAAGTTGAAAAAAAACTAAATGTGATAAATTAAATCTTCACAAAGACAGATCACGATTGAATTTCTGAAAGGTAAAGACAAAAGAGACTATCTTAAAAGCAGTGAGAGAGAAATGACACATTACTAATAAATGAACAACAATTCAGATGACAGCATATTTCTCCTTTGAAACCATGGAGGCCAGGGAGAAGGAACATAACAACTTTCAAGGGCTGAAAGAAAAGAACTGTCAACTGTGAATCCTCTCTCTGGGTAAACTTTCCTTGAGGAATGGAGAGGAAATAAAGAAATTCTCAGACAAAGGAAAACTAAGAGAACTTGTCACTAGCATACCTATCTTTAAAAAATGACTAAATGAAGGTCTCCAAAATGAAGGAAAATGAAATCAAAAGAAGACTAGAAAATTTAGGAAAGTAGAAGAACAATAGAAAAGGTAAAAATAGAACTTACGATAATTGACTATTCTAGAATGAGCTGCTTTAATCATATTTTATGGATGAAGATTTACAACACCATTTGATATCGTATTCCATATGTATGAAGGAAATAAATATTTAAAACAATTGTATTTTAAAACTAGACAGGGGAAAAAGGACCTAAATCTGCATATCATTTAAAGTGATAAAATCTCAACACCAATAAACCATGGTAAGTTATGTATGTCTATGGTAATACACAGAACAATAAGGAAGGAGTTTCTATGAAATGGTATACTCAAAAATATCAAATCAAAACCCTAAAACATTGTTTAAATAACACTGTTGGTTTTGCATCTCTGTGACCAAAATACCTGATAATAACAACTTAGAGGAAGAAAGTTGATTTGGGGCTCACACTTTCAAGGTTCATTCCAGAGTTTCCGTCCATATTCCTGTCACACTGAGCCCAAGGTGTCAGAAGGAATTTACTTAATTCATGGCAGTCAGAAAAGTATAAAAATAAAGGGGAAGGGGCCACAGGGAAGATAAACTTTTCCAGAGTGCCCCCCACATCTGACTATAGTTACCACCTAATCAGCCCATTCAACCTAGGATGGACTGATTAGGTTACAGTTCTCACAATCCAATCAATTCATCTCTGAACATTCCTGCGTTAACACACAAGGGTTTGGGGTACATATCCAAACCATGGCAAACACACAAAAAAAATAAGTGAATAAAAATAAAGGAATGAGAAAAAAATATACATGAAATAAATAATAAATAGCCAGACCTATACCATATTATTGCAAAGATCACTTTAAATACAAATGACCTAAATACACCATTAAAGCACACAAAATTGTCCATTGGATTTTTAAAAGATATAACCCACCATACATGTTTTCTGCAACAATCTCACTTGAAGCATAACAGTACATGTAGGTTAAAAGAAAAAGAATGGTAAAGACATATCATGCAGACACAAATTTTATAAAATGGGTTTTTTGGATATAATAATACATCTAAAGTAGGTTTCAGGGGGAAAAAAAGAACATTAAGAGAGTAAAAAGAGGAAAAAGAGGAACATTTTATTAATCCACCAAGAATATCTACAAATTCTATATCTATACTTATCAAATAGCAGAGCTTCAACTAACAGAGTTGAAAGGAGAAATAAATCATAGTTGAGGATCTCAATAACTCACTCTCAGATACTGATAGAACACTAAACAGAAAGTCAACAGGTTATAGAGGAACTCAAAAAACCCATTCGACACAGGATCCAACAAGAGCAAAATGCACATCCTATTAAAGTGCTCGTGCAATATTTGTTAAGAAGGTTGGGTCATAAAACAAATCTTACCAAGTTTAAAATTTTCAAATGATACAGCACATTCTCTGACAACAATGAAATCCCACTAGAAACAAGATAAAGATAAGATAAACCCTTTTAAATTAAAGAACACATGTTTAAATAATGCATGAATCAAAGAAGGAGTCCATAGGAAATTTTTAAAAATAATCACAACTGAATGAAAATGAAAATACAACAGATGCAGTGATATAAGCAGCTCTGGATGCTTTTACTAGAAAGGAGAAAGATCTAAATTGAAGACCTCAGTTTCCATCTCAAGAAACATGAAAAAGCAAAATGAAATAAACCAAAAGCAATTAAAATGAAGGAAACAATAAAGGTAAAGCAGAAATCAATAAAATTGAATGAAAAAATAAATAGGAAAAAAAAAATTGAATCTTTAAGGGAACAAAATCACTGAAATTAATAGGCCTCTAAGCAAGATGACAATAAAAAGGGAAAACACACATCACCAATATCAAGAATAAAGTAGGTGAAATTACAAAAGTTCCTGCAGAATAACAAGGGACTACTGCTACCAATTTTATACTTACAAATTAAACAACTTAGAAATGACCAATTCTTGGAAAAGTCAAATTATGAAAACTCAGCCAAGATGAGACAAGTAACTTAAATGGTCCTATAACTGTCAAATTGAATGTACAGTTTAAAAGTTCTCAAAAAAGAAATCTCCAGGCCCAATTCATTTAACAAAAATTTCACAAACTCCTCTAGGAAACAGAAGAGGGAACCCTTCTGAAATCATATGGTGAATAATTCCACGCACAGAAGTCTAACCTAAATGAAACGTATCAATGAATCTAAAAGTACAACCACAATTCACCCCATATAAAATAGATTATTTTATTAACTTTATATTAAGGGATTTGAATTCTTAATTTAAAAGCTTTACCAAAAAGGGCATGTCTCACTACATGGCTTCCCTGGAGAATTATTCCAAAAGTTAAGGAAGAATCAACACCAGTATGTAATATCTCTTCCTGGAAAAATAAAAAATACAAAAAGAGAGAATATTTCCTAACTCATAGAGTATTATGTTGGTACCAAGACTAGACAAACACCTTAGAAAAAGGAAAGCCACCAACCAATATCAGTCATGAACATGGATGCAAATATTCTTAATTACTATTAGCAATTAGTGTATATAGGTATACTTATATACACACACACATATATCTCAAGTGAGGATTATTCCAGGAATGCAGGTTTTGTTCAATATTTTTTAAAAATGTAACCCAACATATCAACTATCTAAGGAAGAAATATTATATGTTCATATCAATTGATACAGAATTATAAAAGTCAACATCAATTTATAACTTTTTAAACATAATAAAGATGAAAATTTTCTCAACTTTGTAAAGACATCCACAAAAATATAACATGTACTTAATAGTAGAAAACTGAATGCTTCCCTGTAAGATCAGGGGCAGTGTGAGGATGTATTGTATCAACTCTTTTATTTAACATATTTCTGGAAGTACTTAGCTAGTGCAATAAGGCAAAAGAAAGAAAGGACATGCTGATTAAAAATTAACAAATAAAACTGTTTCTATTTGTGAATAATGTGATTTATCTATGTAAATATGCCTACATTAAAATAAAAAACTGCTAGAACTAATAAGTGAGTTCAGTAAGATTGCAGGTTACAAAATCAACACACAAAAATTAATTGCATCTCTATTTACTGAAAACAAACAGGTAGAAACCGAAATTAACAATGATCTATGAATTATAGTCTCTTAATAGAAAATGAGATACTTGGCTATAACTCAAAACAAAACATGTACAGGGTATACAATATAATGATATTTATGATATAAGCTTTTGTAATATGATAAAAATTACAAAATATTGATGAAAGAAATCATAAATGCTTGAATATACATACCATGCACATGGAGTTGAAGACTCAGCATAGGAAATATATAAATTCTCCCTAAATTTACGTACGAATTTAATAAAAATTCTATGAAAACCTTAGAAGAATTTATTGTAAACAAATTAGCCAGGCACCGGAGGATTTTGAGTTCAAAGCCAGCCTCAGCAATAGTGAGGTGCTAAGCAACTCAGTGAGACTTTGTATCTAAATAAAATACAAAAATAGAGCTGGGGATCTGGCTCATTGGCCAAGTGCCCCTGAGTTCAATCCCTGGTACTGAAAAAGAAAAAAAATTAATATGAACAGAAAGAGGACCTATTTTTTAAAAATAGAATAAAGTAGGAGGAATCACTAGGCATATCATATAGCTATAGTAATCAAGATTGTTGTTATTGGTAGAGAAGTAGACATAGACTGATCAGAAGATCAAAATTCAGAACCCAGAAGTAAATCCATACATATGCATTCAATTAATTTTTGACAAAGTAGTAAAATAATTAAACAAAGGAAAGAAAGCCTTTTCAACACACTGCTCTGGAGAAATTTGATATCAGTAGGGAAAAAATCATAATCTAAATACAACACCTTACACAAATGTCAACTCAAAATTGATCAGGACTTAAATGTAAACTGTAAATCTAAAAAAACTTTTAGGGGGACCTGGAATCAAGTAAAAATGACTGATTTAACCTTCCAGCAGCAAAATTCACAAAAGGAAAAAAATGATAAATTGGACCTCTGTAAAATTTCAAACGTTTGCTCTGCAAAGCACCCTGTTAAAAAGGGTGAAAAGACTAAGCATGGTAGCACATGCCTATAAGCCCAGCACTCAGGAGACTGAGGCAGGAGGGTCACAAATTCAAAACCAGCCTCAGCAATTTAGTGAGGCCCTAAGCATCTTAGCAAGACCTTGTCTCAAATAATAAAAAGGACTGGGGATGTGGCTCAGTGGTTAATTGTCTCTGGGTTCAATCCCTTATACCAAAAAAAAAAAAAAAAAAAAAATTAAAATTAAAAATAAAATGGACAAAAAGACAAGCTACAACACAGGTTAAAATATTTACAGATCACATAGCAAATAAAGGACTTGTATCTAAGACACCTGAAGAACTCTCAAATCTCAACTTAAAAAAACAAAACACCCAATTTAGAAAATGGGCAAGAAGTGTGAAGAGACACATTTCACCAAAAAGGATATGACAAGTGAACACATGATAAGACTTTCATCATCATGACCCACTAACAAAATGTACGGTGAAACCACCATAAGATGTCACTACACACCTATTAGAATGGCTAATATAAAAATGGTGCCAACTCACATGTGGCAAGGATAATATGGAGAAATTGGATCATTCATACACCGTGGGAGGAAATGCTATGGCCATTCAGGGAAATACCTTTTGGGTTCCTTTTAAACCTAAATAGAACTTACCATATGATCCAGAATCACACCCTAGGGCATTTATTTCAGAACAATAAAAAATTTTCACACAAGAAGTCAATCATGAATATTTATAGCAGCTTTATTCATAACAGTCCAAAATTCAAAACTACCAAATACCATTTAATGGATGAATTGCTCAATAAACTGTGATGCAGCCAGACAGCAGGATACTACTCAGCAATAAAAAATTTTAAAATAGACCTATCAAACCACATAATAACTTGGATGAAACTTCAAGGAAATTATGCTGAGTGGGGGAAAAAAAAGGAGCCCATCTCAAAAGTAAATATACTACACCACCACAGGAATGAGGTAATTCAGACTTTGGAGATGTCACCAAAAGATCCCAGAAATGACTGTCTCCCAAATTAACAAGTGAATTACAACTCATACAGAACATGTGAAACGTAGCCTTTGAATCACCTCTTTAAAAGCCCCTCGTTACCCTTGATGGGCAGAATTACAGCATCTCCTTTGCTAGCAAAGCAATAAAACCTTTTTCCTTTTTTTTAAGTAGATATATTACATGATTCTATTTACATAACATTTGTGAAATAACATTATTATATATAGATATAGGCTAGTGACAGTAAGGGTTATGGATAGAGACAGAGGCATAGGTGTGGCTGTATATGGTAACCTTATAGTGATGGTTCATTTAAGTATCTTGACTGCAGTGATAGGTACACAAAGTTTTACGTGTTAAAATTGCATGGAACCACACACACACAAAAGTGCATACGTAACTGGTGAAATCTGAATAAGCTTCATGGATGGAACTGAGATCAATTTCCTAGTTGATACTATACTAAATTTATGCAAGAAGATAACATTGGGAGAGACTGGATGAAGAAAGGGTATTGCTATAGTTTGGATAAGTGTCCTCCAAAGACTCTGGGGTTAAAGGCTTGGTCCTAAGCTTATGTTCTGTTGGCAGGTGGTGGAATCTTTAAGATGTGGGACCTAATGGAAGGAAGTTAGGTCATGGGGACATGACCTTACAGGGCATACTGGGAACTCAGTCCCTTCCTCTTCTTCACATTGTGAAAGAGGTAAGATGCTTTGCTTCTCCACGTGCCCCCTACCATGGTGTGATGTGCTGCCTCACCACAATAAGTCCAAAAGCAACGTGAGTTCAAAAACAGTGAGCCAAAATAAGTCATTCCCTCTTATAAGCTGATTATCCCAGGTACTTATCATAATGATGGAAAACTGACTAACACAGTAAAACAGAGCCTTGGTCACTTCCACACTCTGATGTGCAGAGAAGAGATACTGCATTTATTTTTTTCTATTAACTAGTTTGATCTTGCTTTCAAGTCTACACTGCTCAATATCAAGAAAGGAAAGCATTACATTTTCTAATTACAAGTATTTAAACTGTTTTTCTTGTTAAAAGAATATTTATGCAAGATCCAACAATTTTAGAGATGAGTACTGGCATGATACATAGGAATTAAAGTGGCATGATACCTGGGACTTTCTCCAAAAATGTTTTTTAAAAGAAACAAGGGAAAGAAGAAAAAATGGTAGATGAAGTGATCATAACAAAATTTGAGTTATTCTAGAATCTAGATATATGTGGTTAATTAGACTATTTTCTTATTTTGTGTGATGTTTAAAAGCATTCATTAAATAATTTTTCTTTTTAGCAAATCAATTTAACTGTGCAATTGAGTGAAACCACCTGATCTTCAGTGGGAAGTGTTAAGTCTGGAATACCATAAGAGAAGAATCTAATCAAATTCTAAAAATGTTTCCAAGTGATAAATATCTTCAATTAAAAATTACATGCTCAGTATTTGGCAATAACAATCTTTGGGAAAAAAAACATTTTTCAAAAGAGGAATAAATAAAATTTCATTTCTGGTCAGCATTAAGAAATGATTACTTGTAATTGATTTGAATGACTGAGAACATTAACTATGAACTCCACTCAAGTAGTTTATACCTCAATAAAGAATTCAACTCTTCTCATTATTAGACCTGTATCATAAAATATTACACACAATCTTTTTAAATTTTCAATGGAAATTTTGTAGAAATGTGTTTTTCTCTTGTTAGGTAAGTAACTATGTGATATCAATATTGCTTCTTGGCTCCCAAAGCATAAAATATTTCACCTGACTTTTTTATTAATTAATTAATTAATTCTAATTTAGTATATATGACAGCAGAATGCATTTTGATTCATTGGACACAATTGCAGCACAACTTCTCATTTCTCTGGTTGTCACTTAATTTTTTGCAGAAAAAGTTTGCTGGACCCTGTTGTAGAGGGGAGTTTTCATTTGTGATGGTATAACCAACTCTGCAGACTCCCTGCTACAGAGAGAGACCTTAGATTTAAAATAAAACAGAACAAACTTTAGAAATAAATTGTTGGTCATTTTTTTCTATTCTCTACCATTGCCAGTGAGGCAGGAGATATGCAGCACCCTTCGACTTTCTTGCCTCCCATACATACCACATAGTTGGCTAACTGAATCAAAGGTCCGGAAGTGACACAGGAGTAAAGAAAGTATAACAAAGACCAGGAAGAGACTCTCACTGCAAGTTCAGGAACAGACAGCCTCTGCTCTGGCATGCACTCACCCAGCTTTGTTCCAACCTCTGGTCCATTCCCTGCTCCTGGTCTCACTCATTCTCACAGACCATCACAACTACCTTAACTCCTTTCTCCTCTTTTTCATCCTTAGTCCTAATGATGCACTGAATATTTGTGTCCCCTAAAATTCACATGTTGACCTGACTTCCAGTGTAAGAAATAATTAAGGTTAAAAGAGATCTTACAGGGGCTGGGCTGTAGCTCAGTGGCAGAGCGCTTGCCCAGCAGTGGGTTCCATCCTTAGCACCATAAAAAAAAAAAAAAAAAAAGTCCTACAGATGGGTCCTGATCTGATGGATTAGTGTCCTCATAAGATGAGATGTTGGATAGTTCTGTGGCACTCTCTTCCTCTCCACTCACCCACACCAAGGGAAGGGCATGCAAGCACATGGCCAGAAGGTGCCCTCACCATACCAAAGGCCACGCCCTCACCACATACCAACCCTGCAAGTGCCTTGATATTAATCCTCTAGTCTCCAGAACAGTAAGAAAATAGACTTCCATCATTTAAGCCACCCAGTCTGTGATGTTTTGTTATAGTGGCCTGAGACAGGCCCCTTCTGTTCACTGAGCCTCACTGCTACATCCTTCTTAACATACTTTCAATATTCAACACTTTGTATATAAAAAGTTGCTATCTTTCTTCATGGCTTGACAAAAATCTCAATTCCTGGGTCTGACATACAAATCTTCTACTGCCTCCTGTTTTGGTCAGCTTTTCATCACCATGACCAAGAACACCCATCAAGAACAACACAGAAGAGGAAACGTTTGGCCGGGTGTGGTGGCACATGCCTGTAATCCCAGTGGCTCAGGAGGCTGAGGCAGGAGGACCGTGAGTTCAAAGCCAGCCTCAGCAAAAGCAAGGAGCTAAGCAACTCAGTGAGACCCTATCTCTAAATAAAATACAAAATAGGGCTGGGGATGTGACTCAGTGGTCAAGTGCCCCTAAGTTCAATCACTGGAACTCGTCCCTTCTCTCCCCACCTCCACCCCCACCCCCGCAAAAAAGAAGGAAACGTTTACTTTGGCTCAGTTTCAGAGATTTCCATTGTTTTGGGTTCAAGGTGAGGAAGAACATTATGCCCTTTTGCTATGATGTAAGAAAATTGCTCAGTTCGTGGTGGTTTGGAAGTAGAACCTTTCCAGGGCATACCCCAGTGACCCACACCCTCCAGTCATGACTTACCTGCCTACAGATGCCATTTTGTTTATCCATTCAAACTAGAACTGATTAGATTACAGCTCTCATAATCTAATCATTCCACCTCTGAATATTCCTACATTAATAGGAGTTTTAGGGGACACCTCATATCCAAACAATATCATTAGCAAAATTCTGACTCATCCCCACTGACCATCCAAATGTACTGCTCCTCAATACCCTACTCTGTCATGTGTTTCTCTCCCCATTACTCTTATTCAAGTAAGAGGAACTGTAGTTATTGTTTCCTCTTGTCCAGATCCTATCCAGCCTCAAGGGCAAACACAAGTCGAATACTTCCTCCATAAGATTTTCCTTGTCCCCATCCTGAGAATGTCATCCATCTGCCCATGAAATATTATGACACTGAATCTTATCCCTTCTACATGGGACTGCATCCTCACCCTTCAGGAGAGGTTCATCAAGCCTGAACCATGTCTAATTAGTGTTTTAGATTTTCACTCAAAAATCTAGCAAAGCAAAGAAAAAAGAACACCCAATAAATAGCCAACAAAAGAAAGTTACATGTTTTAATTAATTACATGACAAATTTTCACATTATTGATTAATTATGAATAGATGGAAACAAACTGATCAATAGAAGCATGCCTCAGTTTCAGAGATTTAGTCCATGATCAGCCAACTCCATTGCCTAAATGATCAGTGTTTGAAATCTCAAAAATTCTAAATATTCATTTTGACCCCAGATTAAGTATAGGAGCTAAGCATAAATGTTAGCCTATGGAAGGATAGTTATTGCTCAGTTTCCCTTACAGTCTCTGTAGAAACAAGGATTTGGCTCTCTCAGAGCCCAAATCCTTTTCTATTTGTAAATGATAACATTTTGCTTTAAGAGCCAGAATATAAATACAATATCCCTAGTATCAAATATCCTCTTAATAGCTTCTTGCCCTTTTCCCCTTTCAGAAATGATCCTTCATCATTTAACTTTATATTATTTGGGGAGTGATATTGAAACCCTAAGGTATACATCCCAAGAACTAAATGTGGCATTTCCAAGAACTTCCAAAGTGTCCCCATTATCAATTTCTGACAATTCAACATAAACTCTTCTCTAAGAGCTTCATTCATGTTGAATCAGGAACAGAATACAGTTCCCAGTCTTTCATTCTGTCCTTGAGTGAAAAACTGGGTTTGCCATTGTTCTCACTCACCATCCATGCCATTTTTTCCTTAGAAAATAAAATACAACACCCTGACCTACCTTTGCCTGGAAACAATAATTCCATAGCACCCATTTGCACACATCAGATGCTGGACAAGTGTTATTTACTTAATTCTCATAGGACTTCGAGAGAGAGAGAGAGAGAGAGAGAGAGAGAGAGAGAGAGAGAGAGAGAGAGAGAGAAATATTCTGTTATTAGGCAGTTGAGAAAGATTAACTTATGGACTTAAGAGTAACTTTGGCTATAGTCACAGAGCCCAGTGAGAATGAGAAAGAATTTCATATGACTTCAAAGTGGATCTCTTCATCATTCTGGATCATGAGTAAGATAGATGAAGGTGCTAAGGAATAAGGCTTTTCACTCAAAACAAAGGAAAGTCCTTGGAGAAACAAAGCACATGCAGTTTCTCCAGAAGACCCACATTGCTTTGTCTGTTTAGACCCTTGATACAGGACATCAGAATGGCCAACAGGAATAGCCATTGGTAAAAAGTGAGAAATTAAATTATAAATTCTTCTCCTGGGTCAGTAGCCATGTTGGTTTGATGAGTGCATGAAGTGCCTCTTGTTCTACTAACATCAATAATAATGATAATATCGCCCACATCACAAACTCAACCATCTTTGACCTCACAGCACACCACCTGGAGTGTTCAATGTCCACTAAAGTATCTGTCCCCCCACCACCCTTCCCACTGCTGCTAAGCCCAGTGATGCCCAGCTCTCACACCTCTCCTAGAGCCTAAGACAATAACCCCCTCCCTGAGCTACCAGGTCCACGGCTCCTCTCCATGCCAGTGGACTCCCCTAGACCTTTAAGACAAGTTTTCTGAAAGGAGCACTTTCATCACATTGTCTCTCACAAATGTCACTACCTTTGTTCCCAGATGAGACTCTTGACTTCTTGGCTTAGTGTTCAAAGCCCTTTAGAGGGTCGAGCCGTCATTTATTCTTAAAATCTCACTTCCCACTGTTTACATATAAGATGAAAAACAACCGTTAGGACCAGCCTGTCCACTTTCTTCCAAGGATACCGCTCATATTTCCACCTGCCAACTTTTGTTCTTGTGGTGTCTTTCTTTCTTTGTTTTAGCAGCTAAAAGCAACTCAGTTCATGTGGGTGAGGAAGCAAGGCAGGGCTCAATGGCACTGGTCAGTCAGCATCCCTCACAAAATGCTGGCAGGATCATTTTGGGGATTAACCAGGGTCTGACTCTTAAGGCTAAACCCTCTTAGCTGTTGGGCGAACAGAGGGCCTTCTAACTATTGGCTGGAGACCTCACTCCCTTTTGCGACAGAGTTGCTCACAAGGCAGTTTGATTCCCCTGAGGGAGGAAGAATGAGAGTATATCCTCGAAAGGAAACTGCAGTCTCTCTACAACCCAGTTCCAGGAAGGGCATCCCATTATTTTTTCTGTATTCTGTTCATCACAAGTGAGTCACTAAATCTGGCCACAGTGCAGGAAAGGGAATTATCAAAGGGCATGAGAAGATGATGGGGACTATCTTAGAGGCTGCCAACTAGACTTAAAAAAAAAACATTTTATTTGGAATAATTATAGATATACACAGAGTTGCAAAGATAATACAGAGAGGTCCCAAGTACCCTTGACCCAGTTATCCCCCACTGTTATGTCTTACATAATTATAGTACAAAATCAAAACCAGAAAATTGACATTGGTCTAATGCGTGTCCTAGTTTTGTGCTATTTTATCTAATATGTAGATTTGGGTAACCACTACTCCAATCAAGAATTACAATTATTCCATCACCACAGAGATCTCCTTTGTGTTACCCCTTCATAATCATGCCTCCCCCTTCCCCTCACCATCCCTAACCCCTGGCAGCCACTAATCTATTTTCTATCTCTGTAATTTTGTCATTTGAGAATGTTATATAACTGAATTATAGAGCATGTGAACTTTTGATATCAGGTTGTTTTGTTCACTATAATTCTCTGTAGAATGATCCAAAATATGGTGTGTATGAGTAGTTCATTCCTTTTTTATTGATGAGTTGTATTCCATGTTATGAATACATCAAAGTTCACTTACTCATCACCTATTAGGAACATTTTGGTTGTTTTCAGTTTTGGACATTTACAGATAAAGGTGCTGTGAAGAGGCATGTATTTATTTTTGTGATTTTGCATTTGTACCATAATCTAAAAGACACAATCCCCGAAGCCATTAATGTCAAATGCTAAAATCTCAAAAGATTAACATCTCCAAAGACTGAAATCCCTACAGTCTAAACCCCCAAAGCATCATGATCCTGAAAAACCTGATTCTAGAAAAATAATTTTTTTTAATTAAGTGACATTTATTTACTTTTTCAAAAAGAAATTTAAGAAACATGAAACTACAACAGAACACTTCATAGGACACTTTGCACAATAAAATAGGCAATAATACATATTTCTGCAATCAGAAACATTGGAGTATACTAACAACAGCTGTAATATGTAACAGTTTTGTTACTGTTCAGATATTAAGTGGCCCCCAGAAGCTCATGTATGAGACAATTCAAGAAATGATTGGGTTCTGAGAGCCTTAACCTAATCAGTGCATTAATCCCCTGATAGGGATTAACTGAATGGTAACTGTGGGCTGGTAGAGTGGGGCTAGAGGAGGTGGGTCATTAGGGGGTTTGCCTTTGGTGTGTATATTTTGTTCATGGTGAGAAGAAGCACTTTCCTTCCCTCCCCCTCCCCTTCTCCCTCCCCCTCCCCCTCTCCCTCCTCTTCCCCTTCTCCCTCCTCCTCTCCCTCCTCTCCCTCCCCCTCTCTCCCTCCTTCTCTCTCCCCTTCCTAGTACAATGTCCTGAGCCACTTTCTTCCTCATGCCCTTTCACCTCAGAGCAATGGAGTCGACCATCTATAGATTGAGACCTCTGAAACTGTGAGCCCCAAAGTAAACTTTTCCTCCTCTAAAATTGTTCTTGTCAGATCTTTTGGTCACAGCAGTGAGAAAGCTGACTAAAACAAGATGAAGCATATTCACAGAGAAGTACCTCGAACAGTGAAATGTGTAACTCAGAGAACTATGGCTGGTAATTGTGTGCATCCACTTTAAAACTGAAGTCACATGAAATACCACGTTGAACAAAAGCCACAAGAGGTCATCACTATATATGCCATTGCCCAAAGAGTCAAGATCTCAAAAAATATCTTTTTCACAAAGACAGTTGAGAAAGGACTTCTCTTCATTTATTAATGAATTTCCAACATTTTTACTCATGCTCATATGCTTATACACAAAGTCAACCTTGTGATAATGTACTTTCATACAGTCAGATATTCAAAAAGCTGCATAAAATAAATGAGAACTAAGTGTTATTATGCAATTTATACCTCCTATATTGGAAATGATGTGAAGAAAAAACATGCAACATAGTAAATTATAGAAAGTAAAAGTAATACACAATATAAATAGTGGGGGGCAGGCGTGAAGAGAAAGGCTAACATGAAAAAGTGTACCCTAGGGATAGATTATCATGGGCAACTGCACAGAGCAGACAGAAAGAGCTGAACAACTTTCATAATCATTTAATATATTTTGAATCTTGCATCATGATGAATAGCTCTGCCTTTTATTCTCTCAGAGTATGGCTTCTTGAACAATAGGTTCACATTCATTTTCTACAAGGTGCTAATGTTGTTTTTTTTAAATTCTTCTATGATTTGATATACGCCAACCCAAACATTAAATTTTCCCATCTTCTGTGCCACACTTCTGTGTTGTTGGGGATATGAGGAAAACCATTCTGCCTGCACTCGTACACAGAACTGAGACTTAGCAGAACCAATACTAGCAATTGAGCAGCAGCAACATTGTGTAAGTCTGCTTACCCGACTGTGCATGTAATTATTTTTGATAGTTCAGTCAGTAACTTCTCTGGTTTTGTAAGGCAAATGCAGCCCTAATCCATTAAAACTTCTGAACTTCATTGGCTAGAAAGAATATCAATGCAGATAATGATGCATTTTAAACTGAAGTTTTCACATTGCCGTATCATGTAGACATCCCTTCCCCAGAATTCAGTTCTTTATCCCCTCATATAGCCCTTTTCTTTCTTTCTTTTTTTAAGTGGGAATTGCAGTTTGAGGGGGATTGGCTTTTAAAAGTTCAACATTTGAGATTTTAATCTTTTGGGGATTGTGATTTGGGGGTATTTAGAGTTAAGGAAATATAGTCTTTTGAATTTATGGCATTCAGGATTGTGTCTCTTGAGATTATAATCAGCATCAATCCCATGCATGAGGGCTCCATCCTCATGACTAATCAATTCCCAAGGCATTGGAGACGTGCCTAACACCACCACATCAGATCCCACCAGGGATTAGGCTCCCACATGTGGAGTCTGGGGGACACAAACACTCATAGCATGGCAGCTCAGGAACCAGACACTCACTTTGCTCTTACAACATAGGAGAAAACTGGAATTAAGAGGGTCTGCCTTGACACTGAGCTGCACTGCCTTGGAGGAGGGGTGACAAGGTAAAGTGACACTGTTCTCCCTGCCCTCTTCAGCGCAATCAATATTGGATTTTGGGTTCCCATATATGGCTGGAACCTATCCATAGGATTCCCAGACTTCTAAAAAGATATTACTTACCATGAGTGCTTGTTAAAATCAGTGTGGGGGGTGTGGGGGGAGAGTAGGGTTCTATTCTGCCAGCTTCCTGAGTTCTTCAAGACTGTTTAGGTGCAGATGTTTTTATCATTGTTATATCTTTGTAATGGATTGAACTTTTTATTGTTAAAAATGCCCCTCTTTATCCCAAGCAACATTTTTTTTCCTTTTAAGTCCCTTTTGTCTGATATTAGAATGACTCCAACTTTCTTATTGTTGCTGTTTGCATGAAATATATTTACCATCATTTTACTTTTGACCTATTTGTATCTTTGAATTCAAATGATATCTGTAAATAAGGTATATATTTAGGTCTTATTTTTTATTCAATATTACAACCCCTTCCTATTGTTTAATTAATTAGATTTTTTGGTCAACACGTGCTTAATATAACTATTGATACAGTTGGATTATGTCTGCCATTTTGCACCTTATTATTTGTCTCACATCCTGTTGGTTACTCCTTTACTGTTTAAGTGAATAGTTTCCAGTGTTACATCTTATTTCTTTAGTGAGTTTTTGAGGTCTTTTTTGGTGGTTGCTCTAGGAGTCATGTATACATATTAACTTACTAGAATTGGCTTCAGAGTTGTACTAACCTAGTGCAGTGAGATACAGAAGTCCCTAGAGGCGGGGGAGTAGGGCAGTGCGTTGCAGCAGTGAGGGGGTGGGACTGAGCAGGACCAGTTACTAACTGGAGTTTCACATCCTTGGTTGCACATTAGAATCACCCTGTAGCTCCTAAAAATGGCAATACAATAACAATGTTCCTCTGCTAATGATGGGGCTACATCCTGCTAAACCCATAAGCTGAAAATATCCACAACCAAAAATGCACTGAATACACCTAACATCAGAGCTGAGCATCACAGAACCCTGTGGAGCCTCAGTCGTTCATGACCACACGGCCGCCTAGGAGCTGTGGAGCACTGCTGTTGCCCAGCAACCCAACAGTTTTACACTGCACATCCCTAGCCCAGGAAAAGATTAAAAAATTCAGATGACTAAACATGGTTTCTATTGAATGCCTGTCACTTTCACACCATCATAGAGTTGAAAACTCATAAGCCAAGTCATCACAGGTCAAGAATGATCTGTGTATTGGTTCCATCCCAAAGTTTCTGACTCAGCCAGTCCACTGGTATTGTTTTGAAGTTCTTCAGAGGAGTCTACCTTGGAGAGTTCGGAACCAGGCATGGCACAGAATGTCTTCTGAGGCTGCGGTTGCTGATATGCTGCCACCACTAAACGATATTTTCTTCCATTTCCAAGTTGTCTGATCAACTGTTTGACCATCCCACCAGACTAGCCACTTACCCAGATTTCCCCAAATGCTAGACGGGTGAGCAAAACCTTAGTGCCAAATGCTCACATTCAGATACTAACTACGATTCTCCCAGCGGCTAGCTGATGTCCTCCTCCACAGAGACCACACTGCACTCATGTGTTGCCCCTCGTCAGGCCTCCAGCAAGGTCACTGCCATATATGGCTGCTGCTGAGCATGCACTGCCCATCAGATCAGATCCTTTGGGATATTGGCCTTGGTCTTCTCTATGGTGACAGCTGTTGTCCCTGCAACATCCCAGCCCCACACATCTTTGGCTGTTTTTTCCAGCAGCAAAAAAAAAAAAAAAAAAAAAAAAATCCTCATTTCTGGAAGGCCAAACTAGGGCAATCAAACTAAATTCAGTATGTACTCACACCACAGTGGCCAGTCATAATGGGAGCATTACAAATGAATACCCCAAATCAGCAATGCCCATCTTCCAAGCATCAAAATTAGGCTGTCACACACATGGCCCCACCCCTCCCCATCATGTCCACAGATAAGATTCTTCTCATCTGACCTGCTCTTTCTATTACTTTACACACACAAACCCACACACCCTTCCCCCCCCCACCCCGGTCCATTATCAGCAGTCGATTTAATTATTTCATTGCATCTTCATTATCTCCCTGAAGTGGAGGATTTTCCACAGAGCACACCTGTCCAGAACTTGACGACTAAGAACCCATTTAGCACACCAGGTAAGGACCGGCAGGCTGGTTCATCTGTAGGTGGGAGTGTGCACAGGGGGTATGAGTTCTGTCTACCCCTCATATAGGCTTCATTAGTGAAAGAATGCTGGACACAAGCAATTACCAAGGGGCTGGTGGAGGGCTGTCCCCTTAGCCACATCTGCAAGGTACAATTTCTTTATTATTAGACTGCCTGGATCTGATGGCTGAATCCCTAGGAAGTAGAGAATGTTATTTCTTTGGTAGGAAAAAAATAAATAAACCCTCTACATTTGGAAGCATAATAGCCCAGTTAACTACTGAAGGCTAAGGTCACAAATCACAAGTCTCTTGAGAAAGTGGGCCTTCATGGTCCTTGGGCACAGGAATATTTGTGTTTTCTCATTCCATCTCCAGTAGGCACTCACCCTGGAAAACGTGGCTAAGTGGGGTGCTTGGCAAACAGGAGCCTCACACTTTATCCCTTTCCCAGGCACACACTCTTCCCACGCCTGCATTTCTGGAGCCGGTTCGTTTTCCCTCCGTGGAGGCAGAACTTGTTGTCCAGAGCTGGCACCGCTAGGCTCCTGGCTGCCTGAGCCCTGGCTGGGTCCAACAACGGAGGTGTAATTTGATGGGTTGCACTTCTGGGGATTATTTGGAGAGGGGAGCAGCAGGAGGGGTAATAAAGGAGCCCACACTGTCTCTATTATGACCAGGTTATGTTCAAAGACAGAAACAGGAGCTGTGGTTCGGCGGCATGAGTCCATCATAGAATGTGCTCTCTAATCGATGAAGCAGATGGTACTGGACACATCAGAGGGCAAAGGCCAGGTGCTATTTTTACAGAAAGGAGAACAAATTCAAGCATATTGGAGAGAAGAGCCCAGTGCACACCTACTTGACTGAGAGACTCTGAGACGTCTCTCACTGCTCTGTTTCCTTGGCTCTAACTTCCAATGTCTCATCACCTCAAGGTCCACATTCCTGTTCTGAGAGGTGACTACTCATTTATTAATACTCTGGCAATTATGAACTATGGGTTTAAACCATTCAAAGTTGTTCCACAAGCTAATTATTGTTAGCAGCACTCAGAATCCTGTCTCCTACCATATACATTTCTTCTTTGGGGTTAATGATTCAGAAAATATTCAAAGTGGTATAAGCTTTAGACCTCAATTCTCCCCCTTCATACCACACACTTACAAAAAAAAATAGGTTTGAATTCTCCTAAACCCTGTGGTTCCGTCCTATTTTTCTCCCTCAAGATTTTTTTTTGTACCAGAATTAAACTCAGGGGTGCTTAACCACTGAACCATATCCCCAGTTTCTAAATATAGACGTGCAAAAGAAACTAGGCAGCTAAAAGACCTGCAGCTAGCTCCTCCCTAACTCTGTATCATCACACTGACCTGTTTCTCCCTCCCTTCTATGTTCCAGCCCCACAGGGGAAGGTCCAATATGGTGGGCAGAAGACAGTAGTAATAAAAGACACCAGCAAATAGATGTACTGTGGGTCACTAGCACAGCACTATTGTTCTGTGCTGTATCCTCATTAACAATTGAACGGAATTTATTTCTGAGCCTTCTTGTCACATTTGACTCCTCTTACTTTTTAAAGTAGGTAGGCCCAGGATTCCACCTGTCCCCCTCTCAAGGTGACACAGAAGAGCAAATATAAGAAAAAGAAATAAATCCCTGAAATTCTTGTAGCATTTCTGTTGAAGACTTACCGGGTCAATATCCCTTACACAGATATTGTGGCTCTTTCTCTTTGAGCTGAGAGCCAAACCCTTAAGTCAAGTTCAAACTGGTTCACTTCTATTCATGAAATAAGGGAATCCCGGTACACTGATGTATTTAATTTTTTGTCTCTATTTCCTTTAGTTACTAGGCATTTCAAAGCTGAGTTAGGCTGGCAGACGCAGCATCTCTAGCATATGATGACACCTTCCTTCCTACACATTTTAGAATTTTTCAACCTTATTTTTAGGGTGCTGGTAATGGGACCAGAGCCTCAAGCATGCAGAAGCTTGCTATTACTGAACCCCATTCCTAGCCCTCTCTAGTCCTCTCTTGATGTCCTATCGTATGTGACTTCTAACCTAGATAACTTCGAATCTTTGTTTTTAAGTAAGGATTTACCCACAGGAAGTAAATCTAGAGAAGAAATAGAAACAAAATTAGAAACCACAGTCAACATTTACTGTACCTCCCTGTAGGTACCCTTAGCCCAAGAAAGACCCCCAGGGCCCAGGAAGAAGGTGATGCAGCAGACCCTTGGGAGCATGCGCTGGTTCAGGGGAGAGACGGAAGGAAGTGCTGGCGGGAATGGAGGCTGAGGACCTGTGACTGCACTGAGAAGGGGTGGCTCTGGGCCCTGCCTGGGTGGACTCCTGAGTCCCTGTTGATGGAATCACAGGAAGGCCATCTGAAGACTTTATAAACTACATTGTATTTTTTTATTTGTTTTAATTAGTTGTACATGACAGTAGAATGCACTTATATACTTTGATGTGTCATACATAGATGGGATACAATTTCTCATTTTTCTGATTATACATATTGTAGAATCACATTGGTCATACAGTCACATACATACATAAAGTAATAATATCTGTTTCATTCTACTATCTTTCTTATCCCCACATCCCCTGCCTTCCCTTCCTTTCACTTCCCTCTACCTAATCTAAGGTAACGCTATTCTTTTTTTTTTTTTGCATTACAATTCTTAATACACATAAATACCACATTTTTCGTATTTCTGTTTGTATATAAAGTAAGTTGGCACCCAATTCAAGACTTCATACATTGTATTTTTAAACTGCAATCCAACCAGCGAATGGATCATCACAGAAACATTAAGACTAGGACACTTACTGAGGCAACCTAAACAGAATCATTTTTAAACTTTAAGGAAAAATAATTGTAAATCACTAAAGACCTTAAAATACATCATGTATCAGGTTTTGTTCCCATTTTTGTTTTAATCAGAGCCTTTTTCAAAAGCCACGTAAATTGCTGAGCTGAAAGAAATAATAACTAGTTTTTCAAAGTGTCATGGTGATTATGAATTTTTTTTTTGGTGGAACTCCTTAGTTTGAGGTCCATAAAATGTGGGTGATGCTTCCTGTTGTTTTACCAGCTTGTTAAAGCCAAGGCAAAAACTCCCTAACTTTGTTTCCTTTTCCTCCCAGAATCAGAATTGATCTTGAATTAAGAGAAGAACCACTCCAAACTCCAGCTACCCAGGTTGTGGCTTTCCAAAAATCATCATTAAAATAAAAGTAACAACCACTTATATAGCCCTTTTCCTGTGCCTTCTGTCTGAAATCTCCCAACAATCCTTTGAACTGAGCTTCCCATGTTATTGATTAGGAAACCAAAGCACAGAGAAGTCAAGAAAAGTGTCCAAGGTCACACAGAGTTTTTTGTTTTTGTTTTTTCACTTTTGAACACTTTTCTTCTGTCTTCTTTTCTGCTCATCTTTCTGCACAACTGCCCTGCATTACTGCTGAACTCAGAGAAGGATCTGCCATTGGCTATTTCCATTTCAGTGTGGTTTTTTAGTCAGTGTTATCATCTGATTCCATAAGTTGTGCATTGCTGTTTTATTTATGGAAACAGAGAATCTTAACCTTGAGGCTGGAATAAACCTCAGCCACACCCTGTTACAAGGGCATCCTTTTAAGAATGATGGCTTGAAGTCCAGAAAGATGATAGTGACTTGCCCAGGATAAATAGTCCAAAGAGTTCTCATATTTTAAAAATCATAAATTTTCTAAAATGTAACTTTTTTATAGAATTTTAATTTCGACAATATTTTCTTTCCATTAACACTCAAAAGCCCCAAGGGGGCCAGATCCAGTGATAAACAATTTCTCATAACTTGCCAAAAAAGAAGAACTAGGACTTGAAATTTGACCCTTCTGGAAGAATTATTGGGGAATTTCAAGGCAGGATAAACAGGTGGAAGGAAGAGTTCAAATCAGAAGTCCCTGCCTGTCGGGCTGTGGGGTCTCCCAGACATCTGGCAACCTTATGCTTACTGGGCCATGGAAGGAGCCCTTGAACTTCCTAGGCTGTCAAGTAATCCCATCTCCGGAGAACAGAGTTGGTGCTGGTGAGGCACCTCTGATAACCTCCTCATACCTCCCAGAAAGATGTGCTCAGCCCAGGCACCGGCTAAGCCTGTCATTCCCACCTTGTGCAGGTCATCGAGCAGAGACCCCAGGCTTACCTAGCCAAATGATACCAAGGACCTGAGCATTGTCCCTGGCAGGCCACGGGGACTTGTCCCTTTCTCTGTAGCTGGTCTTCTCAAATCCGTGTTGGTATCTGATAACAGACCCACACCTTGGCTTTCCACCACAGGTATGATGACAATCTTTCCCTGGGAAAGACCACATGGGTGTGAATAAGACAAGCTTGAGCCGTGTCATGGCTGAAACCGAAACTTTTACTCCTCTAAGTTGTTCCTGTCAGGTATTTGGTCAAAGAGACGTCAAGCTAACGAAAGCAAGCCATCTCGCTGTGAGCCTGCAGGTTGACCCCACACCATGTTAGCCCACATGGTCTCAGTGTGCCGAGCCCAGGTGAAGACACACCTTGGTACCATGCTTCACTATTGCTGGAAACAAACCAAGGAGCCCCCTCAATAAACCTTCCTTGTAGAGACAGACGTTTCTCACCCAGTTAACATTAATGAGGTATAAATGTTGTTCTTTGTAGAATGTGAAAGCGCCCGTGTTGGTCATAACTTGGTGTGTGTGGGATCAACAGAGTCAGATACCCCAAAGCCAGTGTGAAACACTAATGTGAAATATTCCACAAGTATTGAAATATTTTATTAAATTATCACTAACTGACTTCATTCTTTTACATCCTCAGATAGAAGTCATGTTTTAAAGACTTTGTCAGAGAGAAAAAACTTGATTTTGAAACAAGTTAGAAAGCCAACAACTCTAGTGTGGTTCTTTTTTTAATAATAAATGATAATAATTTTTTTTTTGCATTGCAATTCTTAATACACCTTTATACCACAATTTTTTCTAGTGTGGTTTGTGTGCAGATTTCCTCCAAAAAATTCTTCTAGCCACTCTGTCTATTCCCCTCTCAGCACAAGCTGAGGGCAGTGCCCTGCTTACCTGCCGTCAACCTGCACTTCCTCCAGCACCGAGATGGCGGCACAAGGTGGGAGTTCAGTGGCTTCAGGTCAGTGGCAGCTCCCAGTTGGCTTCTCTTGCACAATCTTCCCCCACTATTTCAGTCCTTGTAGATCGCAGCACCTAATCAGGCTGGACTGGCTTCTTAGCACTACCTGGGGCTCCCAGGGCTCTGAGGCCAGGATCACTGACATGGCCCTGTCACCTGAAGTATCAGGCCCAATTCTCCCAACTTTGCCCAGCACACAGCCAAGGAGTGATGCAAGCACCTCCATTTGAGCCTCTATCCTTCCCATTTGAAATGCAAAAGTTTCAGACCCTGGAATGAAAAACCAGAGCTGTGGGAATCCTAGTAAGAATGTACCTACCCTTTGCTCCGGCATCATCCCAGGAGCCCCAAAGTCTTAATCAGACTAAAAATGCTTATGTAAATTTGCAAGGGGTTTAGACAAATCAGACCAAGTGATTGGTGATTTATGTAAGTTTAAGAATTCATGCATTCCATTCCAAACATTTTTCAAGAAAAATTCATTTACATAAATATACATATATAAATATGTTTATATGTAACGTATAAATATACAGTATACAATCTATATAGTCGGCCCTCTGTATGTGTGAGTTCCATATCCTTGGATTCAACAAGCCACAGATGGAAAATATTCCCCCAAAAAATTGCATCTGCACTTAATATGTACAGAAATTTTTCTTGTCATTATTCTCTAAACAACACAGCATAACAGCTATTTCATAGCATTTACATTGTACTAAGTTATTAGATATTATTTAAAGTGTTTAGGAAACGAGGGAGAGGATAGAGCTCAGTGGTAGAGCTTTTGCCTAGCATGCACAAAGCTCTGGGCTTGATTCCCAGCAACCCTCAAAAAATAAAAAATAAAGTACATGGAAAGATATACAACTATTTTATATATAAACATGCATATACATATTCATATACTTACATTCATATGTGTATACTGGGACTCAAACACAGCAAATTATGTCCAACACATGTATGATTATATAAAAATGAACCCCACTATTATGAATAATTCTAATGCAGTAATAAAAACATTTTTAAAAGTATATCATTATATATTAAGCATGTATTATATATTAAGTTTTTATATATTATAAATATGTTTATATATTAAATTTTATATATCAGTTATTATAAATATTTAATATATGCTATTTATATTATATATAATTCAGTTGAGCCCTTTTATATACTAAATATTTATGTATCAGGTTATCATAAATATTTTACATGTTATTTATATTGTGTGTGTGTGCATGTGTGTAAACTCAACCCTTTATGCCGAGGTACAGGTGTAAGTTGACCTCAATTAATTAAAGTGCAGAAGAGAAACAATAGCTCCCATGACCTGTAAAACTCAACACAACTGCACCTGGTCTTCAGTCACTTAGAGGGCAATGCAGGCACTGCCTAGCGGCAGCACACAGAAAAACAAGCCTCCTCTGTGAGAACTCCCCTATTCCCTGCAGAAAGAGAAGGTTAAAGAAATCCCATGCAGATCCCACTGGCCAAGCCCATGGTTCTAGATGTCAGTGACAAGCAGGTGAACAAGCAATCACAAGAGAAAGGCACATCACCTCGTCCGTGCTGTCCACTACACACAGAATAAAATATGCACCCGGCACCCTGCCAAAAGGAGTTTCCGTCTGGCTTTTCCACGTCTCCTCTTGGAAAGCCACCGCTCCTGCTCCAAGAACATATGCAACTTTACCCACATTGGTAGGGACACATGCCTACTGTGGATTCACTGGACCCATGTGGGAGCCCCCTTCCCAGGCAGTGCCTGTGTCCCACCTCTTTCCAGGGAGCAGTCCTGCCCCAGTACAGCTTTTTCTGCCATCTTACCCTTCAAGCCCTTGCAGGCCTGGTCCTGTGTTCTCTTCTGCCCTCCCAGCCTGTTCTTCCCCAAGAGAAACTCTCGCCAGCTTCTGTTGCTGGGGGTCTGCACCATGTCACCAGCTCACCCCACTCTACGGAACTTCTCCTCCCAGCTCAGCTCTCTGTGTGCTTATCTGTCCCCTGAGCATTGCTCTTGGGGTTTCTCTGGAGTTCTTCCTCACTCTGTCTCCCAAACTCTTCAGGGGCTCAGGGTCACCTGGGGACCTAAACTGAGCTCCCTAAAACGCTGCCATCCATACTGTTCTACCTCCCTCCATCGCCAGTCCCTACTGTTGTCAGAAATGTACACACACTCATCTTTGGGAGTCACTGACACATTGAACCCTCAGACTCATCACTTGGAGTCACCCCTTCAAAACTCCTGCTTCTCCCACACAGAATCACCCCCTCGAAGTGCCTCTGGGAGGAGCACTTTTGAACCTCATTTTAGTAATTAACTTTGCTTTGATTCAAAATTTTATTCTGCAGCTATATAAAGAATTGCTGGAAAATTCTAAGTTCAGAATTTCCATTTACCTGGGAAAGTGTGGACTATGGCAAGTTTGAATATACTGAAAATCAGAGAATGGATAGAGAGAGGGATCCCATGGGAACTTCCTGGAGAAGGTAGAATCTCTTTACTTTGAGCTACAGTTCTAAGGAGCGGGGTAAGCCCATGAGGGACATTGCACTGCTTTAAACTCAGCAGAAACCACCATCCCACACATCCCACACCAATGTCATCAGCCTTTCCAGAGAGTCTTTGCTGCAAAACTTTGCACAATGCAGTCATAAGACACAGGGGGCTCCGTGAATTTAAACTGATTGAAATTAAATACAGCAATCATAATAAAATATCATTATCATTGCAGTCACAGTTTGCCATATGTCAAGTACTCATGGCCAAATGGGTCATGTTAGTCTGTTACTGTTATGAAATACCTGAGGCAATCAACTTATAAGGAGGAAAGGTTCATTTTGGCTCATGATTACTGGGGACTTAGTCTATGGTTGCTTGGCCCTGTTGTCTTTGGGCCTGTCATGAGGTGGTATTATGGTGGGGAACGTGTAGTAGGGCAAAGCTGTTCATCTCATGGTGGAAAACAAAGAAAGGAAGAAACAGGAAAGGGATAGGATCCCTATATCCCCTTTATGGGTACATCCCCAATGACTTAACATTCCTTCACTAGACGCCACCTCTCCATCTCCTAAGGGTTCCACCACTTCCCTATAGCACCACAAGCTGGCAACTAAACCTTCTACACCTGTGCCTTTGGGGCTCATTTAGGATCCAAATCATAATGTGTAGTTAGTGGCTACTGTCGCGACCCCTCGCCGGCAAGGGAAAACACGACACAGGATTCTTCTTTCAGCAGTTTATTCAGGCCTTGATTCAAGTATCATCTTCTAGCGACCCCCCGCCGAGCGCCCAAGCATAGCCTAATAAAGCCTCCCACATACCAATCTTAAGCTGCCATGTGGATCTTTCTCATAGGGTGGTCAGGGATTGCGTGCCAACTCTCCATAAAAGGAGTTGTTTATCACAGGCCACAGTGGAAGCCGGCGCCATCTTCTAATGGCGGCCACGGTCTATAGGAACGGCTCACCACAGGCTACCATGTTGGACTGTGCATATTATAGACACTTTCATCATCACAAAAATTCTCTTAGTGTTCATGTAGAAGGTATGTTCCATGGAATGACATAATGTGAAACAGCCATCTCATATCTCCCAGAACTTCTTCCATGAGAAGTAAAATGCTCAGAGCAGTACCATGGTTTCATTCCAACATGACCAGCACTGGTCAAATGAAATATCCTGTAATATGTGTGGTACGATGTGTAATATATGTTTGGGCATTTTCCCCAAATCTTAGCACAGAGCTCCCCAAACTCTTGAAATTCCATGAATGTTAGGGATGAGAGGAGCATTTTGCTATCCGTAACAAGCCCCTTTCAACCATCCCTGAGTTATAATAATGACTCTCAGTGAGCCCCTAAGTAGCTTTTAGTTGGCTGCTGCTTGCCAGGGGAACCAACCATGTGATTAGAGGATTGGAACTTTCAACCCACACTCTGACTTCTGGGAAAACTGAGTTCATTCACCAAGGGCCAATGATTCAATCATGCTTATATAATGGAATTCTTATAAAAATCCTAAGCAATGAGTCGTTTAATACATCAAGGTGCTAGGAGGTTGGTATCCCCAAAAAGGGCATAGGAGTTTCATTCACCCCTCCTTTATACTTTTTCCTGTGCTTCTTTTCATTTGGCTATTTCTGAATTGTATCCTTTATAGTAAACTTGTCATGGTAAGTAAAATTTTCCTTGAGTTCTGTGAGCAACCGAACTTAATTACAGCATATTATCAAACCTGATGAGTACATCATTGGAATTCCCAATTTGTAGCCAAACTGGACAAAATCATGGGCAACCTGATGCTCTTCTGCCTGAGACTGGTGCCTGAAATGATGGTTGGCTCCTACTCGGTGGGGTCTGGGCTAATGTGGAATGGTTAGTGTCATATTTGGTTTGAATCATTGAATAACCGGTTGATAACAGAGTATCAGAATCAACTGATGGGGGGAAAATAAACTCAGTTCAAAATGTAGAAAACATTCTGCAATTTTCTCTTACAACAAAAATGCCAGGGTGGTGTTTGGGCCCTATTGTGCCTTGGAAGAAGGCTACCTTTGGTGGTGGGGGAGGTGTTTCTATTTATACACTGTCTGCTGAGCACTTTGCAGTGCTTCACCATGAAAGGTCCTGTATAAGTGCAAGGTGTTACTGCAAGGTGTTAACAGTTCCAAATGAACCTTTTCATTTAACTGTGTCAACTTCTGGATTAGCCAGTCTTAACTCAATAGATGGTGGAGTGGGTAGAACTAATGAGGCTTTTGTTTGGAATATTTATATGTCTGACCTGAGAATTATGAAAGATTTTTTCAATTTGAGCCAGGGGGGAAATATTAAACATTTTTTGCCAAAAACACATAGGTCATAGAACCCCATTCCTCATTTTCTTTATAGGGAGAATTAAACCCAGAAATAATCATGGCAATAATACTAAATATTTCTCCAGCATCTTTCTTTTCAAAACCCTTGAAAATGTGCGCGTGAATTAGTTTATTTATACCTACAACCTCCCTGGATTTATTTGTTCTGAACACTCAGTGTGGGTAATGGGAAAAGGAGACTTTGTGAGGTATTGGCCTTGTGTCCAATCTCTTTCCTAATCTCTGTGGAAGAGCACTTTTGCTCTACTCCCAGAATCCACAGAACTCCTAGATTTCACTTATGCAGTTACTTCTTCTGGTTGCTCATTTCTTTAATAGAAGCATGAAGACACTCCCTGAGCCTTCCAGACACTCCTTCACAGAAACAACTGATCGGATCTCCTCCTAATAAGAGACAACTCAGAGTGAGGTAGTCAGATGCTTTGTGTATTACCCAAAGTTCCCCAGAACCAGTGGAATTTATATTCTTTTATATCTTATTAATAGATGTATGTGCATGGATAGAGATAAATACAATATGGACACAGACGTGGATATAGATGATGATATAGATATGGATGGTGATACAGATGTAGATATAGATATGAAGTTGACCTTCTATATCCTCAGGTTCCCCACCTGTGGATTCAACCAATCATGAATGGAAAAAATATTTGGGTGAAAGATTCTATCCTCTCTGAACATGCACAGGCTTTTCTGAGCATGCTTCCCTAAACAATATAGTATGATAACTACTTACACAGCATTTATGTTGTATAAGGTATTGTAAGTAATCTAGAAGGGATTTGAAGTATGCAGAACACACTGTAGGTTATAGGCAAATACTATGTTATTTTATATCAGGGACCAGAGCATCTGTGGATTTGTATATTCGTGGGGTGTCCTGGAGACAACCCTCCTCCCATACCAAGGGATGACTGTATGAAGAGAAAGAGAGGGAAAGATTTACTGGCTTATGTGATCATGAAAACTGGCAAGTCCAAAGTCTGTACAGTTGATGTTCCAGCTTGAGTCCAAAATCTGGAAACTACCATGGAACTAGGGAGAGGTGAAGTCCCAATTTCCCTAGAGGAAGGTCTCGAGGCAGGAGAATTCTCTCAGTGTGGTAGGCCAGCCTTTCATTCTATTCGGACCTTAAACTCGTTGGGTGGGGCTCTCTCTCACACACACACACACACACACACACACACACACACTGGGAGAGCAATCTGCTTTACTCAGTCTACTGACTCAAATGTTAACTTCACCAACAGCACCCTCAAAGACACAACTGAACTAAATATCTGGGCAGCCCCTGGTCCAGTCAAGTTGACACATATAACGAGCATACTGTGGTACATACAACACAGAAGGCCTGCTGAGAGAAGAAGAGGGTACAGTTGACATATGTCTCTCTCTTCTTTGGTGGAACCCATTTTTCTCAGTCTTTGCATCCGTTCAGGTCAGTGAAGCTCAGCAGCAAATTTCCATTTGGCCCTGAATCTTTACTTGAGTGGGCTGGGGATGACTGCATGCCAAGATTGGGCCTACTGTTAGGACCATCTGAGGACCAGTCCCTGCTGGCCCAATGGACAAGACAGGACCACTCTCTCCTCATGTCTGTGCTGCTCAGAATCCAGTCTCTTCTGCAGCCATCCCCATCTGGAATGCACTCTCCACTGGGACTCAATTACAGCTGGCTTCTCAGGGGATGCATCCACCCATTTGTCCCATGGGAAGGGACCTTTGACCAGCTATCCTGTGTCTATTCAGAATCTACATGGGAGTGGGGCTTCACCATTATCTATGTCAACCTCCTGGTTTTACAGAAGTCACTGTGTATGTGGGGTGTGTGTGTGTGTGTGTGTGTGTGTGTGTGTGTGAGAGAGAGAGAGAGAGAGAGAGAGAGAGAGATCTGGCCCTCCTTGGTCTTCCCGTCCTCTGCATTCAAACACAGCCATGTTCAATTGCACATAAACTGGGAATTCTATTCCTTTTGCTCCATCCCACTGTGGCATTGCCTTCTCTGCTGACGGCAGCAGAAGCAGGTGCCACCCTGTGTTGTGCAGTAGTAGCATTAGTAGCTTAGGAACATCAGTGATGTTCCCCACACATGCCCAAACACTCCTTGCTGAGATCCTGCAAGCACCATTGCTCTAAATGTTCACCTTAAAAGTTCTGTCACCCCTCTCCTGCCCATGAGGAAGCAAATCCCATGCTGTGGTTAAGTCACATATCAGGGCCACAGAAGAAGCCTATATAAGAGAAAGACACAAACCCAGGTTGGCTGATATCCAAAGCTGTGGGGCCCAGCCAAGAGCCTCAGTCCCACAGCACAGGCCTCAGGGAGTGCCCCATCTGAGAAGGAGAATCTGCAGCTGCGGCTCCAGCCAAAGGGCAGCGTCTGACCTCCCAGTAGTGAATCCCTGTAAAGTTCCCAGTGAGGCTGAGAGTCCACCACAGCCTTTCCCATCCAAAAGAGTCGAGGCCAGACGGGGACCGGTGCCGGGACTTCCTGGCTCCAGGACCTGGACGCCTGCTTGCCTCAGCCCTCACTGCAGGCTCGCACCTCTGAGCTCCCTGTTCCCAGTTGGAACGACCCAGGCCCATGGATGTGGACTGTCTGTGCCAGCCCATGTAGTAGGTGAAAGTTCTGGAAAAATTCACAGAAAAAAATCAGTTCTTATAAAATTTCCAGTGTGCCTTTGTGAGCCCCAACAGGAAGATCTGTGCACTCCCAAATTACTCTAGCTCTGCCCACTCTAAAGGGCAGCAGGATGTTTCCTTGACGCTACAGAGTGCCCACCACGTATGACCTGGGCATGACCCAATTCTTACTGAAATTTAACCTCAGATGTTCATGACATCAAGGAAGATAAGTGGTAAACCAAATATGTCCTAGTTCAAAATCAGACAATGCCAAATCTTCCCCCTTGAACTTTGGGGTATCCTGTGTGTGTTATTTTTTTTAAAAAGGTTAGAGAGCCCAGTGTTCAATTCATTGTCATCCCAAGGAGGTACAGATTAGGATAGAGTGAAAGACAGTTGGGAGAATAGGCCTGGAGGAGAAGGTTTAAAAGGACATATATTTAAACAAAAGAGCTCTCAGAAGTACCTCCCCCCAAGGGGCCCGCATAAGCTCAAGTTTGCCTGATTCCACTAAAGAACTATGGCCCAGACTGCAGCTATCATTTCAAGAAGATAGACTTTGGACCTGAAATACATGGTTATTTTTAACCCTATGATAGGGTTCATACCTATTTTCTCCAGGAGAGGTATGAAATAGATATAATCAACCTGAATAGAAAGTTGATCACTCAGTGCAAAACTACCCTCGAATAAAGATATCAGAAAACACCAAACAGCAGGAAATGAACCGCAGGCCTGAGCCTGAAGACAAAATTATTCCATCAGTAAGAGCAGCTCTGCCCAGGGCCATCCCTGCCCCTCCTCTCACATCCAGGATGTGTTGAGAATCCAGATCCACAAAAGGAAAGAGCTCTGATGCATCCTGTTCGTCGATTTCCATGGTGTAAAGAGTCCCAACTTGGTGATTTCAACTCACCAATGGTTTAGCTACCAGGTGGTATTTAACAACCTTCCCTCCCTCTTGAGCCAGTTTCAGATGACCAGTAATGGACTATGTGTTCACCACAGTGAATTTCAACATCAGGTATGTCCACAAGATTGGATCCTGATTAGAATAATATACACTCCTTGTTTGTATAAATATTCCAAAACAGACTCTACTATCATGTATAACTAAAAAAAAATTAAAATTTCTTAAAATAAAATTGCACTGAGATTTCACCTCACTCCAATCAGAATGGCAGATATCAAGAATACAAATAGCAATAAATGTTGGCGAGGATGTGGGGAAAAAGGTACACATGCATTGTTGGTGGGACTGCAGATAACAGCAACTACTCTGGTAAGCAGTACGGATATTCCTTAAGAAACTTAAGAATGGTACCATCATTTGATCTAGCTATATCACTCTTCACTATATATCCAAAGGAATTAAAATCAGCATACTACAGTGATGCAGCCACATCAATGTTTAGAGCAGCACAATTCACAATAGCTAAGCTATGGAACCAATCTAGGTGCCCTTCAACAGATGAATGGATAAAGAAAAGGTGTTATATACACACAATGGAATATTACTCGGCCATAAAGAAGAATGACTTTATGACATTCACTGATAAGTGAACAAATCTGGAGACTGTTACGCTAAGTGAAATAAGCCAATCCCAGAAAACCAAAGGTTGAATGTTCTCTCTGATATGTAGATGCTAACACACAACAAGGGGGCAGGGGGAGAAGAATAGAAGTTCAGTGGGTCAGACAAAGAGAAATGAAGGGATGGTGGGGTTAGACATAGGAAAGACAATGGAATGAATCTGATATAATTTTCCTATGTACATATATGAAAACACCACAATGTGGGCTGGGGATGTGGCTCAAGCAGTAGCGCGCTCGCCTGGCATGTGTGGGGCGCTGGGTTCGATCCTTAGCACCACATAAAAATAAAAAAAATAAGATGTTGTGTCCACTGAAAACTAAAAAATAAATATTAAAAAAGAAAAGAAAAGAAAACACCACAATGAAACTCCACACCGTGTACATCCATAAGACGGGGATCCTAATTAGAATATGATATATTTCATGTTTTTATAAATATATCAAAATAGATTCTACTGTCATGTATAACTAAAAAGAACAAATAAAAATTAAAAAAAAAAAAACAAATATACTTGGAAACTGACCGCTTCTCTCCCTGTTGTCTCCTAGGTTTAACTGTCCGGTTTCTCACCTGGATCACGGCAACTGCCTCCTCATCCATATCTGTTCCACCCTTTAACCTTTCCAAACAAAAGTCAAAAGCCCAACTTTCCTGCCCTCAAACCTCTCTTACCCAGGGTGACAGCCAGAGTGTTTCCAGTGACTCCAAGCTCACTGAGTGTGCCCCCAGCACTCTTGATCCATCTCAGCTCTCTTCCTGGCCAGTTCTACAGCCACACAGACGCCTCACTGTTCTGGAAAAACACCAGCAGACTCCTGCCTGGGGACCTATGGTCTGGACGCTGTCCCCTGCCATCTCTGTTACTGCTCCCTCACATTCCCCCACACCTCTCTTCTCGTGTCATTTTCTCATCAGGACTCCCTGACCACCCTGGACTGTCTCTCTCCACATCTCCTCCTTTATTTTCTCCTTGGTACTTCTCATCTACTCCACAGACTACATCATTTACTTCTTTCTGTGTCTCTTTCGACCAGAAGTTATGCTTCAGACATCTTGTGATTTTTGTCTGTTTTGTTCACTGATGTGTCTCCAGCATCAGGCCCCATGTTTGCTGAATGAATCCCAGGTTTAGTTTGAGAATCTGGCACAACAGAATTTGTTTCACCAGCCTTTTCCTCTGTGGAATTGCTCCCCATTGTATGGACTATATAAGGCACTTTGCCCAGGGCCATGACACACACCTCCAGTATCCCGGTATCTGTCTTTGTGCACCGTGTGTCTCTGAGTGTATGGGTCTCTCCACACCTCACTTAGAACCATATTAGCCACAGCCCAAATACTAGGTGTAAGTAAACCCTTGATTCCTGTCATCCAGCTAATTCCTTCAAGTTGAAACAGCAAAAATGGAATCTGTCCAAATATCCCCATAATATAAAGAATTCTTATTCACCCAGGAACCCGCTAATCAGGGAAAAGAAAATGACCACCTTCCCCCATAGCAAAGATGCTCACTCCCAAGGGAGACAGACACACTGTTCTCTGTAGGATGCTGACAGGCTTTTCCTCATCATCCCAGAGTTCAAAAATAGAAAATCAACCACTCTCAGATCCCATCCACAGGAAGAATTTCCCCCCAGGAACAAATGCTCCTGAGCGTCTCTGTACAAATAAGAATGTGGAACCTGCTACTCCTTTTTCTTGTAGATACACTAAAGGGCTCTTAGCCCTCTCGCTGTGGTTGGGGTATAATAGATGGACTAATTTAGATTTTTTTGTCCCTCCTACACAAATAATTATCACTTCCAATATGAAACTGCAGATGGGTTTGATTATATGCAACAGCAGTGAATATTAAAACTGAAACACTACCCGAGAGAGAGAGACAGAGAGAGAGAGAGAGAGAGAGAGGAATTGAATCAAGAAACGTAGAATCATTATCTGAAAAATAAATTTAAAGCCCTGGACAATTCCAATCATATGACCATCTAGGCAAGCACGTGTCCCTCTTCCCTGAGGTGCCATCTCTGTCCCCAGAGAAACGTGTGGAAACACGGGTCCTTCCACTAGTGACTTGGAGATGTTCCTGTGGGCCACGTGTCTCCCGCAGTTGTGTAGCATTAGTTATGGATTCTGAGGCTTCCCTGGGGGACCTGGCTGGTTCCCTCATCCGCAGCCTGCGTGGAGCCAGCCCCTCCTCGGTGGCCACCGCACAGGCTCTCCCTGATCTGGGGAAACGGCCCAGTTCCTGTGCCTGTCACGGGGGCTCTCTCCCTCACTCCACTTTCTTGCCTGCAAAGTGGAAACAGGCAGGCAGGAATCGTGGGTGTGGTGGCTGACCCAGAGCCCCGCGCGCAAAGAGCACACGTGCGGGAAGGTGGCGCAGGACCCAGCCACAGCCACGGGCCGGGCGCTGTTCTCTGTATGCCCTTCCCATCCGGCGCCCAGCACCAGAAGGTGGCACCACAAGGTGAGTGCCCTTTGGCTGCTCGGTTCAGCTGGATTTTTCCACGTGGTCAAGGATCGGTCTAGGACAAGGCTCGCTGTAGGAATCTCCACGTTGAAATTGCCTCCGTAGCTCCCGGGCTCCCAGCAGGATCAGCAGGTCGAGAAACAGGCTGGAGGCGGTGACATCTAGTGGCTCTAGGTGGTATCTAACCATAGACACGCAAGGTGGATGGATTGGGAGGAGGGGGCGGGTTCCAAACCCATGCCACGGTAGCCTTGACAGACGAAGAATTTCCTAAGACTCTTCAGAAAAGGCTGCTATGGCCCCCTATTTACACCTTTGTCTTTCGCACTGACAAACCTGGTTTGGCATTTTCCTCCAATAGTTTGCCTGCCAAAATAAGCTTCGCCGGAGGCAGAGAACCTTCCGCTGAAACAGGTGGGTGTGGGCTCCAGGAGCAGGTCCGAGGGGTGAGAGTCAGCGCACAGGCACGGGCAAGTCAGAGACAACCACACAGGAAGGAATCTGCCGCTAATAAAGCACGTATAGGAGATGATGAGCTATCCGTCATCGGGTGAGGGGGGGGGTGCTTCATTTTTCTCGGATGACAAGTATTGCATTTTGTAATGTGGGGGACTCCTCCCTATACTGGCCAGCATTTCCAAGTGCAATTGAAGTTGCCAGGAATCTGGCGGAGATAAGGAGGGAGGGTGTACCTTGAGCTTTGACAAAGTCACAATATTGAATAAAAATGCAGAAATAGAATTTTTGGAACTTCTAAGTGCAAAACTTCACACAGTCTGCATTTCCAAAGAGATTTATAACTTGCGTGTGCCAGAAAGTTTAGATACATTTTTCCCAGTTAGCACATGGAGGATTCTTGATATTTCTCCATATGGATGAGAATATTCACCACAGAGTTTATAATTCCAACGTAGGAGAGTAGAGAAATGTAGAAAACCCATTTTTTAACTACTAGCTCATAATGTGGCTTATGCATATTTGGCATATTAAAATCAGAGGGAAAGTCATGCAGAGAGCTATGAAATGCCTACATCTGTACTCAACAAAGTAATATCACAGGGAAGGCTTGAATTTGCATCTATGAACTGACCTATTCATGCTTGATCTTGGTTTTGATGGTCATCCGTCTTATGGGAGAGAGAGTTTCACTGTGGAACATTCAAATGGGAGAATGGTGCTTTCCCATTCTACCCAACAACTGGCAGCATCCCGCACTTGCTACCAGGAATTATTTTTTAAGTCATTGTAAAGCTTACTACTGGTCTGTGAGTCTTAGTTACAAGTGCACCTGCAATGCTCACATCAAACTAATCATAATAAAATGGTAAGAACCTGTTTTTATTTCCTTGTGACAAAACTTAAAGAATTCACTTGCTTAACTAAAGAGAAGACCAACAAAGTGTTTCCCTTTAGATCTACCCTTCCAGGTTATCAATGAGTGAGTAGAGAGACAAAGTTTATCCTTCTCATGGATCTCAGGTCACTTCCTCCCAGTTACTTAGTGCTGAGAACAACTAGTGGAGAGGTTATGGCCTGAGTGAGTTATGAGTACCAGCATACTGCCACCCAGTCAAGCCTCAGGAGCACCTTGTCCAGGATAATAAGCATAACAGCTAAGCCCAGAGAAGAGAGAAGCTTGATTTAAAAAGCACACAGAGCTTTCTTACTAGAACCTTTATCACTTTGACCAAAGTAATTAAAATATACCTTTATTTAACAGGGAGGATGTGTTGTAACTGTAAGCTCAGCTCAGATCCAAGGTTAGCAGGTCAGGGGGTTGGCCTAGTACAGGACTAAATGCATGCATGTAGAGGGAGCCACCTAGGGTCACACACAATCCCTCAGCCAGGTACTTGCCAATGCCCGTCCTCTCTAGGTGAGTCTCAGGTCCCTGATCCAGCACAACCTCCTCCCATGGACAGCTGCCAGCATGGATTCTCCCTGTCCTGAGGGGACCTGGACATCATCATTTTGCTAAAAAGAATTGCATTAGTACAGGAGCATAGAGCTCTTCACTGCACTCAGCCCTTGGCCACTGTCAGATCCTTCAGGGCTAAGAAATATCCATATGTGTATTTCTCCTTGATGTAAAAAATAGCAATAGCCTTTCAGAGCACAGGAGACTCAGGACATTCCAAAGGGAGTAGAAAAACTGTCAGATGGAAAGTCCCACAGCTCAGACCCCACAGTTACCTACCAGAGACCCCTGGGATGCAAGGAATTCAGGTTCTCCTAATCCAGAAGACTGAGCCACCCCCCCTTCACACACACAGCCCATATTCATACGCAATCACACACATACATACTGTCCTGGAACATCGATGCAGGAATGACTCAAAAGAAAGGTTTGCCTCTCAATGAATCACCAGCATCAATCCCTGCAGTACCCTGGTTTTCCTGGGAGGTCTGGTCCAGGTCTGGTCCTGTGGAGTCAATGAGATCATATCCCAGGGCAGGGTGGAGATCATCTCCCCAGGCTCTGACTCCAGCAGTGATGGCTCCTCTCTGCTCCCATCTACAGGTGGTTTGACTGCTGCGGTTCTACTCTTGCTGTTCTCTCTGCCTGAAATGTCCCTTTCTTCCCTCCACCAGGAAAAATCCTGCTCTTGCCAATACCCTCCACCTGCACTGCACTACTTAGCTCCTCACACCTGATGTTTCTATGTCTCTTGCCCAAAGGTCGTGGGATTCATGGGTTCTGTGTAGTTCTGCCTCCATTTGGAGGAGCCACCCCAACTCAGTCAGCATTCTTCCAAAGGAAAACGTTGGAGACACTGAGCTATTTCAAGGGCCATAGCACAACATCAAAACCCCTCTGAATGGGAAAAGGAAAAGATAAACTTTACTCTATCAGAAATGCCCTAATGTAAGCAGAGGCCTCTGTCAAAGATAAATCATACTTAATTTAACAAAATGTTAGCTCTGCACAAGCCACTGGACGTGGTGCCACGTAGTCCAGATCTGGACACATTGTGGCTGCTCTCCACCCAAATACCAGCAGACAGGGACCTCCCAAGTCACACCCAGAACCCAGCCTGTGGGAGAATGATGTAAGGGCTGCAGGCATTTCATACACACTTCGTCATCCGTGGTCTGGTCATGGATGCGACAGGGATGGAAACAGCTCCAATTCATGTAGCTCATATTTAATCAGGGGAGAAAGATGATAAACAGCATATAGATAAAAATGGAATATGACTTCAGCTAGGTACGTGCTATCTGAACACAGCTAAGGGGACTAGCTGTACCCAGCTAAGGTCAGAGGTAATAGAGACATCTTTTCTGCCACACTAACATTTAGGCAGTGACCTCCTGAGTGATCTGGGAGAGTGATTTCAAGAACAAGAGCAATTCCAGGTAGAGTGCACAGCAATAAAACATTTCAAGGTGGAATAGACTCAGTAAATTGGAGAGGCAGCAAAAAGGTCCATGTCCTGAAGCAGAGGAGCAAGGAACGAGCCTAGGTAGGATCCTTGCCAGCTGCTCCTCTTGCCCATGGCTGTGAAGAAGGTCCTGAAGGGTCTGGCAGGCATGGCCTCCCTGCAGAGCTTTGTATTCTCTCCTGGTGTGGTACACAAAGGTCTCATCATCCTGAGTCTCCAATCCTTATCTGCAAAGTTGAAGGCAAACCATTTCTTCTAGGTTGCTGACTTATAGTACTACTTAATAACCACACACACACACACACACACACACACAAAGTGGGTGGAGCATTTTGTCCTTCCTGACCGTCCAGTCTAAAGTTGCCCTGCTGGAGCTATCATGGTTAGTAAACAAAAGTCAAGCTGCCTTCCCGTTCCACCTGCCCAGCTCTGTGAGGTCTCTGAGGAAGGCTGCTGCGTCTCAGCCCTTCTAGGAGGTTTACATGGTACTTTGGGATCCTTCTGGACTTGACGTGTTATGTAAATTTAAGTGCATTATCATTAATCTCAGCATACATTTCTCCTGCTCTTCAGGCGCCAGGTTAGTGTAATGATGCAGCTGCTGCGAGACAGGGAAAGAAACTGAATGCAGGGAAAACCACAGCCCTAGGGGGAAAGAAAGACACACACACACACACACACACACACACACACACACACACACGCCTCCAGCCAATTCCCAAGTTCATAAAGTTGTGTTTCTCTGGCATCTCCCTGTCAAGACCAACCTTCACTACAGGAGGAAAAATACGAAGACTTCATCAATACCTAAATACCGTGGAATTTTCCCATGTCTAACATGAAACTTGGGTAATCATGTGATCATTAAGAAGAGTCTCTCAACAACTATCTTACTTTCTGGCTCTGGCTTAGGTTGAAATGAACACACACACATGTGCATATATGTATACAGTATGTGCATCTACATATATAGACTTATATATAAATCTACAATTGTATAGCTAATTTTATCCCCCATTATATAAAATATCTGTGTGTGTGTGTGTGTGTGTGTGTGTTGTGCTGGGGATTGAACCCAGGGCCTTGTGCATGCTAGGCAAGCACTCTATCAACTGAGCAATATCCCCAGCCCCCCATTATATAAAATATATTAAAATATTTTAATTCCTCAAGTCCTAACGTGTATCTGAATCATTTTGTATCCTGGTATAACTTTCATCTCCACCCACTTCCACCCCACTTCAACTACCCTATACAGTCACATACATCTATGCACACACATACAAGTGTGCACATTCAAACAGATATATATACACACACACACATACACACACACACATGCACATGTGCACACACACATGCGCACACACACATGTGCACACACATGCAGATATGCACATACACAGATGTGCACACATGCATATCACATGCATTAGCACACTGGAAGCCCCTAGGGAGAGCCCATTTTGCCGGCTCCTTTCCATTCCCTTCCTTCCCACTTCAATGCACCAGTTCATTTCTTCAGGCCTTTCTATGTTAAGCTAATGTGACAAATTAATCTCTGATAAAATGCTAATAACTTTGTTGTGTTTTCCAAACACATTGATATGTGCCAATAGGGCTCCTTAAAGCTTGGACCTAAAGACCTAAGTCATTTCTGCAATTTCTGTACTAAAAAGAGCATGTGGGGGCAGGATGTCCCGAGATGTTCCTCACGTCAGGATCGTGCCTGGCTGGAGCTGCAGCCAGGAGGGTTTGCGTGTAAGCCTGACCCAGGCTGTGCCCTATAAAACTTAATCCACTCAGTGACTAGGGGTGGGGAGTATGTGCAAATAAAACGAAACAGGAATCATTTGGGTCTTATTTCCCCCACACTGGCACTCTGAGGGAACGGGCGTGCTTCACGCCTCCCAGTAATCCAGCTTTAGGAGGAAAAAAGAAGACTCCCCTCGAGTGGAAAAACCTACCTGTGGCCATAATGATTTAGTAGGTGCCAGTCTAACCTGAAATAATAAATATCATTATGATGTCACTGTCTCACTGCTCATTTTTAGAGTCTCTGGATCTTTCTTCCAAAAACACAAGCTTATGAATAGGACTCTGTGGTGCCTGACATGTCTTTTATGGGTCAGTGCAGTCGTGGTGGCTGGGCCTTGGAGAGAGACTTTACAAGACCCTCTCTGGCACGTCTCGCGATAGCCAGTTGGCCGTCCTGCCACTGCACTAACCCAAGTCAGACTTCAAAGAGCCACATCAAGAATTCAGGCTTGCTGCAGTGAGTTGTGTCACTGCCACCAGAGCCTGCCTGTCTCAATGTAGAGAACAGTTTCCTCTGTCCCTGAGACACCTAAGAAAAGCTCCTTCTGCCCCTGGGACAAGGACCCCAAAGTACTCTATAAACCTACAAGAAGGGCTGAGATGCAGCAGAAGCCCAGGCATTGGCATGACCTAAAAACATACCATTTGCTCTCACCTCCATTTTCCTGAATGTTGTAACATTCTGCGCACATGTTCCACAGAAAGTAACAAGGGACAAAATACAAAAGCTGAATTTCTGATAAGCAATTTCTACTTTCAGGGAAACATCTTTGGAGGAGCGCACAAAAATAAGGAAAGTGGAAAATATGAGAAATCTGGGAGAAAAGAGGTGGAGAAGAAAAGTGTAATAGTATATAACATTAATCAGCTCAGTATTAGTACACAAGAAGTAATCAGCCCTAAGTGGAGGCACCAGTTGAGTTTAGCTGGATGCATCACATTGAGAGTCCAGGAGACTGGTCACCTTTCTTCTCTGCTGAAGGGTAAGAGTGCCAGGTACAGTGCAGGACCCGGGGCATTTTTCTTAAAGCACATTTGAAGAATGCTCCATTCTCCTCCTCAATCATCCCTGTCAAGGGTCTTCGAGAGACAGCTGGCAGTGTAGATCAGTGGTAGAGCACTTGCTTACGAGGCACAAGGCCCTGGGTTCAATTCCCAGTGCAAAAAAAAAAAAAAAAATGTAGGGAAATTCCCTAAATCATCAATGAACCAATGACCCTCTGCCTCCTTTAACAGCTAGAGCTGTCTGGACGCTCAGGGTGTTCCTTGCCAAAACCAATCTCTCCTCACCCTCCGATGATGTGCTCTCTTTTTCCCAGATTTATTGAGGTATAATTGGCAAATTAAAATTATACATATTTATGTATGCAACCAAATTATTTGATATACATATAAAATTTTAAGTGATTACCACAATCAAGCCATTGGGCACACTATCACCTCACATACACCTTTTTGTTGTTATTGTTGTTCTTGTTGTTTTGGTTCGTTTCTTTGGTTTTTTTGTTTGTTTCATTGATGTCTTTCTCCCTCTTTATGCCAGTACCATACTGTTTGGACTAGTATTGCTTTACAATATATTTTGAAATCAAGAAATGTGAAGCCTCCAGCTTTGTTCTTCTTCCTTAAGATTGCTTTGTCTATTAAGGGTCTTTAGTGGTTCCATACACATTTTAGGATTGTTTTTTATATTTCTGAGAAAAATGACATTGGAATTTTGACAGGGATTAATGGAAGCAATAGATAACTTTGGAAAAGTTAGAGAATTTTGTAACGATCTTACTTCTCCCAATTCACAAACATGAAATGCCTTTCTATTTATTTGCATTATCTTCAATTTCTCTCATCAGTGATTTATAGCTTTCAGGGTAAGATCTTTCACCTCCTTGTTTAAACTTATTCTGAAGTATTTTCTTCTTTTTTTTTAAAGAGAGAGAGAGAGAGAGAGAATTTTTTTAATATTTATTTATTTTTTAGTTTTTAGTTTTCGGTGGACACAACATCTTTGTTTGTATGTGGTGCTGAGGATCGAACCCGGACTGCATGCATGCCAGGCGAGCGCGCTACTGCTTGAGCCACATCCCCAGCCCATATTTTCTTCTTTTTGATGCTACTGTCATTGGAATCGTTTACTTAATTTCTTTTAGGTATTCATTGTTAATACATAGAAATACTACTGTATTTGTATGCTGATCTTGTATCCTGCAACCTGACCTGATTCATTTATTAGTTTTTAACTGTTTTATGCTGGAGTCTTTTGTGTTTCCTACATATAAGATTATATTATCTGCAAATGGAGATAATTTTTTCTTAGTTTCTAATCTGTATGACTTTTACTTCTTTTTCTTAGCTAATCACTCTGGTAGGATTTCCAGTACTATGCTTAAAAGTATTGAGAGTGGGCATCTTTGTCTTTTCCTTGATATTAGAGGAAAAGCTTTGAGCAAATGGTATGGAATCCATACTGCTGAATATGTAGATGCAGTTCTGTCATACATGACATTTATTATTCTGAGGTTTATTTCTTCTGTACCTAATTTATGAAGAGTTTTATCATGAAAGAATGTTAAATTCTGTCAAGTGCTTTGGCTACACCTACTGAGATGATTATGTAATTTCTATCCCTCATTCTGTTAATGTAGTATATAATAATAATTGGCTTCCATATGTAGAACCATCCTTAAATCCTCGGGATAAATTTCACTTTACCATAGTGTATGAGCCTTTTAATGTAATGTTGGATTAAATTTGCTCGTGTTTTATTAAAGATATTTGCATCTATGTTTATCATGAATGTTGGCCTATAATTTTGTTTTCTTTCTGGATTTAGTATCAGAGAATGCTGACCTCATAAAGTGAGTTTAGAAAGCATTCTATCCTGTTCAATCTTTTGAAATATCTTGAAAAGCATTGTCATATATTTTTTAAATGCTTTCAAACTTTACCAATAAAGCCATCTGGTCCTGGGATTTTCTCAGTTGAAAGAATTTTGATTACTGCTTCAATCTCCTTATTCATTATTGGTCACCTCAGATTTTCTATTTCTTCATTATCCAGTCTTGATAGATTCTATGAATGTATATGTTTATTCTAGATCATCAAGTTCGTTGGCATGTCATTTTCATGGAATCATTATAATAGCTCTTCACTTCCTTGTGATTTTATTTATTTGATCTCTCTCTCTTTCCTTGGTTAGTCTAACTAAAATTTTGTTGACCTTTCCAAAATACAACTTTTAGTTGTGGTCTTTTCAACTGCTTTCCTAGTTTCTATTTCATGTATTTCTGCTCTATATTAATTCTCTCCTTCTGATAATTTTACGTTTAGTTTGTTCTTTTTTTAGTTCCTTAAAGTGTTCATTAGGTTATTTATTTTAGATCATTCTTTTTTCTTAATGTAGGCAGTTATCAGTATAAACTTCACTCTTAGAACTGGTTTCGCTACATCCCGCAAGTTTTGGTATGTTATATTTCCATTGCATGGATGGGTGTGGCTCCTGCTGGGTCACTGGGCAGGCCCCTGAGCGAGCAAGACTGGCCCCAGACCATAGCTGAGAAGGGCTGGAGCCAAGTCACAAGGCTGCTTCAGGATCCACAGTAGGACTGAGCCAGCCCTCAGGAAACACGGGAGTGTCTTCCCTTCCCCACTCCACCATTCTTTAGGTGAACATTACTCTCCCAGACCCTGGTTGAGAGACTGGAGCTGGGTCCCAGGCTGCTTTATGATCCACAGACTGACAAAGGTCAGGGGCCCATTCTTAGAGAAATGAATGGGCATGGTTTCTTCCAGGTCCCTTGACTCTACAGATGGTGCTGGTGACAGAATCGGGGTCAAATGGGACTGTAGCCAAGTCCCTAGGAGTACTGGGTTGTTTCTGTAGCCTGGACCATAGATGTCAAACCTGCCACCTGGGTGCAGTTCTACTTTTCAAAATGGCCCTTTAGTCTTGGGCTCCACCAGTTTTGCAACCTCCTACCTGGTTCTCAAAGCTCCCACAGAGGCAATCTAGCCATTGGATGGCTGCCAAATCTTTGCTCCTAGTGGGGCATACAACTCACCCTTATGGATTTTCCACCTCTCCTGTGATTCATCCCTACCTCTGCCAGTCATAGAGCTGCCCAGGGATCATGGAACCTCAAACCTCCTACTCTTTCCCTGTCAGTCTCACCCAGGTTTCCTAAACTTCCTAGACTGAGATTATCTAGTCTTATCTGCCACATTCCAGGTGTTCTCTTGCATAAACTATTAATAAACAATATGTGACCAACTTCTGAATTAAGGAGATCATCCTTAACCAATTCACCTATGCCTCAGAAAACTCTATAGCAATAGACAGGTGCCGTGGCACATGCTTGTAATCCCAGCTACTCACAAGGCTGAGGCAGGAGAATCCCAAGTTCCAGGCCAACCTCAGCAACTTAGTGAGAGTGCCGTCTCAAAGGCTGGGGATGTATCTCAGTAGCTGAGCACAATTTCCAGTGCTGAAAGAAGGAGGAGGAGGAGAAGAAGGAGGAGGAGGAGGAGGAGGAGGAGGAGGAGGAGGAGGAGGAGGAGAAGAGAAGGAGGGAAAAGAGGAGGAGGGGGACAATGAAGATGAAAGAAAAGAGAAGGAAAGAAAAGTACCACAGCCGATATTCACAGTTGAAATCAGTATGGTATTTAAAGTATTCCTTTAAAATTGAGGCATTAAATCTTTGTGTAAGAAAATAACTCTTGACTCATAACACTGTATGAGAAAATTAGATCTGACTTACATCACTTCCTCTAACAAAACATTTTGGAAGAGTACTGCCTGTCTTAAAAACTGACTATATTTGAAAAACATTCGTGTGCTTTTTCTTCTGACATTTATATTCTCTAAAGTATTTCTAAGCAAAATACCTATTATAAGAAGTAAAAAAAAAATTAAAACTAGTTATGAAGTGAAAAGCACACCAGTAAAAAGATCACTTTTACCAAACCACGTCACTGTGACATAGAAGTTAAAAAGTCAGATTTGGAGGTGAAAAAACATGACTATACAATACATTTAACTCTGAAGTTTCAGAATAAAATTCAAACAAACCCATGTAAATATTTTTCACTATCATCAGCTCTATCATTAATAACAATATGGTTTCCTTTTATATGGCAATCCTTAAAATTCAATTTTAAATTATTGAATGTTTTCCTTTTTATAATGAATATATTTATTTTGTGCTTCCACCTAGAAGAAAAAAAATAATTGAGAAGAGCTATATTTTATAAACAAACAAGAGATTCTAAACTGATGCTGAAACTCATTTTGGAAGTCAGCCTAGCCTCAGGCTGATAGTCAGATCGGGATTTATCTACATGCAGTCTGAAATTTTGATAAGTGAGGGTGTCGAGACGAACATACTAAAGCAAAGTACATGAGATTCGTATGTGTATTCATTTATGCACTTGATTTTACAGTTTCTAAGCATAATCAATGTCAGGTAATTTCTCATTTCTCGGTATCATACATGGTATAAAGGAAAGACCAGAATGCTAGATTTCCAAAAGCAGATATCTTGTTTTATCCAGGACTTCTCCTTTCACGAGATACAGTGCTATCAACTTCAATTTAGAAAATAGTTCGACTGTTTCCAGGTTGGTGAAGGCACATTCCCCAACTTCCTCCAACCCTGGAGTTCCCCTTGGAAAATGTAAAAAAAAAATTTGTTTTGCCTTTAATGCCCTGAAACCAAAGTAAATAATGCTACTATTTCATATCCTAAATTCCTCTTCATGCGTTATCATCAGCATGATAACTGTGAGTGGATTTTACATGCAGGCTGCTCTAACCTGTGACACAAGGAGAAGGAGCCTGTATCTAATTAATCAGCATGGGCTCCCTCTGCTGGTGAGTGGTGAAGACAAGCGCCCCTGAAGAACAACATGGGTGTAAATTTTTTTAAAAAGGAATTTTTATGCAAATGAATCAAATACAAAAATCATCAAAAGTTTCCAGACTTTTGAAGAGCCCTGGGATCTGTTTTTGCCTTCTTGATAAGCTAGTAAGTTAGCCTGTGCTACATTTTGTATCTTAACATCCCCGCAAAAGTCCATGTGCTAAGAGTTTGGCCCCCAGTATGGCACCGTTAGGAGACAGTGGAACCTTTAAGAAGTAGGGCCTAGGGAGAAGTCTCTGGTTGACTGGGGTTCACTTGAAGGGGACTGTGGGCTGCCAGTGTCTTCCCCTCTCTCTTGCTTCCGTGCCATGGGGTAGCAGTTTTGCTCCACCATATATCCCTGTCATAACATGCTGCCTAACCACAGCTCCCCCCGCAATACAGGGCAAGTTGGTCATAGACTGAAATCCCCAAAACTTTGAACCAAAATATACCTTTCCCTTTATCAGTTAATTATGTCAATTATGTCACTGTAGTGACAGAAAATTGACAAACACAGCCCATGTTCCATGGTTGATGGTGGAAGACATGAAACTCCTGGATCAGAGACACGGATTTTATCACTCAGGCCATGCCACACAGTAGGAACATTTGCATGCATACTCCAGTTCCCTTCACCCCCAAACCCAAGAATTCACACGGAGAGGCCCAAATGGATGTTTTACACACAACAGTTTCAGCTCACAACTTAGGAACGCTGAGCTTGGGGAACCCACTATTGTTATGGCAAACAATAAGCAAGCCCACACTTTATCTTGGAGGGGAAAACTTACTCCACTCCCTTGCTCACTGCAAAGATAGCAGCCTAAGAACTGGCCCATCGGAAGAGCAGTCGGGGCCTCACGTTCTTGGAATGCGTGGCAAGACTTGTAGAAGCACGAGAAACCCATGGGGAACTTTCCCAGTAAAGACTTTTTGATTATTATTGCTAATGAAGTTTCAAATACACTAAAATCACTGCAGAATATCTTTCTTCTTGATTTTGTAGATGATTTCTTTTTTTTTTTTTAACTCTCTACCAAGTTGTCGGTTGCGCCTATTCCTCACTATAGAAGTAAAATTTCACCACCTTTCTTTTTTTTCCTTTTTTTAAATTTTTTTTTCACCACCTTTTATTAAGGAGTAATGGGGAGTTTCTAGACGCACCGGCGAGCTGCGTGCGGCCCGGCAGCTGAGCTGCTCCCTTCCGCTGAGTGGGCAGCCTGGTGGTGGGAGACTGAGAGAAGACTTGAAACCGACCCTTCATATTTTCCCCTTCGGCTGGACCACCCCGAGCTGCGGGACGTACTTCCGGCGTCTCTCAGTGGACGATTAGAGAGCACAGAGGTCTCTGGAGGCGCAGCGGCAGTCCCTCCCGCTCCCAGCCACGGCCTCTGACTCTCAGAAGACAGCCACCCGCTGCAAATTTTTCTCTGGGCCGGAGACCCGGCCGCCCAGTTCGTAGAAAGATGGGCAGCTCTCAAAAAAGACACAAACAGCTGAAGGATGGATACCATTGCATATATTAAAAGCCTGTTGAAAGAAAAATAAGGAAGCCAGGACTCTCAGGATGAATCTGTCTAGATCCAGATCAGGTGACGGTGGTGAAGACCATAATCATCGTGAAAATGAGAGAAGATGGCAGCAAGAGCGTCTCCATAGAGAAGAAGCCTATTATCAATTTATTAATGAACTCAATGATGAAGATTATCGACTAATGAGAGATCATAATCTTTTAGGCACCCCTGGAGAAATAACATCAGAAGAACTACAACAACGGTTAGATGGAGTGAAGGAACAACTAGCATCGCAGCCTGATTTGAGAAATGGGACAAGTAACAGAGTTTTAGGTGGACACAATATCTTTATTTTACATTTATATGGTACTGAGGATCGAACCCAGTGCCTCCTGCATGCTAGGCGAGCGCTCTACCACTGAGCCACAACCCCAGCCCAAGAATGCATTTTATTATGTATAACAGCTGACATTTATTGAGTGCTTCTTGTATGCCAGACTCAGAAGTCCCTCGAGAAAGTTCAAATGAAGATTCTCTGCTAGAATGGTTGAACACCTTTCGTCGCACAGGAAATGCAACTCGAAGTGGACAAAATGGGAACCAAACTTGGAGAGCTGTGAGTCGAACAAACCCAAACAGTGGAGAGTTTTGGTTTAGTCTGGAAATCCACATAAATCATGAGAATAGAGGATTTGAAATTAATGGAGAAGATTATTCAGGCATTCCACTTTCAGATATTAGCAGGGATCATACTAGCAATAGGCAAGAAAGATCAACTAGTCCTGTGGCTAGGCGAACAAGAAGCCAAACCTCCATGGATTTCAGTGGTAATAGTTCCACCATTACAAGGACAAGGCTTGGTTCAAGGGGGCAGAATTTAGTTGAAGGATCACTTTCAACACTGGGAAGGTTAAGGAATAGAATTGGGCGGGCAGTTGGCATTCCTAGAACTAGTGCTTCGCGTGCTAATTTTAGTAATCACACAAACCAATCAGTTGGTAGTGAACTCAGGCAAAGGGAGGGGCAGAGATTTGGAGCAGCACATATTTGGGAAAATGGAGCTAGAACTAATGTCACAGTGAGAAATACAGACCAAAGATTAGAGCCAATAAGATTACGGTCTGCTTTCAGCAGTCAAAGCCGTTCACCAATTCAGAGACAGAATGGCACTGCCTATCATAATTCCCAAAGGGAAAGTAAACCTTTGCAGCAAACAATTAGAAGGTCTGTGAGGAGGAGAGGTATAACTCGGGTCTTTGTAGAGCAAGATAGAGAACGCAGAGGTACTGTAAGTGCCCCATTCTCTAATTCAAGACTTGTGTCAAGAATAACAGTAGAAGAAGGAGAAGAATCCAGCAGATCCTCAACTGCTGTACGATGACATCCAACAATCACACTGGATCTTCAAGTGAGGAGAATTCGTCCTCGAGAAAATAGAGATCGGGATAGCATTGCAAATAGAACCCGCTCTAGAGTAGGGCTAGCAGAAAATACAGTCACTGTTGAAAGCAATAGTGGGGGCTTTCGCCGAACTATTTCTCGTTTAGAGCGGTCAGGTATTCGAACCTATGTTAGTACCATAACAGTTCCTCTTTGGAGGATTTCTGAGAATGAGGTTGTTGAGCCATCCTCAGTGGCTCTTCAGTCTATTTTAAGGCAGATCATGACTGGGTTTGGAGAATTAAGTTCTTTAATGGAGGCTGAGTCTGAGTCAGAGATTCAGAGAAATGGTCAGCATTTACCAGAGATGCATTCAGAACTGAGTAACTTAGGTACAGTTAATGAAAACAGCCAGCTCAGTGAAGGTTCCTCTCAAGACAGGGAAGCCCAAGAAGACAGCACTGAAATGCAAGCTGAAAATGAGACCACCCAGCCTCAGACTCAAAACAGTGACAGTAGAGGAGGCAGGCAGTTGCGAAATTCAAACAATTTAGTTGAAACTGGAACACTACCTATTCTTCGCCTTGCTCATTTCTTTTTACTAAATGAAGGTGATGATGATGATCGAATACGTGGTTTAACCAAAGAGCAGATAGACAATCTTTCCACCCGGAACTATGAGCATAATGGTATTGATAGTGAACTAGGTAAAATCTGTAGTGTTTGTATCAGTGACTATGTAACTGGAAACAAGCTCAGGCAATTACCTTGCATGCATGAATTTCACATTCATTGTATTGACCGATGGCTCTCAGAGAATTGCACTTGTCCAATCTGTCGGCAGCCTGTTTTAGGATCCGGCATAGCAAATAATGGGTGAAATGATGGGATCTATTCAAATATTGTATTTTAATAGAGATGACTATTGAAGCATTCTTTTGTTGAGTTATTTGTGATGAGCTAACCAGGATGAAAAATAACAGATTATAGTTTGAACTATTTTTTGTGTGCTTTTTTAACTTGTTAAAAAGAGGAAATTTATATGAAATTTAAAATGCGAATGTTAAATTATCCAAAAGTCCAGAATAGTTAATATTGCTAGAACCAAATAACCTTTAAAATGTTTTTATTTTGGTAATTTTGTCATGCTAAGCACTTTTGTATCTGCACAATTCAGTAAGTTGAAAATCAGTCTTATTGTTAATACTACAGCAGACTTTTCTTGGATTTTTCAAGTTTCATAGGCTTAGTACTAAGTCAAGACATTGGTGTCTAAGCCTTTGAAAGAATGTTTGGCTGAATGTTTGCTAAATATAAATATTTAAGTTACTTGAAATGATAATTTAATACACAGTATACCTTGTGTGTGTATGTATATATATATATAGATAGATAGATAGATAGATAGATAGATAGATAGATAGATAATTTTAAGATTAAAATGTCCAGTCTAAAAACTACAAGTTTGATTCTTATTTAAGCTTTTGGACTAATACTACATATGGCACAATGTTTACTATTGACAAGATCATCTCTGAGAAGATTAAGATATAATTCTGAAGTTAAAGATAATTTACTGAAGCATCTCTGACAATCTGACTTACTAGATAGCAAGCAATATTAATACTGAATAAGTATTTTTTATTCAGGAATGGGACATGGAAAATTTAGGTCATATAGATTATTTAACTTGAGTTCAGCCTTTTTGTGACTTTTTTGGAAGTGCAAATAATTCTTTGGATTAAGTATAAGGTATACAAGATGCATGGTTTTTTCAAATTTAGATTTTAAAAAAGTCTATTATAAAGAATCAAATGCATAGATAAAATGTTAAGTTCACTTGGAGGTCAAAAAACTCCAAAGAAAACAAGAAGAAACCTTAAGAGAATGTAGAATTTCTATAAACACAAAGTATGCATTGAAGATCTATTTCTACCAATAAATATTAAAACAAAGAAAAAAAAGGAGTAATGGGTCTATTTGCTTAAACAGAAAATGCAGATAAATGAGCACCAATAGTCCCCATAGTTGGGAAATTTTAAAAACTAAAATTACCCCGATGTGAGGTTCCTTGTTTATTCATGAATACTTTCCAGAGTCTCTTGAAATAGTCAGGGTTATAGAATTTCAACTGGGATTGAGTATTACAGAATGGCAGGAATCCACAGATAAGCCCTTAAACTTATAGCATCACAGAATTTAAAGCCTTAGGGTTAGACAGAAATCAATTATAATATTTTGACAGCTGGATTTTATGTTCTTATTCTAGCATTAGCCAAAAATCTCCTACCACCACAGTGTTACAGCTTTAAATCAAGAAGTGGTCAAATTTCCGCAATTGTTATAAACATTTCTGCCTTGCATTCACAGCACACTTGACCATCTCTAAAGTGTTTTCACACACTTTCTCTCTGTTGTACCTCAGTCTTACTATGAAGCTTGAGTAAAAAAAAAGATTTAGCCACCTCCATTTTACTGCCTCGGAACCATAAAGCAGACCAATCATAAGATACTTCTGACATGTGCTGCCAATCGCTAAAGAGGCAGGGTTGCATCTGACTTGGAGCTGTTTCCAGAACCCCTTGCTTTCTTCTTATCCACGGTATCTCCCTATGCCATCAGCTAAGAGGCTGCAGCCAGTCAATCACAGAAGACCTCCCTCAGACTTACTTAAGCTACAAGCTTTTAGCTCTCATGTCTAAAAAAAAAATGTCCAAGGAGAGTCAGGCTTCAGCTGAGGACTGATGGGGGTACCACCTGTGTCTGCTGTCCTCTAAGCATCTATTTCCTCCCCAGGATGACCTGACTCATTATCATAAGTTGCCTACCCAAGTTCCTTATCCAACACCCACCAATCACTCAGACTCAAGACCTGTCATTCCCTCAAACATCAAAGAAATTTCTTAAGCATCCTTCTAATTAGACCAACAGAAACAATTCATTTCAGGCGGGGGCGGGGGGATGTCAGAGATCCCAAGCAGCAGCCCCAACATCCAGTACCCTGATATTCTGAAAAGTGTATGCTACGCAAAACTCATTCTGCAACAAGCTTTATGTGAATAACTTGTTAAGCTTTAACTGTCTCTGGAGCTGTGCAATAAATAAATGCAAGGCTTTGCATGAATTAGCTCATTTATTTCCCTAGATCTTTGAAACAACTTTGAAACAATCTTATAAGCCAGGTGATATTATTATACTCCTTTTATAAAAGATGAAACCAAGACTTAGATTCAAATAACTTGCCCAGTGCCACCAACCTCCCCAGTGGGAGATCCTAGATTCAAACAGACAGGCTGAGCCTGGAGTTCACATATTCACCCAATAGAGCAGGCCAACCCATGGGAAAAGGAAAAAGCAATAGACCTATGACTACACAACTTTGGAAGTCCTGCATACCATATTCCCCTCTTGGAGACTCACAGGGCACATTAGATAAAGAATGTTCTGAGTCATTCTGTAGTAAAGAAACCTATTTAACCAGCTTAACTTCATATTTCCCAAACTCAGCTGAGTTTTGGAGCTTCTTTTGTTTAATACTTCCAGAGAACAGCCTTCAGGGTCACACACCCAGCAGTCCATCCATTTATCCATCTTCAGTGAAATCTCTGACATTATGACTCTATTAATAAAATTCATGATAAATAAGCTCTTTTTTCCTTGGAAAAACCTTCATTTGCATCTTTTAGCTTTGCATTTGCAAGTTCAGTCAAGGCTAGGGTCTGGCAGTAGCGCTATCTTGCACTGGCCCTGACTTACCCAGCAACTGTAATCAACGGGAGTTCTCTGTGGATCAGAACAGCAGTGATCTCCTCATTTGGCATATCTTTTACTTCTAGTACATTTCTAAGTGAGAGTGTTTGGACACTGAACAAGATGAGGTTTGATAAGACAAAAATAGAGTAGCACTAGTACGTCTGAGCCCAACATTTTAAAGAATTACACTGGAGAGCTCGCTCAGCCTTTGGTATCTTTAGTTTATCCTTGCAGATGTTTCTTGAGAAGAGAGAGGAGAAGGCACTACTGATCATTGGGTAGTTCTGGGCTCTTTGGCTGGGAAAAGTGCAGAGCGCCACCTCTTGTCTGAAGTTATTTCATTTCCCTGAACTTTCTATGATTCACACATCAAAGCCTCTGGCTCCAGGCTTCTGACTTGATGTCTGAAAATCTGACTCAGGCAGAGTCTGTCTTCATTTCCTTGTATTTTATGAATGTGTCTTGTCCACGAAGTCAACCTTCAGTCAATTAATTATTGCCGTTCTGGGTCATTGGCTACCCTGGTATAATTCTCAGGCTGCTTGTTTTTGCAAAACACACAACTGGAAAGAGGTTGTTTTCATTTGAGTCCAAAGAAGTACGAGGGAATCACTCATGCCAAGGCTATTTTGAGCTGAGGGTAGGTAACATGCTGTGCAGCAACTCTGACCATGCCTTAGGCAAGGGTGCAATGCACAGTGAGGAGTCTCTGTCCCCTTCTAAGGGCAACTTCACAACCATCTTGATGTGGTCACTTTGTATGCACAAGCACTGTCTGCATTCTTCTCAGTATTGCCTGAGAAGAATTCACCTACTGGCACTTCCACTATACTGACCAGGAGATGCAGTTGAAACCACAGTATTGTTTCCTTCTTCTGAGTGTAGAAAGAAAGTCTTAGCATAATTGTCCACCAGCAACTTGTGATCATTGACCAGGAAGTTCTCAATCTCAATATGACACAGAGATTTGCACTGTTTGACTTGGCCTCACCATTAGTCACTGTCCTGGGAAGGCGATTACTGGTTCTAGAGAAAATCTGTTCTTTTCAAGATGTGTCAAATTACATGTGTCATTCCAGACAGGGTGCCAAAAGCTATAAGCACTTGTGCATGGTTATTTCTCTCTTCTCTCTAGTTTCTACCCGAGAAGAGCACAAATAATGCCCTCCATGCCTATTAGGACGTCATTACTCCCCCTCAGCCACTTTCAAATATCATAATTCCATCCTCATCCTGACTTACTTGGCCTGAGTCAGGGAAGAAGAATTTGGGGACAGAAACCCAACATTTTTCCTTTAACACTTCAGGAATTCTAGGTAGATATGTCTTCCATTATGCTGCACATTGAGATCCATTGGCTTTGCAGCCATCCTAAAAATAGACCCATTTATTTTATTTGTTTTCCTCTTAACCATCAGCAGATTTTGTGTCCTTATATTTTTCTAAGTATCAGGACCCCAGGGTTGGTGATGTTTGCAAAACAAGGCAGTGGCCAGGAGCCTCACCAGCTGAAATGGATGTATCTGATGGCAAGTGACTCACTCACTTCCTATGGCATAGCCATTCTCTTGCATCACCTTTTTATCAGAGGATCTACTCTGTTTTCTGGGAGTCTCAACCTGGCTACAATGGAGAATTAACTTCCTAAATCTGTGTCCATGGGATTCGCTGTGATCAAAGAAGCAACATTTGAAATGATCTGAGAGCACGTAGGTTAGGGAAACCCACAGAAAGACATCCAGGAGGCTTAGAAGTTTAGATCATCATTTGGCCTCTCAGATCACCGTCGGGTTTGGTACTATCTCTGAAGAAGGTATGGTGCAGTCCCAAGTCTGTGCGGCTCTCTGAATGAGCCAATAATTTTACCTGAAATGTTACCAACTCTCCTCAAAACCCTTTTACATGGATAGATACTAACACTTGTTATATTTCTCTACTGCTACATAGAATTTACCCACGTGATGGTCAAACCTATCTAGTGAGTTGACCTTGAAAAGTTGTAAGGGAAGAGCTAAAAGTAAATTCTTCTTCTTCTAGAAGAAGAATGCCTGAGTTTGTGTCCCAGTTCTGTCATTTCTAAGGGGTGTGATCTGGAACAAAGTTATTTAGCCCCCATAAGCCTGACTCCTCATACATAAAGTGGGAATAAGAGAAATATGGTTTCACAAGATCGCTGAATTAACAGTTAATGCAGGTGAGATACATCACCAAAATGGCCACAGCCTTCCACCCTTCCCCATATCACCAACTCCTTTCCAATGTGGTTTTTGGTGCCTCCCATCGAGAAGTCAACTCTCTTCCTTGAATCTGGGCTGGCCCTGTGACTTTTTGGCCACTGGAATGTGGTAGAAGCAGCATCATGCCGGTTCTGAGAGGGACCACAAGAGGTTGGGCATTCTCTAATCTCCCCCTTTGGAATGCCATTGCCACCTTGTGGTCACAGTGAAGCTAAAGTGTTGCAGAGTGGGACAAGTGGCCCAATCACTCTATGGCCCCAGCCATCAGTCTGCCAACTTCTAGATATTTGAGTGAAGCTCTCTTAGTCCAAACAACCTCAGTCAACACAACAGCTGACCTCAGATACATGAACAACAAGCCCTGCCATGATCAGCTAAGTCTAGACCCCTTCGCCCAGAGATTCATGAGCACTAAGGAATGGTTCTTGGTTTAAACTTTGGTCTTAGTCAGCTCAGGCTGCTATAACCAAGTACTACAGACTGGGTGGCTGAAACAATTGACGTTTATTTCTTCAGTATGCATGCTGAGAAGTCTAGGATCAATATGTCAGAAGATTTTGTTCTTGGTGAGGTCCCACTTTCTATCTTGCAGATGATTGCCTTCTCCTGTGCCCTCACATGATGCAAAGAGAGAGCTCTAGTTACTTCCTTTTCTTACAAGGTCACCAATCCCATCATGGGGGCTCCACCCTCATTACCTCATCTCAACCTAATCACCTCCCAAAGGCTTCACATAATGCAATTACATGGAGGGTTTGGGTTTCAATATGTGAATTTGTGGTAGCAGGGGTGGGGATACAAACATTCACTTGGAAATAGCCGCTAAGTTTTGAAGCAGTTTGTTAACAAATCTAACTGGTATCACATGTTTAAAAAAAAAAAAAAAGTGCTTGTGTACTAAAGTGCTCAACAGATATCAGCAAGTATTGTTGTTTATCATAGCAATTCTAAAAAATTCTCATCCAATATACATATTTGAAAACAATAAAAGAATAATGGCCTCTTTTTCTTTTTAGAGAGAGAGTGAGAATTTTTAATATTTATTTTTTAGTTCTCGGCAGACACAACATCTTTGTTTGTATGTGGTGCTGAGGATCGAACCCGGGCCGCACGCATGCCAGGCAAGGGCACTAACCGCTTGAGCCACATCCCCAGCCCTGGCCTCTTTTCTATGCCTCATAGTTAGGGAGAAAAAATGAGTTTGTGTGGGGGGTGTGTGTGTGTGTGTATGTGTGTGTGTGTGTGTGTGTGTGTGTGTCTTTGGTGCTAGGGATTAAACCCAGGGCATTCTGCATTCTAGGCAAGTACTCTACCACTGAGCTACATCTCCAGCCCCAAGATCATAGCATTTCATTTTTTAACATAGGAAATGTCAATTGATGTTTCCAAGTCAAATTGTTAATGGTTTCAAGTGTGGCTGATCTTTTGAGCCATTTCCTTTCACATGAAAGATGTAATGGATGAAAACAGACTGACGGGAGAGAGGAGAGGTGGTGGACAATAGAAAAAAGCTTCATTATTTTTCACTATGAAAGAACATGAAGTTGAAGGTTGATAGTTGTTGTAGCAATTTCAGAGAGAGCTCTGAGATTAGATATGAGACAATTTTCCTGATACCTTGTTCTTTTGGTTGGAACGTCTACACAGTAGAATGTCTACATGAGGTCAGAAAAGATGGAAAGGATAAAAACAAGCTAAATGAAAGCAGTGAGGGAGGGGTAAAAATATAAAACAAGAAAATATATTAAGGGCTACAAAAAACTGCTTTTATATGTAGAAATACCAGCTCCTGAGCTCACCCCTAATGAATGACTTGGGGTAGCTTACTTTCAGTACAATTCCACAGTAAGGGACCATCTGAATCCTGCACACTCCTGGGATTCTGTGGCTGGCAAAGACTCTAGAGGCTCTGCCATAGGAGGAAATGCTTACTGATGTCCCATCTTCTCCCACGGAGGCTCACTTATTACTGTTTAATTTAGCACTCTCTGTTTCTCTAAGAATTTGTATTAATATGATCTTTTCCTTTTCAGACTAATGTCAACACACAACTGTTCCAATTAATGTCCACATCTCGATTGACTCATCTGGCCAAAAAAGCAAGTTCACAGATGCCCTACGCCATCCCTGCACAGAAAAAAAAAAAGAAAAAATTGAGGATGTGATTGCATTTTCAAACTCATAGCATTAAAATATTAATGCTAGCAAGCTTTTCAACCCCGAGTAAACGCACGGACATAAACACGTATTTCAGTCGTGTGACAGACAACACAGATTTTCAACCCAAAGTCCATTCTGTTTTTCTTTTCTTTTTTTAGCAATATATTTCCAATTTTGTTGAGCAGCAGTGCACCCGGTTAAAAACCCTCACCTCATCCAGATTCTTTTGCAGTCAGGCATAGCACCGGGACACCTCACAACGAAAACCACAGGGGTGGTGACTCTCTTGTACGCATCCTGATCCTGACTGACACTGACAAAGTGGGCACTCATCTCTACAGCCAATATCTACTCCAATCAGAAGCCACAGCTATAAAAATATTATATAGGGCACTCTCTAGTGTGCCCCCACAAACAATGACACACATCTAGAAGCTAAGTGGGAAACTGGTATATGTATGAGTGTGGATAGCATAAATATCAATATATATCTTGTATATTTCTAATTAACTTACATTATAGATATAGATATAGTCATCCCTTACTATTCAAAGGGAATTGGGGCTGGTTCCATGACCCTCCAGCAGACACCCAAATCTACAGATGCTCAAGTTTCATATACATAATGGCATAATATTTGCAAAAAAAACTTATACATATTCTCCCATACACTTAAATCTCTAGATTATTTATAATACCTAATACAATGTAAATATTATGTAAATAGTTATCATATTGTATTATTTATAGAATAATGACAACCCCAAAATCTGTACCTGTTTAGTAAAGGCACAATATTTTGAATATTTTTGATCAGTGGTTGGTTGAATCTGATGATATGAAACCCACAGACACAGAGGGTTGTGTATGTGTGTGTGTGTGTGTGTGTGTATTGATAGTATAGTGGTCCTCAAAGACCATGCCATTAGATCCATACTAATCCATGGTTGTTTCCAAATCTCAAATCTTATTGGTAAAGTAACCTTGGAATCCTGATTTTAATAAATGCTTTAATTAATCTAAAACCCAATGGAGCCAAATTCAAATAAAGTCCAACCTTCTTTTTGCACTGGGGACATGCAACATAGGTATCACCCATAGCCAATCCATTCAGAAAACATTTGTCAAACGCCTACCCCAGAGCCAGGCCCTGGAAAATCAGAGTAACCTACATTGAGAAATCTCAATTCCATATCACAAATGAGTAGGGCTTGGACTGGGGCATCAGAATATCTATTTGCCAAGTGTCTAAGATTTTTGATTAGTAAAGTGCAATAGCAGAAGAGAAGGTGAGAATCAACTGCTGTTTTATGGCTGCCTGTAGTTTGAAGGAGTACTTTTTTTCTGCATCAGATTGGTAATTTCTAAAATAATCTATCTTTCTAAGTTTACTTTAATCAGGTCTTCGTCTTCCTCTCATGAATTCTGAACTCCTAAATGTGTCTAGGGTTTGATCCAAAAATAGTTTCCATTTCTACCCCTAGTCAGAAACAACATACAAATGGAAAAGTTGGGCTCAAAAGTCCATTAATCACTAATTACCAGGGACACCAATAGATGGCCTGGTCTCCACGCCACTTCTTCGTTTCACAGGAAATCTGGCCACACTTCATCATCAGCGGGCACTTATTAATCGCTTTCCTCTGTATACTCTATAACAGTATTTGTCACTATAGTGATTCCCTGACAACTGAGCTGGTAAGCCAATGAAGACTCCTTTCCCCTTCGAGTGGGCTAAAATTAACTGCTCTTTATGAAGTGCTACAGGAAATCGACTAATGTGTCTTGTCCAGGAACAGTCATTTAAATCCATCACTGCTTGATGATGTGAACCATAAAGTCTCTATGTTCAACACTCAGGCCCTACCAGTTTCTAAGAGCCTTGGTGATCTGAGCTTCCCCACCCCAAAAAGTTAGCCATCATCTGCAGCAGCATGCAGACTCACTTTTTAAGTGACGGCTGCTAAGCAATTTTACACTCGTCCAATTTGGTTCTCCTTAGGAAATTCAGTGCAATGATCCCAGAATAACCAAGTACAAAATTGGTTCATCAGAATTAGATGACACCAACTTCAAGAAAACGTTCACACCCTTGGCATCATAAGCAACCAGAAAGGAATCCACAGTCCTAGATGAATTTGCATACTAAGTCTCAGACTTGCTTCTTTCCACTTGCTGTTTATATTATTTGGCATAGATCCTCACAAGTTAATGACAGGAATTCTGCTTCTGGGAAGATGGAGTAGGTGTCCTTCCTAACTCCTCCCACCAAGTACAAATAAAGATGCCAGACATTATATATGAAACACTGAAAGGTACAGAGAAGAAGCCAGACTTCTGGATAAAGAGTTCTGGGTCTCAGGAACAACATGATGTCCAGTGTCCTGGGTTTTCTTTTTTGCATCCTAGATTCCAGAATTGAAACCCAAGAAGCAGACAACCTTGGAATACCAGTGAGCATAAACAAAAAAGAGTCCTAATGAAAACTTAGGGAAAAGGCCAACCTGTCAAGTCAGAAGGCTGTTAGAAAATAGCTACTTGCCTCCAGCCAAGAGGAGGAAAAAGTATGACCCCACCCCTACTCCATGCCAACTGAGGACAGGTTAGAAGCCCAGATTCCCACTCTCTCCAGGCTTTAGGAAGATCCCCACCACCCTGCTCTTCATCCCCACTGGAGTGGTGTCAGAATTGGTCCAGGGGACAATCAGAACGTTCACCATGGTCCAGAGATAATGAGGCCACCCCCTACCATGCTGTCAGCAGAGGCCACATAGGAGAGCAGTCTTAGCCCTCATAATCAGGGACCATTAGTTAGAATAGTAGAGAGCTGGAGCTCCCAACACCCTGAGGAATGAGATACCTAGGCGTCCACAGAGACTTAGTTGATAACCTGGACTTGTAACCCATGTAGCAGGAACAAGGCAACACCCTCCCGACCCACTTCTATAGCAGTGTCAGAGGAAGTGTACTAAAACAAAGGTTCACGTAAGACCTTGAGTCCCAGAATATAATACTTATATGTTCAGGTTTTAATCTTAAATCACTAACTATACCAAGAACCAGAAGAATCTTACACTGACTGAAGAAAGAAAATCCACGCAGGCCCACACTAAGATGACACCAATGTTAGAAAAGCTGGCAAAGATTCTAAAGCCACCAACATAGATGCATGTGTACTGAAAAAATATAGTGTTAGAGTGTTAGCCATTGTTAACAAAGACATGATCTCCACAAGAAATGGAAATCAAATGTAAACTTTAGAACTGAAAAAAAAAAACATAAGTAAAGTTTTAAAACTCAATGGAAGGGACTAAAGAAATGATCAATGACCTACAGATCAATAGACTTTACCCAATCTGATTAACAGAGAAAATAATAGTGAACAGGTCCTCAGAGACCTATGAGACAAATGTCTAATATTTGTGTTTTGGGAGTCTCAGAAGGAGAGGAGAAAGTGGGCCAACCTGAAAAGAAAACAAACAAACAATGGCTGAAAATTCCTCAATTTAGCAAAAAAATGAAACTTCCAATTAAAGATGTAAAGAGAACCTCAAAATAAGAGAAACTCAAATTAATATCAAGACCAATATACATCATACTTAGACTTCTTCAAACAAAGGCAAAGAAAATTCTTGAAAGAATACAAAGGAGAACAATACTTCGTCAAGGAAAAACAATTCAAACAACAGTCGATTTCTCGTCAGAAACCATGGACATTACAGGAAATGCCACAATATGATTTAAGTGCTAAAAGAAAAGAACTGTCCTACAGTTATAAAATGGGATGGCATCAAATTAAAGACTTACTGCACAGCAAGGAAATAATTAGGATTGTGAAGATAAAACCTACAGAAGAGGAGAAAATCTTTTCTAGCTACTCTTCTGACAGAGGATTAAGATCTAGAATGTAAAGAACTCAAAAAAACTTTAACACCCCAAACCAACTAACCCTATTAAGAAATGGGAAAATAAATTAAACAGACACTTCACACACAAAAAAATAAATACAAACGGCAAAAAATATGAAAAAATGTTCAACATTATTAGCATTAGAAAAATGCAAATCAGAAGTACACTGATATTTTATCTCACTCCAATCAGAATGGCAGTCATCAAGAATATAAATAATAAAAATGCTGGAGAAGATGTTGAGAAAAAGGAATACCTTTTCACCTTTGATGGGACTCTAAATTAGTACAACCACTGTGGAAATCAATACGGTGGTTCCTCAAAACACTAGGCTTGGGAACATCATATGATCCAGCTATACCACTCCTCAATAGTTATTCTAAATAATTTAAGTCACCATACTGTAATGATACATGCATATCCATGTTTATAGCAGCATAATTCACATTAGCCAAACTATGAAACCAGCTTACATGTCTATCAACAAATGAATGGATAAAGAAAATGTGGCATATATACACAATGGAGTTTTATTCAGCCATAAATAACAATATAATATCATTTGCAGGGAAATAGATGGAACTAGAGATCATTATATTAAACAAAATAAGCCAAACTCAGAAGGTCAAGGGTCATATATTTTCTCTCATATGTGGAAGTGAGTGAGCCAAAAGGAAAAGTAAATGGATCTCACGAAAATCAAAAGATCAGTAGAGGAAAGGGACCAGGTGGAGGGTGAGAGGGAGGGGGACATTGCTAAGGAGTGATAATGGCCAAATCATATTTCTTTTTATACTATAGGGGGCTAGGGCTATAACTATAACGCACCAATAAAAAAAAAGTGGAAAGAGAAAGAGAACTGTCAAACTAAAAATCTACCCAGTGAATATATTCTCAAGGAGTGAAAAGGCAATCAAGAGATCCTCAGTTGAAAGAAAACTAAAAGTATTTGTCACTATGGGCCACACGAAAGGAATGACTGCAGGAAGTTTACTGAACAGAAAGGAAATTATAAAAGAAGGAAGGTTGAGATATCATTAAAGAAAAATAATATAATAAGAAAATGTGCAGGTACATGCAATAGGCCTTCCTTCTCCACTTGGGTCTTCTAAGTTACACTGGATAGTCGAAACAAAAATTTATAACAGTCCAATGGGTCCTACATGTATGCAGAGGACATGTTTAAGACAAGTGTATCACAAGTGATGTCTTTGGAGGTAGGTTTTCTAGAAGTCATTCCAACTGATACAATAACAGAGCAATAAACTGTGATCAGTTATATAATGTGATAGCTACAATAAAGCACTTAAAATGTTATATAACCAGATGTAAAACAAAACAAAACAAAAACACTATAGGGGGCTAAGGCTATAGCTCAGCAGTATAGCACTTGCTTAGCAAGTGTGAGGCACTGGGTTCAAGCCTCAGCACCACATAAAAATAAATAAACAAAACAAAGGTATTTTTTAAAAAAACACTACAGATAAATCAAAATGGCATTCTAAATAAATGCTCAAGAAACCCACAAAAAGAAGGGAAAAAAAAAGGGAAAGCAGGGAACCAAGAAATATCAAAAAATAACATGACAGACTTAACCCCTAACATGTCAGTAAATACATTAAATAAAAACTGTCTAGCTATAACCCAACTATATACTGTCTACAGGAAACTCACTTCAAACATAACCATAAGCAAAAGGATGGAAAAATATACATCATGCAAACATTCATCAAAAGGACGTAGGAGTAGCTAGAGTAATATCTAATAAGATGACTTAAGAGTAAAGAAAATTACCAGAGACAGAGGACATTATATAATGATAGGGTCAATTCATCAAGAAGGCACAGCAATCCTGATGTATGTGTGCAACAAACAACAGAGCCACAAAATCATGTGTGGCAAAAATTAATCGAACTGAAAAGAATAATAAACTAATCATAATTATTGTTGAGGATTTTAATATCTCTTTCTCAACAGTTGCCAAGACAACTATCATTAAGGCTAGTGGAATAAACCAACAACATATTAATGAACAGTTTCTGATCAATAGAAAAATGGGGTTATATTAAACTAAGAATACCCCACACCACAACAGCAGAATATGCTTTGTTTTAAGAGAACATATACCAAGATAGACCATATCCTGTGCCACACACACACACACACAAAAAAAATCAGCAAACATAATAGAATTAAAATCATACACTCTCTGACCACAATGAAAACAAAGCAGAAATATCCAAATACTTGGAAACAAACAAACAAAAACCTCTCTGAAATATGTCTAAAATTCCAAAGGTCAAAAAAGAAACCTCCAGGGAAATAAAAAATACATTGAGTACTATGAAAATGAAAATATACCAAAATCTGGGGGACACAGCTACAGTAGCTCTAGAAGGGGAATTTAAACTACTAAATGCATGTATTAGGGGGAAAAAAAAGGCTGTATATCCTGAAATGAAACTAGACCCTTATCTCTCAACATACACAAACATCAACTCAAAATGGATCAAAGGTCAAATGTAAGAGCTGAAATATGGAACAACTAAAAGAAAACATGAAGGAAACGCTTCAAGACATGCATATAGATAATATGGGGGGGGGGATGTCTTTTTACATTTTTATTTTTTGGAAAAGATTCCAAAAGCTCAAGCAACAAAAGTGAAAATAGAAAAATTGGATTATATTAAACTAAGAAGCTTGTACACAGCAAAGAAAAAATTCAACAGAGTGAAGAGACAGCTGACTATAGGGAGAAAATATTTCCAGATTATTCATCTGATAAGGAATTAATATCCAGATTAAACAAAAGAAACTCAAGGGGCTGGGTTTGTGGCTCAATGGTCGAGTTCTTGTCAAACAGGTGTGAGGCCCTGGGTTCAATCCTCAGCACCACATAAAATATTAAATAAATAAAATAAAGGTATAAAAAAGAACCCAATTACTGTGTAAAACTATGTGCTCTAATAAAAAATGAAAAATAGTTTTTTAAAAAAAAGAAACTCAAAAAATTTAACAGAAAAAGCACAATCTAATTTAAATTGGGCAAAATATCTGAGTAGACCTTTCTCAAAAGAAGATATAAAACAAAACAGCCAATAAATATATGAAAAATATACTGAACCTCACTAACCATCAGGAAAATACAAATCAAAACTCTTATGAGATATCATCTCAAGTCAGTTCAAATGACTATTATAAAAAAGCAAAAAGAAAAAAGAAATATTTGCAAGGATATATAGAAAGGGAAACTCATATGCTGTTGTGAGAATGTAAATTAGCACAGTCATTATGGAAAGCAGTGAGGAGGCTCCTCAGAAAACTAGAAACAGAACTACCACAGGATCTAACAACTTCACTTCCAGGTGTGCGTCCAAAAGAAATCAAATCAACATTTCAAAGAAATACCTGCATACCCATGTTTATTGCAGCACAATTCACAATAACCAAGATATGGAATCAACCAAGATGTCCATCATCAGATAAATTAATAAAGAAAATGTTTTACACACACATACACAGACACAGGGATTTATTCAGCCACAAAAAGAATGAAATCCTGCCATTTGTGGTGATATGGATGAAACTAGAGGGCATTAAGTGAAATAAGTCAGGCACAAAAAGATAGGTTAAAACAGTTTTCACTCATATATAATATATATATAATTTGACAATAATCATTTCTTAAAACAGTTGATCTCATAAAAGAAGAAAAAGTAGAATAGTGATTATTAGACGCTTGGAAAGATAGAGGGAGGAGGAATAGAGGGAGGTTGGATAATGCGTGCAAAAAATACAGTTAGATAACAGGAAGAATAATTATAAGGTTCTACTGCACAGTATAGTGATAACAGTTTGCAACAACTTAATATTTTTTTATAAAGAACTAGAAGGAGTTTGAAGGCTTTAAACACACACAAAAAAGATAGATGTTTAAAGAGATGGAGATGTTAATTACCATGATTTGATCATTGCAATTATGCATCTGAATTGATTTATGTATTATGTATATGTATTGACTTATCACACTCTACCCCTAAAAATATGTACAATTGTCATCAATTAAAAACAAATCAAAAATAGAATGAGAAAATCTTCAAATCAATAATTTAACCTCCCATCTTAAGAACATAGAGAACACAGAAAAAAATTACCTGAAAGCAAGATAAGTGAGAATATCAATGAAACAAAGAGTTAATACTTTGAAAGCATTAACAAAATTGGCAAACTTTTAGCAAAAGTGACAAAGAAAAAACTCCAAACAGCAATATTAGGAAGAAAATTGTTGATTTCCCTGCATACATCCAAAGGATAATAAGGGAATACAACAAACAATTCTACACATTTAAATTTGGCAAATTAGATTAAATGGAACAATTCCCCAACTTAACCAATACTAAATAATTTGATTAGCCTTATAACTAATAAGACAAATTCATAATTAGTAAACTCCCAAAAAAGGCAATATTCCGATCCAGGTGATATCATGGGAAAGTTCTGTCATATTAAAGATTTGATAATAATTTAACAATAATCATTTCTTAAAACAGAAGAGAACAAAATATTTCTGAGTTCAAAACTAGACATACACAAAACAACAATAGAAAACCACAGGCTAATGTTCCTCATGAATGTGGTAAGAAAATCCTTAATAAGTTACTAGCAATCAGAAGTCTGAAAATTGTGCAAAGAATTACACACAATGACAGGTTGGGTTTTATTTCAGATGCAAATTGGCTCAGTATTTGAAAATCAAATACTGATTTTTCAGGGCACTCAACCACAGAGCCATATCCCCAGCTCTATTTTGTATGTTATTTAGAGACAGGGTCTCATTGAGTTGCTCAGCTTTTGCTGAGGCTGGCTTTGAACTCGAAGTCCTCCTGCCTCAGCCTCCTGAGCCGCTGGGATTATACGCATGTGCCACCACACCAGGCTGACATACAAATTAAATACAATTCCTACCAAAACTTCAGTAAGGTTTTTTTTTTATCGATTTAAACAAGTTGCAAAGGAAATTTAATGACATAAAAATAGCCTACCACCAAATAATGCTAGAGCATTGAACACCTATGGGCAAAAGATAAGAAAAAGAACCTACATTTAGGTTGCAAAAGATGTTATGAACTTAAATTTAAAAAATAAAGTTAACATACTTCTAGGAAAACCCACAAGAGAAATTTTCATGATCTAGTACTCAGCAAAGAATTCAGCTGTGGTATTGTTCTATAGCTTTGCAAGACATTACCATTGGCAAAAAAATGGGGAAAGGGTACACAACCTCTCTATTCTTTTTTACAACTGCATATGAACCTATGATTATTTCAAAATATAAAATTTTATTTTTAAAAAGTTAGCAACAACTCATTGGTGCCAAAGCCCAAAAGGAATAAAGAAAAAGGATTCTTGGCAATTTTATTCCTTCCTATCTCCAATCTCCTGCAACTGAAAAGGGTCCATCTTTCATGAACATTCTGCAAGGCTATGGAACAAATCACTTTACTTGGGCATTCAATACCATGTTCTTTCCTCTCAGTAGCGTAGAGTGTTCCTTGATACAGAGAACACAAAGGTTTGACTGCAAAAACAGAGACAAGAGACAAACTCTAGCCTAAAGTTGGAAGTGCTTCTAAAATCAGTGACTTGGAACAAGTCATTGACTCTCTTAGATCTTAATTTCTCCACCTACAAACTATATCCAAATGCTGCCATCACATCAAAAACCAAATTCTACAGAATTAACATGTCAGGCCACTATAAAGAAATTTCCTCTTCTATGCCTTCTCTTTTATGAATCATTAGTCAGGAAGCAATTAAATGTAGAAGGGAGACCAGTAGAGTAAAGGGAACAAGAGAAAGGAAAAGAGAGGTGCTTGATAAAATTAACCAAATTACGTTATGTGCATGTTCAAATATGTCACAGTGACTCCTACTATTATGTGCAATTATAATGCACCAATAAAAATCGATTTAAAAGAAGCAATTAATGCTAAAATTCTTTACCCTTTTCCTTAAGTCAAAGTTTGTTCTCTAAGCAACCATCTCTGCCCTTCATTTGAGCCCTATCCCCTCCATCAGCTGGAAGGACTTCAATCTGCTGGGGACGGTTCCAACATCCTGATTGTACAGATCCACACATGACAAAATCCACTGTAAATGACTTTTGGTGATAAATGAAGCCAATGGTCTAAGAACAGAAACCATCTTTGCAACAACAAAAATAAGAGTTATAATTTGTGGGGTACTTGTATTAATAAATTCTGCTTTTAATAGTTTCTTAGACTTCAATCAAATGAAGTTTCTTTCAGCATCCCCACTTCAAAATAAGGACACAAAGACCCAGAGGGGCAAACCTGCTGCTAGCGGCACACCACACATGCACTCAGAATGAAAAGCAGCCACTCGGGCAGCAGAGGCCACACCTGCACTGAACTCACTGAAGGCTGGCGAAGTTCCTGCTTCCTGAGCTTCAACAGAGAAAGACAGCTCTGGGGCCAAAGAATCCCAGGGTTGAGGCCATGCGGGAAGGACCTGAACTGCACTGACTCACCCAGAGCCACTGACTCCCACAGCCACCACATCTGATTCCAATGACTTTTTCTTTGAACCCAAGTGTTCATTTAAAAATCAAATATCCACTATTATACTTTTCTTTCTTTCTATGATCCATAATAAACAAAGGCTCACTGTCGGCCTTCAAGGTTGATCATGTCACCCTTTACTATGGGAGATTTTAACCCCGCTGCTCACACTAGTCTGATTTTAAATGACTCCATGGCAAGAGTTTTACTAATGGTCTTTGAAACTTGTCTCCTGTTAGCCAATGTGAAGGAGAACGAGTCATCCAACTCCTGTCCTCCTGTTGTACCATTTTTGCAACCACATCCCCTTAGAGTGGCCAGACTCACTTTAATGACAGATGAAGACGTTCCAAATTTCTCATTTAGCCCATTAGGGCAAGAATCTTGTCCTAGGTTGGGCCCCCTTGGGGGCGGGCACTGCCCCATGGGTCAACACGGTTCCGGGGCAGAGCAGAAGGCATCTGCTGAGAGGGTTATGCCTCTCCAACATGCCCAAGACTGGGTCTGCAGCACAGCAGCAGCACAGCATGTGCAAAAATAAACAACTAAACCAGAGCTGAGGGAGCAAGAAGGACAGAACTGGCTCCATCACAAATGTGTATACAGTCATCCTGTGCATTTACAGTCTGGAAGCTGCAAAAGTTGGAATCAAGCTTGTTTTATGGTTCTATAGGAGCCAAATATGACATTTAAACGATCCATTCCATTAATATTGTATCACTGTGTCAATCTGGAATGCATTTTAATCAAAAGGGCCCCCTTGAAATGGTCTCCTTTGTTGTATTTTCTTGTTGGCTCGTTTTATCAACATCTGCTATGTTTAGACAATATGAATTAAAACTGAGGAATGCTGTTTGTACTCAGCTACTTTTGTTGAGAGTGTAACATCCCAAGATTGGCAGTGTTTATGTAAATCAGTGTGGCTGACACAGCCATCATAAACAAATGAGGAAAATATAACAAACACATTGTTCACGCAGGAAATGTTTGTTTTGAGAGTTGGCTTTGGTCTCACCAGATTGATGAAGAGTTGCTGATACTGCAGATCTGGACGGCACGGTACACCAGGCCACCTCCACTGGCAGGCCCTGCACGGCCTCCCACCCGCAGCCTGCAGCCGGCGGCACAAGGACCCCGAACCTCACCCTGAGGCATCTTCTTGAGGTTCAACCAGCTGAAGCTTGAATGGCCAGATGCATTTTGACACTGGATGCAGCAGAGAGCTGGTAACTGCCCCGCAGCTCCACAGGACAGTTAGAATGGAAAGGGATCCAGCAAAGCCCTCTGACCCTCAGTCCCCATTCTCATTCAGAAAGAAAGGACGACAGAGAAATCATCATGCAAAGACACAGCGACACGTATGTGCAATGATGTTCTGGGTTGTTTATAGGCACAAAAGTCCAGAAACTACCTACACATCCATCCCTGAAGAATTGGTTAGATGGTAGAACGTCTAAACCATGGCACGCCACACAGTAAGGCACAAGTTATGTGCTGATCGTCTCCACCTGTCATAGACATGGGAACAAACAGCATGCAAGATGGCACAAAACACATTCCCAGTTGTGTTCTTTTTAAAAAGGATTTGTAGACTGGGGCCGTAGCTCAATGACACAATGCTCGCCTAGCATGTGCGAGGCCCTGGGTTCCATTCCCATCAGTGCAAAAAAAATTATATATATATATATTTGTTTATATAGGTTTAAGATATTTTCAAGAAGGATCTTAAACAACTCATAGTTACCTTGGAGAGGTACTGAGAGACCTCAAGTTAAAATCAGAGGGAGACTTGCTTGTCATTTTATACTGCTTTATACTGTTGTATTTTGTTGTTGTTGTTATGTGCAGGACACAAAGCATTTCTTATAAAAACAAGACCCACTAGAATGGCTATGATCAAAAAGACAATAACTATAAATGATGACAAGAATGAGGAAAAATTGGAATCCTCATGCATTGCTGGTGAGGGTGGAAATTGATGCAACTTTGGAAAAGACTGGAAGTTTCTCAAAAAGTTAAACATAGAGTTCCCATTAGACCCTGCAATTTCACACTTAAGTATGTATCCAAAAGAAATAAAAACACATTCACAGAAAAAAATATTGTCCATGAATGTTCATTACAAGCATTGTTTAAAAGAGCCAAAAAGAAAAAAAAACACCCTAAAATCCCTTCAACTAATAAAGAATGGATAAACAAAATGTTCTATGTCCATGCAATTTTATTTAGGAATAAAAAGGAATAAAATGTCAATGTGAATAAACCTTGAAAACATAATGCAAAGTGAAAGAAGCCCATCACAAAAGGTCACATGTTGTAGGATTCCATGTATATGAATGTTCAGAATAGGGACATTCATAAGATTTTGTTTTATTTTTTTTTCTTTTTTCTTTTTATTTATTTATATATATATGACAGCGGAATGCATTACAATTCTTCTTACACATATAGAGCGCCATTTTTCATATCTCTGATTGTATACAAAGTATATTCACACCAATTCGTGTCTTCATACATATTCTTTGGATAATAATGATCATCATGTTCCACCATCATTTCTAACCCCATGCCCCCTCCCTTCCCTCCCACCCCTCTGCCCTATCTAGAATTCGCCTATTCCTCCCATGCTCCCTCTCCCTATCCCACTATGAATCAGCCTCCTTATATCAAAGAAAACATTCAGCATTTGGTTTTTTGGGATCAGCTAACTTCATCCATTTACCTGCAAATGCCATGATTTTATTCTCTTTTATTGCTAAGTAATATTCCATTATGTATATATGCCACATTTTTTTTATCGATTCATCTATTAAAGGGCATCTAGTCCTTAATAAGATTCCTTTGGTGCAAGAATTAAAATCAAGAATCAATAAATGGGATGGACTCAAACTAAAAAGTTTCTTCTCAGCAAAAGAAACAACCTCTGAAGTGAATAGAGAGCCTACGTCTTGGGAGCAAATTTTCACCCCTCACACATCAGATAGAGCACTGATCTCTGGGGTATATAAAGAACTCAAAAAATTAAACACCAAAAAAACAAATAACCCAATCAATAAATGGACCTGGACAGATGTTAAAAAATTAAACACCAAAAAAACAAATAACCCAATCAATAAATGGACCTGAACAGACACTTCTCAAATGATGATATACAATCAATCAACAAATATATGAAAAAATGTCCAACATCTCTAGCAATTAGAGAAATGCAAATCAAAACCACTCTAAGATTTCATCTCTCTCCAGTCAGAATGGTAGCTATTATGCATACAAACAACAATAAATGTTGGTGAGGATGTGGGGGGAAAGGTACACTCATACATTGCTGGTGGGACTGCAAAATGGTGCAGCCAATATGGAAAGCAGTATGGAGATTTCTTGGAAAATTGAGATTTTGTTTTTAAAAAGGAAAGAAAAAAGGTTCATGTTAAAAAGATCAGGAATGGAATTAAAGAGGAAGTGGTTGCTTTAAAGTTTTCCCTTTTGCATGATGAAAATGTTCTAAAATTGACTGCAGTGATTGTTGTACAATTCTGTGGGCTGAGAATGTAGCTCAGTAAAAAAGCATTTGCCGAGAATGTGCAAGGCTCTGAGTTCAATCCTGTACCACCAAAAATAAATAAATTTTTAAAAGTCAGGTGCTGTGACACACACCTGTGCTTCCAGTGGCTTAGGAAGCCACAGCAGGAGGATCACAAATTTGAGGCCCACCTCAGCAACTTAATGAGACCCTGTCTAAAAATCAAAAATAAAAAGGATTGAGGATGTTGCTCAGTGGGAGAATGTCCCAAGTTTTAATCCCCAGTACTGCAAATAATAATACTAATAGTAATATTAGTAATAATAGTAGTAATAATAACCATTGTATTCTTTAAAGAGGTATATTTTATGGTATGTGAATTGTGAATCACGTAGAGCTTTTTCTTAAAAGAAAAGCAAGCATTAACAGATCTTAACATTTTGAAACAAAAACAAAAATAAAAGAAAGTGGTGATGCTTCTCCCTCTTTACTCAAAAGCACCACAATCTACCGATCTAAACTTTCTGGACTACACTGCATTGTACTGTACTTTACAATACTGAACTACCCTTTATTACATTGTCCTATACTATACATGCTACATTGTGTATGCCACATTGTATTATCCTCTACTGCTTTACACTACACCATAAAACCTCCCTGCATAGCGCAGCTCAGATTAAGCTGAGCGCGTAGCTCATTGTTTTCACTTATTTCCTTGGTGAACACTTGCCCTCTTGCTTGACCCCTTGGTTCTCTGACACTGGGATGCCCAAGAGAATCTGTTGTAATTCTTTCCCTCCAGCAAACAGTCTCACCTGCTAACTGCCCTGTCCCTGCATCTGCCTGAGTCATTACCACAATGTAGATTTTTTTTCAACCATCTAGAAGACTTTGACCTAGACTTACTTTGTAGCAAATTCCTCCAACTCAAAAGTAAACATTGGTCATTCTCCATTTCCTCTAGTTTCTTCCTCCAGTGGAGTAAGGAAAACACCTCTGCATTGCAAAAGATGTGCATAGATCCCAGCACAGAGATCTTTCCTACATCCACAAGAGTGGAATCTGGGGCTGAGACCCACCAGGGTAGGACCAGTGCTCAGTCACTGTGACCTAATGGACTAGAAGCCAAGAGCCCTGGCTGGCGATGTAACTCAGTGGAAGAGCACTTACCTAGCATACAGGGAGCCCTGGGTTCCTCCCCAGTTCCAGAAAAATAGGAAGAAACTTGAGCTGTCTCTCTCTTTCAATATGGAAAATGACCCCGCTAGCCTCATGGTATCTCCAATTTGTCATCCAAACTGTAAAGAGGTTAATGAGCTTCTGGTGCTCATGCTGGCCTCTGAGTGCCTCTTCAGGAGAGACACATGCTATCCTTTTCCTCCCCAGTCACCTGAACCCTGGCTCTGTGCCAATAAATAAACAAGAGGCACTGTTTGCCTTGTAAGCTCTGTCCTGTTAGCTTCTCCAAAGGCCAACAGCACCATGAGAGGAGGTAGTACATGCAAAGACCAGGCCCATCTTCACATGGCATGGTGGTCACTCTTGCCAAGGACCTAAGAAGGAAGTTGAACTTTAATCCTTTAAATTAAGGCTCCCCCCATTCCTAGTTAGCATAGGCCTGACCCCTTCACTTTTCCACCCACCCCTCACCCACACTTCTTTCCTGAACAATAATGTGACCCCTACAACAAAGGGTTTAGGTGCCTCCACCCTAACTGAAGTTTTTGTTTGAACCAAGAAGCAAACCCAAGAGAATAATACCTCAGAAACGAAGGTCTAATGGCAAAATTTCAGTGGTCTGTTCTCTGGTTGGAAGGCGACGTACAAAGGATCATCCAAATAAGCCTAAAATTCCCCCGACAGGGTGGGCAGTGAGCTGATGTTCAGAAGCATGAGGTTGAAGCTGCTGTGAAATTGATCCCAGGACTTCAGCCATGTCTCTTGGAACCCTGACTCAGCCTGAGTCCTGCTACTGAGCAGGCCTACAAGTGTGTTCAGAACCCCCTGACATGTTCCCACGCTTGGCCTCAGGATGCTACATTGTGGCCATTGCTCACATCCTGGCCCTCTCTGACCCCCCATCTAAAGAGCCCCACATCCATGAGCAATTGGTCCACAGGGAAATCAACGAATGGATGGAGGTGAAAAGAGTCCAAGAACGGGAAGCTCCTGAGCGGCCAAGCAGAGGTCAACAGAGTGGCAGTTCTGGCTCCAAGACACGGCACACTGAAGGTCATTGATGCTGTGTTGCTCCGGAGCAGAGGCTGGAACATGTGCTGTTGAGCAGTAACCACAGCTCTGGGCCTCCTGTAGGACAACACCCTCAAACAGCACCTTCATGACAGTGAGAGGAGAACACACCACCTCTCGTCCTCTCTGTCCCCAGGCTCCACTATTTCTGCTCCCTTATTCCCCTTACAAATGAAGTCCCTGCATGTCATCCTTTGCTCAGGGATCAAAACCAAGAGAAAGGAGGCTTTTTTTTCATAGATGGCAGAATAGAGAAAGTAGCTGGTGGTGAACTGGCTTTGGACACTCACAGGCAGGAATATTCGCAGTCAGTACATGAGCAGGAGCTCGGCTAACAGGATCAATGCAGGGCTCATGACCGAGGTTTGTGTGGAAGAATGTTATGGCCAAAGACACATAAGAACCACGGATGGTGATTCCAAATGGGAAAAATGATGTCAGGGAAATGCCTGAGATTGCTGTAACCCCAGATTGCAAAATATCCACCAAGATCAATAGCAAGTAGCATCCAATCATTGATATTCCTTGAAAGCTCTTGAGCAGTAATACCATCTCCTTTTCATACATGAGATCCCTATCTACACACAAAGCTCTACTCTTCCTTCTCCTGGGGAGAGAGCAAGAGCAATCTGCTGTGACTTCAAAAGGATGTTGTGCTGAAAGCCACAGACCTTCTGTGAAGCAATGCAGGAAATCAGAGAAAGGAAGTGGATGAGCTCGTTATATTGGGTCATGATGAAAGAGTTAGATGACCATTTGCTATTGCTTTGTTTGACAGAAGGAAATAATTAGCTGTGAAACTCACTCTCTGCTTTGTAAGAGAAATAACACCTCCTTTCCAGACCTTGGGAATGTTCTCAGCAATTTTTGGCCACAGAATATTTCGTAGTACCTAGAGTAAGACTGCAATGCTACCATATTTCTGGAATAGAACCTCTTTATTCCAAGAAAACAAAGGAAATAAGTCCCATTGCCCTTAAAATACATTTGTGACTACAGTATTCCGCCTTTTATAAGATGCAACATTTTTAGCAAAAGAATGCTAAAATGGTATCATGTTATTAAAGTTGTGAGGTTATAAAGCACAATCGTGTCCACTGAGCCATTTCACCCTGACTCCAAGACTTCATTCATCTTTGCGATTTCACATGCAGATTCTTTCATCAATAAACTTGACAAGTATATCAATTAATCAATTTATCAAGTATTAATTGAAAATACAGTATTAAAGGAATTTATTACTGTCTGAAAGTTATCACAGACATTCTGTTATTATCAACCTGAAAAGGCCTTAATAAGGATATCTGCCCCAAACCTCCCTAAAAATAGTAACCAAGTCCATTTTTAGTGTTTATAAAGTTTCTTGGCCCATGAGCACTTTTATAACCAAGTCACAGCATAAAACCCTCCTTATCTAAAATATGCATGACTGGGGGAACAGAATGGTGTTAGACTGTCTTATCCACATTGACATTTCTATACCTCAGAAGACCCAGCACCTACCTATGAATGCATGGATGCATGCATGCATGGAGGCTCTCAGAAAAAAGAAAAAGATGGGTGGGTGGAGATTAATGAGACTCAGAGTAACAACCTGATACTTTAAAGATTGTGTTTCTCAGCTTTCCATTGTTTTGTCAAAATACTGGAAATAATCAACTTTTAAGGAGAAAAGGTTTATTTTGGCTCATGGTTTCAGAGGTCCCCGTCTGTGGTTGGTTGGTTTTATTAATTGGGGGGCCTTTGGTGATGCAGAATATCATGATGGGAGCACATGGCAGAGGAAACTGTTCACCTCATGGCAGCCAGAAGGTAGAGAGAGAGTGGGGGGGAATATGCCAAGATCCTAATATCCCCTCCAAAGAATATCCTCCGTGACCTAACTTCCTTCTGCTAGGCCCCGCCCCTTAAAGGTCTCACCACTTTCCAATAGCACCATGGGCTGGGGACCAAGCTTTGAGTATATGTGCTTTTGGGGGACCCTTATCCAAACCACAGCAAAGGTGGGACAGGAAAGGCAGGAAATAGCTCCATCTTCTCTTCAGCAAGGAACATCTAAACTGTACTAGCTGAAGGACACAAAGAAAGGCTAATGCTACCCCAATAAATAGACATACACAAACACTTCCCATGTTCAGAGACCCCTATCTTTTTTAGTAAACCATGTGACAATTCATCTTTAGTCTTGGCTGTTTCAACCAGAGGGAGCTGGGTTTGCTGGTAAAAACCTATTATTACAATGACTCAGAAGACTGGGGCAGGAGGATGGCGAGTTCAAGGCCAGCCTCGGCAACTTAGTGAGGCCCTAAGCAACTTAGTGAGACCCTGTCTCAAAATAAATAAAAGGAACTGGGAATGTAACTCAGTGGTAAAGTGCCCTGGATTCAATCCCCAGTATCCAAACAAAACCAAAATAATCGACCAGAGGAAAAAGGATGAACATTATGTAAACAAATCTTTTATCAGAGGTTCAAGTGTTTGGTGAAGCCACAGAATATACATTCTCCCACTTCTTGCTGATGGGTCCTTATTTTTAAGCCTCTTCTGAAGGAAGATAAGAGGCACCAGCTTACTTGGCACAGGAGCTAGATAAGATCTTTGATCATCAAATCTCCTAAGCATACATTCATGGGAAATAGGACACATCTGAATGCTCTGGAGCTTAGGAGTGGAAGAAATATTCCTTCTGTGTCATGGCGGTGCTAGAAGATGCCAGTGATGATATCTTACACCATTAGCCACAGCAACAGCAAAGCAGAACACCACACAACAGAGATCTTACTCATCTCTATAACCCTTGCCCTGGAGGAAAGAAAGCACTCAAGGCACTTTGACATTATTACCTTGGAAATGAAGTTAGATGGGTTTTGTGCCTTTACTTCCTGAAAGTGAAACAATAAAGTTCATTTGTAAATGAATGTGAATGGAATTATCAAATCACATCCTAGGAAAGTAGATTTAGCAATGGGAAGGATGCATGAAACAGTTAGGTGTGGATGGATAGAGAGGGAGACTGGTGAAAATGACAGGACAGAGGGGCTCAAGGACATTTCTACTTCCTCTACCGTTTGCAGGGCCAGTCCTGACACTAAATAGAGGCTCTGTCCACCTGGGAAAGGCAGACCTGTTCTGACTTGGTTCATCACCAGTAAGTGTCCCCATTGAGGATATCAAGTAGTAGGGAAAGTTTTAAACTCCTGGGGATGGAATTTGCAAAAGGAATAACCACCTTTTAGAAATGGTATGATAAAGATGGAAGTCTGAAGCAAGAAAGGAAATCTGTGAGGTTGCACTTCACAAAGATGTTCTAAACCCAAACACTTGGGAACTGAGGGCTCGCTGTGGGCCTCAGAGACTTACCTCACCTATGCTCTATTGCAGGATGAGAAAATGAGGCTTAGCTTGGTTCAGAGTCCTCAGCCAATTCCAAGCAATGAACACGGAGACCTGGATTCAAATCTCTCAATTCACAGTCTAATTGTATCTCCTTGATTCCAGGAAAAGCCCTAAGGACAGTTTTGAAAGAACATTAAAAGTGTCATTTCTTTTCTGCATATCACACTATGAAAAAGTTTCCAATAGAGAGCCCTTAATCAAACTCAGAGTTCACCCTAAGTGAACTCAGAAGAGCTACTTCAAGCCTCTCATTTTACAAAAGAGAGAGCAGCCCCCAAGTACTTCATTCAATCCTGTCAAGGAACCACTGAACATCAGAATAAGGACCTGGGCTAGCCTTCCACATCATACCTCTCCATCTGCAACCAGGAAATACTGGCTTTTTAGCATCATGGACAGGTATGCCTAGTGCTGGGGAACCACAATAAACAAGGCCAAGGTCACTGTTCTGCAAAGTCAAGTACAGAGAAGATAACACATTCTAGAAGATTCAAGAGAGCTTTCTTCCTACTCCAGGTCACTGTGGCTATCCCTTCAAGAGCACTCTGGCTGTTTGAACACAGCCAAGGGCTGCTTCTTATAAGCATCATCATCTTTACTGGGCAACTGGCCATCTTATACAGAGTGAACACTGTCAGTCATAATCACTTGTATATAAATCAGACCCTATGAACATCCGTTTATCAAGAATGATGAAATGCAGACCGTCTGAATCTCAAAAAAAAAAATTCACATCTTCATATCTGTGCTGGAAAAGTTCTCAAATATGTACACAAAAGGAGTTTCAAGATATTCATAGCAGCAATATTTGTAGTATGACCAATCAGGAAAACCTAAGAATGTGTCAAAATATGTGTCATTAGTGAAAATAGCTAAATTAACTATGTATAAGACAGCTGCTAAACAGATGCAGAAAGATCCTAAGATTAAAGTGTCAAGTATGAAAGCCAGTTTGCAGAACAACATGTATAACATGACACCATACGTGGTTTTCTATCAGTACACATGATGAACTGATGTACACATGTAATGCACACAAACACACACTACAAAGAAAATTGAGTTTAGTTTTGGAAAAAGGATAGAACTATAAATGTGTGTGGTTACAAATCTTTCACCTTTTTTATAATTTGTATTGTTACTTTATTCATGTCAGGCATTTTTCCACAGCTGGTGATACAAATTTCCATTTATTTTCTAGAATGAACATAAACATTTTCATTTGTTTGCTATCATGAACAGTATAAATAATAGTGAAATAAATACCCCATGTCACTTCTTTATAAAAACATGGGAGGAGTGAAACTGATGATTCATGGGGTGTGGGCATTTTTTTTTTTTTTTTTTTGTATTTTATTTTCTATCTTTCAGAGTTTTTATGTAAAATTGTGCATATTTATGGAGTCCCATATGATGTTTTCTTTTTGTTTTTGTTTTCATTTTGGTACAGGGGATGGCACCCAAAGCCTGGCTTATGCCAGGCAAATATTGCTTATGATGTTCTGATACATGTACACATTGTGTAAACATTCAAATCAGGGTAAACATATCTCTCTCTCTCTCTCTCTCTCTCTCTCTCTCTCTCTCTCTCTCTCTCTCTCTCTGTCTCTTCAAACATTTATCCCCTCTTTGTGGCAAAAACATCCCAGATTCGTTCTCCTAGGCTTTTGAAATAGACAATACATTGTTATTATCTCCGTCACCATCCTGTATGATAGCACACCAGAGCCTCTTGCTCTTATCCAACTGTACCTCAGTACCCTTGATCAACTTTTCCTCCTCCCTCCCTGCCCTCCACTCTTCCCAGACTCTGGAAATCACCATTCTGCTCTCAGCTTTCAGGTAGTCTGCTTTTTTTAGATTTCACATATGAGTGACAGCATACAGTAAGACTCCTTTTTGTGTTTGGTTTATTTCACTTAACACAATGTCCTCCAGTTCCATCCACAAATGACAGTGTTTCATCCTTTTTCAAGGCCAAATAGAATTTCATCATGTATATATATATATATACACCACATTTTCTTTATCCATTCTTTGGTTGATGAACACTCAGATTGTTTCTAATCACTATGAACAGTGAAGGTGAATAGTGATGCAATGAACATGGGAATGAAGATGTTGTTTTGACACACTGGTTACATTTTCTTTGAATATACATTCACCCAATAATGGGATTGCTGGATCATGTGGTAGTTCTATTCCTAGTTTTTTGAGGATGGTATATTTTATATATATTTATACTGGAATGTATCACCAATGTAATTAAAAATAAATTCAACAGAATAAAATAAAAACAAGCAAAGTGCTAGATGTTGGAATCAAGGCATAGGAAGCAAGATGCCAACTTGGAGAGAGGCAGAGGTGTCTACTCAGTCAGAGACCTGGTCTTACCTTGAAAATGTGCATGAAGACAAAGTTAGGCCTTAGGGGGAACCTGCCACACTCCATGCCAGTCCCTTACCCTTCTAGTCACATTCTCTCTGTCCTCTTCCCCCAGGCTCTGCATTTTGGCTGCTGGTCTTTACCCCATGCTCTGACTGCCCCCTTTGGACATGTTTCTTCAACTTAACCCCAGCATGATCAGTTGATTCCAAGGTGGTACCTGCCCTCCAGCCCAGGACACTTCACACTGTCACTGAAGGGGCACGACTGTTCATTTTCACTCCAGCCCAGTAAATTCTCCCAGACTAATGAGAAGAATCACTTCTACTGTCTCAGAAGCCAGAGTGAAGATGGACAGCTGAATATAGTGCTGCCTGAAGCATACAGAAGTCAATTCCCAAACTAGATTAAGTATGCAATTCATAAACAAAGTTAAAAATGTGAAACCCCTATACTGAGTTAAAGGCCCAACCTTTCCTTGTTTGTGCATTGCTTCTCATTTTCATCCAGGTCTTGCACCTTCCTGACTCAAGGATTCACTGGATACTAAACCTTCACAATTTGTATGCCTGGTATCAATAATTAATTATAAAAATGTTCCATCCATACCCATAAACATATGCTGGCATTCTCTCTAGGGAGAAGTCCCTGAATCACCGGATCCTGGTCAGACCCACTAGGTACACCTAACACAACCCAGTTTGTACAGCTTGCCCCAGAAAGGGATAGCCACTGCCAGAGCTCTGTCAGCCCCCCCACCATATAGTTCTTGATGGCTTTCTAACTGTCACAGGGCAATACAGCTGTGGTAAGTAGGGGGGAAACGAGAGGAAAAGCAATAATGACCAATCTGAAGGGACCGTTTTCCACTCTTACATCTTTCTTGGTCAGTGATTCCTTTGATGGAAGTAGTTGGCTTTACAGTGTATTTTATGTGGTTTCTTTTTATCATGTCTGTAATGTTGGGCCATGATGTTCCTGGGACTCTCCTACCACCCAACTTTGAAGAAGCAGAGCGTTAGAGACCTGCCAACATTCAGGAATCAGACAGTGCCAGGCCTTACCATGCAGCCCTACAGAGTCCCAGCCTTGCCAAGCCTTCAGTGTGGGGCCAAGCAAAGCCCTGATGGAGCAGAGCTCAGTCCTTGGGGAGCCTTGCAGTGCTAGGCCCCTACCATGCTGTGTCTGTTGCTCATGCCTGACTCCCCCACCCAGGACACACAGGGAGGAGGCCAAGTGCTTCTGAAGTCCTCAGAAGTCTTCATGAATATGAGCTGCCTGGGATGGATACACAGGAGGACCTTTAATCACAAACTAGAATTATTTCTTAGCCTCAAGTTAAAAAAAAAATCACAAAATATTAGTTTAACCTTTTCCAAATAGAAAGTGAAAACATTTCTACAGAATCTTAAAAAGCACCTTTGTTCCTGCTTCCATTACCAATGCAAAGAAAATGCCTAAAGAAGACTGAGTTGCCCTAAAATGTCTATCTAACTTCTTTTATAATTAAAATGCACTATATTATGTTCTGTATTTTGGGGGTGGGGAGCCAGGAGGTGGTTACCAGGGATTGAACTCAAGGGCACTCAACCACTGAGCCATATCCCCAGCCCTATTTTGTATTTTATTTAGAGACAGGGTCTCACTGAGTTGCTTAGTGCCTCACCAGTGATGAGGATGGCTTTGAACTCATGATTCTCCTGCCTCAGCTTCCCGAGCTGCTGGGATTACAGGCGTGTGCCCCCTCACCTGGCTTATATTCTATATTTCTGATGGCGGGCTCCCCAGTCAAGCTGACCAAGTCTCTTACTGAAGGTCAGCATCTCGAAGTGAGCACAGAAAGCTCTCTTTATGCTGATTCCTTGCCCAAGACTCGGTAACAATAATAGCAGTGTCTGTAGAGTGAGAACTAGAACTGGGGACACAGTCATAGATCTGCTACTTCAGTAAGCTCCTTGGGTTTTGAGACTACGTCTCCTCTCTAAAAGAGGGCCAATGGTAACACGTTTTCAAATGGCACCAGGAGAGCCAGAGGGGTGACATGCACTCCTAATAGATGTTCACTGAATTCACCATCCCAGACATCATCCGACAGACCTGTCCTTCTGCCAATGGCCACATGGTCTGTTCTGTGGAAATGTCTCCTCCCCAACCCCAAATTTTCCTTTGTGCACCCATTGTCCATGTATGCTTCCTTCCCCAGGCACCAATTAAATAGACTCTGTACATAGGTAGAGACATCACCTAAGCCCCTCATACATTCTTTTTTTATTATTTTAATTTTTGACTTTTTTATTTGTTCTTTTTAGATATACATGACACTAGAGTGTATTTTGACATATTATACATACATGGAGAATATCTTATTCTAATTAGGATCCCATTCTTGTGGTTGTGCATGATGTGGAGTTTCACTGGTCATGTCTTCATATTATGAACATAGGAAATTCATTCTATTGTCTTTTCTATTCCCATCCACCCTCCATTCCCTTCATTCTCCTTTGCTCTTACACATTCTTCTCATAGTCCTGCCTAAGCCCTTCCCACCCTCCCCTATTCCATGCTCTTCCACTCACACACTCACATACTAACAAGCACAAGCACACCCATTCACACACCCACTCAGACACACGAATAGACATACACACACATTATCAACAAACACACTCACACTTGATATCCACACACTCTCTCAAACATGTATACACACTCAGACACACACTGGGATACACAGTAACACACTCTTACACTCGATATCCATACACTGACATATATACATGCACACACAAACATGCAACACGTAAATCCATACACTCTCATACTCACACCTACTGGTATACACAAATAAACATGCACACATACACACACACACACACACACTCTGGAACACACACTGAACTACTCAAAGTGTAGTACAAAGAAAGAGATCCATCCACTCACTGTTCTTGCATTGAGACAAGTATGGGAATTGGGAGCAAGCACTTAGAAACCATCATGTTTATTGACTCTAAGAATAAACTATTGAACTTGTACTTTGCATGTCTACTTTTCAAATTTTATTTTTTAATTATTCATTTTATTGTAATTTATAAAATTACAGGCCTGTGATATATAGAAAATTGGAAAAAGGGGGGGGGGGAAGAAATTGATCCTTCATCCCAGACAGTGTAAGGGGCTCTGAGCATGCCTCTGGTCCATCTAGATGCCAGCCTCGGGGTCATTGCTCACCCCTGGAGCTAAGCCTTGGATGTCTGGATCCCAGAAAGAATTGCCTTTCTGTCCCCTACAAGGTCACCCTCTGTGACCTTCCCCTAGGACTCAGGCCTCTGGGACTGAGCAGACGGGACCCACTAGCAGGGGAGGTGACCCCATACTAGGGATACACAGGCCAGATTTCCCAAGGGAAGGGAGAAAGAAGCCAGCCACCAGGTCCCATTCATGAGCACTGGGAGGCCCCACTTGGCAGCTAGCAATGGATGGCCCAGCTCTGAGCTCCAGCCAGCAAAGAGTTACTTAGACTGGATTTGAAAAGTGTGAGAAAAATCTGGCAACTCAGAAAAGGGGACAACACACAGAGGGAAGGAAGCTGTTAGCCTGCAGCTGATAAAACTCCAGACTTGTAAAACCTCCTGTCACAGGGGAAACAGCCAGGCGCTGTCTGCCGGGCATTCAGCGCCCAGAAGACCTGGCCAGCCCCTTTGATGTCGCTGCTTCCCCTGACCACTTCACGGAGGCTCGAGAGGCTGGAGCAGAGGGGCTCCAGCTCTGCCCCAGGCCTGGCAGGAAGCACTGCGTGGTGATGGCAGGAGCTGGGATGGCTCACTTGCTCTGTATTTACATCTGAAAGGAGAAAGCCCTTCTGCAGTCCCGATTTCACTACAGATTGCCTGGCAAGGACAGCCCTGACACTGGCCTTCACAGACAAGGGGCTTCAAGACAGCTTGAACACATCCACCAAATGAAGTGTCCTTGTCAGGAATGACAAGGACCAACAGCAGTTTCTTTTTCAATCAAAAAAAAAAAGTACATTAACTTGAGAAACTGAAGTTCACATGTTGGGAACCTGATTGAGGGGGTGGAGGAGGGTATCAGAAATACTGGTCTCTCCCCGCCTCCAAACTTGAGCAAATTCACTCAGGACATGAGTCACTCTTGGAGTATGACAGGGGCTTACAGTGCAGACCATGTTTGTTTTAAAGGAGAAATAGATTCCCTATCTTTAAAAAAAAAAAAAGAACAGAGTTTTTTGCATCTTAAGCACATGCTTAAAATACATTCAAGGTGCAAAACAGTCACTCAAATGGAGCTTTTTTCCCCCAGAAGTTAGTCACTCACCCACTTCCCAGAGCAAAGGGAGTATATGTTTGCTTGGACCCTCCTTTTTTGCAGAACAAGCAAGTTTCTTACACCAGGCAGAGCAAGGTCTATGTCCATAAGCCGTTAAGTGCTGCTTGCAGGGACCCACCAGACAGCGCCACTGTGCTCCACAATTCTGGTCACCTTACTGGAGAAAACGGCCTGGTTTGTTTCAGACTTTAGCATTGGTCCTAAAACTTTGTATGATGCCTTTTGAAGAATTCAGTAATTTGGTGAGACACTAAGCTCCCTTCTGCGCCACTCCACTGATGACTTTGGGACTGATGATTTTGGAAGGTCCAGAAACAGCATAATGGGCTTATGCTGCTGAGGTGTCACGAGGTTCCACTTGCCCAGTCTTTGTGCTCCACATGGTATGGGGTGCCTGTTTTCAGGAAGAAAAAGGCCATGCACTGATCTCTTCTTTTTCCTCCTTCCCAATCTAGTAACCTGGGAAATGGGGTTGGTTGGTGCTGTCCTGTATTGTGATTTGAATGTGTCGCGCCCCCCCTCACCTCAAAGTTCATGTGGCCCTAAATTCATATCTTGATAGTATTTGAAGGTGAGATCTTTGGGAGGAAATCAGGTTTGATGATTTCATGAGGTTAAGGGCCCATGATGAGACCTATGACTCTGTAAGAAGAGGGAGCAAGGGCCAAGCTAGCACATACTCTTGTCCTCTCACCATAATGAGGCAACAAGAAGGCCCTCAGCAGATACCAAACAGAGGGTGATGCTCTTGGACTTCCCAAACTCCAGAACCATGAATAAGATGAACTTCTATTCTTCACAAATGCAGAGTCTCAGGTATTTTGCTACAGCAACAGAAGCCAGACCTGACACCCCCTAAGTGTATCATGGAGTGCCAGTTAGGAATTGTCAACCTAGTCCCCAGCATTGATCCATCTGAGATGGTCTGAGATGGTAACCCCATCTCAGGTGGAGCTCTAGTCTGAGGTCCTGATCCAGTCTGACAGTGACCTAGTCTGGGGCAGTGATTCCCCAGTCCTCACACCTTTAAAACTGCTGATTTTCAGAACCCACCCAAACCTATGAAATTAGACCTCTCTGGGTGGAGCTCAACACCTTTAATTTAACATGTCCCCGTGATCCTTCTTGTAACCAGGCTGGACCACCTGAGGTCCCAGCATGGGACAGCAATCAGTCAGTGTTCTTATAATCCAGGAGCCAGAACACACCAGGCACCAGAGGCAGACCCCTGTGGGCCCAGGCAATGCCCACTGCACCAGAGCACCAGGCAGTCATGAAGAAAGCTGGGGGGCGTGGAGACTCTAGGCAGGAGGGCACCTCAAGCTGTGCAGGCCAGTCCCCCAGCAGGCACACTCTGCCTGTCACACTACTCTTTGAAACACAGCACAGTGTAATCCCTCAGTTCACACCTAGCACGGCTTCATATCTCCTTGCACAAATGAAGCATGGAACAGTTCACCTTCCAATACACTGGCACTGCCAGCACATGGGCCTACAAACCAGCAGGCCCCACCCAACTGGAGCCCCCTGCAGCAGAGCCACCTCTTCCCCAAATGAGCTCTCTCATTTGCTCAAACTTTGAACAGGGACCAAGGATTATGAAATCAAACAAAACCATGCATGTCCTTTTTCTGGGGAACTGTGTTGCATGCTGTGTGGGTCCATTCGAAAGCCAAGCTACAGAAGTTTTTAATTTATTGATGGCTCAAGTGGAAGAGTGGGAGCCACTGGGGCAGCCAGATGCTGGTCTGTTTAAAAAGGGTCCTGCTGAGCAGTTTCCCAGGCCAAAATCTGGCAGAATCGAGTTCCTGCTTTTGTGTTGTCTGCCTGCATCTGCCAGTGACCAGCACCAGACACAGGTGAAGGCAAGACAGGCTGGAACGCTCAGGCTCTCTGGGCACTCGGTTGGCAGAAAGGCAGCTGTACCCACACATTTCATCCCCTCGGAACATCCACGCACCCTCTTAAAAGCTTTCCTACAGCACACACCTGCACCATTTGAGGTTTCCACACTCTTTAAAGTTGTTACATCATAATGGAAAAAGTTATCACATCCTCTGGATGCCAGATAAAAGTCTTTAAATCCGTAACATGTGGCACATTGGCTCCCTTTCCTCTGTGCCATGTCCTTAAAGGAACAGGCCTCATGGACTGACACTGACCTTTGAGGGACTTCCCAGCCTGGGGCTCTGCTGGGCTTCCTCTCTTCCAGGCTCCTGAATACCCTGAGTCCCCTGTGACCCATTGCAGGGTATACACTGCCTATACCAAGGGCCAGTCGTGGCTCTCTCTAGACCTGTTTTCCAACCCATAAAATGAGATTTTAAACTAGATGGTATCTAGGGTTTGTGCAAATTCCAACAACCAGCACCTCGGGTTCTATGTGCAGTCTATTTAATTGTAATGAACACATAAGGTACTATGTAGATGACACCTGGCTCCCACATAAGCTCACTTCCCTTTCCCCATCATCAGTGCCAGAGGTGGTTCCTGCATGGGGAGTTGAAGCCTCACCCAGTCCTTCCCACCCACAGCTGTGTGCTTTGCACAGAAGCTATCAGCTGTCGCATGGACACCCACATACCACAGGAAATGCTGCCCACAGCCACTCCAACTCCTCATCCTCCACACCTGTTTCCTAAAGCGGGAAGCACCTTGCACAGCTTAGGAAGAGATTCTGGAAGTTTATCTTCTGTGCTGCAAACACTGGCTGATATCTACTATGTGCGGCCACCTGCCTCTGGATGACATGCTCTGCCAGGAGCAGGTGACAAAGTTGTGCAGGTGTTTACAGAGAGCTCCCTGGGAGCATCTCCTCTGAATATAGAGATTTTGGGAATGGCATTTGCCAAAACTCACAGCACCAGGCCCTCGGTTCTGTGGGGTCCAAATCTGGGCCCTTTAAAGGAAAAACAATGTGCAATAATAAATACAAAACTGCAGACAATATTAAAACCTAGCTGGAACCAAAAGAGAAGCCACAATAACTTAAATGAGTTTTGGGAGAATCCGATTCTTTCTTCTAAAGGCTGTTTAACTAACCAGGAAGACTTACACTGGATAGATTACTGACAGAAACCTGCCTCCTTGCTCCTCACCTAGAACATTTTATACCTCCCAGCATCTCCCATCAAGCCTATGCAAGAAGCCCTGAAACCTGAGCTTAATTAACTCCACTGTAAACCTGCCTCTGCTGCCAGGAGAGACTGAGTACTTCCACTGAGATTTTTCTGAGCACCGCAGACCCTCGGCCCTTCCCCCAGAGCCTGCACTGGCCTTTGTGAAATCGAACTCCGTTGCACAGTGTTTACAGACTGCTCCAGTGAGTTTCCAATCCACAAGAAAAACAGGGAATCAGAGCATGTAAATATCAGGGTTGTTCAGCTCCATGTATGGTGTCTGATGTCAATCTGAAACAAACACTGAAAGAAAGCAGGCACATGGAATGTTCTCAGGGTCTGTGCATCCCTCCAGCCTGTCGCCACGCGTCCCCTTCCCAACAGTGACGTGAGAGTGTTCCCACTCCACTAACTGCTGCCCGAGGCACTTCTGACTCACATCCACCCGGCTCAATTTTCGGACTAGGGAAGTCTCCAAACTAATAAACTGCTTTGGAAATATATATACACTCCCTCGTATCAGTTGTTTTCCTTCCAGAGGATGTTACTGCGTGATACAGCTTTAAGTTTTCAACTCTGTCATATTTTCTAAACTGTGATCTCTTCCATTTACTTTAGGGGCTGTGGCATTCCCCCTTTACTGGGGTGAAAGCTAAACAATGTGGTTTGGATTTAGTGTTCCCATGCATCACCATGAAAATGTTTGTCTCAGCAATCGTGTCGTTATTGTTACTGGTCACAGCTGCTCTGCCCCCTTGGTTTGTGAACCACACTTCACTGCACCCCTATCCAAGTGGGAAAGGTGGCTTTGTGCCATGAGATAAGAGACGTGGGATGGAATAGGCCAGGATCTGGTGTAAGTACCTCTCAAGCCAGCCAGGGACCAGTCAAAGAAGAACTAGTTCTGATCAACAGAGGAGCAGGCTCTACAGAGCTGACTTGGAGCAAAATATGGGATGGATGAAACCCAGGGTCCTGTGTCGGGGGTCTGCAAAAACCAGACATGGCTTGTCCACTCAGAATGATATCCTGAAGGAGCTGGGACCAGGGGACATCTCACCTCTACACTGAAGTACATTAGGGCCCTGGATTTGTTCTTGCACTGACCTTACTTTGTAGACACTGCGTTCTCCCAAGAACAGTGTCCTGGGTAGAGATTCGCTTGAGGAGCAGTTCATGATGGCTTTGTGGGTTTCTGTCACAGGAAGGAGATAAACCTGCCTTGTGGTTCATATGCTGTCTACGGTAACAGGTTCCAGATGCCCGGGTCTCTTGGGGCTCTTCACCCTGCTCTCATCAGGCTCAGCTGAAGCCAAAGCCTTGCACCAAACACTTGCAAGATAAGAAAACGCTCCGTATTCTAGGCTTTAGGCCAGTTCCTTCCACACAGACACCTGGCATGATGCCTACCACCCTCTGGGCTGGACCTTGCTGGGCCACAGAGACCTGGCCTGCCTAGCTTTGCTTTTTTTAAAAAATAGGAAATTAGATAGATAGATAGATAGATAGATAGATAGATAGATAGATAGATATTAACTAGGGACTGCTTAATTAAATTATGGAATACAACCAACCAATAATAATGCAGAATTAGTTTTATTGACATGGAAAGAAGTCCACAACATTGTTGTATGAAATATCAGGACACCAGACTATGTAAAATGGTAAATATCTAGCTACATATGTTTGCATAATTGTCTATATGCCCAGGAATATTCTAGAACAGTGTGAAACCAGCCAATTAAGACAGTAATTATTTTTAATTTCTGGAATCTTATCTAACTTTGATTTCTTTATTTGGACTTTTATATTTATCTATATAGATATAAAAATATATAGTACACATGAATTACGTAACCTTTATAATGAGCAGTCATTGTAAACCTTAAACAAAGAAAGTTTTTTTGTTTTGTTTTGTTTTGTTTTCAAAAGGAATGAAGTATGTTAAGACAAAGGCAGCAGGAAGACATGGGGAGAGGCTGGTGGAAGGGCTCAGGGTGACCAGGCAAGGCAAGGCTCACAGCCCCAGACAGAGTACCCCCTTCCATCCTGGAGAATATCCTGAGCCAAAGTGGGGTGGAAACTTTCAGAAGCGTAGTTCAATGAAGACTCCAAACCTACTTAAATTCTAGAAGTTCAATTACTTCTGTCAAGTGTTCAAGTTAAAATTTCACAATTTGCATTCAACATTGGCCTCCCAGGATTCTATAACTATGGCAGGAGACCAGCAAGCTCTTAACTGTGGAGTTTCAGTTTGTGGATATTCTTCATTCATTCCCAGGGGCCTCCAATAAGTCTATTTATGATTGCAACTTGTGCTGAACGTCTACAGCTAAAGACCCAGTAGGAAACCAACTGGTTTAACTCATCCAATCCCTAATGCACACCAATCCTCTTTCCCAGAGACACCACACACTTTGATCCACAGCTAGATTTTGAGTGCCAAATTCTAGATGGGGATGGAGAGGATAAAGCAGGCCACACTGAGGAGGTCTCAGACAGCTAGATCTCCTTGACTGTCAATGCACACCTTGTCTACAAAGGAACATATTAGTTCCAAGCTAAAATGTTTCAAGAAAAGGAAAGAGGAAACTGATCCCCCTCTTAAAGTCCAGGCCCAGAATTGGCACATCTCACCTGCAATCTATTTTGTGTGTGTGTCGGGGTGGTGGGGGAATACCAGGGATTGAACTCAGGGGCACTGGACCACTGAGCCAAAAAAATCCCCAGCCCTATTTTGTATTTTATTTAGAGACAGGGTCTCACTGAGTTGCTTAGTGCCTTGCTTTTGCTGAGGCTGGCTTTGAACTCGTTTGTGATCCTCCAGTCTCAGCCTTCTGAGCTGCTGGGATTACAGGTGTACACCACCAAGTCCGGCTGTCACCTTTCATCTATTTTATTGATCAAAGGAGTCAGTACGGACTCAAAGAGGTCAAAAAAATGGTAGTACCTCTTGAAAAAGAGGGAAAGAGATTCCCAGGAGGGAAGACATGGAAGGCTGCCATCATGAGATGAGCTACCACACATAGAGGCTCCAGTTCTCAGGGCCCTGAGTTACCCCAGGTGTCTTAAATGACTCATCTGCAGTAATCAGATGTTTGGAACAAATTTTGCCAGCAACCCTAGAAGACTCAAGTTGGTGAATCACTATTTCTCTAATTCTAAACAGTCACTCGTGTTTTCTAACCCACAGATAGTTGGCGTAAACCCTAGTAACCACGATACTTTTGCAGATGTGAGCAATTATTGACTTAATAGAAATTATAGACCACTTGCTCAGCAATTTTTTCTATGCTCCATAACAACTTTTCCAAGTATTGCTTTCTTTGCTATCAGTTGTCCCTAAATCTGCTTCTATGTGCAATAATAATTCCCACATTAGGCAAAATAGCATTTATTATTTTTTACAGTTTTCTAGGCATTATCAGTCAGTAGCCAAGCCCTTCCCTTCAATTTTCTCATTCCGTCCTCAGAGCATCCCTTTAAAGGGGCCATTGTTGTCTATGTTTAGCAGATGACGAATCAGAAGTGCATGGTGGTAGAAACATTTAACCCAAATCCTGCAGTTCCTCTAATATTAAGCCAGGATTTGGGTCCACACTCTTGCCTCCAGCATATGCAGCTCCCCCAAAGAATAGCTATTTTTTTTTTTTGCCTTTGTTCCCCGGGTGGGAATGAGAAGGCCAAAGTAGTAAACCAATCGCTCCTACCTCCCTGAAGTCAATGTGTCACCATCACTGATTTATGGTGGACACAGCTATAACTTCCAGAGTCTTCTTTGGCTCTCTGTCTTCCTGAATCCCTGCCCAGGCAGCAAAGAGACCTATGGCCCCAGCCTTTAGAATGGCACACCACCCCCCCAAGTCCTGGAGCTGGTTCCCTCCAGCTCCAGACTGCTTCTGGCACATCTCTGGCCACCCAGCTGGGGAATGTGCTCATCAACTTAAAGGAGGAAAGACTTTTTTGGGTTCTTAGTTTCAGAGCTCTTAGTCCATAGTCATTTGGCTCCATTGTTTCTGGACTTGAGGGAGGCAGAAATCACAATGGGGAACACAAGGTGGAGCAAAGCTTCTCACCTCATGACAGCGGGAAAGCAGAAAGAATATGATAGAGCCTTCAAGAGAATGCCCCCAAGAATCTCCTTCCTCCAATTAAGCCCCACTCCCTACATTTTCACCACCTCCCAGTAACATGAAATTATGAATCCATCAATGGATTAATCTATTGATGAGGTCAGTACTCATTATACAATCACCTTCCAAAGTCCCCACCTCTGAACACTACCGCATTGGGGACCAAGTTTTTAACCCACAAGCTTTGGGGGTACTTTTCAGATTCAAACCGTAACAAGCTCAAGTCTCGCCACAATATAGCTGTCTCCTCCCTGGGCAGGTTGCTGCCAGGGTCAGCCGGACCACTGCAGATCAGAACAGTCTCCAGGTCCAGTAGTCTTCCACTAGTGAGATCTCCAGGGGATTCCTAAGAAACTTGGTCCTGAGGCCAGATTGCTACAGCATCTTCATGGCATATAGCCTGCAAAAACACTTCCCTTTCTCACGATGAGTTGCTCTGTTTCTCAGAGGTAACTTTGCAAAAGTTACCAATCACCTTTCTTTATAAGCAGCAAAGGAATTAAAACAGTTTAAAAGAAACAATGCTAACCTAATATTTCATGCCGCCTGTCCTTGAGCATGATATGGAGGGAAGTCACCCCTCTTCTTTTAGAATAATTCAAACAACTAACATTGGATTAGAATGTACTCCTGGTAAACATAACCAGGACTCTGAAAAAGTTGAGTATCATCTATAAATCACAAGGACCAAGAATGTTACCATCTAGAAAAGATTTTTTTTTTCAAGTAGTCAGTCAATAAAATTGCAAGTGTTCTAGCCCCACTTGTCCACTGAGAGGAATGGAGGACCCTGCTGGCTTGCAACACCTCCCAAGATACTGAGTTCAGGAATGAGCCTGTGCAAGAGCAAATTCCAAAGGAATAAGGGTCATTTAGAAAGTCAAGGGAGTCAGCTAGGCAGGCTGGCTTTGCTGATTCAGAAAACCCTAAATCACTGAGAAGAGATGTCCACCACCCGCCACCTAGTGTCCTTATTTTTGGATGTGATCAGTATGAAAAATTACTTGGGGGAGTACGAAATTGATGACATATTCTTCACTGGTGAAAATAGGACTCATTTGAAAATGAGTACCTAGTGTCCATCATTTGGGTAATGAAGATTTGACACAAGGTAATTTTCAAAAAGGCAGTTTCATTTGTAGACAACCTTTAGGACCTACCAGAGCCTCTACCCCAAGCTCTAGGCAAGCCCAAAGGTAAAAAATATTTTCCCAGTGGATGAGATAAAGGCTATAAAGCACTTTCATCGATTTCAGCAATTACATCTAAGTCATGTAACATATATCCCCAAACATGCTTAGTACTAGAAGTAAGTAAGCACCTTTTCACCACGTCTTTGTAACCTTACCTGCCAGCAAGAAGAGTCCTCCCATTGATGTATGTGCTGCCTGGTTGTCCACACAGGGCCCTTGCAGGCTCCCAGAACCCATCAGTAGCAGTACTAAAGGTATCCACCAAACCATGGCAGGTATCAACACTGCAGGCTCTGTGACATCCCTGCCAGGGAACAAGTCCAGGCTTGCTTGACCTTCATGTCACAGAGCACAGAGTCAAAGGCCATTCAGCAAATAGGTAACACAGCAAACTCTCTCATGCTGCCATTTTATAAAGTGTCAATAAAGTATTTCAAGTTGAAAACCAATCTATTTTCTTCATAAATAAAAAAAAATACTAACAAAATTGCTTATCAACTTCTGTGTGGGTCTGTGGTGTGTTCTCTCACATACTTAGGCTAGCAAAATACAAGATAAATTTAACCAAATGTGCAGCTTGGTTTCCTAAATGGGTGTCATAAGAGCCATCAGTCAGCCCTCATAACTCCCCCTCTTCATACTATCTTTCATGGACTAACTGGGACCATACTTCCAGGGGCACCATAGTAAAGAAAAATGTCAACTAATTCTCAATGAAAAAAAAATCATCCTCTTTATACCACTCTCAACCCACTGATCTTCAAGGACTGTGGAAATGATTGTTTGGAGGGGTTTGTATTATATTCTGATAATCCACATTTTTTTCAGACATATCCTCAAAAAAGTTTTAAGTTAACTCTAGACAATAATGTCTGATCATTTAACATAAGTTAGGGTAAACTCTTGGAACACAATATTCATCTCTGCTCTCATAGTGAAGGGAATTAGAGTGGACTGAAGGGAAATTCCGCTGAGCACATGAACGTGACTTGGCCTCTTACCCAACGGAAACACAGCTCCCACCAGGGATCCCATCAAAGCCACTGTCCAGAGCTAACTTAGCTCACCGTCCACGTTTAAACTGAGGTCCCATTGTTTTATGCCTTCTCCAAGAACATTGTTTCAACAAAATTTGAGAACCCCACTTTCTCAGATGTGAAATAGATTGGCTTCACTAACAACCCCTGATCTTGATGGATCCATCACTATCACCTTCGCCAGACCTCCTCCATGTTTGTGGCTTTTAAATCAGGTTGCTTAATATGTGTCTCTAAAACATCAAAACCAAGCTTCTGGGCAAAAGAGTAGACACAGTTCCAAGTGCTGTATGTGCATACCTTTATTGACTAATTACAGAGATACCATGAGGTGGATCGGGGTGGCATGTGGCCCCAGAACCAGGAACATTCACTCTAACATTGTGCTGGGTTCCCTCCACACTATGCCAACTCAGCAGCTGCTTAAATACCATCATAGTGCTCAGCGGAATTTCCCTTCAGTCCACTCTAAATCCCTTCACTAGGAGAGCAGAGATGAACATTGTGTTCCAAGAGTTTTCCCTAATTTATGTTAAATGTTCAGACATGATTGTCTAGAGTCAATTTAAAACTTTTTTGAAGATATGCCTGAAAAAATTGTGGATTATCATAATAATGAAGGTATTTAACACTTTTTTAGTTGCATTAAGAAAGATTTTGGACACATAAAAAAGCAACTGAATCACCATCCATTTTACAAAAGAAAATCATGCACACAGCAAGAGCTCCTGCATACTTCCAGTAACCCCCTACTGTCAGAGAGGTAGTTTACCTCCTGCTTTAGATTTTGATTATTGCCATGTATATTCTTTTAATTCATAGATAAGTAGATAGTTGATTAATTGATAGATGATATATAGATAGTAGAGAGTAGATTAATATATGGATAGAGAGATTAGTGATTATATAGAATATGGATATATACATACCCTGAATACATTTATATCATTCTTTCAACACATTGAAAAGTTTATACCAATGACTCGACTATAAATACCCTGTGATTTTTTTTTTGTTTTGCTCAATGTACTTTTCAGAATTATCCATGTTACCATAACTATAGTCTAATCATTTTCATTACTCATTTCACTCCATTATATGGTATATAAAAATATTGCTTATTTTTAAATAAATAAGATTTTAAATAAATAGAAATAGAATATATTCATCCTTTGTTTCATAGTCTTTTTTTTCTTGTCAAATGAAAGAACCTTTTAAAACACTTTCAATTTATTTTAATTTGTGGAAATTAAGTACTAGAATTCTCTCGTGTGTGCACATTCACAGTGCAAATGGCTTTGGTGTGGTGAATATACAGAGGTCTAGATCCTTTCTAACATGCCTAGCTGCATACTAAACTCCTTTCTGCTATGTCCGTCTGATTGTGGATGTTTACATAATTGTCTCCACTGTGTCTCCGCTACTGTTGTGGCTGTGATCCGTGAATAGACTGGGTCTGGGAAGCAGGAATTTCCTTGGCATCACAAATCTCTTTTTATTTGTTCTTTTTAGGTATACCTAATAGTAGGGTGTATTTTGACATAGTATACATACATGCATTGGGTATAACTTATCCTAATTAGGATCCCATTCTTGTGGTTGTACATGATGTGGAGTTTCACTGGTTGTGTATTCATATAGGAACATAGGAAAGTTATGTCCAATTCCACTGTCTTTCCTATTCTTATCTCTTCTCCCTTCCCTTCATTCACTTTTGTCTAATGCACTGAACTTCTACCCCTCCGCAACTTAGCATCTACATATCAGAAAGAACATTCAGTCTTTGGTTTGGGGGATTAGTTTATTTCACATAGCATGAGAGCCTCCAGATCCATCCATTTACTGGCAAAAGTCATAAAGTAAGTATCTTATATGACTGAATAATAGAATGTGTATACCACATTTTCTTTATCCAGTCATTTATTGTAGCACACCTAAGTTGTTTCCATAGTTTAGCTATTGTGAGTTAGGCTGCTGTAAACATAGATGTGGCCACAGGACTGCAGCACACTGATTGTAACTCCTTTGGATATGTACCAAGGATAGTATAACAGGTGAAAGGGCAGTTCTTTCCCTAGTGTTTGGAGGAATCTCCATACTGCTTTTCAGAATGGTTGCAACAATATGCAGTCCCACTAGCAATGTATGAGTGTACCCTTCTCCACACATCCTCGCCAACATTTATTGTTACTTGTATTTTTGATAATTGCCATTCTGACTGGAATGAGATGGAATCTCAGTATAGTTTAATTAGCATTTCTCTAATTGCTAGAGATGTTGAACACTTTTTCATATATTGGCTGACCATTCATAATTCTTCTTCTGTGAAGTGCCTGTTCAGCTCCTTTGCCCATTTATTGATTGGGTTATTGGGGCGGGGGTGGTGGTGTTAAGTTTCTTGAGTTCTTTATATATCCTGAAAATCAATGTTCTATCAGTGGTACAGGTAGCAAAGATTTTCTCCCATTCTGTAGACCCTCTCTTCACATTCCTGATTGTTTCCTTTGCTATGAAGAAGATTTTTAGCTTAATAACATCTCATTTATTGGTTCTTAATTTTATTTCTTGCACCTTAGGAGTCTTGCTAAAGAAATCAGTTCCTAAGCTGACATAATAGAGTTGGATCTACTTTTTTCTTCTAGTAGGCACAGGGTCTCTGGCCTAATGCGTAGGTCTTTGATCCACTTTGAGTTGATTTTTGTGCAGGGTGAGAGATAGGAGTTTAATTTCACTTTGTTGCATATGAATTTCCAGTTTTCCCAACACAATTTGTTGAAGAGGCTATCTTTTCTCCAATGTATATTTTTGGCACCTTTGTCCAGTATGAGATAACCCTATTTGTGTGGGTTTCTCTCAGTGTCTTCTATTCTGTTCCATTCATCTTCATGTCCATTTTCGTGCCAATACCATGGCATTTTTGTTACTATGACTCTATGGTATCATTTAAGGTCTGGTATTGCGATGCCTTCTGTTTCACTTTTCTCACTACAGATTGTTTTGGCTATTCTGGGTCTCTTATTTTTCCAAATGAATTTCATGACTGCTTTTCTAGTTCTATGAAGAACGTCATTCCTCTTAGAACTGCCTTCATGGTGTCTCAGAGATTTTTGATATATTGTTTTACTGTTCTCATTTATCACTAAGTGCTTCTTTATTTCACCCCGATTTCTTCTGCTACCCATTGGCCATGGAATAGCATATTATTTCATCTCCATGTGTTAGAGTAACTTCTATTTCTTATTTTATTGTTGATTTCTAGTTTCATTCCATTATGATATGATAGAATGCCAGGTAGTATCTCTATTTTTTTGTACTTGCTAAGAGTTGCATTGTGGCCTATGATATGTTCTATTTAGAGAATGATTTGTGTGCTGCTGAGAAGAAAGTGTATGATGTCCTAATGAATAAAATATTCCATAAATGTCTAAATTATTAATTATATTTTTTAGTTCTATAGTTTCTTTGTTTAGTTTTAGTTTTGCTTGGAGGATCCATCCAATAATGAGAGAGGCATGTTAAAGTCACCCAGTACTGTTGTGTTGTGACCTATTTGATTCTTGAAATTGAGAAGGGTTTGCTTGATCTACATAGATGCTCCATTGTTTGGGACATAAATATTTACAATTGCTATGTCTTGTTGGCATATAATTCCCTTAAGGAGTATGAAATGACCTTCTTTGTCCTTTTGATTAACTTGAAGTCCACTTTATCTGATATAAGGATAGAAACTCCTGCTTTTTACGAGATCCATGTGAATGATATGTTTTTTCCCATCCTTTACCTTCAGTCTGTGGATGTATTTGCTTATGAGGTGAGTCTCTTAGAGACAGCATATTTTTGGGTCTTGTTTTTTGTTTGTTTTTAATTTTTTAAAAACCCTTTGTTTTATTTACTTATTTTTATGTGGTGCCAAGGATCGAACCCAGTGTCTCACATGTGCTAGGTGAGCACTCTACCACTGAGCCACAACCGCAGCCAGGGTCTTATTTTTTAGTTCAATCTGTCAGTCTTTTTGTTGATGAATTTAGACCATTCACATTCAATGTTGTTATTGAGAAATGGTTTTTATTCCCTGTCATTTTTATTCATTTCTGGTTTTTAATTTGAATTATTTCTCCTTTGATTGACTATTCTTCTACTGTAGTTCTTCCCTATGCAGATTTTCACTCTAATTTTTTATTTCTTCTTCATGAAATATTTATTGAGTATGTTTTCTAGTGCAGGCTTTTTACTTGTAAATTCTTTTATTTCATGGAAGATTATTTTTTCATCATCAAATCTGAAGCTTAATTTTTCTAGGTATAGTATTCTTGGCTGGCATCCATTTTCTTTCATAGCTTAGTATATATTATTCCAACACCTCCTAGCTTTGAGGGTCTGGCTTGAGAAATCAACTGAGATTGGTTGCCCTCTAAAAGTTACCTGTCATTTTTCTCTGGCAGCCTTTAAAGTTCTATTCTTTTCTGTATATTATTTTAATAATAATGTGCCTTCATGTGCGCCTGTTGTAATTTTGTGCATTTGGAGTCCTGTAAGCCTCTTGTATTTGATTTTCCACTTCGTTTGTAAGGTTTTAGAAATTTCCTGATATAATTTCATTGGAAAAAGTGTGCATTTCTTTGGTTTGTATCTCTGAGTCTTCATCTGTGTTTTCCCATATTTCTTGGAAGTTCTGTTCATGGTCTCTTAACATTGTTTCTCCACGGTCAACTTTATTTTCTAGATTATATATTTTATCTTCATTTCCTGAAACTCTGTCTTCCTATAAGCTACTCTGTTGGTGATGCTGTCCACTATATTTTTAAGTTGGCTTATTGATTTCTTCATTTCAAGGATTTCTGCTTAATTTTTTTTCGGAATCTCTATCTCTTTATTGAACTAATCTTTCACTTTCTGTATTTTCTCTCTGATTTCACTCTTTACATTCTCCTTTACCTTGCAGGTCAGTTTTATTTAAATTATTTGTTTCTGTTTAGATATACATGACAGTAAAATGTATCTTATCACAGATCATTTTAACTATGAACTTTCTAAGCTTCTTTGACATTTTCTCCACTGTGGTGTCAATGGATTATTGAAGCATTTTGGTTTGTTTGGGGAAGTTTTTTTCCTTGCTTTATCATGCTGTTTGTGTAGAGCAGGTGGTTTTCCATGACCCATATTCCCCTTTTGTGAACCCCTCTCCTCCTCTGATTTTCGCCTGGTCACTTAGGCACACTCTGTGTTGTGAGATGTGAGTTTGTCAGGCCTGTATTTCGGACCAAGCTCAGGTTTGCAGGAATCAGCTCCCACAGCTGCTGGCCCCCACTGTGTGGCTACAAAGTGGCTTCTTCCTCTGTTCTCCATGGACAGCTGGGAGAGATGCAGCTTCTTTCCCACACGAGGATATTGTGCAGCCTGCCTGTCAGGTTAATCCAGCACTGACTTTGATCTCTGATCTCACTGCACCCACCAGACCTACCACAAGCCTCCTAAAAATGCTGGTTCCTTTAATTCCCTTATCCCTCCACTTTGTTTGCTGGGGATGGGGTGGAAACAGCTCTGGCTGGTACTGATGATGGCAGTGATGGCAGGACTTTGTTCTTATTTTATTATATCCAACCTCCTGAGCTCCCAATCTGCTTTGAACGTCCAGGATTAATTCCCAGAAAAGTCCCCCCTTTTTTCACCCACCTGACTGAGAAGCTGTCTATCTGCTTTCTTCATTTTACACCATGGAGCAGCCAGAAAAGCAATCTCCTCTGTTCTGCCATCTTCCCAATTTCTAGTGTTTGCTTTGTGTGTTTCAAAAATATTACCCTAAAATTAAAAAAAAAAAATTGATTCTCTTGTATTTTCTGTAAAAGTTTTAAATTTAGATTTTGTGAGTGGTAGAAACTAAAATTTTTCATTTTTATAACCAATTGTTCTACTACCACACCTGGTTTGTAATATCCCACTATTTCATATATCTGGTTTTCTTATTTGCATAAATTTGTTTCTGGACTCTCTGGTCTTACCCATCAGTCTATTTGTCCATATCTATCTATAGTGCCCTAATTATTTTTTTTTAATTTTTTGTAGTTATAGATGAACATGAATATTTTATTTATCATTATGTGGTGCTGAGGATCAATCCCAGGGTCTCACACATGTGAGATGAGTGCTCTACCACTGAGCCACAATCCCAGCCCTTATAATGCCCTAATTATTAAAGCTCTATTAGAAATATTAATATCTCATACGGCAAATCCCTCTAATTTGCTTTTTCTTTAAAAATTACTTTGGCTATTGTATCAGTAAACTATTGTTCCATAAAGAATCATCCCAAAGATTAGACAGTTAATGCAATAACTGTCTAATAATTTATTTAGTTCTCCAAGTCTACAGGCCAGTTATTTAACCTAGGAAGCAATTTTACCAGCTGTTTAGCTAACCTGAACTCAACTGGATGGTTCTGATCCTCCCTGGGCTAGCTCACACGTATGACCATTGGCTGGGGCAAAGGGGGTAACTAGGAAACCTGTCTTTCATCACCCAGCTGGCTTGGCCATGAAAAAGCAGGGGAGCACTAGAATAATCAAGCACATACATAGTCTCTTGAGTCCACACTCTACTGGCCAAAGCAAGTTCTGAGGCCAGCCTAGGCTAAGGAAAGAACCTCCTCTTGCTGTGAGAGCTGGGAGAGCAGGAACTGAAATCATGTTGAAAAGCAACCTACTGTGGCTTTATTGGACCTTTGATATTCCAAGAAAATTTTAGAAGCATTCTTTGAGATCATAATAATAAACCCACTCACATATGTCACACCTAAGTCCTTATCATTACCCGAATCTTCTCCAATAAGATGATGAATTCAGGGGGACCTCCCTATAACCAAAATCATATACTCCCTCCAGCTTGCTTCTTCAGCTATTTTTATCTCCCCTGAGTTTCTTATCATGGAAATCTATAATTTCTCTCCATCATCTCTTCTGTATTTAAGAAGCCCAATCAGGTCACAAGTCTGTTCTGTTTGAAGGTCAGTAAGAATGAAGATTTGAACCAGGTTCACGTAGGAGTCTTTTGAGTTTTTCTGCCAAGCCAGAAAGAAGATCTATATTTTGTAATAGAAATGAATGAGCAGATGCAGCTCCCTCATACATCCCCAAACTCAGTGATCAATGATGACATATTCTCACTTGCTATGCATACACTTAGGTGGCTGAGCCCTGCTGAAGAAAATCACACACTCAAGCCAATTAGGTCCATCCCAAGTTTACGATCACTAACTTTATTTGAACTTCAACACTGCCTGAAAATAATACTGTGTTTCTCTGGGAAAATCTGTCTTCCTACATTTCGCAGTAATTGTTTCTACCTTCTCCAGCCCTCTCAACCTATTGCCAACTACCTTCCCATTCTACTCACACGTCTTCATAACTGTTAAAGAAGGAAAAATAGAGTCCCCCTTATGAGAATCCCATGATTTCCAATCACCAAATCCCAGCCCTGCCAACATGTGTCCTCATCCTTATTCATCCTTTCTCCTTTCAAAATTGTCATCTTTCATCTGTGGACTGACTCTCATTTCTCCCCCACCTCTCATATTATCAATTATCTTCTCTCCCTTGAATTCCAACTCTCTCTCTCTCTCTCTACTAGCTCCTTGCCATCGACCTTTTAATATATTCCCAAAACAAATCAGACCCAATTTATCCCCACTCCACCATCTACTGATTCTCCCAAATGCTAAAAGCCTGCCTTTGCTGACTTCTCTCACATTTCTGTGTCCTCCAACTACAGTGTCTGCTCTTCACAAAAGAATCACTCAATAATGTCCCCATTACCACCTCCACGTGCTTATGTCAGTGGGTATTTGTCAGAATCACCTTCCTAACCTCTAATTAACATTCAAAAGGTGAGTTTCCTCTATTTCTGAAAGACTCTCTTCCCTCATCTCTTCTGGTTGACAGTTTAAACTGTCTAAAAAGGTAAGTCAGGCACCTGCCTACAACCCCAGCTGCTCAGGAGTCTGAGGCAGGAGGATCACGAGCTCAAAGCCAGCCTCAGCAACTTACCGAGGACCTGAGTGATGTGGCTCTGGCTCAGTAGTTGAGAGCTTCTGGATTCAATACCTGGTACAAAAAATAATAATAATAAGTCAGAACAAATTTATGTTGAACAAATTAAGAGGCATATACTCTAGAATAGTAGATATTCTTGCTATTGCTATGTTTACATTTTCCTTCTGAATCTATTTATGCCTAATAAATTCATCTACTCATTTAAGTTTTGTAACATATAAACGTTTCTCTGTTTTGCATGTAAATATCACTCTGGTATTATTTTCAAACTCTCAGTTTTTCAATCCTAAAATTATACCTGGCCCTTTAATGAAAGTGGCCCACAAATCACTTGATAGTAATCACTAGAATTAAGAGCGTAATCCACAGATAAACTGAAAGTCCAATTTTAGGATCTGTCCCAAAATTTCAAGAAGCAATTGTGACAATATATCCATCCTTCAAAAGAATGGACTCCAGTGTTAGAAACCTCAGACACATGATAAGGAGTGTTTGGAAACACAACCTGCCTACCCAGGCACTACCAATACACATTCATCCAGGACCTACACTGGACCATCTTGGTAGGTCCCATGGGTCAAAATTCAGTTGTGTAACAGTGGGAGTGGTGGAGGGGGCAGATAATCCACAAAGGACAATGTGGGATTTCAAGTGATTTTTATGATCAAAATATTAATCTTCTCCCAATTTCCAAGCCCATCCAGAAAGAAATTTTCGAAACCAAATTTGTGCTTCAAAGCATTTTGAGTTCCTCTGAGGAAAGGCACCCCTAAATTCAAATTATAGAATTTCGCCTCTGACAAATTCTTTCTGCCAAGTTGCTTAGATATTGTGGGTTGTCCATTAGTCAGCACTAGACTCCCATACCTTAAGACTGGACTCCCACTTCTTAAGAAGTGCCCATTTTAAAAATTTACATATAACCTCACCAGGGAACCATTATATGTAAAAGGATAAAAGCTGACTCCTTGGACAAAAGAAGTCACATCAACAAATTCCATGATAAAGAAACCTACAGCTGGGCAGGGGTGAAACTCAGTGGAAATGTGCTTGCCTAACACATGAAAGTCCCTGGGTACCATCCACATGGGGGGAGGAGGAGTGTTAGGTCTACTACTCTATTTAAAATCTGAAGTAAATCAGTTCACCAAAGAAAAAGATGGAAAATTGGAGTGAGGGAAATGGATAGTAATTTTTCTATGTAAAGTTTTGTTTTTACTGTAATATGGTATAACAGGAAAATAAAAATATACCTAACACCCTGCCAGGTTTCTAGCACTAGGCAGGCCAATATCTATGTTTCAGAGACTTATCTAGATCTAACTAAACCCAGCACACTGGTTCCTGTCCTCTCCATTGGCAAATCGTCCTCAGTGTTAACAATCTGACTATAGAAAATTTGTCACTGAATTCCTAGTGAATAGTGGAGAATACTAGAAAATTAGTAAATATTTATTGAGTTAAACAAATGAGTATTTTACTATCACACAATTAAATTTCATTTTCTTGTGTGGTTTTTTTGTTTGTTTGTTTGTTTTGTTTTGTTTTGGTCTCTCAGTAACACCCAGATTTCCTAAATTAAAGTGAACCATAAGAAAATGGAATGAGAAATTTGCAATTGTTTGGATCTTTAATGTCCCCCAAAGGCTGATGTGTTAAAGGTTTGGTCCCCTGGGTAAGGCTATTGGGAGATGATAAAACCGTTAAGGTAAGAGGCTACTGGGAGATCTTCAGATCATGGAGGGCATGCCGTTGAAGGGAACAATAGGTGCCCATCACCCTCTTTGCCCTCTTTGGCTTCCAAGAATGAGGTAAGGAGTTCGTTTCACCACATACTTCCTGCCATGATGTGTTGTCTCAACTACAGGCCAGGAACAATAGGGTAATGAACTGTGACCTCCAAAACTATGAGCCAAAATAACCATTTCTCTTTCCAAGTTGATTTGTGTTTCAGGTATTCTGTTGTAGTGACAGAAAACTGACTAACATGAAAGTGTAATGTTCCACCTGCAGCTTCATGATCTCATGCTTCTTCACTTCCTAGGAGATTTCCGTGTGTAGGAGTGAGTGAGTATAGTTGTCAGGGAGGATATTTTGCATCTTTAAACCTCTCCAATTTCTCCTCTGTGGAACTAGGTTTAGCTACATATCTAGTTTAGTTTCCCAAAGCAAGTTCTGCAGAATATGTGTACCACAATCTTTTGTAAAATAAATAAATAATAAGTTTTATTTGATTAGTTGGTTTTTTGAGAAGATAAAGAGTCTAGGTAAACCCTTACTCAAACTAACCAAAAGAAAGAAAACCAAAATTAATGAAATTAGAGATGAAAAGGGAGAAATTATGACAGACATCATAGAAATACAGAAAATCATTAGGGGCCAAATTTGAAAACTTATATTCTAATAATTGGAAAATGTGAAAAAATGGATACAATTCTAGGCACATAAAACCTGCCAACATTTAAACAGACCAATAACAAGCAATGAGACAGAAGCAGTGATTAAAAAAAAAACTCCCCAAAATAAAAACTGAGAACCAGATGAACTCTCAACTGAATTCTACTAGAGCTTTAAAGACTAATACCAATGCCCCTCAAATTATTCCATGAAATAGAAAGTGGTGGAATACTTCCAAATTCATTCTGTGAAGCCAGTATAACCCTGATACCAAAACCAGATAAGAACACATCAAGGAAAGAAAACTATAGACCAATATCTGTGGATGAACTTAGATGCAAAAATCCTTAATAAAAAATGTGTGATGTTCCACCTGCAGCTTCATGATCTCAGGCTTCTTCACTTCCTAGGAGATTACAAATCATATTCAACAACATATTAAGAATATTGTAAATCATAACCAAGTTGGTTTCTTTTCAAAAACGCAAGAATGGCTTAACATACACAAATAAATATGTGTAACTCATCACATAAATAGAATTGAAGACAAAAACATATTGTCATCTCAATATATGCAAAGAAAGTTCTTTGGCAAAATTCAGCACCTATGCATAATAAAAAACACTAAAGAAACTATAAAGGAACTTATCTCAACATCATTAAGGTTATATATGACAAACCCAAAGCCCCAACATCATAGTGAATGGGGAAAACAGAAATTATTTTCTTTGAAATCTGTAACAAGACAAGGATGTCTGCTCTTACTCTATTCAATATAGTACTGGAAATTCTAGCCAGAGAAATTAGGCAGGAGAAGAAAATAAATCAATTAAAACTATGAAAGGAAGAATTCAAACAATCACTGTTTGCAGATTATATGATCCTGCACTTAAAAGATCCAAAAAGCTTCACCATAAGACTGTTAAAATTAATAAATTCAACAAAGTACAAAATCAAATACAAAAATCAAAGCTGTTCTGTAGACCAACAAAGAAACAGCTGAGAATGAAAGCAAGAAAGCAATCTTACTCACAATAACCTCAAAAAAATAAAATACTTGAGAATAAATCTAACCTAGGAGGTAAAAGACCTCTATAATAAAAACTTTAGAACACTGAATAAAGAAATTGGGGAAAAAAAAACAAAAAAGAAAGAAACCTCAGAAGATTGAAAGACATCCCACGTCCATGGATAGGCAGAATTAAAGTTGTTAAAAAATGCTCATATTACCAAAAGCAATATATAGCTTCAGTGCAATCTCCATCAAAATATCAAAGACATTTCTCAAAGAACTAGAAAAAATGCAGTCCTAAGATTCATTTGAATGAACAAAAGACCCAGAATAGCCAAAGAAATTCTAAACCAAAAAGCAATGATGGAGGCATCGCAATGCCAGTTTTCAAATTATACTACAGATCTATAGTAACAAAAGCTATAGTAACAAAACTATAAGTTTTATGGCATAAAAACAGACACATAGACCAATGGGACATAATAGAAGATACAGAGACAAATCCACATAGATACAGTCCTCCAATCCTTGACAAAGGTGCCAAAAACATACACTGGAGAAAGATAGCCTTTTTAACAAATAGTACTGGGAAAACTGGATATCCACATGTAGAAGAATAAAACTAGATCCCTATCTCTCACCCTGCACAAAAGTCACCTCAAAGTGTATCCAAGACCCAGGAATTAGTCCAGAAATTGTGCAACTCCTAGAAGATCAAGTATCTAATGTATTGATACAGGCAATCACTTCCCTAACAAGACCCCTAAAGGTCAAGAACTAAACCCAAAAATCAGTAAGTGCAACAGTACCTAAAAAGAACAAATAAAAAATAATAAATAAAAGCTATTATGATGAGAAAAAAAAAAAGCTTCTGCTTAGGAAAGGAAACAAACAAGAGCATGAAGAGATAACCTCCACAATAGGATAAAATCTTTGCCAGTTATTTCTTCACAAGGAATTAATAACTGAAATATACAAAGAACTGAGAAAAAAACTTAACCTTCATAAACAAATTACCCAATCAATAAATGGGCAAATAATCTAGAGACATTTCTCATAAGAAGAAATAAAAATGGCCATCAAATACACGAAAAAATGTTCAGTATCCATGGCCATCAAGGGCGTGTAAGTCAAAACCACACTGAGATTTTATCTCACTCCAGTTAAAATGGAATTCATCAAGAATACCAATGACAATAATTACTGGTGAGAATGTGGGTTAGGGGTGTACCTATACATCGCTGGTGAAATCAGTATGAAGCTTCTTCAAAAGACTGGGAATGGAATCACCCTAAGATTCAGCTATTCCACTCCTTGGTATTTATCCCAAAGAACTAAAATCAGCATACTATAGTGATATATGCATACCGCTGTTTATGGCAGTGCAATTCACAATAGCCCAGTTAAGGGACCAGCCTAAGTGCCCATCAACAGACAAACAGATAAAGAAAATGTGGAATATATACACAATGAAGTTTTACTTATCCATAAAGAAGAATGAAATTATGTCATTTGCTGGTAAATAGATGGGACTGGAGAACAACATGCTAATAAAGTCAAGGATTGAATGTTTTCTCTCATATGCAGAAACCAGAGAGATAGAGGAGGCAAAAAAGGAATTTAAAAAAAAATGCTTTCTCACTAGTGCTCAGAGGATAAAAATATCCTGCTGCTATTGGAATTTTGTCTGCAAACAGATCAAAGGAAACCTCACTCAAGGGATCATCACAATGGGGCTGACCATGCCTCCCAGCAAACAGTTACTGCCCATGGCAGCATCTGCAAAGCCAGCACCTTGTACTTTTTACAAGTATGTACCTTGCAAAGTACATAAGTACTTCATAGCCTTGCAAACGTGAGGGTTTTTTTTTTTTTTTACCTATTACACTTTGCAATTGATCTGGAAACTGAAGATGGGATGGAACTAAAGCCTGGAAGAAAAAGGAGAAGCAACCAGGCTGTAGGGTGGCCTCAATTTCAGCAATTTTACTTTGTGAGTGCAATTGCTTTAGTCCCTGGGACACCAATGAAGACGACTGTTAAGTTTACTTCTTTACAGAATGGACTGTTAAATGCAAAAAAAAACTGTCTCCCTTCCCACTAGGAGGAAAGCATCTCACCAAGGCGATGGTGGCCCTCAGAGTATGGGCATGGTCAGAACTAGAGAGGGGAACACATGGCACAGAGAAGCATTTACTGGTGGGCCTCTCCGGAACAGGAATATGACAACAAATTTCCCCCTTATCAAACCTAGTTACAGAAGATGATTATAGAAGAGAATGTGGCTAATATGAAATAGTCCTTCAAGTAAGCAAAGATGGCAATCAAATCTTTTCTCAACATTGAACACGTCCGGTTCTTTCAATCACCCCTGAGGCACCCATTCCTCACCTGGTCATGCTTCCCGAGTATAGTCACCAGGGGTTCTCCGCTCTAACTCCTAAAGCAGGCCCTTCTAGCATGTAGTCCTGGTATACAAGGTTTACTTGTCTCTCTTGCCATCTAGAACATTGGTTCTTAGGCATATTTAGATCAAAGATATCTTTAAGAATATGATGAAAGTTATGAGATTGCTACAGAAAAAAAATAAAAGCCTTTCATCAAATTTTAGGAGGTAGACAAACTCCCTCAAGTCTGTTCACAAACAGATGCTAAATTAAAAACTCTAGGCTGTGAATTACAGGAAGAGATTTTTTTTTCTTCACATCTCACAATCTACCACTATTGCTAGATCAGGTAACTTGTTTGGGAAAAAAAGGATGGATGAATTATTTTATTGTAGTATGGTTGGATCTGTGCATCATAGGTTGAAAACAAAGTCTACAGAAAGCAATCACAAAATTCATTTGGAAAAATAAGAGATCCAGAATAGCCAAAGCAATCCTTAGAAATAAAAGTGAAGCATGAAGCACCACAATACCAGACCTTAAATTATATTACAGACCCATAGTAACAAAAACAGCATGGTATTGGCACCAAAACAGACACATAAACCAATGATATAGAATAGAAGACACAGAGACAAACCCACATAAATGCAGATATCTCATACTAGATAAAGGCACCAAAAATATGCATTGAAGAAAAGATAGCCTCTTCAACAAATGGTACTGGGAAAACTGGAAGTCCATATGTAGTAGAATAAAATTGAACCCCTGTAAAGAAAATAAAACGAGAGACAGAGACAAGATGTGGAGGCAGGAAAGATGGCTGCTCCTTCAAGCGGCCACGTTTATTTATACCAATAGGTTACATTAGGTCATTAGTGCCATAACTACATTATTGTTTATTGTCTCAGTAAATTGCTTATTCCATAATTATATTCTACAGTTACAATATGCAATGTTAGGAGCTTTGTGCAGCTCTCAAGAAAGTCTATTGTCTGAAGTTACCATTAGGTGAGCAGGTCCAGGAACAATGGGGCTTGGTGAAACACTGTGGTTACCTGGCAAGCAAGTTCCTTAATCCCAGGAGCTATGTGCCTGAGATCAAGGTCCAGACTGACAAGACTCTAACACAGAGCCTCCTCATGCAGGGCATTGCCACAGCAGCTAGATACTGCACATGCATTAGTTTTCTTACTAGTTCTCCTAGGAGAAACTGCAGAGCATTCTAAGTGTGGGAAACATGGTACCTGTTACCGCCCCCAAGGGGTTTGCTCACCAGAGGAAAACTTCCCTGCATATTTCCATGGTCAGAATCCCTACAAACCCCTATCTCTCACCCTACACAAAAGTCAACTCAAAGTGGATCAAGGACTTAGGCACTAGAACAGAAATCTTGTGCCTAATAGAAGAAAAAGTAGGTCCAAATCTCAACCATGTCGGCTTAGGAACTGACTTCCTTAACGAGACTCCTAAAGCATAAGAAGCAAAATCAAGAATCAATAAATTAGTATCCAACTAAAAAGCTCCTTCACCACAAAGGAAATAATAATGTAAAGAGAGAGTCTACAGAATGGGAGAGAATCTTTACCACATCCACCTTGGATACAGCATTAATCTCCAAGATACATAAAGAACTCAAAAAAACAAATAACCCAATCAATAAATGGGCAAAGGAACTGAACAGATACTTCACAGAAGAAGAAATACAATCGATCAACAAATATATGAAAAAAATGCTCAACATCTCTTCAGTCAGAATGGCAATAATCAACAATACAAGGAATAATAAATGTTGGCAAGGATTCGAGGGAAAAAGTACAACTCATACAATGTTGATGGGGCTGCAAATTGGTGTAACCACTATGGAAGCAGGATGGAGATTCCTCAGAAAATTGGAATGGAACCACAATTTGATCCAGTTATCCCACTCCTTGGTTTATATTCAGAGGAATTAAAATCAACATACTACAGTGACCCATCCACATCAATGTTTAAAGCAGCTCAATTCACAATAGCTAAACTATGGAATCAACCAACAGATGAATGGATAAAGAAACTGTGAGATAGATAGATAGATAGATATATATATATATATATATATATATATATATATATATATATATATATATATACACAGAATGGAATATTACTCAGCCTTAAAAAAAAGAATGAAATTATGACATTTGCTGGCAAATGGATGGAACTGGAAAATATCATGCTAGGTGAAATAAATCAATCCCAAATAAACAAAGGCTGAATGTTTTCTCTGATATATGGATGCTAATTCACAATAAGGGGGCAGGGGGGTGGCTAGGGAAGAATAGAATTACATTGGATTAGACAGAAGGGAGTGAAGGGAGGGTAGCGGTATTGGGGGTAGGAATGATAGTAGAATGAATTAGACATTATTATCCTATATGCATTACACGACCTGTGTAACTCTACGTCATACACAACCAGAACAATAAAAAGTGATACTCCATATGTTGTGTCACAAGCATTCTTCTATCATGCATAACTCATTAAAACAAAGAAAAAAAAAGAGATGAGGCACTTAGGAAAAATGTAGATTCTACTATTATTGAGGGGAATGAGTTACTCATGTCTATTACATATAATTGATTTACAAAGTTCTTTTCAAGTCCTCCATTTCCTTATCTTATTTCTCATTGTTCTATTCACTATTAAAAATAAAATACTACCATACATGGCGATACGTACCTACAATCCTAAAGACTCAGGAGTTTGAGGCAGGAGGATCACAAGTTTGATGCCAGCCTCAGCAATTTAGCATGACCCTATCTCAAAATAAAACAAAAGAAAGGACAGGGGAACATAGCTCTGCACTGGCCTGTCATATGAATAGCCCTGGGTTTAAAACCCAGTACCACCAAAAAAAAAAAAAAAAGTTCTGATACTAAAGTCTTCAAAGTTATTGTAGAAATGTCTATTACTCCATTAAATTTTGCTTTATATAATTTATAATATTTATGTGTGTAATCTGTGTATGTACTTTGCATACCTTTTTAATATATCGACCCATTTAGCAATATCAATGCATTTCCTTATGACTCCTAAATTTTTTACTTAAAATCTACTTTGTCATATATTGGTAGGGCTACCCAGTTCCCTGTGGCTTATGGCTGGCATGGAACATCCTTTTTCATGCTTTCACTCTCAATGTCCTTATATCTAACACGTGTCTCTTGTACAAAGCATATGTACGGTTGAGTCATTCTTGGATTCAGTGCTAGAGATCAAACCCAGGAGCCTGCACATGCTAGGCAAACGCTCTCCCACTGAGGTATATTCCCAGCCCAAGTTGGCTCATGTTTTTTAATCCACTCTGCTGATCTCGACCTTTTGATTGCAGAGTTTAATCCATTTGAATTTAAAGTCATTGCTTTTAAGAAAGAACTTACCTCTGCCATTTTTAATTCATTTTCTAGTGTCTTAGACCATTCTTTTTGTCTTCTAATTCCTCCATTACTTCCTTCTTTTATGTTTAATTGTTCACATAAAAGTGAGAAGGGAATCAAAACATATCACTACAAAAAAAATAAATTAAAATATTCTATAAATATTTTCTTTGTTTTGCTAGGGGAATGACATATAACACAATGACATTAAGACAGTTAAATCTGAGTTGATATCAATTTAATTTCAGTCACACACACAAATCCTATTCCTGTCCAACTATTCCTATCCCACTTTACAAAATTATTGATATCACAAATGGCATCTTTATACATTGTGTGACAAATAATATATATTTTCATGGTGGAATGTGATGGACATCATTATCCAAAGTACATGTATGATGACACGAATTGGGTGCCAACCTACTTTATATACAGAGATATGAAAAACTGTGGTATGTATGTGTAATAAGAATTGTATTGCCAAAAAAAGTACTTGTATAAAGATATAAATTGGCATGAACATACTTTATATACAAAGATATGAAAATTGTGCTCTATATGTGTAATAAGAATTGTAATGCATTCCACTGTTGTGTATTTAAACAAATAAAATCAATTTTAAAAAATAATAATAATATAAATTTTCATAATTTTATGTATGTCTTTGAAGTCCAGTAGAAAATTAAAATACAGTCACAAAACAAAATTACAATACTATTAATTTTTATATTTGCTCATGCACTTAACCTTTACTGAGGACCTTTCTATCTTCATAGAACTAATTACCAATTACATATAATATTTTTTCATTTCAACTAAAGGGAATCCTTTAGCATTTCTTGTAGCATGTCCAATAGTAATAAACATCCCAAATAAGATTGGGGATGTCTTAATTTCACCTTTTTTTTTGGCGGGGGGGGGGGGGTCCTGGGGATTGAACTCAGAGGCACTTACCCACTGAACCACATCCCCAGGCCTTTTTACTTTTTTAATTTTGAGACAAAGTCTCCTAAGTTGCTTAGGGTCTCACTAAGTTGCTGAGACTGGCCTCAAACTTGTTATCCTCCAGCCTCCTGAGTCATTGGGATTGCAAACATGCACCGCTGTGCCCAGCCAATCCTCATTCTTGGAAGGATGGTTTTGCTAAATAAAGAACTCTCTTTTGGCAATTTTTTACTTTCAGTACTTTAAAATTATTCCCCTGATTTCTGGCTGCCAATATTTCTGCTAAGAAATAAGCTGGTAACCTTATTAAGGACACCTTGTATGTAATCATTCACTTTCCTCTGACTGCCTTCAAAATTCTTTGTCTTCAGCTTTTGATGGTTTTACTATAATGTATCTACATGTGAGTCTTTCTGCTTGGTCATTATAATAATTTCTGTCTCTTTTTTCATAGTCTCATTTTGTACATATATAGTTTTCCTGGTTTTCGTTGAATTTGTCGTCCACGTTCTCCTTTCGGTCTTTAAGCACACTGAAGACAGTTGTTTTGATGTTTTAACTAGTAAGTCCCATGCTTGAGCTTCCTTGGGAGTGGTTTCTATCAACTTACTTTATTCCTTTGAATTGGCCATAGTCTCCTGTTTCTTTTTATGTGATCTGTGACTCTTTTCTGGAAAATCGAGCTTCTAAGCTTATACGGTGACATTGTTGAAAAGCAGACTGTCTCCTCTCTAAGGAGCTGTTGGAAAGTTGACCATGAAGTCGATGATAGTCCCTTGTTTTGAGACGGGTTCTTGTCCCAAGCAATCACTGAAGCTTTGGTCCTTTCAGCTTACATGTTTGTACCAAGGTTTATGGGAATGTCAAGAGCTATCCCAGACTCTGCAGCTTGACTCTGGGCACGAAAAGTCCTTCAATGCCTAGGCTTGCCGTGAGCCCAGGGACAAGCCCAAGATGAACGCTTTGCGGCTTCTCCAATCTTTTCTGAGCATGTTCTTACCTGAGTATGTGTGTGACTTTCTGAACCTCCCCGTGTATGTGGCTGCGTTCGAATGCCCTAATTTCCAGAGTCTTGCCCCAGATTCTCCCCCAGGCCTTAGATTTTCTATTATAGGTCTCCTTGTGTCCCACAATCTCTTCTTCTCCCTTACAGCTATCATAAGCCCCATGAGTTCTGAGGAAGGCAAAACATTATTGAATAATTTGTGTCAATCCTTCAGGTCCCAGAAAGTTGAGGACTGACACCCACAGTGACTTGCTATGAAGTCTGCTCCGATTCCTTTGGAGGAAACTGGTAAATGGGCCGCTGCTACCAACGGAAACCCAAGACTGCTGCACACCCAGGAATGAGTGAGGCAAACTTGAGTGAAAACACCCCAAACTTACTGACCATTTTGAAGATTTCTCATTGGGCATTTCACTGGTTGCTGTAAATCTTCATCTTCTTTCCAGCGTTCTGACCCAAGTTAATAATGACCACTTTAGCTTGTTTCTTTCAATGTGTCTATAAGGGAATGAGAGCTTGCAACATTTTAGCTCACCATTCTGCTAACCCTCACCCTCCTCCCCTACTCCTCTTTTTTCTTATTTACTGCTTTCCTTATGGTGCAGTGATCTTTTGAACCTAAGTGCAAAAATCTACAAATTACCTCATTATTGCCACCTATGGGGTTTTCCTCAGCTCTCAGATGATCTCACCCAGCACGTTCTCTGCTCCCACCAGCTTCCTGTCTTCCACATTCAATAGGCAAAAATTTTTACTGTTCTCCAGTTCTCTATTTTAAGCTTTGTAAACATCCCATGATGAATTCCAGTGCAATTTCAGTTTTCTCGGTCCTTCCTTCTTCATGTTCTCCACAACATCTATCCTATAACCAAAACCCTAGCTACGCTCACTGTCAATAAATCACAAACTAAGATTCCCAATCCATGAAACCTCCTCATGGAGCGCAGTCAACAGACATCTCAGTCTTCCAGATGCCAGAAGCGTAAAGACTCAAAAGAGGTGGTTACTGGTGGCTCTTAAGTCACGTGGGTCCCTTCATTCTCCAGTTCCATTACAGGGAAGAATTTGGATCTAGTTTGAAATTTTCAAATGAAATTTTGCTTGAGGAAGTAAAAACCAGAAGATGGTTTACCCAAGAGAACAAAGGCTTTAAAATCCAACAGACTAATATTCAAATGTTGGTGTTAGTACTTATCAACTTCTAAAACAAAAATCTCTGTTTTTTTTTAATCTGAAAAAAAGTAGAAAACACAACTGCCCTGTAGATATACTGAGGAAAATTAAGTAAGATAACACATATAGGGTTCAAACACTGAATATGAAAGTCCCCTTCACTAGACAATAAAGGAACATAACCTAGGCTGTGATCCTTTTCCCCAAGCTATTAATTTTGGTTAATTTTAAGAAATGTTACATGAGTGCCAACTGGTAGTCTTATATACACTAACATATCATATAAATGTGACAGAGCCATACCAGGCAGTTCTAGGGTGAATGCTTAGGATATTTTCGGAAGACAGATGAGTAAGTCCCCTTGGAGTTTATCAGCATGAAAAGTCAAGAAATATCCTAGGAAAGACTTCTTTATAAGGGAAGAGAAAAGTTCACAGATGTGGCCGGATCCTGTGAGCACAAGTCAAGGTGTAAGGGATTCTACAAGCACAGCACACTGGTATATGCTACCTCATTTGTCCTCCACCCAGCTCCTTGGGCTCACACTGAATCCTAGAGAGGAAAGGAATGCAATAAAGAACAGGTAGAAACAAATGCCATTCCACTGATTTCCTCTGGACATTAAGGGCACATGCCAACTCTCTTTTATAACTTGAAATAATACACATCCCAAAACAAGGAAATTCTTATGAGACCCACAGCTTAGGACCTAGAGTAGGCAAAAGGAACCATGCATATCTCACACAACAAGCAAAAGAAATCACAAAGTGATATAACATCCCAAGGCACACCTGAGATCTGGTGCCCTGCTGACACTGCTTGACCCACTCTCGTGATACCTCACTCCTAGACCCAAGCACCAAGACACTCCTCTATGCAAAAGTTGACTATACCCAAATGCTACAAGAGTCTGTGGGTTATATCACCACCCATAATTGGGACAAACAGTGCTATTGCATGCCAGGAGGAACTGATAAAGAGAATGCTTAGTTTTGAGAAAAAAACATAAAATTTATACAGATGTGAAAAACTAATTTACCTTTTTAATCTGTCCTCAGCACAAATGCAACAGATTTCTTGCATAGAAAAGTATCCGTTCCCAGTAGCAGCGCCACATTGCAATAGTCTGTTTCCTTGCTTTCTTGGTGTGCTAATTCATGGTTCCTTTGGGAGCCACATAGAGCACAGTATTCACCACAGTTGCTGAGAAACCACATGGTGCCTGAGAAATATTTTGTAACATTAAACAATTTTTATTACTCTTAAATCTATGCAGGTCAGTCTAGACATCATACACATAAAACATAATACCAACTCTTACATCAACAACTAGATGAACTTGGAATGGTAGTACTGCAAATTTTTGCATGGTTATAAAAATATAAATATAATAAAAAATTATGTGAGACATAATTAAATTTTTTGGAAAAACCAAATTTAGATTTTGCAGCTTTACTTAATTTTGATTTAAATTAGATATTCATTTTTACACTTGGATATTGGATTTCAACTCTAATTTTTAAGATTTTAGAAGAAAATTAATTTTTCAAAAACAGGAAAATAACGTTAACTTAAAATTTTGCACTTATGGGGGTGTTTATAATCTTTATACAAATGAAGTTTGCTACCATGGTTCTAAGCTCTGAGGGATATGTTTATACAGACTCACAAATGAGAGGACTGGAAATTTGTGTGGGATCTCTCTGCAAATGAAGATCAAAGTCAAAAAGGAAAAAAAAAAACAATTCACTTTATTTTAAAGATAATGATTGTCATACAGGAGGTATGCATCACAAAGTAAGCTTTCATAGAAAACGTTTAAAATCATTTTAAGTTAATTTATTAAATAAGTATTTGATATACATGATGATCTTATTAGATTGGTCATTCCCTATCCATCCATCATAATATGACAGAACACAAGAGGCTAAAAATGATTCATCATAATTTATGTTAAAATGTGCAGTTTTTTAATTTTTTAAATAACTGACCAAAAAGTTAACAGACAACTACAAACGTGTCCCCCTGGCTCCTGTTTTATAAAAGGATTTCACCTCTCCTGCTTGGCCCTGTCACTCTGTATAGGTACAAAGTTTACAAAAAGAAGGCAATCACAAGTAATATTTTGGCTTTTTTTTACATGCAATGTGCAAGCTTAGTTTGAGCTATTTACAAGCTACTTCTCTATTTTTCTTAAAATATACTTCAACATTATTCCAAACATGGTGGCCCATGCCTGTAATCCCAGGGGTTCACGAGGCTGACACAGGAAGATCATGAGTTCAAAGCCAGCCTCAGCAACTTAGCAAGGCTCTAAAAAACTTAGCAAGACCCAGTCTCAAAATAAATATAAAAAATGCTGGGGATGTGGCTCAGTGGTAAAGCAACCTTGGGTCCAATCCACAGCCAAAAAAAAATATATATATATACATATATATATATATATATATATATATATATATATGAATATATAAATATATGTGTGTGTATATATATATATATATATGTGTGTGTGTGTGTGTGTATATATATATATATATATATATATATATATATATATCTCATCCTTTTACAAAGATAGAAAAAATGTAATGAAAATGTAAAGTCAGAGGCATTTCCATTAAATAGCAACTTCACTTAATGGAATTTTAATGTATATCTTTATAACTTGTTTTAATTTTCATTTTAATAACTAAATTTCCATTTTAATCATTTGGATTATCAATTAAACACAAACTACGTAAAAAGTGTTATTACATCTATAAAGTTACTGATTTAGCTAAAATGAAGACAAGAAAAATAAATTTTGTCTGATAAATATATAATATGTAAATTGTGTATATTGTATTTTATATACATCTACATATATTTCAGATATGTGAAATAATAATTAAATCCATCTTTGATACTTTGTCGTATAAAATTAGAGTATCATACATATTTTTATTTTGTCATTTATTAATTGTTAGCTTGATTTATAACTTGAAATATTACACAGATGATAGGTAGATCCTGGTTGTTAGGAGCAGCATGGACCAAAGGGCCCAGACACTCCAAGGCCAGGGGATCAGGGCTCAGACACAGCCCACCACCATGGGAGAAATCACCCCCAAGGGCAGAGTGGAACATGGAATGAAAGACATGGAATCCATACTCAGGTATATTACAGAAAACTCCTAGAGAAGCCATAAACATCTGGGAGAATTTGAAGGATGAACTAGAGTTCCTAAATAGTATGAGGATACACCCACAGAACAATATTCTTGAACTTCCCTCCTCGTGGCCTTATTCCTACCCCAAGACCATGCTGCCTAAAAACTAGAACTACATAAATAAACAGAAAAGTGGGCCCCCATCTAAAACTTCCAAAAGTAGTATGCTTCACAAACATCTAAACACATTTTAGCTCTAAGGTAATAAGCCACTGAATATGCAGAGAGCCACAAAATGAAACCCGCTAGAAAAAAAACAACTTCACTGAGCCACACAAACTATCAGAAAGGAAGCTTAAGCATCAACACAAAAGAACAGAGATTAAACCTCTTGGGTTCCTGACCCACCTACCTGTGTATCTTCTCCATCTACCACCTGAGCCCCTCGAAGGTGGTCAGTCATTCCAAATACAAAGCAAAACCAGAATGTCCTCCTGGGAATTATTTATGTCATGCCCCATGGCTACTAAGGATAATAAAACAAGAGTTCATATTATATATAAATATATAATAAATAATATGTATTTATCACATTTATTCTGAACAGAATCCAATGGCACCCAAAGCAAGATATATTGTGGAGAGTGCGTAGGCAAACATCCCCTCCGCACTAGACATCTGTGGGTTTGACGGTTGCTAATAAGTCAAAGGCAAATCCAGAAACGAAGGTGAGCAACAGGCAGCTTACTGTTAGCCCACAGCAAAGAAAGGGTAAGCAGGCATTCCACATCAAGAGTCAGAAAGCTCACCAATAATATTTTTTAAAATAGAGAAACCATTAAAAAAGGAACCAGAAAGCTCAGTCCCTCTTTCTAGCACGCGCTCTCTTATTATATTGAACAGTGGTGAGGAAATGCTATCGATGACCTTGACTGACCATGGAATGTTGTATTGAGTTTGAAATAATCTCTACTTTTTTGTGAACAAGGCCTAACTGAGCCAAAAGTGCACTAAAAATGTCAATAGACAAAATCAATAATACCTCACATGGTGGCTTTCTCAATTATCTGATTCCTACAGAGATAAATGCCATTGAATATCCCATTCTGTGCCCTGCTCATGCTTTTTTATTTTTTTTTCTTTTGGGGTCTGAGAAACATGAGCAGCTGCAACTAATGAGGTGATTGTAATTCTATAGAAATTAACTTCATCAAATTAATTGAAAGAGAAATTAGGAAAACTACCCCATTCACAATAGGCTCAAAAAAATTAAATACTTGGGAATCAATCTAACAAAAGAGGTGAAAGACCTCTACAATGAAAACTACAGAACACTAAAGAAAGAAAGACCTTAGACGAAGACCTTAGAAGATGGAAAGACTCCCATGTTCTTAGATAGGCAGAATCAGTGTAATCAAAATGGCCCTACTATCAAAAGCGCTGTTCAGATTCAATGCAATTCCATTAAAATTCCAATGATGTTCTTCATAGAAATAGAAAAAGCACTAGTGAAATCATTTGAAAAATAAGAGGATCCAGAAGAGCTCAAACAATTCACAGCAAGAAAAGTGAAGCAGGAGGCATCACAATACCAGACCTTAAATTATACTACAGAGCTACAGTATCCAAAACAGCACAGTATTGGCACCAAAACAGACATGAAGATGAACCAAACAGAATTGAAGACACAGAGACAAACCCACAGAAGTATGATTATCTCATACGAGACCAAGACATCATAAACATACACTAGAGAAAAGTAGCCACTTCAACAAGTGGTGCTAGGAAAACTGGAAATCCATATGTGGTAGATTGCAATTGAATTGTTATTTCTCACTCTGCACAAAATTCAATTGAAAGTGGATCAAGAACCTAGGAACCAGGCCAGGCACTGTGCATACTAGAAGAAAAATATAGGCCCAACTCTCCAATATGTCGGCATTGGGGACAGACAGCCTCAACAAGATTCCTAAAGTGCAAGAAGTAAAGTCAAAAATCAAATTGGATGATATCAAGCTAAAAGCTTTCTTCACAGCAAAGGAAACAATCAAGAATGTGAAGAGAGAGCCTACAGGATGGGAGAAAATCTTTGCCACCTGCATCTCAGAGAATTAATCTCCAAGATATACAAAGAATTCAAAAAACTTAACACCCCAAACCCAAATAACCCAATAAATAAATTGTCAAAGGAACTGAACAGGGACTTCACAGAAGAAGAAATATGATCGATCAACAAACATGAAAAAGTGTTCAACATCTGTAGCAATTAAAGAAATGCAAATTAAAACTACACTGAGATTCCATCTCACTCCAGTCAGAAAATGAATGGATCAGATAAATGGCATATATACACAATGGAATATTACTTAGCCATAAAGAAGAATTAAATTATGGCATTTTCTGGTAAATGGATGGAACTAGAGACTATAATGCTAAGTGAAATAAGCCAATCCCCAAAACCAAAGGCCAAATATTCTCCCTGAAATGTGGATGCTAACACACAATGGGCAGGGAGGATGGCAATAGAAGTTCATTGTATTAGACAAAGAGGAATAAGGACAAGGCAGAGAGGGGAGTGGAAAAGACAGGAGAATAAATCAGACCTAGTTTTCCTGTGTTCATATATGAATACATGTCCAGTGTAACTCCACATCATGTTCAACTACAAGAATGGAATCCTAGTCAGAATAAGTTACACTCCATTTTTGTACAATGTGTTAAAATATAATCTGTTGCCATTTATATATATAAAAAGAACAAATAAAAAATAAAGAAAATAACTTCATAATTTTTAGGTGTCATGTGCTCAAAATGAATTCAGAAAGTTGTTTCTTTATGACACCTCTGACCTCAGTGCAAGGAGTGGTTTTTTAAATATATTTTCATGGCATAATAACTGTACAAATTTGTTGAGTACACTGTGATATTTTAATACACCTAGGAATGAATTTCAAATAATATCCTCAAAGCTTGGCAACCATAGAAACCATTCACAGAGCAATCTCATAAAACAATAGCTCAAGTTTTAAGCTTAAAAGGATGCTAAATTTATATCCAAAACTAGATAACAAGAATAAAGGAAGAGATGGAAGTAGGCAAGAGAGAAGAAAAATGAAGAATTCCGATGCAAAAATCTTGACTAAAGCGAATTTTTCACAGTAACAAAATTTCCATTAAAATGGCATATATATATAGTAACAGATGACAGAATCTGACAGTTTAGAGTTTTTAAAGCCATTTGAAATAATAGGCTTGAAAAGGATGGAGACATAATTTTAAAGCAGATTAAAATTAAATTAAAATGATGACCAGAAGCTGAAAAATTAGAGAGCAGACAAAATTAGTCAGGCCTCAAAATTAATGGACCTCAACCTTGCTGAAGTTTCCCAGTTCATGAATTTCTCACTGTTCAAACATACCCTTCAATGTTTGATGGTGCCTCTGTTTACTTTTTTATCACCGTGACCAAAACAAACAAACAAAAACGTGCAGTAAAGTACTGGAGATGTAGCCTAGTGGTGACGCATTTGCCTAATATGCATGAAACCTTGGGTTATTTGGGTTTGGGGTGTTAACCACCAAAAGAAATGAAGTGGAGTAAAGCAAAGACGTCATCATTTTTTACAAGCATGATCATGGAAACTAGGGCTCAGAAAACTATTTTGTAAAGAGCCATCATAGTAAACAATGTGAGGATCCAGGGTCATTTGGTCTCCACAGTAAATATTCATCTGTGAAAGCAGCCTTAGATAATACAAAAATAAATCAAAGTGACTCTGCTGCAATACAGCTTTGATTTTTTAACACTGGAATTGTAATTTTACATGACTTTCATGTATCAGAAGATAGTATTTTTCTTTTGATTTTTTAAAACATTTAAAATGTAAAACTCATGAGTGGGCTGTGGGCAATAAAAATGCAGCAAGTGATGACATGATTTTTTAATTATTTTTAGATATACAAGACAGTAGGATATATTTTGACATATTATGCACACATGGGGTGCAACCATTCCAATTAGGATCCCATTCTTGTGGTTGTACATGATGTTGAGTTACAATGGTCATGTATTCTTATATGATCATAAGAAATCTATGTCTAACTCATTCTACTGTCTTTCCTATTCCTATACCCCCCTCCATTCCCTTCATTCCCCTTTATTTAATCCAATAAACTTCTATACTTACCTTCCATACACTCTATTGTTACAGGTTAGCTTCCACATATCAGAAAGAACATTCAGACTTTGGATTTGGGGGATTGGCTTATTTTACTTAGCATGATATTCTCCCAGTTCCTCACATTTATCATCAAATGCCATAATTGTGTTCTTCTTCAAGGCTGAGTAATATTCCATTGTGTATATATACCACATTTTCTTGACTCATTCATCTGTTTAAGGGCACCTAGGCTGGTTCAATACCTTGGCTATTGTGAATTGAGCTGCTATTGATGTACATTGATGTGGATGGGTCGCTATAGTATGGTGATTTTAAGACTTTTGGATATAAGCCAAGAAGTGGAATAACTGGGCCAAATGATGATTCCTTCCAAGTTTTCTGAGGAGTCTCAATACTCCTTTCTAGAGTAATTGCAACAATTTGCAGTCCCACGAGCACTGTATGAGTGAATCTTTTCCCCCTCATCCTTGCCAACATTTATGGTTTCTTGTATTTTTGATAATTATCATTCTGACTGGAGTGAGATGTTTTAACTTACATTTTAACTTACATTTCTATAATTGCTAGAGATGTGGAACACTTTTTCACATATTAGTTGGCTGATCATATTTCTTCTTCTGTGAAGTCCCTGTTCAGTTCCTTTGCCAGTTTATTATTGAGTTATTTGGGTTTGGGGTGTTAAGTTTTTTGAGTTCTTTATATATCCTGGAAATTAATGCTCTATCTGAGGTGCAGGTAGCAAAGATTTTCTCCCACTCTGTAGGCTCTCTCTTCACATTCTTGATTGTTTCCTTTGTTGTGAAGAAATTTTTAGTTTGATGTCATCCAATTTTGATTTCTTGATTTTACTTCTTGCACTTTAAGAATCTTGCTGAGGAAGTCTGTTCCCATGCCGACATAATGGAGGGTTGGGTCTACATTTTCTTCTAGTATGCACAGGGTCTATGGTTTAATGCCAAGGTCCTTGGTCCACTATGAATTTTGTACATGGTGAGAGATATCAGTTCAATTTCAATCTACCATATATGGATTTTCAGTTTCCCCAGGACAACTTGTTGAAGAGGCTATCTTTTCTCCAAGGTATGTTTATGGTAACTTTGTCTAGTATGAGATAACTCTGTAGGTTTGCCTCTATTGTGTACCATTGGTAATGATGTTTATTTTGGTACCAATACCATGCCATTTTTGGTGCCAATACCATAGCTCCACAGTATAATTTAATTTCTGGTATTGTGAAACCTCCTGCTTCACTTTTCTCGCTGAGTATTATTTGGGCTATTCTGGGCCTCTTATGTTTTCCAAATGAATTTCATGACTGTTATTTTTATTTCTATAAAGACCACCATCAGAATTTTAATGGGAATTGCATTAAATCTGTATAACACTTTTGGTAGTATGGTCATTTTGACAATATTAATTCTGCCTACCCAAGGACATGGGAGGTCTTTCCATTTTCAAAGGTCTTCTTCAATTTCTTTCTTTAGTGTTCTGTAGTTTTCATTGTAGTGGTCTTTCACTTCTTTTGTTAGATTGATTCCCAAGTTGGTTTTGTTGTTGTTGTTTTTGTTTGGTTTTGGTTTTGGTTTTGGTTTGGTTTTTGATGTTCATATCAATGGAATAGTTTTCCTGATTTCTCTTTCAGCTGAACTGTCATTGGTGTATAGGAACACATTTGAGTTACGAGTGTTAATTTTATATCCTGCTACTTTACTGAATTTCTTTATGAGTTCAAGAAGCTTTTTGGTAGATTTTTTTTGGATCTTCTAAATATATAATCATGTCATCAGCAAAGAGGGTTAGTTTGAGCTCTTTTTTTTCCTATTCATATTCCTTTAACTTATTTCTTTTGTCTAATTGCTCTGGCTAGGGTTTTGAGGACTATGTTGAATAGAAGATAGATGGCATCCTTGTCTTATTCTAGTTTTTTGAGGGAATGCTTTCAATTTTCCTCATTCAGAATGATGTTGGCCTTGGGTTTAACATATGTAGCTTTTACAATGTTGAAGTATGTTTCTACTATCCCTAGATTTTATAGTGTTTTGAGTATGAATGGTTGCTGAATTTTGTCAAATGCTTTTCTGAATGTATTGAGATAATCCTGTGATTCTTGTCTCTAAGTCTATTTATGTGATGAATTACATTTATTGATATCACCAGGATGGACCACTTGATCATGGTGCACTACCTTTTTAATATGTTTTGTATGTGATTTGCTGGCATTTTATTAAAAATTTTGCATCTATGTCCATCAGGGATATTGATCTGAAGTTTTCTTTCCTTAATGTGTCTTTGTCTGGTTTGGGCATCAGGGTGATACTATCTTGACTGAATGAGTCTGGAAGGGTTCCCTCCTTATTTGTGGAGTATTGGTGTAAGTTCTTCTTTGAAGATCTGGCAGAACTCAGCTGAGAATCCATCTGGTCTTGGTCTTTTGTTTGTTGTTGGGCTTTTGATGGCATCTTCAATTTCTTTGCTTGAAATTGGTCTGTTTAAATTTTCTATGTCTTCCTGTCTCCATTTGGGTAAGTCATATGCCTCTAAAAATTTTCAAAGTCATCATGATTCTCTATTTTATTGGAGTATAGATTTTCAAAATATTTTCTGGTTATCATCCATATTTCAGTAGTGTCCATAGTGCTATTGCTTTTTTCATCATGAATTTAGTGCTGTGAACTCTCTCTTTTTTTATTAACTTAGCTAAAAGTTTATTCATTTTATTTTTTCAAAGAACCAACTTTTTCTTTTTTCTATTTTTGAGTTTTTGTTTGTTTGTTTGTTTGTTTCATTGACTTTGGCTCTGATTTTAATTATTTCCAGTCTCCTTCAGCTTTTAGTGTTGATTTGTTCTTTTTCTAGGGCTTTGAGATGTAATGTTAGGTATTTATTTGGTGACTTTCTATTCTCTAACAGAATGCACTCAGTGCAATGAACTTTCCTCTTAGAACTGCCTTCATAGTGTCCTAGAGAGTTTAATAAGTTGTGCTGTGATTCTCATTTACCTCTAAATATTTTTTTATTTTATCCCTGATTTCTCCTACTACATTGGTAATTCAATTGTGTATTATTTAGTCTCCATATGTTAGAGTAGCTTTTATTTTTTGTTGTATTATGGATTTTTATTTTCATTCCATTATGATCTGATAGAATGCAAGATATCATCTCTCTATATATATAAATATATTTTGGTATTCTCTAGGAGTTGATTTGTGGCCTAAGATATGACCTATTTTGGAGAAGAATCCATGTGCTGCTGAAAAGAAAATGTATTCAGTCATTAATAGATGAAAAAAAATATATATATATATATGCCTATGTGTGTGTGTGTATGTGTGTATACACACATATATATGTTAAGTCTAAGTTATTAATTGTATTTATTAGTTCTACAGCTTCTTCATTTCATTTTTGTTTGGAAGATCTATCTAGGAATGAGTGAGAAGTATTAAAGTCACCTGATATTGTGGTGTTGTAATCTATTTAATTCTTGAAATTGAGAAGGGTTTGTTTGATGTGCATAGGTGCTCCACTGTTTGGAGAATAAATATTTATGATTGCTATGTCTTGTTGATGTATAATTCCCTTAAGCAGTATGAAATGACTTTCTGATTAACTTTGGCTGGAAGTCCACTTTATCTGATATGAGGATAAACCCCTCCTTGTTTATGAGACCCATGTGAATGATATGTTTCTTCCCATCCTGTTACCTTCAGTCTGTGGATATCTTTGCTTGTGAGGTGAGTCTCTTGGAGACAGCATGTTGATGGGTATTGTTTTTTAATCCAATATGCCAGTCTATATCTGTTGATTGGTGAGTTCAGGCCATTTACATTCAATGTTATTATTGAGAAACAGTTTTGATTCCCTGTCAATTGATTTATTTCTGGTTTTTAATTTAAATTAGTTTCTCCTTTGGTTGACTATTCTTCTGGTGTAGTTCTTCCCCTTTGCTGGTTTTCACTTTTATTTTTCATTTCTTCTTCATGAAATATTTTATTCAGTACATTCTGTAGTGCAAGCTTTCTAGTTGTGAATTGTTTTAATTTTTGTTTATCATGGAAGGTTTTTATTTCATCATCAAATCTGAAGCTTAATTTTGCTGGGTATAGTATTCTTGGCTGGCATCCATTTTCTTTCAGAGCATGGTATGTATTATTCCAAGACCTCCTAACTTTGAGGATCTGGCTTGAGAAATCAGCTGAGATCTAGATTGGTTTCCCACTAAATGTTACCTCTCACTCTTCTCTGACAGGCTTTAAATTTCTATCCTTATTCTATATGTTAGGCATTTTCATAATAATGTGCCTTGGTGTGGGTCTGTTGTAATTTCATATATTTTGTGTCCTATAATCCTCTTGTATATGGTTTTTCATTTTGTTCTTAAGGTCTGGGAAATTTCCTGATATAATTTCATTGAAAAGACTGTGCATTCCATTGTTTGTATCTCTGAGCCTTCATCTATCCTGATAAATCTTCAGTTTGGTGTTTTCATGTCATCCCGTATTTCTTGGAATTTCTCTTCATGATCTCTTAACATCGTTTCTCCATGGTCAACTTTATTTTCTAGATTATATATTTCATCTTTGTTTCCTGAAACTCTGTCTTCCAAGTACTATAGTCTGTTGATGATGCTTTCCATTGATTTTTAAATTGGTTTATTGATTCCTTCATTTTGAGGATTTCCAACTTATTCTTCTTCAGGATCTCTACTCCCCATCGAAATGATCTTTCACTTCTTGAATTTTCTCTCTGATTTTGTTTCTTACAGTGACAACCATATTTAGCCCGTGGACTAGAAGAGCTAAGGTATCCACAAGGTAGGATAAAATTCTAAATATCCACTGCATGGGAAAGAGGAAGAAAGTGGGAATTCTGCTGAGGCAGTATGCAGCCATGCCCTTCATACCAGGAAGTGCTGGCCTGAGTTGAATTAGGGAATTGTCTCTGACTAGTGGCAATACAGTAGTCCCTCATTCTCCACAGGATATTTGTTCCAAGACTCACAGATACCAAAATCTGAAAATGAATAAGTTCCTTATCTAAAATGACATAGTATTTGCATATAACCCATCCACATCTCCTGGAGACTTTAAATCATTTCTAAATTATGTATAATACCTAATACAATGTAAATTCTAGGTTAAAAAGTTATCATACTGCCTTGTTTATGGAATAATGTTAGAATAATGACAAGGATAAATGTTTTACACCTGTATATGTTCAGTACAAACAAAAATTTTTTTAAATATCTGAATTCAGTCAAATTCAAGGATGCAGAATGTGTGAAATGAGAAGACTGATTATTCTTCCAGCTTCTTCATTCCATTTTTGTTCAGAAGATCTATCTAGGAATGACTGAGAAGTATTAAAGTCACTTGATACTGTGGTGCTACAGGTGGGTAATAAGAAGGGCCTTCAGTTTTAAATGGCAAAGACCCCAGAAGCTCAAGACACAGGGGTTGGAGACCCAAGCAAACCTGGACTGGAGGACTGACAAGGTGATAATGACACAGTCCAAGAGGCTGGCAACATAGAGGATTCAAAACCCACCGGAGTAATCAAGGAAGCAATTCAGTTATAAGGCATTCTCAGGCCATATGTCACTTAGTGCCCCTTCTACTGACATGAATGGACTTAAGCCAGACAAACACTCTCCCTGCCTTCTAGTAGGCATAATGCTCCTTATGACCTCCCAGAGTTTCTCAGATTGGATCAAAATTTGAATAAGACTCTTTATGCAACTGAGTACAGCAACAGTAGGCATGGACTGGCAGGTGTGGATTTGATTGTGGATTCCAGTAAGCAACAACAATTAAGAGAATATCTTACAAGACAGATGATTCAAAGATATCTGGCATCATACTAGCTTTCTGGATCCTTACAGAATCCAGATTTGGGGAACTCCAAAGTGATGAGATGAATAATGCAAGTGTCCAGCTGCAGATGCAAGTCAGACAAGTCACTGGGTTCTAATCATATCCAGGAGGGGATCCATTATGAAAGAAGAAGGGATGGGAAGCCCATTTACCTCGGAAGTCCCCCTAAATACGCTGGGAGAGCAATATGGGAGGGTCCTGGAAAGTTTAAGTATATGAATTGGTCTTCAGATCTCTGAAACACAGGGTTGAAACAGGTGTTATGGAACTTAAAAGCAAATTCATGTTCCAGCATGACTTGGAGTCCTGTCTACAGTTAGAAAATAGGAAGCGATACCCTCAAGTAACTGAAAGTATAATGCGCAGCTCACCAAGCATGCTGACAATTGATTCATCGGTGTAACTCCCAGCACTTGAGAGAGTAAAATGTTGAGTTACATAACCATCCTTCTAGGAGTTTTGCCTTGCTATGTAATCCCAGGATAGAGTCTTTACAGAAGAAACAGTTGTAAGGATTCATTAAGAGGAAAATAATCTAAGTCAAAAGAGATGGATAATTGGCACTGGGAAGTAGCAAAATGACATCTCGTGGACCAAAAGTAATTTTTACAGCAAAAAAAAATCCTATTTATGGAAAAGGGAAAAAGTATAAGGTCAGAAGGAAGTAGAAACAGAAAAATAGAGATATATTAGAGGCATAATATCACAAAGAAAATGTCTCTTTATGTATGAATAGAAATGTTACCAAATGATGGCAGAAAGGCCAAAAGGAATAACATCCAAAAGAGAGGTACAAACTCAGAAAACCAAACCATCTCTAGAGAGAGCAAACTGCTGTGTTGAAATCTCATTCACAATGGCTCCAAAAAGTAAAATATCTAGGAATAAATCTAACCAAGGAGGTGAAAGTCCTCTACAATTTAAAAGAAAAAACACTGAAGAAAGAAATTGAAAAAGACCTCAGAAAATGGAAAGACCCCTCTTGCTCATGGATAGGCAGACTCATAATTAAAATGGCCATATTTGAAAGCAATACACAGCTTTGATACAATCCCCATCAAAACACCAATGATATTACTCACAGATATAGGGGGAAAAAATCCTAAAATTCATTTAGAAGAACAAAAGACCCAGAAGAGCCAAAGGAATTCTAAGCCACAAAACAATGCTGCTGGAAGCATCACAATATTGAACTTCATATTATACTAGAGAGCTATAGTAACAAAACTTGCATGATACTGGTATAAAAAGAGACACACAGACCAATGGAACAGAAGAGAAGACACAAAGACAAGCCCACAAAGACACAGTCATCTGATCCTTAACAAAGGTGCCAAAAATATATATTAGCGAAAAGATGACCTTTTTAATAAATGGTGCTGGAAAAACTGGATATCAATATGTAGAAGAGTGATACTAAATCCCTTTCTCTTAACGTGCACACAGATCAATCCAAAATAGGTCAAATACCTAAGAATCAGACCAGAAATATCTAGGAATAAATTGAACCAAGGAGGTGAAAATCCTCTACTATGAAAATCAAATGATTTCCTAGATACCCTCTTAGAAGAAAATATAGGGTCAACACTCCAACATACAAGCACAGGCAACAACTTTCTCAGTAGTACCCGTAAAGCTCAGAAAACAATACCAAGAATTAATATGGAGTGTCATCAAATCAAAAAGCTTCCGCCGAGCAAAGAAAACATTTTAAATGTGAAGAAAGAACCTACAGAATAGGAAAAAAATCTAAGCTATCCACTCTTCTGACAGAGGAATAATATCCAGAAATAAAGAACTCAAAAAAAAAAAAATAAACCAACACCAAAAAAACCAATAACCCAATTAAGAAATGGGCAAATGAACTAAACAGATACTTCCTGAAAGAAGAAATACAAAAGATCAAAAAATATATGAAAAATGTTCAACATCTTTAGCAATTAGAAAAATGCAAATCAAAACTACACTGAGGTTTCATCTCACTCCAGTTAGAATGGCAGACATCAAAAATATAAATAATATCCAAACACTGGGGCACATGCCTGTAATCCAGTGGCTCATGAGGCTGAGAAACAAGGATCACAATTCAAAGCCAGCCTCAGCTACTTAGCAAGGCACTAAGCAACTCAGCAAGATCCTGCCTCTAAATAAAATATTAAAAGGGGCTAGGGATGTGGTTCAGTGGTTAAGTGCCCCTGGGTTCTATCCCTTGAATTCAAAGTTAAAAAAAATACTAGCAATAAAAAATGCTGAAGATGTTGGGGGGAAAGGAATACTTTTACACTGTTGGTGGAACTGTAAATTCCAAAAGAGTACAAGAAGTTGTAAATTTCCACCATGGAAATCAGTATGGAGGTTCCTAAAGAAGACTAGGAATGAAATCACCATATGACCACACTATGCCTCTGCTCAGTATTATCCTAAAAAAATTAAACTTAGCATGTTCATAGCAGCACAATTCACAATAGCCAAATTAATAGAATCAACCTAGGTGAATGTCAATGGATGAATGGTAAAGAAAATATAGTGTGAGATAGATAGATAGATAGATAGATACACACACACACACACACACACACACAATGGGGTTTTTAATTCAGCCATAAAGAAGAAGGTCATTATCAGGAAATGAGTAGAACTTGAGAGCAGTATGTTAATCAAACTCCAAAAGTTAAGGGTTATATGTTTTCTCTTACATGGGGAAAGTAGGAAGAAAAGAGGTCAAAAAGGCAGAGTGGTCCATAAAAAGTGAAGGGAGACTGGTAGAGTAAAGGTAGGAAATCAGGAGGAGGAAGGGAGGGAGGAAAGGGGAAATGCTGGGGATAGTATTGATCACATTATATTGTTATATCATGTACATACATGTATGAATATGCTACAATGGATCCCACCATTACGTATAATGGACCAATAAAAACATAAAAACTGTTTTGTTGAATAAGAAATAATAACCCAAGGGAAATCCCTGAATTGGTATGAACTCTGCCTTTGATTTCCAGTAGTTAATTTCCATACATGGGCACGTCAATGATGAGTGACACTCAGACCTGAGCTGGAGGTGACAGACAGCACTGACTGCCACAACATCCTTGCCAGTGCCAAGAGCCCCTTCTCTCCTGTGCATGATCACTAGGACTCCAGTCCCTTCCTTTGTGCTCTACACCAGGCTTGGGCCCACCTCATGCTGAACCCTAAATACACAGATGCCGGCATCTCTTCCTAAGAATGTAATGACCAGATTCGATCCCCAGAATACTTACTAACAGGTTTAGATGTGCAAGGTTCAAAAAGAAAGTTTACTTGTCTTTGTGTGACATCATATTTTTTGGAGAAGCCAAATTAGAAAATTACTGACCTAAATTAACACAAAAATATAAAATCTATTTGTAAAATTAAAAGAACTGTTTTAAAAGGCACTCAGGCTCTTCTGGTTCTCCTAGGTCACTGGGAGATGAGAAACCTCTACTTTGAAAATTGAGGCTCAGCAAAGATTTTCTATACTAAGCCCAATTAAAAAAAATCAAGTGGGCAAAAGGAAATTTCTGAAAATCTTCTAAACAAACTTGACAAACTTTAGTATCAATTGAAAAATCTGCCCACACAACAGATCATAAACAAATCGTGGTCACTTTTGATCCTCAAACACTTGATGATCAGAGAATAAAGAATCATTAATAAATGAAGCATCTTACTTTGTTGGGAATTTAATAAGTAAGTGAGAACATCAGGGTGATTTCTTTCAGAAAGTCTCATCAAATTGGATCTAAATATGCTGAGATCCAATGCTACCATTGGTCACTGTGATCATTTTCTCTACGTGGGAAGAAAGTGTCCCAGAGTGTTGGGGGCTTCCATAACACTGAGAGCTACAGACAGCATGCTGTGCACCAGCTCTGGACTGTGAACATGAATAGGAATACACTCTGAGCCCAAGTGGACATTGAGGGAGGGTGCCATGGCCACACACCCAAGCTGTAGAAGTCTGTCCCAAGGGCTTTTTGTTTTCAAGTAAAAATGCCTCTAAAAGTAATTTTACTGTATGATTGATTCAGAGAAGCAGCTGCAAGACAGGGCCTCCTCAAAATCAGTGGTCTTCTGTTCCCACTCCAGTCTCATTTTTCAGGATGTTTAATATGACCTTTGGGTAAACTGCATCAGCTTCCTCAATAATTTAAAAAAGGAAAATAAGACAGTTTGATAATAGTCCTACTTCATAGGTAAACAGGGACAAATGGAATAATGTGTGTTAAGTACTTATTAAAATATCTAGCACAGAATAAACACTCATTATATTTTATTATTATTCAAATTGTGGCATGGCTGTCTATGTGAGTTATTCCAAGGTAACATGAAGCTAATTTTATTAATGGGTGACAAAGAATTGATAGATGACTCCCAGCAGGAACTATGGGCTCTCTGGGATATTATAAAGTTGGACACTTGAGAACAGAATTATCCTGATTTCCAAAACCGGTTTCTTAAAACACAAGGTTCCATGATACAAGAAGAGTCAAACCTAAATGTAGCAGAGAGCTGCATCCATCATCCCAGAACTGCCCAGTTCCCACCTGAACCTTCTTCTAAAGGTCTAGAGCACACAATCTCTGATGAAGGTGCACCACATGAAGGCCTAGTCCTACCAACCACTAGGCGCATTCTTAACACGTGTGGCAGAATTGCACAGCTGCTGCTGACTCAGCGAGAGAGGAGAGTCCAAAGAGACCACCAGACTTCCAATGGAAACCGACACCACATGATTGTGCCCAGAATCCACAGCTTATTCCACTGCCCCCTTTGCAATGAGAGCCTTCCACTCCCTCTAACCCAACAGGTTCCAGCTGTGCCCAAATGCATTTCTGGAATGAGTCATTGTCACTAGAACATCTGCGGACTCTTAGACATGGCTTTCCACTAGGGGACTTGCTGATTATCGCCTGTCTGACCATGCTCAGATCAGCACAGAAAAAAAAAAAAAAAAGGGCAGCTGTAGAGAAGAGTTTGCAGTTCAGAGAGGTGATCTGTGACTGTCCTTCAAGGATTAGAGGAGTTAAGTAGCAGAGCAGGGTAGGACTCTGCTGTGAGGTCCTTTCCTGCACCCACACAGGTGGCATAGAGCAGAGGGAGAGTCCACCTCCCAATCCAGGCTATCTGGGTTCCAGTCACGGTTCCCTGTGCCTCAACACCCTCAAAGGTAAAATAGGCGTAATAACTGTACCAACCTCCGAGTTGATTAAATAAGCCTATAAATGCAAAGCTTTCAAGAAGAGATCCATAGAGGCCTCCGTCATATGGGAAAGAATACAATTGCACCTCTAGTGACAGCAAGGCTAGAGAACTGACCTAAGAGGCTGGGGAGCCCTTGGGTGCTACCCATGCAGATCATGTGGGCAGTTCGCCATGTTGCCCTTTCAGGCAGCCAGACCTGGAGATATTGAAACCCTTGAGAGCATTTCTTTAGAATGAGTTCCCCTACCCAGAGGAGACCCCATTATTCTCTGGAAGCCCTGTGTTTGTCAGGGTGCTAATCACTCCCTGCAACCATGCAATTTGCTTTCTCGCTCACCTACTAGAAGGTGAGCTCCACGGAGACAGGAACCTTGTGTGTCTGGCTGGTTCCAATGCCTAGAATGGTTTCTGGTGCGTGGTATATATTCAGTAAACATGTTGGAAGGGGGCAAAGGAAATGGAGGGAAGAGAATGAAAACGAGGAAGGAAAAGAAGAGGGTAAAAATGGAAGATAGGAGGGTGGGAATGAAGCTGAAACTCAGACAATCCCGTGACATCTCTTACACTGGACACCTCACCTGAATCCCACTGAGTATCACCCCCTTACAGCGGTGCCCTCTGTGTAGACATTGCTTGGCAGGCATCCAGTCAGAGCCCCAGCACCATTTTTTTTAATGACTAAATTTCTAATAAAAAATGGAATTGGCACCAAACCCATAACTTAAACATTACAAAGATTGTCGAGTATTTTGCTTGAATTTTTCCTACTCTGTTTTCTTAAGGAAATATGCATTTTGGCCATTGGCTTTGGTCTAACTTTTATGACTTTTATACATCATATTTTTAATCGCTGCACTGCTAAGTATAAATTATTGTCTTTGGAGGGTAACACAGGGTTGAGATAACTTCTTAAAGCTATGGTTATGAAAAACTCATATGATATACCACCAGAAAGGAATTACTACTTTACCTGGAATTTCCTTACGCTCTCAGTCCTCAGTCTGAACTCTATTAAAGTTGCCTATTTATATGCCATTTACAGTAAGTCCTCCAGATTTGATCACCCAGTATCCTAAATTCTGAACACCCACTGCATACCATGTCAGCCCGTGAGAATTTCAATAGCTTTCTGTCCTTTGGTGCCGCCTTAATTAAAAAGAAAAGAAAAACAACCCAGCTTTGAAACAACCATAAAATTCAAGATCTTTATTAAACATATTAAAGAAAGAGTATTCACTAAGAGAAGCTTTTTCCTTAAGTGTTTTGAAGAAATAAAAGCAGAGAGAAACCTTGGAATCAGAGGCAGACATTTTTAAATCAAGACATCTCCCATGGAGAGGAGGGGAGGAGTAGGAGGGATAGGAAGGGCAGCAAAATAGAATAGACAATATGATTGATGTATGTACATTCCATGTATGTATTATATGTCAAAATACATTCTGCTGTCATGTATGACTAAAAAAAAATAAAAATAAATCGTATGGTTAAAAAAAAAAAGACATCTCCCATGCAAATAAGTCCTGCTCACCTACAGAATGTGTGGACCCATGTATTTGCACTCTACCCCCCAAGCACAGAGACTTCTGTTTGTTCAAAATCCCAACACAGGAGTAATTACAGGATTCTATAATGTTGGATCAGTGGAATGACCTGAAAATTAGCCAACTCTACTCATTTATCTTGGGGGACAGAAAACTGGGGGTGATGTGGCTGGAAGAGGTCCCTGTGATAGGGCTGGTGAAAGGCGGCCAGCCTCAGAGCACTCACCATCCAAACATATCTGTGTGGCTGGTCTCCCAGGACAGGACTCCACCCACAGCCACATTCTTCTGTGTGGGAAGCCATTCTCAGATGTGATTGGGCACCTCCCTGACCGGGTGTGAGGCGATCCGGCCAAGCTGTGTCAGAACTTATCCCCACCCTTTTTAGGTGTGAGAGCCCATCCGTGTGGGGGGGTGACTGACCATTGACCCTGAGACCAATCACTGACCCTGACCTTGGAATGCTGTCCCCCTCGACCTTCATTGGATGGAATTTTCCCCTGAATTTCTTGTTCCCCAATAAAAGGCCACTCTCTGGCGTGCTCCTCCCTGTCTCCTGCTAGTCTCTTGGGTAAACCTCGCTACCCCACCAGGTGGCTCAAGGCAGGAGCCGGGAAGGGCCATCTCTGAACTGGTCAAGAAAAAGGTAAATTGAGTTACGTGTCTTTATTTTGATCTCACCAGTTAACTTCTATGCTTAGGACCTCTAGTATGAAGCTAGCGTGCTGGTCGCGCGGCAGACTTCTGCCCAGGGTCCTGCTCTGCAGCCAGCTCTGCACTCCCCCTTCCACCCAGTTGTCTCTCAGAGCCATGTCAGCTCCTTCCTTCTGTGACTTCTGCACAAGATCAGTTCAGTTTCTTCTGATAAGTAAGAAAAATCACTTTGAGATGGAGGATGCAGACTTAGGAATCAAAATGAGCTTGATACACTGACTTAAACTGTGTGCACCTTTCAAGGGTCACTGCTTTCTGCACAATAGGCAGTGTGTCAAATCCCAGTCAGAGAGATCAAAAGCTCCAGGGCTAGGGACACCTTCCTCAAGGGTGCAGCTGTCTCCCATCCCGCTCCATCAGCTGATCCTGGTTCATATCCTCAAAGGACTAGCCAAAGCTCTTAACCACAAGACACTTGTTTTGTGAAGATGTACCTAGTCTGACAGGAAACTAAGCCACATCTCTGAGAAATGCAACTTCCCAGAAAATCTTTAACATTCTGTTGTTAACCTTAAAACAGGTTATTACTAGCAGATTGTAGCCTCCAGCTATCTCCAAGGAATCTCTCTCTCTCTCTCTCTCTCTCTCTCTCTCTCTCTCTCTCACACACACACACACACACACACCATACATGCACAAATCTCAAACATACACAGATACACAACTACTTCTGCATTCCTATGCAAACAATGGGAACCCCAGGCCAAAGTCACAATACGGAACTTTTCTGACCAACCTCCACTGCATTGTTGGAAGGCCAACACTTTTCCAGATCCCCAAGCAATTTTAAGAGCCTCCAGGGGTATTGCCTGTGGATTCCAACAAGCCAGTCAATTTGACTAATGAGCAGTGACTAAATTATCTAGAATTTCAGCTTTTCTCATTGTGTTTCAATCCTCTGCTGCTGATGTTGGAAGTGGCCCAGTGTTCAGTATTGATGCACTTGACGTTCACTCCCCACCACAGCCTCTTTCCCTGCATCTGTCTCCCCTTTCCCCAGCACAGCTTCTGCACAGTCCCTACTCTTCCTGCTCTGCTCATTTACGCATGCAATATCCTCCGGGTCGACTCTACCCATTCTTCAAACTTCATCTCAAATCAAAAAAAAATCCATAAAGCCAATCTTTCCTGATTGCCTTACCAGGCTGTATTTCTTCGTCCTATAAATCCCCTAAATGTTTTATATCTTCTCTTTGACATAACCGGACTCAGCACTGCATGGCAATATTTATGTATTTGTCTCTAGAGGTTGTTAACTCTTTGAGGTCAGAGAATATATATTACTCACTTTGAATCCCAAGAAGCCTCTAGCTCAAGTTTTTTTATAGACAGATAGCAACCATTAAATGTCATCAAGTGATTAACTGTAAATCATTCATTGCTCTTCATCTCTATAAAGTTTAAAAATCTGCAGACTTTTCCAGGGCCACTCTATAATACCTGTGGATTCCAACAAGCCAATTAGACGAATGAGCAGTGATTTAATTATCTAGAATTACTTAACTATAGTAATATTCCTTCAGACATAAATACATACTCATGGCATACCCTCTTTAAGCAATACTCCAGGAATTAGAGAATAACAGTAACAAAGACCAAAGGATGAGCAGCAGTTACCTTTATAAAGCATGGCTATGATCTGAATTTGTCTAAAATTTAATAGCCAGTAGGATAGCATTAAGAGATGGGGCCTTACTAGAACAGAGTAATGCACCTAATAGAAGAAAAAGTAGGCCCAAATCTTCACCATGTTGGCTTAGAAACTGACTTCCTTAACAAGACTCCTAAAGCACAAGAAGTAAAATCAAGAATCAATAAATGGGATGGAATAAAACTAAAAAACTTCTTCTCAGCAAAGGAAACAATCAATAATGTGAAGAGAGAGCCTATAGAATGGGAGAAAATCTTTACCACATGCACCTCAAATACAGCATTAATCTCCAGGATATATAAAAAACTCAAAAGCTTAACACCAGCAAAACAAATAACCCAATCAATAAATGGGCTAAGGAATTGAACAGACACAATCAATCAACAAATATATGAAAAAAATGTTCAGCATCTTTAGCAATTAGAGAAATGAAAATCAAAACCACTCTAAGATTTCATCTCACTCCTGTCAGAATGGCAATCATCAAGAATATAAACAATAAATGTTGGCTAGGATGTGGGGAAAAGGTATACTCATACATTGCTGGTGGGACTGCAAATTGGTGCAACCACTATGGAAAGCAGTATGGAGATTCCTCAGAAACTTTTGGAATGGACCCACCATTTGACCATTCTTTGGTTTATACCCAAAGGACTTAAAATCAGCATACTTCTGATGTGGCACAGCCATTGATGTGTCACAGCCACATCAATGTTTGGAAGCTCAATTCACAATAGCTAAACTATGGAACCAACCTCGTTGCCCTTCAACAGATGAACAGATTTTTTTAAATGTGGTGTATATATACACAATGGAATATTAATCGGCCTTAAAGAAGAATGAAATTATGGCATTTGCAAGTAAACTGATGGAACTGGAGAATATTGTGCTAAGCAAAATAAGCTGATCCCAGAAACCAAAGGCCAAAAGTTTTCTCTGATATGCAGATGCTAATTCACAATAAGGGGGTGGAGGCTACAGAAGAATAGAGGTGCTTTGGATTAGGCAGAGGGTAGTGAAGGGAAGGGAGGGGATATGGGAGTAGGAAAGATAGTAGAATGAATCAGACATTATTACCCTATGTGCATACATGATCACACAACCTGTGTTATTCTACATCATGTACAACAATGAGAAGTTGTACTCCATTTATGTATGATGTGTCAAAATGCATTCTACTGTCATATATAACTAATTAGAATGAAGATAAAAGAGATGGATCCTTTAGGAAGTGATTAAGTCATGAAGAAAGACCCCTTACCAAATGGGATCCATGCCCTTAAGACAGGGCTTGGTTGCATGTGAAATCTGGTTTATGCCTATGGAAATGAGTATATGTATAATATATCTATGAGTTTTTATGGGAATTTATGAACTTATATTTCCAAATGCATAGGTACATTCACGTAAAGTGTTATGGTTTATATGTACAGAGGTTTCTCTGAAGGATATAGGTAGGGATAGGACTAATAAGAAAAATAGTTAGTGTTAGTTCAGGGATTGAATATTTTTATCCATATATAGGAATACAAATATGAATATATATGTAAAAATATACATGAAAATATTTAAATGAATATAAATTTATTAAAGAAAAAGAATATCAACCAAAGCAAGTTTGCATTTGCTAAGAAACCAGATTTTTCTGAAGGAAAATTCCCAAGAGAACCTACATTCAAAAAAGTGCAAAGGAGACATCAGGAGCCAAAACATGGAAGGACAGATTAATTCTGGTATTATGTGGCAATGCTGCAGAGCAAGTGATAAAGCCAGGCTTAGGACAAAGGGAAGAGCCCGTGTAATCTCAAAAACAAAAATTAAAAAATTATATTATGAAAGACACCACATTCACATACTTTTTATTTCAGCATATTTTTAAACTGTTCTATATTATTATTATCTTACTGTACTTAATTTATAAATTAAACTTTATCATAGGTATGTATGCCTAAGAAAAAAATATAGTCTATTAGAGTTTGGTACTATTCATTATCTCAGACATTCACTGGGGGTCTTGGAACATATCCCTCACTGATAAAGAAGGACTACTTGTACTAACACATGCCACAACATGAATGACCCTCAAAAACATTAGGCTCCATGAAAGAAGCTAGTCCCAGAGCACATAATATATGATCCTATTTATATGGGATGTTCCAAAATAGGGAAATATATCAAAAAAAGAAAGTATACCTACTAATCATTTAAGTTGCAGTGGAGAACCTCCTCTACTGTGAAATCTTTTCCTGACAGAAGCAGGAAGCCCAACCATATCTTATGGCATCATATTGGAATTCTGGACTAGAATGTTAAGTTCTATGAAGGCAAAACTGAAAACTCTCTTTTTTGTTCTCTACTTGTATCCACCACACCTAGAACAGCACCTGTCATATACTAGGAGTCAACCAATACGTGTTGCATGATTGAAGTTCTAAATATTTTTACATGCTTTCCCCTTCCCCCCATAAATAGGCAATGGTTGTCACGGGAGGAAAGGGTTTTACCCCATTCATACTCAGGTCTCTGGCACCCACAGTAATCTCATGCACAGCACACAGTGCATATCCAATACATACTGAATGAAGGAATGAATGAAAAGAAGTAGAAGGACTACAACTGGTTTGGACCCACTATGCTTGAAAAGCATAATACTTCTCAGAACCACGTACCCAACACTTGCTCCTTGCAGACATGTTCTTACACAGGCAAGCTTCCTTCAGCTTTGTAAGACCTTGCCTCTTACCACTATGGAAAGCAGTGTGGAGATTCCTCAGAAAATTTGGAATGGACCCACCATTTGACCGTTCCTCGGTTTATACCCAAAGGACTTAAACTCTGCATACTGTTGATGTGACATAGCCATTGATGTGACACAGCCACATCAATGTTTAGAAGCTCAATTCACAATAACTAAACTATGGAACCAACTTACTTGCCCTTCAACAGATGAACAGATTTTTTTAAATGTGGTGTATATATACACAATGGAATATTAATCGGCCTTAAAGAAGAATGAAATTATGGCATTTGCAGGTAAATGGATGGAACTGGAGAATATCGTGCTAAGCAAAATAAGCCAAACCCAAAAAAACAAAGTCCAAAAGTTTTCTAAGATATGCAGATGTTAATTCACAACAAGGGGGTGGGGGCTACAGAAGAAGAGAGGTACTTTGAATTAGGCAGAGGGTAGTAAAGGGAGTATACATTCACTCAATGTACTGCTTCTCTCAGGCACCAGTACTATACATCACTCCTGGGCCATAACATTAAGTGAAAGCTCCCTCTTCACCCTTGAACAATTCTTCCACCCATTTGTGGTCATTCTCAGACATGTTTCCCTTTCTCAATGTTACCCACCATCTCAACAGAACTGTTGTATTACAAGTGAATTTGCATTAGAATATATAGTCACGTCCAATCACACATGTTAAATATTCATGTGCTCCACACATGGAAAATAAAGCAAGACATATGGGTGAGGCACTGTGTTCCAGGGACCACACTGGATGCAATCACTGCACTCAGGGTGCTCATAAGAGTTAACTAGCGTACATCCTCAATCAGGGAGCAGCAAACTTATAAGTCTTTATTTCATGAAGAGTGCTTGTTATGGCTTAGGTATGAGGTGTTCCCCGAGAGCTCATGTGTGAGGCATTGCAAGAAAATGTAGAGGAAGTGACTGGGTTATGAGAGTATGAGAGCCTCAACCTAATCAGTGCATTAATCTACTTGACTGAATGAACTGGGTGTTAACTGTGGACAGGCTGGGTGTGGTTGGAGGAGGCAGGTAACTGGGGCATGCCTTTGGGGTTTATATTTTGCCCCTGCTAGGTGAGAGCTCTCTGCTTCCTGGTTGTCATATCCTGAGGTGCTTTGCTCCATCACACCCTTCTGCCTTGATGTTCTACCTCACTGCAGGCCCAGAACAACAAATGTGATCATCTGTGAACTGAGACCTCTGAAACTGTGAACACCAAATAAACTTTTCCTCCTCTAAAATGGTTTGTATCAGGTTTTTGGTCACAGTGGTTAAAAAGCTGACTAAAACAGTGTGGGAGACCAACCTTGCACGTGACTGAGTCACACTCCCTGGCTGGGTGCTGAGATGCTCAGTCACAGAAATGTGGCAGAGCTTTCCTGGCCTTTCTTGGGTTGGAGGGACAGTGTCTCGTGCATGGGTGTGTCTTGCTACAGCCCAATGGGTGAAGCTACGCTCACTTGTTCCTTTGTAATATAACCCCTTGCCCTGTTTAGGATAGAATCTTCCATGGAAGGGCCTTGTGTGTGTCCCCTTCTCTTACTGTGCCCTTGGGTGTGGCCTACCCAGGTGTCAGTCAACCTGCTGACAGTGGACATCATGAAGATAGACTCAGCCCCCTGAAACTTGACCCCTTGCCTCATTTGAATAGCTTTTCCTCAATAAAAGGGGTCAGCGCATGCTCTTTCTCTCTCTCTTCCTGCGAACCCTCAAGGTCAGAGGAGCGGTCACAGTGACCCCAAAGAAAAAGGTACTTGTATCTCTTGTGTGGTTATTTTGCACAACCCAGTCAGCCCATTTTACCTGGAGTGACCCCTCAGCCTTTTAGTCAGAAACCCAGCAAAACAATGTTTTAAAAAAAATTTTTTTTTTAAAAAAACAGACCTATGCATAACCTGCTAACACTTTTCAGGGATTTATGGGGGAGATGGCCAAATGATAAGCATTCATTTAAAAGTCCCAATCCCTTCTGAAATGTAACACAAGGAAAATAATTTTAACTCTGTTCAGATACACAAAATACCCACTCTAACTAAAAGGCATATAGTAATTAAAATGGTATTGAGTGTAATGTGTGTTCATTTTTCTCTTCAGTACAAGCTTCACAAAACATCCAAATTTTAGTGAAAGGCTATACTTCCACCAGCAAAGTGCTAAATAGATTCCAACAACAAGAAAAAGAAAAATAACAAGAACCTCATCATTATTGCATTGCCTTTTTATAGGGCTACCTCTAAAACTCAAAAATATATACTTGCACACATGCCCATATAATGAGCCCTCTGTATTCTCCAGCCAAAATTCTTGGCTCCCCAAGAGAGGTTTATGCGGAATGTAATACAGAAATACACAGGAGACTCTATAAGACCTTTGACAAGGAAACAAAACAAGACGACTGGCACCATCTCTTTGCAGCTCTTAAGTCAAAGTGTCCCATTAAAAAGTACCTATGAAAGCCTTTCTTCTTTAATGCGCAGAGAAGCTTATAAGAAGCAGAATGGCAGCCAACTTGTAGATGTGTTCAAGCTCTCTTTGCCTTCATTAAAAAAAAAAAAAAAAAAAAGCATTCCCTGGAAACCAAAGACTTCAACTGGACTTTATATGGGAAAGCAGTGTTTATAGTGGTGTGAAGTATAGCTTTGAGCCACAGAGCATCCCAGCACCCAGCATTAGTCCCTACTGTGTGTTTATAGCCATCTCATCTGGAACACAATAACCAAACAAGCCAAGCTGGATCCACCATAAAGTCAAGAATAGTTCCTAGCCTGGGAAACAGCTGAGCCACACTTGATCCCACTAAGCAGACATCAAGTTCCACGGCAAGAGGAAACAAAGGGGCAGAGGTCCAGTGATGTACAGTATTGCACAGCTTGGAACCAAATCAGTGGTGCAGGTGTTTCCTGGGCCAAGAGGTAATGTTGGTACTCCAAAGGGAAGGAAAGGTGATAAGCCTCTGGGACATTCCCCTGGGGTTTCCAGAGAATTTCACCTCTTCTCAGACCCAAACACTTAGTCATGGCAGACTAGACCTCCAAATGTGCTTTCGATAAATGGACAGCAGGAGAAGTCTGGTAAAGAACCTTTGTTTCTTGAAACTAAAAAAGGTTAAGCCATGATTTCTTCACATTCTTCTAAAGCTAGCAAGTTTCTCATGCCTGATTTCTCAGCCCTCTTCAGTCTTGTTGAAAGCAATGTTTCTTCAGAAACTAATTACATGTTGATCTTATTTTTTCTTTCCTTTGCAAATAACCATCTGACTTCTTGGTTGTTTTTAAGAGTAATATATCACTTGTGTATACACTATTGACCTTGTTATCTTCTATCCTGTTTAAAAGAATATTACTTGGAGTCCAGAGGCATTTTCCCCCCAGGAAGAAAAGGAAAGGAGTGGGAGTAAAATAACTGAAATCTCACATTTCCTGTTGCTCTTCAAAACATGTGGGCTGTTCACTTGAACTGGGAAACTTGGGAAAATATGCTCACAAGCTCACATCAAAAAAATTGGACTATAAATTTAATTCTAGATCTGCAACTCATGTTTTAAATGAGCAGCTCATTCTATTATCACCACCATTTACCTAGCACAACAACTTGTTTTGCTTCCATACCACTGACCCTACCCATCTTTCCTAGGTCTCCAGGACCCTGCATGACCCTGGCCCTGTTGGCAGACCTACATGTCAGTGACTGAGCAAGGAAAGAAGATCTGTGCATGCAAAGGCCACATTTGTGGGTAGCAGAATCTGATTTTGGCAAGGCTTAGAGCTCACGTGGGCTGCTCTTAGGTATATTTAGCTTAACACATCTAATGGCAGAAAAAATACTGCAGCTTAAATATTTAACAACAAAGAACCTTCTACACTTCACAATGGGTAGGAAGAGGAGACAATGAGAACAACCATGATCTATTTATAGAAACCTACTTTGAGTTGATGATGTCCTTCGTCGCTATAGTGATGCAAAGAGATAACAGAGGAAAGGGAAGCTGTGATTTATTTCCAACAGTGAAGCAACAGATTCAACTGCTGGAGGATGAAGGTCAGAAATGAAAAATGATTTCCAGGTTTGGGCCAGGAATTCCCAGATAATCAATAGTATCACTGATGAAGATAGAAAAAAAGAAAAATTCTGTCTGAGTAATAGCATAACAGAGCAAGCATTGGACTGGGAGCTTAAAAACACACATCTTAGTCATCTTAACACCCACTATGTTACTCTGTAGCCCTGGGAAAGTCAATTAATTGGGCTATATTTCACTTGAAATATATATTTGTATTTATATAAATATAAATTTATATTTATATTTCACTCAATGAATTGAGTTATATTTCATTTGTGAGATCCATAGTTTGGATTAAATGATATTCAATGATGAGCTTTGAAGTTCATGTGCTCTTAACCTTCCTATACCATTAGAGGACACTGCAAATTAATCATGGTCTGTTTCCACTAATCTTAGACATAGCATTAGAAATTGTTCTCAACTAGCGTTACAGTAGACCAAACCCAGTCTATTGGAGTTTTCATGAAAAACTAAATCTGTGCACCATAAAGAGTTCTTTATTTTTCTTTTGGTAAAATAAATAAATAAAAATTAAAAGAAATGTGTTCAAACTGTAGCTTTAAATTTTGTTTTAGTGGAAATTCTAGTTCCCAAACAAACAACAACAATATCAAAACAATATAAAACAGAATAGGCATTCATTTCTGCTCTTATGATTAGGTAGAAATCCTGGTAAAACTTCCCATCCAAAACTAGTTCACAGGGATACATTTTTCTAGTCTCACAAAAAGTAGAAGAGGTCTTCAGAGACAACGCTGGGGGGGGAAATGAACACTAAGATCAGTGCTTCTTGTGACAGAGAAGAGAGAGAGAAGGTCTGAAATAAGCAAAAATTAAGGGTGTGGCATTTGGGAGAAGTTGGGGAGAAGAAGTGAAAGCATGTGGACGGAGCAGCAAGAAGCCAGAGACAGGGACCAGGTAGCACAGACCAACAGTGGTGACAGGCTTCCCTGAGTCCTGAGTTATATGGCTGAACAGCTGAAGGAATGCTGGCCTACACAATAACACTAAGGAGGAAGCTGAATTTGAGAAATCCACTTTAAGGTAAGCTCTTGAGGAGGAGCTGAAGTAGATCTGGAGTGAGCAAGGGTGTCTCTGGGCTATTAATAACCGTAGAAATAAATACTCTTTGAAAGAAAGCTTCCCCAAGTAAGGCCTTGATGTCTCTCATACACATAATTCAAGTGTGGCCTCACAAAGATTAGCAAACACTCCAGAAACTTAGCCACTCGGTAAGATATGTAGCCTACTAAAAAGTTCTATATGAAATACTTAAAGAAATGAAGAAAGAAATTATTCATATGAGAATACAAAAAATAAACTATTAATAAGGAACAGAAAGATTTGTAAAACATTAATCTTCAGAAATAAAATGTATAGTTATTGGATCCAAGGATCTCAAGTTATTGAATTAATCATTAAAAAGATTAAAGTTGATAGCTGAGTATGATAGAACACACTTGGAATCCCAGCAACTCAGGAGGCTGAGTCAGGAAGAGTTCAAGTTTGATGCCAGCCTCAGTAATTTGGCAAAACTCAATATATATAAAGGGCTGAGGATGTGGCTTTCTGGTAGAGCACCCCTGGGTTCAATTTTCAGCACCAAAAGAAATTGACAGGAGAATGTGTGAACTAAAAGATATATTCAAATAATTTAAAATGTAGCAAAAAGAGGAGATGGAAAAGTTAAAGAAATATGGAAGATGTGATGAGAAGCTCCAATAAACACCTAAATGGAGGTCCAGAAAGAGAATATTGAGAAAATTTTGAAGATGCAATACATGAAAGGATAATGGCTGAAATTTATCTAGAAATTATGTCCACCATAAATCCAGGGGCTCAAGAAAACCTGAGAAAGACTAATAAAAAGAGATCGTTAAAAAAACTTATCAGCAAGGGAATGGAACCACCATTTGACCCAGCTATTCCTCCTCTCAGACTATACCCAAAGGACCTAAAAACAGCATATTACAGGGACACATCCACATCAATGTTCATAGCAGCACAATTCACAATAGCTAAACTATGGAACCAACCTAGGTGCCCTTCAGTGGATGAATAGACTTTAAAAATGTGGCATTTATAGACAATGGAATATTACTCAGCAATAAAAAAGAATAAGATCATGGCATTTGCAGGGAAATGGATGGCATTAGAGCAGATTATGCTAAGTGAAGTTAGCCAATCCCCAAAAAACAAATGCCAAATGTCTTCTCTGATATAAGGGGGGTGACTCAAAATGGGGTTGGGAGGGGGAGCAAGGGAGGAAGATTACCTCTAGATAGGGAATAGGGGTGGGAGGGAAAGGGAGGGAGAAGGGGAATAGCATGTATGGTGGAAGGAGACCGTCATCATTATACAAAATACATGTATGAAGATGTGAATTTGGTGTCAACATAGCTTATATATAATCAGAGATATGATAAATTGTGGTATAAAAATGTATTAAGAGTTGTAATGCAAAAATAAATATTTTTTGTTAAAACTTCTCAGCAAAAGAAACAATCAGTGAGATGAAAAGAGGGCTTACAGAATGGGAGAAAATCTTTACCACATGCACTTCAGATATGGCATTAATCTCCAGGATAGACAAAGAACTCAAAAAATTGAACACCAAAAAAACAAATAACCCAATCAATAAATGGGCTAATGAACTAAATAGACACTTCAGAGAAGAAGAAATACAATTTATCAACAAACATATTTTAAAGTGTTCAACTCCTTTAGCAATTAGAGAAATGCAAATCAAAAACCACAATGAGATTTCATATTCCTCCAGTCAGAAAGGCAATTATCAAGAATGCAAAGAACAGTAAATGTTGGTGAGGATGTGGGGGACAGGCACACTCACACATTGTTGGTGGGACTGCAAGTTGGTGCAACCACCCTGCAAAGCACTATGGATATTCCTCAGAAAAGATGGAATGGAACTATCATTTGACCCAGCTATCCCACTCCTTGGTTTATAACCAAAGGACTTAAAATCAGCATATTACAGTGATGCAGCCACATCAAAGCTTATACCAGCTCAATTCACAATAGCTAAACTATGGGACCAACCTAGGTGCCCATCAACAGATGAATGGATTAAAAAAATGTGGTGTGTATATACACAATGAAATATTACTCAACCTCAAAGAAGAATGAAATTTGGGCATTTGCCAGTAAATTGATGGACCTGGAAAATATCATGCCCAGTGAAATAAGCCAATCCCAAAAATCCAAAGGCCACAGGCCCAGGTCAGACCCAAGAACAGCCCTGCCAACCTGCTGACCCATACCTGAGCCCAGGCCCACTCCTATAACCATTCCCATGGATCCGTGTGGGAGCCAAGGCCCAGGTCAGGCCCAGGACTGCCCTTGTGACCGGCAGAGTGGTCTGGAGCCCAGGACCAGGACCACCTGGTAGACCCATGGAGGAGCCCAGGACTAGGTCAGGTCTAGGACTGCCCTGGCAGACCTACCCAGGAGCCCAGGCCTACCTCCATCTCTGAAAGTGGTTGTGTCCTTCTTGGGATATCCCCACTGCTATCTTGAGTTATCACTGCTATTGCTGCCACCACCTTTTGCAGTAGCACCCATCTTGGGACACCAGCTGGGGACTGGAAGGTGAGGTACAGGTAATCTTCATGAACACAAGATTATGGGGTAGAAACTGATACCTCAGACCTACCCTGCAAGAAAGGAAGACACATAGGCAACATGAAAAAACAAGGGAGGAAAGTGCCCCAAACAAACCAGGATACTACAACAATAGAATCCATCCACAGCACAGTAGGTGAAATGTCAGAGAAAGAGTTCAGAATGTACATAATTAAAATGATCTGTGAATTAAAGCATGATACAAGAGAGCAAATACAGGCAGAAACTGACCACTCCAACAGAAATATAAGGAGCCAATACAGGCATCTATTGATCAAACCAACAAAGACATCTGTCCAATTACAGGTAGCAAAAGATTATTTCAAGAAAGAGATAGAGATTCGGGGGAGGGGGGACAATGAGAAATCCTTGAAATGAAGGAAACAATAAACCAAATAAAAAACTCAATGGAAAGCATCACCAACAGACTAGATCACTTGGAAGACAGAACGTCAGATAATGAAGACAAATATACAATCTTGAAAATAAGGTTGACCACACAGTGAAGATGTGAGAAACCATGAACAGAACATCCAAGAATTACGGGAAAGCATCAAAAGACCAAATCTAAGATTTATTGGGCTAGAGGAAGGCACAGAGATTCAAACCAAAGAATACACAATATCTTCAGTGAGATAATATCATAAAACTTCCCAAACATGAAGAATGAACTAAAAAAAATCAAATATAAGGCTTACAGGACACAAAATGCACAAAATTGCAACATATCTACATCAAGACACATTATAATGAAAATGCCTAGCATACAGAATAAGGATAGAATCTTAAAGCCTGCAAGAGAAAGGAATCAAATTACATATAGGGGGAGAGAAATTCAGATCTCAGCTGACTTTTCAACCCAGACCCTTAAATCCAGGAGATCCTGGAACAACATATACCAAGCTCTGAAAGAAAATGGATGCCAACCAAGAATCATATCCAGGGGCTAAGGTTGTGGCTTAGGAGTAGAGTGCTTGCCTAGCACATGCGAGGCCCTGGGTTTGATGCTCAGCACCACAGTAAAATAAAGGTATTGTGTCCAACTACAGCCAAAATAAAAAATAAAAAAGTAATACTCAGAAAAATTGAGCTTCAGATTTGATGACAAAAATAAAAACTTTTCATGATAAACAAAAGTTAAAAGAATTTACAGTGAGAAAGTCTGCACTACAGAGCATTCTCAGCAAAATATTCAGTGAGGAGGAAATGAAAAACAACAATGAAAATCAGCAAAGGGAGGAACTACACTAATGGAAAAGCCATCCAAAGGAGAAATCAGATCAAATTAAAAAACAAAAATAAACTGAAATTACCGGGAATACAATTCACATTTCAATAATAACCTGAGACTGAATGGCCTAAACTCATCAATTAAGAGACACAGATTGACAGATTGGATGTTTTTTTAAATGACCCCACAATATGCTGCCTTCAAGAGACTCATATCACAGGAAAAGATATCCACAGACTGAAGGTGAAAAGATGGGAAAAAACATACCACTCACACACATAAACAAGCAGGGGTTTCCACCCTCATATCAGATAAAGTGGACTTCAAACCAAAGCTAGTGAAAGGGATGAAAAATGGACATTTCATACTGTTTAAGGGATTCATACATCAACAAGACACAACAATCATAAATATCTATACCCCAAACAGTGGGGCATCTATGTATATTAAATAAACCCTTCTCAACTCCAAGAACCAAATAGACCACAACACAATAATACTGGGTGACTTTAATACACCTCTCTCACCACTGGACAGGTCTTCCAAACAAAAACTAAACAAATAAACTATAGAACTCAATAAAATAACCAATAATTTAGATTTAAAAGACATTTATAGAATATTCCATCCATCAACAAGCAAATACACTTTCTTCTCAGCAGCACATGGATCCATCTCTAAAATAGACTGTATGTTTTGTCACAAAGCAAGTCTTAGGAAATACAAAAAAGTACAGATACTACCCTGCATTCCATCTGACCATAACAGAATGAAATTAGAAATCAATGATAAAATTAAAAAACAGAAGCTACTCTAACACCTAGTGACTAAATAATATGCTATTGAATGACACATGGATTACACAAGACAGCAGGGAGGAGATAAAAAAAAAATTCTTACAGGTAAATGAGAACCCCGATACAACATACCAAAATCTCTGGGACACTCTGAAGGCAGTGCTAAGAGGAAAGTTCATTGCATTAAGCTCATTCATTAAAAGAAGAAAAAGTCAACAAATAAATGACCTGACATTACAGCTCAAAAGCCCTAGAAAAAGAACAAATCAACATCAAAAGTAGTAGAAGACAGGAAATAATTAAAATCAGGGTGGAAATCAATGAAATTGAAACAAAAGAAACAATTCAAAAAAAATCAACAAAACAAAAAAGAGATATATGAATCATGTCTCCCTCTCCATACATTGGCTGGTTTTAGCAACATGCAAGTAAACACATAATTCTTGGGGATTCATATGCAACTTTCAAAGTTATATCATAAAAGGCAGTGAAGTTTTTCCCTGCGTCATTTGGTTTGGGAGCCCTCAGCCACCTTTTAACAAGTCTTAACTACTCTGAGGTCCCCAAGCTGAAATTCCAACTGAGAGTCAGCATCAATCACCAGGTCAGTGAGTGAAGAGGACTCTGGCCTCTGGCCACATGAGGTGTGTCCAGATAAACCCTCAGCATCATGGAACAGACACAGCCCTTCTGCTGTGATTTGTTGGAATCAATTGATAGAGTGAATGAACATGATAAAAATGACTATTGTAAGTCATTACCAAATTTGAGAGTCAATTAGTTAAGCAGAAACTGGAACACTTATCAAAAACTAACTCAAGGAGAAATAGAAATTTTGAAGTCATATGACTATCAATGAAATTATTTCCTAAATTGTATTTTTTGGTGTTGTATGAAAAAGATCATTGCTAAACCTAAGGTCACCTAAATTTTCTCCTATGTTCTCTATAGGAAGTTTTCTGGGTTTGCTGCTTACATTTAGGTCTATGGCTCATTTTGAGTTAATTTTTGTGAAATGTAAAATGTCTGGGTTTAAATTTTATTTTTTGCATGTGAATGTCTAGTTGTTCTAGCACCACATGTTGAAAATACTATCCTATCTCTATTGAATTTCCTTTGTTCCTTTGTCAAAAAGCAATTGATTAAATTTTTGTGTGTATATTTTTAAAATTTCTATTCTATTTCATTGGTCTATTACTCTATTCTTTTGCCACACTACACTGAGGTGATTACTATAACTTTATAATATTTCTTGAGATAAGATATTGTCAGTCTTCTGACTCTGCTCTTCTTCAATATTGTGTTGGCCATTATGAGTATTTTACTTTTTTAAACTTTAGAGTGAATTTCTCAATATCCACAAAATAACTTACTGATATTTTTATTGTAATTCTGTGGAATATACAGATTAGTCAGGAAGAAATGACATCTTAACACTGTCAAGTTTCCCTACACATAAATATGGAATATCTCTTCATTTATTTAGATCTTCTTTGATTTCTTTCATGAGAGTTTTGTAGTCTGTCTCAGATAGATCTAGTACACATTTTGTTCATTTATACCTAAGTATTTATTTTGGGAGTGGAAATATAATATAAATAATATTGATTTTTAATTTCAAATTAAAATAGTTTGGTCATGATATACAGGAAACAAACTGAATTTTGTGTATTAAAGTTGCATTTTACAATGTTGATATAATTATTTTTGGTTCCAGAAGGATTTTTTTTGTTTTTGTCATTGTTGATAATAATAATTCTTAGAATTTTCTACATAGAGAATTATTTGCAAAGTTTTATTTATCCTTTTCCAGTTTGTTTCTCTTTGTTTCTTTTTTTTCTTATTGTATCAGCTAGGATTTCTAGTACTATGTTGAATAGGGGTAGTGAGGGGTACATATTTGCCTTATTCCTAATCATATAAAGAAAGTTTCTAGTTTCTCACCATTCAGTATGTTAGCTGTGATGTTCATGTAGATTTTTTATTATGCTGAAGTATTTCTTCCCTATTCCTAGTTTGCTGAGAAATGTATCTTGAATAGGTGTTGGATTTTTGTCCAGTGCTTTTTCTAAATCTACTCACATAATCATCTGATTTTTCTTCTTTGGAATATTGATGTGATGAATTATATTAATGAACTTTTGAACATTGAATTAGTATTGCATACCCAAATAAATTCCACCTGGATATGTGTATAATTCTTTTTATAGAATATTTGTTTCAATTTGCTAATATTTTGCTAGGGATTTTTACATCCATGTCCATGAGAGAGATTGTTATATATTTTACCTTTCTTGTAATTTTTTGGTTTAATTTTCTTATTAAAGTAATGATGAACTCATAGAATGAGTTAGGAAGTATCTCCTTTGTTTCTGTTTTCCAGAAGAAATTTTAAAGAATGTATATCATTTCTTCCTTAAATGTTTAATAGAAATTATTAGTGAAATTACACATGGTTCTGATGCTTCCTACTTGGAAGATTATTAATTATTCACTCAATTTATTTCATAGCCATAGGCCTAGTCATTTTATCTGTTCCTTTTGTGTGAATTTGATACACAACATCTTTCAAAAAATTGATCCATTTCATGTAGGTAATCAAATCTGTGATCATATAATTGTTCATAATATTAATTAATTATCCTCTTAATAACCATTGGATCTGTAGTGATGACCCCTCTTTTACTTCTGATATTAATTGTTTAAATCTTTTCTCTGTGTTTTTGGTTAGTCTGGCTACAGATATCAATTTAGTTTATCTTTTTAAAATAACAGCTTCTGGTCACATGATTTTTTTGATTGGGTTCCGGATTTCAATTTCATTGATTTCTGCTCTAATTTTATTATTTTTTTTCTTTTGCTTACTCTGGATTTAGTTTGCTCTTCTTTGAGTTTCCTAGGATGTAGAATATGAATATTGATTTTAGGTTTTTTTTTTCTTTTCCAGGATATGCATTTATGCCATAAGTTTCCCTCTACAAGTTTTGGCTGCATCTCACAAATTTTGTAAAGTCATATTTTCATTTCATTTCATTTCTCTTAAGTTCCTCTTGAGAATTGCCTTTCACCCATATGTTATTTAGAAGCATATTGTTAATCTTCAAATATTTTAGCTCTGAGTTATTGTTCCATCCATGATTTCTAGTTAATTTCCTCTTTGATATCAGATTATACTTTGTACATTTTCTCTTTTTTTTTTTTTAGTTGTCAATTGATCTTTGTATTTTATTTATTTTTATGTTGTGCTGAAGATCGAGTCCAGGGCCTCACATGTGCCAGGCAAGCGCTCTACCACTGAGCCACAACCCCAGCCCCAATTTCTATTTTTTTATTGTTAAGGTGTGTTTTGTGCCTCAGAATGTGGTATGTCTTGATGAATGTTCCCTGGGAGATTGAGAATTGAGTATTCTGCTATTAGGTGAAATATTCTACAAATATCGATTAGACCCAGTTATGAACTCTTACTAATTATCTGACTGTGGTTCTGTCCAATTCTGATAAAGAGGTTTTCAAGTTTCCAGAATCTTTTATTTTTAGTTCTGGGAATCAAACCTAGAGCCTTATATGTGGTAGGCAAGCACGCTACCACTAAGCTACACCTGAGCCCTAAGTCTCCAACTATAACATCAGGTTCATCTATTTGTCCTTGGAGTTCTATGAGTTTCTGTGTCATATGTTGATGCTCTGTTAGTAGGTGTGTATTCATTAAGGACTGTTATGTCTCCTTGCAGAATTCTCGCCCATGTATCATCATGTAATGCCCCTCTTCGTCTGTGATAATTTTCCTTGTTCCCAAGTCTGTTACCTCTGAAATTAATATAGCTATGTGGCTTTCTATTGATTCATTTTACATACTCTTTTATATAAAAATGTTATATCATTTTCATCCCTTTGATTTTATTTTATTGATATTTTTACACTCAAAATGGCTTTCTTGTAGTCATTAGATAGTTGAATTTTGGCTTTTTCTCATCCTGATAGCCTCTGTCTTTAATTTGTGTATTAAGACCATTCACATTTAAAGAGATTATTGATGCAGTCAGTATTTGGCTCAACATGTACCATGTTTGTATTCATTGCTCTTGTTCTTTATTTTTCCTTTATTTCCCTCAAATTCCTGTTATTAGTTCAACATTTCATATGATTCAATTTTCACTAATCTGTTGGCATGTCAAGTATATTTTTTTTTAGTGGTTTCCCTGGAGTTTTCAATATACATTTACAATTAATTTAAGTACATTTTCAAATAGTACTACACCAGGCTGGGGTTGTGGCTCAGTGGTAGAGCACTTACCTAGCATGTGTGAGACACTGGGTTCGATTCTCAGCACCACATATAAATAAATGAAAATAAAAGTCCATTGAAAACCCCAAAAAAAATTTTGAAAAAAAAAATATTACTACACCACTTTATGGATTTGTTCAATTATAAGAAAATATTCACAGTTCCTCCCTTACATCCATTATTATGTTGCTGCCACTCATTTAACTTACCTACAATCTATAATCACTCAGTACATTCTATTATTATATAATATATAACATGTTATTATTATGTATATTATATATCATATAAAATATATATTTTGTAATACATTGTCTATATAAATATAATGTATGACATATTATATATATGGGCATATTATATTGAATATAATATGCCCAGGTATATATATCATAATTACATAAAATGTTATCTATTATCAACTAAGAAAAGTAAAAGATTTTAATTTTTTATTATTTATTTATTCCTTCTCTAGTACCCTTTCTTTCTTAGGTATGTGTGAGTTTATAATATATATTTATTTTCCTTCTCTTTGAAGAGTTTCTATTAACATGTCTTATAAGGAAGGGCTATTGAAAATAAATTCCCTCAATATTTGTCTGAGAAAGTCTTTATTTCTTCTTCACTTTTCAAGGATAATGTCACTGAATTCTAGGTTGGTCTTCTTCTTCTCCTTCTCCTTCTCCTTCTTCTTCCTTCTTCTTCTTCTTCCTTCTTCTTTCTTCTTCTTCTTCCAAAACTAATTATTTCACCACACTCTCTTCTTCTTTGCATGGTGGCCAGGGAGGACTATGAATTAATTCTTATGCTTGCTTCTTTATGGGTGAGGTGTCTTTTTCCCACTTTAGTTACTTTCATTTTTTTTCTTTGTCTTTGATTTTCTGCAGTTTGAATACAATATGTCCAGGTATGTATTTTGTATTATTTACCCTGTTTGGTGTTCTCTGAACCTTCTCCACCTATACTTCAGAAAACTCTCAGCCAGTGTTTTTCACATAGCTCTTTCTTTTTTTTCCTTCAAAAGAGTATTCTATTATGTGTATGCTACAACTTTTGTAATCCTCCCAGAGTTCTTAGATATTCTTTTACTCTGTCTTTTTTTCTCTTTATTTTGCAGTTCAGGAAGTTTCTATTATATATTCACTCTTCGATCATGTCCAGTCTGCTAATGAGCCCTTCAAAGGCATTCTTTATTTCTGATACCATGTTTTTTACTTTTAGCATTTCTTTTTGCTTCTTTCTTGGAGTTTCTCTCTCTCTCTGCATATATTATCCATCTGTTCTTGCATGTTAGCCACTTTTTCTCTTGCATGCCTTAGTATATAGATCATAGTTATTTTAAATGTTAGTGTGATAATTCCAAAATCTCTTCCGTATCTAAATCTGTTTCTAAAGTTTGCTTTGCATCATTAGATGTTGTTATTGTTGTTGCTACTGATGTTGTTGTCATTAACAAGATTGTAATTTTTGTTGAAATATGGAAAAGTTATTAAGTCAAAGGAACTGAAGCAAATATGACTTTAATGTTAGTTTTCACATTATCTGGCTAGCAAAAGGGCTATGTTTACAGTTTGCCATAACTATAAATATCAGAGGCTAGAATTTCTTCTGGCATTCTTCTTTCTGTTTCCTATGTTGTCTTTGAGGTTTCTCTAGACTCCTATTTTTATTTAATTTGTTCTTTTTTGATATACATGACAGTAGAGTGTATTTTGACATGTTATACATACATGGAGAATAACTTATTCTAACTAGGATTTCATTCTTGTGATTGTACTGATATGGAGTTTCACTAGTTCATTTATGAAAATAGGAGAGGTATGTCTGATTCATTCTACTGTCTTTCCTATTCCTCTCTCCCTTCCCTTCATTCACCTTTGTATAATCCAGTGAACTTCTATTCTTCCCTCCCACCTTATTGTGTGTTAGCATCCACATATCAGAGAGAACATTTGGCCTTTGTTTTGGGGGGGATTGGCTTATTTCACTTAGCATGATAGTCTCCAATTCCATTCATTTACCAGCAAATGCCATAATTCCCTTCTTCTTTATGGCTGAGTAATATTCTATTTTGTATATATACCACAATTTGTTGATCCATTCACCTGTTGAAGGGCACCTAGGTTGGTTCCATAGCTTGGCTATTCTGAATTAAGCCACTATAAACATTGATGTGACTGTGTCACTATAGTATGCTGATTTTAAGTCCTTTGGGTAGAAACCGAGGAGTGGGATAGCTGGTCAAATAGTGGTTCCATTCCAAGTTTTCTGAGAAATCTCCACAGTGTTTTCCAGGGTGGTTTCCCCAACTTGCAGTCCCACCAGCAATGTATGAGTGTACCTTTTCCCCCACATCCACATCAACATTTATTGTTTCTTGTATTCTTGATAATTGCTATTCTGACTGGAGGGATATGGAATTCCAGTGTGGTTTTGATTTGCATGTGTCTCACCTATTTTCTTCCTTAGAGAAGACAGGAAGGCTAGAGGAGGCTGGGGTTGGGCATATTCCTCCTCTGTGTTGAAGGATAGAGGGGACTGGAGTCAAATTATTTCCCTGCTTCCAGAGCAGTTAGGCTCTTGTAAAACATCTTCTCTTGATAGAAGGTCTTCATTAAGGAAAAAGTAATTTGAGGAGCATATTTCAGAGTGATTACTTGCCGGGTTTCTGTCCGCGACTAAAAGGCTCAGGGTCACTCCAGGAAAACTGGGCTGACTGGGCTGTGCAAAATAACCACACAAGAGACAGAGATACCTTTTTTTGGGGGGGTCGCTGTGATGGCTCCTCTGACCTTAAGGGTCCGCAGGAAGAGAGAGAGAGAGAGCACGCACTGACCCCTTTTATTGAGGAGAAGGTCACAGTAAGAGAAGGGGACACACCCAAGGCACTTCCATGGAAGATTCTATCCTAAACAGGGCAAGGGGTTATATTATAAAGGAACAGGTGAGCATAGCTCCACCCATGGGGCTGTAGCAAGACACAGTCACTGGAACCCTAGAAGAGCGGGGCAGTCGAGCAGCATGGGTGCCTGACACCACATCGCCCAGCAGGGGAGTTAACTCAGTCACGTGCGAGGTTGGTCTCCCACAATTACTCTTCCATTCCCTCTGCCAGAGATTTTCTCCAGTCTTCACTCTGAAATCTAGTGGGTCTCCTGGAGGTAAAATTTACAAATGTGTAGAGCCCTAGCATGATGGGACCCCAGAGTTTTTAACTCTCAAGCACACCCACATTGACTCCAGCAATTCACCAGGTAGACAAGCCTTCCTACCAGTACTGGCCATGCAGGGAGCTTTCACAGTCAGGCTTCTGCTCCCATGAAGGGGCGGTTCTTACTATGTGCACCTCTCAAATCAAAAAAGTAAGCAGAAATCCTAAAGAAAAACTAGTAAATTTGACATACATATTTTTATCTCAGTTAAACAAAATATGGCAGATGAAATGAATCAGCAGGAAGACAGGGTGAGAGGGCAAGTACCCAAGGAAAAGATCATGACAGACAACAGTGAGCTCAGTGCTGATTCCTCGTGCTCCCCTACTTTTCCCAGACTGACTCAAGGTGTGGTTCTGGCTGGGTCCTAGGTTCTGGTAAAGTTAGTGCACTATGTCTGGAATTGACAATGGCCACGCCAGGCCACAGGAGTGAGAACCAGTATACCTCCTCCTGCTCTCCCTTCCTGAGCCATGGAAGCCTTTCAGGTCACATCTCCCAGAGGGAGGAGTGCTGCCTTAACATTTTCAGTCTCCATCTGAACAAATAAGGAAAGGGGAGACTACAATGGACCCTGTAGTGTTAATTGAAATCAGGTATCATTATAAGTGTATGTTTGTTTCAATATATAAAAATTGAGATGAATAAATGTAAATACATGTGTGCATAAGTGTGCATGTTTTTTTTTTCTAGCTCTGCTCACTGAGAGGGACTAGAAACATTAACACACACACCCCAGTATCAATAACCACACCTTATTTATAAATACCAATATTTATGAATACCAATAAAAGATTCAGATAAAATATGTTGATTCCAAGACCAGAGTAGAGAAAATAGAAGATGATCCTGGACCATCGTGTATTGAAAGTAAAGAAGTACAAAAACGGAGGCTGCGGTTTTCTTTGATATAAGGAGGCTGATTCATAGTGGGATAGGGAGCAGGAGCACAGGAGGAGGAGTTGGAGGGGAAAGGAGGGGCATGGGGTAATTAATGATGGTGGGATGTGACGATCATTATTATCCAAAGTACAGGTATGAAGACACGAATTGCTCTGAATATACTTTGTACACAACCAGAGATATGAAAAATTGTGCTCTATATGTGTAATAACAATTGTAATGCATTCTGCTGTTATATATAAATTTTTAAAATTACATTAAAAAAATGGAGGCTGCAGTACCCACCTGCCGCCACCCCGTGGCCTGCCGCCACTGGCCCATCTCCGAACGCAGCTGCCTCCATCTTGGGACACCAACCAGGGCCTAGAGGTCCATTATCAAGGTGCCTGCAGGTTTGATTGCACCTGAGGTCTTCCTGCTGGGTGTGCTAGTAACCACCATCTTGCTGCAGAGTCAGGAGAGCCAGGCTGTCTCCATCTCCTTGAGCCCTGAAGCATGCAGGGACAGATCAGACCGGCAACAGTAGGTTGGAAGGGGTAAAGGTGTGAGGGCATCTTGTTCTTGGCTCGCCCATCCAGCTAGTACCCACCATATTCCTGGGGCCCATTCAGGCCAGCACTCACTGGGCCCTGGCACCAGCCCAGTCCCCAACTCCCTCCCCAGTTTGGCATCCACTGATCTCCTGGTCTCCGACAGGTCCACCACCATCAGTCTGGCACCCAACAGGGCCTTCTGGCTCCCAATCCCCAGTCTCCCAACCCCTTCCTAGCCACCAACCTGACCCAATGCTCACAGCTACATGGTGAATCTGCAGTGCTCAGCTCCTCATCCTGATCTGCCTGATGCAGAACAGCTCTCTGCAACAGGTGCACAGGTACTGAGGCTCAGCCCTCAGGACCACCTGGGAGAAAAGTGCCTGATGTCTTAATAGGAGCTATTTGGTTTAAGGCTGCATATTGTTGGCATTGGGTGCTGTTAATATTCACCTTCCCCTTAAACATGAGGTACTAGAGACCTTCAAGGACAACATAAGTATACAAGGATAAAGCCTGTAGTACTTCAGATCCACAGGGATAAATAGGAAGAACAACATGAAAAAACAAGGGAACAAAGCATCCCGAACAAACCTAAATGTTCCAATAATAGAATCCATTTTCAACACAGTAGAAGAAATGTCAGAGAAGGAGTTCAGAATGTACATAATAAAACTGATCCATGACATAAAGGATGACGTAAGCAGTGAAATCAGAGATAAATTTCAAGAAAGATCACTTCAAGGAGGGGGCCAAGATGGCGGAGTAGAGGAGATACCGTTTCTGGCGGCTCTTTGCACGAATCCCAGAAAGCAGTCAGATGGCTTCTCCATGGGGTCTAGCCTTGACGAAAAACAACATCTCAGAGCATGTGACAGGACCACATACAAAGGATTTTCACAGATTCCACCAGGATGGCAAACGCTGTGAAGAAAAGAGAGGCTTTGTCCACTGGTAAGCCTCCAGACCCCGGCCCCCAGCCCTCAGTCTGAGCACAGTGCGCGGCTCTCAAGCAGTGGATCAGAAGCACCAAATCAGCACCTCTGCAGAACTGCAGAACACCAGGCTACACTCCGCTCCCACGCAGGTCACCCGACCGAGTTCTGGCCACAGCACAAGGACATCCCAGCTCCCCCACCTCACCAGACACCCAGACGCGAGAAGCAGACAGACTACATCTCGGAAGACCTTTCTCGCCATCTTTTGGGAGGCGTGGCTATCAACTGGGAACTGCAACTGAACAGGCACCTGGTTTCAACTCAGAGAGACCAAGCTTAGGGAGGCTCCAGGTAGAAGCTCAAGACTTCTCACAATGGTTACCTCCGCCACCCCGAGGGCAGAGACTCAAGCTTGGAATAGACAGCGCCACCTACTGGAAGAAAAGAAAACAGATTTCTAAGAGATTTTTGTTTTTTTTTTTTTTTTCCTCTTCTCATCCATTTTATCCTTTCTTTCTCCTCTACCCTTCCTCCTCTGGTCCTCACAACCCCAACATATGTGAAACCAAGAACTTTGCATGAAATAGGACTTTAAGAACTGAATCACCAGAATAATATAATATAGAGGAATTGCATAAGTCCCCTCTTTTTTTCTTATTTTCTTTCTCGCTCTCTCTTTTTTCTCTTTCTTTCTTTCCTTTTTATTTTTCTTTCTCCCTCTTTTCCTCTTTCAACCTCCTAATTTTTATTATTTTTACTTCGTGTAATTTTCTAAATATATAATTGTTTGATTTTATGTATTCTACAGTACTCCCACATACTTGTCTTCCCTAAACTACCTCCTGTCTATTCTCCTGCTACTAACCCTCTTCATTAGAGTTCTCCTCCAAAGTTGCTAAGATATATTAACCCCATACCCTCACATCTTTCTCCCTTAACATAACATTCTACACCCAACCCCTAGTTCTCTATCCGCCACCAGAAACTGTTCACCTTTTATGAAACTACTGATTATATTTTAAATAATAATTGAATCCAACATTTGTAGACATAGAGACTAACTATAAATGTCTTAATAACAAAAATTCACTCATAGGTGATGTATTATTGATATTGGGAACTATTAACATTGTCCTTCCTCACAAAGGAGTGATCTTGGAACTATACAAGAGCACTACAAATCTATAGGGTAAAAACAATAACACATCAGTCCCACAGAGCTGGAAATAAACATGAGCTACATGAAAAGACAAAGAAAGAAAGTACCACAAGCAATTCAAGACAACACATCATCAGAAGAATTAACATCTACAATAGAAAAAAATGACAGATAAAGATTCCAGGATATACATGAATCAGATGCTCTGGAATCTCAAGAAAGACCTTAGACAACAGATACAGACAGTGAAAGATAACTTTAACAATGAGCTACATAAACAAATCCAAAAGCAAAAGATCACCTCTACAGGGAGATAGAGGTTATACACACAAAAAAAAAAAAAAAAAAAGAAAGAAAGAAATCCTTGAAATGAAAGAAATAATAAACCAAATTAAAAACTCAAATGAGAGTATCACCAGCAGAGTAGACCACTTAGAAAATAGAACATCAGACAACGAAGACAAAGTATATCATCTTAAAAAGAATGTAGACAGCACAGTGAAAATGATAAGAAACCACGAGCAGAACATCCAAGAAATATGGGATAGCATAAAAAGACCCAACGTAAGAGTTATTGGGGATAAGGAAGGCATACAGGTCCAAACCAAAGGAATGAGCAATCTGTTCAATGAAATAATATCAGAAAACTTTCCAGACATGAAGAATGAAATGGAAATCCAAATCCAAGAAGCCTACATGATGCCAAATGTGCAAAATCACAACAGATCCACACCAAGATACATTATAATGAAAATACCCAACATACAGAATAAGGAGAGAATTTTAAAAGCCACAAGAGAAAGGAATCAGATTACATATAGGGGTAAACCAATTAGGATAACGGCAGATTTTTCAACACAGACCCTGAAAGCTAGAAGATCCTGGAACAACATATTTCAAACTCTGAAAGATAATGAGTTCCAACCAAGAATCTTGTATCCAGCAAAACTAAGCTTCAGATTTGAATGATAAACAAAAGTTAAAAGAACTTACAGCTAGAAACCGGCATTACAAAACATTCTTGGCAAAATATTTCATGAAGGGGAAATGAAAAAACAATAATGAAAACCAGCAGAGGGAGGTAGTAAACTAAAAGAAAAACTAATCAAAGAGGAAAACCAAGTCAAGTTAAATAACAAAAATAAACAAATATGACTGGAAATACAAACCATGTCTCAATAGTAACCCTAAATGTTAATGCTTAAACTCACCAATCAAAAGACATAGGCTAGCAGATTGGATTAAAAAAAGATCCAACAATATGCTGCCTACAGGAGACTCATCTGTTAGGAAAAGAAATACACAAACTGAAGGTGGAAGGTTGGAAAAATAATACCACCCACATGGATTACAGAAGCAAACAGGGGTCTCCATACTTATATCAAATAAAGTAGACTTCAAGCCAAAGTTAATTAAAAGGGATAAAGAAGGACACTACATACTGCTCAAGGGAACCATACACCAACAAGACATAACAATCATTAATATATATGCCCCAAACAATGGTGCAGCTATGTTCATAAAACAAACTCTTCTCAAGTTCAAGAGTCAAATAGACCACAACACAATAATCAGGGGTGATTTTAACACACCTCTCTCACCACTGGATAGATCTTCCAAACAAAAGTTGAATAAAGAAACTATTGAACTCAATAACACTATTAATAACTCAGACTTAACTGACATACATAAAATATTTCAACCAGCATCAAGTGGATACACTTTCTTCTCAGCAGCACATGGATCCTTGTCAAAAATAGACCATATACTATGTCACAGGGCAACTCTTAACAAATACAAAAAGTAGAAATACTACCATTCATTTTATTAGATCATAATGGAATGAAATTGGAAATCAACAACAAAATAAAGAATAAAAATTTCTGCATCACATGGAGACTGAACAATATGCTACCAAATGAACAATAGGTTACAGAAGACATCAGGAGGAGATTAAAAAATTCTTAGAGGTAAATGAGAACACAGACACAACATATCAAAATCTCTGGGACACTATGAAAGCAGTACTAAGAGGAAAATTCATTGCATGGAGTTCATTCCTTAAAAGAAGAAAAGATCAACAAGCAAATGACCTCACACTACATCTCAAAAGCCTAGAAAAAGAAGAGCAAATCAACAGCAAAAGCAGTAGAAGGCAAGAAATGATTAAAATTAGAGCTGAAATGAATTGAAAAAAATTGACAAAACAAAAAGTTGGTTTTTGGAAAAAATTTTTCAAAAAATTGACAGACCCTTAGCCATGCTAATGAAGAGAAGGAGAGAGAGAACTCAAATTACCAGCATATGTGATGAAAAAGGCAATATCACAATAGACACTACAGAAATACAGAATATAGTTAGAAATTATTTTGAAGCCTTATATTCCAATAAAATAGAAGATAGTGAAGGCATCAACAAATTTCTTAAGTCATATGATCTTCTCAGATTGAGCCAGGAAGATATATACAACTTAAACAGACCAATATCAAGTGAGGAAATAGAAGAAGCCATCAAAAGACTACCAACCAAGAAAAGCCCGGGACCGGATGGATACACAGCCAAGTTCTACAAGACCTTTAAAGAAGAACTGATACCAATACTCTTCAATTTATTTAAGGAAATAGAAAAAGAGGGAACACTTCCAAACTCATTCTATGAGGCCAATATCACCCTGGTACCAAAACCAGGCAAAGACACTTCAATGAAAGAAAACCTTAGACCAATATCTCTAATGAACATTGATGCAAAAATCCTCAATAAAATTCTGGCAAATTGAATACAAAAACATATCAAAAAGATTGTACACCATGATCAAGTGGAGTTCATCCCAGGGATGCAAGGTTGGTTCAGCATATGGATATCAATAAATGTTATTCACCACATCAATAGACTTAAAGATAAGAATCATATGATCATCTCGATAGATGCAGAAAAAGTATTTGACAAAATACAGCACCACTTTATGATCAAAACACTAGAAAAACTAGGGATAACAGGAACATCTCAACATCATAAAGGCTATCTATGCTAGGCCTCAGGCCAACATCATTCTAAATGGAAAAAAATTGAAGGCATTCCCTCTAAAATCTGGAACAGACAGGGATGCCCTCTTTCACCACTTCTATTTAACATAGTTCTTGAAACACTGGCCAGAGCAATTAGACAAAAGAAATTAAAGGAATAAGTATATGAAAAGAAGAACTTAAACTAGCACTATTTGCTGATGATATGATTCTATACCTAGAAGACCCCCCCCCCCCAAAAAAAAAACCACCAGAAAACTCCTAGAACTAGTAAATGAATTCAGCAAAGTGGCAGGATATAAAATCAACACCCATAAATCAAAGGCATTTCTGTATATCAGTGACAAATCCTCTGAGAAAGAAATGAGGAAAACTACCCTACTCACAATAGCCTCAAAAAAATAAGATACTTGGGAATCAACTTAACAAAAGAGGTAAGAGATCTATACAATGAAAACTACAGAACCCTAAAGAGAGAAATCAAAGAAGACCTTAGAAGATGGAAAGATATACTTTGCTCATGGATAGGCAGAATTAAGATTATCAAAATGACCATACTACCCAAAGCACTACACAGATTTAATGCAATTCCAATCAGAATCCCAATGACATTCCTCATAGAAACAGAAAAAGCAATCATGAAATTCATCTGGAAAAATAAGATACCCAGAATAGCTAAAGCAATCCTAAGCAGGAAGAGTGAAGCAGGTAACATAGCGATACCAGATTTCAAATTGTACTACGGAGCCATAGTAACAAAAACAGCATGATATTGGCACCAAAACAGGCTGGTAGACCAATGGTACAGAATAGAGGACACAGAGACAAATCCACATGAATACAGTTATCTTATCTTAGACAAAGGTGGCAAAAACATGCACTGGAGAAAAGACAGCATCTTCAACAAATGGTACTGGGAAAACTGGAAATCCATATGCAACAAAATGAAATTAAATCCCTATCTCTTACCATGCACAAAAGTTCATTCAAAATGGATGAAGGATCTAGGAATTAAACCAGAGACTCTCTGTCTAATAGAAGAAAAAGTAGGCCCTAATCTTCATCATGTGGGATTAGGCTCCAAATTCCTTAATAAGACTCTATAACACAAGAATTAAAACCAAGAATCAACAAATGGGATGAAATCAAACTAAAAAGTTTTTTCTGAGCAAAAAAAATAATAATAATCTGTGTGGTGAACAATGAGCCTATATCCTGGGAGCAAATTTTTACCCCCCACACATCAGATAGAGCACTAATCTCTAGTGTATAAAAAAACTCAACAAGCTAAGCACCAAAAAAAAATAATAATAATAATCCAACCAATAAATGGGCCAAGGACTTGAACAGACACTTCTTAGAAGAGGATATACGATCAATCAACAAATATATGAAAAAATGTTCATCATCTCTAGCAATCAGAGAAATGCAAATCAAAACTACTCTAAGATATCATCTCACTCCATTCAGAATGGCATCTATTTTTGAATACAAGTAACAAGTGTAAAAAAAGAGAAGGATGTGGGGAAAAAGGCACACTCATGCATTGCTGGTGGGACTGCAAATTGATGCAGCCAATTTGGAAAGCAGTATGGAGATTCCTTGGAAATCTGGGAATGGAACCACCATTTGACCCAGCTATTCCTCTTCTCGGACTATACCCAAAGGACTTAAGAACAGCATACTACACAGACACAGCCACATCAATGTTTATAGCAGCACAATTCACAATAGCTAAACTGTGGAGCCAACCTAGATGTCCCTCAGTGGATGAATGGATTTAAAAAATGTGGCACATATACACAATGGAATATTATGCTGCACTAAAAAAGAACAAAATCATGGCATTTGCAGGTAAATGGATGGTGTTGGAGAAGATAATTCTAAGGGAAGTTAGCCAATCCCAAAAAACAAATGCAGAATATTTTCTCTGATATAAGGGGGATGGCTCATAGTGGGGTCGGGAGGGAGAGCATGGGAAGATTAGATTAATTCTAGATAGGAAAGAGAGGTGGGAGGGAAAGGGAGGGGGAAGGGGAATAACAAGGATGGTGGAATGTGATGGTCATCCTTATACAAAATACATCTATGAAGATTTGAATTTGGGGCCAACATACCTTATATACAAACAGAGATATGAAAAACTGTGGTATATATGTGTATTAAGAATTGTAATGCAAAAAAAAAGAGTACATGTATAATGGCATAAGTTGGCGTGAACATGCCGTATGTACAGAGATACGAAAAATAGTGCTCTATAGGTGTAATAAGGATTGTAATTAAATAGATAGATAGATAGATCACTTCAATAAAGAGAGATTGTGGAGGGACAGCCCTAACAAACTGTATGCAGCCCAGATAGGGCCAGCCCAGCCCAGGACAGCCCCCAAACCCCCACAGAGCCCAGGCAGGCCCAGGAGAGAGCCACCAACCTGTGCAGAGCCCATGTTGAGGCTCCCCATTTACCAATGCATGTCATCATCCCCCCATCCCCCTCTGTCTTGGAACACTGCAGACATCACCGTAGCCCTCCCCGTGAAATAGTCCCCACCTTGGGACAATAGAGCCCAGAGGCAGCTGCCCACTGCTGCACCACATGCCACAGTGCTACATCCCCAAACAGGTCACCAAGGCCTGCACTTTCAGACCCATCTTTGAAAGTGGTCGCTTCCATCTTGGGACACCTCCACCACCATCTTGGGTTACCTTCACTGCTGCCACCACTGTCTTTGGTTGTAGCAGCCACCATCTTGGGACATGGGTCAGGGACTGGAAGCCCAACACCGAGGTATTTCCAGGATTGAGGCTACCACTGCCACAAACTAGGGATGTGAACACTCAATCTAGGGACAACAGATAGGACCCAGAAGACCATCACCAAGGTCCCTGCAGGCTTGGTTACAGCAAGATGTGCTAGATGTGCTAATAGCCACCATCTTGTTGCAGACCCATCTTGCACAGGGTCACCTCCTTCTCTCTTTTCTCGTGATAACAACCAACTTCTTTGACTCCTCTTTTACCCTTCCTATGATCTAATACCTCTATAGTCTCACCTCCCAGTTCATAAATATCCCACCCCAACTAGAGACTTTCTCTCTTTACCGCATGCACCTCGGGTACAGCATTAATCTCCAGGATCTACAAAGAACTCAAAAAAACTAACATCAAAAGACAACCCAATCAATAAATGGGCTAAGGAATTGAACAGGCACTTCACAGAAGAAGAAATACAATTGATCAACAAATATATGGAAACGTGTTCCACCTCTCTAGTAATTAGAGAAATGCAAATCCAAACTACTCTAAGATTTCATCTCATGCCAGTCCAAATGGCAGTTATCAACAATACAAGGAATGATAAATGTTGGCAAGAATGTGGGGGGAGGGAGTTACACTCATACATTAATGGGGGGGAGGGTGGACTGCAAATTGGTGCACCCAATCTGGAAAGTAGTATGGAGATTCCTCAGAAAACTGGGAATGGAACCATCATTTGACCCAGCCATCCCACTTCTTGGTTTATACCCAAAGAACTTAAAATCAGCATACTACAGTAATGCCACCAAATCAATGTTTATAGCAGCTCAATTCACAAGACCTAAACTATGGAACCAACCTGGGTCCCCTTCAACAGATGAATGGACCAAGAAAATATGGTAAATAAACACAATGGAATATTACTCTACCTTAAAGAAGAGTGAAATTATGGCATTTGCAGGTAAAGGGATGGATTTGGAGAATCTCATGCTAAGCAAAATACGCCAATACAACAAACCAAAGACCGAATGTTTTTCTCTGATTTGCGAATGCTAATTCACAATGTCGGGGGGGGGGGGGGGGGGTTAGGGAAAAATAGAGGTACTTAGGATTGTGTAAAGGGAAGTGAAAGAAAGGGAAGGGTTATGGGGTAGGAAGGATAGTAGAATGAATAGGACATTATTACCCTATGTACATATATGATTACATGACCCATGTGATTCTACATCAGGTACATCCAGAAGAATGACAAGTTATACTCCATTTATGTATGATTTTTGTCAAAATGCACTCTACTGTCATGTATAACTAATTAGAGCAGATTTAAAAAATTAAAAAGAAGTACAAAAACAATGATTACAGAATAATAGCAAGAACAAAAGGAGAAAGAAAGGCAGGGAGAAAAACAAAAGGAAGGTTGGGAGAAAGGTAGGAAAGAAGGAAGGAAAGAAGGAAGGAAAGAAGGATATTAGCCAGCCACAGGAGCCAACCTGAGTGGACTTTCCATGACCAAAGTTAGGACTTGAAGCAACAAAGTATATAACAATACTATCGGATTATAATTCAATTAATCACATATTCATGAGTCCAAACAGATATAGAACAATAACTGAATAAACAAATAAACAAGGAAGAAAGGACAATTCTTATTTATTAAAAAAAAATACAATAAAATTGGAGGCGGTGGAATTCTGATGGATAAACATAGAAATAAGGAAAATAGAAAATCACCACAGAGCACTACAGACCCAACTATGGGTGCTAAAACTATAAGCTTTTGTTTAAACAGAAAAGTGATATTTTCATACTCTCAAAGTATTTCTTTCAAAACATTTAGTAATCAAAACAGGGAAAATAATATCTTTACAATGGTGACTTCCAGTAGACAACTCCTTCTCCAGGTAATCAGTCAATGTTGCCTTTAATTCGTATCAGCATAAGGTTTCCTCTGATGTAATACACTGATGGGCTTTTCAATAATGCAGAGCCTCAAACTGATCAAGAGAAAACATCAAAGAAAAAATAAACTGAGAGATATTCTACAAAACAACTAATGTACTCTTCAAGATCATTAAAAACAAGATAAGACTGTGATATAATGAGAGAATAAGGAGACATGAAGACTAAATGCAATAGGAGAGTCTGCGTTGGATTCTGAAGCATGAAGAAATAGATAATCAGTGGAAAATTAATAAAATTGAATGAATTCTTCAGTCAATAATATATCAAGGTCAAATTCTTGCTCAACTTTCTATAGTGATATAAGACATAAGAGAAGTAAGGTGAAGGAATTTCTGTACTTTTTTGGAACTCTTTTTTATTAAGTCTAAAGTTATTTCTTACAGTAGAAATTAAGAACGAGGATGTACCTTATTGCTATGTAACAATCACAGAGATAAATTCTTAAGTAACGATGTAGGGCAGTATATACAGTATGCTGCCATTCATATACAAAGTGGTAAGATGAGGATTACTTGTACATACTTGTATGAAAACTCATAAAATACTTCTAGGAAGATACATAAGAAACAAACACTGATTTCTCCAGGGAGGGTCATGGGAAGTGTTTTCCTTATATGCCTTTTGTAACTTCTGTATCATGAATCAGTTCATAAATAAGTAATTTTTTTTTTTACGATATTGGGGATTGAACCCAGGGCCTTATAAAGGTTTAGCATGTGCTCTACCAGTGAACTACTTCCCCAGCTCCACAATGTGTATGTGTGTGTGTGAGTTTGTGTGTATCTGGAGTGGGGCAGTACTGGGGACTGACCCTTGGGGCACTCTACATTGAGCTACACCCCCAACCCTTTTCATTTTTTTAGAGACAGAATCCCATTACATTACCAAGGCTGTCCTTGAACTTACCATCCTCTTGCCTCAGCCTCCCAAGGTGCTGGGATTATAGGCACGTGCCACTTCACCCCAGTTAGTTTCATTTTTTACCTGCCAACAAAAAGTGAGTGATGATGGAGTAAGCTGAATTCCTAGCCCCCAACTTAGCTCAAGCAGATTTCATATCAGAACATAAACTTCTGTATCTGAAAACCTAATTCTCTTGTTTAAGCCAAGTGATGAATCCAGGCTCCCCAGATAGAAATTGAACATGGAAATCTTTTTTCTTCAACAAAGATCTCCCCATGATTTTATACTATAATGTTTCTCTATTAGTCTTACTATTAGATATTCAATTCAAGACCCCCAATAGGAAGTAAGTCTACAAATTGCTTATTCTAGTAGCTTCTCCAGATTCCTAAGGTCTTTAGTGTTGCTTTGCTGGAGAGGAATCCTCAATGCAACTGTCTAGTTTCTTTAAAACTTGTGGTCCTAACTTTTTCAAATCAAGGGGAGTGAGAAAAAACTATTCACTAGTTCTGTTAGTAAACCTAACAAAATTCTGACTACTCTGGCTTAGAGGAAAGAAATTTCTGAAATAACATTTTTCTATCAAAAACATATAGGTCATCTAAAATCTTGAGAAGGAATAAATAACTAAATGTTCAAGGCTAATTATTTTTTTTTACCTTTTGAAGTTCTATTCTTAATTACACTATTTGAAAGCCTAAGCAATACCATGTGAAGTAGGCAAAAATCATGACATCCAAAGATGTCCAACACCCTAATTCCCAGACCTGTAAATATGTTACATTACATGGCAATTGGGAATTAAGGTAGCAGATGGAATTTATGGTACTAATCCACTGACCCTATAAAATAGGGAGATTTTCCCAAGACTACCTGTGTGGTCTTAATGTGATCACAAAATCCTTCAATATGGAAGCAGAAGAAAGAGGGATACATTTCAGTGAGTGGAAGGGAGGGGTGTGGGAGGGGTGTGTGAATGGGAAAGATGGTAGAATGAGACAGAAATTGTTACCCTACATACGTGTATGATTACCCTACTGCTGTGACTCTGCACTATGTACAGCCAGAGGAATGAGAAGCTGTGTTCCATTTGTGCACAGTGAGTCAAAATTCGTTCTACTGTCATGTATAATTAGAACAAACTAAAAAATATTTTTTTAAAAGAAATTTTTTTTTAAAGAGAGAGTGAGAGACAGAGAGTAAAGAGAGAATTTTTTTTTAATATTTATTTTTTAGTTATCGGCGGGCACAACATCTTTGTTTGTATGTGGTGCTGAGGATCGAACCCGGGCCGCACACATGCCAGGCGAGCGCGCTACCGTTTGAGCCACATCCCCAGCCCTAAAAAATATTTTTTTAAAAAAAAGAGTGAAACACTGGATGGAGGAATCAACCACTCATTGCTGCTTTAGAATGTGAAAGAAGAGAGTCACAGGCCAGAGAATAAGGACAGCTTCCCAAAGCTGGGAAAGGCAACAGCTGTCCTCGAGGACCTTCGTGGAGGATCAAAGTGTAGCCACCATCTTGATTTTAGTCAAGTAAGACCCAGGTTGGACTTCTTATACAGAGAAATGGAAGTTAATAAACTCACATTGTTCTAAACCACTAGGTTTGTGGCAATTTGTTACAGCAGCAACAGGAAACAAATACACCATGATAATTAAATCTAAAAAGTAAGGCACATTTTAAGAAATATTTAAAAATAATAACTTTTCAAATTCCATCTTGGTATTGTAGATGATTAATATAACTGCTTTTGATAGCATAAATTACAAGAATATGGTAGTTGTTAGTCTTAATTTTCCCCCTTTCCTCCTCCTCATCCTTTCCAGCTTCAGTCTCCATGTTATTGTGAGTTGTAATTAAAGGTTAAGTTGAAAGACCACAAAATGGAAAGCTGTTATAAGTGGTTCTCTCAAATTTCCTGGACCTTGGCAAGCAGAGCCATGTGATTGCTTTTTTGGTTTGACCTATTTAATTCTCTGTTCATTGGTATCCTTTGAATCCTGTATTTTGAACACACAATGTAATAACCACTTTCTATTTTTAAAAAAAAATTGTTAACAGTTTTTTGGATCAAAGCAAAGCACAAACTCATGCATTAAACTTCTCTTTTAATGAAAAAGTTTTTTCAACCCCAATTTTAAAAAATACTTTTCCTAGATCTCTCCATCTTTGCAGTGAGCTTTCAGTTTTTGTTCTGCTAAGTACCCAATTATGATTAAAAATAAATGTAAAAAATAAATAAATAAATATAAATAGGTTAAGACTGGAAACGTCTCATTAAACACACGCCAACAGAGTAATTAGAACTTTTTTTCTGTATAGGTTTTTATTCCTAGCATTAGTTGTGCCTTTAAAATCTTCTGATCTTCATTACATAAGTGTGTGTATATTTCTCAAGTCTCCTATGTCAGAGCCAAGAGCCAAACTACCAGCTCTAGTTAAAGCCTTTACTCAAAACAAAAACACAGTCTTGAGCAAAAAAAGACAATTTAAGTTGCCCATTTAGTCAAAAGAAGATGTTACGCTCTTCCTGAAAATACATTAATATTTTTTTAATAGCCAAGAAACAATGGATAATCACTTCACAACCCACAGCGTGCAGGAGGGTGAGGGTGTGCCATTTGGATAGTGGCCCTGGGAGCAGACATCTCAGGAAGATTGGCAGAGAAGACCCTAGAGGGACCCACCTCGAGGTCAGCTTTGACCGCCTGTGATGCCTACCTGGTCAGCGGCTGTGTCCTGGGCGCCAGGTAGCCAAGGAGGTAAATGAGGAGCATTTGCAGATTAAGGGTGTGAGGACAGCTCCCCGGGCCAGCAGAGGTCAGGAGAGGAGTGCAGAGCTGCAGGGCAGAGCTGCAGACAAGTCGGGTGCACGCAGGCCCTTAAGCCCAAGAGGCTGGGGAAGATTCTTGCCTCAAAGCCCAAAGAGCTGGGCAGGTTGAGGATGTCAGAATGTGGTTCAAATAGAAGCCAGGGAAAGAATTGGGGTGAATGTGTTCAATATGCGCTTCTGTAAATGTGAGTGAGGGTTTCCAAAGCCACGTGATGCCTGGTTCTGACCAGTGAGAATGAGAGCTATGGCAAAATGAGCCTCTTGGGGACCAAGTGGAGCCCCATCTACATTCTACAAGTGAGAAGAGGAGCAGGGCAAAGCGCAGTGTTCCAGGACAGTCAAGAAAGGGCAAGGCCAGGCCCCAGCAGGGAGGAGGAAATCCTAGGGAATAGAAACAGCAATTTTTTTTTTTTTTTTTTTTTTTTTTTTGGTTGTCTCAGGAATTTTTCCTGGTTTTCAGGCTTTGGAGGGTCTTAACCAGAAATTGAAACCTAATCACATTCTCTCTTCCTTGAGGTTTCTGAGACAGTGAAAGACTTGTATTTGCAAAATAAGACCACAGATGTCACACAATGCCAATGGTCAGGAGGAAATAACCCCTCTCCCACTCCTTGCCTTCTATCCAAATTGTCTCTCCATCTGATGAATTTCTTCCTTTGAAACGAGAAAACGAACTTACACAACTTAACAATGGTTTGACACACATGATTTTTCATGTAAGGGTGATCATACAGCCATCCTTTTTCATTTTCAGTATAGTCTTCAATAAATTATATGAGCTTCTTAATGCTTTATTATAAAATAAACTTTGTGTTAGATAATTTTGCCCCATTGTGGGCTAATGTAAGAATCCTAAGGATGTCTAAGGTAGGCTAGGCTAAGTTGTGATGTTCAGTGGGTTAGGTGTACTGAAAGCATTTTCAACTTACACCGTGTTCAATTTAGGATGATTTTATAGGGACGTAACTTATCATAAGTCAAGGAAATCTTTATTAATGGAAACTAATCTCATACAGTAACAGGAAATAATTTTGTACAGAAGAAGGGCAATAGAAAGCTTAATAGCCCATCAAAGATATTCCTGAAAGTACACAATTAGTTATCAGAGATTTAGGAAGAAAGATGAAGATATCCTTGAAAAATCCAAAATAGAATAAGAGTTAGCTGTAGTTTGAAGCAGAAACAAATGTTAAGGGAAATTATACTTATGTACTTTTTTTTCTTTTTCTTTTTAAAATTAATTTATTTATTTAATCAGATATCTATGTCAGCAGAATGCATTTTGATTCATTGTATGCAATGGCAGCACAACTTTTCATTTCTCTGGTTGTACACAATGCAGCATAGCACCATATGTGCAGTCACACATGTACCTAGGGTAATGATGTCCATCTCATTCCACCATCTTTCCTGCCTTCATACCCCCTTTCCTCCCCTTCCTTCCCTCTGCCCCATCAAAGTTCCTCCATTTTCTCCATGCTCCCCCGCCCCCACACACACACACTATGGATCAGCATCCATTTATCAGAGACAACATTCGGCCTTTGGTTTTGGGGGATTGGCTTATTTCACTTACCATGCCTCCAACTCCATCCAATTACCTGCATATGCCATAATTTTATTCTCTTTGATGCTGAGTAATATTCCATTGTGTATATATACCACAGTTTCTTTATGCATTCATCTATTGAAGGGTATCTAGGTTGGTTACACAGTTTAGCTATTGTGAAATGACCTGCTTATAAACACTGATGTGGCTGTGTCACTAAACTATGCTGATTTTAAGTCCTTTGGGTATAGAATGAGGAGTGGGATAACCTAGTTCCATTCCAAGTTTTCTAAGGAATCTCCATACAGCTTTGCAGATTGTGTGCACCAATTTGCAGTCCCACAAGCAATGGATGAGTGTGCCTTTTCCCCCACATCCTTGTCAACACTATTGTTGTTTGTATTCTGATATCTGCCATTCTGACTGGTGTAAGATGAAATCTTCGAGTAGTTTTGATTTGCATTTCTCTAATTACTAGAAATGTTGAACATTTTTTCAAATATTTGTTGCTCAATTGTATATCTTCTGAGAAGTGTCTGTTCTGTTCCTTAGCCCATTTATTGATTGGGTTGTTTGTTTGTGTTTTTTGGTGTTAAGATTTTGAGTTCTTTATATATCCTGGAGATTAGTGCTCTATCTGATGTGCGTGTGGTAAAAAATTGCTCCCAAAATGTAGGCTTTCTGTCCACTTCATTGATTGTTTCTTTTGCTGAGAAGAAGCTTTTTAGTTTGAATCCATCCCATTTATTGATTCTTGATTTTATTTCTTACACTTTAGGAGTCTTGTTAAAGAAGTCAGGGTCTAATCCAACATGATGAAGATTTATGCCTACTTTTTCCTCTATTAGGTGCAGGGTTTCTGGTCTAATTCCTAGGTCCTTGATCCACTCTCAGTTGAGTTTTGTGCATGGTGAGAGAGAGGGGTTTAGTTTCATTTTTGTGCATATGGCTTTCCAGTTCTCCTAGCACCATTTGATGAAGAGACTATCTTTTCTCCAATGTATGTTTTTAGCATGAGATAACTGTATTTATGTGGGTTTGTCTCTGTATCTTCTATTCATTCTGTCCCATTGGTCTATAACTATTTCGGTGCCAATACCATGCCTTTTTTGTTACTATAGCTTTGTAGTACAGTTTAAGTTCTGCTATAGTGATGCCTCTTTTTTCACTTTTTTTGCTAAGGATTGCCTTGGGTATTCTGGGTCTCTTATTTTTCCAAATGAATTTCATGATTGCTTTTTCTATTTTATAAGGAATGATTTAGGGATTTTAATTGGAAACACATTGAATCTGTATAGTGCTTTGGGTAGTATGGCCATTTTGACAATATTAATTTTGCCTATCCAAGAGCTTGGGAGATCAAGTGTTGTAATATCATGGAAGTCTGGATCAGATAAACAGCAAAAAATAGCTAGAGTTCAGAATTACAAATAATCATACAAGAGAATAATAAGTTTTTCATCTTCTAAGGTCTTCTTCAATTTCTTTCTTTAGTGTTCTGTAGTTTTCATTATAGAGAGCTTTTACCTCTCTTGTTAGATTGATTCCCAAGTATTTTCTTTCTTTCTTTTTTTTTTTTTTTTTTTTTTTGAGGCTATTGTGAATGGGGTAGTTTTCCTAATTTCTCTTTCAGAGGATTCATCACTGATGTATTGCAATGCATTTGATATATGGGTATTGATTTTACATCCTGCTGCTTTGTTGAATTTATTTATGAATTCTAGAAATTTTCTGGTGGAGTTTTTTGGATCCTCTAAGTATAGAATCATGTCATCAGCAAATAATAACAGTTTGAGTTCTTCTTTTCCTATTCATATCCCTTTAATTTCTTTCATCTGTCTAATTGCTCTGGCTAGAGTTTCAAGGACTATATTGAATAGAAGTAGTGAAAGAGGGCATCCCTGTCTTGTTCCAGTTTTTAGAGGGATGCTTCCAATTATGTACTTTTACACACATACATACATCCAATTACATAAGACATAGAGCTGAATGTAGATGATGCAAAGAGACCCACAAAAAGGTTTGGAACCCAGTGGTATCACAGTGTTTTCTAAAATGACTTCTCCCCCACACTGCTGAAAAACTATTATTCTCTTGTGTGATTGTTTTGTAATTCTGAACTCTAGCTATTATTTGCTGTTTATCTGTTCCAGACTTCCATGATATTACAACACTTGAGTTTCATGCATTTGGGTTCAACTTTATTACATGACAAATATTTACACATTTTGTTGACAACCTCAGTAAACATGACCCATCAAAGGGACATGACAACAACTCATACATTAAATCAGACACACACACACACACACACACACACACACACACATCATTGATGGAAAATTAGGTTCAGCTTACCTTTATTAGTAGAACTCATGTAATCTCATTGGAACCTACTAGGATGAAATCCTTACTTTAGACATTTTTTGCTTTGGTTGTATTTTCAGAAAAAGTAGATGCTGGGGATAGACCTCAGTGGTAGAACACCTGCCTAGCATGCACAAGGCCCTGGGTTCAACCCCCAGGACCACTAAAAAGAAAAAGAACAGAGAATGGGGGAATCAGAGAAAAGAAACCAGGGTTCTGTATATAATAAATGTACAATGTGTACATATGGACAAAATGTTTACCTTGTGCAATGTATACCATCTAGATATGAAGGCCACCCACTTCACAGACACCGCCTTAGAACACCAAGATTGGAAAGCTCTGAACCTAGGACTCACATGAGAAAGTTCTTCTTACCACCCAGATGGTCCAGCTCTTTATCCCAACACTTTCTAGTAAAATACCAGATGGCACCGGGGAGTTCAGAACTGGGGCTTTGGACAAGGCAGACCCAGCATCTCTCTTCACCAAACCATCAGCTATAGGGCCTTGCTAGGGGGACAGGATTTCATCTCTGTCCGTCTTCCAGTGCCTCAGTCCTCATCTTGAAAACTGAATTTTTAATATGAGATTCAATAATACATATATGTGTGGGTGAAAATACATATATGCCCCATACACACACACACACTCATACATATTTGTAGCAAATAACACACTGCCTAGAACACAGTACTCCCAGCTATGGTAGAATGAAGAGTAATAGCAAGTAATTATAAGGCCCTGAAATATCTCTTAATAATAGTTAAACACACATTATAAAGGGAGACATGTATGTTTTGGTCTGCAACTGGCCTTTCTTTGAGCTAACCCTTCCCTACCAGAGTGCCCAGCTCCAGCTACACTGAAAGCTAATGGCATTTATGCTCCAAGAACTGCAGCCCAGTGCAAACACACAGGCCTGGGCTGCTCAGCCCAACCTGGCAGGCAGGACCTCGGTAGTCACACCAGACCCGGGTGAGCAGGAGGGCGATCCCAGCCTTTCCTGCAAATCCCAGGTTTTCACTTGGCACCCAGCCCCTTACTCCCAGCCCTCTCTTTCCCTCCAGCAGATGCGTACAGCTCTGTCATTTGCTGCGCGGCCCTGGATTCTCCCTGTCACCACAGGACATGGCCACAAAAGTCCTTGTGGCTCTGCAAGGCCCTAGCATTTCTGCATTTGATGAGAATTTCTTAGACAGTTCCTTCTGCTGTCAACTGAGCCAATGCCACATGGTGGGCACTTAAACCCTGGTGCTAGATATAAATCACGAAGGGGAGTTCTCTTTTCACATATCTCCAGATTCCAGACAAGATCAATGTGACAGAGGCTACAGCTGAGCCACATATGGAGAATTACTGACTTTTACAGATGAGAAAACCAAGGCTCTGAGAGATTAAGTAACTTGCTCAAGATCACACAGCTCAAAAGTCACAGAGTTAAAATTCAAGTCCAGGAACATTGGTCATTGTGTAATATGATGATCTCTTCCCAGGAATTTCCAAGGAAATGAAAAAGACCATACATTTTGCAGTAAAAATAAATAAATAAATAAATAAATAAACACATGGTACAAATGTGAGGAAGGGAAGCTAGCACATAGCAGGCTAAGTCATCAAAAATAGGCCATGGGATTCCTGGAGTCCATTCATTAACACAAACCCATCCCCCACACAATCAAATCAAAGTGTGGCTGTTCATGCCTTGATTTTAATCACAGTTTTAATCTGAAATTTTTTTTTGGTACAAATGGAAAGAAATGCAACCCTGGGACATGAGGAGAGAAGAATCTGTCCTTGTGATCTGCCCAGAGCTTCAGGGCATCCAGTTCAGATTCCCAGGAGCAAGAACAACCTAAGGGCAGCTGTGATGCTGGCCGGTCACACTGGATGAGACCAGGGAGAGCTGGCCTGTTACCTAACAGGGTGTGAATCTGAAATTAAATAAAGCACACTGAGCCACAGGCTAAATTTTGATGTCAATCTCTGCTCGGTTACAACAAAACTTTTGAGCTGCTGAAAAATACATGTGTAGACATACACACACCTTCTTTGCTAATTCTATAGTCAACCAAAATTAAATCCATACACATAATAGCATATAGAAATAAACCAAACTATCAGTTAACGTCAACAGCAAAGAGCTGAGCCATGCGATGGTCTGATGTTTGCTGTTAGACTTAGTGTGAGTCCCAGAACTGTGGCTTTCCAGTTTTGTGACACCCGGAGCAGGTGACTGGGCTCTCTCAGCCTGCCAGTCCTCAGGAAGATTAACAATGCCTGCCAATTAAAATTAGATTGAGGGAGACAGGATGTCTAGCACACAGCATTTAGGACATATGCCACTTCTCCTCCACTCAGGCAAACCTGAAATCAAACTGGTCATTTGTTTGGCTCAAGTTCCTGCATCCAGTGTCAACCCAGAGGCACAGAACCCTGCATCTACGAGCTTGGCCTGTTCCTCCAACCTGATGTGGCTCCGCCCCACCTCCTCCTAATTCCTCACATTGTGGTAATGTTTTTTGGTTTCATGTGCTTCACTAAATCTACCTCAGCCTGTAACTACGTCCTTCGTTATAATTTAAGAAACTGGTATTTAATAAGCACCGGCACCGGCCAAGGCTGTTATTAAGAGTGAATCACTGGGAACCTTTGTTTTCCACTATTTGGAGTTCAGATGGGAATAGTCAAGCATAAATATACTCAGTACACAAGGCTTTAGCCCAGAAGGGAATTTTTTCTCTCTCTCTCTCTGAAAATTGAGGGCAAACTATTTGGCTGTTTTAAAAGCTAAAAATAAATATAGCTTACTGGTTCCAAACGCTGTTTGTGGGAGTGCGGCTCCAAGACCATTGCAGTTTGGAAACAAGTTACATTTGGTGAGTAATTAGGCCACCAAGGGGTATAATTGCTTTTTCTATTTTAAATAACAAGAAAAACCCACACACAAAAAAAATAGTTTGATTAAGAAATTAACAGCTGCTTGGTAAATTCTCATGCATTTTCATAAGGGTATTAGTAACCGAGGAGGAACCTTAAGAGATGAGCTTTTCAGCCACAGAAAATTATCCGACCAACCACGGTATTTTAACCAAACTGTTCAGAAATCAACATGTTGCTTCAGTCAGGATGAAAATTGGTTTGAGATCCTAATTTCAGTACAGGGCACTCCATTCAGTCCTGCAACACAGTGGATTGAACAAACGGTTTCTGTCAGCTGGAAGTTTTCCAAGGAAGAAAAAAGAGATTTAGTACATAGATTAAACAAATATAAATTAAATAGTGAAGTCATTTCACTGTGTTTTGATAACACAACATTCTAGGCTGAAATACTACATTTGCTTAACCTCAGATTCATGGGACTCTGCCCTGCCTGGTTACAACCATACCAAACGCACTAAATCGCCAAGTTTTCCAGGGGCTGCCAACTCCTCCCCTGCTGTGGGGTCCTTCTCTCTCCACAAAACTCAGAGATGCTGCTGTGGAAGCTCTGCACTGTGTCCACCCTCCCAGCTTCAGCCCCTCCAAAACCACTCTTCACTTTCTTAGTCAAATATGGTCCCTAATTCTCTTGGTACATACTTAACAGCTCTCTCTGGCCATCAGCAGAGCTCCAAATCCTTAGCAGGGTTGCAAGTTTCTTTGTAGACAGTGGCCACAGCGTCATGCAACTGTGGCTGGTGTGACAGGTTCTGGGGCATCAATAGCAACACTCTGGTGACAGAGTCCAGCAACCTCAGTATTCAATAAACATAAGATCACTAACATCACATACACTCACCACTCCATGCCTAATATCTCTCTCTGTCTCTCTCTCACACACACAATTTTTAAAAAAACTCATCTTTCCTTCTTTATCCCATGCAGCCCAACAAAATTCCTCAAGAAATTACCAAATAGACCTCAAGTTCCATGAGGGCTGGTGTTCATCCCATCACTCTCTCCTAAGCACCCAACACATAGTAGTCATTAGGTATATAATTCTTTTCTTCATTAAAATTGCTTCCTAACTTTAGAGAATAGAGACTAGAGCCACAAGATGACCAGTACCATTAAAAACAATATGTTAGCAAAAGTAAAGGGTCAAATTCCATTTCTCCTAATGATGAGAAAATAAATGCTTTGAGATTTGGAAAGCTGAACGTGTTCTTTGATATGCTTCCTGGCATGGCCTTTGAAAACAAACAACACAGAAGAAAAAGGAAAGAAAAGGAAAAGTTGAGATGTGATACTGCCAATGGCAATGAATACTCAGAAGACTTTTATAGTTTATGTAGCCTGTAGTTTATAGTTTATAAGGTGTTTTGTACATGTTATTTGATGTTTACAACCATTCTGTACTGTATATCAAACAAGTGTTATAATTTCCATCTTTCAGATTCACAAAGGAAGCTAAGAAAAAAAAAAAGTGAAATTGGACCGGACCCAGGCCCAGCACACTCACACCAATATTGTTTCTGCTGGTTATCTTTACATCTTCCCTGTTGTTCCTGAAAACAAAAACATTGTTCATGTAAAAGGTGAAAAGTTTTAAAAATTGAAAGCAATTCCAGAGCCTAATGTCCTGGTTTATCCAATTGATGGTGAAAGCAGTTTTGCCCCTACTTCGGTGATGACTTGAATGATAATATGCATGATTAATTCAATCATCTATCTCATTTGGTAACCTGCCATCAAACTATTGATATTGGCTGGGGATGTAGCTCAGTGGTAGAGCACTTGCCTAGCATGTGCAAGGTCCTGGATTCAACTCCTAGTACCACAAAAAAAAAGTTTAATATAAAAAAAAATGCTGTTAAATGATACCCACTATTCTGTGTAATTATAACGCACTTCTAAAAATCTTAAGAATAAGTTTTTTAAATGCTGTTCATATAAGTAGGTCAGATGACCAATTCTCTCTAAAATGGAAACTACCTACTCATTTCCCAACCCCATTAACCAAAACTGTTTTCAGAGCTTGGTTGGGGGCAAGAGAGGAGGCACAGCAAGTCAGGATATTGTATGGCTGCTTTATGGAATGGGGAAAAAACTATGGCTACAGCTGTGGTGTAGACTGCAAGGTTTGTCCCTCTAAAATTCATATGTTGAAAACCTCTCAGTGTGATGGTATTTGAAGATGGGACCTTTAGGTAGTGATTAGGTCATGAGTATGGATCCATTGTTGTTGGGTGTGTGCGAGACTCCTCTCTGAAGTTAAGTTCCCATCTCGAGACAACATCACGGAATCCCTTACCCCTCCCCCTCCTCTCGGAAGGGCGCCAAACTGAACAGTGCCAAATTCAAAAGTTTTCTCAGCCAATCCCAGCAGGACACAGTGTCCCTCACTGTTCCTGAGTCACCCTGCCAATCAGCACCCACCATGGCACCTAGGCAACCCTTCTTAAGGCAACACTTGCAAACTCACGCTCTCTGCCCTCTTCCTCTTCTTTCTCTCCTCTCTCTACTTCTCTTTTCTCTCTGCCTCTCCTTTTCTTCCCATTTGGGCAGCCGCCTAATAAAATCTCTTGGTTGAATCTCCATCTTGGGCGAGTCACTCGCCTTTCAATCATGAATGGAATTAATGCCCTTATAATAAGAGACACAAGAGCTCTCTTCTCCTCTCTCCTTCCCCTCCCTGTCCTCACCTCCCTCTCCTTCTTTACCATATGAGGATACAAAGAGAAGTTGGCAGTCTACAGTCCAGGAGAGGACCCTCACAAGAACCCATTTTTGCTAGGATCCTGATCTCAGACTTCCAGTCTCTAGACTGCGAAAAATAAGTTTTCATTGTTCAAACCACCTAGTTCATGGTATTTTGTTATAGCAACTTGAATCGAATAAGACTGGCTATCTCACTCCAGTAATCCTTAGACTGATTTCTCTCTCTCTCTCTCTCTCTCTCACACACACACACACACACACACACACACACACGCTACTATGACTGCTATCCTCCCAACCAGGTTTACTGTAAAGCTCTATGTCATGCATTGTGGGTGAAGGCTGAAAGGCCACTCATGCCCCAGAGTTGTTAGTGACCCCAGACTTCCCTGCAAAGAAGAAGCACCCAGACCCACAGATATTATATGTAGTCCCTTTAGCTAACAAGTATTTTCAGTGGGAGATGACAAGGTTCTCTGCCGAATGCAATAGATGATAAGAGGAAACAAGCTGAAGACCTTCCCAGAGACCCTTTTTGGGGAAGAGGGTCCAGGAGCAATCAGTTGCTGGTCAGAGCCCAGTTCTAAGTTAAATGAGCCCAAATAAGACATTAATGAGTGAGTCCGGACTGGGATCAAGCTATAAGAACTCAGTGCTCGCTCTTGGAAGCACAGTCAGGCAATGGACTTCTAGAACAGAAGACCTGTAGGCTGGCTACGCCCACTACTAAAAACAGGGAGGGAGGGTAAAGAAGTTAATGGGACAGGCCAAGGCTAGAAAAGGACAGCCCAAGGTGAAAAAGCCAATGGACATCCTGCAGGTTTCCCACAAAGGAAAAGAAAGTGTTTTACCAACCTGTTCACATTCACCAGGGTTTCCAAATGGAAGATGGAAAGAAATGCCAAGACGAACCTTCTGCAATTCTTTCTGAATGTACCAAACAATACAGGGAAAGTCTCTGCAGTTTACGAGCTAGGTGACAGACTCGTAATTGTGTTTTTATGTTATCAGATCCAAGACCTTTATTTTATTTTATTTTCTCAAAAGTTAATCTTTCCTTTAGTACGACAGCTGTTTGCTTGAGATGGAAGTAAACTGAAACCTGTCTCCCTCTCCAGGGCAAATGCAGAATTACACCCTGACACCTAGAGAGGGGATTCGGGGGCTTACTGCAGCACCAGCCTAGACACTTTTCTGACCTTTTTCATTTCTTCTTTTGATTTTTATTTTCTTTTGTCAATCTTAGAGGCTCAAGGCCAATCGGCTTCTGTATGGGGTATCATACGATATTTCAATACATTTCCAAATATTATGTAATATTTAAATGAGATTAAACATATGTATCTCCTCATTTGTCATTTCTTTATGGTGAAAATTCAACATCCCTCCTTCCAGTTTTTAAAAACACAGTATCATTGTCTATATCATCCTGTACAATGGCAAACCAGAATCTTTGACACTTATCTAACCATAACTAAGCACTCATTAACCAGCATTTCCCCATCCTTCCCTCCCACCCCCACTGTCCCGAGTCTCTGGTAACTATTATTCCACTCTCAACTTATTTAGACTCCACAAATGCATGAGATTATGTAGTATTTGTATTTCTGTGCTTGACTTATTTCACTTAACATAATAATCTATAATTCCAACCACATCTTAAATGACAGGATTTCATTATTTTTATGGCTGAATGGCATTCTTTTTTAAGTGGACAAAGGATAACAGCTGACAATTAGCCAAAGAATAAATACAAATTATTGATAAGCATTTGGAAATTATTCAATGTTTCCAATTAATGAAATACTTCAAATAAGAATATATTATAATTTATATATCAAATTTGTAAGAAGTTTTTCAACTCTAAAAACCAATGTTAATGCTATTCAGGGAGCAGAGGAAGAGGCTGTTAGAGGGATAAGGGTTCTGGATAAATGAACTTCAACAAAAATAACTGATCCTTAGGGGCTGGGGATATAGCTCAGTTGGTACAGTACTTGCCTCACATGTATAAGGCCCTGGGTTTAATCCTCAACACCACAAAAAAAAAAAAAAAAAACCTGATCCAAAAGCCTTCAAAATATATGTAGCTTTTGTTCCAGGAATTTCATACATAGGAATTCTTTCTAAAAAAATAATCCAAAGCCAGGCACAGTGACAAATGCCTCTAATTCCAGTTATTCAGAAGGCTGAACAGGAGGATCACAAATTTGAGGCCAGCCTCAACAATTTAACAAAACCCTGTCCCAAAATTTAAAAAATAAAAAATAAATAAATGGCTGGGGATGTAGCTCAGTTGGTAGAGCATCCTTGGTTTCTATCCCCAGTAATGCAAACAATAAAGAAAAAAAGAGAGAGAGGGGGAAAAAAAGAAATAATCTAAAATGTGGTAAGACTTTGTTGTTGCTTTATTTATGTATACAGTTTTTACTGTGTATCAGGCTGAGTGTCCTAAAACATTAATTTAATTTCATCATCACAACAAAACTAATATCTCCATTTTGTAGGAAAATGAGGCCCAACAAATTAAATAAGTTATCCACACTTACAATTCTGAGCAGGACGTGACCCAGGCCCCCTAAGTTTAGAGTATGCACTCTTAGGCACTGCACCACCCTGTCTCCACCCCACTGTGCACCTTCCCAGTGCTACTCTATGATAGAGAATCCCCAAAGATCTGGGGTTATAGCTCAGCAGTAGAGCACTTGCCTCACACATGTGAGGCAGTGGGTTCAATCCTCAGCACCACATAAAAATAAATAAAATAATAAAATAAATAAAGATATTCTGTTAAAAAAAAAAGAAATCCCATAAAACTAAAATGGTCAATCACCAGAAACTGATAACATCAATATGGGTTCTTAGCCCAGCAGGGTAGCACATGTCTGTAATCCCAGCATCTTGGGAGGCTGAGGCAGGAGGAGTGAAAGTTAAAAGTCAGTCTCAGCAATTTAGTGAGGCACTTAGCAAATCATTGAGACCCTGTCTCTAAATAAAATATTTTTAAAAGGTTGGGGATATGACTCAGTAGTTAAGCAACGCTGGGTTCAATCCCTAGTGTGTGTGTGTGTGCGTATTCTGATTCATAATGGGGTTGGGGGGTATGGGAGAATTAGACAAACTATAGATAGAGCAAAGGGGAGGGAGGGAATGGAGGGGTAACGTGGGGTAGGAAAGAAGATGAAATGATTCTACTTTGTATACAGCCAGAGATATGAAAACTTGTGCTCTATATGTGTAATATGAATTGTAATGCATTCTGCTGTCATAAATGACAAATTGGAATAAAATTTTTAAAAAAATTCTTAAAGATAAATGAGAACACTGATACAACATATTGAAATCTCTGGAACACTATGAAGGCAGTTCTAAGAGGAAAGTTCATTGCATGGAGTTCATTCCTTATAAAGAAGAAAAAGTAACAAATAAATGACTTAACATTATATCTCAAAGCCCTAGAAAAAGAAGAACAAAACAACACCATGTAGAAGACAGGAAATAGTTAAAATCAGAGCTGAAATCAATGAAACTGAAACAAAAGAAACAATTTTAAAAAATGACAAAACAAAAAATTGGTTCTTTGAAAAACTGAATAAAATTGACAGACCCTTAGCCATGCTAACAAAGAGAAGGAGAAAGAAAACTCAAATCACTAACATATGTGATGAAAAAGGAAATTTCACAAGACACTACAGAAATACAGAAGATAATTAGAAATTATTTTGAAAACCTGTACTCCAATAAAATAGAAAATATCAAAGACATCAACAAATTTATAGAGTCATATGATTTGCCCAAATTGAATCAGGATGACATATACAATTTAACAGATCAATTTCAAGTGATGAAATAGAAGATGCCATCAGAAGCCTACCAACCAAGAAAAGCCCAGGACCAGGTAGATACACAGCTAAGTTCTATAAGACCTTTAACAAAGAACTAATACCAATACTCCTTAAATTATTTCATGAAATAGAAAAAGAGGGAGCACTTCCAAATTCATTCCATAAGGCCAGTATCACCCTGATTCCAAACCAGGCAAAGACATATCAAAGAAAGAAAACTTCAGACCAATATCTCTAATGAACATAGATGCAAAAATTCTCAATAAAATTCTGGCAAATCAAATACAAAAACATATCAAACATAGTGCACCACAATCAAGTGGGATTCATCCCAGGGATGCAAGGTTGGTTCAACATACAGAAATCAATAAACGTAATTCATCATATCAATAGACTTAAAGATAATAATTATACAGTCATCTCAAAAGATGCAGAAAAAGCATTCAACAAAATACAGCACCGCTTTATGTTCAAAACATTAGAAAAACTAGGGATAACAGGAACATATCTCAACATTGTAAAAGCTATTTATGCCAAGCCCCAGGCCAACATCATTCTAAATAGAGAAAATTTAAAGCATTCCCACTAAAAACTGGAACAAGACAGGGATGCCCTCTTTCATCACTTCTATTTAACATAGTTCTTGAAAATCTAGCCAGAGCAATTAGACAGATGAAAGAAATTAAAGGGATACAGATAGGAAAAAAAGAACTCAAATTTTTTTGCCAACAATATGATTCTAAACCTAGAAGATCCAAAAAATTCCACCAGAACTCTTCTAGAACTAATAAATGAATTCAGTAAAATAGTAGGATATAAAATTAACACCAATAAATCAAAGGTATTTCTGTACATCAGTAACAAATCCTCTGAAAGGAAAACTACCCCATTTACAATAGCCTCAAAAAAATTAAGTTAAATTAAATTAAAAACTTAGGAATCAATTTAACAAAAGAGATGAAAGACCTATACAACAAAAACTATAGAATACTAAAGAAAGAAATTGAAGAAGACCTTAGAAGATGGAAAGATCTCCCTTGTTCTTGGATAGGCAGAATTAATATTATCAAAATGACCATACTACCAAAAGCACTATACAGATTTAATGCAATTCCAATCAAAATCCCAATGACATTCCTCATAGAAATAGAAAAATCAGTCATGAAATTCATCTAGAAAAATAAGAGACCCAGAATAGCTAAAGCAATCCTTAGCAAGAAGAGTGAAGCAGGTGAAGCATCAATATACAAGACCTTAAACTATACTACAGAGCAATAGTAACAAAAACAGCATGGTATTGGCACCAAAATAGATTGGTAGTCCAATGGTACAGAATAGAGGACACAGAGACTAACCCACATAATTACAGTTATCTTATATTAGACAAAGGAGCCAAAAACGTACATTGCAGCCTCTTCAACAAATGGTGCTGGGAAAACCAGAAATCCATATGCAACAAAATGAAATTAAACCCCTATCTCTCACCATGCAGAAAATTCAATTCAAAGTAGATCAAGGACCTAGGAATTAAACCAGAAACCCTGTGCCTAATAGAAAAAAAGTAGGCCCAAATCTCCATCATGTTGGATTAGGCCCCAACTTCTTTAATAAGATTCCTATAGAGCAAGAATTAAAATCAAGGGCTGCAGTTGTGATTCAGTGGTATATTGCTTGCCTAGCATGTGTGAGGCACTGGGTTCAATTCTCAGCACTACATAAAAAAATAAATAAAGATATTGTATCCATCTACAACTAAAAATACTTTTTAAAAAGAATTAAAATCAAGAATCGATAAATGGGATGGATTCTCAGCAAAAGAAACAATCAGTGAGGTGAAAAGAAAGCCTACATTTAGGAAGCAAATTTTTACCAGACACACATCAGATACCAAAAAAACAAATAGCCCAATCAATAAATGGGCCAAGGAACTGAACAGACACTTCTCAAAAGATGACTTACAACCAATAAATATATGAAAAATTATTCAACATCTTTAGCAATTAGAGAAATGCAAATCAAAACTACTCTAAGATTTCATCTCACTCCAGTCAGAATGGCAGATATCAAGAATACAAACAACAATAAGTGTTGGTGAGGATGTGGGGGAAAAGGCACACTCATACAATGCTGGTGGGACTGCAAACTGGTGCAGTCAATATGGAAAGCAGTATGGAGATTCTTTGGAAAGCTGGGAATGGAACCATCATTTGACCTAGCTATCCTACTTCTTGATTTATACCCAAAGGACTTAAAAACAGCATACTACTGTGTCCAACTACAATCAAAAAATAAATATTTTTTTTAAAAAAACAGCATACTACAGAGACACAGCCAATATCTATAGCAGACGATTCATAATAGCCAAACTGTGGAAACAACCTAGATGCCCTTCAGTAGATGAATGGATAAAGAAACTGTGGTATATATACACAATGGAATATTACTCAGCAATAAAAGAAAATAAAATCATGGCATTTTCAGGTAAATAAATGGAGTTGGAGAATATTATGCTAAGACAAGTAGCTAATCCAAAATAACCAAAGGCTGAATATTTTCTCTGACATGAGGATGCTGATCCATAATGGGGATGAGGGTGGTGGGAGGAATGGAGGAACTTTAGATAAGGCAAAGGGGCAGAAAGCGGGGGGGGGGGGGGGGGGGGGTGGCACAGAAGTAGGAAAGGCAGTGGAATTAGATGGACATCATTACCCCAAGTACATGTATGAAGACATGAATGGTGTGACTCTACTTTGTGTACAACCAGAGACATGAAAAATTCTGCTCTATATGTGTACTATGAATTGAAATGCATTCTACTGTCATATGCAACAAATTAGAATAGATAAATAAATTATTTAAAAAAAAAAAAAAAGGTCAAGGCTGGGAATGTAGCTCAGTGGTAGAGTGCTTGCCTCACATTAACAAGTTCCTCAGTTCAATCCCCAGTACTATGCACAAAAAAGGTAAAAGTATAAGATACAAAAGCTGTATGAAGGGGCTCGGGATGTGGCTCAAGGGTTAGCATGCTCACCTGGTATGCGTGAGGCACTGGGTTCGATCCTCAGCACCACATAAAAATAAAATAGAGATATTGTGTGCACCTAAAAGAAACTAAAAAATAAACATTAAAAAATAATAATAATAAATAAAAATAAATGGGCTGGGGCTGGGGCTCAGCAGTAGAGCGCTTGTCTAGCACATGCGAGGCCCTGGGTTCAATCCTCAGCACCACATTAAAAAAATAAATTAATTAAATAAATATTTTTTTTAAAAAAAAAAAGCTGTATGGAAGCATAATCTCAAATTTGCTTAAGCACCTAAAGAAAACAGAACTAAAAATAAGCGTGCCAATATATTCACCCTAGGGTTTTGATGGGATGGGAGAGTGAGACTTTCTGCTTTTCCTCATATTGTGTATCTGCTGTTTTGAAATCAGAAATAAATGAGTTCCACTGCAGGCACAGGCCAAATATACAAGTGTGACACAAGCATACTCAGTGATCCACTTGGGCCAGGGGGGTTGTTTTAGATGGATCACCATATACTCCCAAGCACATGCGAATGGCTTTTTTAATGGTCATTTTCACTAATGAGCTTCCATGCTAGCCCTAAGAAAAGCCATCCTGGGGACATCCACCTGCACAATGGAGCAGGAAGAGCTAGTGGCTTGGTAAAAAGGATGCAGACGTGTGTGCACACACAAGTACATGTGCAGTGGGATACACACACACACACCGTCATGTGTGTGTGCAGGCCCCAGGGCCCAAGGGAGCCTTAGTCAATCTGGTTTGCTGACTGCCTTCCTGAGGCACTGGTTGCTCTCAGTCTTGTCCCTGGAAACAATCCATGTCAACCTTGGCCCACACAAGTGGCCCTGGACAGTGCCTCCAGGTCCTTGCCAGCACTACTCACCTGGATTTCGGCTGGTTGTGCTCCAAGAGCTCATCCAAGTATGGAGGTGGAGTTCCACAGGTCTCCCCAGACCACCTACCTCGTTCCCCAGGTCCCATCATGTTCCTCTTGTCTGCCTTCGCCCTTCACATCCCTGATCATGTCTTCACACATCTTTCCCTCCCGGCTCAACACCTCTTTCTCCAAAAAGGTCCCTGGCTGAGCTGGTCACCTGACTCCTGTGGACTCTCACCTGGTGAATCAAGATCTTACTCCACACATCTCTTGTCCCACACTCCTTTATTCAGTAGACGTTTATTGAAACTACTGCAATATGATGGACATTGTGTTGGGGTTTACAACAGTCTTCCTACTTTATAACCCAGAAACCCCCAACATTAAAGCAGAATAGGTTGAGAATCATTGTGCATGTGGTGACAGGAGATTCCAGTGGCCAGGATAAAGCTCAAATTAAGCAGTGCTGGGAACCAAGCACAGCCACTCTCTTCACCTGTGTTGTCACTTGCTCTAGCATTTGCCTATAAAGAAGCCAAGACCCAGACAGGATGCACACAGAAACAAAGAGTTGGTTCTTTCTAAGGCCATGCTTCTCACCACACAATGGTCTTCCCTTTAACAAAGCTCCTGTAAACTTATAAATGAAAAGCTAACTGTTGGATTTCTCCAGAAAGGTTGGGGGAGTTATCAATTTCCAACCTGAAAAATAGACTTTGTGGTACATCCAGAAGATCTTGAAACCAATATACCTTCATGAAAGAGAAGACACTGTTCAAATTGAGGTAAAAGTTGTATTTGATTCCAGGACATTGGGCTGGGGATGTGGCTCAAGCGGTAGCGCGCTCGCCTGGCATGCGTGTGGCCCGGGTTCAATCCTCAGCACCACATACAAACAAAGATGTTGTGTCCGCCGAAAACTAAAAAATAAATATTAAAATTCTCTCTCTCTAAAAAGAGAAAAAGAAAAAGAAAGCCTGATTCCAGGATATTTTAATTTTTGCATATTCCAAATCAGAGTGTGGCAGCCCTCACAAAGTTTAGAATAAAAGCAAGAAGTCTGCCTTCGCATAATAAAAGAATCAACAGAAATTATTGCAAACAGCAGATGAAAACAAGAAAGTCCAAAATCCCTAAAGAGACTGAATGTTTCCAGGTTAGCAAGGTTTGGCTATAATAACATTCTATTTTGATCACATTCTCCTCTTTCATTTTTCCCCACATATACACACTGTTATTGATGTCATATTAGATCTTTTTATTTTGCTTATCCACTAACATATTTTTAGTGATTTTGTCTTTCAATTTTAATAATAGAATTGAAAGTGATTTACATAAATAAAATGTAGTCTAGGGACAGATGATGTACATATTTGCTTTTATCTATTACAATAGAAACTTGTTTGCAGAATGCAAATTTAAGTTGGAATCTCATAACAAATTTTTTTCATCCTCACCTACTTTTTTATTTAAAAAAATGATTTGACAACCACTATCACAGTACCACAGTATTCTCTATTTGTCTATAAATTAACACTAACCAAAAGTTTATACCTTCATCTTCTTTTGAATTACTATTTAACAACCTCTCAATTCAACTTGAAGAACTTCTTATAAACCTAGTATGTGTGATGTACTTTCTCAGCTTTTGTCTGTCTGGTAAACTTATCTCCCTTTTTTATATATATATATATATATATATATATATATATATATATATATATATATATATATATATATATTTTAGAGAGAGAGAGAGAATTTTAATATTTATTTATTTATTTATTTATTTTTAGCTTTTGGTGGACACAACATCTTTGGGTTTTTTTGTTTTGTTTTATGTGACAGATTTATGTCTTTATTTTTTTAATTTTTTTTTATTGTTAGTTGTTCAAAACATTACAAAGCTCTTGACATATCATATTTCATACATTTGATTCAAGCGGATTATGAACTCCCATTTTTACCCCGTATACATATTGCAGATTCACATCGGTTACACATCCACTTTTTTACATACTGCCATACTAGTGTATGTTGTATTCTGCTGCCTTTCCTATCCTCTACTATCCCCCCTCCCCTACTCTCCCATCTATGTCGTGCTGAGGATCGAACCTGGGCCACACGCATGCCAGGCGAGCACGCTACCACTTGAGCCACAACCCCAGCCCTCCCTTTGATTTTTGAAGTAAATTTTTGCCAAGTATATTATTTTTGATTGGCAGACTTTGTCATTATTGTTGTTGTTTTTGTTTTCTTTCAGAAATTCAAATGTATAATCTCGCTGCTTTCTTGTCTGGAAAGTTTCTGTGAGAAATCTGCTAATAAAGATTCCCCTGCACTTAGGTGCCAAGTCTTTCATTACTGCTTTCAAAATTCTTTGTCATTCTTCACCCTTTTTTTTCTTTTTTTCTTTTTGCTCCTCTGACTGAACAGTTTTCTATGAACTTTCTTCAAGTTTGCTGATCCTTTTTCTGGTTTATTTAGTCTGCTTTTGAACCTGACAAATTATTCTTACAATTTGATTGTGATATGCTTACTTGATAACTCTTCTTTGAGAAATTGAAAATATGAATTTCTTTGGATTCATCTTATTTGGGATCTGTTCGGCTTCCTGGACCTGGATGTCCATTACCTTCCCCAACTTTAGGAGTTTTCGAGGCATCATTGTCTTGAATAAGATTTTCCCATTGCTCTCCCTCTTATCCTTCTGTAACTCTCATAATACATATATTTGGCTATTGATGATGCCCAAAAACTCTTTTTGGCAGCATTCATTCTATTTAACTCCTTTTTTTCTTTTTGGTCCTCTGTCTAGACAATTTTTCATGACCTTTCTTCAAGTTTTCTGATCTTTTCTTTAGCTTGATTTAGTCTGCTTTTGAATCCCTCTAATGAATTTTTCAGTTCAGTTATTGTATTGTCAGTTTCAAGATTTTTGTTTGGTGCTTTTTCATATTTTCCATTGCTTTGCTAAAATTCTTCCTGTGTTCATATCTCATTCTCCTGACCTCATTGAGCATCTTTATGGTGGTTATTTTGTATTCTCTGTCAGGTCATTAGGTCTGTTTCTGGAGGTTTATCTTGTTCCTTTGTCTGGGACATGTTTCCTCTTTCTTTCTATATTCCTCTTTCTGTTGGTATCTATGCATTAGAAAAAACATTCCTCTCTCCCAGGCTTTTTGGATTGGTCTTGTACAGACCGTTACCACAATTGTCATGTTTCCTCTCATATGTGGAAACTAGAGAGGAAAGAGAAGAAAGATGGGGAGGGGGAATTTTGTAAAGATCAAAGGGAAATCAGTAGGATAGAGGAAAGGGACCAGAGGAGGGAGAAGAGAGAAAGGGGAAATACTGGGGAATGATATTGGCCAAATTGTATTGTTCTGCTATGTGCATATACAAATTCGTAACAACAAAACCCACCACTGTGTACAACTATAATGCAGCAATAAAAGTAAAATTTAAATAGTTGTAAAAGCCATATCATTTAAGGAAAAGAAGACCTTCATCAACTATCCTATCTAGATATTTTGGTAACCTCTAGCAAACTTTCATGCTAATCCAATACCATCTTTGTTCTCACTGGCATTTAGTCATTTAGAACATGCCAAGATCCCATCAGCATTTTAAGACCAGAAAGAAGCTAACCCCTTGGGTAGCCCCCCCAAAAAAAAAAAAGCTGAGACATTGGACATATGATCCAACTCTCTCCCTTCCCAAGGAGGAGTTGAATTCCTTAGCTAGCTACTTATCTTTCTCAGGCATCACTCTGGCAAGAGTGTTAGAGTACCTCACTGCAGACGCATGAGTGCAAAAGTCTAGGCTCTCAGCACAGCCTTCTCTGGCAGGGCTGTGGATGGGGCCACAGTTTGTATAGAATGCCTATCAAGTGCAACAGTTATTGTAGCAGAGCAGTTTTTTTTTTTGCCATGGTTGGTAAGTAAAGTCTCAAAAGTATCTTCCTTTGCTAGATTGCCTCTTCCCTGGTCCTTTGGCTAGAAAAACATCAGGTTTTGTGGGGCTTTTTTATTTTTCTGCACCTACTGCCATTTCCAGTTTGCTGCCTTCTTCTGTTTCAAGTCTGGGATACATAAGGCAGAAAGAAAATTCAGATACATTCCCATCATGTTGTTTCTTGGGTTCCTAATCCGTTTTGTCTTCCTTTCTCCACATTTTGAAGCCTTCATACATTTATTGCATATACATTTATTGCATATATGTCCAAGGTTTTTAGACATGGTTAGCAGAAAGAATAGGGAAAAAACACATCTATTTCATTCCCTGGAAAGAGAAGTTCCTATAAAGTTTAAAAAAAAAATACCTATGCCTGGACTCTACCTCTAAATACATATTTAATTGGTCTGTAGTGGTTCCTGGACATCTAGAATTTTTAACAAACCTTCCAGGTGATTCCAAGGGGTACCCAGTATTGAGAATCTGCCTTAGATGACCTCATCTCTTTAAGTTACCATCTATTGACCAGTTCATAACTCCAAAGCTCATACTTTTAACCCATAATTTTCCACTGAACTCCAGACCCATTTACATAACTGTACATTTGATAATTCTTATTTGAGAAATTGAAATTATCAGACAGTATAGGCTCAGAAATACCTCAGACCCCAACATATTCAACTTCTCCCTCCCTACCCCTCCAAAAAAACACAACTGTTTCTTCTCCAGAGAACGTCTTCCCTTCCCCATATGACAGCATTGACTTCCACCTAGTTATAAAACGGAGACACCAGGGAGTCAAGGGTCAATCTTGATGAGTTTCTTCCTTCCACCAAGCTTCTCCCCACGGTGCATTCTGACAAATGTTTGCAAAAGTCATGTCTGGTCCATCATCCCCTTGTTCAGTGATGTGCTAAGCAACATTGGAACTGGAGGAAAAAAAGAAAAATGTATGTCCTGTACACATGTTATAAGAGACATATTTATAGTAACATGATTACTATAATGGAAAATATTAACCTAAATGTTATCCCTTATAGTTACTTATTCCCATGCCCCCATGGCAAGAACAGCTATAGTTTATTCATTTAGCAAAACCCCTAAATACAAAACAATATCATTAACTATAGTTAATTAATGTACATTAGATCTTTTGAATTTTCATTCTATATATTTGCTTCTCTATACCTGTTTTAGGTTTTTCATTACTGTGTTCAAAAGACCTGACAAAAACAACTTAACAGATGAAAAGCTCATTTCGGCTCACAGTTTCAGAAGTTCAGTCCATGATGAGCTGATTCTTTAGCTCTGGAACTGAGGTAAGGGCAGAAGGGCATGACAGAGGAAAGCAACTCAACATGGCAATCAGAGCATTGCAAGAGAGAGTTCTTCTCATCAGGGACAAAAATATAAACTCAAAAGGTACACTCCTGGGGGTCTGGGGATATAGCACAGTTGGTAGAGTGCTTGCCTCACATACACAAAGCCCTGGGATCAATCCCCAACCCCACCAAAACAAAAAAGGGTACACTCCCCAGTGATCTACTATCTCCAGCCACACCCTACCTGCTTACAATTAGTGCTTCGTTAATTTGTATCAGTGGATTAATCCACTGGTTAATTTATACCTCTCATAATCTAATCTTGTCACCTCTGAAAATTCTTGCATTGTCTCATGTATGAAATTCGGGGGCGGCGGGGGGCACCTCATATCTAAACTATGACATTCTGCCCCAGCCCTCAAAACCTTATGGCCATCTCACAATGCAAAATACATTTGGTTCATTTCAAGAAGTTCCCATAGTCTTTATACAGTTCTCGCATTATCCAAGAGTTTAAACCCAAAGTCTCATCTGAGACTCAAGGCAAACCCATGGATGTTTTCTCCCATAAAAATTAAAAGCCACTTACATATATCCAATATATAATAGCACAGAGTATACATTTTTATTCCAAAAGGGAAATATTGGAGCATAGAAAGAAGGGATGAAACCAAAGCAAGACCAAAACCCAGCTGGGCAAACAAGCCCTGTAGCTCCACATCCAGCACCTGGGACTCATGCATTCCAACGTTCTCTCGTGTAGCTCTATTCCTATGCTGGTTGCTCCCCACATGGCCTCTCTCTTGTTTCTACTCACTTCCTGCAACTTTCCTCAGCAGAGGCCTCATTTCACTGGAATCTCTTAAGTTTGGGAGTCTCCACGGCAGCTTCTGCCTCCTTCTCACTTCTTCACACATCACCCTCTTTGGGGAAGAGTGAAGACCCCACTACACTTGCCTGGTCTCCCAGACCTTCCTTTGAAGTCTCAGTGGAAGCCTCCATGACCCCAGAACTCCAGCATCCCGCAGTCCCGTAGAACCAGCACCACATGGGTAACACCAAGATCTGCTGCAATCTCAAGCAGTAGCCAAACCTCCTGGGACTACAGCTGCAGTTCTGAGTGCATGGATGACTGAGCCTAGCTCCTCTGTGCAAGCAGGTGTCCCTATGGCCTCCTCTCAAAGGAATTTTTACCTTTTACACCCTTGAGCCTGAGATAGGTTTGGTCTTACCAATTCCTGAGATGTCTTCAGCCCTCTTTTCTATCATCTCTGTGGAAAGTACTTAGTGTCGTTAGTAGCTCCTCCTCTTTGACAATCACAACCTCTTAACCCCCAGTTTTACTTGCACTTTTCTGGCCAAACTGCAAGTTTTCAAGCCTTTCTGCTTTGTTTTCTGCTCCCGATTATCACTGTAAACTTGGCTAAAAGCCAACAACAATATCCATGCCACACCCTCTGAATGCTGTGCTGCCTTAAAATTTCCTCCCCCCAAATTAACTTGTATATCACCTTTAAATTCAGAAAGTCTAAGGACGTTGGCTTAGACTTTATTAAACAAGTCATTATGTTTAATATGAAGAGCCTCCTGTCCAATTTCCAAGAGTCCTCCTCCTCTGAAAACTCATGAGCACAGTCTTACTGACCACATTGCTATCAGCATTCTGGTCTTCTGATCTCCCACCAGGATTGCTCTGTTCACAACACTCTAAACCTTTTCCAGCTTTCATCTCTAAATTTTTCAAAATTCCTCCCCTGGCAGACCTGCTCCAAAATTTCCAAACCACATGGTCAGATTAGTCCTACAGCAACAACCCCACATCTTGTTACCAATTTCTGTTCTAGTCAGCTTTTTCATCACTGTGACCAAAAGATCTGACAAGAACAACTTAAAAGAGGGAAAGTTTGTTTTAGCTTACAGTTACAGAGGTTCAGGCCATAGTCAGCCGGTTCCATAGTTCTGGTCCCAAGGTAAGGCAGAACATCATGTGGAAGGACATAGCAAAAGAAGAAGCTCAGAATATGCCAACTGGGAAGAAGTAAAAGAGAGCTCCCCTCATACAGACAGAAATATAAATGCCAAAGGTACACTACTAGTGACCTACTTCCTCCCATCACACCCTACCTGCATTTCTACAGTTACTGCCCAGTTAATGTCCATATCTGGATTAATCCACTGATTAGGTAATATCTCTCATAGTAGAGTTATTTCATCTTGAAAATTATTGCATTGTGTCATATATGAGCTTTGGGGGGACACCTCATATTTAAACCCTAACATTACCCTTTGACCTACCTCTTCCTATTTTTCCTCCCACCCATACCTATACTGAAAACCACTCATTTATTCACTATCTCTACATATCTGACTTTTATTTTTAGATTTCACATATAAGTGAGATCATGTAATATTTTTCTTCTTGTATCTGGCTTATTGACTTAACATAATGTTTTTCAGGTCCATCCACGTGTGGCAAATGGTAGGATCTCTTCCTTTTAAGGCTAAATAATATTCTATTGTGTTTGTATATATACACTATATTTCTTTATAGAGTCATCCATTGATGGGCATTTAGGTTGTTTTCATATCTTGGCAGATATATGTTATTAGGCAGTAATTTTATTTCCTTTAGATATATACCAGAAAAGGGATTGCTGGATCGTATGGTAGTTTTATTTTTCTTTAGTAAACCTCCATACTGTTTTCCATAATAGCTGCATCAATCTACATTCTCACCTAAAGTGCTCACAAAACAGGTTTACCTTTTCCTCACTAACATTTGTTTTCTCTTGTCTTTCTGACAATAGCCAACCTAACAAGTGTGAGATGATATCTCATAGTGATCTTTTTTTTAATAGTCCAGTTCTTTATTTTACAGATGAAGAAACCAATTCCCAGATCATGTTTGCAACTTCATTTTTTTTTAGAAAGCATGATATCTTTATTTCAAAGTGACATGGAAAATTCAGATATTTTTACTTTCATTTAAAAAAATTAACTGAGATTATGGGGTACTAGGCAGTGTTTGAACACATGTATACATTATGTAATTTTCAAATCATGGAAAACAAATTAATCTTCTGAAACATCTGTCATTATAATAAAAACATTCAAACTCCTTTCTTCTAGTTTTGAAAAACATACATTGTGCTTTTTTTTAAATCTGTATTTACTCTATTGTGCAATACAACAAAATAGACACTAGTATTGCTGTATGTACATACATGTCTGTATAACCAATGTGGTTCTGCAACCTGTACACTCAGAAAAATGAGAAATTATACCCCAATTTGATTCAAATGTGTGATATGTCAAGATCATTGTACTGTCATGTGCAACTAATAAAATAAAAAGATAAAACAGTCTCATACTGATCTTGATTTGCATCTCCCTGATGACTACTGATGTTGAGCAGCTTTTCACATATCCATTGGCCATTTCTGTAGCATTAGAGAAATACTTATTCAAGTCCTTTGCAGATTTTCTCATCAAGATTTTCATTTTTCTGCTATTGAGTTTTATGATTTTTTTTATAAACCTTGGATATTAATCCCTTATCTAATATATGGTTTGAAAGTATGTATTTCCCAATCTGTAGGTTGCCAATTCATTTTTCATTGGTGAATTATAGTTATACATAATAATGGAATTCATTGTGCCATATTCAAACATGCACATAATGTAATTTGATCAATTTTATTCCCCATTACCTTCCCTTTCCCTTCCCTCTTCCTTCCCTCTGATCCACTGCCTTTTCATTTTGACATTTGTTTTCATTGATTTGGACACTAGCCTTGGTCCCATCTGTCTCTACAGCCTCATCCCAGATGCCATGTCTTTGTGCCCTATACCCTGTCACTTTGACCTTCACTCAACCCTTCTGTTTCATCCCACTATGAGCCACAGTTTCTGCACACGTTGCTTCCTCACCCCAGAAGGGTCTTTCCCTACAACGGCTACTCCTGACTCCCTGTACACATCCACGTCCTTTGTTGAATGTTACTATAAAACAGCTTTCTTCACCATTCCCAGCCCTGTTTTCCATTACACACTGATTTTATCTGATCACTTGATCAATGCCTGCAGAGCCCATGGATGTGTGCACATTATCAGGAACTATGCCTGCATCACTCAACAGTATTCCCAGTGCCTAGTACAGAACCAGGCACATGGCAGCTATTTATTAGTATTACAGAACAAATATACAAGTGGATGAGCACATGTGTCCAAATTTCAGCACAGAAGTCAGGCTTACAGTGTTTTCCTAACATGTACTCCATGCAGCACTAGTTTAGTGGGATAACAACAGAGATAGTGTGGAATAGAGTCTTACCAACAAATAACTCAGAGGAACCCTGGGCTCAAAAAAGTTCTGCGTGACTTTTTAACCTACAGTATGCAAGTATGTATCGTAGATTTCTAAACAGAAATCTTGTAGCTCTGTTTCCCAAATTTATTTTATTTTAATACCCTTTATTCACAGAATAACTTGTAGTGCTAGTTTCATAATGCAGTCTGATGGGAACAGACCAACCGATGAGCAGAAAGTACATGTAGCCTGGGAGAAACTGGAACTTGCTGCAGGATTCCTCATCCAAGAATGGCGTGGTCCAATGTTCCTGGAAGAGGAGGACATGCAACACTCACACTTTGGGATTAATTTCACCTTAGTGAGGTTACACACTAACTATTTCCTGTCTCTAGAGATCCAAAACAGCAAAATATTTGAGGTACTAAAATAGGACTCATAAGACTGTGCTCTTCCTTTTTTGGCTTTATGACCTGTAGCAAGTTATGTGACCAAAGTGAGAGCAATATTACCTACTCTGCGTATCTCACTGGACAGGGTAAGAATCAAAAGAAATAATGAATCACAATAGCTAGCATTAATTATTTCCTTATTCTGTGATAGCTTGAGGAACTTCCCAAGTATTATCTCATCATATCCCTTGAAGCAAATGCTATTATTATCTTCACTGTATAAATCATCTAATTGAGCCTCAAAAGGCTCAATAATTTTCCCAAGACCACATAACCAGGAAGCAGAGGGTCAGGCTATAAACTCAGAAAATGTGATTCTGGAGTCTGTGATCTTAACCTCTCTGCTCAGTAAGACAGTTCTTGGCAATCTCTTAACATTTGCAGTTATTGTTCATTATCATTTCTGAACTTCATTTCCCCAGAGCTTCAGCATGCCAGGAAGATCTTATTGTACAGAGTAGACATCAGATGCCTGACCAGCCTGTCTTGCACCAATAGCTGTGTGACACTGTGCAAGTCACTCCAATAATGACTGCCATTTATTAAGTATCAGCCTTAGTCAGGACCATAACAAGGTCTGTGTTGGTTTACCCAGTGATATGGAAATTATTTACTCCCTAACTTGCCTTCTCCAGAGATTCTGAACATCTTGGAGACAAGGATGGTGACTGTCAACATTTTCCCAGTACCAAGCTTAAGGAAACTGTACAAAGAAATATATAAAAATGGCTTACACCGGGAAAGCATCAGGACAATGTCAAACTTGGGCAGACAACACATACCATTGCCTCCAGCCTGCAGAAACTTACCTACAAGGAAATACTGGGGAATGATATTGGCCAAATTACATTGTTATAGTTTGTGCATCTACAAATACGTCATAATGAATACCAACAGTGTGTGCAATAATAATGCACCAAAAGTGGAAAGTGCTAAAAATTTAAAAATAAGATGTCTAAAAAAAAACTTACCTATGAAATCTCTCATTTTTCACACTAATATTATTTTGATGTTGAAAAGACAATCATGCAAAATTTTTGATTAGAACAACTCATTTAACCCTTTCGTGGGGCCTTCACCAAAAGGTTTGAATTGCAGCAGATAAAGTGGGTAAAGGTCTGGAGAGGTTCTGCCATTAAACACTGCATGTTGTTGGGCAAATCACTCGCTATTCGGGGCTCTGGTGTGTTTAGCTTCAAATTAAAAAGACTGTTTTATGATGATAATCCATGCACTTATTATAGCCACCTGCCACTTGCTAGGCTTTGCTCCATATATGATCTCATTATTCTCCATAGTAACCCCATTTCTCAAAAGTCGGAAGCTGAAACTCTTCATACCCTCTGGTAGTGGTAAAACAGTGCTTAGGAAAGGTGTTGCACTTTACCCTTCTTTTCTGATTACTAAAATTCCATTTCAAAATCATTGCCTTACCAATATGAAGAGGCCCATGAGGCAGGTATCTTGGGTTGACACACACTGGTTGGCTTTCCCAGTACCCTCCAGTTCAGTCTGGCTCCACTTCTTCTGCCCCTTCCACTCCAAAATTAACTAGCAGCACCTTGAAGTTCTGAGGACTCCTTACCAGCACCTTGCCACACCCACTTCCTTTCTCCAAACGCCAGGATAGAGAGAGGCAGCATAAAGGTGTGGTAATCTCCAATTCTTGCACACCTCCAAAGATAGCCTGAACCCAAGTGTCCCCACGTGTCCCCCAGCAGAAGAAAGGCATCCCTTGGGAAAACACAAAAATCAGGGGAAAACCAACAGTCCTGAGCGCTCAGGTAAGTAAGGACAAGTGTTTGAACCAGGCTCTTCCAATCCTTGAGACTGCAGTTTTGTTCCCAAGCTGACCCCAAAGCAAGGAAACAGAAGCCATCGCCAAGCCAAGCTTGGCAGGCCCCGCTGCTGGTTTCTCAGAATCGCTCTGTCTTCTTCCAAATGAACCTCAGGAGAACCACAATTTTAAAACTGACTTCATCTGGGAGAGTCAAAATTATTTTGGCAGTTCTCTGGAAGGGGAAAAGAAGACAACTAATCCCTTCCCTTCTCCCTCCCCATGACAAAAAGAAAAGTTACGACATAAGGCATATTGAAGCCAGTTCCCAGTTACAGAAAGACATTTGAAGATCTGCAATGTTGCACAATGTGCAAATTTGGAGAAGTAATTTTGAGTCTCAGTAAATGTCTAGAGACTTTATTTAAATATCCCCTTTGTCTTTGCCTGGCCCAACTGGCACCTCGGGATCACAGAAGGGGCCTTTGTTTCCTCAGTTACACCAAGAAACTACAGGGGCAAAGAGCAGCCTCCAGGACATCACCGATAAACAGAACTGTTACCTATTAACTCCAAGGATACACCTCTTCTCCCTGCAGGGTAGAGGGGCTTTGGGCTCTGTGTTTATTTGCCTTATTTAGGTTGGGTACACTAAACATGATAATTTGCAAGCTACTCCTTTGCTTAGTCTCTCTGCTATTTACTGAAAGCTCAAATCTCAAATGTACGATATCTTGGATATCGTATCCATTTGCAGCTCTAATGCCACAACATTTAATAGTACTGCGTATTAAGAAAGGTATGTCCCAAAAGGTAAATTAGATTGTTGGAAGGGACTTTCACATGAGAATAATTTGGAAAGATAATGACAGAACACAAATGCCCAAAAACACAATATCACAAAGTGCTATGGTGTGGATGTAGTGTGTCTGCCGCAAAGACTCACATGCTGAAAGCTTGGTTCTCCATGTGATGGTGTTTCGATGGTGGAAGCTTTAAGACATGGAGTCTAGTGGAAGATAATTCGGTTATGGGGGCTCCACCTTAAGCACAGGGTACCACAAGAACACATAAAACCATGAATGGATTCATGGCGTTCACAGGAGTGGGTCAGGTCTTCTATGATTTGATTGGCTCTTTCAAGAATTTGTTGCTATAAAATGAGGCCATTCCGTGCCTAGGCTCCTTCTACTATGTGGCTATTTTCTTTCCAGATCTCCACCTTTTTCTGATGCACCCAGGCAACCTTTACTAGGATGCTGGTGCCATACTGCAGAGACCCTCCAGCCATCAGAATTGTGAACCAAAAAAGCCTCCTTAACTTTGTAAGTCATCAGTCTTGGTAATTTTGTTGTGGTGACATAAAACAGACTAAAACACAAAGGGTCTACAGAAGCCAAGCATTTATGTGTTCACTGAGTCCCAGGATTTCCAGAAAGAGGGGAAACATGACCATCAAGGGGTCACTTTAGACCAAGTAAAAGAAGCAGTGGGTAATAAACATATACCACGGAAGACTGGTAACTCTCAGGACATTATTCAGAGTGCTGACCTTGCTCATTCCCTCATATATCTTTCCATCCATGTATTCAGCCAGCAAATATTTATGGAGTAAGCATAGCCAGTGCCCTCAAGGAGTTCATGATCTCAGGAGAAACAGGGTTCAATTCAATGCTATAAACATTTGGGGACATCTACTAAACCAACAGGAGCTGTTCCAGTGACAGAGATAAGCACAGGGTACCACAAGAACACATAAAACCAGTCACCCTCAGCCAGAAAGAAGCACTGGAAGGTTCCAGAAAGGGGCCTGGGGAAGTGTTATCCTAGTAGAATTTTAAAGGATGATTGGAAAACAGTGAAGGGGTTGGGGAGGTGGAAATTTCGATGGATGGAACATTTCCCTTGCCTACCAACCACAGCCAAACCCAGAGTCAGCCGTGTTCCAGAGCTTTCCACAGCTCCCCACTGGCCCTCATTAATGACTCCTTTCATCTTCCAACCATCACTCTCCAGATCTTTACTTCTCAAAATTCTGCTCAAATTGTGCATGGTGCTCCCTACAATGAATCTTTTACCCACAGGGGAATCCTGACAAACCGTTTATTACCCCTCATCTCCCATCTCTCCCCAATGCAATCCAGTCAGAATATTATCTCCATCTCTCCCTGAAAGAAATGTTTAAATGTCACCCGTAGCCTAAAAATTCCCAGCTCTTTGCTCTATTTGTTTTTGAACTTGGTCTCTCAGTAGCATTTGACACCATTGATGACTGTCCTCTTCTTGAAGGACTATATATTTTTTTTCTAATTCCCCCCGGCATTGAACATAGTTTGCTGTCTCTTCCTCTTCTTTGCCTTCAAATTTTGTAGTGTCCCAGAGCATAGTTCTCTTCTTTTCTCATTCTTTCTCTAGCTGACCTGGACAAGGCTGTAGGGACCATCACTTAAGCTGTATCCACCCAGTATCTCCTGTCCCCATCCCTCCCCTGAATTCCGTACTCAAATCTGGAACTATTCCCTGGTATCTATTGGCTGGTGTTTAATAAGTATTTAAAATCAATCAGGTAAAGACTGAACTACCCTCAAAACCAGTTTCCTCGAAGTTCCCACATCTCATGAATATCACCACTTGACTGTTCAGGACAAAACTCTGGGATTTTGTTTGTTTGTTTGTTTGTTTGTTTGTTTGTTTGTTTGAATCTTCTCTTTCCTCATCCTGCTAATCCTGCATTGGAAAGCCCTATGATTCACCTTGAGATTATCCTAATCTGAACATGCCTGTAGCTTTGCTTCCATCCTAACCCACCCTTATTTCCTCTCTAGAACCCTGCATCATCCTTCTAGCACCTTACCCAGTGGGTCCTCATGCCACTGTCACCCGCAGTGTATGGAGGACAGTACTACAACTATAACTACATCATGACAGCATTGAACCATCTGTTCAAAGCTCCAAACAGTTCCTGTTGTAATTACCCAAACATTCACCCTCCCACACAAGCATGCCTTATCTCCGCACCAACGGACCGTGAGCACTGTGGTTGACAACTGCCCATCCAGCCCACCCAGATGACTGACTTGTGCTGTTGTCAGGAGGTGACACAGCCTGATACAGCAAGCAAGACTTGAGGGGAAAGTCTGCTGGAACCCAGGAAAGGCTTTCCTCAGGAGAGGACCCTGAGAACCAAAGTTCTTCCTTTCATCTCTGGATATCTGTCATGGTTGGATTGGACCCTTGAGAGCCATGGCATTCATCTCAATTCTGATCTCATAATAAAATAATCACCAAAGACAGAAGAGCAAAGCCAAAAGACAGATGTCCCTGGTCCTTGATGATGGAGCAGTTCTAGACTGTCTAAAATATATCATCAGTTTCCTCATGGTTGAAGTCAATCTGCATTGTGATTTCTTTCACATGTACCCAAAAGCATCATAAGGTTACACCTCCCTTCATCACACTCAACCCCACTGGCATCTCCCACTGAGCATGACTGCAAATAAAAGGGAAGAATCAAGAACAAGTCCCAAGTTTCTGAACAGACAGAGGGTGGTGCCAATCATGCAGAATGGTGCCAGAAGAGAGAGGGATGATCTGGGCTTAGAGAAGATGACTCTGACTCTCAATGTGCTAAATCTGAGATGCTGATGACAACAGCCAGATGGAAATGTCCAGTTACAGTTGAAGATGCAGGTTTGGAGCACACAGAAGGAGTTTGATCTAGAAGTATAAGTGGACAGATTGAGTTTAAACCATCAGAGTGAGTACAATGAAGTTATGTAGGAGGACTCAAGAAAGCACAGAAAATACGAAATCTAAAAACAGACCCAAAAGAAAAGGGACATCTAAGGAGACGAAAGAGAATAGTAACTGAAAAGCAACCAAAAAAAGTAGCAGAGAAAAGAAAAAAAGCAGGAAGTGTGTTATTTCATAAATGTTAAGGAAACTTCAAAAAGGAAAGAGTGACAGAATGCTCATGCTTCAGAGGTCAAGTGCCTGAGAGCTAAAAAGTGCTCATTTGATTCAATATTCAGGAAGTATATTCGGGAAATCTTAGCAAAACCATTTCAAGGGTGATGGGAGCAAAAGCCAGATCACATGGACTGAAGAGGAAACAGGAAATGGCTAATGAAGACAAGATCCTTCCTTACACATTCATCTGGAGCAGCATCTCCAGTCCTTCCATCATTGATGGTTTTTTCCCAAACTCCAGTGTGGGAGATTATGTGTGCTTAGAAATCACTGATACAAAAATAGAAGACAAGGAGACGAACCCACATAAATACAGTTATCTTATATTAGACAAAGGCACCAAAAACATACATTGGAGAAAAGATATCTTATTCAACAAATGGTGCTGGGAAAACTGGAAATCCATATGCCACAAAATAAAACTAAACATCTATCTCTCACCATGCACAAAACTCAACACAAAGTGGATCAAAGATCTAGGAATTAAACCAGAGACATTGAGCATATTAGATGAAAAAGTAGGCCCTAATCTTCATGATGTGGGATTAGGCCCCAACTTCCTTAATAAGACTCCTATAGCACAAGAATTAAAATCAAGAATCAATAAATGGGATGGATTCAAACTAAAAAGCTTCTTCTCAGCAAAAGAAACAATCAGTGAGGTGAAGAGAGAGCCTACAGAGAGGGAGGAAATTTTTACCACATGCACATTAGATACAGCACTAATCTCCAGGATATATAAAAAGTCAGAAAACTTACCACAAAAGAAACAATCCAATCCATAACTGTGCTAAGGAACTGAGCAGACATTTCTCAAAAGAAGATATACAACTGATCAACAAATATATAAAAAAATGTTCAACATCTCTAGTAATTAGAGAAATGTAAATCAAAACTACTCTAAGATTTCCTCTTACTCCAGTCAGAATAGCAGTTATCAAGAATACAAGCAATAATAAGTGTTGGTGAGGATATGGGGGAAAGGTACACTCATACATTGCTGATGGGACTGCAAATTGGTGCAATCACTTTGGAAAGCAGGGTGGAGATTCCTCAGAAAACTTAGAATAGAACCACCATTTGACCCAGCTCTCCCACTCCTCAGTTTATATACCCAAAGGACTTTAAATCAGCATACTATAGTGACACAGCCACATCAATATTAATAGCAGCTGAATTCACAATAGATAAATTGTGAACCCAACCTAGATGCCATCAATAGATGAAAGGATAAAGAAACTGTGGTATTTATACACAATAGAATATTACTCAGCATTAAAAGAGAATAAAATTATGGCATTTGCAGGTAAATGGATGGATTTGAAGAATATCATGCTAAGCAAAGTAAGCCAATCCCAAAAAAACAAAAGCCAAGTGTTTTCTCTGATAAGTGGATGCTGATCCATAATGGGGAGAGGGGAGAATGGGAAGAATGGAGGAACTTTGGAGTGGGCAAAGGGGAGGGTGCACAGAGGAGGGAGCATGGGACAGGAAAGATAGTGAAATGAGATGGATATCTTTACCATAGGAACATATATGATTGCACAAATGGTGCAACTCTACATGGTGTACAACCAGAGAATTTAAATGTTGTGCTCTATTTATGTACAATGAATTGACATGCATTCTGCTGTCATGTATAACTAAGTATAACAAATTAGAAAAATTGTCAACAAAAAAGAAAGAAAGAAAGAAATCACTGGTACCATGACACTAAAGAGTCATCAGAAGTACAACTTACTATTTCCATCTCTAAGTAATTATCTTTAGTGTATAGATGGTTGTAAAGTCACTTACTCTTGGGAAGACAGAACTTCTTTTAAACAATTATAAAATAAAAAATGTAAATAATATATCACTGCATTCCACATGAAGGATAAGTCCCTATTCCCTATCACTCCAATGCCATTCCCTTCCCACAGGAAACTGCTGGGGATACTTGGTTGCATATCTTTCCAGAACTTTTTCTATGCATTTACATGTATTTAGTTCAATAAATATCCTTTGTGTATATAGTTTTTCTTGCTCTTTTTGAAATAAGTAGGAATTTCACCAAATATAGATTAGAAAATTTCTTTATGTGTATTCATAAACAGCAGACAATTTTATTTACAGTTTCACTCTCCATGGTTTCAGTAACCCACAGTCAACTGTTGCCTGAAAATATTAAATGGAAAATTCCAGAAATAATTCATAAGTTTTAAATTGCATGCCATTCTGAGTAGCATGATGAAATCTCTCATCATTCCCCTTCATCCTTCCTGAGAATCATCCCTTTATCCAGTGTATCCACACCATTTACACTACCCCACTTTTAGTTACCTAGTAGCCATCCTTGTTATCAGATTGACTGTCAAGGTATCAATGTGCTTGTGTTCTAGTAACCTTTATTTTATTCAATAATGGTCCAAAATTATAAAAGTGGTAATTTAATTGAGGCTCCAGTGCAGGGGGAAAAAGAGAAGAAAAAGAAGGGCAGGTTAATCCAGTACCATGTGGAAACTCTGTAGCACTGCAGTACATATAGGAAAACACAGTAACTACAGGGGTCAGTTATATCCAAGGTCTCAGGCATCCACTAGGGATCTTGGAACAACACCTAAACATAAGTGGGGACGACTGTATCTAATTTATGTTTTGTCATGCCCCACAATATTTCACAAGACATATGTATGGACCAAAAGTTGTTGAACAGTATTAAGGTCATTTCCAATTTTCACTGTGCAAGGTACATGATATTTTTTTATTCATCTTGTATCCATATGCAAATATTCATGTAAGCTAAGCTCCAAAAATGGAATCAGTGGGTTAAAAATGTTTATCTCTAATTTTTCCAGATCTTGTCAGTCGTTGCCCAAGAGTCACCAAAGTAGCTGCACTAACGGTGCCAATGGGGTTTGAGTGCTCCTTTCCCTGTGCCCCACCCACCCCAGATACAATCTCTGTCTTCTGAGCTTTATCCCCTCAAACAAATATTATGGGGCATCTCACTGATGTTGAGTTTACATTTCTTTAGGTTTTAGTGAGTTGAGTTTAGCGGGTTTGCAGTATTTACCAGTCGTCATTATTTTACTTGTCCTTCTACTCTGTCCCAGACTTGACTCTGATCCTCCTACGGCTATTTGTCTTCTTTTCTCACTAGTTTCTGTGAACTCTCTAACTATTATGACTACTATTTTTCCTTTCGTATATAGAAGGGCCTCCTGGTCTACGGTTTGCATTTGAATTTTGTTCATGGTCTCATTTGCTAATCACAAGTGATTTGGGTTTTTATGTGGTTTCTGTTTGGTGGTCAATCTGTTGATCATTTACTCTCTGGTTTTTAAATTTGTGTTTAGTAAATTTCTCATCACCCTCAACTCAAGAAAAGAATTCCCCTATATTTTCTTTTAGTACTTTATCAAGTTTTTTGGCTTTCTATTTTAGGCATGTATTTCATCAAGAATTTACTTTTGTGTTTGGGCAATGGCAGGACTCTAACTTTTCCCTGAATGGGGAGCCAATTTTCCCAAAGGCATGTATTATTGGGTAGTTCATCTTTTCCCTATTACTAATGACATACTCTCCTCCTCAATTCCACATATTCCCAGGAACCCATCTCCCTGTATCCAATAACAAGTAGCCTTTGAGCCACATCACAAAATTGGTCAATAGAAAAGTTAAGGAAATGCAAATATACTTCCAAATCTTACTAAGAGTCCAACACTGGTTTCTAGTCTCTGTCAACTTCCCTGCAGCTCAAGTCTCTGTCTTCTCCACTATGAAAGGCTGCTGAGGGAGGTAATCATACTGCCTTGTTAACCCAACCAGACTGCCTTTCACTCTGGACAAGTGAGCAACCTCTGTCCATGCCAACCTCTGGCATGGACAGAGCCCCCAGAAAAGCCCCTGGGAAATGACTGCATCTCCATCAATTTTTCTTCCAAAGCAGCGTATCTGCAAAAATCTTTTTATTCTTTCACTGACATTTGCAAGTTGTTCAAGTTTTAAAATTTAAAAAAAAAGGAAAATTTTCAAAAGAAAAAGCTTTTCTTTCAATTAGTAGTGAAGAAAATTGGGAGAAATTAGTATTCCAGAGGTGACATAGCTTTCATCACTTTTTTTTAAAGGAAAGAAAACACTTTATTACTACAAATTGCTTTGAGTAGCTCAAACCATGCTGTGGCTCATTTCTGTTTTGCAGTTGTCCTTGATGCATGGCTGCCACTTGGCAAAGATTCCTTCTCACAGTGAATAGATCAAATGTTCTTTCACTGAGTATGCAAATAACTTTGCTTCAGTCCTCATTCATATAGTCAATAAAGTTATACTTCTGTTTATTTTTATTGTAATTTTTCAATTCCTCAAATGCACGGTCCATGCAGTCCGAGGTCTCCATGTGTGTGTGTAGGCCATTTTTTAAATTATATTGTCTTTAAAAGACCTTCCATCCATCAACCAATGCACAGGAATTTGAATAAGTGATTCAAAAGGAGCAAATGCATTTCAAACACAGATTGTCAAAATAGGCCACATGCACAAATTGCTATTGATCCAAAGAAGTTAAAAATTTTAAGTTCCAGATTCTAACCTAACCACCCACCCTCTGTCTATAGACCATGCACTTCTGAGTTACTTTGTACACTGACACGAATCCCTCACTCTACATTTTCACCAGTATAAGACAATTGACTGAGGTTTAGTTTAGACTCTTCCAATATGGAGATGAACTGGCTCATCCTACATGAGGTAAAGGAACTTTAATTAGCTGGTTAAAGTAGCTCAGAGCTCATCTGACACCAGAACTCACAGGGAGACTAGTGTCTATCCAATTCAGAATTCAAGAAAAGCTACCATTTCTAAGAGTGTGACTCCCACTCAGTTCAGCTAGTGAACAAAGGTGTGGTGCTACAGATTGTACCAACACAGAACACTCCCTAAGACTTCCTCAGTGGAATATTTCTAGGCAACTTGCTTTCATAACTCAGGTACATAACTTTCACTCATGAGAGTTTGTGAAAATGTGGTTTTAGGCTTAACCTACATCTTCTATTTCACAGACTTGGCAATGGTCAAGCCCTGGGACCTTTCAGCCCATGGTCTGTGGGCTGCTCTGGCAAACACTGATGGAATCATTTTAAATAAAAACAGGAAGTCCTGAAATAAGGACAAATCCTACAAAGAGTAACTACAGCACTGCTGCCGAGTGGCATGGCACCATGACATAGCTCCAATAGGGATCGTGGTGGCCACAGGTAACACAAATGGCATCATGCCTTTCACAGCAGAGAATCCCTAATCCAAAACAGCAGCCCTTGTTTCCTTCAAGCAGCTTCCAGTAAAAAGAATAGCTTCCCTACCCCGATTTACTCTAAACCTCTTTGTATAGATTTGCTGGTCACCAGATCTGTCAAATAGATGCGATGAAATGACAAATTTCTCAGCTTACTGTATCCAGCAGTGGTGCACCGAAGAACCCTTGTGTTTGAAATCTCTCTGATCTCTTCTTCCAGCTGCCACACAAAGCTTGCTGCTTCTAAGGGTCCTGGGAACACCTGCCCACACAATCTAGGACGATCTCCTTATAGGAAAGAAACAGCTGTGCCTCAGAACATGAGGCAAGCAAGGCAGGATCTTTCCTCATACTCACAGGTTCTAGGAAGTAGAGAGGGACATCTTTGGAGCTCATTTCAGAAATTCTGCTTACCACAGCTGTAAACACTGAACGCATGCTTCACTGTAGGTGGCCCGTAGGGTGTCATTAAGTTTCCAAATTGGCAGTTTCTTTTCCTGAGAATTTGGGATAACAACCCTTTTTCGGGACTCAACACATCATGATAATGATTGCAAATTCAAATATTTGTTTGCAAATATGTGGTTGCTACAACAAACGTCCTCAGCAGGTTCAATATGCTGTGTTGACCTTACTACACAAGACCATGCTGCTGATGCCCCTTGCCTTTCCCATTGTAAGGAGACTGTGCCCCGATGCCCTTCTTGGGGGTGGTGAGAGCTAGATCTTCTCTATCTCACTTACTTCATCCACCCTGTAACTATGGCCAAGGGACCAGACAGAGTTCAGGATGTGCTGTAGTTTACATCTTCAATGTCCTTCAAAGGCCCATGTCAAAGTCATGGTTCCCAGTTTGTGGTGCTCTTGGGAGGTAGCATGACCTTTAAGAGGTCTGGAGGGAGGAAGTCAGGTCACTGGGGGCAGGCTCTTGAAGGAGATATGGGAATTCTGACCCCTATGTCTCTCTTTCCTCTTTTTTCCCTCTCTCTCCTTCCGTCTCTGTCTTTGCAAGTGCCATGAGTTGAACAGCTATCCTCTGCCTGTCATGATGTACTATGCCACCAAGGCCCAAGGCAACAGGGCCAAGCAACTATAAACTGAAATTTTTAAAACTGTGATCCGAAATAACCTTTTCCTCTTTTTAAGTTGAATATCTTATGTATTTTGTTACAATAAGGGAAAGCTAACTAACAGGAAGGGTACTTAAGGAGTTGTTTGTTTGTTTGTTTTTTGCTTTGTTCTATTTTTTTCTTTGAGGGGTGGGAAGGAGGTTAAAAAAAGAAAGTTTGTTATCTGCCTCAAAGAGCTTTTGCAAAGGAGGGAGGATTCATTTTCAAAACACATCAACATGGATGAACACCATTCTCACAGCTTTCACATCAATTTGAATTCAAGCAATTAATATGTGTAATATGTTTTTTCTTAAAACCAGTGTATTCATATGGACACACAGGTACTCCTTATATTTTTGTTCACTTATGAAAGGAATTGGCACTTTGGCTTCAAAAAAAATTTTTTTTAAAAATCACAAATCCAACTTGTCTTTGATTTGGGTCTGAATTAATTACTAAGAAACCATTCAGCAATAATGACCTCAAACATTTAAATATCCTCTGAAACTTCAATTCATTAAGGGACTGCTTACTCTTAAGAACTATGCCACCAGTAAGGGAATGAGGTAAGAATTCTCATTCTGGATGCCAAGTTCAAGGCAAAGTATCAATAATCTCCTCACTTTTGCAATATCTATAAATAAAAATAGATGGAGGGGATAAGATAAAACAATGTTAAGTTTAAAAGTGCATACAGAACTCAGAAATACCTTTTCATTTAATTTGCCACTTTAGCTCAAAATATGCTCATAAGAAAAATAACCACTTAAAGGAAAATATTAGTTACATTGTTGCTGTTTAGAACTTTTTGAGAGCAAAAGAATGAATACTGATCAACTTTCCTGGCTAAAACTTAATCATTTGTCCTGAAATAGGTTATTTTTTAAGTTGAACATCTATTTATGCCTTGAAAATTCAAAGCAGAAAGAAAAATCACAAAAAGCTAGTAACTGCATCAATACATCTACACAGATGTTTGCTTGTAGTTTTTGGTATCCAAAACCTTTTTTCCACATATTGCACAGATGACCTTTTTTTAGGCACAGCCCTGGCAGTAATGGGAACCTGGTTGGTGCGCAGAACTTTTACAAATTCTGCAAGTGGAGAATTTATTCTTTCCATATGGATCAAATCTTGCTTTTTTTGAAGTCAAAGCTTTATTTTCATTCAGCTTTCTTCCACCACTTTCTGTGGTATTCCTTGCATCATCTTCCATATATCTGGAGTGATAACAGTTTCTTTTCACATTTTTCGCACACCATCCTTCCGTCTACGGTTCCCTCAGACACAGAAGCAGCAGCAACTCAAAAAACATCAACACTACCAAGGAGTTTAATAAAATGGTAACATTAAGAAAAATGATAACATTTTTATACCTAAGGGCATTACCTCTGGCCCTGAAGGACAAGGAAAAGGGGTAATCACCATATTGCTGAGGGCTTTACAGGTAGAGGAACACAACCATCTCTAACCCACAGCCTGACAAACAAAACACCAGGAGAAAAATACCCCAAGGTCTCTCTCTTCCCCCATCCCGGGGAATCCAACTGTACTTCACATGTATAAAATAATCCAACAACATCGAATGGAAGGTGGAGTAGAGAAGAAACTGACCTAAGTTCCTTTGTAAATGAATTAAGTCTGTGAGACTAAAAGTTAAATGAACTGCACATAAACACTGCACTCTAGTTGACAAAGCTATTCTCCATAGGGTATAAAATAAGAGTTTTTTTAAATGGCCACATGGATAAACAATTGAACTATTAAATAAATAGATGACAGACGGAGGGAAGCCAAGTTTCTCACTGTTGGAATGAGAGATTACCAGACAGGGTTCAGGATGTGCTATCGTTTGCAACTTCAGTCAAGCAAGGCTAGAATTTTCCACATGGTGACGGATTAAACATTGAGTCATCAGTATAAACTCAGCTTAATATATGGGATATACATAAAAGTTATGGTATGTGTTTACACACAGATTAATACACACATAGATATGCCTTCACTGTCCGTTAAGAGGCTCTTAGAAGACACGGCACCCCAACAGTATTGAGCACAACTTGTTTTTGTTATTAATTAATTTATTTTAACTAAGTATACATGAGAGCAGAATGCATTTTTATTCATTATACACAATTGCAGCACAATTTCTCTGTTGTACACAATGTAGCATCACACCACATGTGCAGTCACACATGTACTTAATGATGTCCATCTCATTCCATCATCTTTCCTGCCCCCAAGCTCCTTCCCCACTCCTCCCTTCCCTTTTCCCCATCAAAGTTCCTCCATTTTTTCCATGCTCCCCCATTATGGATCAGCATCCACTTACCAGAGATAACACTTGGCCTTTGGCTTTTGAGGATTGGTTTACTTTATTTAGCACGGTATTCTCCAACTTTACCCATTTACCTGCAAATGTCATAATTTTATTCTCTTTTAATGCTGAGTAATATTCCATTGTATATATATACACCACATCTATTGATGGGCATCAAGGTTGCTTCCACAGTTTAGCTATTGTGAATTGAGTTGCTATAAACATTGATGTGGCTGTGTTACTATAGTATGCTGATTTTAAGTCCTTTGGGTATAGAACTAGGAGTAGGACAGCTGGGTCAAATGGTGGTTCCATTCCAAGTTTTCTAAGTAATCTCCATACAGCTTTCCAGATTAGCTGCACCAATTTGCAGTCCCGCGAGCAATGTATAAGTGTGCCTCCCCACACACACACATCCTTGCCAACATTTACTATTGTCTGTATTCTTGATAAATGTCATTCTGACTGGCATAAGATAAAATCTTAGAGCAGTTTTGATTTGCATTTCTCTAATTACTACAGATGTTGAAACATTTTTTGATATATTTGTTGATTGAATGTGTATCTTCTTCTGAGAAGTGTCTGTGCTCCTTAGTCCATTTATTGATTGGGTTGTTTGTTTGTTTTTTTGATGTTAAGTATTTTGAGTTCTTTTTATATCCTGTAGATTAGTGTTCTATCTGACATATACGTGGCAAAAATTTGCTCCCAAGATTTCTCTGTTCACCTCATTGATGTTCTTTTGCTGAGAAGAAGCTTTTTAGTTTGAGTCCAAACCATTCATTAATTCTTGATTTTACTTCTTGTGCTTTAGGAGTCTTGTTAAGGAAGTCATGGCCTAATCGGATGTGATGAAGATTTGGACCACACCTTGGTTTTTAATACCCTTCTCTGATGAACAAAATCAGGGCTCCATGATGACAAGGTTGACTCTAGAACTGAAGCAAAAATATGCAGGATAAGAAAGGAGTCTATTGTAGCAAAACAAAGTAAGTGTTTTTTTAAAAAGAATACCCATACTAGTGTGGGTGTATCAAAGGGATATGGAGCCAATTGAAAGAATTCCCAGTGGCCAAAGCTGAAACAATTTGAACAACATAAGAAATAACATATTCTTGGATTATATAATAAATATCCATGAGCCCATACTAAGACAGAGAGAAAGAAAGGGAGGAATGACAACTCTTTCATGAAGAATTTCAAATATTTTATTTAACTAGCCATTTTTTTAAGTATGAGTTGCACATAATGACTTTCTTCCAAAAAAAAAAAAACAGATTTAAAAAGAGGTAAATGAGTAACTTTATAATAGAGACATGTGGCAAATACTACCTCATTCAAGTGATGAAGACTAATACCAACAATGATCATTACAATGATAGTATATTAACATTGTGTACCCTTTATATGATACATCATATAACATATGACACACATTTTACCTTGGTGTTCTTTCTCCAAAAAAAGCCCATTACCACAGTCTAGTAATAAGAAAATATCAATTAAAGGACATTATGTAATATATAAGACCATCAAAATCATCAAAAACAAGGAAAATCAGAGGAAACGTCACAACTCAAAGAAACTTGACAAAGTTAATTTGGTCTCGTGGAACAATAACAAAAAAAAAAAAAGACATCAAGTAAAAAGTAAGGAAATCTGTATAAAATATGGACTTTGATAACAATGTATCGGGAATAGGGGTGTAGCTTAGTGGTAAAGTATTTGCATAGCATTGCATGAGGCCCTGGGTTTGATCCTTAGCATTGAATTTTCTTAAAAATCTAAATAATAATAATTTATCAATATTGGTTATTTAATGGTGACAAACACACATACTAATGTAAGATGTTAGTATAGGTCTGTACTAGGAACTCTCTGTATTACCATTATAACTTTTCTGTAAACCTAGACCTATTTTTAAATTAAAAGTTTGTTTTTAAAGTAATAAAAATCAATTTATAAGATTATAAGCAAAATGATCAAAACAAAAGGAAAGAATCATTAAAGTAGAACACAGAAGAGTAAAAATTACCCAATTTGAACAGAGATAAATATAGATTGAAAAAAAAAAAAAAAAAGAGCCCCAAGGACCTGTGGAACTATCACAAAAGATCCAGCATTTATGTTGTCAGAGTCCCAGAAAGAGAGAAGAAAGAGAATGAATCTGTAAAAATAATAACTGAAAACTTCCCAATTTTAGCAGAAGACATAGACCTATAGATTCAAGGGCCTGAGCAAACTCCACACAGGGTAAATGCAAAGAATCCATGCCAAGTTAAGTTTCTGAAAATAAAAAAAAAAAAAAAAGAAAAGAAAAAGAAAAACATCTTGAAAGCAACTTATCATAACAGCAACTTCCCTATAAGGGAAAAATTATTCAAATTTCATATTTCTCGTCAAAAATCATGAGAGCCAATACAAAGTGGCATAACACTTCAAATGTTTAAACACCAAATTGTGCTATGTATTTAAATGAATAAATGACTCAGTGAATTCCACCTTTACATATATCTAATAAAGCATCAATTTTTAAAAACAATAAATAAATAGAAGTAGAACGGAAACAGAAGGGAAGGGGGGAGGGAAAGAGGAAGTACTGGGATCTGAAATGGAGCAAATTATATTCCATGCATGTTTGATTATGTCAAGATGAACTCCACTATTATGTATAAGTACAACACACTAATAAAAACATTTTTAGAAAAGAAAAGAGCTGTCAACTCAGAATTCTATATCCAGGAAAATTCTTCTTCTGTAATGAACAACGTAAGAAAATTCTCACAAAGAAAGAAAAATTAAAAGAATTTGTTACAACCAGACTATCAAGATGAAGGAGGAGTAGGAAGAGGAGGAGGAGGAGGAGGAAGAAGAAGAAAGAGGAACAGGAAGATGAAGTAAAAGTTAAAAAAGTTATCTAAACAGAAATGATAAAAGAAGAAATCTTGAAACACCAGAAAGAAAGAAAGAAAGAAAGAGCAACAGAAACAGGATAATATGGATAAAGACGACAGACTTTTCTTCTCTTCCTGAGTTTTCTAAATTATGTTTCCAGTTAAGGCAAAATTATAACATAGGATTAGTGTGCTCTCAATGTACACAAAATATTTAAGATTCTAAAATGAAGGAAGATAAAGGATGTAAAGGGAGGTAAAACTTCTACACTAAAACTGATAAAATACTAATACCCATAAATGGTGATGTAATACTTAGAACAATCACTGAAAATGGTTTTTAAAATGATGTATCTGACACTAAAGAAAGAAATTGAGGATGACATTAGAAAATGGAAAGATCTTCCAAGTTCTTGGATAGGTAGAACTAATATTGTCAAAATGGCCATACTACCAAAAGAGCTATACAGATTTAATGCCATTCCCATTAAAATTGCAATGATATTCTTCATAGAAATAGAAAAAGAAGTCATGATATTCATTTTGAAAAATAATAGGCCCAGGGGCTGGGGATGTGGCTCAAGCGATAGCGCGCTCATCTGGCATGTGCGGGGCGCTAGGTTCGATCCTCAACACCACATAAAATAAAATAAAGATGTTGTGTCCACCAAAAACTAAAAAATAAATATAAAAAAAAGAACAAGAAAAATAATAGGCCCAGAATATCCAACACAATCCTTCTGGACAAAAAATAATACAGGAGACAACGTCACATTACCAGACCTTAAATTATACTACAGAGCTATAGTAACAAAAAGAGCATAGTATTGGCACCAAAATAGACATGAAGACCAAAGGAACAGAATAGAAGACACAGAGACATACCCTCATAAGTACCTAGACAAAGGTGCCAAAAATACACATTGGAAATAAGATAGCCTCTTAAACAAGTGGTGCTGGGAAAACTAAAAATCCACATGTAGAAGCTTGAAATTAAACCCATATCTCTCACACTGCACAAAACTCAACTCAAAGTGGATCAAGGACCTAGGAATTAGACCAAAGACCAAAGAAGAAAAAGTAGGCCCAACTCTCCATCATGTCAGCTCAAGAACAGACTTCCTCAATAAGACTCTTAAAGTGCAAGAGGTAAAATCAAGAACCAATAAATGGAATGGCATCAAACTATAAATGGAATGGCATCAAACTAAAAAGCTTCTTCACAGCAATGGAAACAATCAATAATGTGAAGAGAGAGCCTACAGAATGGGAGAAAATCTTTACCATCTACACCTCAATAGAGAATTAATCTCCATAGTATACAAAGAACTCAAAAAACTTAATACCACCCTCCCAAAAAAAAAAACTCTATCAATAAATGATAAATAGGCAAAGAACTGAACAGGCACTTCATAGAGGAAGAAACACGATGGTCAAAAAATATATAAAAAAGTATTCAACATCTCTAGCAATTAGAGAAATGCAACTTAGAACTACACGGAGATTCCATCTCACTCCAGTCAGAATGGCAATTATCAACGATACAAGGAACGATTAAATGCTGGCGAGGATGTGGGGGAAAGGTACACTCATACTTTGCTGGTGGGACTGCAAATTGGTGTGACCACTCTGGAAAGCAGTATGGAGATTCCTCAGAAAACTGGGAATGGAACCAAAATTTGACGCAACTATCCCACTCCTCGTTTTATACCCAAAGGACTTAAAATCAGCATACTACAGTAATGCAGCCATGTCAATGTTTATAGCAGCTCAATTGACAATAGCCAAGCTATGGAACTAACCTAGGTGACCTTCAACAGATGAATGGATCAAGCATATTACTCAGCCATAAAGAAGAATGAATTTATGTCATTTGCTGGTAAATGGGTGGAACTGGAGAATATCATGCTAAGTGAAATAAGTCAGTCCCCAAAAAACCAAAGGCCAAATGTTCTCTCTGATATGTGGATGCTAACCCATAATAAGGGATGGTAGGGAGGAAAAGTATAGAAGTTCACTGGATTAGACAAAGGCTAATGAAGGGAAGGGTAGGGGGTTGGGAATAGGAAAGACAGGAGAATGAATCAGACATAACTTTCCTGTGTTCATATATGAATATATAACCAATGTAACTCCACATCATGTACCACCACAGAACAGGGTCCTAAATGGAAAAGGTTGCTCTCCATGTATATATGATATGTCAAAATACACCCTACAGTCATATATATCTAAAAACAACAAAGAAGAAAGAAAGAAAGAAAGGTATCTAAAAACACTATAGGTAAATAAAAAATAGAATTCTAAAAGATGTATACATAATCTGCAGAGGGATGCTGAAAAGGAAAAATTCATAAGTAGTGGAAATAAACAAGTAAGTGGCGTACTTAAGCCCTAACATTCCATTAATCATATTATATGTAAGTGGTCTAAATATGCCAATTAAAAGAGACTGACTGATGGATTTTAAAAACACAACCCACTTATACACTATCAATAAGAAACCCATTTAAAATATTACAGCATAGGTTAAAAGTAAAAGGAAATAAAATATATACCAGGCAAACACTAATCAAAATAAAGCAGAGGTGTTTATATTAATATCCAAAAAAGTGTACTTTAGGACACAGAATATTACCAAGGTAAAGAGGAACATTACATTATGATAGAAAGGTCAACTCCATCCAGGAGATGCAGCAGTCTTTAATGAGCATACACCAAACAATAGAGTTGCAAAACATGTGAGGCAAAAACTGGTAGAACTGAAAGGAGCAATGCATAATTCCATAATAATAGCTGGAAAATTCAACATCCAGCACAACTAGACAGAAAACCAGCAAGGATACAAAAGAACTTAACTACACCATCAAGCAAAAGAATTGACCTTTATAGAACTGTCCAAGAGCAGCAGAATACTCTTTTTTTTTTTATTTCTTACATATATGACAAATGAAAATAGTGTTATCCATTCACAGCATGATTTTTCATAACTCTGTATTAAAGAAGCACTTGCAGAAGATAACACTACCACGGACAATGACCCAGGTCCTAAAACAAACCTCAACAAATTTTAGAAAAAGGAAATCACAAGGAATTTGTTTTCCAAGTACAATTGAATCAAAATACAAATTAATAGCAAAAAGATAACACAAAAATCTCCAAACCCTTGGAACTAAACAACACAGTTCTAAACAATGCATAGATCAAAGGAAAATGCTCAAGGGAAACTAAAAAGCACACTGAACTGAATGAACATTCAAGCATAATATATCAAAATGGGTGGGGAGCAGCTAAAGAAGGGCACTGAGAGGGAATTTTATATTACTAAATGTGCATGATAGATAAGAAATAAGGTAGAAGTTCAAATCAACAATCTGCGTTTTTCCCCTCAAAACCCAGAGGAAAAAAGAGCAAAATAAACTGAAAGTGAGCAGGAGAAGATTAAATAATAATAATAATAGCAGAAAGTGACAAACCTCTAGCAAGACAAAAAAGAAAATCAAATAAAAAGGAATAAATTGTCATTACCATCAGTGGGTATAACTACAGGTCCTAAAGACACCAAAAAGATAGTAAGGAACACTGTGCATGCATTAGTTTTCTACCTCTGTTATCACAGGTGACCACAAACTCAGTGGCTTGACCTACACACATTTGTTACATTACAGTTCTGTAGGTCAGAGGTCTGACACAGTTGCACACTCTGAAATCAATGTGTTATCAGAGCTGAACTTCCCTCTGCCAGCTCTAGGAGATAATACATGTCCTTGATCATTAAGGTAGTTGAAAGAATTCCATTTTTTGAGGTTATAGGACTGAGGTCCCCATTCCCTTCTAGGAATGTCAGCTGAGAGCCACTCTCATCTGGATGTTACCATATGACTTGGCTCATGTCCTCATTTCTACATATTCAAAACCAGCTCCTGTGCATCTTAGCTCTCCTCCAAATTTTTCCAACTTCTTCTTCCATTATCTTGTCTCTCTGACCCACACTTCTTCATCTTCCAATTATTTCCATGATTAGACTGGACCCATCCAAGAAAAGAAATGAACCACATACAAATAAAAAAGAAAAAAAAAACTCTCCCTATTTGTACACAACATGATGGTATACAGAGAAAATCCAAACAACTTATTTTTTAACTCTAGAACTGAAAAGTAAGTTCATCAAAGTTTTAGGATACAAGAAAAACAAAAATTCAATTGTATATACAATTAATTATGTATACTATCAATGCACTAAGATTTTAAATATAACACTATTTATAGTCACTCAAAAAATTAAATAGGGAAAAAACTAACAAAATATGTCCAGGATATTTATGCAGAAAGCTTTAAGAGAAATCCAAGATTTAAATAAATGGAGAAACATTCATAGATAACACATTCAACATCATAAAAATATTAATTCTCTCCAAATTGACAAGGATTCAACCCAAATCCTCTCAATATTGCAGTAAGATTTTTTTGCACACATAGATAAGATTATTCTAAAATTTATATGGAAAGGCAAAGGAAGTAGGATAAGCTAAAACAATTTTTAAAAAGAAGAAAGTAGGAAGAATAACTCAATAAAATATTAAACTCATTAATTATCCATTGATTCAGATCTTGAAGTATTGGTGGAATGATAAGCATATAGATCAATGGAACAGAATAGAGAATCTAGAAATAAACCCGGGCAAATATAGCCAAATAATTTTTACAAAAGCGCAAGAGGATTTTAATGGAGGAAGAATAGTTATTTCAAAAAATTGGAGATCCATGTTATAAGAAAAATTAACACAACCTAAATTTCACACTTCATATAAAAATTAACTCAAAATGGATCTTATATTTAAACATTAAATTTAATGCTACAAAGCTTTTAGGAAAAATGCAAGAGAAAATCTTTAGAAATTAGGAAGAGCTCTTAGATCTGACACCAAAAGCATGATCCATAAAAGAAAAATCAGTAAGTTGAAATTTATCAAAAGTAAAAACTTTTGCTCTGCAAAAGATTCTGTTAAGAAAATGAGAAGATAAGTTCAAACTGGGAGATGAACTCTCAAGGCTTAACAGTAAAAAAACAAATCAAACAATCTGAATAGAAAATGGGCTAAAGACACTTGATAAAGGGGACCAAAGGAGGGCAAATAAGCATATGACAAGATGTTCAATATCATTAGCCATTAGAGAAATGAAAACTAAGAAAACATGAGCTATCTACTACACACCTATTACAGTAGCTAAAAATAAGTATAGTGACAATATCACACACTGGTAAGAATGCATAAAAATTGGCCATTTCCTAAAAAAATGCGAGATTTGCTTACCATATTGAAGCCAGAATTAGACAGGCAGTCAGCATAGATAGGTAAATTGAGTCAGGTCGGATCAAGGAGGCCAATTTGAGTGAGTCCAGGAAATTGGAGACTGTCTCCAGAAGGATTGAAATGTTAATTCCTTCAGAGCCCCTCCTCCACCCATATCAAGAACCTGCCCCTGCTCCAACCTGATGTCAAGGTAACCTCCCTACAGGGAGCTATAAGGTTGTGTCCTTGGCTGCACCATCCTGCCCTTCCCCCTTCAGCCCACCGGTTTCCCACCCTTTGGTCATCCCACGGAGAATTTTCTAGGCCTAGTCACGTATTCAGGAAAGAGAGAGATTAGGGGAAGAGGGCAGGAGAACAAAGGAAGCCTAGGATTTATAAAAAAAAAGGCAGAACCTCTGGCTTCTGGGTATACTAGGATAACAGCTAGGCCCCCTTTTCTGTCCTGGGAGAAGTCTATGTTACCCCTTTTTAAATAAACCCTGCTTTATATGTTTGCCTTGGCTGCTTCTCTAATGTTCAAACTTCAACATTTGAGGGAGCAGAACTCGTCACCAGTAACCAGCGGTATCAATACTACCCAACAATGTACCCTTGAGCATTTATCCCAGAGAAGTGAAAACTTAAATCCACACAAAAACTTGTGCAGTTATTCATAGCAACCCGATTTATAATAAGCCAAAAATTGAAAACAATCCAAATGTCCTGTAATAGGTAGATATTTAAACAAACTCTGACACAAGGAATACTATTGAGCAGGAGAAAGGAACAAACTATTGATACAACAACTTGACTGAATCTCAAGAGCATTATGCCGCGTGAAGAAAGCCAATATCTGTCACATGCTGAATGGTTCCATTATATTTAATTCTTAAAATGATAAAGTTGTAGAAATGGGCAAAAGATTAGTGGCCAGAGGTTAATGATAATGGGGAAGGAAGCAACTGGTGGACAGAACAAAACAGGGGTTAGCTCCAGGTAGAGTCTTGTTGGGATAGAACAATTCTACCCTTTGATAGCAGTGCTGCTTATCCAGATCTACCCAAGTGATACAACAGAACTATACACACACATACCACTGTTGGTTTCCTGATTTTGATATCATACGACATTTATAAAGGATGGAACCATTGTAGGAGAGTCGGTGAAAGGCACACAGGCCCTCTGTACTATCTTCCCAACTTCCTGTGAACTTACAATTATTTCAGAATAATTTTTTTTTGCATTTTTAATTTTTGGCATTTTTATATACCAGCAACAAACAGTTTGAAAATGGACCCTTTAAAAAAAGAGACTCAAAAAATATTTAAAAACTAGGACTGAATTACTAACAAAAGATTAAAAAAAACATTTAATGAGAAAAATTATATAACTATATTTAAACAGTTTTAAAAGAACTTAAACAAATAGAGAAATAGACTATAATCTAAATACAACAAAGACATTGTTTCCCTCCCAGTGGATTTATAGATGCAATTTCAGTTGAGGCCCAACAAGATTTTTGTGATATTTGATAAACTGATTGTAAAATTTATATGAAGAGCAAAAAAGCAAAGAACAGCCAAGACACTTGTGAAGCATAAGATGTCAGCAATTACCTCACAAATACCAAGAATTATTGTAAAGCTACAGAAATTAGAACAATGTGGTATTGATGCAGAAAGAGACAAATTGCTTAGAACAGAACAAATTTGGCCCAGACCAGCACACGAATGGAATCCTCCTGGACATCTGAGTCAGCATTGCAAATTAGCAAGGGAAAAATGGGTTCTTCAGTAAATAGAGCCAGGACATTGATTATACATATGGAAAAAATGAAATTGGATTTTTAGCACACATCCTGAATGTAAGTATTAAAGAAAAACAAAGGCAAAACTTTAAGATTTTAAAAGACAAAATATGAGTCTATCAAAGATTCATATTTGAAGGATTTCTCCAAACACCAAAATGAAAACATGAAAGAATGATGCTTTCTAATAAATTTTAAAAATTTAGTTCTATTCTATAAGAAGACTTTATAAAGGGAATTTTTAAAAAGGCAAGTCTCTGGAAGAAAATATTTGCCACACTTGTAACTGACAAAGGATTAATGTCTAGAACATACACACGAAGAGCTATATAAGTGATTCTTTGAACCCATTCTAAGCTTCCAGTCCTCAATCAGGAGTCCCTGTTTCTGCTACACAGGAGCTGAAAAATGATACAGAGAACACCAAGCACCCTGAAAGCCAGGAAATGCAAAGCGATGGGAGCTGATGGGCCTGGGAGACTTTTCATAGGAAACCTCAATACAGAGACCAGAAACAAGACAGGGATGCCCTCTCTCACCACTTCTATTCAATTTAGTTCTAGAAATACTAGCCAGAGCAATTAGACAGACAAAAGAAATTAAAGGCATAAAAATAGGAAAAGAAGTACTTAAATTATCACTATTTTTGAATGATATGATACTATATCTAACAGACCCAAAAGGGTCTACAAAGAAACTATTAGAGCTAATAAATGAATTCAGCAAAGTGGCAGGATATAAAATCAACACACATAAATCAAAGGCATTCCTGTATATCAGTGACAAATCTTCTGAAATGGAAATGAGGAAAACCACTCCATTCACAATATCCTCAAAAAAACCAAAATACTTGGGAATCAACCTAACAAAAGAGGTGAAAGATTTATATAATGAAAACTACAGAACCCTAAAGAGAGAAATAGAAGACCTTAGAAGATGGAAAAATATACCCTGTACATGGATAGGAAGAACTAACATCATCAAAATGGTGATATTACCCAAAGTTCTCTATAGGTTTAATGCAATGCCAATCAAAATCCCAATGGCATTTCTTGTAGAAATAGATAAAGCAATCATGAAATTCATATGGAAAAACAAAAGATCCAGAATAGCAGAAACAATTCTAAGCAGGAAGTGTGAATCAGGCGGTATAGCGATACCAGATTTCAAACTATATTACAGAGCAATAGTAACAAAAACAGCATGGTACTGGTACCAAAACAGGCAGGTGGACCAATGGTACAGAATAGAGGACACAGAGACCAATCCACAAAATTACAACTTTCTTATATTTGATAAAGGGGCTAAAAGCATGCAATGGAGGAAGGATAGCATCTTCAACAAATGGTGCTGGGAAAACTGGAAATCCATATGCAACAAAATGAAGCTGAATCCCTTTCTCTCACCATGCACAAAAGTTAACTCAAAATGGATCAAGGAGCTTGATATCAAATCAGAGACACGCCGTCTGATAGAAGAAAAAGTTGGCTACGATCTACATACTGTGGGGTCGGGCTCCAAATTCCTCAATAGGACACCCATAGCACAAGAGTTAATAACAAGAATCAACAAATGGGACTTACTCAAACTAAAAAGTTTTTCCTCAGCAAGAGAAACAATAAGAGAGGTAAATAGGGAGCCTACATCCTGGGAACAAATTTTTACTCCTCACACTTCAGATAGAGCCCTAATATCCAGAATATACAAAGAACTCAAAAAATTAAACAATAAGAAAACAAATAAACCAATCAACAAAGGGGCCAAAGACCTGAAAAGACACTTCTCAGAGGAGGACATCCAATCAATCAACAAGTACATGAAAAAATGCTCACCATCACTAGCAGTCAGAGAAATGCAAATCAAAACCACCCTAAGATACCATCTCACTCCAGTAAGATTAGCAGCCATTATGAAGTCAAACAACAAAAAATGCTGGCAAGGATGTGGGGAAAGGGGTACTCTTGTACATTGCTGGTGGGACTGCAAATTGGTGCGGCCAATTTGGAAAGCAGTATGGAGATTCCTGGGAAAGCTGGGAATGGAACCACCATTTGACCCAGCTATTGCCCTTCTCGGACTATTCCCTGAAGACCTTAAAAGAGCGTACTACAGGGATACTGCCACATCGATGTTCATAGCAGCACAATTCACAATAGCTAGACTGTGGAACCAACCCAGATGCCCTTCAATAGATGAATGGATAAAAAATATGTGGCATTTATACACAATGGAGTATTACGCAGCACTAAAAAATGACAAAATCATGGAATTTGCAGGGAAATGGATGGCATTAGAGCAGATTATGCTAAGTGAAGCTAGCCAATCCCTAAAGAACAAATGCCAAATGTCTTCTTTGATATAATGAGAGCAACTAAGAACAGAGCAGGGAGGAAGAGCAGGAGGAAAAGATTAACATTGAACAGAGACATGAGGTGGGAGGGAAAGGGAGAGAAAAGGGAAATTGCATGGAAATGGAAGGAGACCCTCCTTGTTATATAAAATTACATATAAGAGGTTGTGAGGGGAATGGGGAAAAAAACAAGGAAAGAAATGAATTACAGTAGATGGGGTAGAGAGAGAAGATGGGAGGGGAGGGGAGGGGGGATAGTAGAGGATAGGAAAGGTAGCAGAATATAACAGTTACTAATAGGGCATTATGTAAAAATGTGGATGTGTAACCGATGTGATTCTGCAATCTGTATACGGGGTAAAAATGGGAGTTCATAACCCACTTGAATCTAAAGTATGAAATATGATATGTCAAGAGCTTTGTAATGTTTTGAACAACCAATAAAAAAAATTTAAAAAAAATACAGAGACCAGAAAAAAAAAAAAAAAAAGACTCCTGAAGTAGTATTTGGGAAATTTGGAGTATACGGGAAGTTCTTTTGATGAAAGACAAGGAAACCAAGTCCAGAAGCTTTGCTTGTATTACTTTTCAAAGCCCAGCTGATGCTAAAGATGCTGCCAAAGATACAAATGGAAAGTCTTTGAATAGAAAAACAATTAAAGGAGAGAGGGCCAACAAACCATCTTTTGAGGGTGGTAGTAGGTGAAGACTACCATCTCTTTCAAGAAACAGAGGGCCTCCAAGAAGCCTGAGATGTGGCACAGGAGGAAGTGGAGGAACAAGAGGGGTCCTTCACGTGCAGGACACTTGGATGATGATAGATATATTCTGAATCTCAGCGTGAGTTCTTCTAGGGTGCTGTTTCCTGTTAAAAGAGATCCAACTTCAAGAAGTGGAGATCCTCCTCTTAAAGATCTGCTCCATCTGCTCCAACCAAGAGCAAGAGTAGTATGGGAGGATGAGGTCCCCGTGTCTCCTGGGAGAGAGAATTATGGAGAGGGCCCCGCAGGAAACAAGTCTCTTCACGGAGAGATGATTATGTGTCACCGAGAGATGCTGGTTACTCTGCTAAAGATAGTTATGCAAGCAGAGTCTGAGATGCAGAGAATCACGTTCAGCCATGTGGAGAACATGCATACATATGCATATGTGATTATGGCCATTGTAATTCTCCAGGGGAACATTCTTCTAAAAGCTATAGTGATCTTGAGGGCTATGGGGAGTCCTGATAGAGATGGTTCTGATCATCGGGCTGGAAGCTCTTAGAGACAGGAGCTCCTGCATGGAGCCACCTACACAAGGATCCCCACCGAGGACACCCACCAGCTCACCAGAAGCAGTCGCTATGGTGATTACAACAGCTCCCTGGATGGGGATGGTGGAAGTTGGAAACCTGTTCAAGCAGCCCAAGTGACATCTATTCAAGGGGTGGAGGTGGTAGACAGGAAGGAGGGTTCACATCTTCTCTGCAAAGGGTGTACAATACACTCAGTTGCTTACCAAATTTTCCATAAAGAAAAAATAAATACTACTTTTGCTGTGTTACTTGAATCCTACTAAGGGGGTATGTTCACTTTTGTAGGGGAGAGGATGTATTAACTATCTCTCCATGAAATGTTTTTTTTTTTTTTTTTTTTTGGATTTTAAGAGGAAAACTGTTCAAAATAATTCCATAAATGTTATTGTGAACTGAAAAATAAACATTATTGGTTTAGAAGTTTTAAAAATATATTGTTAAATTGTTCAAAATAAAATTTTGCATAAAATCTAAAAAAAAAAAAAGAACTATATAAGTAAATAGAAAGATACAAACAATTCCAACAAGAAACTGGGGGAAAGATTACAAAATACTTCATGGAGAGAAATAAAATAGGGCACATGAACATGTGAAAACATAGTGGAGCTCATTAGCAACAACAATGAGAAACATTTTCACCAAACCCACTAAAATGGCAAAGATTTTAATATCTGACAATATCAACTCTTGGGAAGGATAAGGAATATCTGGTAGTCATATATGCTCCTAGTGGAGAGTTAATCAATACAAGCAAGTTGATTTGACAGAATCTAGAAACTGAACTTGTACACTGTGACTCAGCAACTCAACTCCTAGCTAAATAAGTACCTTTAAAAACTGTTGCCTGGGCTGGGGATGTGGCTCAAGCGGTAGCGCGCTCGCCTGGCATGCGTGCAGCCCGGGTTCGATCCTCAGCACCACATACAAACAAAGATGTTGTGTCCGCTGAAAACTAAAAAATAAATATTAAAATTCTCTCTCTCTCTCTCTCTCTCTCTCTCTCTCTCTCTCTCTCCCTCCCTCCCTCCCTCCCTCCCTCTCTTTAAAACAAAAAAACAAAACTGTTGCCTAAGAATTAATGTGGTCAAAAATGTCCATCCTACCAGAAGAAATATACAGAGTCAATGTAATCCCCATCAAAATATCAATGGCATTCATGAAATTAGAAAAAAAAAATCTTAAATTCATTTGGAAGAATAAGAGAACCAAATAGCCAAAGCAATAAAACTAAAAAAATAAATATTAAAATTCTCTCTCTCTCTCTCTCTCTCTCTCTCTCTCTCTCTCTCTCTCTCTCTCTCTCTCTCCTCCCTCCCTCTCTCTCTTTAAAAAAAAAAACTGTTGCCTAAGAATTAATGTGGTCAAAAATGTCCATCCTACCAAAAGAAATATACAGAGTCAATGTAATCCCCATCAAAATATCAATGGCATTCATGAAATTAGAAAAAAAAAATCTTAAATTCATTTGGAAGAATAAGAGAACCAAATAGCCAAAGCAATACTAAGGAAGAAAAATGATGCAGGGGGCATCACAATACCTGATCTGAAGTTATACTACAGAGCTATGTAACAAAACAACATGGTATTGGCATCAAAGTCAACATGAAGACCAATAAAACAGAATAGAAGACACAGAGACAAATCCACATACTTATAGCCATCTGATACTTGACAAAGGTGCCAAAAATATATTTTAGAGAAAAGACAGCCTTTTTAACAAATGGTGCTAGGAAAACTGGATAGTTATATATAGAAAAATGAAACTAGTTCCCTATCTCTCACCCTGCATAAAATTCAAATCAAAATGGATCAAAGACTTAGGAATTAGACCAGAAAATTACAAACTGCTAGAAGAAAACATAGGAAAAACACTTCATCATATAGATGACCACCCCCAAAGCACAAGAAACAGAACCAAGAATCAATGGGTGGGATGCCATCAAATTGAAAAACTTCTGCACAGGAAAGGAACTGATTAAAAGCAGAGAGCCTACAGAATGGGAGGGAGTCTCAGACAGCGACTCCTCTGACAGGGTTTAATATCAAGAATGTATAGAGAACTCAAAAACCCAATGCCAAAAAAACAAACAACCCAATCAATAACTGGGCAAAAGAACTAAACAGAAACGCCTCAAAAGAAGAAACAAATGAACAACAAATATATGAAAAATGTTCAACATCTCTAGCAATCAGGGAAATAAAAATCAAAACTACACTAAATTTCATCTCAGTTCAGTCAGAATGGCAATTACCAAGAATATAAACCATAATAAATCCCAGTGAGGATGTGGGGGGAAAAGGTACACGTGCACATTGTTAGCCTGTAGACTAGCCCAACCACTCTGGAAAGCACTATGGAGAATCTTCTAAAAAATTAGGGATGGAACCACCACATGACCCAACTGTATCTCTCCTTGGTATATTTTCAAAAGAACTAAAATCAGCATGCTATAATGATATAGTCATATCAATGTTTATAGCAGCACAATTCACAATAGCTGAATTATAGAATCAACCCAGATGCCTGTCAATAGATATAAGGAGGGGCTGGGGTTGTGGCTTAGTGGAGAGTGCTTGCCTAGCACATCTCAGGCACTGGGTTTGAGCTTCAGCACCACATAAAAATAAATAAATAGGGGTATTGTGTCATTCTATAATTAAAAATATTTTTTAAAAAATAGATGAATGGATTAAGTAATTATAGTATTGGGCTGGGGTTTGTGGCTCTGTGTAGAGTGTTTTACTTGCCCATGTGAGGCACTGGGTTCAATCTTCAGCACCACATTAAAAAAAAAAAAAGTAAGTAAAATAAAGGTGTTGTGTCCATCTACAACTAAAAAAAAAAAAATTAAAGAATTTGTGATATGCCTACACAATGGAGATCTACTTAGCCATAAAAATATAAATAAATAAAATTATGGCATTTCTTGGTAAATGGATGAAAATGGAGAATATCATACTAAGTGAAATAAGCCAGACTCAGAAATTCAAAGGTCAAATGTTTTCTCTTATAAGTGGAAGTTAGAGTCAAATAAAGGAAAAGAGGAGTGAAGGATAGAATATCATAAAGATACAGGAAGGGGGCTAAGGTAAGGGGCTAAGTGCTCAGTGGTAGAGCACTCACCTAGCACGTGTGAGGCTCCTCAGGGCACATAAAAATAAAATAAAGGTATTGTGTTCACCTACAACTAAAAAAAAAAAAAAATTTTTTTTAAAAAGGATACAGGAAGGATCAGTAGTGTAGAAGAAGGAAATCAAGAATACAGCAGAGGGATGAGAAAGGGAGGCAACACAGAGTGAATTCTTTAAAAATCTTATCATGAACATATATAAACATACCACAGGTAATTTCACCTTTATGTATCAGTAAAAAGAACCAATCAAAAATAAATAGATGAGTGAAAGGAAATCTAGCAGAACAGAGGAAGGAGAGCCAGGGAACGGAGGGATGAGGGAGAGAAAAGAGGGGGATCATAAACTGAAAGAAATTTCATGCATGTATGGGTTTATTGGGATGAACCCAACTACTATGTATAACTGTAATTCTCTAATTTAAAAATCAGTTAATGAATTTTTTAAAATTTTTAAAGGAACTACCAGAGGAGTTTGCAGGTACCCAGGAATTCACCTCACTAACAGGCGGGCTTCCAGGGTCTGCTTGGTGGGGAAGAGAAACACCTTATACATCTTTGATCATCTGCCTTGAGTACCCCAGGGGGCCCTCAGAGACTTAGATGCTCAGCTACAGCCACCATGCATGTCCACAGTGGGATGTCTTAGATAGGCTCAGTTCATCATGACGATCATTATTTAAGCAGATAAGAGCAAGACATGAAGTTTAATGATAACCAATTCCTTTAAAATCCCTAATACTCATTGATCACACTACTCACTGAAATTAAAATTAATTGTCTAAGTGAACACACAAAAAAGAAAAAGAAAAAAGAAAAGAAAAGAATGCTACTGTGGCTCCTTTTGTACTAGCAGAAAACCAGACACAAATTAAATGTCCAGCAACAAAAGAATGATATATCCCTTCAATTGAAATCCACATGGCAGTGAAAATAAATGAACTATAATTATATAAAACAACATGGATAAACCTCGGCAACACACAAAGTCAATAAAACCCAGAAATCACAGAATAATATATAAAATACGATTTCATATAGTCTGAGTTCAAAATTTAAAAAAAACTAAGTATTATATATGATAACATATGTATGTGATTAAACTATAAGAAAATCAAGGGAAAGATAAACACAAAATTTAGGTATTAATTGCTTGGAAGGGACAGGAGAGGGAATGGCTTAGAAGGAAACCCAGAGTCATCAAAGAGGAACGTAGTCATTTGCTTAATCTGGATGTGTTTATTGGTGTTCCAGGCATAATTGTGTGTATACGATGCATACTTACAAAATAACAAAAGTTTCTTGCTGCGCCCCTCCCCTGACTCAGGCAATGGCAAGGCCCTACTGAGGAGGATGGCGCAAGGCATCTATCCTCTGGAGGAGCGCAGTATATTTCTGGGAATGGGCTGGTTGGTTTTTGTATTCCTTTAATAAGTATAGTTGCGACTTCTCATATGACTATTAAGTATGAAGGAAAAAACATGACTTTCCCAATTAATGCAACTACTTCTAAAGAATAAATCTGCTCTAAATGGAATGATTCAGCTGTGGAACATAAATTGTTAATGTTTAATGAGAAACCCCCTGTAGGAAAAACAGTCAAGGAAGTTTTTTTTTGTTTTTTGTTTTTTTAATTTTTTATACGTTTATTTATTTATTTTTATGTGGTGCTGAGGATCGAACCCAGGGCCTCGCATGTGCTAGATGAATGCCCTACCGCTGAGCCACAATCCCAGCCCTCAAGGAAGTTTTTGAGAAATTAAATTAAAGTCTAGAGAAGAAAAATTAACATTAAGAAGACAGATTAGTGCTTGGTACTGGGCAACTTGTTCTTGTTCCTGTGCACAATGGTTTGGTGCTCTTACTCTTGTTTGATTAAAATTAGTAGCCTCTCTTTTCAAGTTAACCACTTGCCATAACCGCGGCGCCAGTTCTAGTCAGCAAGTCAAGAAAGAATAGTCAAGGTATAGGCCAATAGTCTGGGACATTTCTAACTATTATTAAAAGCTAACTAAGCAGAAACAGCTCAAAGCAAAATGCGAACTGAAAGTAAAAATGCTTGCTTATGCATAAGTCACAATATACATTCTTCATATCTAATTGTAGCTACGTAATATTTTGTTTCTTTGAATAATGATTCCTGTTTTGTAACCACAAAATACTGTGAGCCTGCCAAAATGAAAAGTATATATGATTAACTTCACAAGTAAAGATTGGGATTCAGCACCTTCACTTTGGTGTCTGTGTTGTTTCTCCACCCCCTTTTGCCGATTCCTCACCATCCGGTTCCTCCTGAGACCCCCTGTTGGAGCTGGACTCTGACAGTTTCTAAAAAGGAAAATGAGAGGGTCCACAGGAATCACTTAATCCACCCTAGAGCAGGCAGAGGAAAATGGGAGATGGTTTCCCAGGAATGCTCCAAGACTGACCCCTAATGCACATCGCATCCCTACCACACGAACCCCACACACAGCATCCTCTCCTAAATTGAAGGGAGCACTTAATTAACAAAGCACAGCTCCTCAACACTAGGAGAGGCAAGCAGGTTAGGATCAGGAGGGAAGAGTGGAGATGGAAGCTCTGGCTGCCATCTTCCACCTTAGCCTGCAACTGCAAGGCCCCCTCACTTTGGCCCCTTTCTGCACTGCTGAGAAAGAAGGTATCACCCAGAACCAGAGCTCTCTTGTCAGTTAGCCATCTAGTTCCTCCTCTATGGGAAAGTGATCGTATATAAGCCAAAAGGATGGAAAGGAGGAGAGATGAGGAAAGGAGGGTTCCCAAATTTCAATTCCATGGGTCCTCTTCCTCTCCTCCCAAAATGTTCCCTTTCAAGCTACATCCCAGCACAGAGACTGACGCCCTCCATTCAACAGTCCCCTGTAATTCCTTTTCCTTGGCTACAAGTGGAAGTATTTAAAATGTAAACGAGAAGGAAGAAAAGGGGATGTTATTGGGAAAAGGCTAGAAATGACAAAATCCAGTGACAGTTGAAGAGACTCTAAAATTAGTTCATGGCCTTGACTATAGCTCTGCAGAGGACCTGTCATTCCCAATCAGTAGACTTGTTTTGGTATTGCTCCCAGGATCCTATCCTCAGCTGTTCGCTACGAACTCAGTCTCCTGATACCCTCCATACCCCCCTCCCTACACCAGGATCTTTAGACACTAAGGTCAGTTGGAATCACCTGTGACTTTGGGTCCTAGCCCCCTAGAAACTGTTAATGTCCCTGGTGCCAGGAATCTACAACAGGAAAATTCCTGTTATCATAAGGCAACCCACCTGAAGAGGCAAGCCTGGCCAGACCTCTCCTTATCTCCTGTATGTGGGCACAAGAATTATGGTACCTTGTCATGCAGCATTTTCCAGATGAATCAAAGGAAACTTCCCATTTGTCCTTTGACCTTTGGGAAAAATAACTGCTGGCCTTCTTTCTCGTCTAGTGGAAAATTACAGCACAGCGCTTCTGAAAGACAGGCTGTAAAATACTCTTTATGTCCTATTCAAATCTTCAAAGCTCCCCCGTTGAAGCTCTGGGCTTGATAGAGTCCAGCTAACTCTGCCAATGAGTGTTCTGTGCCTTTGGGACCAGGACATTGCTGTTCATTTGCAATCATGAACTGGAGTCTCAAGTGAGGGGCTGGGAGGTGGGCAAGAGCATCCAGACTCCAGATGCCCACACCAATTTTCCATTCCTTCCTCCACCTCTTGGTTAAGAGAAAATAATGGTGTTGGCTAAAAGAAAATGAGACAAGATAAGTCCAGTTTATTTTAAACCATCAGAGAAGTTTAGTGCTTTCTTCTAAAATATTCATCCATGAATACATAAAAAGAAATGCTTACAAGAGTTGCTTCTACTCCTGCCCCGTGCCCTCAAAGCAAACCACACAGGACACCAAAGAAGCCCCTAAGACCTGGAAGCATAAGTCTACAGTGTTCAAATGTTCATTAAGTTTTTGAGTCACTTCTTTACGTTATTTAGAAAGTCAATAAGGTCAAGTAACCAGAAGAAAGTATTACCTGCTTCCTCAAATGTTGATTTGAACATTAGAGAAGCATATAAAGCAGGGTTTATTTAAAAGGGGTAACAGACTTTTCTGGGGCAGAGAAGGGGGCCATAGCTGGTATCCTAGTATCCCCAGAAGCGAGGGGTTCTGCCCTTTTTATATGTCTTAGGCTTCCTTTGTTCTTCTATCCTCTTCCCCTTATCTCTCTCCTTCCTGCCTAATCAGGAATGCTCATTGGGATGGTCAAAAGGTGGTAAACTAGTGGGCTGAAGGGGGAAGGGCAGGATGGGACATCTCAGAACACTTTGACAACCTTACAGCTCCCTGCAGGGAGGGGCACTTCCTGAGACAGATTACCTTAGCTACAGGTTAGAGCAGAGGTAGGTTCTTGATAAGGGTGGAGGAAGGGCTCTGAGGGAATTAACATTTCAATCTTTCAGGGGACAGTCTCCAACTTGCTGGACTCACTCAAAATTGGCCTCCTTCATCTGACCTGACTCATTTACCTATCTATGCTGACTGCCTGTCTAATTCTGGTTTCAAAAGGAGGACATGGATGTTGAAACTGGAACAGGATTGGGATCTATGTGTGTTTCTAACACTCGGGCCAGAGCAATGTCATTCAGGGAAACTTAAATGAAATTAACTGTGATTAAACAGTCCCAAAAGAGATTTTTTTAAAAATGTATGGCATTTAAGAAAAGCATATCAATAAAGAGTATCACATCAGTAAGACAGAAAATTCTGGTGACCAGATATACTAAAGGATCCTTCCAAGAAGGAGCTGGTGAAGTAATAAGATTGAGGAAGATATGGATAAATGGGTCCAAAAACAGTACACACCAAGCAAGTTCTTGAGAGCTTATATTGCATTTGAATTTAAATCCATGGGGGATCCAAATGGGCATAATTCACCATTCCTACCTTTAAGGAATTTACTTTAAAATTGCAGTTCTGATATATTCAAGAGAACTGATATATTCAGAGAAATACATGTTCACAGCAGCATTATTCACAATAGCCAAAAGGTGGGAGCGGACCAAATGTTCACACAGATAAGTGACTGAACAAAATGCATGCATGGTTCACACATGCAAAGGTTAAAGGCAGAGCTGGAGGGGTGGGGATTTGGGGCCACCAACGGGGCGGGGGCCACCTGCAGCTGGGTCACCTGGGCTGCAAAGCATTTTAGACATTCCAAGAGAAATACCAGCACACAAAAACTTCAATGTGAATTACTGTTATGCCTAAGTACAATAAGTAGCTCAGGCAGGTGGAGATTAAATTAATATAAGAGAGGGCTGGAAAAGTATTTGCAGGAGATGACAGTGGGAAATAGTCAAAGTTTATAAAATGGTAATAAAAGGCTTTGATGTATTTCAGCTTCTGATAAAAAGACACAAATGCCTTCTGTTATAGCTTGGATCGGAATGTCACCCTCAACAATTCATGTGTTGACAGTTTGGTCTCCCGTGCAACAATTTTCAGAGATGGGACATTTAGGAAGTGATTGGATCATGAGGACTAGTTTGCTCCACCACATGCTTTGTGCCTTTGCCATCTGACACACCCACCTAAGTCCTTAAGGCAATGGGTCTAACTTATCATAGGAATGGAACCTCTAAAAGTATAAGACTATAATATAGATATTTTTTCTTTATAAGTTAACTATCTCAGGTATTATGCTATACTAATTGTGTGAGTCAGCTTTCACCCCTGCAAACAAAATACCTAACAAGAACAACTTAAGAAAGGAAAAGTTTATTTTTGACTCATGATTTCAAAGGTCTCAGTCCATGACCAGACAATTTCACTGCTCTGGACCCAAGGTAAGACAGAACATCATGGTGGAAAAGCAGGGTAGAGCAATGCTGCTCACCTCATGGTCCAGGGACCTACCTCCTCAGCCATGCCCTTTCCTACAGTTACTCCTGTAGTCCACTAAAATTACTTTTGATGTTTTTATCGACCCATTATAGTTTTACACAGTAATGGGGTTCATTTTTAAATACTCATCAATGAATATAGCATAATTGGTTGCATTTCAATCCCCAGTACTTCCCCTTTCACTGCCTTCTGTTATGCTCGAATTCGGGACCCCCAAAAAAACCACCAGAGACCAAGACCGATGTAAGCAGCAAAGAGGTGTTTATTGCGAGCTAGCTCAGTCCTCCGTGCGCACACAGCAACTGGTGATGCTGAGAGGCCCCGAGCCCAGGGTTTGCAGCAGTTTTATACACTCTTTGGATAAGGCAGGGATTTCACATACATCACAGCATCTCTTAGCAAATTATCACACACCTCGGGAAAATCAAACAACAACTCTAAAACATGATTAGCACATTCACTAGCGGGAACAAGTTAGGTAGGGGTGATTGGCTAGTACAAGAAAGGGATTCATTTGAACTGATTGGTTTAAGCCAAGAGGGGTGTTCATGCTGAACTACATGGTTTCCCAACATGTTATCAACCACCATTAACTACTGGGAGGGTCATCTGGCATCCCAGGTTGTTACAGTCTGTAAACAAGTCAGGATGGCACCTGGCATTTTGCCAGAGAAATGTTAGAGTCTGTAAACAAGTCTGGATGGTGCCTGGCAAAATGCCAGAGGGAGTGGTTTGTGAAGTAACACCAGCAAGCCATTAAGTGTGGAGATTCCTTATTGGTTGACTGATGTATCTAGTTTATGCTAATTAGATAAGCTGTGTGGAATGTATAAATACCGCTCCTGTCCTGCAATAAACGGCTTCCACTCCTGCTGTATCAACGTACACAAGTTATTCGTCACCCCCCGGTTATTTTGCCCAGCCAGCCGGGCTGCGGACCAGGTATTTCCCTGTCTCATGCTGATTGGTGGCTGCTAGGAGGTTGCTATGGGTCCCCACCTAGCCTGACTGAGTCAGGGACACCTGGCGCAGCAGATCTCTCCTGTTATTTGTAGATAAACAACTCAGCAGGGTGGGAATGTGCCTAGGAGTGCTCTGTGGGTCTTTCCAAGGACTAAGGTCATGTCCCTTCCTTGGACAGGCTTTGCTCTGAGGTAGAGGCTGGTTTTTCTCTTCCTCCCTCCCCCACCCCTTCTACTTTCTTGGTCTTCTGTTTATTGTTTTATTAATTGGTGTGCTGTAGATTAACATAAAAGTGGGATTTATTGTGATAAATTTCATTTCTCCTTTTCCCCTTTTCCATCCCTCCTCCCTCTCCCTTAACTTCTTCCCCAACTTCACTGTTCTCTCTTCTATTCCCATGAGATCTTTTTTTTTTTTTAATTCCTTGTATCTCTCTAGCTTCCCCATACAAGAGAAAACATTTGGCCCTTGACTGTGAGTCTGGCTTATTTCACTTAGTATGATGTTCTCCAGTTCCATTCATTTACCAGCAAATGATATAATTTCATTCTTCCTTATGGCTGAGTAAAACTCTATCATGAACCTATACCACATTTTCTTTATCCAATCATCTGTTGATGGGTACATACACTGGTTCCATAACTTCACTACCGTGAACTGTGCTGCTATAAACATTGATCATCAAATGGATTGATCCACTGATGAGGTTACAGCTCTCAGAATCCAATCATTTCACTTTTGAACATTACCGGTTGCCTAACACATGAGCTTTTTTCAGGGAACACTCCCCGATTCAAACCATGACAGTCATGATAAACTGACTAGCATAGTTCTGTTCCCAGTCCAAGTAGATAAGATTCTTTTCACTTACCAGAAACAAGAGTTTCTCAAAATCTGCCTGTTTTACTTCAGGACTACCTTCAGAAACATATTAATATGCTTCCTCTGTACTTTATTCACGTTTGAGAAAAATAGCAACATCTTATTAACGGATATTAAATGGGTAACCAAAGGAGAAGTCCACAAAACATACTTGTATACATAGGTTCTTCACTAGGGGATTTTTTCTGAGGCAAATGAGAAAGAGATAAGCACCCTCATCTCTGTCCAGACCTACCTGACTTCTTGGAGAACAGGTTCCTTCATTCATTGAATGGTTACTACCTACTGTACATTACTCAAAAACAGGAGAAAAGATATTTGATAAAATGACAGGAGTCTCTCTTTCTGTCAATTCCTGCTCTCAAGATGGAGACTGACCAGGAGGATGTGTCTTCTCTCTCTGGTCTTTAGGTGACATCTAACCCTGACATCTCACAGCTGAGCCCAGCCCACATACAACTCCCTCAAGGCAGGCATACACCCCTTAGCAGATTAAAGCCTTCTTCTCTGGATGCCCAGCCTCTCTGCCATAGGCCCTTGGTTCCAACAGATTTCAGAGAACAAAGGAGACATCCGAACACAGATGAGGCAGAGACCCTCGCTACTCATAGGGAATCCAAACCCTCACTATTGCAGGCCTCAGTGGAGACCCAAGTGTCCCCCTGCATGGATACCTCAGTCATAATCCAGCAGGTCCTAGTAGGAGCAGAAGATGCAGAATCTCAAAGGCAATAATGGAAGAATAAGGTGGTGTCTGATGACTGAAATTGATAGGTCAGCTGCACACAGAAAGAATGAAGTTCCCGTGGGACTCATCTAACAGAGAGACATGTGCTGTCCTCCCCTTGGCCCTGGGTCAGGCACCAGGGATACTAACAATGGGCAAAGCATACCAGCCCTTCCTGTCCGCACAGCTGCTATGCAATGGATAGAACCTGGGACACCTGAGTCAAGAGCTGCTAGGAACATGAGCCAAGTTTAAACCCAACAGCACCGTCGAATGAAAACAGCATCACAGACTCTATACGTTGACTTTTGTAACAGAACACTAAAGCAGGTTTTGATTTTATTAGAGTTACGGCATTTTCTGACATCTCCCTTCTCAGGAAACACCTTGAAACTTTCTAAAAAGAAAGTTGGAAATGAGTAAATCTGAACACTAAAATTAGCCTATTGCACAAAAACCCTCGATCTACTTTTAAGTACCTGGTTTTGTTGTAATTCATTCTTTAAGAGAACTGAAGGTGCTCCCTCACAGGCAGAGCAACAAATTTCTCCAGTAACATTAAATCCAATAAAGCAAAACTGAAAAATATATATATATATATTTCTCTTAAGAAGTACCACACAAGAGCTTTTCGCATGCATTTATTTAATGTAAGAGTGTTTCATGGAGGCCACAAAACATGAAAGACTGGTCAGTTACAATAGGAGGATACTTAGAGTGACTGGAATAGCTGGATCTGGCTTGATAGCACTAATTCAGCCTGGTTTTGTCTCTGAGGCAGTAAAACAGCAAAATGTCCTGTACTTGTGCCCTGTACTGCTAAGGTACCTTGTGCTTGAGAATTTCAGACCTTTTGCAACTCTGAACTTGCACGGTATGGTCAGCTGAGAAGGGCACATTGCCACTCCTCCCAAAAGGGCAGGTCTGAGTGTGTCTCCAAGTCTCCAATTCAGAGCAGATTACCAGAGCTCAATAAATCCCCAAGCCATTCAGGCAAAAGATCACTGGAGTTGGTTTGGTTTAGCCTAAGTCTCCCTCTCTCCTGCCGGGGTCACCGCTTGTAAACTGCAGGGCATTACCAGGAGCCTCAGCCTATGGAGATTCCTCAAAAGACTAGGAATGGAAGTACCATATGACTCAGTTATCCCATTCCTTGGTATTTATACTAAAGAATTAAAATCATCCTACCATAATGATAAGTGTGTACCATGTTTATAGCAACACGATTCACAATAGCCAAATTACAGAACCAGCCTAGGTGCTCATCAACAGACAATCAATAAAGAAAACATGGGATGTATACACAACAGTTTTTATTCAGCCATAAATAAGAATGAGAAGAATGAAATTATATGTCATTTTTAGAAAAATGCATGGAACTTGAGAGCATTATGTGAAATAAGTGAAATAAGCCAGGTTCAGAATGTCAAGGGTTATATGTTTTCTTCATATTTGGAAGCTAGAGTTAAAAAAAAAATTAAAAAGCAGCAGGGGGTTGAGGGCCATGAAAATCCAAAGAAGACCAGTAGAGGAAGGAGACTAACAGAAGGGAGGAAGGGAGAGAAAGGGGAGGTGCTAGGGAATAAAATTAATTTATTGCATATACATAATACAATTGTATTATGTATATGCAATAAACATATAACAACAAATCCCACTAATATGTGCAAATTATAGTGCACTAATAAAAATGTTTTTAAAAAGAAGGGGCTTCATGTCTCTATAATTCCATCCCATAGGAGCTGGATATTGCTGCAGCTCCCAGCTACCATGTCAATCAGCAGAAGCCACAGCATGCTACCTTCCTGCCAGGAAGCCCTGGGCCAAAGGGATCTATTTGTCATATACAGGAGAATATGTCAACAAAAACAGGCACCTCAAGGTTTAGGTAAACACCTAAGGCATCTTTCAAAACCATCTGGTTTAGCTTGGACTTGCTTTAGGAAGAACCCAGATGCCAAGATCCCACTTCCTGGGGACAAAAATTGGGGATTTATACAGGAATCAAAAGTCTCTACTATGATGACTGACTGCTTCACAGTCTCAGTCTGGTACAGAGAACCAGAGTAAAATGAGACTCCCAGTGTTCTGTAGGCGCTTCCCCGGGGTGCCTGCAGTCACGTGGTCTAAACTCAGACTAGGAGCTCTCGTGGGACACTCAGTGTCTAGAACTGAGTTCAGTTCTCTTGGAGAACTTCAGTTCTTTTTGAGAATTCAGGGTTTTAACATTTTATTCTTCTTACACAGTTGTCTCTCTTCTGGATTCCTGGCATGCACGGTGAATATTCAGGGTGATCATAGTGGACCAAGAGAGGAAAATCAGAATATGGAATGCACAAGTCACAGAAATGAGAGATTAGAGGATGGAAGGAATATTTATGGAGCAAATACTCTGATAAGCAAAGAGGCAGCCAAGGACGCCTTGAGAGCAGAGGTCAGGACCAGGGGCACATAGTTTTATTTAATGGCAAAAGAGACTCCTTAAGGAAAACATGACCTTTGTGTTCAAGATGACATTTCGCTAAAAGGGAATGAGTAATTTAAAACATTTAACCTGCCAATCACAAAAAGACTCTTTTTTTCATCCAAGACATGTGGACTCTTGTTGGTGGTCTCTAAAATGCCCCCAGTCAAATCAAAATGACCTGGTGACAAATAAACAGCATCAAAATTCCACGTTCTGTCACTACTGCCTGCCAGCTTTTTCATTCTGTGGCTACTGTTAGTCCATTTTCTGTCGTTGTGATGAAACCACCTGACACAGCCACAAAGAAAAATGAAATTATATCATTTGCAGGAAAACGGATGGAAATAGAGACCATCGTGTTAAGTGAAATACGTGAGACTCAGAAGGTCAAGGGTCCTATGTTTTTCTCTCCTATGCAGAAGCAACAGAGGAAAAAAGGAAAAGAAAGGTGGGGTGGATCTCATGAAAATCAAAGGGAAATTAGTAGAGGAAAGGGACCAGGGGATGGGAGGAGGGCGGGACCAGTGAGGGAGCAGGGAGTGATATTCCTGGGGAGTGATATTGGCCAAATTATAGTCTTATATTGTGTGCATGTACAAATATGTAACAACAAGTCCCATCCTTACAACTGTAATGCACCAAGAAAAAAATGGGAAGAAAAGAAAACCTGACACAACTTGGTAGAGGAAAGATTTATTCTGGCTCACAGTTTCAGCGATTGCAGTCCGTGGTCATCCGGCTCCATTGCTTTGGGCCTGAGGAAAGGCAGAAACATCATTCACAGAAGGACATGGAGGAGAAAAGCTGTTCAGTTCATGGCAATTTTGAAGCAGAAAGTGAGAGAGGGGCTAGGGACAAGATAAACCTATTGTGGATTGAGCTGCTATAAACATTGATGTGGCTGCATCACTCTAGTATGCTAATTTTAAGTCCCTTGGGTATAGACCAAGGGGTGGGATAGCTGGGTCAAATGGTGGTCCCATTCCCAATTTTCCAAGAAATCTCCATACCGCTTTCCAGATTGCTTACACCAATTTGCAGTCCCACCAGCAATGTATGAGTGTGCATTTTTCCCACATCCTCACCAACACTTATTGTTGCTTGTATTCTTGATAATTGCTGTTCTGACTGGAGTGAGATGGAATCTTAGAATAATTTTTTCCCACAGCCTTGCCAACACTTATTGTTGTTTGTATGCATAATAGCTGCCATTCTGACTGGTGTGAGATGAAATCTTAGAGTGGTTTTGATTTGCATTTCTCTAATTGCTAGTGATGATGATCATTTTTTCATGTATTTGTTGATTGATTGTATATCATCTTCTGAGAAGCATCTGTTCAGGTCCTTGGCCCATTTATTGATTGGATTATTTGTTGTTTTGGTGTTTAGCTTTTTGAGTTCTTTATGTACCCTAGAGATTAGTGCTCTATCTGATGTGTGAGGGGTAACGATTTGCTCCCAAGATGTAGGCTCTCTATTCACCTCACAGATTGTATCTTTTGCTGAGAAGAAACATTTTAGTTTGAGTCCATCCAATTTATTGATTTTTTTTTTTTTTTAATTCTCGATTTTATTCTTGTGCCACAGGAGTCTTATTAAGGAAGTTGGGGCCTAATCCCACATGATGGAGATTAGGGCATATTTTTTTCTTTTATTAGACACAGGGTCTCTAGTTTTATTCCTAAGTCCTTGATCCATTTTGAGTTGAGTTTTGTGCCTGGTGAGAGATAGGGGTTTAATTTCATTTTGTTGCATATGGATTTCCAGTTTTCCCAGCACCATTTGTTTTTGGCACCTTTGTCTAATATAATTGTAATTGTGTGGGTTGGTCTCTGTGTCCTCTATTCTGTACCACTGGTCTACCAGTCTGTTTTGGTGCCAACACCATGCTGGTTTTATTACTATTGCTCGATAGTATAGTTTAAGGTCCAGTATAGCGATGACACCTGCTTTACTCTTCCTGCTAAGGATTGCTTTGGCTATTCTGGGTCTCTTATTTTTCCAGATGAATTTCATGATTGCTGCTGGTGGGACTGCAAATGGGTGCAGCTGATATGGAAAGCAGTATGGAGATTTCTTGGAAAATTGGGAATGGAACCACCATTTGACCCAGCTATCCCTCTCCTCAGTCTATACCCAAAGGACTTAAAAACAGCATACTACAGGGACACAGCCACATTAATGTTTATAGCAGCACAATTCACAATAGCTAAACTGTGGAATCTAGATTCCCTTCAATAGATAAATGGATTAAAAAATGTGGCATATGTGCACAATGGAATATTACTCAGCAATAAAAGAGAATAAAATCATGGCATTTGCAGGTAAATGGATGGAGTTAGAGAAGATAATGCTAGGTGAAGTTAGCCAATCCCCAAAAACCAAATGCTGAATGTGTTCTTTAATATAAGGAGGCTGATTCATAGTGGAATGGGGAGAGGAAGCATGAGATGAATAGACGAACTCTAGATAGGGCAGAGTTGTTGGAGGGGAAGGGAGGGGGCATGGGGTTATAAATGATGGTGGAATGTGATAATCATTATTATCCAAAGTACTCGTATAAAGATATGAGTTGGTGTGATGAAAAACTGTGCTCTATATATGTAATAAGAATTGTAATGCATTCCACTGTCATATATAAATAAAGAAACCTTTTCCATAATAAAATTTAAAGTAAATGTTAAAAAAAAAAAAGATAAACCCCCAAGGTATACCCCAGCCACCTGCTTCCTCCAACCATTCCCCACTGCCTAAAGTTTCTACCTCCTACCAGTCGTCCACTCAATTATCAATGCCTTAGTCCACTGATGATGAGGTCAGAGTATTTATGACCCAATCACTTCCCCCAAAGCCCCACCCCTAGATATTGTTGCTTTGGAGACTAAATCTTCAGCACATGAATTGGGGGGGGGATATTCCAGATAGAAATCGTAACATATATTATCGGTGCTTTCATGTCAGACATATGGATGATTTCCGCTAAAGAACTTAACATTCAATTTCAGAATCTTCAGACAGATTAAGGTTCATTTTTATTCCATTCTGGTTATGACGCAGCCAAGACAGCTGCTGTCTCTGTCAAGGGCATGGCTGGAGAAGGGCTCATTACAAAGCTGTGAGTTCTTCATACATAACAGCCATGACCAAAGCACAGCCAGACTCACTTTGCAAATGTGATCCTCTTCCCTGCTTATACCCAGGTTAGAATGGGGAAGTTGTTCTACAGAGTCTATAAGGTTGTCCTGTTCTTTTCCTCCCAGTGAAAGAAAGCCCCTCCACTCTAGTTCACCATGAAAGGACACTTTACATTTCCTATTTCCTTCTCTAGTCCAGCTGGGCACCAGGGACTCCCCTGCTCCATGATATTAAATATCATATTGTGCTTTCAGAGTCCAGAGTCATAGAGAAAAGCTATTACTTTCATGAATAAAATATTTTTAAAACTCCTTCCTCTGACACAAAAGATTCTCCACGCTCGCCCTTTCCACACATAGTGAGCCCACTAGGAATGGAAACACTTCAGTATGACCCTTCGAGGAAATCTGGATACTTGCAAAAGATGGATAACCAAAATGTCTAAGTTTGTCAAATACAATAAAATACTTCAAAGGAACATTCATTCAACAACAACAACAACAAAAAAAAAAACACTCCCATCCAGCAGATAAAAGAAGTTCCTGAAATCAAAAAGCTTACTGATACTGGGCATAGTGGCACACACCTGTGATCCCAGCAACTTGGGAAACTGAGGCAAGAGGACTGCACATCTGAGACCAGCCTCAGCAATGTAACAAGACAATGTCTCAAAATAAAAAATAAAAAGGACTTGGAACATAACTCAGTGGCAAAGCACACCAGGTTCAATCCCCAGTACCAAAAAAAAAAAAAACTATCACTGATTGAGTCCTATTGAATCTGAATCTTACACTACTACTTTATTCATGGTAATTTGAAAAACAAGCTAAAGTACTTTAAAAGCATATCAGGAGTATCAAGCATAAATCTGGGTGGGAAGAGGAAGAATAGAAATTCAGTAGATTAGACAAAGGGGAATGAAGGGAAGAAGGGAGGAGGGATAGAAAAAGGAAAAACAGTGGAATGAATCTGACATCCTTTTCCTAGGTACGTACATGAATACACCACAGTGAACCCCACCACTGTGTAGATCCACAAGAAAGGGGTCCTAGTTAGTATAAGGTATGTTCCATGCTTGCATAATCATATTAAAATGGATTCTACTACTATGTATAACTAAAAAGAACCAATAAAAAAAAGCAATAAATCTGGGTGAGGCTAAAGCAGAATCTCAAGTTCAAGGCCAGCCTGCACAATTTAGTAAGACCCTGTCTCAAATACAATGAAAAAAAAAAAAAAGGCTAGGAATGTAGCTCAATCGTATAGCTCTTCCCTAGCGTGTGCTAGGCCCTGGGTTCAATCCCCTGTACCAAATAAATAAATATCTGTGAGTTAATGCATTGTTATGTAAAACTTGAAAAAACAAGTTTAAATATATTGTTCAAAAATTATATCTCCTCTATCAATTATAACTGCAATTTGACACAACTTCATATGAAAAACAAATTATTATGCTGTAATAGAAACGTGTCTACTATAAAAGTCTCAAGTTATTAATGCAAAGAAACTGACATTCCTTTATTGAAATGCGTTTTTGCTAGGTATTAAGTAAAAATGTTACATATGATGTGGAGAATGGGAGATCACAAGGAAATGATTTACATCATTACCTGATACAGCCAAAAAAAAGCACTTGATTTTAAAATTGAAGAAAAGCAAAATTTCTCAAGTCATCAGTATTCTTAATACTGCCCTAATACACAATACAACAGTAATAAAAATAATTTTTAATATGTTTACCATCCCAACACCCTAACAAATCACTTTTACCTTTTACATTCTCGGGACATTTCAACCCTAACAACTTCATAAACTAAAGTAACATTCACACAGAAAAATCACTTCCAGATTTGATAAAACTCACTTAAAAAATAATCCCCCAGGGCTGGGGCTGTAGCTCAATTGTAGAGCACTTGCCTCACATGTGTGAGGCACTAGGTTTAATCTTCAGCAACATATAAAAATAAATTAATAAACAAAGATATTGTGTCCATCGACAACTTAAAAAAATTTAAATAATAATAATCCCCCAAAATATTTACAATTATAAAACTAAGAAAGTGATTTCTGAAAATAAGGCATGCTTCACCCACATCATATTTTGAAACCTTTCCCTAACACACCTGCATTTCTCCATAGGTTCCAAACATGTCCAAGAGTAGATACAGAAATACCTCCATGTGGGGAACAGATACACTGAAGGTATCTGTAAATATCACCCAAATTTTAATTGATTTTCTGTTAATTCCATCAGTAAAGTAAGGCTGACCTCAGAATCAAAAAAAAAAAAAAAATCATACTGCCTGCCATTCTATTATTTCAGCACCTTCTTCATTATAATCCCATTTCATTCCTACGGCAAATGAAAATGCATGCTAAATGAAACAGTCATTCAAGGATAGGAATCAGAGCTAAAAACTTACCCAGCTGAAATCTTAAAAGTATAATTCCAGAAATTCATGAGGATTTAGAAAACAACATGGACTTGCTAGGCACATGCTCCTCCTAGTGACTGAACTGGGGAAAAGAAAAGATGTGGTTTTCCAAAGTTGCGCTCATTAAATGTGTAACCACCCACAGTGTGAAGAAGGGGTCTCCACCAGTCTTCAAATAAATTTCCATGCAGATTCTCCTCCCTAGAGACCACACACCACTTCACTTCTTGCTTGCAAATTCTCAGTACTATATAGTACATGTTGTCCTGTCCTGGGTCTTCAGTTCATAAAAAGCTCCCAAGAGAGAGGTTTGTTCTGTTTTTTGTTTGGCAGATGATAGATATTTCAAAATGCTTGTGCATGGACAGCACTTATGGATAACAACTCAAGCAAATCTTGATGTGCATTTACTTTCAATATCGAATCTTATAGAAGGTATTAGGGGGGGTCCAGGAGACACTGCAATTTCCTTGTCAAATTTAGTCTTGTTTCACTCCACTTTACCCTAGAATTGTGATTTCATTGAAAAATAAAGAAACCGAAATGAATACACCAACATTTTCCTTAAAATACGCAGCATCTGAGGGGACTCAGGGACCACTCGAGGTAACATTCACACTGTGCCTGAGCCCTGCCAAATGCGTAACCAAGCCAGCCCAAGAGAGGTGGTGCGGGAGAGAGGCCAGCCTCTATGGGAGACCTCCCTGGCCACATGTTCACCCTTCAGCCTGGGACATTGACAAGGACACAACACACAGCCAAAAGTCAAACCCAAGTATGGTACAAATTTTTCTTAACACAAGATGTTGAAAAGAATCATCTTGCCACGTCTACGAGAAAAAAAATCCACCTGTAAGTTTCCAGAACTCTTTGTGGCGTTCCTGAGCCTATGCAGCTTAGACCATCCTAGAGACCCTACCCTAGTCTTGAAAAACAAAACAGCAAACAGGGTAGAAAGGTACCAAGCACAAGTGGAGCGTCTATTTTACACCCAGGAAGAGGTGCCTGTCATGGTTGCAAGTCTTACCACACTAGGGGGGCCTGGGAGAAGAGGTCTCCATACTCCTCCGAGCATTTCTCTGCACCTTTGCCCTACAGGGGCTGCAGGTTTCCTGTTCCTTCTGTCCTTAGTCTTTCATCAACGCTGCAGCCAGAGGGCCGGTGTTAAGATGTATGTCCACATAGGTCCTTCTCAGCTCAGAACCTGCAACAGCTCCACTGAGGATGGGCCCCTCAGAGGCCTGCAGCCACCACCTCTGACCTCTGCTCCACCACCCTGACCTGCCGCTCCCTGGCCCTCCTCTGCACAGGCTCTGGGCCTTCTCCCAGATGTCTGCCCAGGGGCTCCCTTACCTTCACCAATGCCTATCTGGCCTCCTCTTTAAAGGGGGAGTCCGCCCAGCCCCTCACTCCTGCTCCATTTCTGCCTATGTGATCTGCAGTTTAGTGCTTCCCTGCATTTACCAGCTGCTGTCTCTCCCTGGCTGAAGTGGCTGTCCCAAAGGCAGGGCCCTGGTGTGTCCCAGACCATTCTCCTTCCTTGCACAGCCAGATTATCGAATGGCATCCATGCTGAGGGCACATTCAGAACAGTCTAGCCTCTTGTTCATTAAATTACTTCAAGCCTAAAGAAGAACCCAGAAAGATAAACATCCTTTGGTCATATTTGTTTAATTTGAATAAATACAAGATTACAGATCAAGGTGACACTAGATGGCCCCTCTTCCTCTCCGGAAGAAACCTCCAAGTTTCATTCTGTCACCCCAAACACACTTTCATGTTATTATTACATGCATATAAGGGCTCACACTCAATGTTATGCTACTCTGCTTCTTTTGAAACTTTAAACAAATATCCAATTATGCATTTTCTATAAGCTAGATTTTTCATCTTATGTTTAAAATTTATCCATGATGAAAGCAGGATGGGGATTCCTTACAAAACTGGGAATGGAACCACCATTTCACCCAGCTGTCTCTCTCCTCGGTCTATACCCAAAGGACTTAAAAACAGCATACTACAGGGACACAGCCACATCAATGTTCATAGCAGCACAATTCACAATAGCTACACTGTGGAGCCAACCTAGATGCCCTTCAGTGGATGAATGGATAAAAAAAAATGTGATACACACACACACACACACACACACACACACACAATGGAATTTTACTCAGCAATAAAAAAGAATAAAATCATGGCATTTCCAGGTAAATGCATGGCATTGGAGAAGATAATGCTAAGTGAAGTTAGCCAATCCCCCCCCAAAAAAAATGCCAAATGTTTTCTCTGATATAATGAGGCTGACTCATACTGGGGTAGGGAGGGGGAGCATGGGAGGATTAGATGAATTCTAGATCAGGAAGAGGGGTGGGAGGGAAAGGGAGGGGGCAGGGGATTAGCAAGGATGGTGGAATGTGATGGACATCATTATCCAAAGTACATGTATAAAGACACAAATTGGGTGTCAACATACTTTATATATAAACAGATATGAAAAATTATGGTATGTACATGTAATAAGAATGCTGTCATTTAGTTTTTTAAAAATCAATTAAATTTTTTTAAATGTACCCATGATGATGTATATACCTCTCATTTATTTTTACTTCTTTATTACATTCCATGGGGTGACTATCCCACAAGTTTTGTGATTTTTCACACTCTGAGTACATCTCTTGCATCTATTTCGTGAGTTGTAATTTTTCTTCCAGCTTTTGGGTTGAGTTATACCACTGTCTCCCTGAAGCTTGCCTCCCATCTGCCATTATTTTGTCCCATCTTGTAGGATCAGAAACATCAGCAGCATCAAACACAGGTTAGTGTTTCTATCCCAGAACTTCTGGGCTTCTCTCTTATTTATGGTGATTTTTGGTGTAAAGAAATTTTTTACTTTCCTACAAGATGCCAGGAGGAGATGTTATACAACAGGAGATGAATGGTTTTCTGCCATTCAGTCTCTTCCTTTACAACTTGGGGTTTTTGCACATTAAGACATCTTAATGTATCCCAAGGTCATAAAAATAGTTGCCATATGAGTTTCTTGGAGCTGCCAAAACAGAGTACCACAAACTGGGTGGCTGTTATAGTTTGATCTACAATGTCCCAAAGGCCCATGTAGTACACACTTGGTCCTCAGCTAGATACTATTGGCAGAAGTGGAAACCTTTAAGAGGTTGAGTGTAGTGGGAAGAAGTTAGGTCATTGGGAGTATGCCCTTGAAGGGGATACTGGAATTCTAGCCCCTTCCTCTCTCTCTTTCTGGCTACCATGAGGTGAGCAGCTTCATACCAGCATGTGCTCCCACCATTATATACTGTGCTGCCACGGTTCCAAAAGCAATGCAACCAACAGACCATGAACTGAAAATCTATTAAACCATGAACCAAAATAAACCTTTCCTCTTTATAAGTTGCTTACCTCAGGTTTTTAATCACAGTAACAGAAAGCTGACTAACATAGTGGCTTAAACAACACGTTTAATCTCTTATACTCCAGAGTCTAGAAATCTGAAGTCAAGATGTCAGCAAGTCTGCACTCCTCTCATGGCCCTAGAGGAGAATCCTTCCTGCCTCCTCTGACTTCTGCTGTTTCCCTGCAGTCCCTGGCATTTCCTTACTTACAGGCACGTCACTCACGTAACCACCTTCTCCCTGTGTCTTTTCATTGCCTTCCTTTTGTGTACATCTGTATCCAAACTCCCCCTTTTGTAAGGACACCAGTAATCATTGGATTAGGACCCACCTTAATGCCTTCATCTTAACTTTGCTATCTCTGAAAAACCTTATTTCCAAAAAAAGTCACAATCTGAGGTTGAGGTTTAGGACTTCCAACATTCCAACATTTTCTTTTAAGAGGACAAAAATAAAACCAAAGACTCTTTTGTGTTTTGTGTTGTGGTGTGTTGGTAGTGCTGGTGATGGTCAAAATTTTAGAGTTTCGCCTTTTACACGTAGGCCTGCATTTATCTGGAACCGGGTCTTTAGTTCCAGAAAACCATTCATCTCCTGTTGTATAACATCTCCTCCTGGCATCTTGTAGGAAATAATCCAATCTCCTGCACTGGTTTCCCAAGATACCCCTGCCTCCAATCAAGTTTACACACACACATGACTGTTTCTCAGCTTTGTTACCTCTGTTTAAGTCACCTACTTATTCCTGTTTCTTGATTACTTAAGTTTATTTTTTTTTAAATTTGATATCTGGTAGAAATAATACTCCCTCTTTATACTTCCTCTTTAGATTTGCTTTTTACGGCTATCAGCTATCAGATTTTCTGTAAGAATTTTAGGATCAGCATCTCAAGCTTTAACAAAAGCCTATGATATTTTGATTGACACTGTTATAATAAATCAGGGAGAAAGGGTGTATTTTATAGCAAGTCTTCCCAATTGTGCACATCTTTCTCTCTATTCATTTACATCTTTCAATGAACTTGTATCCTTTTTTTTTTCCAAGACGTTTCTTGCACACGTTTGTTTCCTTCATCTCTAGATATATTGGTGCTCTAGAATAGTTGTTATAATATCTAGAGGATTGTCCATGGCTCTAAAGGCTGGAGGAGGGGGAGGAGGAGGAAAGGATATCAAGAGAGATACAGGACTAAGAAAAGGTTAGTACATGTCCTGAGACAAAGGCTGAAGGAGGCCCTCTCGCCTTTCACAGAACAATGTAAATCATGCCTGAGGTGGGTAATCCATGTGTGTGTCAATTTGGCTGGGCAGGATGTACCCAGATCCTTAGTTAAACATATTTCCGGATCTATCTTGAAGTGATTTCTGGATGAGATTAATATTTGAATCTATAAATGAAATAAAGCGGATTGCCCTCCCCAATGTGGTTGACCTTATCCAAACCACTGAGGGTCTCAGTAAAATAAAACGACGACTAAGAATCCTTTCTCTCTGCCTATCTTTAAGCCTGGGCATTGCTCTTCTGCCTTCAGACTTAGACTCAGATAGGAACTACACCATCAGCTGTCCTGCCACCCTGCCAACCACAGATCTATGGATTTTTCAGCCTTCTTAATTATTTTAGTAAATATTTACTTTTTCTTTTGTAAAGAATCCAACCTAGAGTTCTCTGGAGAACGTGGACTATTACAATACAAAATGCTGGGTTTTTTTTTTTTTTTTTTTTTGTAAATACTTCAAATTATCTCCTTTTCCTTCCCCCTTATTAATAAAAACAAGAAAACACAGTTGTCAAACAAGGTGTTGGAGACTGGGAAAGCTAACGTCAATTGTCAATATTGGCATCTGTACACTCCAGTGCAACATCAGTAATGACGGCCCCTCCACTTGTCATGTTATGTCCCCCAACCACATAGATTACAGAAAGCATAGCCCATGATTTGTATTAAGGAACAAAAACTATGGCAGCAAAGTCTTCAAGATCTGTCTTGCCTTCCAATATCCAGAGAGGTGAGTCACATGGCCAGGTGATGCTACCTGCTCTCAAGGCAGATGGCAGGTGCATGCTTCAGAGCATCTCACAGAGCAGGAAGAGACCATTGTGCACACTGCTGGAGAGATCCAATGCCGCTGGACAACAGCAGCTATGAGAGAACTTAGGCAGGCACTCTAGGCAAATACTAGAACATTCCCTAAGGAGCAGTGGGGATGGGGATGATGGACATGTTTGTGAACACATGTAAGCTTCCCTTTTGGGGACCTGTATAAATACCAAGAAAGAGAGTGCTTTGCGGGAAAGGATGGGAAGCGAGCATGCCCTGTGCGTGTGGTCTGTTGAATGGTTAATATGAAAGTCATTGTCATTTACACCTTTGGTTTGCTTGCCCAGCATAGCAGTTTCCCTGGGAAGACGCCCTCTCTGGTCCTCAGTCCATGTGGTCTGAGTGTGGCAATCCCACCCCCCAGCATAAACACATGAGGGGGCCTGCCCATTAAGAAATACTTAATAAAAATTCGGCTCCTGGATTGGAATGCAGCCCAAGGCTGAACAAGCCTTCGTCCCAGGATGCTATGGAAATGACTAGGAGAAAACAATCTGGGTCTCCAGGCAGATGAGATCCAACCTAGAGTTTCTTCCATGCTGAGGATAGGGAGCAGGGCGTGGGGAGAACAAGAGACCCCCCTGGGAAGATGCCACACAAACCTGAAGACGTGGTGACTAAGCCAACCAGTTCCTCAGCATCTGATTCATGTTTCAGCGGCTTGTGAAACACGGGACACACCAAATGCCAGTCATTCGGTTCAGGCACAAGTCACAAAGTGTCACAAAGCCCCACCTGTTCCTAATCAAAATTACTGGTAAGCTAATAATAAACTTCGTTCAGCAGGAGCTGGCCTGATGAAGGCAGCCAACTCCATCAGACACGACCAGCTAATAGTGTTCCCTTGATGGAGTGGGAACAACACAAGACGTCCACTACCACCATCATTTCTATCAGAGCTGCGTGGTCTTAAACCAGGGAAGGTAAGAACACGAGGAAGAGAGAGAAACCCTTACCCTGTGGGCGGATGACAAGTATCTTCTTAAGTGTGGAATAGAATATAACCAAAATGTTTTAACAAAGTGACAGGCTGAGAGAAATGGCTTTCAGAGAGCATAAAACCAGTGGATTCATATCCAAATTAATATTTCCTACAAAAGCAGTAAGGAAAAGAAGATCACCCACACACACATACACACGCACACACGCACGCACGCACATGGAAGTTCCTTAAAGGGACTCAAGGGATGAGAAGCACAGAAAAATTAACTCAGAACCATTAGTCATCAGAGAAGTACAGATTGCATCTTTTTTTTTTATTTGTTATTTTTTTAGTTGTAGTTGAACACAATACCTTTATTTTAATGTGGTGCTGAGGCTCAAACCCAGGGCCTTGCACATGCTAGGTGAGTGCTCTACCACTGGCCACAACCACAGCCCCCAGATTGCATCTTAGTGAGGTACAAGTTTTCACACACATAGTCTCTCTTATAGAAATAATCATGCATACATGTTCATACAACATACTCTTTGTAGCATTTTCCGTGATGTTGGAAACTAAACATTGACCTGGATGTGTGCAGGGCTTAAAAGCACATTACATTACACTTAGAACAAATCCATTTATATGTTGTTTTAAATGTACATAAACATAATAAGAATGGGCCTCTCCAAGTCTCTAAGAGCAAGTTTTGGTTTTGGTTTTAAGTATAAAGTGGTATTTAGAAACCATTTACAAATACTTGATAAATGGATTTTCTTTAAATGAGCCTACTGTCTGATGAGAGTCTGAGTGAAAATTGGGATTTCAGACCATGATTAAATTACTATGGATTTTTTTTTTCCTTGGGAAAAATATAGTACTAAAAAAAGATCTTTTTATTTGTTTTAAATGCCCATCAGCCATAGAATTTAACAGTTGTAGCAATCCTTGTTCTGCATTCAATTATCTGTATTCTCCTTATTCCCACACCCAGAATTATTTACTTCACTTAGTGTTTTGTCCCTATTTGGAAGAAATGGAACTTCTCAGCAAGCAGTCTGGATAAAGATGGCTGGGGAAGCGTTTCAAGACTTTGAGGTCAGACAAGAATTGAAACAACCCCAAGGTCACTCCTGGTCCCTTATGAACTGGTTTTACATCTACACTTGGTGGCAGCCAGCACAGAAAAAAAAATGGTGCATCGGAGTCACATTTCAGAACATGGTTTTCAGCTGACCTTGGTTCCACCTGATACCTCCACCTAGAACCCTGACGTATGCCTATATTTTCTACCTATGCCTACACTGATTGTCCAACAAATGTACCAAAGAATCTGCAACAGGATAGGCCCAAGATCTCATAATGGCCCAACGTGCCCCTGTGTCCTTCCTACCACGTCCTCTTCCAAATCCCTTCACTCACTTTGCTCCTCCTCCACTAGAAACATCAATCAACTATCTATGCACAATGAATTTTTGCTGAACTCATTTATTGGCTCTAATAGTTTTGGGTATGTGTGCAGATTGCTTCAGCTTTCTATATAACTGATCATGGCATATGTGAAACTAGTTGTAATTCTTTCTTTCTAATGTTAATGTCTCATTTCTTTTTCTTGCCTAATTACTCTGGTTAGCGCCTCCAGGACTATGATAAGTAGAAGTGGTAAGAGCAAACACACTTCCTTTTTCCAGTTCTTTGGAGTAAAGCTTTCTTTCAATCTTTCACCTGTGATAAGTAACAACAAAAACAAACTACCACAAAGTAAACCCAGGCACAGATGACTTCACTCCTGAATACTACCAAATATTTAAGCACAGTGCTACCTATGGGGTTTTCATAGATGACATATCAGGTTCTATTCCTAATTCATGGAGGGTTTTAAAGAAAGTATGTTGGATTTTGTCAAATGTTTTTTCTCTTTCCACTGAGGTGATCTGGGGACTTTGTCCTCTATTCTATCACTTTGGTTTATCATGTTTTGTTTGACTTGTATATTGAACACTCTTGCATATAGGAGATAAATTTCATTTAAACTATGCTATATAATCATCTTTATAGATGGATGGATTTTGCTTGCTAGTGTTTTGTTGAGATTTTTGCATCCATATTTATAAGAGATGTTGGTCTATGGTCTTCTTTTCTTGGAATGTCTTTGTCTGGTTTTAGTGTCAAGATGATGATGAGCTCATAAAATGAGTTGAGAAGTGTTCTTTCCTGTACTCTTTTTTTTAGTAGTTTGTGAGGAATTGGAGTGAATTCTACTTTAGATATTTGGTGGCATTCAGGAGTGAAGCCACCTGTGCCTGGGTTTACTTTGTGGTCACTTTGTGGTGGTTGTTGTGGTTGTGGTTGTTACTTATCACAGGTCTATTCAGATTTTCTGTACCTCCTTGAGTCTGTTTTGTTAGTTCATTAGGTCGTGTCTTTCTAGAAATTTGTCTAGGTTAGCTAAGGTGTTGGCATAAAATTCCTTTACAATCTCTTTTTCTTCTCCAAGGTCAGTATGTCTCTAATTTTAATAATTTGAATCTTCATTTTTTTTTAACTTGGTCAGTCTAGCAACTAAAGTTGTTTTTTGGGGGAGGGAGTTGCTGGGGGTTACTCTGCAGGGCTACTCTGCAGCATCCCCAGCCCTTTTTATGTTTTAAGACAGGATCCTGCTAAATTGCTGAGGCTGGGCTGGAACTTGCAATTTTCCCGCCTGTCTTCTGAGTAGCTGGAATGGTGGACACGTACCACTGTACCCAGCAAAGTTTGTCAACTTTGTTGACACATTGACTTTTATGCAGAACTCAGGGTGTCAAGAGAGACCGCGTGACACTGAGTCACACTACCATGTGTATCTTGAAGAGCCATTAAACACTTCTCCCTTAATTCAGTCTTCAGAATTGCATTCTCTTCTCTTTCCCCTCAATGTCATTCAAATATCACTAAAATTTGGTCTTAGGTGACTGTTTTGGAAAACTTTATTTCTACAAGGTTAAGGGCTTAAATGACCGCGACAAATAACAAATGTTGAACACCCATGTTTCACATTTTGAACCCCTTTTAAAACATTGAAATGGACAGAATGACCAAAGAAATATATCATTAGAAAAAATGTATGTTGTAAACCATACTCATGTATGGAGTTTGATGTACTTTCTGCTTGACTTTCTGATTGTGGGTGAACTTTTAAAACATTAAATATAAGACTAAGAGTAGAGACAGATGAGCAACATGAACCTTATGCAAGCAGAAGGAAAAAACAAAAATTAGGCAGATATCAATAAACTTGATAACAGGAAATCAACAGAGACAGTCCACAAATCCAAACTCTGTTGTTTTCGTTGTTTGGTTGATTTTTTTTTTTCTTGTTGTTTTTGTTTGTTTGAACTGAACCCAGGAGCATTTTACCACTCAGCCACATCCCCAGCCCTTCTTATTTTTTATTTTGTGACAGAGTCTCACTAAGTTGCTTAGGGTTAGCTAAATAGCTGAGGCTGGTCTAGAACTTGCAGTCCTCCTGCCTTGGCCTCACGGGTTGCTGGGATTACAGGAACGTGCCACTGCACCTGGGGGGAAAAAAAAAACTGGTTCTTTCAAAAAAGAAATAAAATTGATAAACGAGACTAACCGAGAGAGAGAGAGAGATGAGACACAAATTAAGTATATTAGAAATGAGAGCAGGATCATCATTACCAATATGCACACCTGAAGAACAAGAAAGGAATACTATGAACAACTACGGTGCCCACAAATTTGATAACTTAAATGATGTGGACCCAATTCTTTGAAAGACAATGGATCAAAATTCATAAAAGGAGAAAGAGGTAATATAACTAGGCCAATATTTATGAAAGAAATTGAATCAATAATCAATAACCTTCCAAAAAAAATCACTAGGCCCAGATAGGTGCACTGGTGAATTTTGCTGAACATTTAAGGAAAAATGGTACAAATTATCTACAATCTCATCCAGAGCATAGGAGAGGAGACACTTTTCTAAGCAATTCTATGAAGCCAGCGTCACCCTAACACCAGAACCGGACACAGACATTATTTCCAGTAGTCTACAGAAAACCAGAGAAGAGTATAGAGGGCAGTAGACAGAGAAAAGGGCCACACTCACCAGGTAGGAAAAGCCAGAGGAGCAGGAAGAACACCAACACCATGTAGTGTCAGAGAAATAGAAAGATTACTTGGAGAAGAAAAAGAAGGACTGACTGTTTGCCTGGGGTCAACCAAACAGAATCCTAGAGGACAGAGACATGCGTTCACTGGAAATCTCCATGCACTGACTTGTGGACACCAGAGTCCACGGGCCGATGCCCCTCACCTGGATTCACAACATTCTCGAGGGCTTCTCTAGCCCCAGAACTCTCTGTAGACTGATCACGGCTTTTGCTGTGACTGCCTCACAGTTCATCCCTTCCCTGTGCTCTGGTGCTGGGGCCCACCACTGGGGCCACACCACTCAAGAAACCCTAGGATATTTGCAGTATCTGTGGTGACGAGACATTGAGGAGTTGATGAACAGGTTCTGAAGCAGGGTCTGCCCTCTGTAACAATTGTGTTTTGAAAAATGGCCCTTGTTGTGAGACTGGCGCTATAGAGAGAGATGGTGTCATGACATCCAACCGGGTGACAATACAGAACTGCCAATGTGATGATGATGGATGGGATCTGTAGGACCCACCAAGCCACAGGTCAAGGTGGGAACCCATCAGAAATCCACTGTGAAAATAGAGGCACTTAGGGACCTGGGCATGTCAGAGGGAACAGGGAGTTCCCAAGCACATCACGTGAACATCATACCTCTCCATCCTTACATCAGGGCCACTTGCTCCACTTAGTCCTGTGGCCACGTTGTGGGGTGGAGAGTCCCTGAGACCAGAAGGAAGAACAAGGTGAAGCATGGCCCATGTGTCAGGGACTGGTAAATCAGTGTGAGAATATTAAAAAAAAAATGGACTGTGACTATAGCACAGCTCCACTTACAGTGGCCCCAAGAGCGATTCAGGAACGTCCTCCAGTAGAGCTGAGGGCATCAAACCTGCCGTCCAGCCTGTAAAGAGAGAGAAGGCCTGGGGTTAGAATACACATGGGCTTGAGGAAGTGGCCAAAGGCTCAGCAGGCTGCTGAGGAGCCTGGAGAGAAACATTGAGGGGACTGGGACGAGGAGGTCTAAGGAAGAGTCAAGGGGTAGAACTATGAGAGTGGCACAAAGTGCGACCATCACTGGGTCACAGAATCAAACAAGAGCATACAAACCACGGAAGAGATATCGAACATCCACATGGAACAAAGCTCTCAGCCACTCGACCTCCCTGGGTCTGGCTCCAGCCACCTTGGTGCTGGCACATACATACAACCGATGCCCAAAGGAGTGCAGACTGTGTCCAGTGCGCAGCCTGTGACGGGCCTGGAAGTGTGAGCTTCTGCCTACGAACGCCAGCCTTCTAACGACGGCCACCAAGTGATCATCAGACTGTGACAATGACTAACACTGAGCCCTGACACACACCATCCCTGAGATGGTCCATCAGGGACCTTGGCAAGGGGAGTCCACTGGCTATCCATCCTGGCGACAGATGGTCTCAGATGATCCTACCTGAAAGAAATGTAAGTTGAGATGAGTCACCTTTTCCTGCCCATGGAGCCTCGTGCCCCGTTCCCTGGGGTGGCCTAGAACAATGCCATCAGTACAAGGGCATTAAAGCTCAACCCCAACCAGGACGACTCCTCAGGGCCTCCCTCTGCTGTGACTGTCTCACAACTCCAGTGATCTCTCTGCCCATCATGTGCCCTTTGTCCCTCACAGGTGATCATCCCAAGGGCATTCCCGCTAAACTTCCTGCGTGGACATCTTTATCTCATCGTCTGCATCCCTGGGAAACATCTGCAGCAGAGGGTGGGGCTGAGCCGCCGTGTGGGCAAGCACCTCTCCATGTGCCGGCCCAGCACCATCTGGCACTAGGTCTCCAAAGACAAAACTCCTGATCCTGACTTTAGAGTTTCCATCAAGGAATCCAGGGGGCAACTGAAAGTGCTTCCAGTGTTTTTTGTTTTTGTTTTTTTTCCCCTGAATTAGACAATGAGGATTTTTTTCTTGATATTTTTTTAGTTGTACATGGACACAATATCTTTATTTATTATTATTTTTTAATGTGGTGCTGAGGATCAAATCCAGTGCCTCACCCGTGCTAGGCTGGCGTTGTGCCACTGAGCTACAGCCCCAGCCCAACAATGAGGATTTTGAAAGCGAGCAAGAAGAATGTTATCAAACTGGCAAATATACTTAACAAAGAGGGTCACATTAGTCGCCACAGGCACCACTGTAACTTGTATTACATAATTAGAGTCATAAAATAAAATGTGCTCTATGTGAAATGCTCAAACAATAAGAACAACTTGAACATGACAGCAAGCATGAGACTAGTCGTCTTCTATTTCATAAAGTGCATTGTGTCTAGAGAAAGAGTTTATTAAACTGGACAAAAGCTGCAATAAAATAATGTCTCTGCAATCAATTATGTGATCTCTGTATATGGCCTTCCAAGAGTCGGTCTGTGTTAGTGAGCTTTCTGTTACTGTAACAAATACCTGAGATAAATAAACTTATAAAGAGAAAAGGTTTATTTTGGATCACAGTTTTGGAGGTCCCAGTCCATTATCCATTGGCCCTATTGCTTTTGGACCTGTGGAGAAGTACCACATCATGGTGGGAGTATGTGGCAGGGCAAAGCTGCTTCACCTCATAACCTGGAAGCAGAGAGAGAGGAAGAGAAAAGCATCCCACATCCCCTTCAGAGTCATGGGCCAGTGACCTAAAACTTCCCATTAGGCCCCTCCTCTTAAATTCCACCATCTCCCAATATGGCCATGTGGGGGACCAAGGCTTTACAACATGGGTCTTTGAGGGATAGTCCAGATCCAAACCATAGCATGGTTCACACACAACAGAAAGTAAGGGTGTTCTGTTTTGTTTTGTATTTTGCAGTGCTGGGGATGGAACCCAGTGCCTTAAGCACGAGGCAAGTGCTCTATATACCCCCATCCAGCAAAGGACTATTCTTAATGCCCAATGAAGCATGCAAATAGGCAAATAAAGTCATGAGCGAATTCAAATATTGCTCCCAAAGAGAAAAACACAATTCCTAATAAATCAGGGAGAAATAGTTAGAAAATTAGATAGTACATCTCCTTCTCAACCCCTTTTCCTTTTCTCCCCATTTCTTGCCCCAAAAGCCAGAAATCACCAAAAATGAAAACAAGCCCTTCAAATCATATAAGTCTATTGGAAAGTCCAGTAACAAAGTGGTGATTCTGACACATCTTCCTCGAATGGCAATTTTTTTATTACATTATAGTTTTACAAAGTAGTTGGTTTTTTATTATTTATTTGTTATCCTAATTTAGTTATACATGATAGCAGGATGCATTTTGATTCATTGTACACAAACAGAGCACAACTTTTAAATTCTCTGGTTGTATACAATGTAGAGTCACATAGCATGTGCAGCCATGCATGTACCTAGGGTAATGAATGTTCATCTCATTCCACCATCTTTCCTACCCTCCATGTACCTTCTCTTCTTTCCCCTCCCCTCTACCCAATCAAAGTTCCTCCAATATTTCCACATTTCCCCCCATTATGGGTCAGCATCCATTTATCAGAGAGAACATTCAGCCTTTGGTTATTTGGGATTGGTTTACTTCACTTAGCATAATATTCTCCAACTCCATCCATTTACCTGCAAATGCCATAATTTTATTCTCTTTGGATGCTCAGTAATAGTCAACTGTGTATATATACCACAGTTTCTTTATCCATTCATCTATTGATGGGCATCTAGGTTGGTTCCACAATTTAGCTATTGTGAATTGTGCTGCTATAAACATTGATGTGGCTATGTCACTATAGTATGCTGATTTTAAGTCCTTTGAATATAGACCAAGGAGTGGGATAGCTGGGTCAAATGGTGGTTCCATTCCGAGTTTTCTGAGGAATCTCCATACTGCTTTCCAAAGTGGTTGCACCAATTTGCAGTCCCACCAGCAATGTATGAGTGTACCTTTTTCCCCACATTCTACCCAACACTTATTATTGCTTGTATTGTTGATAATTGCCATTCTGACTGGAGTGAGATGAAACCTTAGTGTAGTTTTGATTTGCATTTCTCTAATTACTAGAGAGGTTGAACACTTTTTCATATATTTATTGATCGATCATATATCTTCTTCTGTTCCTTAGTTCATTTGTTTATTGGGTTGTTTGGTTTTTTGGTGGTAAATCTTTTGAGTTCTTTATATATCCTGGAGATCAATGCTCTATCTGATGTGCATGTGGTAAAGATTTTCTTCAATTTTGTAGGCTCTCTTCAAGATGGATATCTTTCCATCTTCTAAAGTCTTCTTCAATTTCTTTCTTTAGTGTTCTGTAGTTTTCATTGTATAGGTCTTTCACCTCTCTTGTTAGATTGATTCCCAAGAAATTTTTTTTAAGACTATAGTGGATGGGGTAGTTTTCCTAATTTTTCTTACAGAGGATTTATCACTGACATATAGAAATGCATTTGCTGTATGGGTATTGATTTTATATCCTGCTACTTTGCTGAATTCTTTTATTAATTCTAGAGATTTTCTGGTAGAATTTTTTAGATACTTGAAGTACAGAATCATGTTGTCAGCAAATAATGATAGTTTGAGTTCTTCTTCTCCTATTTGTATGTCTTTTTCTTTTGTCTATCTAATTGCTCTGGCTAGCATTTCAAGAACTATGTTGAATAGAAGTGGTGAAAGAGGGCATCCCTATCTTGTTCTCATTTTTAGAAGAAATGCTTCCAATTCTCCATTTAGGATGATGTTAGCCTTGGCTTTAGCATAGATAGCTTTCACAATGTTGAGGTATGCACCTACTATCCCTAGTTTTTTTAGTGTTTTGAACATGAAAGGGTACTTTCTCTACATGAATTAGTAAAATCATATGACTCTTATCTTTAAGTCTATTGATGTGATGAATTACATTTATTGATTTCCGTATTTTGAGCCAAACTTGCATCCCTGGAATGAACCCCACTTGATCATGGTGCACTATTTTTTAATATGTTTTTGTATGCAATTTGCCAAAAATTTATTGAGAATTTTTGCATCTGTATTCATTAGGGATATTGGTCTAAAATTTTCCTTCTTTGATGTGTCTCTGTCTGGTTTTGGTATCAGGGGGATATCTTGTAGAATGAGTTTGAAAGTGTTCCCTCTTTTTCTTTTTCATAGAATAATTTGAGGAGTATTGACTGCTATTAATTTTTCTTTGTAGGTCTTGTAGAACTTGCTGAGAATTCATCTAGTCCTGGTCTTTTCTGGATTGGTAGGCTTTTGATGACATCTTCAATTTTCTTGATTGGATTTCATCTGTTGAAGTTGTGCATGTCCTCTTGGTTCATTTTGGTTAGGTCATATGTCTCTAGAAATTTGTTAGTTTCTTTGAGGTTCTCTATTTTACTGGAGTATAAGTTTTCAAAATAGTTTCTAATTATCTTCTGTATTTCAATACTGTCTCTTATGATATTTTCTTTTTCATCACAAATTTTAGAGATTTGAGTTTTCTCTCTTTTTCTTTTCATTGGCTGGTTAAGGGTTTGTCCATTCTATTAATTTTTTCAAAGAACCATCTTTTTGTTTTGTCAATTTTTTAATAGTTTCTTTTGTTTCAACTTCATTGAATTTAGCCCTAATTTTAATTATTTTTCTGTCTTCGGCTTTTTGGGTGTTGGTTTTTCTTCTTTCTCTATCTAGGGCTTTGAGATGCAATGTCAGGTTATTTATTTGTGGACTTTTTCTTCTTTTAATGAATGAGCTTAATGCAATGAACTTTCTTCTTAATACTGCCTTTGTAGTGTCCCAGAGATTATGATGCATTGTATCAGAGTTCTCATTTACCTCTAAGAATTTTTTTATCTCCTCCCTGATGTCTTCTGTTATCCATGCATCATTCAATAGCATATTATTCAGTCTCCAGGTGTTGAAGTAGCTTCTATTCTTTATTTTATCATTGATTTATAATTTCATTACAAATCATAGAATGCAGGGTAGTATCTCTATTTTTTGTGTGTTTGCTAAGAGTTGTTTTGTGGCATAATATAAGGTCTATTTTACAGAAGGATCCATGTGCTGATGAGAAGAAACTGTATTCATTCATTCACTGATGGGTGGAATAGTATATATATATATATATATATATATATATATATATATATATATATATATATATATCTGCTAAGTCTAAATTATTGATTGTTTTTTTAAGTTCCATAGTTTCTTTGTTTAGTTTTTGTTTGAAAGTCTGTCTAGTGGCGAGAGAGGTGTGTTAAAGTCACCCAGTGTTATTGTGTTGTGGTCTGTTTGATTCTTATAGTTGAGAAGGGTTTGTTTGATATGCATAGAAGCCCCACTGTTTGGGGCATAGATATTTATGATTGTTATGTCCTGTTGATGTCCCTTAAGTAGTATGAAATGATTTTCTTTATCCCTTTTCACTAACTTTGGTTTGAAGTCCACTTTATCTGATATGAGGATGGAAGAGGTAACAGGGAGCCTTGCATGGGGTTGCCTGTCTCTCTTTTTTCTCCTGCTTTCAGCCAAGTTCTTTTGCTTACTAGGTCCATGTGAGTGGTATGTTTTTTCACATCCTTTTACCTTCACTCTGTGGATGTCTCTTCCTATGAGATAAGTCTCTTGAAGGCAGCATATTGTTGGATCTTTTTTATTTCAATCTGCTAGTGTATGTCTTTTAACGGATGAGTTTAGGCCATTGACATTCAGGGTTATTATGGAGACATGGTTTGTATTCACGGTCATTTTGGTTTATTTTCGGTTTATAACTTGACTTGGTTTCTCCTTTGATTTACCTTTCCTTTAATGTAGTTCCTCCCTTTGCAGGTTTTCCTCATTGTGTTTCATTTCCTCTTCATGGACTATTTTGCAAAGAATATTTGGTAGTGCAGGCTTTCTTGCTATAAATTCTTTCAACTTTTATTTATCATGGAAGGTTTTTATTTTGTAATCAGATCTGAAGCTTAGTTTGGTTGGATATAAGATTCTTGGTTGGCATCCATTTTCTTTCAGAGTTTGGTATATGTTGTTCCATGATCTCCTGGCTTTGAGGGTCTGGGTTGGAAGAACTGCTGAGATACAAATTGGTCTTCCCCTGTATGTAATCTGATTCCTCTCTCTTGAGGCTTTTAAAATTCTATCCTTATTCTGTAGGCTAGGCATTTTCATTTGTAATGTGTCTTGGCATATATCTGTTGTAATTTTGTACATTTGGTGTCCTGTAAGCCTTTTCTATTTGATTTTCCAATTCATTCTTTGTGTTTGGGAATTTTCCTGATATTATCTCATTGAAGAGATGGTGCATTCCTTTGGTTTGAAGCTCTGTGGCTTCCTCTATCCCAATAAATCTTAAATTTGGTCTTTTGATGTTATCCCATAATTCTTGGATGTTCTGTTCATGGTTTCTTGCCATCTTCACTGTGTGGTCATTTTTATTTTCAAGATCGTGTATTTTGTCTTTATTGTCTGTGGTTCTGTCTTCCAAGTGATCTAGTCTATTGGTGATGCTTTCTATTGAGTTTCTTATTTAGTTTATTGTTTCCTTCATTTCAAGGATTTCTGTTCATTTTTGTTTGCTTTTTTTTTTTTTAGAATCTCTATTTCTTTTTGAAGTAATCTTATGCTACCTGTATTTGCTCTCTTATCTCTTTGTTGGTCTGATCAATGGTTGCTTGTGTTTGCTCTCTTATCTCTTTTCTGGAGTGATCAATTTTTGCCTGTATCTGGTCACTTAGGTCATTCTTTAATTCCCAGATCATTATATTTATGTACATTCTGAACTCTTTCTCGAACATTTCACCTACTGCACTATCTATGGATTCTATTGTTGTAGTATCTTTGTTTGTTAGGGGCACTTTCCTCCCTTGTTTTTTCATGTTGCCTATGTGTCTTCCTCTCTTGCAGTGTAGATTCAAGGTATTGCAGCTTCTACCCTATTGTCTTGTAGTGTCCCTGCAAGTTACCAATACCTCGCCTTTAAGGGGGATATCAATATCAATGTTTACACATCCAATGCAGCAATAGATCAATTAGCTTCTTCTTCTTTTTTTTTTTTTTTTTTGTACCAGGGATTGAACTCTGGGGCACTCAACCACTGAGCCACACCCCAGACCCAGACCTATTTTGTATTTTATTTAGAGACAAGGTCTCACTGAATTTCTTAGCACCTCGCTTTTCCTGAGGCTGACTTTCAACTCATGGTCCTCCTGCCTCAGCCGCCCAACCTGCTAGGATTACAGGTGTGCACCACTGTGTCCAGCAAATTAGCTTCTATTTTGACATTTACAGTTTTGTCACTATAAACAGAAATGATGAGTTCAGTTATCTTTTACCATATAGCAGGTAGATTTGCATAATGGTTTATAGTTTTTAATTGTAGATGGGGGGCCCGGAGAGGCTGGGATATTTAGGAGGTAGGTTGTAAGAATATAGCGGTACTAGATTATAGAACAAGGGAAAGGGTGTCTACTATGTCATCCACTACATTAAAATTCACAACAACATGAATAGATTAGGAATTACCTAAACTGTAAATTCTATTATTTAGTGGGATTATAGCTTCTTATGTGAAGAGAAAATAGAGTAGGAAGACAAAATAAAGATTGAATTAGTTTTAAAAAGTGAACATAGGAGAGGCATAAGATAAGTTATATCAGCTATAAAGGAGAAATAAAAAATTAAAGTATTAAAAAGAGAGAGAAAGAGGAAAAGGGAACAGGAAAATTTGGCTGTTAGTGTGAGAAGAGATTAAAGAAGGGGTGATAAGAGGGACAAAAATCTAGGTGAAAAAAAAAACAAATGTAGATCAAAACAATCAAAGTTGGGCATGGTGGCACACAGCCATAATCCCTGCATTTTGGGAGGCTGAGGCAGGAAGATTGTGAGTCCAAAGCCAACCTCAACAACTTAGCAAGGGCCTAAGCATAAATGTGTCCCTGTCTCTAAATAAAACATAAAAATTCTGGGGGTGTGACTCAGTAGAGTTAAGCGCCCTTGAGTTCAATCCCTGGTACCAAAAAAAAAAAAAAAGAAAAAGAAAAAACTAAAACCCACATATAATTATACCCCACCTATGTCAAACCAAGGCTAAATAATAAACAAGTGAAGAGGAAAGCAGTTAAAGTAAAAGCAAAATTATATGAATACACACACACATACATACCAATATAGAGAATACATACACCCACACACCCCCACACACACATATACACACAAAATCTTGCAGAATGGAGAAAAAATAAAAAATAATAGTAATAAAATACAGTGAAATTATATTTGAAAAAAATCAATTTAAATTTGTATATATTTTTAACTATTTTTTAGTTGCCGAAGGACCTTTATTTTATTTATTTATATGTGGTGCTAAAAACCAAACCCAGTGCCTCACAGATACTAGGGAAGCACTCCCCCACTGAGCCACATCCCCCAGCCCAAATGGATAGAAATTTTTTTTTTCTGTGTGTGTGGTGCTGGGGATTGAACCCGTGTACATGTGAGGCAAGCACTCTACCAACTGAACTCTATCCCCAGCCCTAAAATTATACATATATATATATATATATATATATATGAATGAAAGTGGGGGGAGAAGTTTTTTATTGCTTTACTTTCAAAGGAGAAACAAAAGGAACTCTTGCCCAGAGACTGTGATTCTGCCCATCAGGGAGAATAGGGTGTAGTTCCAAGGCTACTTTCTTCCTGTTCTCTGTGGGAGTAGTAATTCACTAGTTAATTTAGGAGACAGTCACTTCTGAGATCTTCTGGTGCCATCCCCAAAGTCTGAATTACTTTGTTCCTGTGGTGGGTGTGCTGAAGGACAGACAGCTCTGTCTAGGATGTTTCCCCTGAGATTAAGGAGGGGGCGAGATTAAGAAGGAGAAGGGAAAGAGAAAGAGAAAGAAACAAGTCCTTTTATAAATAAGTCTCAGTGGCAGAGAATCAAGAGGTATATTCAAAACATAGAGTGAACCACTGTTACATTTTTCCACCACTGATTTCTACATTCCTTTTTTTTAATGGAAAAATGAGTGAAGATATCTCCAAGCTACTTACTGCTGAGGGAGAACAAAGTTGTGGGGGAATTGACCCAAAGTCCTTGTTCTCCATCAGATGGGGCATGGACTGTTAAGGTTATTCAGTATTAGGGCAGTCCAGAGGGTTATGATGGCAGTTGGTAGGTGATTGGACAAGACACACATAGGCAGGGATCTTTCATATGGCCAAGGATGTTCCTACTTTACCACATTCAGTTTCTTTTTTTCTCAAAGTGAACCATGGTGGAGCAATCTGTTCCACCCAGGGAGAGAAGGTGGGAGTTTCTCAAAGCAAAAGAAGCTTTGGCAGCTGCTTCATGGTCCCTCCCTTTACGCACAGGAATAGGTCCTCCGTTTCAACAGGAGGCAAACTCATCTGCCCTCTAACTCTCCAGCACTTGGCTCTCAAAAATATTTTTTTTTAATGGGTGGATACAGAGGAAAAAAATTAAAATAAGAAAAACAAAAAGGGCTGGGGATGTGGCTCAAGCGGTAGCGCACTCACCTGGCATGCGCGCGGCCCGGGTTCGATCCTCAGCACCACATACCAACAAAGATGTTGTGTCCATCGAGAACTAAAAAATAAATATTAAAATTCTCTCTCTCTCTCTCTCTCTTTAAAAAAAAAAGGAAAAATTTGAGAAATAAAGAGCTCATTTTCACTGTAGCGGTCAAAACGCTTAGCAGCGATTAATTTTTGTTCTTTATACTTATTTTTGGCTTTGTAACCCTTGGTTCAAGGTCTGGGGGTTATTAAGTCCAACGCCTTTGCATTTCTCACTTTACTGCCAGTCATTATGGCTCAGAAGCAAAGCTGGTTATATTAGATCTCCGCTTCCAGTCTCCCTGTACAGGGTGGAATAAACTGAGGAGTGCTGACAAATTGTGTATTTCTTTCTGCAGAAGGGGTGGTTCAAAGTTCTAAACAGGAAGTTCCAATAATTGGGGGTTAGTCTTGGCTAAACTTAGAGATCTGACCTGCACTTATTGCTGGGGAGATGCTGGTCTCTGCAGGACATTTGGATCTCTGAGTCCTTCAGTAAAATCCACTTTTAGAGTATAGGAACTAAACCTCCACTGGTTGCACTTCCACCACTATGAATATGAAATACCAGTTATCCACCCTGGAGTACAGGTACTCTTGTGTGGCCTCTAGAGGTGTTGATACCGCTAGTTATCAGTGACAGTTCTGCTCCCCTACATGTTGCAGTTTGAACATTGGAGAAGCATGCCAAGGCAAGCATATAAAGCAGGGTTTATTTAGAAAGGGGTAACATAGACTGCTCCCAAGAGGGAGAAGAGGCCACAGCTGGTATCCTGGTATCCATCCCAAGGAGGTGTTCTGCCCTTTTTATAGGTCCTAGGCTTCCTTTGTTCTCCTGCCCTCTTCCCCTTATCTCTCTCCTTCCTGCATACAGGACTAGGCTAGGAGATCCTCAGTGGCATGGCCAAAATGTGGGAACCAGATGGGCAGAAGGGGGAAGGGCAGGATGGAGCAGCCCAGAACACACTGATTAACGACCCTATAGCTCCCTGTGGGGAGAGGCAATTCCTGGGACAGGTTACCTTAGCAACAGGTTGAAGCAGGGGCAGATTCCCGATAAGAGTGGAGGAAGGGCTTTGAAGGAATTTCATTTCCTCAGGGGGCAGTCTCCAATTTCCTGGACTCACTCAAATTGGCCTCCTTTATCCAACCTGACTCGATTTACCTAACTATACTGACTGCCTGTCTAATTCTGACTTCAGTGTCTTCCTGAAAGCTTTTATAAGGTGCCAGCAACAAAGGAATCCAGACTTTGAATGGTCCAGGAAATATTTTCTTTGTGCCTATTTCAGTCACTCTAGTTCAGGCAACTCTGGGAATTATAATAGGCAGTTATAATAGGCAACTTTGTGAGTCTTCTATCTCCTGTCTCTGCTCACTGCTGCTCAGCGCTTACATAAAGCAACCAGTTCCCACACTTGAGGATGTTTTCTGTACCCAAATGCTTTTTTGCCACTGATCCTGATTCCCACCAAACTATCCATCCTTTGGGTGAGCTATTTTGGAGTTTGCTTTCACTGAATTACTTCCCCATCCCCCAACATTGTACCCATTAAAATCAGTCTTCTTCTCTGATCCACAGGTTTCCCCAAGCCAATTTTTCTTTATTTTTTTTATTTCTTTATCTTCTGTCCATCTAGTTTTCTTTATCTGCCTGCACTCCCCCTTCCCTTAGCAGCCACTTCTACTGCCAAGCTGGCACACCTCTAACATAGGATTTCTTATATTATAAGGTTTCTGACTTTCTGTGTCTCTATGGTTTCTTTTACAGTCCAAAACTAAGTTTCAGAGGGTTCCCTTAATTACCCACTGTAGCAATGGGCAAAAGGTGTGACTTACGCAGTCCAGGGGGAGAAAAATAAAGAATGTCCACGTGCTTCTGCCCTAGTAAATGCTTTATTCACTCAAATCCCTCAAAACAATTTTACTCTGTGGGTTCTTAATCAGGGAAATGACAATTTCCTTAATGCTGTGTACTGCAATAGACATGATCAATTCACAACAAACAATTCTAGATTAATTAATTCACAGCTAACAATTCTAGATTAATTTTAAGCACTGCAAACACACTTAATCATGACAGGCTTGTAAGATCAGGCGAGGCGGGCAGCCACCAAAGGAGACTTTATTTGAGATATCACTCCTGGGCAGAACTCCATCAAACTGAGAGAGTGGACAGGAGAAGGGTCTAAGGAGAAACCGCGTGGGAGCTCGACAAGATTGGAATTTTATGGGGCTTATGGCAGGAAGGGAAGGGCTTGGGACATGAAAAGGTGTTTTTAGGGTCCCTTGTCCCATTGGAGTTGGTCAGGGGAGCTGGCTGAACTCCAGGATTGGCCAGGGGGTCCTGCTGATTGACAGGCATTAGTCAGGAGATCCCGCTAATTGACAGGTATTTCCACAGGCACCTGATTGATGTTCCTTTCCAGCACGGGCTGCTTTGTTCTAAGTCTCCGCCACCGACCTGACAAGGCTCATGACAGACATTCCCTCTGCATGCTAAGTTCATGTGTCAGATCAGAAGTCTCAAGCCTTAGGCTTTAAGTCCAGCAGATGCACACTAACTCAGACCATGGTGGTAAGGCCAGGAACCAAGGCAGGTTCTCCTGGGGTGGAGCTGATGATGGCTGGCTGAGGATGTGGTCTTAGGGAGAAGTCCTTTTCTCACCAGAGTCAACAGGCTGCTGTAGAGTTTGAGAGCCATGAGAACAATGCAGAGGATCAGGCGTCACAATGAGAAGTGTGGGGATGTCAGTCCAGGTCCTCATCAGGCTCTCAGTGTGAGGGCATCATTGTCAACTAGCTGAATACCTGTTCATTTGCTCTATTATTTAAACCAAATTTTGGAGCTTTTGACCCCCCTTTCAATCCTTATCAGCGGCCACCAGATCTCTCAGTGACATCATTTACTCTGGGGTTAAAACATCTATTCTGGTGGTCCCCGCCCTGATCTTTTCACCTTTTGGGCAAGGACAGCCTGCCAGTGCCTGGTGAGACTGCAGGTTTCACACTGGAGTTTTTAAAATGGAGTTGCTGAGGCTCAGGCCCAAGGCCGTCCTCACACCCACCTCCCTGAGGAGCAGTCTTCTCGTGTAGGTCTGGAGCCCAGGCACTGCTGGGAAGTGCATCCTTCCTTCAACCTACCATCTTCTCTCTCCCTTGGACTGAAATTTTTACAGATGCCATATTTATAAACTTTTGTATAATCTTTTTTAAAGAATATTCTTGTGTATTCTTGATACCGCCAGTTATCAGTGACAAGTTCTGCTTTCTCACATGTTGAAGTTTGAACATTAGAGAAGCACACCCAGGCAAGAGTATAAAGCAGGGTTCATTTTAAAATGGGTAACATAAACTTCTCCCAGGACGGAGAAGGGGGCCAAAGCTGGTATCCTGATACCCCAAGAAGCAGATGTTCTGCCCTTTTTATAGGTTCCTTTGTTCTCCTGCCCTCTTCCCTTTATCTCTCTCCTTCCAGCCTACAGGACCAGGCCCAGTAATGCTTGGTGGGATGGCCAAAAGGTGGGAAACAGGTGGGCTGAAGGGGGAAGGACAGGATGGAGCAGTCATCCTTACAGCTTCCTATAGGGAGGGGCAATTCCTGGGACAGGTGACCTTAGCTACAGGTTGGAGCAGGAGCAGGTACTTGTTAAGGGTGGAGGAAGGGCTCTGAAGGGGTTAACATTTCAGTCCTTCAGGGGACAGTCTCCAACTTCCCTGACTCACTCAAAATTGGCCTCCTTGGTCTTGACCTGACTTGATTTACCTAACTATACTGACTGCCTAATTCTGGCTTCAATCTACACACACACACACACACACACACACACACACGTATATTTTAGTTGTTGATGGACTTTTATTTTATTTATTTAAATGCAGTGCTTTGAACCTAGTGCTTTGAACCTAGTGCCTCACACTTGCAAGGCAAGCACTCTACCACGAGCTACAACCCCAGCACTGTTTTGTGTAAGGTCAGGCAATGGTGGCACCAAAGGAGTCAGATTTAAAAGCCCGCTGACCGAGGGTTTACTTGAGACTCACTCCTGGGCGGAACTCGATCAGACCTACAGAGTGGACAGGAGGAGGGTCTGAGGAGAAACCACGTGGGAGCTCGACAGGACTGGAATTTTATGGGGTTTATGGCAGGAAGGGAAGGGCTTGGGACAGGAAAAGGTATTTTTAAAGTCCCTTGTCCTGCTGGAGTTGGTCCGGGGAACTGGCTGAGACCAGGATTGATCAGGAGATCCTGATGATTGACAGGCTTTAGCCTGGAGATCCTGCTGATTGACAGGCATTTCCTTCAGTGCCTGATTGATGTTTCTTTCAAGCCATGGGCTGCTTTGTCCTAAGTCACCACCACCAACATGACATCTTGTATTAATCTTAGTGTGTTTATTCGGTTTATGAAATGAATGCATTAAGGTGCTCAATTTAATTTATTGCAAATCTCATAATTTTATCACACTTATTAAATGATTTCTGTATATTAAAATAAAATTAATCCCAAACCCACATCTTTTTGAGACATAACAAAATAATATGCCAAAGTGGTAAAATAATAATTTGGATCCCTAGAGAACATACAGGTTCAAGTTCAATACAAGAAATACCAGAAGTTCAATCAGAAAGTAGACAAGAGTCTGCTGGTATTGAGTTTTCTTATTCATTATTCTGATGGTAACCTACAAATTTTATAGCCCTCCAGGACTCTGGGACATTCTGTTTTCTCCTCAAAGATGAGTCTTTGTTTATAATGGGTTTTCCATTTTTAAAACAGCCAAGAACATTTGAGAAACATTGTTTCTCTGGAAACATGTTGCCACTTTCATTAGCAGTGTACAGGTAAAAGCAGGAATGAGCAATGCTTCCCCTCCTAGGTTTCTGAAGTTCCCCCTTCTATAACTCCTATGGTCAACCTGACTCCATCTTACCTCATGTCTTCGGCCAGCATTCTTGGAACTAGAAAGGAAATGAATCATACTCCACGTTATCTATTTTTTAAGAGCAACAGAGGAAAAGAAAGGCCTTTAGCACTATCTAGGTTTCACTTAACATGTTTACAGCATACTGTAAAAAGTAAATCCTTCAGAATAGATGAAAAGGAAAAGCATCTGCATGCTCTGAGGACCTGGGCTAGCTTCTACTCAGTCTATTTCTAGCCTCTTAGATTTCTTATGTATGTATTCATGTCTCCCAAGCTAGACTCCTTTCCTGGATACAATCTTGAGTGCTGTGGTCCACTCTGATTTCTATTGCATCACTAAATGACAGGTCATTTTAATAAAACATGTGTGCACATTCTCACATCTTCCAAGCGCCTGATACTAAACAACTCTAGTCTTTGCAAATTTTCAGCTTTCCTTTAGTGAAACCAAAAAGTAAAACAAATAAACAAATGTTCTGTTTCTCATAGGAAACTTCCTACAGGCGAAATTCTTCTACTCAAACATATGAATTTTTTGCTCCCAGAGGACCAAGATAACACATGTGCCTATAAATAGCAAAGAAAGCTGTTCTGGAAATTAAGACATGAAAATTGGCTATGTCAAGCTGCTTTCTCTCTGAGTATTGCATCATCTCTAGTGAATTCCCTCAAATAGCTGTCTTGCTGAGCCTGCTTATTTTCAAGTCAATCTGGTCATCTCTAGTCATTATATTTACCCACAGATCAAAAGAAACAGAAATAGGAATTTTGCAAGTGTGGTAGTTTCCCTTCATTGTGGGGGGGAGTGGAGGAATTTTGCAAGGCCCCAGTGGATACCTAAAACCACTTATAATACCTGTTATCATTTGGATCTTAATTGTCCCCTAAAAGTCATATGTTGGAGACTTGTTTCCCACCTGGTGGCACTTTTGGGAGATGGTGGAAAGGGGCCTAGTTGAAGGAATTAGTTAATTGGGGTTATGACCTCAAAAGGGCTATTGAGACTCCAGCCCCTGTTCTTTTTTTTATCTCCCTCTCTCTTTTTTTAATATTTATTTTTTAGTTGGACACAATATCTTTATTTATTTTTATGTGGTGCTGAGGATCAAACCTGGGCCTCGCATGTGCTAGGCCAGTGCTCTACTGCTGAGCCACAACCCCAATCTCTCCCTCTCTTTTTTATTTGTTCTAATTAGTTATACATGACAGTAGAATTAAACTTTGATATATCACATATAGATGGAGTATAATTTCTTACTTTTCTGGTTGTACATGATATAAAATCCCACCGGTCATATACTTATATATGTACATAGGGTAATAATGTCTGATTCTTTCTACTATCCTTCCTACCACCATACCCACTAGGCTCCCTTCTCTCCCCTCTGCCTAATCTAAAATAACTCTATTCTTTCCTTTGACAGCCATGGTTACTCCAAATGCCTTGCAGCCACCTGGAGACTTCTACTATGGCCATGGCAGCTTTGTTTAATATGTCCATCCCAGATGACTCCACCCAGCTGTAAACTCTTCAGCTGTCCCCAGTCAGTATGCAAGGAGCCCCTTTCACACCGGCTACTAAGCATAAAGTCGAGGGTTATCTGGCATTATAAGTAAGGTCTCCTTTATATATATATATATATTTTTTTTTTTTTTGGTGTGGGGGGGCGGTCTATATGAGCAGCCTTCTCCTTATGCTCCCTTTATGGATTCAGAAAAATCCATGTACTGCTTGCCCTTATGCTGCAGCATAAGTCTTAATAAAGCCTCTTTCAGATGGTTGTTATATTTTGCCTATTCTTGATTTCTATCTCACTTAGAGTGGGTTGAGCTAACAGCACTAAGAGCTGGTAGCACTGAAGACTGCAGGTGCTGCAAGTGGCCAGCATCCAGGTCTGGTAACACTGAAGGCAGCTAGTAGTCATAGAATAGCCGGGAGCAACAGAGAGGAAGAGAGAGCTATCAGGAACTGCTAGCTCCAGTTGCTGGAAGAATTCTGAGGGCTGAAAGATTCTGGCATCGGAGATTCAGAGCTTTTAAAGGGAGTTGCACTTTCCTTTTTGTGATTTCTATCCAAATTGAGGAAAAAGAGCCTTCATCCAACTGGTAAAAAAAAGCATGAGATAAAAATCTCAGGCATTTTGTTATAGCACAAAAAGATGACGAACACAGTACTTTAAAAACCCTGTGTTTTGTCCTATACTTGCCTATGTATGGTAAAGTTTAATTAATAAGTAGGCACAGTAAGAGATTAATACCAATAACTAATGATAAAATAGAGCAATTATAATAATACACCCTAAGAAAAGTTATGTGAATACAGTCTTTCTCATAAGATATTGTACTGTATACATCTTCTTGTGGTGATGTAAGATGACACAACACCTACATGATAAGATGAACTGAAGTAAATGATGATATCATGACATACTATGAGGCTTCTACATAAGGATCATCGAATACAAGAACTGTGATACTGCAACAATTGATCTGATAAACTAGATAGCTAAGTGACTAATGGACAGGTAACATATAAAAATATGTATATGCTAGACAAAAGAGTGATTCATGTCCTGGGCAGGACCAATTGGGACAGAATGAGATTTCATCATGCAACTCAGAATGGGGTGCCATTTAAAACTTAAGAATTGTTTATTTCTTGGATTTTGCTTTTAATATTTTCAGACTTTTAATATTTTCAGTTGACTGCAGATAACTGAAACCGTGAAAAGTAAAACCACAGACAAAGAGAGACAGTTGTAATCCTTAATCCTGCACACGGCCAACTGATACCATTATTCACACAAGTTAATAGTTTGTGTTTGAATCATCCATGATGTTAACCATAATAATGGAATATAAAGCACTATCTTCTTCAGTTTTCTTTATTTACCTTCACTTTTAGCTATCTCTGCCACTTCCCAGTTCAGGTATATAGGAATATTGGCAATCTGCCCTGTAAACCAGTGTTTCAGAACTTGTGAGCTCCAGTTTTAGCAAGACTCCCTACTCTCCACAATCTGCCAACCAAGAGCATCAGCTATTCCAGGGAGCTCCTGGATTGAGCCAGCTGCCCCAACTGGTGACATGGAGTTGGGAAAAGCACAGAAGATTCTCATCCCCTGGCTGTTCTCTGAGATTGTTTTTTTTTTTTTAATTCAGTACAAATATAATTTTTATTTTTTATGGTTTATTATTTTTTATTCTTTATAGATATACATGGCAGTAGAGTATATTGTGACATACATACATAGAGTATAACTTATTCTAATTAGGATCTCATTCTTGTGGTTGCACATGATGTAGAGTTTCACCTGTCACGTATCCAAATGTGAACATAGGAAATTTATATCCAACTCATTCTACTATCTTTCCTACTCCCATCCCCTACCTCCCCTTCATTCCCCTTTGTCTAATCCAATGAACTTTTATTCTTCTCACTACCTCTTTTGTGTGTTAGCATCCATGCATATCACAGAGAACATTTGACCTTTTATTTCTTGAGGAATTGGCTTATTTCACTTAGCATGATAGTATCCATTTACGGGTGTTGCCTTAGATTTTGCAAATTTAGCAGGCTTGCTGCCCAGGAATTGACAGGACAGCCAAGGTCACAGATTGGTTCCACTCTGTGATTTGGAAAATTCACTTTGTTTGTATAAAAATTACCACACACACACACACACAAAAATCATATATCTCTACCACTATTCAATTTGCCTATTAAGTTCCAGTCCAAACCAGACATTAATCTGATTTATGGGGCCCATAAAAAAGGTTCTCTTGTAGTCATGGGTTTTAGTGTTTATATCTTGCTATGATAAACACTGTGATTTCTCTAATCTTAATATGCACATTTATCAGAGGATTGTAATAACTATTTAAGCAACAGGAAATTACACTAGGCCAAATCACCAAGTTTTGTGATGTTTAAGTTCCATATTATAAAATTAATGTCTATTAATAGAGAACAGTATAAAAATGGGGGAATTATATATATATATATACTGGGGATTAAACCCAGGGACTTGTACATGTAAGGCAAGCACTCTACCAAACTGAGCTATATCCCCAGCCCTAAGTTAATTTTTTTTTATTTAATCAATTTTTTCAGTTCAGATAATATTTTTTTTACCTTTTTTAAAAATACATAACAGTGGAATGCATTACAATCCTTATTACACATATAGAGCATAATTTTTCATATCTCTGTATATAAAGTATATTCACACCAACTTATGCCATTATACATGTACTCTTTTTTTTACCCCTAAGTTAATTTTTAAGTGATCTCTTTTTCCCCATTGGATTTGAGATCCTGAGAAGTGAGACCTCAAGGAAAAGGATAAAATTTGAGAATGCAGATAAATACAATTACTGATGAATTACCTTGGATAAATTACCAGTAAGGAAGAGTTGGTTAATCTCACTCTGGACTCCTAAAAAATTTGATCCTCATAATTGGTTATTTTTTCTGCCAACCACATAGAAAGTTAATATGCAATGCTCATATATATCATAAAAAATTGGGTAAATAATCTCATCAATCAATTCTGCATTATAGCACAATTCAAGACTATGCCCCTTGACATAAGATACCACCTGTCAGTCTTATTCAATTCATCTTGAACAATATTGCTAGAAATAAACTGACATAAAAAAATCAGATCATGGCTATAAACTGCTCATGGTAGAATTTAAATCTGCAAATTTTTCTTTTAAAAAGGAGTAAAAATGATACAGGAAATTTGGACTTGGTAGAAATTCTGACTGCAAAAGATAATGGAAGAGCAATTAAGCAGAAAAAGAAATGAGAAAAATTCTCTCTGAGGATAACAGGATCTCACATATGGAAAAAATTTACACAAAAAAAAATCTATTAGCACTAATAAACAAGTTCAGTAAGATTGCAAAATGCAAGATCACCATACAAAAACTAGTTGTGACAATAATGTGAAAATGAAACTAAGATAACGGTCCCATGTACAAAAAGAATAAAACACATTGGGATAAAGTAAAAAGGTACACAACTTGTATGCTGAAAATGACAAAACATTGCTAAAAGAAATTAAAGAAAACATAAGTAAATAGAAAGCCAGTGCTATAATTGTGATGTGGTTTGTCCCCTAGAAGTTCCTGTTCTAGAAGCTTGGCCCCTATTATGGCCATGTTGAGGGGTGGAAATTTTAAGGGATGTAACCTAGTGGAAGGTAATTAAATCGTGGGGACATCTCTGGGTTAATGCTGGTCTTGCAAAGTGAGTTAGTCCATTAGTTCTTGTGAGAGTTTATCATTATAAAACAAGGCCACACTTGGCCACCTTTGTCACTTCTCTTTCCACTTCTCCCTCCAATGCATGATGCAGCCAGGGATCCCTTGCCGGGATGCTGATTCCATGATTTTTGGACCCTTCAGCCACCAGAATCATGAGCTAAATGAACCTCTTCTTTCTAAGGCACCAGCCTCAGTTATTTGGTTATAGCAACACAAAATAGACTAAGGCAATCATATTATGTTCATGGGTTGGAAGATTTAATATTATTAAGATGACAGTACTCCTCAACACAGTCTACATATTCAGTGCAATCTCTATCAAAATTTCAACTTCCATTTGTTTTTTGATTTGTTTTAGTTTACATCAAAAGACAAGTTGATCCTAAATTTTAAACACAAATGCAAAGTACCCCAGAAGAGCCAAAATAATATTGAGAAAGAAAAAAAATGGGTCTGAATAGAACAAAATAAAGAGAAGGGAAATTTGCTCCTACTGCTGGACTTCATGAACTGGGACATTGGTGTACTCTTTACCATGGACTGATACTTAGACCATCAGCTCTTCACATTCTCAGACCTTCAGACTTCAATTAAACCACACCAGCAGCTTCCCTGAGTATTCAACTTGCAGATAGATGGTCATGGGATGTTTTTGCCTCTATAATCATGTAAGCCAATCCCTCATAATAAATAGCTAGCTAGCTAACTATCATTCCCTATTGGTTTGGTTTCTCTGGAGAACCCCAACTAATACAGTGAGCTTGGTCCAGACAGTGTTTCTTAAATAAAATATCAAAAGAATAGGTAACCAAAGAAAAAATAGAAAATTGGACTGCATAAAATTAAAATCCTTTTTGCATCAAATGATACTAACAAGAAAATGTAAAGAGACACTTCAATAATAGAAGAAAATTTGTGCAAACCAGTATTGAGCCTAAAAGGACAAACTAATTTTCAAAATGGACAAAGTACTTAAATAGACATTTCTCCGAAGATATGAAAATAGTCAATGAAGACACAAGAAGATGCTCAATGTTATTAGTATTTAGGAAAAAACACCGTGAAATGCCACTTCACACCCACTGTGATGGCTAGAATTAAAAAGAAAAACAAGTGCTGGTGAGCACATGATTGGAACTCTCTTACATTGCTGGTGGGGATGTAAAATGGTAAGCCATGTTGGAAGAAAGACTGGCAAGCCAGGCATGGTGGTACCGACCAGGTATGGTGGTGCATGCCTATAATCCCAGCAACTTGAGAGAGTGAGGTAAGGGGATTGCAAGTTCAAGGTTAGACTCAGCAACTTGGTAAGACTCTATCTTAAGATAAATAATAAAAAGGACTGGGGATATAGCTCAGTAGTAAAGTACCCCAGGGTTCAAATCCCAACCCCCCCCCAGCTTCACACATACAACACACACACACACACACACACACATACACACGAAGAAAGAAAAAGCACAAATCATTCATGCTTAGAGAGAAAATAATGATCAGCTATTAGTCACCATCCTCTAATAAAGAGCCCTATTGATCAGCATTTCATACCAGGTTGACTTAAAGGTGGATATGTTTGGACTGTCTGGCCTCTGCAGGTTTACCTAATTCAAGACCCAAGTCTAAAGCCTATAATTCTTGTACATTGCACCACCTCAGCAATGTGAGGCATTTGCCAGTGAGGTGTGTGTCAATATCTATCTATATTTGTTCAACATTGAATGAATGAGTGAATTAGACTACCAACAACACTTCCAGTTTCGATTTGAAACTTTTATTTTTAAACCTGAGCTGATGACAAAGTTCTGGAAGTTATTATATGTTTATTCATACCTTCTCTGCTTAGAGAAAACAATTTTGAAAACAAGTACATTTGATGACAACAACAGGAATACTTCTCAGTGATAAAAATATTTCCTCACTGGGTGCAGTGGTGCACACCTATGATTCCAGCAGCTTGGGAAGCTGAGGCAGAAGGATCACAGTTTCTAAGCTAACCTCAGTGACTTAGCAAGGCCCTAAGTAAATTAATGAGACCCTGTTCTCTAAATAAAAATATAAAAAGGGGCTGGGGATGTGGTTCAGTGGTTAAGCACCTCTGGATTCAATCCCCAGTACCAAAAAAAAAAAAAATCTTAACACAAAAGTACCTCATGATATCAGTATTCCCCAACTTTTAGTCTAGCAGGATTCACCTTTAAGATAGCTGACCCTTGATAAGTAGTTGGCTTCTTCCTTGCCCAAGGAATATATCTTGAAACTCAAGGTAACCGAATATTTGGAGCCATCGTTACTAGTTGAGAAATTTCTCTCAAAAGAACTGATCTCAACTTAGAGAATGGTCATATTCAACCAAAAGTGCTAACAAGGGACCCTAGATTAAAATTTTAAAAACATAATCACAGAGACAACTATGACCCTGGCCTACCCAACACACAGAAGGAGGAGAAGCAGAAGACTACAGCGACCCTGGCCAGCTGTGTGGTAGGAGCAGAGAGACCCTGCACACACAGTAGGAGCTGCATCCCATCTACAAATGCATGGGGTGGCTTTCCCTGCAGGCTTCCCTCTAGTGACAACAGCCAGGACCTACAAGACCATCATCCAGGTTCCTGCAGGCAAGGTACTGGTAACATAAAGGGACACTACAAGATTATAAGGTAGAAAGTGTAATACCTTGAATCCACACTGCTAGAGAGGAAGACACATGGACAACATGAAGAAACATGGGAAGAAAGTGCCGGAAACAAACCAAGCTGATACAATAATAGATTCTATTGACAGCACAGCAGATGAAATGTCAGAGAAGGAGTTCAGAATGTACCAATTAAGATGCTATGTGAAGCAAAGAAGAATTACGAGAGCAAATACAAGCAACAATCGACTACTTCAGCAAAGACGTGTGAGAGGAAATACAGGTAAAAACATTACTTTAAGAAAGATAGGGGCTGGTGTTATGGCTCAGTGGAGGTGCACTCGCCTAGCAAGCACGAAGCCCTGGGTTCAATCCTCAGCACCACTTAAAAACAAATAAAGGTATTGTATCTAACTATGTATGTGTGTGTGTGTGTGTGTGTGTGTGTGTGTATATATATATATATATATTTTTTTTTTTTTTTTTAAAGGCAGGTATACTTCCACATACAAAGGCAGGTTTTCCCAGGAGGGATTTACAGGAAGTAGTCTGGGGTGCATCGGGTAACATGAGGCTCTCCACGAGGAAGTGCTGGGACAAACTGAAGAAAAGAATATTTTAAAGTGTCATCTAGTTCCATGATAGCAGCCTGGTTCCCACAATGGTAACAGTAATTGGGTGCACTGAAAATGGTAACCACATTCTGATCATGGCACCAATTATATCCTTCCATTACCAGCTGGTGAGCATGTGAAACCAGTGTGAGACCATTGACATGGTTGAATGTTTCAGAAATGTCTTGTCCAAATGTGTAGCCAGCACCACGTGGTAAAATACCCCAGCCACCACGATCATCTGGATCTGACCATAACAGATCACACATTGGGCCCTGGTCTCATGTGGAACTTCTTGTAAATGATCCAGGGCTCTTATATGATCCAGTGTATCTATGGATGGAGAGAGACCACCATGGAGGCAGAATATCTGTCCATCTACTAAAGCTGTAAGTGGAAGGTAATCAAATAGATCTGCAAAATATTTCCAAACATTGGCATTTCCATACTTTATAGAGATTCATCATAAAAGCCATACACTTGGGTAATTTGTCAGCTTTCATGATTTCCTCTCAATATTGTAATACGTTCTGGATAATGCACCTTTAATGCTACAAGAAGAGTCACAGTCTCCAAAGAATAATAACCTCTGTCTACATAGTCACCCATGAATACATAGTTTGTATCTGGTGATTTCCCACCATTTCTAAAGAGTTCCATAAGTTCATGGAATTGGCCATGTACATCTCCACAGACAATAAAAGGACACCGAACTTCTTGCACATTTGACTGTTTTGTTAAAATTTCCTTAGCCTTTTCACACAGCGTCCTCACTTGGTTCTCATTAAGCTATTTACACTCATTCAGCTGCTTGACCCATTGGTCCAGCTCCCCTTCCCAGCCGCCTCCCTCTCCCCTCCCCGCCCCCACCCACCCTGGCCCCACCTCTGCCTGCGACGCTAGCCTCCCCAGACACACTCCTAGAACACTATTGAATGATGAATGAATAGTAAAAGAAATCAAGGATGAAATTTAAAAAAATTCTTAGAGGTAAATGAGAACACTGATACAACGTATCAAAATCTCTGGGACACTGTGAAGGCAGTACTAAGAGGAAAGTTTATTGCATTCAGTGCATTCATTAAAAGAATAAAAAGTCAACATATTAAAAGAATACAAATTAAAAGAATAAAAAAGTCAACAAATTACCTAACACTACATCTCAAAGCCCTAGGAAAAGAACAAATCAACACCAAAAGCAGTAGAAGACAGTAAATAATTAGAATCAGAGCTGAAATCAATGAAATAGAAACAATTGAAAATTTTTGACAAAACGAAAAGTTGGTCCTTTGAAAAAAATTTAAAAAAATAGATAAGCCACTGGCCATGCTAATGAAGAGAAAAAGAGAGAAAACTCAAATTACTGAAATATGAGATAAAGAAGGAAATATCACAATGGACATGTCTGAAATACAGAAGATAATAAGAAACTATTTTGAAAATTTATACTCCAATAAAATAGAAAATATTGAGACACTGACAAATTTCTAGACACATATGACCTACCCAAACTGAGTGAGGAGGTCATACATGATTTAAATAGATCAATTTCAATTAATGAAATAAAAAACTTCATCAAAAGCCTACCAACCAAGAAAAGCTCAGATCCAGATGGATTCTCAGCCGAGTTCTACAAGACTTTTAAAGAAGAATTAACACCAATACTCCTCAAAGTATTCCATGAAATAGAAAAGGAGGGAACCCTTCCAAACTCATTCAATGAGACTAATATCACCCTAATACCAAAATCAAAGACACATCAAGGAAAGAAAACTTCAGACCAATATTCCTGATGAACATAGATGCAAAAATTCTCAATAAAATCCTGGCCAATTCCATACAAAAACATATTAAAAAAATAGTGCACCAAGATCAACTGGGGTTCATCCCAGGGATGCAGAGTTGTTTCAACATACAGAAATCAATAAACGTAATTCATCATATTAATAGACTTAATAACAAAAATCATATGATCACTTCAATTGATGCAGAAAAAGCATTTGACAAAATAGCACACACTAGAAAAACTAGAAATAGTAGGAACATAACTCAACATTGTAAAAGCTATATATGCCAAACCCAAGGCCAGCATCATTCTAAATGGAGAAAAATTGAAAAAATTCCTTCTAAAAACTGGAACAAGACAAGGATGTCCTCTTTCACCACTTCTATTCAACAGTGTCCTTGAAACTCTAGCCAGAGCAATTAAAGAAAGAAATTAAAGGGATGCAAATAGGTAAAAAAAAAAAAACTCAAACTATCACTATTTGCTGATGACATAATTCTATATCTAGAAGATCCAAAATATTCCACCAGAAAACTTTTAGAACTGATAAATGAATCAGCAAAGTAGCAGGATATAAAATCAACACCTACAAATCAAATGCATTCTTATACACCTGTGGGGAACCACTTGAATGATTCGTGCCTTCTATCCTGGAGCGAGAGGCTTTGGCCGGTCACTACATTTTGAAGTGACCTGGACGTTGACCCGGTTCAGGAAGTTAGGGCGTGTCTTCAGATGGAACTCATCTGTTCCTTTGTGATATTACCCCTTTGCCCTGTTTGGGATAGAATGTTCCATGGAAACGTCCTTTGTGGGACCCCTTCTCTTACTCTGCCTTTGGGTGTGGCCTTCCTAAATATCAGTCAGCCTGCTGACAGCAGACATCACGAAGCTAGACTCAACCCCCCCAAAACTTGACTCCTTGCCTCATTTTAATGGCTTCTCCTCAATAAAGGGGTTCAGCACGTGCATGCTCTCTATTTCTGCAGACCCTTAAGATCAGAGGAGCAATCACAGAACCCCAAAGAAAAAGGAATCTCTGTCCCTTGTGTGATTACCTCTTGCAGCCCAGTTCACCTGGAGTGACCCTGATTGTTTTAGTCATGAGGAACATGACATACATCAGTGATGAATCCACTGAAAGAGATATTAGGAAAACTACCCCATTCAAAATAGCTTTAAAAAAAAACTGGGAATCCATCTAACAAAAGAGGTAAAAGACCTCCACAATGAAAACTATAGAACACTAAAAAAAGAAATTGAAAAAAACCTCAGAAGATGGAAAGATCTCCCATGCTCCTGGATAGAGAAAATTAATATTATCAAAATGGTCATACTACCAAAAGCACTATACAGATTCAATGCAAATCCTATTACAATCCCAATGACATTCTTTATAGAAATAGAAAAAGTAATCATGAAATTCATTTGGAAAAATAAAAGACCCAGAATAGCCAAAGCAACCCTTAGCAAGAAAAGTGAACTCAACTCAGAGTGGATCAAGAACCAAGGAATTAGACCAGAGACCCTGCCCCTAACAGAGGAAAAAGTAGGCCCATATCTCATCATGTCAGATTAGACTCCAACTTCCTTAACAAGACTCCTAACATGCAAGAAATAAAATCAAGAATCAATAAATGGGATGGATTCAAACTCAAAAGCTTCTTCTTGGGGAAAAAAAAAAAAAACCTCTTTAGAGAGCCTAGAAAATGGGAGAAAATCGACCACATGCACATCAGATAAAGCACTGATCTCCAGGATATATAAAGAACTCAAAAGACTTAATACCAAAAACCAAACATCCCAATCAATAAATGGGCTAAGGAACTAAACAGACACTTCTCAGAAGAAGATATACAAGCGATCAACAAATATATGAAAAAATGTTCAACATCTTTAGTAATTAGAGAAATGCAAATCAAAACTACTCTAAGACTTCATCTCACTCCAGTCAGAATGCAATTATCAAGAATCAATTATACAAGCAACATTAAGTGTTGGAGAGAATGTGGAGGAAAAGGCACACTCATACATTGCTGGTAGGACTGCAAATTGGTGCAACCACTTTGGAAAGCAGTATGGAAAAACTTGGAATGGAACCACCATTTGACCCAGCTATCCCATTCCTTGGTCTATACACAAAGGACTTAAAATCAGCATACTACAGTGACATAGCCAAACCAATGTTTATAGCAGCACAATTCACAATAGCTAAACTGTGAAACCAACCTACATGCCTATCAATAGATAAATAGATAAAGAAACTGTGGCATATATATATATACAATGCAATATTACTCAGCATTAAAAGAGAATAAAATTATGACTTTTGCAGGTAAATGGATAGAGTTGGAGACTTTTATGCTAAGCGAAGTGAGCAGTCCCCAAAAACTAAAAAAACAATGTTTTCTCTGATTAGTGGATGCTGATCTATGATGGGGGTCGGAAGGCACAGGGGGAATAAGAAGAATGAAGTATCTTTGGATTGGGAAAAGTGGAGGCTTGAGGAGTTATGGAGTTAGGAAAGATGATAGAATGAGGTGGACATCATTACCCTAGGTACATGTGTGATTGAACAAATGGTGCACAAATGGTGCATCTCTACACCGCATACAACCAGAGAATTAAAGTGTTGTACTCCGTTTGTATATAATGACTTGGAATGCATTCTGCTGTCATGTAAAACGAAGTAGGACAAATAAAAATAATAATAATTTTAAAATAATAAAAAACATAATCACAGAAAAAGAAATGGTTGCAGGTCTTAGAATGTATTAAAAGGCTTTCTTCCTAGCACAGTGACACACACAAGCAATCCCAGGTACCTGGGAGTCTGAGACAGGAGGATCATAAGTTCAAGGCCAGTCTGGGCAACTTTGTGAGACCCTGCTTCAAAATAATAAAAAGGGCTCAAATAGAAGGGGGCCGGGGGGAAGGTTTGGGGATGCAGCTCAGTGGTAAAATGCTCCTGGGTTCAATATTGAAGAAAGAGGGAAAGAAATAAATGCTAAAGTTTAAAACAAGTGAAAAAGGAATACAATTAAAGATCTTTCAACAGATAGCAAGGCTCCTTAACATCACTCTAACTACCTAGCAAATACACTGACAAATATCTACTATATACCTATTTGTATCTGCTTTATACTTATTTGCCTCGGTCATTTAATATTTTTAAATATGTTAATATGTATCATTAAATGTTTAAAAACAATCCTCCACAGCTCTAACAATGACCAAGAACGGAGGAGGCCCTAAGTTCTCTTTCATCTTCCACTACAAGTTGGCATTTCTGCAACTTGATCTAATCACTTGCTTCTTTCCACCCTGACCCTTTCACGTTGTGGCTATGCCAACACTAGGTGGCCCAGCTAGAGGGAGGGAGAACTCACCATGGCAAGTCATTTCTGGAATATAATGTCTCTACCTGCAAAGACTTCCCTTCATCAGTTCAGTTTGGAGAAGATTTGAAATGAATGTGAGTTGCAACTTTTATTTGAAAAGGTAAAATTTAAATTTGAAACATCCCTGTCTGCACAACCAAGGACCTATGCTGATGCGAAGGGCAGTGATGGGGCAAAAATTATTGTGTACATAGCCCAGTTGGGAAATGTCTAAAAGGGAACTCACCTTCACAATATGACAATGTTAAAGTTTACATATTCAGGGTGGAATCACCAGAGATCACCCCTTGCCTACACACACACACACACACACACACACCTACACACAAACCCACAAGCTTTGATGATCAGTGGCTCTTAGGTCAAAAATCTGGGCCTGAAGAACACCATACAAATTTACAGCCAAGGGCCATGACAGGGAGGGAGAAAAGAGAATTTGGAAAAACTGAATCAGGACACCAAAGGGCACTGCCGCAAGACAACACTTGCTTATCTGCATAAGGCAAGAGAATTAAACACATATGTCAAAAACACAGTCTTCATTTCCTACTCCATAGTGTCTATTTGCTAGGTACACTTCCTTTAGTCCCTCCCCCAGTATACTGTTTATTAGGCTCTTCTACTCAAACTGTGGCCTACTAACTGGTGAACATCCCTGGGAGCTTGTTAAAAATAGAGAACTCTATTGTGTTCCTGCATGAATATTTAACAACAAATCCCACCATTACAACTATAATGCACCAATAAAAAAAATATAGGGAAAAAGAAGAAATATAGAACCTCAGGTCCCATCCCAGGCCTATTGGATTAAAATCTGCAGCTTTACAAAGTCTCAGGAAAACCATCAAAATCTGAGAAGCACTGGTCTATACCACTGAATTAAGTCCTTTCAAAAGACAAACTGTAAACTGGGCATAGTGGTGCACGCCTGTAATCCCGATGGATCAGGAGGCTGAGACAAGAGGATGGTGAGTTCAAAGCCAGCCTCAGCAAAAACGAGGTGCTAAGCAACTCAGTGAGACCCTGTTTCTAAGTAAAATACAAAATAGGATTGGGGATGTGGCTCAGTGGTTGAATGCTCCTGAGTTCAATCCCAGGTATGCCCCCTGCAAAATAAAAGACAGACTGTACCCTACGTATGAATAAAACCATTACTCCAGTACCTCCATAGAACCAGCAATGATCAAAACATAGTATAGCATTCTGTGCTGCTGAGAAGACGCTGTACAATGACTGAGAAATTAAAGGACTTAGCACTAAAAGTGTGTAAAAAATTGCCTACTCCAACTGCCTGTGTGTGAATGATAACTTATTCCGAATGTGTGGGTCATCCAAGGTCTTCAAGAGTTTTTGTAGAAGGACAATATAACTCTAACAAATAATTGCAAGCTAACAAAGACCAGGATGAGGAGCAAAACAATAATATTAGGGTTTAAAGATGTGCTCTCAAAGGCTAGGATTGTAGCTCACATGCCTAGCATGTGTGAGGCCCTAAGTTTGATCTCCAGCACCATATAAAACTAAATAAACAAAATAAAGGTATTGTGTCCATCCACAACTGAAAATATATATATATATTTTAAAAAGATGTGCTCTCAATCATATTGTCTGTTGTAGCCACCCAAGAAGTTGGAAATTTTGTCCCAAGATGGTGGGTGCCCCTTACTAATGCTCCCGCCCAAAGACCACCAGTTTATTTGTCTTGGCATCTATGTAAATTGCCCATATACCCATCTTTAAGCCCCACTAGGTTATAAACCAGGAGAAGAGAGACTGGATGATACCACTGTTATCTTCAGCACCTAATGGTGCCTAGTGAATTACAGAAACCTAATACATTTTATTGAATTAGTGAATTAATGTGCCTGGTGCAGTGGTGCATACCTTTAATCCCAGTGTCCTGGAAGGCTGAGGCAGGAGGGTTGCGAGTTCAAAGCCAGCCTCAGTAACTTAGTGAAGCCATAAGCAACTCAGTGAGATCCTGTCTCAAAAAAATAAAAAAGGGCTGGAGATGTACCTCAGCGAGTAAGCACCCCTGGGTTCAACTCTCCATACCAAAAAAAAAAAAAAAAAGAAGAAGAAAAATTAATGTAATTGACGAAATAAAAATCAATTGACAAAAATCATACAACTGTTAGTAAGACCAGAGTTTGTCCTTTGGGAGGGGAATTATTAGAAAATTTTATCAACGTAATCCACATTTTACTTTTAAAGGCCAATGAAATAAACATTTACTAAGACCTTCCCTGACTGGGAATTAGGTTAAGGCCAACTCCCAGAAGTCAAGGATGTAAGACCAAAGTCCGACTCTTTGTTTATTACAATTATTAGTACATGCTAATTGTACAAATGGGTTTCATTGTGACATTTCCATACATGCATAAAACACGCTTTGATCACATCCACCCTCCCTACCACCCTCCCTTACCACATCCCCTTTCTCCTAGTCCCCTCTCCCTTCCAACTAGGCCTCTTTCTACTTTCATGTCCGTTTTAAATCTTTTTTCTGGATTCCACATGAGAAAAACATGGGACACTTAGGTCTGAGACTGACTTATTTTGCTTAACATGATGATCCTGCAAATTACATGATTTCATTCTTCTTTATGAAAAGTCCTACTATCTAGATTTGCCTCATTGATGCTCATTCAAAGTAGAAAGCGACTTTTTGGAAGAAGGGTTCCAGATGACTTTGCAATGACAAAATTCAAAAGTAGGAGGGCTTAGTGATAAAACAAGTTTAAAATTTCATCTCTCTTTCTTAGTCATGTTGCATATATCATGTTAGAGAATCAGGGTTTTTTGGGTTTTTTTTAGAATGTCATTAAAATGTGTAACTTTTCAACCCAGGCTTTGCAAATTTTATTCTTCATTGCAAGCAGTACCTCTTTTTATTTTTGAATATTTTTTAGTTTGTATGTACTTTTTAAAATTTTATTTATGTGTGGTCCCAGTGCCTCACATGTTCGAGGCGAGTGCTGTGCCATTGAGCCACAACCCCAGTCCCTCATTATAAGCAGTACCTCTTTCTAACAAACTTTATGTTTAAGACTTACTTCTGGTGCCAGAAAAACTGTACCCAACAAAAGATTAACAACCCCAGCAACACTGCACCGATGTGTAATATGGGGAAGGCATTTATGACAGCATCTAGGGTAATTGGGCTCAAAAAAGTCCCAAAGTCCATCTATCCACCTTTGACCATGAGCAAAAATTAGCTTCATTCAGAATGCACTAGTAGCTTAATAATGCACCATTTAACCTCTTTTTAAAAAATCAATTCTTTACACAGGAGTACAGGTTTGATGCATATGTGTATTTTAACACTGACCAAACATTCTTAGATTAATAACATTAAGAAATTACTACCAGGAAGGCACACTGGTGCACACCTATAATTCCAGCAACTTGGGAGACTGAGGCAGGAGGATTACAAGTTCTAGGACAGCCTCAGAAATTTAGCAAGACCCTGCCTCAAAATAAAAACTACTACTAAAAAAAAAAAAAAAAGAGGGCTGGAGTTGTGACTTAGTGGCAGAGCTCTTGCCTTGTACCTGTGAGGCACTGGGTTTGATCCTCACCACCACATAAAAATAAACAAAGATATTGTGTGTGGGACACCACCCATAAAGCTACTTAGGTCTCCCCTTGGGAATGATCCCAGCAGTCCTGAGTGTAGACTGCCCAAGGCGTAAAATCTCTGCTAGTGGGACAGCTCTCATAGCTCTAGAATTGGGTGTAACCTATTGGGAACAGAACAGCCCACCCCCTACTTCATTTGGCAAAGAACATTCCATGGAAAATCTTTGATGTTTCCCCCAAATAAATAAAGCAAGCGTGGGCTCTCGCTCTCATTCCAGTGCAGAAGCTCACTCCCTAAGATCCGAGAGCCCTCCTGCCCTCTGCTTTCTAAAATTACTTCCTGTGTCCTGTGGCTTCTTCACTGTTTTCTTTTTCTTAGCTTTTATTCTACAGCCAGCCTGCTACACGCAGAGGAAATCCAAATTCCACCACTCGTGGGGAACGTGGGTGAGAATTGTGTTCACTTATAACTAAAAAATGTTTTAAAAAATAATAATAATAAAAAGAGCTGGACATGTACGTAGCTCAGTAGCAGTGCACCCCTGGGTTCAATCCCTAATACTACAAAAAGGAAGGAAGGACAGAGGGATGGAGGGAAGGAAGGGATTAACTACCATTTATTGATCAATCTCTATGCAACACTCTTAATTATAGCTATTCACTTAATTTCATTAAACCAAAACTCTGAGGTAAGCATGGCCTTTATAGAAAAACGGAAGGCTACAAAGGGCAAACTACACAGTCAGTCATAGGACATAGGGCAACATGGTATTTGTCCCAGAATTTGCACGAAATCTCTCAACTACTCTTCATTTATCAGCTTATAGAATGACTGAATGGGCAATTAGGTTATATTAACAAGGATAGGTGTCAAGGAGGCAATTTGATCATTGCCATTATTTATATATGATTATCTATGACCTCAGTATTATCATCTACACACTGTACTAAATAAGTAGACTTTTACAAGGACTTAACATGGGATTTAACAGGAAGCATGCCTACATGTTTTGGAAATACAATTCTAGTCATTTCATTAAATGCTAGTTTGGGGCACCATTCAGCATTTTTTAGTCTGAAAAAATGACTAATATTTCCTTGTTATCAAATATATAGTCCTCAAAACCTAATTTAAAAAAAATCTTAAAATAACTTAAATGGTAGCATCAAAAAGAATAAAGGGATTGGGGATGGAGCTCAGTGGTAAAGCATTTGCCTAGCATACAGGAGGCCTTGGATCCAAACCCCACCTCTAAATAAGTTAATTAAATACTCAGGAATAAATTTAACCAAGGAGAGGAGGTGAAAACTACATACATACTGAAAACTACAAAACTTTGTTGGAAAAATTATGAAGTCCAAAGAATCATAAAGACATAGACTATTATCAGATATTCACGAATTAGAATATTATTAGATGCAATAATCCCCAGTGATCCAGATTCAGTGCAATCCCCATCAAAATCCCATCAGTCTTTTTTGAAATGAAAAAATCTAAAATTCCTGTTAAATGTGTCAAAACTAAAAATTTTGAAAAAGAACAAAGAGGACTTTTATTTCCTAATTTCGAAACCTACTACAAACTTAACAAAACAATATGATGCTGGCATAAGAATAGATACATAGATCAGTAGTTTCAGAAATAATCCTATACATCTAAGATGACAAAGATGTAAAAGTCATGATTTTTCCAACGGGGGAAAAAGTCTTTGTGACAAATGGTTCTGAGACAAGTGGATACCCACATGCTAAAGAAAGAAGTTGGTACCTATATCATAACATGAAATAATTTTCCTAAAATATACCAAATACATAAAAATAAAAGGTAAAACTATACGGTTATTAGAAAACATGTAAAATCTGGGCTGAGATTATGGCTCAGTGGGAGACCACTTGCTTCGCACATGTGAAGCCCTGGGTTCGATCCTCAGCACCACATAAAAATAAATAAATAAAATAAAGGTATTGTGTCTATCTACAACTGAAAAAAAAAATTTAAAAGAAAACGTAAAACCTTTAAACAGTGAATTTTATAATGTGCATCTTATTGCAGTAATAAATAGAACCAAAAAAATCTCAAATGTGAAAGAAAATAATATCTAATTTGGGCCCATTTTTAATTTATAAAATATATACTTTGGAGTTTTAACTCAAATGATATAATTATTTAAAAAATAAATTTGTAGATGATTTTATAACTTTATTACTGTTATCATCATAGTTGGCTGCTTGGACATCAACTCTCCAATGCCAGGTAAAGTCAAAAAACCTCAACTCAAGTAATCCAAGGACAACAATGACAGTGATCTGCAAATTAGAGTGTAAAGAGGCTAAGAAAAGACCCAGCTGGAGGAGGGGACAGAAATCCACATAGCTGAGGTCAAAGGTTCATGGGCAAAAAATAATAATAGGACTAGAGTTAGGCTTTGAAAGGGAAGTAGTGCACAAGTGAAGCAGGTTTTCAGGAGGAACCTTCAAATTCATGGTTAGTATTGATGTTAAGGATGACAGGGAAAGGAAAACTGAAAGAGCTGAGATAAAAGAACTAACTCAACGGGGACAGAACTAAACATGAGAGACGTGAGCACACTGATAAAAAGGGAAGGACAAAGAGACTACAAGAGATTTATAAGAGAATGATGGCAATAGTCACAGGCAATGGAGTATGGGGGTCACAATTTAATTGCAGTTTTCTAAACCAATAAATGTATTCAATGCCACCTTAGTACTGTGCTTGGGGAAATCACATAATTTTAAGAAATCAATGATTAAAATTGCCACCCTAGTTTAAAATGGTGTTATTAATATATCAAGCTATTTTACATCACAATGATTATTTTTATTCCTACAGAGTGTCACAACCTCAACAAAGTATTATTATAATTCTTCATAATCAACTGTGGTCCCAAAGTGGAGTCAAAAGTTTCAAGTTTTAGTTTTTTGAAAGAAGTGTCTTTTTTTCTCATCATCCCACATGTTGAACACATATAAAAATTTAAATTGAGGGCTGCGGATGTGGCTCAAGCGGTAAAGCACTTGCCTGGTATGCGCGGGGCACTGGGTTCGATTCTCAGCATCACATAAAAATAAAATAAAGATGTTGTGTCCACCGAAAAATAAAAAATCTTTAAAAAAAAATTGAGCAACATACATATAGTAACTTTGAAATATTTTTCAGAATTCTACTAATAGGTGAATGATTAGTAATATTAATAATGGATATTAAATATATAAGCCCTAGATTGTGATTTCCACCCTACTTTAATGTACCTGTATAAATTCATTGAGGTAGTCACAGAATTGAAAACTTGGGGGTTAAAAAAGAGGCAGACAATGCATAACTTTATTTATATAAGTGAAGATCAAATAACAAGGATGTTTTCATAGTAGTTTGCCAAGAAAAAAGGATGAAGAAAATTTGAGAGGTGCAGTAGTATGGACATGGCAAATTATTAACAAAAAGAGATGACACTAATATTTTTTAAGTGTTTTTAGTTGTTGATAGACCTTTATTTATTTATACGTGGTGCTGAGAATCAAACCCAGTGTCTCACACATGCCAGGCAAGTGCACTACTGCTGAGCCTCAGCCCCAGCCCCAGATGACACTAATATTTACATTTCAAGTAGAAATGTAACATCTTGAATATTGTTTTAATTGCTATGTAATTGAGTGCTGCTAATAATTCTAAGAGAGCTAAGACATAAGTGCATACAATATTTGCATTAATAGTTTTATGCATTACATGGTTTACCATCCTGAGTCCATGAGGATTCTTGGCTTTTTAAAAAAAAAAAAAAAACAGGGCTGGGATTGAATTAGCACAAACTAAACAAGAATTCCTACCACTGAACTATATCCCTAATCCTCTTTTTCTTTTTAAAGAGATACACATATTAACCAAGAAACCAAAGCAAGAAATATTTTACCTTTCTTATATATTCAATCACCTTCATTTAAGCATTAGAGTAACTGAAGAAACAGCTTATCATCTACTTCAAATTTGTGTAACTGTTAACAATTACCCAGACTTTTAAAATTAAGATAATACAATAGATAATTTGTGATAGTAGATATAATCTGTACATTTTACCATCTACTTATTTAGCTGATGCCATCTGAAAAGGAGTAAAAACAGTACATTTCTCATCATCAATTATAAACTGTGAAGAAAATAATTTTTCTTCCAAATAAAAACTGATAAACTTTCAGGACTATAAAAATTCCATCCTTGGATATTAAAGAATATACAAGTATCATGTTTCTTTTTTAGAAGAGTAGGGGTGGGGATACTGCAGATTTTACTCAGGGGCGCTTCACCACTGAGCCACACCCTAGCCCTTTTTATTTTCAGACAGGGTCTCACTAAGTTGCTGAGACTGGTCTCAATCCTCCTGCCTCAGCCTCGCAAGTCGCTAGGATAACAGGCATGCATGAAATGCCTGGCTGATATCATATTTCTTAATCGTAAATGAATTCTACTGATGCTTACCAGAAAAGTAAAATCCGTGTCTTTTACATCCTTCCCAGTAATAAACAGTACCATAACTTTACATACAATTAAAAAAGCATACTTATAAAATAAAAATACAGGGGAGGGGAATGCCTTAAATACTTTCTGAAGTTTTACAGTTTAAAAATATATATATTCATTGTTGAAATTTTATATTTTAATATATCCTGCTAAAACTTCACACTTTAACATAAATTTTCTAGATTACTTTGCAATCTATTACTAATCTATTGTTTAAAAAAAAAAATAAAGAACACAGACTCAATTGTTAAGAGTGCCCCCTTGTAAGGGTTGAAGAATTTTTTCTTAAATTGCTCAACTACAGCAATGAACAAACAACATCCTTATTATTTGACCTTCACTTAGTATAAATACAATTATGCATTGTCTACCTCTTTTTTAACCCCCAAGTTTTCAATTCTGTGAATATCTCAATGAAATTGATACAGGTACATTAGGGCTTATATACTTAATATGATCAACTATTATTATTCACTACCAATATTCAATAATTTGCTTATTTACTGACCCCATATTTCTGTTATGGTTTCTTTGTGTCAACTATTAGGAGAATATTAACTTTATTTCTGTACAATCCTTGGGCTCCCCAAATTTCTATAGCTGCTCACTACTGAACAAAGACCAGATAAAAGAATTCATGTAAGTCTACATTTAACAGCAAATGGATCACTGCGCAACTCTTACATTGCATTCCTTTAGAAAGGAATCTTTCCAAGTTAAGAAAGTGAGATGTTTTGCTTTTATTTTATAAACAAACATGAAGGAAAAAGAACCTGGGTCTTGGATCACATGTAAAAAATTAGACAAGCAGACTCTGACTCTGGGGAATTTTTTAAAATGAGAACATCCTACTAAGGATATAAACACCATGGCAACCTCTTCCTATCTGATGGTTATTCTAAAATCACATTACTCATTCCAGGAATTCTCAAAACTGCTTTATTTCACAAAAAGGTGGTTTTGACTTGTCACTTATTATATATCACCCAATACCTTCAATAATTTTCTCTTCAGAAATTTCTTTTGGTGAATTTTAATTTTTGACGTTCTAGAGTATAAATAACCAATATTTTCAGTATGAATTATGTTAAGTCTGCCATCTACTCTTTAGTAACTTCTATTAAGGAATATTTAGCATAAAAGATATTCCTTCTTTTTAATAAACTCAATTTTGGGTGGAAATTAACCACTAACCTTCCTATCAATCTATAATACACTATGTCCATTCTTATTTTGGTGTTTCTGGTTACAAAACATGTACACCTTTCTAGAACCTTGAGAAGCTGGAATCTTTTTGTCAAAATCCATCAAATTTGCCAAATTGGTGCAGGAAAATTATATGGATACCAAAAAAGCAAAATCAGTCTCTTTTATATCCTTCCCCACAATAAACGATGGCATGACTCTCCCTATATATCCAAAAAGTATACTTATTAACAGGAAAAATCTAGGGGGGAAAAATCCTTAAATGCCTCTTGAAATCCTATTATGCATGATAATATCCTTTATCATTAGTATTTTTATTCTTTAAGATGTACAAGAACACAATCACTTGTTCACTGAAATAGCAGACATGGCTTTGATCAAAGACAATATATAGTTCAGTGCTGTATAGTTCAATGATGTACCTATCAGAACCACCTAAAGCTATACACACCAAACCTAATAAGTCATTAATAGTTTCCAGCAGTTCTCTAAATTTTCAAATATTTTTCACATGTAATTACTACTTCTAATATATATATTTAGTGGTAATTAACATTAAAATCAATCTACTAGTATTAAGTAATTCAGAGTAATAAACCATGAGTCAAATAATTCACTCTTTAAGTACTCAAGCTCTAAATATTATAAATTCTTTTAAACAATATTATAAATTTTGTTTTCACAACCAAAAACTTAAATGCCATTGATGATCCTTCCAAATATTTATGTCTAAAATCCTGGAAGGCTACACACAAACCCCTAAACAAATGTCATTACTTTAAAACGCTAGGAAAAAAAAAACTTTAATCATCAATTCTGAAAATTAGTTAAGTAATTAAAACCATTAAAGCATAACACTGACCTAACAGGACAAGAATTTTATTTTTATAATCTTTATTAATATGTGATCATCTTCAAGGGTCTTACTTGCTAGCCTTTTAAACAAATTTCTAAGGCAATTTTACAGTTCATTTGAAAGGTGATATCACATAACTCCTACAACCTTCGCCACTTTACAAAACAAAGGAAAAATTGTTTCAAAACTGCTATCTTAGAAATATTACTATAATTTAGAGCAGCTCTGTTAACTCATATCAATCAGTGTCTTAGATTGCCATGTACATCTTGATTGAGACATGCAATATGGATTCTGCTTTGGAAATTAGTTAATTGGCATGCAGATTTCTGCAGAGATCCATAATCCCAAAAAACAAAGGAAGGGAAACATTATAGGGCTGACTGACAACATATACTAAAGGTGGGGGCAGCTTTCACAATGATGGATATGGGGCAAGGAAAGAGGACACGAGTTCTTCAGCTTTCCAACAGCAATCAAAATTACTAGCTTCCATGTATGACAAGACATATTTTCGAAGTGTAAGTTATTAGACTGACTCATACCAGTTACCATCAAACTCTACAAAGTGTCAATGTAATCCAATTTAATCTTCTTTAACCATTAAAAAAAACTTTAAAGACTATTCCAAGGTAACAATTCATTTGGTCTATTTTAATAAATTACACATTCTAATTTGTATGTATGTTCTTCACATGTCATTTTAAAAGTATTTAAGACATCTTTGATAATTAAAATAGAGTAGCCATGTTGAAAATAATAAGTTTACATAAACTATTACGGACTTGAATGCACTAGTGATTAAGGTAGCTCAAGGCTTTAACTTTGAATGAGCTTAATAAAAAACATCAGGGTAAGTTTGAGACATCTATCCCTATACTAAATGTTATACTAAAATGCTGGGGCGTGGTGGCTCACACCTGTAATCCCAGCAGCTCTGGAGGCTGAGGCAGAAGGATGGAGAGTTCAAAGCCAGCCTCAGTAAAAGTGAGGCACTAAGCAACTCAGTGAGACCCTGTCTCTAAATAAAATTCAAAATAGGGCTCAGGATGTGGCTCAAGCCCCATTACCAAAAAAAAAAATAAAAAAAGTAACTAAAATATTTCAAATACTTTTAAAACAATTCAAAGTTAATTATTTTTCCTTTACTATGTTAGCAAAGTTTGAACATATAACTTGATATTTTGACAATCATGGTTTTGGTTTACCTATATATTCTGGGCTGAGAGTGAGACAAATTATCAAACTTGCCAAAATAAAAGGAGCCTATCTGACTGCCTTTGATATGCTTCAGTGAATTCATAAGAAAACAACATGTTCAACAAAACATTATACCCAGTGCTTGGAAGTGAAAACAGTGACCTGCAACTTCATGTAGCTTTGGTAAAAGCAGACAAAAATGAGTTTCTACCTTCGGGGTTACATATTTGTTAGCGTACAGAGATATATTAATCCTGGTTAGTATTAAAAGCATTAACTTGAGGAGGAAATGTCTGCAATTAGTTCAATCTATTAACTAAAAGTTTCACAGAAAAAAAGTTATAAAGAAAAAAAATATGTTTGAATAGTTTGCAACCTGTAATTCTATACGAATCACTAAAATTCAAAGACCTTTTTAATTATATTATTTCTAGTAAAATCAAATCTAAAAATATAATACCTGGATTCCTCCTTGTTGAAACAGAAATTAAACTAATTATGTAATTTTTAAAGTAGATACTCTGAAAATCCCAATTCACAAGTATACAAAATAGGATAAATAATAAAGGGTGTATATGAATGAAAAGCTACAATAATTCCAATTTTTGCCACCTTGGCAAGGTACTGCACATATACATTAATATAATAGAAATGGCACAGTCTCTGAGGACACGTTCCACATTTTATTTACATTTTAAGACTAACTTTAATCTCAAAATCACATATCCATACACCTATTTCCTTTTTGTTGACTTCACTTAAACTTAAATGCATGGTTTATTAAACAAAGACTGTAAACAAATATTTACCATGTTACATGTAACACACAGGAACAGCTTTTAACAGAAATCCATCGACCCCCCCCCAACATTTTTTATTATAAATACAGGTATCAAAACAATCCTGAACATATTTTTGATACTACTAGTAGTCAGCACCCACACCGCTTCAAAAATTACCACAATTTGTGACAATATTCATTGTACCTGCTACTTAAACAATTTCAACTGCAGCTCTTTCACTAAGCGAGATGGACAAAGCATGCCATTTCTGTTTGTCTTTCTTGAGATTTTACTTTTCAGAAACACGCAAGTTTCCAATGCATCTGACACTTCTTGCCATGCTTTCCTCTTGTAAACCTGAATTCTATTTCGAGTACTCCAGGTTCATGTTTAAATGACAGTGCCTTAACAAAAGAAAGAAAAATTGTGCTGCATTTTTCCTCCTGTTACCTGAAAACATAATGGGTGTACATATATTAAATATATCCTTACAAATGTCCGGGTCATGTTTACCAGCTGGAATTCTTTTACTTAATGTGTGGGTAATTTTGCATTGTGATATTTAATCAAGACATTAATATGAGTAGAAGGTTGTTGATTTAAGACAAGTTTGAGATTCACTAAAATTAATTGTTGTACGTTTGTCCTTCTGGTGGCTGTGGAAGCTTCATATTTTCTTTGGACATCATTAGACGTCTTAGCTCTTGAAGTACAACTTTAATGCTATATGAATTTTGCCATTTTGCTAACACTGGTATGCTTCGTGCATCCACCTGAAAGGGGAAGGAAAAAGGACAATTAACTTCTAAGTTTAAAGTATTATGGCACCAATTTTGTAAACATGCTTTAATAAGAATGTTATATAATGAAATTATAGATTCAAAAAGTATACTATAAAATTACAGGTTCAGAATTAATACAAAATTTAGGGAAATATTTCTTCTTTAACAGGAATTTCCTAAAAATGTTATACTAAATAACTAATTTATAAAAATATTTATAAGTTTCTTCTTAATGATATAAGGTCAAAAAGTTTCTATTTCCAAGGCCACTACCCAAAATCTGGACAAATTAACTCAAACTGAAATTCAGATAAGAGTTTCTAATCTGATCTCTGCATTCAGACTTTTCTTTCCAATGTAATCCATTAACCTTCCACTGTGATTGACTAAATTGGGCTAAAACTTCTTCAAAGACCTGATTGTCAGGTATTGACATTTATCTGGGGATAGTGTTATTTCCTAAAAACCCCATTCAGGAAGCTTTTTAAAATCTGACTTCAGAACTCACCCATTGGGACCCTCCTATCTCTCCCCACCTCCCACCCTGGGTGTTTGTCAATAATCACTGGGGGACTGGGGTCCTCAGTGGTAGAGTGCTCACCTAGCACATGTGAGGCACTGGGTTCAATCCTCAGTACCATTTAAAAATAAATAAATAAAATAAAGGTATTATGTCCATCTACAACTAAAATAATTTTTTAAATTAAAAAATAAGTAACCACTGGGAAGATAACCAATGGAAAGATGACCAAAATACATAAGCAGAAAAACTGGAACATGAGATGTCCACAAAGGCACCAAAAAGCTCCAACATATGCCTACAAATATAGAAGACTACATGCAAATATAGGGCTGTGCACAGGCTTACAAAAGACCCCAGAGGCCATAAGTTCTCACTTACAGCTTTCCTTGAACAACATACAAGATTATATGCCAAGTAGAATTTATCCCAGAATTGCAAGACAGTTTAAATATATTTTTAATCAGTATATTATACCATGTATTAGAACAGAGAACAAATATTATGATTATCTTAGTATGTGCAAAAATAATTTGACAAAATCCAACAATTTTTCATGATATAAACACATAAGAAACTACAAATAGAAGTGAACTGCCTCAATTCTCAAAAGGGAGTTTACAAAATCACAGTTAACATCATTCTTAATGGTGATAAACTGTTTCCTTCTCAGATCAGGAACAAAGACAGGGATGTCTGTACTTATCAATTCTATTTGACACTATACTGAACAGGACACTTAAGTAAAAAAATGAAATAAAAGGCAGTTGGCTTGGAAAGACAGAAATAAAACACTCTCTATTTGCAGATGACATAATCTTGTATACAGGCAATTCTAAAGACTCCACTGAAGAAACTATGGATAATAAGCAAGCTCAGCGGGGCTGCAGAATACAAGTAAAAATCACTTACAATGCATAAAATAAAAACTAGCAGAACAATGCCATTTAATACAGGATCAAAAGAATACACAGGTATAAATTTAACAAAAGAAGTATGAGATGTACGTATTAAGAACTATAAAGTAGTATGACGATGACAATATTCCTCAAATTAATGTACAGATAAAATTCCTATAAAAATTTCAACTGCCTTGGGCTGGGGATGTGGCTCAAGCGGTAGCGCGCTCGCCTGGCATGCGTGCGGCGCTGGGTTCGATCCTCAGCACCACATACAAATAAAGATGTTATGTCTGCCGAAAACTAAAAAAAAATATTAAAAATTCTCTCTCTCTCTCTCTCTCTCTCTCTCCCTAAAAAAAATTTTCAACTGCCTTTTTCATTTCTCAGAAATGAACAAGCTGATCCCAAATTCATACAGAAATGCAAGAAACCCAGAATAGTCAAAACAATACAAGAAAGAAGAAAAGTACTAATTTCAAAAACTGCTGCAAAGCTACAATAATAGCCGGGTATGGTGGTGCATGCCTGTAATCCCAGCAGATCAGGAGGCTGAGGCAGGAAGATATCATAAGTTCAAAGTCAGCCTCAGCAATTCAAGAAGTACCTACACTGCTTAGCAAGATAGTCTCAAAATAAAATATAAAAAGGGTAGGGGATGTGGATCAATGGTTAAGCACCCCTGGTTTCAATCCCTGGGCATCAAAAATAAATAAATTAATTAACAGTAAAAATATGAGCTTTCATTTTGTATATCTTTTTAAATTTCATTTTCCTAGCAATGTTTACTGTGTTTTACAAAGTACAGATCTACAACAGGTTAAAGCCAGACAACTAAGTCAAAAAATATGCCACCCTAAGCAGCACAGCCCTAGGGTACAAGAACACTTGTATATGAATGTTCACTGTAGGGGCACTGGAGCTATGGATCAGCGGTAGAGCACTCGCCTAGCACGTGCAAGGCCCTGGGTTCGACTCTCAGAACCACATAAAAATAAGTAAATAAATAAAGGTATTAAAAAAAAAAAAAAAAAAAAAGAATGTTCATTGTAGCAATCTTTTCAGTATAAACTAAAAAAATGTAAAGGCCCAAAAAGTGGAAAATGAATATTAAACAGTAAAAATGAGGGCTATAATTTGCATGCTTCAACATGGATGATCTTGAAAAATCACTAACATGATACCATATAAAAGTGATATAATCACAGACACAGATACACAATGCATAGTGAAAGCAAGATAATTATGTACAGAATGATAAACACCAAATTAAAGATGGGGCTTCCACTGCAGAATGAGGACAGGGAAAGAGGAAAGCACCACACACAGAATTAACTTTAGAATGTCCTTTTGTATTAAATTTTTAAAAATCAGTTACAAAAAAGATAAATATTAAAATTTGACAAGTTAGGTGAAAGATATATAGATGTTGGTTATATCATTCTTGATGTTGGTTATATCATTCTCTAAAACTTATCTATATATTATAAATGTTTCAAAAACACCAAAAATATTTGATTCTGGCACAAAGCCCCTGAAAAAATAAAATCACCAAAAATAAAACAAAGAAAAATAATAAATGTATATTAACTTTAAGAAAAGAATAAAAGGGTGATTCCAATAGAGTAAAAGAGGGGACATAATTCAAATTAGGCAATCAGGAAAGACTTCTCTGAGGAACTGCCATTTACACTGAGAAGTATTCATAGGGGATTAACCAGACCAGAAGATGAAATTCTCAGATAGAAAGAATAGAAAGTGGAAAAGTCCTGAGGCAAAATGAAAAACTTGCTCCTTTATCAGTTAGATTTATAACATGCAGGCAAGCATATATCTTGTGAGCTCCCAGTGAGCCATGGAAAGAAATATGCACACTGAAGAGGAATATGAAAAAGAAAAACCTGGAATAAATCTTACAATGCTGGAACACAACAAATGGCATCAAGATAAGGCTGTGGTTTTTAATAGATGGCAGATAGGAAAGAAACATGGAGAGAGACACAAAATGGATGATACATGGGTAACATGTTAGTAATGTAAAAAGGAATATACAAGAAGTCAAGCTGTTTGGTGAGGGAGGGATACTAGGGATTGAACCCAAAGGCACTTTACCACTGATCTACATCCCCATCCCCAGCCCTTTCTTTTTGTTGTTTTTTTTAATTTTGAGAAAGAGTCCATTAAGTTGCTTGGGGCCTGATAAACTGCTGAAGCAGGCCTCTAACTTGCAATCCTCCTGTTTCAGCCTCCCAACTGAGTCACTGGGATTACAGCATTCACCACCAAGTAACTAAATCAAGGCTACAACTTATTTCCTAAGACAGATGTATTTTGCATGTAAGTATGCTCTCAACATGGCACCAAGACGGTCTGGACTTCAAGGCCCTAACAAGAATGAACCTAGGAATCTATTCACATAACAAATTCAGCTATTTCTATTAATTTATAGGGGTCAGAAACAGCATGTCCTTTTGGTTTATTTGCTTAACATGACATGCTCAGGCATGACTGTTACAGTAGGCACACTTGTTCCTCCCAGAAAAACACCATTTGTGAATATTCGTCCTTTTTATCTTAATAAATGTACCCTTATCCCTAAAGAAAGGAAATAATAGTCATTTTTTCACAAATAAGGATTCAGTCAAACTATGTCTACAGATTCAAACAATAAAATCTTAATAATTAACGGTTATCATCACATCTACCTAGGTAGGTGCATTAAGGTTTCTAAGGATACACTGATTTATAAAGAAAAATAATATGAGACAAGCACCTTTTTTTAGTCTTTCAGCTAAACAAAAGTTCTTTAAAACTTTCTCCTGACTATATTATATAAAATAACTATTTTAACTTACCATTCCACTGGAATTATTTATTCCATTCATATTAATTTTTGTTACAAATCTAACAGATGGAGGAGCTTCTGGGTATTTAGGTCCACATTCTACTTTCAGGCTATATATTCTGTTTTCATAATTTGTCTGAAAAGGAAAAGAAAAAAGATAATCATAATTATAATACCTGAAATAATAAAGAATAAATGTACTCACTATGACAGTAAACTTAAGAATTTATTTTTCTACATTTAATTGGTCTATATAGTTAGGAAAAAATGCAAACATACTGAAAAGCAGAAATTTTATAAAATTAAAATAATTCTACAAAATAACATAATCAGAACTCACTTTTTGTGGTATAAACAATGCCTATGACAAATAAGGAAAAAGGAAACCACTTAAATTTAGAATTTGCTAAAAAAGATACACCATAAAAGGAGGGACTATTTGATTTGTGTCACACATATAGAAAGGTTCTCATTTTCCAACATAGTCCTGTTTATTCCTAGTGACCTAATGTTAATTATTAATAGTGCCTCTTTTCATTCTCAAAAGGATCTGATTGGATAACAAATTATGGTCACTCTACTTAGAATGGCAATCAATAACTTCTAGTAAAAGAGAAAATATCAGCACCAGGCACTGTGGTGCATGCCTGTGATCCTAACAGCTTGGGGGTCTGAGGCAAAAGGATTGGGAGTTCAGAGCCAGCCCCAGCAACTTAGCAAGGTCCTAAGCAACTCAGTGAGACCCTGTCTCTAAATAAAACATAAAACAGTGGGGGGCTGTGGATATGGCTCAGTAGTTAAGTGCCCTTGGGTTTAATCCCTGGTACGAGGGAGTGGCAGAGGGACAGGGAAAGGGACAGGGAGAAAATCATATTATACCATCTTGCAGTGGTAAAACATAATTATTTTAAGTCTCCAATTACTTATACTTACATTACTGTTTCATTAAACATCATTATTTGAAATCAGAGATACAACAGCTAAGTTGTTTTGGTTTTTTTTGGTTGGGGGAGGAGTAGCAGGTATTGAACTCGACCACTGAACCACATCCCCAGCCCTACTTTGTATTTTATTTAGAGACAGGATCTCAATGAGTTGCTTAGCATCTCACTTTTGCTGAGGCTGGCTTTGAATTCAGCATCCTCTTGCCTCAGCCTCGCAGTCACTGGGATTATAGGCATGTGCCATAGCACCCAATAGCAAAGTTTACACTTCGACATAATGTTGAAGTAGGGTTTCTTAAATATTAAGTTTAATTAATATTACTGCCTTATAAAACACCCATTTTAAGGCTATGACTTAAAGCTTCTAGATTATTCACTTCAATGCTTATTCTTATGTCTACTAACTTTTTTTTTTAAGGCTTTTATTTGGTTAACTTATAGTCTATACTAAAACAGGATAACAAATTCAATATCTACTGATTCCTATATAAACCAGGAAGAAAAAAAAAAAAAGCTAATTTGTTCTATTGATCTTACTTACCAAGCTGGTTCCTTTACTGTAAATAAACCCTAATCCCAAGTGCATATAAAATTTGCAACATTAAACTACTGTAATGTAAAATGCATGCAACAATCAAGGTACAAATGTTATTAAACATTTCAATATGTTCAAAAAGAGATGTATAAAACTCATCCAAGTTTAATAACAAATAGTGTGCCCTCCATTTTAGATAGATATAATAATTACTAAAATTAGATCTCAAGAGATCATCTTGTCTGTGGTTCTTCAATCTGAATTCATCAGACAAAAGAACACTAAAAAAAAAAAAAAATTACTAGCCCCCCACCCAAAAAATTCTGTAATATTAAAAATACCTGAGATATCTAAAAAAACAAAACTAGAACTCCCAAACTCCTACACTTTGCTGTACCTAGAAATAATTTAGTGTTTTCTTGTAAAGAAAAATAAGCATACACCAACTCTACAATGTACCAATTCTACTCTCAGGCATTTACCCTAGAAAAACAGAAACAAACATATGTTCATAAAAAGGCTTCTTTAAGAATATACTCTCATGTATGACTAAAAAAAATAAAATAAAAATAAATTGTAAGGTTAAAAAAAAAAGAATATACTCATGGGGCTGGGGTTGTGGCTCAGTAGTACAGAGCTTGCCTAGCATGTGTGAGGCACTGGGTTCAATCCCCAGCACCACGTAAACAAATTAAATAAGCAAAATAAAGGTATTGTGTCCATCTACAACTAAAAAATATATTTTTTAAAAAAGAATATACTCATATTGTGAATTGAGCAGCTATGAACACTGATGTGGCTAAGTCCTTTCGGTATAGACCAAGGTGTGGGATAGCTCAGTCAAATGGTGGTTCCATTCCAAGTTTTCTAAGGAATCTTTTTTTTTTTTAAGAGAGAGAGAGAGAGAGAGAGAGAGAGAGAGAGAGAGAGAGAGAGAGAGAGAGAGAGAGAGAATTTCAATATTTATTTTTCAGTTTTCGGCGGACACAACATCTTTGTTTGTATGTGGTGCTGAGGATCGAACCCGGGCTGCACGCATGCCAGGCAAGCGCGCTACCGCTTGAGCCACATCCCCAGCCCAAGGAATCTTCATACTACTTTCCAGATTGGTTGCACCAATTTGCAGTCCCACCAGCAATATATGAGAGTGCCTTTTCCTCACGAACATCTATTGTTGTCTGTATTCTTGATAACTGCCATTCTGACTCGCATGAGATAAAATCTTAAGAGTAGTTTTGATTTGCATTTCTGTAATTAGTAGAGATGTTGAACATTTTTTCATATATTTGTTGACTGAATACATATCTTCTTCTGAGAAGTGTCTGTTCAGCTCCTTAGCCCATTTATTGATTGGGCTGTTTGTTTTTTTGGTGTTAGGTTTTTGAGAGCTTTATATATCCTAGAGATTAGTGCTTTATCTGACGTGTGTATGGCAAAAATTTGCTCCCAAAATGTAGGCTCTCTGTTCACCTCATTGATTGTTTCTTCTGCTGAGAAGAAGCTTTTTAATTTGAATCTATCCCATTTATTAATTCTTGATTTTATTTCTTGTGCTTCAGGAAGCAAACTAGATGCCCTTCAATAAATTAATGGATAAAGAAACTGTGGTATATATACACAACAGAATATTACTCAGAGAATAAAATTATGGCATTCGCAGGTAAATGGATGGAGTTGAAGAATATTATGCTAAGCGAAGTAAACTAATCCCAAAAAACCAAAGGCCAATGTTCTCTCTGATAAGTGGATACTGATCCATAACAGGCAGAGGGGAGGCATGGGAAAAATGGAGGAACTTTGAGCAAAGAGGAAGGAGAGAAGGGAGGGTACATGGAGGCAAGAAAGATGGTGGAATGAGATGGATACCATTACCCTAGGTACAAGTATGACTGCACATAAGGTGCAATGTTACACTGTATACAATATAGAAATGTAAAGTTGTGCTGCAATTGTGTACAATGAATCAAAATGCATTCTGCTGTCATATATACCTAATTAAAATAAATTATTTTTTAAAAGATAATACACTCATAGTAGCCAGGCACTGTGGTAAACCCATGTAATTCTAATGACTAGGAGGCCAAGGCAGGAGAATTACAAGTTGGAGGATAGCCTCAGCAACTTAGTGAGACCCTGTCTTAAAATATAAAATAAAAAGAACTGAGGAAAAAAACAAAACAAAAAAGGACTGAAAATGTAACTCAGTGGTCAAGTAACCCTGGGTTCAATTCTCAGTACCAAAAAAAGAGAACAGTCATTGCAGTTTTATTTCTAACATCCAGAAAGATAAAATCCTAATGAACAGGAAAACTGACATCCATACATTAAAATACAATTCTGCAATAAAAGAAACACTTTTGCTACCTGTGACAACATAGCTGAGTTGCGCAAACATTGTGTAAAGAAGCAGAACCATTAAGTGTGCACGCTATGATTCTACTGATCAAAGTCTTAGACCATGTGAAACTACTCTCAGGAGCAGGAAGAAGGGAGAGCAAGTGAAAAAGGGCATGGGGAGCTTTCTGAAGTGAATAAAAGATTCTATATCTCAATAGTAGCAGAGGTAGTGAGGTATTTGTCAAATTCACAGCAAAATCTATATATTTCATTAAATATAAATTCTACCTTAATTTTTGTAAAGTTATAGAGATCCCTAAACTAGCCCACTAACCTAATTCAATGCTTAGAATAAATTTAAATTTCTACATCTTAATTAACACTTTACCTCCTCTAAATTTTAAATTAACAGCCTAGTCTTCCTTTTATCTAACAAAATAGCAAAATAAAATAGAAATGAAGGTAGGAAAAGGAGCTAATATTTACAAGTCAGGTGCTCTCCTTTGTCTATGATTTCATTTAATTCTCACAACTTCTAAAGATGGAGACAGTACCTCTATTTACATATGAGAAAGCTTGAAAAAGTTACTAAGCCTCTTATGCCAACAAATATTGCTACAGAAAATAGAACAAACAAATACAAAGAAAAGTTGTTAATCCTATAGATCCAAATAACTATTGGAATAATTTTAAAAACAGGAATACAAGGGCTGGGGATATAGCTCAGTTGGTAGAGTGCTTTCCTAACATGCACAAAGCCCTGAGTTCAATCCCAGCACCACCAAAAAATAAAAATAAAAGCAGAAATATAAAAGGCTGTGGATGGGGCTGGGGATGTGGCTCAAGCGGTAGCGCGCTTGCCTGGCATGCATGCGGCCCGGGTTCGATCCTCAGCACCACATACAAACAAAGATGTTGTGCCCACCAATAACTAAAAATAAATAAATAAAGATTAAAATTCTCTTCCTTCTCTCTCTCTCTCTCTCTCTCTCTCTCTCTCTCTCTCTCTCTCTCTCTCTCTTTAAAAAAAATTTAAAAGAAAAAAAAGAAAGGCTGTGGATGTAGCTCAGTTGTAGGGTGTGTATTTTGAATGAGTGAGGCCCTGGGTTCAATCCTCAGCATGGTGGGGAAAAATATTAAGGATCTTAATTAATATCATACAAAATAAAAAACAACCATGACCCTAAAAAACAAATGCCAAATGTCTTCTTTGATATAAGGAGAGCAACTAAGAACAGAGCAGGGAGGAAGAGCATGAGAAAAAGATTAACATTAAACAGGGACTAGAGGTGGGAGGGAAAGGGAGAGAGAAGGGAAATTGCATGGAAATGGAAGGAGACCCTCACTGTTATACAAAATTACATATAAGAGGTTGTGAGGGGAAAGGGAAAAAAAAAAAACAAGGGAGAGAATTGAATTACAGCAGATGGGGTAGAGAGAGAAGATGGGAGGGGAGGGGAGGGGAGGGGGGATAGTAGAGGATAGGAAAGGTAGCAGAATACAACAGTCACTAGTATGGCATTATGTAAAAACGTGGATGTGTAACCGATGTGATTTTGCAATCTGTATATGGGGTAAAAATGGGAGTTCATAACCCACTTGAATCAAATGTATGAAATATGATATGTCAAGAGCTTTGTAATGTTTTGAACAACCAATAAAAAAAAAGAGAGAATGAAAAAAATAAATAAAAAACAACCATGAAACAGTATGTGAAGGTAAGAGTCTTACTAGTGTTGTGGCTGAATGTGGATACTCAAAACTGGGAACAAAATTGCTCTAAATATTCCACTTTATAAAGAGAAAAAAATTGGGGTAAAACACTATCCCTTGTTATTTTACAGAAAGGCAGCAATGTAAACATCTGCCTTCAACAGAACTGGAGAAGACAAGGGGACCGTAGACAGAGTCTAGCTCAGGAAGTATGGGTGCCTTTGTAGGACCATGCCCTTACTGCCTCATCCTGGCACCCAAAGAAGGTCAGAGGGGGCCCTGATGGGATTCAGGACAAACTACCCTAAAATATGGCACCGTGGCATTGGGGAAAATGGGAGAAACAGTGAAGACTACTCTCGAGGCGCCTCCCCTTCTTCCCTGCAGCAGAACACAAAATCTTGCTGACTTTCCCCTGAAGTAGATCATGAGACTTCATTTCAGAGGTACTCTCCTGATATCCACAGGAAAGGAAAATCCTCATTTCTGAAGGCACACAGAAAAATTTGAATAGGACTTACTAAATTCTGCCCAATTTATTACCACTAGATCATATTCCCTTTGTCCAAGCATGCTCCTGCAAATGTCCACATTCATTCTTCATCAAAGTCAGTATAAAAATACACAGGCTTCCCTGTTTCTTTAGGTATTCATTTCTTCTTCATAATTTGTATGTTCTTCTCTTGTTAATCTTTTACTACCAGTTTCTCAGCCATAAACCTTGTGATAAATGAGGAAAAGATATTACTTTTTCTCTCTTACAGCTCCAGTACTACAATCCATAGAAAGAAGAGGGTCCAGAGTAGCATCTTGTCTATGTTCCCTAGGTCCCTCTGCGCTACTTGCAGAGAAACAGCCTTCACTACCTAGGGATGGATGGTACATGGTGTTTTCTGTGGTTCAATGACACCAGAAAAGGCAGCTGACTTGGGGAATTATCATGGGGAGCCCCAACTGAGTGAGAAAGTAAGCAGGAGCTGTTAACATTTCCTCAACATCTGGGAACTGTGCTATGGGTCAACTCACAAGACCACTGATGGGCTAGGATTGTGGCTCAATGGTAGATGGCTCACCTACCATGCATGAGGCACTGGATTCAATCCTCAGCACCACATAAATGTAAAATAAAGATATTGTGTTCACCTAAAACTAAATATATATATATTTTTTAAATTATATTAATAAAAATAAAATAAAAAAGACCACTGATGAACCCATATACAAGCTCCAAAACATTCTTAAGTCCACTGAAAGAGCCAGGTGTGATGATGAACACCTGTAGTCGCAGTTACTCAGGAGACTGAGGCAGAAGGATCACTTGAGCCCACAAGTTTGTGACCAGCCTGGGCAAGACAAAATGAAACCCCAGCTAGGGGAGCAGGGGTCGGGGGAATCCACTGGAGGCAGAAACAATGGCTGGAGAAACCAAATCTAAACAGTTTCACAAATTTATATCTAACTTCTGACTTAAATCTCCAAACTATTCTAAGTCAGAATGTTCATAAATTACAAGCATTTTTTTAAAAAACAAAACAGACTTGGTTCACAGGCAGTAAAAACTCCAAGTATTCATTACAAATTCCAAGTTATAAAAAATTCTAACCATCAACATCCTATTTCCTTCCTTAAATGTCTTAAGGAAAAACCAGAGAAGGGGAAGGAAGAAGGTGACGGTTAAGAACCTATGAGGGGGCTGGGGATGTGGCTCAAGCGGTAGGTAGCGCGCTCGCCTGGCATGCGTGCGGCCCGGGTTCGATCCTCAGCACCACATACAAACAAAGATGTTGTGTCCGTCGAGAACTAAAAAATAAATATTAAAAAAATTCTCTCTCTCTCTCTAAAAAAAAAAAAAAATTTAAAAAAAAAAAAAGAACGTATGAGAATTTTGCAAAGGAACACCAGAAAACAACATAAAACATTCATTAATTTATTCTCTAAAGTTAACACTGCTAATTACTTGACCTATTTTTCTTTTGCAATAATCAAGAGGAAATGTAATCTTTACTCAACAGCAAAAAACAAACAAACAAAAAAAAAACACCAAAGATTTAAAGAAACCCTTCAAATTTGTATTCTTTCCTGCAAGGCAAAAACATTACATAACACATGTTCCAAAAACACTGCAGGGAGTATAGTAGGTTGGACCTTTGAGTAAGAAATGCAATGCAGGAAAAAAAGAATCCTAATCTAGAAAAAAAAAAAAAAATAGATCTTTATAAACCCAAGAAAGATCTAAGAATAATGCACAACAGACCAACTGCCAACAATACTAGTCAGTATGTAAAAATTCAGTTGTGTTTTGTTTTGTTTCATTTTTTTTGGTGCTGGGGATTGAGCCCCAGGACTTCAGCATGCTAAATACATACATGCTTATCCACTGAGCTACATCAGCAGAACCCTAGATTTTTTAATATATTTTATAAATGAAGAAATTGAGGCCCACAGCATTTCCAAGGCACGCGAAACAGAGGGGAAAATAGAAATGTGCGCTCAATAAAATTAGAAACCCTTGGTTATATACATACAAGGGGGTTAGTAAAATGTTACATTAAAATGACTGCTCCTCCCAAACACCCCCTCCATTTCCTCACCTTTTTCCTCTCTATCTGGAATGTTCTCCATCCCCATCACCACCTTCAGAAATCCTACCAGTCAGTTCTTTAAGGCTCATTCCAAAGGCAACTTCCTCCACTGTCCAGCCTTCCTCAATTATTCCAGCTAGAAGAAACATATTCTAAAGTCCCATAGTGAACTTGCTCTGCCATATTTAGAATCTGTCATTTCTACTGATTTTTTTTCCTCTACTAAACTACAAACACCTTCATGACAAAATCATCTCAATCTTCCTCCCCCCACAATCCTCCTCATAATCAAGCATTACACCCTGCACACAAGAGATACCCATAAATGTATACAAAATTATTTAACAGAATAATTCTTTCAATTAAAGGTTTATCATAAGTTTTTATTTTAATATTAATAGTATAAAAATAAGGTTTATTCTAAAGTAACAATATTAATAGAAAAAATATAAATTTATAGCACTGACCCTTGGTGGCCCAATAATCATGCCTGTCCACCTTGTAAGTGTCATATCTTCATCATCTTCAAGTCCCCAGCTAACCGTGCCATCACCTACTCCTTTTTGTCCTTCTTCAAGTTCTTCCAACAAGCGAAAATTACGAGGAACTTTAACTCCTACACAAAAGAACATCAATGTAAATGTACAAAACTCATAATAAGAGCTACACATATGTAAATTCAACTTCTTCCAAATTAATTTTACAAATGACTTCTGTTTGATATAGAAAGCACTGTATCAAACATTAACCCATTACGTACCATCATCCCAGATGTGGGATACCTACAAAAACATAAATTGAACAAAAAATATACTACTTATGATAACTTTTGATAAATATTGTTTTTAGAGTTCTATTCTTTTGAGAAAAGTAATAAATGAAGATTAGAACATTTTAATATGTATTTTTTCATATATGTATTTTCACATTACTTTATACTTTAATGTTATATTTATTCATATATAAACTACATATGTAGAAATATATAAATTCTAGATTATGATTTCAAACTTGCACTTGTATCAATTTCACTAAAATATTTGGAGAATTGAAAACCTGGGACTTAATGAGTTAATAACAGAATAAAATGTATATATAAATTCCTGTTTAATCAATTTTACACTAACATAAATCAATCATAAGGAAATCATTAAAAAAAAAATTCCTACTTGAGATTTCTGTTCCAAGCCAAGGATTCTGTATCAAGTAAGTAGGCATGACCCAAAAATTTATGGTTAAATTATTTAATGTATATGTTCTAATAATTTTTAATTGTTTATTTATTTATTTATTTTTATATGGTGCTGAGGATCAAACCCAGCGCCTCACACATGCTAGGCGAGCACTCTACCGCTGAGCCACAACCCCAGCCCCATTTAATAATTTTTAATAAGAATCATGTTCCATGTTAGAAAATTCACCAGAAGCTACAGTTTTCTAGATACAGAAGTAGCCCTCCCGATGGTTCCTACTCCTCGTCTTTCCATTAGTTAGGACTCTGGTCCTACTTTTACTTCTACCTGGCCTACTTCTACCAGGTCAACACCATCACTCAAAGGTCACTTGGGGCATTACCTGATTTGAGAATAAATCTCATATTCCTAAATTTTCTAGGACACTCCCACCACCTCCTGGCACAATCTAGCAAATGTTTCATCATCCAGTAACCCTTCTCACACCTCCACTCCATGTCACACTTTTCCATTTTCTAGACCTCAACAGAATGTTCATAAATGTTCATTTCTCTTTTGACCTTAACATTCCTTACTGTATTACTAAAATCTTAACAGGAATCCCTGTGCCTAGAATGTCCTGTTTACATTTATGCCTTCTTTCTCAAGGAACCTGGTCTTTCCCATAATTCCAATCTCCAATCCCTAGAAGCCAACCACAAATCTACTTTTCCAAAACCTTTCTTTCCTATGATTACTGTATCAGTAAGGACTCTCTATTAAAGGGGAGGTCTTCCATGCTCTCAAGAACATCTTACATGAAACATTCCCCAACCCCACCACACAAATTCTGTTAAAAGTACATAAATGCCCTCAAAATCCTGTCTCTGATCCATATGCATGTGCTTGTATGCTTTCTCTCCTCCCACCCATACACATACATATAGGCTGATTTGTCCTTAAAAGCAACTGTGCATGGTAATGCACAACTTGCAACTAGGCATTACTAATGTTTGGTAATCCTTCTGGACATATAATGAAAATCCAATAAGTACCATAACTTTAAAACAAAATAAAACCAAAAACCATAAGCCACTTTGTATACTATGCTTCATAAAAATGATTGAAAATCATAGAGCACAGAAATATGGAGCTGCTATAAATCCCAATATCAGTAGTCATTATAATTACTATGATTATTAGTAACCACTTGTTTTAAATAAATTATTCCATTTATTCCTACAGCCACTTGAAACCAAAGAAGTTATACAACATTCCCAAGGTCACACAGCTCACAGGAACAGGTCCAATATTAAAACCTAGTTTCTATACAGGCACAATGATATGCTCCTGTAATCATAGTTTTGGGGAGGCTGCAACAGAAGAATATCAAGTCTGAAGCCAGCCTCAGCAGTTTGGTGAGACATTTTCTCAAAATTAAAAAAAAAAAAAAAAAAAAGAAAAGAAAGAAAGAAATTTAAAGGGTTGGGATGTAGTTCAGTAGAATACTCCTGGGTTCAAACCCCCAGTTCTGGGAAAAGAAAAAGGAAACCTAGTTTCTAGATCTTAATGCCCTTTTCACCACTTAGTTGTACAGTGTTATTAGCTATACAGTAGTACACCCTGGTGGCATAAACACACAGATCTAGGAATTAAACTGCCTAAAGCCAGCTCCAGCTTCAGTTTTGCCAATCACATTTTTTTTTTTTTTTTTGGTACTGGCAATTGAAACCAGTGGCATCAACCACTATGCCACATCCCAGTCCTTTTTAAATATTTTTTATTTAGATACAAGGTCTCACTAAGTTGCTGAGGCTGGCTTTGAATTCATGATCCTCCTGGCTCAGCCTCTGTGGCCCACCGCAGCCAGCTGCCACTCACTTTTGATATGTAATCCTAGCAACATTTTTTTAGCTATAAATCAGATAACAATAGTTCCTACCTTACTGAATCACTGTAGAAATTCATAAAGAGTATACCTTATATACTATAAATATTGACTGTGGTCATTGTAGTGTCCAAAGCATGACATAAACTTCTATTTAACTCCATCTGAGTTGTTGAGAATCAAAGCTCCTTGTAAATTCTGGTAGGGTGGCCTCTGGAAATTTTATTCTAAGTTTCTATTTACATTTTAGTGAGACACTACTCCGTTTATTTGTTTATTTACTTTATTTTTGGTAGCTACAGAATCACGATCTTTATAACACATTTGTATAAAACTGCTTTTTGAAGTAATCTTAAACAAGCAAACAAGCTCAATTACCCTTGCCATTATAAAGTCAGCCCTCCAAAAATAACTAAATGTGTTAAATTTTTTCCTCCATTTTGTGTCAAGGCAAGCATCCAAAACTACAAAGAAACAATGTAAAATTTATGTCTCCTGTACTTAAGTACCATAAATGTGACAAACATTTACTGCTAAACTTTTTGCCACCTCTCCACATAACAGTTTGGGAAAATAGCTTTAATATTAATAAGACTCATCATTATTGGCAATGTTAACATTTTTTTTCTGGCAATGGGTATTAAACCCAGGGTGCTTTATCACTGAGCTACATCCTCATTATTTTTTTTTTTTTTTTTACTTAGTTTCTTGAAACAGGGTCTAAATTGCTCGAGGCCTAAATTGTTGAGGCTGGTCTCAAACTTATGACTCTCTCTCAGCTTCCCAAGTAGCTGGGATTTTAGGAATGAGCCACTGTACCCGACAATGTTAACACTTAAAAAAATTCTAATAAAGTATAAAACTCAAAACCAAAACAAATGATGAGCTATATTTTCAAATTCAGAGCTAGAGCACTCTGGTCTTATTTCATTTAACCATTAATGCCTGTGAAGAGAAAACAGCCACAAGATGGGGCTGTTGCTTCACAAAGTTACTCTACACAAGGACTGCCCTCTGAATCTCAAATTGCAGAAAAAAATCTTAAGGTTACAGAAACACTGGTCACCAAATCACATCAAGAATTCAAGTCTCCAGGTTTCCCACCAACTGAATTTTCTAGTAACTACACCACAAGGATCCTCTACCATGACCAAAAATAGTAGTAATATTAATAAGCAAACCATGACTGCAAAGAACCTGGAAAACATGCCTCCTCAGGGGCAGCAGTACATTCCTGCAATCCCAGGACTTGACTGGCTGACGGGAGGATCACAAGTTTGTGGCCAGCCTCAGCAATTAAGCAAGATCCTATCTCAAAAAATAAAAAGGACTAGGGATGTAGCCAGTAGTAAAGCACCCATGGGTTTAATCTCTAGTACTGAAAAGGGGGGGGGGGGTGAATGCCTCAATTTTTCAGCTGAAATATATCTAATCTTATTAATTGCCTTAAATTCACATGCTACCCGCCCCCTTAGCCCAGTGCCCAAAAAACGCATAAAGACTGACAAAAAAACTCCAGGAGAAGTCATGTCTTAGTATGCTCATTAGAAAAAAGATTTTCTAATTTTAATACATGAATTTTTGACCTTTTGTCTTTTTCCCATTTTAATTTTTTTCAAGTTAATGGCGGGTAGGGTGAAAACACAAATTGAACAAATATTTTTAAATACTAGTCTGGTTGGGAGGACAAGAATAAAGAGATATTACTGCACAGTTTGACCAGGTGAATGATCATCTACTCAAAAATTAAAGAAAACACCTTTAAAATGTTTTTCATCTCATTTACTTTCTAACCTTACTGTAGGTGCTCCTCATAAACACCCAGGTCTGCCTTTCCCCAGTTTCCAGGGTATCTGTGGGGATAAGGAGGAGGGTGACAGGAACACATGTACTGGTGGACAATCCAGCTCTTCCAGGTTCCACAACCAGCCTCTGCTCATCTTCCCTTTGCAGAGTTTCCTTAGACACATAGGTTTCTGTCACTCTTCAAAAAACTAGAGGGTTCACCTTGTTAAGATGGAACTCATTAAAAGCCGCATCTGTTAAATTTTAGCTCTCTGGTTCCTTTATCAATCTGGGAATTCAACTCCCCATATAGCCGACTTAATGAAAACTAACATATTTATTGAACATGTCTATGTGACAGACATTTGCTAAAAACTTTACAGGCAAAAGTATTTTATCATAGTTCACTATGCAAGTTATTAAACCTCACCTTTTACTAGGTAAGAAAACTGAGGCTTAAGCTGGGGATATAGCTCAGTTGGTCAAGTGCTTGCCTTGCATGCACAAGGCCCTGGGTTCAATCCCCAGCACCACAAATTTAAAAAAAAAAAAAACCAACTGAGGCTTAATTATTAGGTTAAGCCTTACGAAATTGCTAATGCTCAGGCTTATTTTAAACCAACAGAAATAGCACTTTCATATGGTCTGACATAACAACATGGAGCATGAGTGGAGGAATAAGGGTTGAAACTTAGTTCAAAACCCAAGTTCACGGCCATTATTCCCATGGCTTCATCATGAAACCTATTTGGTCCTAGATGGTACTCGCTTCCCTAACTCCTGGTTAAACTGTCCCCAAATCCTGCAAATCTGATGGGGATGGGAAACACACCCTCATCAACTATAGGAGCAACTTCATAGTTCCTTCCCTGATGGAGCTTACAGTTCAAAGGGGAGGCAAATCACAGAAATGACACAATTAGAGTATGAAAAATATAAGACAAGAAAAGGCAACATAAAACTTTTAAAAACTGATAGTTCCCCTTTACTAAGATACTAGTCAGATGACTCTGGGTAGTCAGATGACTCTGGGTAAAGCGTTTACTTTCATACTTTGGCTGAATGCCATCAGTGATATAAAATCTTTTGTTCACTCTCAGCATATCTCAATGACCAACATATAAGAGCCCACTGCAGGAGAGAGATCTACTAGACTGAGATAAGGCTGTGGAAAGGAGAAATCTTGCCACATCTCTATCGCCCCCCAGAACCGCTGCTGACCCACAGTATCTCTAAAGCCCCTTTCAAATGTAAGATTCTTGCACTTTATGAAAACAAGCTATCGGAGATATTTTTTTTTTTTTTTTTGGTGGTACTGGGGATTGAACCCAGAGGTGTTCTACCAATGAGCTATATCCCCAACCCTTTTTATTTTTTTTTGAGACAAGCTCTCACTACATTGCCCAGATAGGCCTCAAACCTGCAATCCTCCTGTCTCAGCCTCTCCAATTGCTGGAATTACAGGTGACTACTATATCTGGCTCATAAACTGATTTTGAAACAAACTATCTATACAGTGTCTGAAATGCCTTCTGAATCAAACATTAAATCCATTTCAAGAGTTGTGCAATTTATACTGTTTCACTTCCTAAAAATTTGTGAGTCTTAGCAGGGCACAGTGTTGTGAATTTGTAGAACCAGCTACTTGGAAAAATGAGGCGGAAGAATGAGGCAGAAGGTTGGCTTGAGCTGAGGAGTTAGAGGCCAGACTGGGCAACAGCAAGGACCCACCACCAACAACAACTCACTTAAAAAACAAAACAAAACACTTCTGCATATAGTAACTCTCAATCACAAAGTCAAGAATTATTATATATTACAGATTAAAAATTGGTTTCCCTCCACAGAGAGGGAAAGTCTGATTTTCCTCCCTATTTAACCTTCTCTGGTTTCATTTGTAACACTGTTTCAGAAAATCAGATGTGATCCTATCCTAAGAAGTTAAAAAAAAAAAAAAAAAATTCAAGGCAAAAGGGTAAAAGTAATTAGTATAAGGTATAAAATTTTCAAATTGAGCCAGGCACAGTGGTACACACTTGGAATCCCAATGACCCAAGCAGGAGGATCAGAAGTTAGAAGACCAGCCCGGGCAACTCAGTGAGACCTTGTCTCAAAATAAAGAATAAAAAGGGCTGGGGATGGAGCTCAGTGGTAAAGTGCCTCTGGGCTCAATAAATATATGTATATGTATATGTGTGTGTGTGTGTGTGTGTGTGTGTGTATATATATATATATACACACACACACACACACATATATATATATACACACACACAAGTTGTATTTGGACACAATACCTTCATTTATTTATTTTTATGTAGTACTGAGGATCGAACCCAGTGCCTCCTACGTGCAAGGCAAGCGCTCTGCCACTGAGCCACAATCCCAGCCCCTCAAGGTGATTTTTAAACTATTAAAATCTTTGCATACTGCTGCGTAAAATAGTCCCAGCTCCTCAGAGGGCTGAGGCAGGGGGATCCCTTGAACCCAGGAGATCAAGGCCAGCCTGGGCAACATAGCAAGATTTTTTTCTGTCTCAGGAAAAAAAAAAAAAAAAAAAACACCTTAAATATCAATATACAGTTCCACTGAAGAAGTAGTAAAATGAATACATGTAATATACATACACACAGATCTAAACAAATACATGCAAACTAAAATTAAAATGAGGTTATTATTACTGGAAGAAAAATTCCAATAAGATAAAACTGTGGGAAAATATATTAGTGACTGCAAATCTTGCTTAAGAAGTTAATTTAACAAAAAAATAACAAGAATTTTGAACATTTATATGCTATGACTTAAAATCCTGCTTGTAAAACTTACCCTCAAGAACAAAACACAGGTATTAACAACATCTAGAACCATGGTACATCATTTTTCCTACCCTCCAGGCCCAGACCCAGGCCCCATCCCTTTCTCCTCTCAACAAGACGGAGCCTGTCTCTGCTCCCCTTGAAGCTGGGCTGACTTTCCCACTTATTTTGATCAACAGAATGTAATAGAAGTAATGCTAAGTCCTTTTAAGAGGCCTGGTAGCTTCTGCTTGCTTCTTGGAAACTAATCATCATATAAGATTCCTGACCACCCTGACACTTATAAGGATGTGAGGAACACCAAACCAGCCATCTGAAGAAGCCACAGCAGCTTCTCCAAATACATCTAGCAGCAAAACTACCATGTACTGAACACCAAGCTGTCAATTCCTATGTCATGAAAAATAAAAATCATTATTGTTTGAAGCCACTACGTTTTGAGATGATTTGCTTCATAGCAATAAACACCTAAAAGAGATGAAGAGTGTAGAAAAGCAACTAAACAAAAATGTTTGGCAGTATAAAAACTTCTTAAAGAACAATTGCCATATACATTTAGGCAAACTATGTCACATCATTTAAAACATTATAAAGTTATTTTAAAGTATGTGAATTATATCAACTGTAAGTGAAAAAAACAGACCCACCTAACTATCATGTATAACCATAAAGCTCTAATGAAAATTTTTAAAAATAAAAAAGACTTAATAGCAACACATAAAAGGTCAAATATACAAAGAATGAAACGGTGCTTGAGGGGGAAAAAAATGAGGAGATGAAGGTCAACAGAAACAAAGCAGCAGATACGTAGCATAAGAAGTCTACAGATTTAATACAACATGAGGATCATGCTTAATAGCATATTGTGTTCAGAATTTTTGCTTAACAAGTAGATTACAGCTGCTCTTGCTTCAGGGGAAAAATGGGGTAAATATGTGAGATGATGAGTATGTTGATTTGTTTCATTACAGTAGCAATTTATACATGTCTGTATCTGTGTATAAATGTGTAAAATGACATCATATGAATACTTAACTATACACAATAAAATTTATTTTAAGGCACTAAAAATAAGATGATAAATATAAACTGACTGGGTCTCTTTTCCCCATAAAGATATTTAGAATATTTTAGAGCTCTAACAAAAGTAAAGTGTTCCCAAGAGTAAATGATATTATTCTGTATGATCATTTTTCTCTGCCTTCTATTCTGGACTGCATGTACTTGCTTATTTCCAAGCACTATATAGGTGGAATTCCTAGCTTGGTAGCCCTGGCATCCTATCAGTTCTGAACATTTAGTAATACAAGAAATAGAATCTAAATCATTAATTCCCATCACCATTCTTTACTATTAAAAAAACCCTGTTCCATAATGCTAACCCCAAGTGGCTGTTTCAAAAACATCAGTTACAACCCCACAATTAACAATACTATTTACATTTTTAAAAAACCTTTTGAACTGAACAGGGTACCAAAATGAAGCAAATTATATTCCATGTGTATATGATTATGTCAAATGAACCTATTATGTATAGCTATATGTACTATATGTACTAATAAAAATAAATATTTAAAGTCTTTATTTGTTCGGTATGTATACATAAGGTGGCAATAATCAACTTTGCATATTAATAGTATATTGTGTCCAGAATTTTTGCTTAACAAGTAGATTACAGCTGCTATTGCTTCAGGGGAAAAATGGGGTAAGTATGTGAGATGATCAGTATGTTGAAATCTGCATGTTTATTTTCATAGTTGTCCTATTGCTCTTGCAGAATTTCCCAAAACACTCTGTTTACCTAAGCCTTCTTTTTCATATTAAGATTTATAACCATGTATTATCAGAAAACTCATTCAGTATAAGTCCAGGAGAGATAACTATTGTAAAGGCCAAGGGATTGAACTATTGTGTGATGTCTATCAATTCATGTGGCAAATGAAGAAATTTATCATATCTGGTCCTTTTACACTGTGTCTGTAATAATTGTGAATGCAAGTAGGCGGTGACCACTCAGTTGAGGATTAATTTATGAAGGACAGGTTAGCTAGCATGGGTGGCTTTTTTTCCTAAGCTTAATCCTCAGATAGTTTCCCCAGCTAAAAAGCAAGTCAAAGCTAAATGAATGGGCTGGGTTGTAACTAGTGGCAGCGCACTTGCCTTACATGAGTGAGGCTTTGGGTTCGACCCTCAGCACCACATAAAAAGAAATAAAGATATGATGTCCATATACAACTAAAATAATATTTTTTAAAAAGCTAAATGAGAAACTATGTAGTATATTTTCTTTTTTATATATAGTTTTATTTTATTTATTTTTATGTGGTGCTGAGGATCGAACCCAGGGCCTCAAATATGCTAAGCGAGCCCTCTACCGCTGAGCCACAACCCCAGCCCATCTAGTATATTTTCTTTAAGAGGAGTATCATGAGGTTTAATTGTGATTTTATATATATGAGTGTGTGTATATATTGCGCACAGTTTACCTAGTACATAATAAGTAGTAAAAAGGAACTTGCTACCTTGTGATTATATAAATTCGTAAGAATAATTAATTGTTTATTTTTAGTTTTTCTGTTTTTTCCTATGGTTAGGACTATAAAGAATTGAAATTTGGGGAGAGTAGGAGACTGGTCCCAGTTTCAAAAACTCAGGCTGTTTAAATAAAATATATTTACAAAGTAAAAAAAGAAAAAAACATTTTTAGAACTGAATTGCAGCCATCACTGAGACATCATGAATATATATAAATATTGGTTTAATATTAATTTTTTTTTTTGGGGGGGGTGTACTGGGAATTGAACCCAGGGGCACTCAACCACTGAGCCACATCTCCAGCCCTTTGTGGTATTTTAGAAGCAGGACCTCAATAAATTGCTGAGGCTGGCTTTGAACTAGGGATCCTCCTTTCTAAGCCTCCTGAACTGCTGGGATTACACCCATGCGCCACCATGCCAAACCTAAAATATTATTTATGTAATTAACAGAAAAAAAAAAAAACAGGTAATATCATTTTGCTGAAATGAAAGCTTACCAGAAACAGAAATCTAGCTCTCTAAAATAAATATTTCCAAAAAAACTGCACAAGATTAAAAACGTATTTCACTAGAATACATTTAAGTTTTAATTTATAACAGTTGCTTTGTATTCAGTTAATAAATAAGAACACGTTAACATTGTTGTAGAAACCAGTACAGAATCTAGAACATGTTCACCTCAATGAGTGCTTCTTAATGTATTTTTAAATACAGTCTTTTGCCAGGTATGATGGCACATGTTTGTAACTGCAGTGATTCAGGAGACCAAGGCAAGATCATAAGTTCAAGACTAGTCTAGGCAATTTAAGGAGACCCTGTCTCAAAAAATTTTTTTAAAAGGCTGGGGATGTAGCTCAATGGTGGAGTCCACCTGGTTTCAATTCCAGTATTGCCCGCCCACCCACTCCCCAAAAAAAAAATTTTTACTAAATCTAAAATGGCATCAACTATATGATGAACCATTACTTTAAGAAATAAAAAAAAAAAAAACACAGAGCCGATACAGTGGCACACGCCTATAATCCCAGTGGCTCAGCAGGCTGAGACAGGAGAATTGTGAGTTCAAAGTCAGCCTCAGCAATAGCAAAGCACTAAGCAACTCAGTGAGACCCTTTCTCTAAATAAAAATGCAAAAATGGGCTGGGGATGTGGCTCAGTGATCAAGTACCCCTGAGTTCAATCCCTGATACCCAAAAACAAAGAAAGAAAGGGAAAAAACACTACCAATTAAAACATAAATTTCTGAAATACTCATTTCAGAAATTAAAATGGGTCTTAGAGTTGATGAAATAGGGTAAAAATAGAAAAATATATCTGGAAAAAAAAACAAAATTCAAATGAAACTTTGTGGATTTGATGTATTTGTTCTATACCTTCAAATACAATTAGAAAAACTTTAGGATTAGATCATCTACAAAGTAACTCAATCTTGTCATGGGGAACATGCATTGTATAAAAGAATATGAACCATGCTACTGTTACTCTTTAGGTTACAACCTAAGCACCATTTCCCACCCACCAGCCACCTGCACAAAAACCTGCAACTATGTGGATATTTCATTCAGAAGCCTATTCACTTGACACTAATTCAGCTAATAGGAGGAAATAAACAATAAATTATTGTTAGTACTATTTCAATTCATAAAAGTAAATTAAAAATGAAAATTTAGTGAAATATTATGATGTGCAAAGGGGAAAACAGATTGTACTTTGCCATTCTTAAGTCACTTACATAGAAATTGCACCATAGGGGACTGAGGATATAGCTCAGTTGGTAGAGTGTTTGCCTCCTATGCACAAAGCCCTGTGTTCAATCCCCAGCTATGGAAGGGGACTCATTCAAATATAATGCAGTAAGTTGTTGTAGGCTCTGCTAGTTACACTATAGATATCTCAGCTATCTAGACAGACAGATCCAGGGAGAACTCAACAGTTACCTAACATTCTTTTTCAAAAATTAAAGACTTTTCAATAACTTAAGTATTTCCTCTGAGGAAACAGCCACTCATCAGTACAATTTAGTAAACCACAACTGGTAATTTCAGTAGCAGGTAACACTAGACTATGCACTGCTTGTACTTTTCAATAATATTCCAGTCACTACATTGCATAATTACAGTATTTCCAAAGAATAAACTTTGCAGTATGCCTAATATCTACCTACATAACTTGTAACATGGGGATAAACCTCACACCTTTTAAGATGTGACTCCTGCCTCATCACATGACAATCAATAGAATTCAAGAGTACAAAGCAGCAGCTAATCAAAAAAAAAAAAAAAAAAAAAAAAAAAAAAAAGCCATACTCTGCATTTTAATAAAATAGAAAAACCGATAAATTGGTGTTCAACAAAATTTAAAACTTTTAGGTTTCAAAGGATACCATCAAGAAGATGCTGGGCATGGTGGCCCATGCCTATAATCCCAGCAGCTCAGCAGGCTGAAGCAGGAGGATCAAAAGTTCAAAGCCAGCCTCAGCAATGTCGAGGCACTAAATAAGTAACTACCCTGTCTCTAAATAAAATACAAAAAATGGCTGGGGATGTGGCTCAGTGGTTAAGTACTACTGAGTTTAACCCCTGGTACCAAACAAAAAGTAAAGACAACTGACAGAAGAAAACACCTGCAAGCCATATATCTGATTAGGGACTTGTATCTATAAAGAACCTCTATAAATAAACAATTTTTTTTAAAAAGCCCAATTTAAAAATGTACAAAGGATCTACAAAGACATTTCTCCAAAGAAGATAGGCAAACAGCTACTAAGCACATGAAGCAATATTCAATATCACTAGTCATCAGTGAAATGCAAGTCAAAATCATGAGATATCTGTCACATCTCATGATGACTATAATCATAGTCAAGGAAGTACTGGTGAAGATGTATTCTCATATAATGCTGGTACAAATGTAAAATTATTACTCTTGGGAAAAATAGGGCAGTTCCCTTAATAGTTAAAGTCACCTTACTACTCAAAAATTCCACTCCTAGGTATCTACCCCCCCCCCAAAAAAAAATGTCCATACAAAAACCTGAATGTCTATAACAGTCCATTTCCAACAGATAACAAACCAAATGTGCATGAACAAACAAACAGTTAAAGGCAACGCAGCATATCCATACAGTGGGATAGTTTTCAGCCACAAAAATGGATATAAAGTATAGATACATCTACAACATGGATAACCCTTAAAAACATTACACAAATTAGACACAAATAACCACATACAACAATATAATTGCATTCATATTAAAGTATAGAATAGGCATATATACCAAGACAGAAGTACACAGGTAGTTGGTAGGGGTTAATAAATGGCTTTAGGGCACACATTAGTGAAACAAAAGGGTTTCTTTCCTTTTTTTTTTTTTTTTTTTTTGGTTCTGGGGATGTGCATGTGAAGTAAGCACTCTACCAACTGAGCTATGTCTCCAGCCCAAGGGTTTCTTTCTGAGAAAATGAAAATGTTCTAAGATAACTACAGCATGCCTCTGTGAATATAGCAAAACCCACTAAATTGTGCACTTTAAAGAGACAACTGTACTGTACATGAATATCTTAGGAAAGCTTTAAAAAAAAAGTAACTTCCTGAAACCAAACTCAATATCCATTACAGCTCCATCTACCAGAATTTTCAGCTTCCTTATGACAATCACTCAAAGGTGTGGTCAAGGGCCAAAGGAGACTGGCTCTTTTCCATAAGACTCTAAATTTTCATAACTTCAAAATCCCTGGAGAAGATGAGCCGGTTACACAGGCATTACCCAATCTTCCCAGTACCAACATTTTTGGAACCAAGTTCTTTCTATCTATCAAATATATAGTCTTGTCCAGAAGTACTCTATCCGGAAAAGTAGGTAAGAATAAGAACAGAAAGGTAGAAAAAAGAAGAAATGATAACAGAATTAAATGTTTAAAAAGGGGGCTAGAAATGTAGCTCAGCAGTACAGCATTTGCCCAACATGCACAAGGCCCCAGGTTTGAGCCCAAGCACCACAAGAGAAAAAGAAAGGAGAATGTGTTTTAAAAAAATTAATATTTTTTAAAGAATTTTTAAAGATTTTTTTTTAAGTTCTAAAGAGCCATTTTAGGGATGTCTTTCCCCCTGAAGATTACCTGCATTCATGTATATTCCTTGCTTCACCCCAAAGACATCTCTCTCTTGAGATTGCCCCATTCTTCCTGAACATGTATCTACTTTTCTAAATAAACCTGTCTATGACTTTGACTGGCCTGTGCTGAAATTCTAATCTGTCACATATGCCAAGAATCTCATTGGTCCTGAGTCAAGTTCCCCTAACTCTTCAGATACTCCTCAAATCCTCCTTCAGAGACATTTTTCTCCCATGACATCTCTAGGTAACCAATACAGGGAAATTTTTTTTTAATATTTATTCTTAAGTTTTAGGTGGACATAATATCTTTGTTTAACATTTATGTGGTGCTGAGGATTGAACCCAGTGCCTTGTGCATGCTAGGTGAGAACTTTACCACTGAGCCACAACCCTAGCCCAGTATAGGGAATTTTTAAGGCACTGATTCCAACAATCCCAAGAGAATGTATCTACCTACCTAAACAAAACCTGGCTATGACTTTGAAAAAATGTTTAAAAATAAATAAGGGTCACTTTAGAAATAATAAATTACAATACTGTAAATATTTTAAATTTAACACATCAGGTTAAATGCAGTTCTATTAATTGTTTGTAGCATTACCAGTATATTCCCTTCCTCTACTCCACCCAAAACAACCTGAGAGACAATCATAAATTTATAACAATTCATATGTCATTTGCCTATAAAACCAAATTTGTGCTCACAAATTTGTTTTAATGTGGAACAATATTTAGCCACTAACATCGCTTTGTCTAAATATTTTATTCTTTGCAATACAACCTTTCACTTGATAAAACAACATGGACTCTTAATTACCTATAATGCCTTTTTAGTCTCTCTCTAACGTGTTTTGCCTTTATCGTTAATGGCATTTATCTGTGAAATAACACAACTGGGTTTCCACAAAATAAAAGCAACCAAAGCATACATAAAATATGATATGATGAAGCAGCACGTGGTGGCGCATGCCTGTAATCCCAGTGGCTCCAGAGGCTGAGACAGGAGGATCACAAGTTCAAAGCCAGCCTCAGCAATGGCGAGGTATTTAGCAACTCAGTGAAACTCTGTCTCTAAATAAAATACAAATAGGGCTGGGGATGTGGCTCAGTGGTTGAGTGCCTGAGTTCAATCCCCAGTCCCACCCCCCCCCCAAAAAAAAAAGAATACAGTGTGATACAGTAGTATTAAAGAATCTAAAATCAAGAAACTAGCTCTGGCCAGGTACAGCAGTATTCCCATGAACTCAAGCAGGATTATAGGTTCAAGGCAAGCCTCAGCAATTTAGTAAGACCATCTCAAAATAGAAAATAGTAACAATAAAGGGGGAAGGGCTGGGAAGTAGATCAATGGTAAAGTGCCCCTTTGTTCAATCCCCAGTACCAAAAATATTCTTTTTTTTTTTTTTATAACATTGAACTGGAGAATTTTTTTTAACATTATTTTTTAGTTTTAGGTGGACACAATATCTTTATTTTACATTTATGTGGTGCTGAGGATTGAACCCAGTGTCTCATGCATGGTAGGCGAGCGCTCTACCACTGAGCCACAATCCCAGCCCCCCAAAATATTCTTAAGTATGTATATAAAAAAATAAACAAATATTCATATACATGTTGCACATATACATATAAAATCGTATATACTGCACCTTTTTTTTTTCTTTTTTAGCCTATTAAACAACTATTTTGGGCTGGGGATATAGCTCAGTTGGTAGAGTACTTGCCTCACATACACAAGGCCCTGGGTTCAATCTCCAGGTCCACAAAAAAACAAACAAACCAAAAAAAAAACATAAATAACTATTTGTATTAAGATATTTTGGCTTAAAGAAAAAAACATATTATCCATCCAGCTCATCTAATTTTAAATTTCAACATCAAATTTCAGTTTAAATTTCATATAACATTTATTTATATTTACTTGTGTAAGTACTGTTTCCCTCTCATGCTACCAAAAAGCAAACAAAAATATAACTAATAGTGTAATTCAAAAATAATTCATTTCAAAACATAGTGTAAAGCTTCTTCTTGACTCAATCCCCTCCCAATTTGACAATACCATCAATTATCTAAAGCACAAAAATAGGTAAATAAAACAATATGAAACTAAGCATGGCATTTTGTTGTTGCAGTACTAGGAATCAAACCCAAGGCCTTGCATATGCTAGGGAAACACTCTTCAACTGAGCCATATCCACACTAACAAGTTTCAAAGTGAATTTCAATGGTTTATGAAAACTCGACTGCCTAAAGTATATTTTCTTAATTATTCCAAGGTTCCAAATTTCTTATATCTAAAAACAGTGAAACTGTAACAGAATGTTGAAATATAAACAGGATTCTAATGTGCAACAAACACCCTAATAAACTATCAGCAACTTGTTTATAGTGTATATTCAACTTCCTATAAAAACTAAAAGTTGTTAATAAAAAGTATGTGGCCCTAGTATCATCTAATGTCTCCTCTTTTTCAAATTATTTTAACATTCTCTCATGTCTAGTGTTGGGGGAGGGAGGATGAAAACTATCCAATTAAATGTATCATCTTATTATTTAATTTTCAAGTATACTTTTAACTATAGGTACCAAACACAAGTCTGAAAAGGATAAGGCCCCATTCACAAGCAAATGGATATCAACTAGCAAAAACAAAAACTGTAACGCTAAAACTTCACTTTTAGGGCTGGGGTTGTAGCTCAGTGGTAGAGTGCTTGCCTCACATGTGGAAGGCACTGGGTTTGATTCCTAGCACCACATAAAAATAAAATTTTTTTTTAAAAAAAGGTATTGTATCCATCTACAACTAAAAAAATATATTAAAAGGGGAAAGAAAAAAAAAAAAAAAAAAACCTTCACTTTTAAAATGATCTTTCCTGGCCAGTGTGGGGCCTGGGAGGCTGAGAGAGTAGGATTGCAGGCTCAAAGCCAGCCTCAGCAGGCACTAAGCAACTCAGTGAGACCCTGTCTCTAAGTTATACAAAATAGGGCTAGGGATGTGGCTCAGTGGTTAAGTGTTCCTGAGTTCACTACCCAGTACCAAAATAAATAAATAAATAAATATTCCTTCCTTTGCTGGTTAGTACTGACACCAAGAATATTGAAATATTTTTCCAAGGCTAAAATTGCTAGATTTTATCATCAATGACACCTACACATAATAAAGATGATTTAACCGACACAGAATGTACTGAGGTAATACCCTAAAAGTATCAATCACGACACACATTCAAATCCTTTCATTTTAGCACACAGATTTGAAATTTCTTTTTATTATGCAATGATGGCATGAAATATTAAATCACAGTTCTATAATCTAGTTTGGATAAAGAATAGCAAATAGGTCATATGCGCTTTCACTTTTAAACAGTAACACCTAACATTTGTAATTAATTATTTTTGAAACAGTCAAATATTTAAAGCCTCCATGTTAACACTTAATTTCAAAGTCTGCATTCCTGAGAAACCAAACATTGTATTCAGTACTAGAGAGAAGTTGCAAAGCTTATCTAAGAAACCACTTGTTCAATGTTTCATCTTGGTCTGGTTTTGTTTGCACTGCAGCTTTTCACTGAAATGAAAAATTTTAAAAAGGATAGTATGTATTCAGTGAGGTAAGAAGAATCCTCTCTCCTCATTCTGAAGAGCCATCGTCCTCTCCTCCACCCACGTCAAGGAGAGTCTTGGAGAACCGGACCTCCCAACTCGACCCAGGATGTCTCTGAACGCCACCCGCCTACGGTGACCAAGGTTGACACCCGCCCACCTTGGTTGGGCCTCGCCTCCTCTCTTCCCCCAGCGCCTTCAATCATCACCCCGCAGGGCCCTGATTCTGCGCCAGGGCGGGGGCCACCCCGCCACCGGACAAGCGCGCGACGGACGCACGAGCACGACCCGCCACCCCCGACGGCCGACCCGGGCCCTTGGCATCCGCGCCGGTCCCACCCGATCCCTCCCCAGTCCCAGGCTTCGTTCCAGGGGAGCGCAGAATTCAAGAGAGCGCACTCCGGCTTCTCCTACACGGACAGCACCCCGCCGCCAGGAGCGGGCGAAGGGGGAGAGCCGGGTCAGAGCGGGAAAGCAGGCAGCCCGGCCCAGGAACCGACCTGTGGAGACCGCCATCTTCTCCTGCAGCCCGACGCAGCCGCCCGCACGCACGGGACGTGGTTCGTCACTTCCGGGAGCACGCCGCCGGGTCCACGTCACCATGGGCTCCACCCCCGGCGGCGGGCGCTGCTGGGCCCCAGTGATGGTTGTGCCCGGGGGCGCTGGGGACTCGGCCCCGTGATTATAGTTACCTCAAAACACTAGGAGAGGGCTGACAGACAAAGATGAGTCAGTCTCCATAAAATAGAAAAAGAAAACGTGTTAAAAGGCGTGTGCAGAGCTGGGGTTGTGGCTCAGGCAGAGCGCTTGCCTGGCACAAGTGACGCCCTGGGTTCGAGCCTCAGCACCGCATAAAAATAAAGATATTGTGTTCACTTGTAACTAAAACATAAATATTTAAAAAAAAAAAAAAACAAAGGCGTGTGCAGGAGGGCAGCAGTCTGCGATGTGATAGTCAAAGGGCATCTAAAGAAATGTGCAGCTAGGGAGAACACAGATTGTCCATCCTATAGAACCTTGAAAAAAGAGGGGGGGGGCCCTCAGTAATGTTTCATATTCATTAATTATCGAAATGATATTTGAACAAAGTTGAATTTGGACATGTTATTAAAATAAAAACCTACACAAAATATGTGCATCAACAATTGAAAAATTGAGTTGGACAGTAAATTTGAAGAACCCCTAAGAAACCAATTTATTGTATTTAGTTGTATACACAATAGTGAAAATTATTTAAATGTATGACTAACCCTAAAAACATCTTTCAAGAGGAATAAACTAAAATTTCTAAGCAATCATTATGTCCTTCAAAAAGCAAAGATGGCCAGTGAGGAGGCTGGGTCAGAGCCAGAACAAAGGAGCATGGTGAGGGTCTTCTGATGATGTCAACTTCCTGGATGAGGAAAGTGCTCAAGGACACAAGGAAAGGACCCAATCAGACAGACCCTTCTGTACTCCTGCTACTAAGTGGGGATCCAATATAAAAACTAAAACAGTTGTGTGGACAGAAGGGACACCAATCAATAATGTTGAGGACAGGGGAGGAGATGAGAGAAGGGGAAAATTCAGAGGCAGTAAAAAGAATGGACCAAAACTCCCCCACTGGGTTCCCAGCTCTGGGGCCTCTTCAGAGAAGTCTGTCTCTGTCACTTTTGCAATAGCTGCTTCTTGCTTGCTGTCTCTGTGTTCTGTTCTTCAAGTCTTTGCTGAAGGGAGACAAGGAACCCAGGACTCCTAGATGGTAACACTACCAATAGTTTGCAACAGATCTGGGAATCTAATGCAATTTTTTGTTTGTTTTGGGGGTTTCATTTTTGGGTATTGGAGAATGAACCCAGGGATGCTTTACCACTAAGGTACTCCTGAGGCCTTTTTATTTTGAGACAGGGTGTTGCTAAGTTGCTTAGGGCCTGGCAAATTACTGAAGGCTGCCCTTTGAATTTGCAATTCTCCTCCCTCTGCCTCTGGAGTCTCTGAGAGTACAGACTCTAATGCAGTTTTGAACCCAAAGTTAATGCTTTTTTCATTCCTAGTTTCCATTACTTTGTTGGTCATGATACTTGTAGATATTGGTGTTGCTATAATTATTTATATATATATATATATCCTGAATTTATTTATTTTGTTTGTTTGATTTAGGGGTATTCATGATGTAGAGACAGGTAATTACTGGCCGTATGGGGATTTTTAGTTCTTTCCATTCTGTCTGTTGTTTGTTTGTTTGCACCAGGGATTGAACCCAAAGTTGCCTCAGCACTGAGCTACATCCCCAGCCCAATTTTTTAATTTTTTTTATTTTGAGACAGGGTCTTGCCAAGTTGCTTAGGGCCTCACTAAATTGCTGAGGCTGGCTTTGAACTTGTGCTCCTCCTGCCTCAGCCTCCCAAGCCACTGGGATTACAGGCTTGGGCCACCACACCTAGCAAAATTGGATTTGTTGTTGATGGTGATTTGTTTCTTTTTACTGACTAGTTTCTATTACACAGAGAAAGGCAGACAAGCTGCTATATCAATTCCGAGTTCTATTTTTAGAAGTTTGGGTTCTGTCCCCAGCACTCTCTTAGTTCCTCTGAGGAGGGACAGCTGCCTTGTTGAGAGCTTTCATGTGGAGAAGTACTCATGGCAAAGAAGTGAGGGCAGCCTCTAGCCAACAACTGGCAAAGAATGAGGCCCTCAATTCAACAGCCCAAGAGGAACTGAATCCCTTCAACTTCCATGGGAGTGTGATTAAAAGCAGATTCTCCCTCGGTTTAGCCTTCGGATGAAACCACATCCCTGGCCAACTCCTCCTTTGGCACTTTGCCAGAGACCATGGGACAGAGGAACCAAGATAAGGTACACTCAGATTCCTGACCCACAAAAAATGAGATGTTTGCTTTTTGTTTGGGGGGGGTGGTGTGATGGTTTCTTAGATTGCTAAGTTTGAGGATGATTTGCTAAGCAGCATTGTTACTGTATATTCATTAATCATACGAACATTGCATAACAATCATCATACATTTTTCACAAATTTCCGGCCCAATTACACTTGGCTACAGGAGACCTGTGTTGACATAAGTTTTCCATCTTATTAAGATAGACTGTTTAAATATGCTCATTCCAACAAAATCAAAAGTAGTAATTAGCCCCGTGCAGTGGCACATACCTGTAATCCCCGCAACTCTGGAGGCTGAGTTCAAATCAGCCTCAGCAAAAGCAAGGCAATAATCAACTGAGTGAGACCCTGTCTCTAAATAAAATATAAAATAGGGCTGGGGATGTGGCTCAGAGGTTGAGTTCTCTTGAGTTCAATCCCTGGTACACCCCCCCCCCCAAAAAAAGCAATAATTAGCAAACATTGATTCTCCTTTAAAATGTGAAACATTTTCTCAGGAAATGTCTCAATCTTAATGACAAAATACATAAATATATTTCCTCTTATATTGCAAAGTAAACTTGTGAAGCCAGTACTACTATCATGTTTCTACCCATCTTTCTTTGAAGAATAAATTACAAAAAAAAAAGAGAGAGAGAGAGAGAGAGAGAAAGTTAGATTTTGTGTAACTTGAAAAACAAAGTGCATAATTTTGGCGTTTACTCAATGGTATATGAGGAAAAAAGCAACAAATTTAGTAACAACCAGAAACAAGTACAAGTGAATAATTCCTTCAGATTACATCAGAGACAACCACGAAACAAAAACAACCAGAATATAAAAGTGAACAAAAGAAGAAAATCACAAAAATCAAATAGGTTCTTGCTAGGGATGTAATATATTGGTAGAACACATGCATAGCATGCATAAAGCCCTTCATTCAATCCCAGCAGTAAAAATAAAATATTAAAACAGTCTAAAATCTCCCATTATTCTGTTGAGATTAGAAAATCACTACATAATGTTTGCTAATTTAAAGGTCTGGCAAATGTATTGGAATGAATATTGTTTGGGGCTCAGCGCTTAACATGTGTGAGGTTCTGGGTTAATTCCCTTCACCTCCCAGAAAATGAGTTGACTAATAAAACTTTGTTCAGTATGGAAATTAAGTGGCAGAAAAGAGCAAATCAAAAAATACCTGGAGGGTCAAACAAACCAGTCAAACAACACCTGTGGAGGCAAATCCTGGTGCACAGGAGAATCAGCAAGAGGCGAGGGCAGCTTGAGTAACACAAGAACATAGGAGAGACCTTGAAGCCAAGGTGAACAACAGTCACTCCCCGTAGTTCTCCACCTCTGCTCACTCATCCATCTCATCAGTGCATACTGAAGAAGATGGGTTTGGAACCGGAGATCCAAGTCCATCCACTGTGCACCCTATGACCTGGAGGAAGGCATTTAATCTCTATTAATTTGCATCTCCTCACCAGAAAAAAAATAGGAATAATTTTAAGGTTTATAGTTAGCACATCTAATACAGTGTCTGGGCCATCGAATGTGTACAACAGGGCTGGGGTTGTAGGTCAGTGGTACAGCACTTGCCTAGCACACATAAGGCACTAGGTTTGAGCCTTAGCACCACAGAAATAAAATAAAGGTAATGTGTTCATCGACACCTAAAACAAAATATTTTTTTTTAAATGTGAACAAAAAATGGTGTCGATTATTACAAAGATTAGATCCCAAGAGAAAATGGTTCTTTCAACTAACAGGCAAATAAGTTTTAGAGGAATTGTGTGTTTTCCTCTTGACTCTCTAGCTGCTCAAAAACTTAAATCCAAATATGTAGCACATCACTAGTAAATATTTAATATGTATTAAATATACATCTCATATATATTCTTAATGTATATACTGAGTTCACTGCCTCAATTCACCTTACTTTCCCATTTCTCCTTCTTATTTTATACTTATTTGTTTCCTTATCATGGTACTTACTACATCTCTATAAGCATCTCCAAAACTTCTTCCTTTCTTTTTTTTTTTCAATTAATTTATTTATTTATTTTAGTTTTCGGCGGACACAACATCTTTGTTTGTATGTGGTGCTGAGGATCGAACCCGGGCCACACACATGCCAGGCGAGTGCACTACCGCTTGAGCCACATCCCCAGCCCCTTCCTTTCTTTTTTAACATTTATTATTCGATTGTAGTTGGACACAATAACTTTTATATTATTTATTTATTTTTATGTGGTGCTGGGGATCGAACCTAGGGTCTCACACGTGCTAGGCGAGCACTCTACCACTGGGCCACAACCCCAGCCCCCCCAAACTTCTTCCTTTTTATTTTTAGAAAGAATAGTATTAATTATGATGAATAAACTATTTTATTACTGGATAATTGAGAATTACTTAGCACACACCATTTCCTAATTCCCTTCCAAGAAAAAGTGTCCAATTATATGCTACTAGTGGAAGACACCTTGCTTCTCAGCTTAGGGTGACTAGCAGCCTAAGCTGCTAATGACATTTTGAAGGCAGTCACATTCCTTAACTCATCTGATCCTTCCATCCTTCCAATTGCCAAAACAAATATTCCTCTTCTTCCCATGAAGTTCCTGCCTCCCTTGCTGCCATCAGTGTCTGTAATAGATACACTTCAAAGTGCGCTATGACTCATACCTTCTGGAATTGATGACTCTGTGATACATACTATCATAATGCCTGTTCTACAAGGAAATTCTTTCCTTTGCTGGATCTGATGAAGCAAACTGCCATGTTGCAAGCTTCACTTTGGAAGGGACCACATGACAAGAAGCCTCTGGCCAACACTGAGACTCTCAGTGGGACAGTTATAAGGAGCCAAGTGCTGCCATCACCCATGTGAGCTTTAGAAACTGTTCCCTCCTCAGTCAAGTCTTGGAACAAGGCTACAGCTCCTGAACTGGAACTTGGATCATAAGCATGCAGAAGGCACAGCTGAGCCAAACCTAGAGACCTGACCCAGAGACACTATGGGAGAATAACTGTGCTGTAGTCATCAAGTTTGTGATAATTAGTTTGCATCAATAGAAAAATAACACAACATTCTGATTATAAGGCCCTATAACCTGATAGCCTGGATGAGCCTGATTTTCTCACAAACAAAAGATTTTTTAAAATTTCTCTTTTGATAGGTGTATATGGACAGCATGTCTTTATTTGATTTGTCTATTTTTATGTGGTGCCAAAGATCCAACCCAGTGCCCCACACATCCTAGGCAAGCACTCTGCCAATGAGCTACAGCCCCAGCCCACAATTAAAAGATTCTTACACAACAACCTAACAGGAATGTCTTACCAGTGTGGGGAAATTCTAATATTTTCATCAAATTATTGAATTTTCCCCAAGCATATCTTCTCAATTCTAATGGCCTCATTGCAGACATACTTAGATTGCAACAGCATCTCAGCTAACCTGTCCTAATTTTGTGTGTGTGTGTGTATGTGTGTGTATGTTACTGAAGATCAAACCCAGGGGTGTTTTACCCCTGAGCTACATTCCCTGTCCTTTTTGTTTTTAATTTTGAGACAGGATCTCACTAAGTTGCTGAGGCTGGCCTTAAACTCTCCATCCTTCTCCCTCAGCCTCCTGAGCTACTGGGATAACAGGTATGCACCATCAGCCCAACAATATCTGTGTTTCTTAAGCAATACTTTCTGAATGAGAAAACCTGCATTTGCTACTTTTTTTTTTCTAACTACCAGGCTGGCAATAAGTTTCCTGTTGATTTCCAATTTGAATCAATTCATAGTGGCAGCTGAAGACCCATGTTTACAGCCATCACCAAGCTCAACAGAAAGAAAGTACTGTATTATGTGTCAATGTCTGTTGTAGGGGGTTTTCAGCCTGGGGTATAATGTAAAGGCCAAATATTACTGTTTGACTTTCACAACCAGCCAGAATTCTCCTCCTCCAACTATCCCATGTGATCCTTCATCCTTAACCAGTGGATGCCCACACTACATTCAAGCCATCTTCCACATGCACTGTTACTGTCTCTCAGGGTTGTTTCTCTTCCTTAGATTTCCTTTCCTCCACTTTCAACATCCTAGTGCTCCCTAAGGTCCAATTCAAATACCACTTGCCTGAATCTTTCCTGGTTTGTTTCTTGTCCTTTTGTTAAACTGCTCTACTTCTCTTAGTATGTACTAAGAATTCAGTAGGACAAAAAGCTAACATTTTGTTTTTTAAAAAAAGCAGATCCAACCAGGTTCTATGGCAGATGCCTATAATCCCAGTGGCTCAGGAGGCTGAGGCAGGAGGATTGTGAGTTCAAAGCCAGCCTCAGCACCTTAGTGAGGTGCTGAGCAAATTAGTAAAACCTTGTTTTTAAATGAAATATATAAAAGGGCCAGAGATATAGCTCAGTGGTTGAGTGCCCCTGGTTTCAATTCCTGGTACCAAAAAAAAAAATTCATTTTAATCCACTTACCTTTTTGAACTACAGATTTGTGAGGCCTCAGTAACCAAGGAATTCATGGATCTTGTTGAATGGAAATTTCAGTACCTGTAGCTGAACATGTTCATGAAACTCCGTGGTAGAGGACTTGTCTAGCATGTGAGGCCCTGGGTGTGATTTCCAGCTCCTTAAAACACAAAAATAAGAAAACATTTACACATATGCACACAAGACCTCATTATTTGCCCCAGGAGTATTGCTGTCTTTTGAACATTTTAGCATGCTTCCCTGTGCCTTCTGTTTTGTAAGTGGGTTTCTTTCTCCAGCTTGGGACAAAAATCTAACCACTTAAAGTGTTTGGTCTAAAGTTTACCTTTCTCAGATGGTGAGGGGTAATCTCATGAAAATCAAAGAAAGATCAGTCAGAGTAGAGAAAAGGAGGAGGGGAGGGAATTTGAGCTACCCAGCTTCCGTATTGTTTTTTTTTTGTTTTGTTTTGTTTTGTTTTGTTTTTTCCCTTTGGTGGGGGCATTACCAGGAATTGAACTCAGGGGCACTCAGCCACTGAGCCACATCCCCAGCCCTATTTTGTATATTACTTAGAGACAGGGTCTCACTGAATTGCTTAGCCCTAGCTTTTGCTGAGGCTGGCTTAGTACTCATGATCCTCCTCCCTCAGCCTCCTGAGCTACCGGGATTACAGGGGTGCCCCACTGTGCTGGCCCTCAATTGTTTTTTTTTTTTTTCTGTTTTACTTTTTAATTTTATATCATGTGCGTTTGTTACAAATAAAAAAATCATCTATTTTTAAAAATACTTATTTGTTTGCATTAACACACTTCAGCAAAGAGGAGGAACTGGCATTCAAATATGGCTAGCTAATCATGACCATATTAATTGTACAGACTTTTCTTTCTTATTCTTCGGTACTGAGGATTGAACCCAAGGACTTGTGCGTTCTAAATACACCTCAGCATTGAGCAACATGCCCAGTCCCCAAAGATACTTTTCTAAGCAAACAGTTCTTACATATTATGAACTTGGCACTGAGCTAGGTGCCATAAAGAATAAACATAAATCGGACAGAATCGAATCCCTTTAAAAGGTGTAGTCAGCGAGGAGGAGGGAGAAGGACGTGAGTAATGTAGGAGAACACTGGAATTCTCTTCATGTGTCCATTTAGTTTTGCTGTCCTTTATGGAGTTAGTTCATGCTTCTTGTCTTGACAAGTCTTAGAAATCAACTAGAAAATATATATTTTATAAATGAATTTGATTACTAAACAAAGTATTAAATATATCAATTCTAGACTATTTATCTTTATATACTTCTGCAGCTCTTTCTACCCTCTGTTTCTGGGTTCTGTCATTTTTTGTTATGAAAAAGAAGGCATGGAGGAGATCCTAAGCAGGTGGACTCTTCACATCTTTGCTCCATTTGATATGTGTCTGTGACAATGAAACCCAATAGGTAGCAGAGGTGCTAAAAGCCCCAAACAATGAGTGTGGGGTAGGGAGATCAGAGGGCATTTCACACAGCAGGCTGGGTAAGTTTCTAGTCCTGACTGAGGATGGAAGCATTAGGGTGGAGGAGGCAAAAAGATTATTTGCATGAAAAATGTTTTGCCTACCACTTGTTGTGATTCCCATTTATCTGTAGTTATGTTTTAAAAGCTGCTTCCTAAGGAAATTCTTCCAGCCATTTCTCAAAGTAGTTTTTTTTTGTTTTTTTGTTTTGTTTTGTTTTGTTTTGTTTTTTGCAGGAGGGAAGGGATTGTCGAAAAATTTAAGTCATCTTAAAGGACAGAGGTTTAGAAGCATTTCATTGTTGCAATGATCCAAACCCATATATGTCATTTCTTCCTCAAAATCCCACTTAGTGCTCTTGCCTGGCAGGGAGCATTGCTGGTGAGGATGGGGGGTGTAGGTGAACAGAAAGGGGTCTTCCTGTGGTGGATGGTAAGCGAGAGAAGGAACGTAGCTGTTGAAATCCACAGGCACTTTCTCTTCATAAAGCTCGCCCCCTGGATTTGGCCATAATGGGTGGCAGCTAGTTTTGGCAGCAGGTGGTTCCAGGGGAATCTGCTGGGGAAAGTTCTCCAAAGAATTCTGGGAAGGAAAGAAGTCACAAGGCCAGCTGGTCAGAGGAAAAGGATAATTGGGACAATAGTTGTCATTGAGAGGGCTTCTCCCCAAAGCAGCGTTTTTATTCCATGCTTGCAGATTGTCATAATCTGAGTAGACTCCAGAGGCAGAAGGCTGAAACAGGTCTCCACTATTGTAGATCCTATTACTGGAAAATCTGCATTTTTCATACAGCTTAGTGGGGTCTAAGGTGGAAGTCGGGTCTGCCAGATCAGTGGTTCCCCCTGAACCATAACTCTTGGAGAAGGATAAGCAATCATTCAGTGAATTCGGCTGGGGAGTGTTAGCTATTAAATGTCCACTGTAACTGCCAGGCAATTGGACACCTTCCTGGAATGACCAAGTTAAAGGTAAACTTCCCTGACTTTGTGTTTCACCTGGAAGAGACTTGGATCCTGGGTTCCCCTTCAGCTTTAGGGAGACAGAGGCAGGTGCCCCATGCACTTTCTTCATTGCTCTTCTTGCCTCAGCTTCTAACTTGGTTTCTGGCTTTGGATGATCATGCTCTCCCTTTGACTGGAAGAATATGAAGCGTCCATCGTGTCTCCAGAAGTTGGTGACGGGGAAGCCCCCATGGCCTCGGCAAGGAATCAGCTTCAAAGGCCCATTACAGTTGGGACAACTTTTCTTCTGCTGCTTCTGCCGGGCTTTGTCACAGATCGCAGGTCTCAGGTAGACCTTGCGCCCCTCCTTGGTAGAGCAATTGTGGCCGCACACCACCACACCCAGACAGGACTTCTTGAGGATGCGAGAGTTGTGGTTGTTAGTGTTGCGCATGGCCCAGCTGCTCAGGTGCCGCTGTGCATTCCTGTCTTCTGAGCTGTATATGTGCTTCACATAGGAATCTGGCCACTCCTGGAACCAGTCAGTCTTTTTCACATTCTGTGGCAGTTTCATGTCATTAATGTCCCAGTTTAATACCTCTTTGTCTTCAGAATCAAAGTCTTCAGGTTCCATGATAAAGTCAGGTCACCCACACGTTTTCCTCTATTCAATTTCCTTCAATTTGAACTTGAGAATTTGCTCTCAAAGGTTCTTGATATAGGTGGATCAGCCTTCTGACTTCTTATCCAGATGTAGACAATATTGTCAAGAACTCATCTCCCGTTCAGGTCCCAGTAAGTTCTGGTCATTTTCCTGTTCCCTATTCCAGGTCAGGGTACACTATGCTAATGAGCTCTGGCAACAATCCAATCAAAATCTAGATGCTCTCAGCTCAGGATAGGTAAAAGCAGCCTGTTTCTTCTCAGCAGCCAACAATGTAATGAATATTCTATGGTGTGCTTCTGAACTTTCCCCTTCTTTATGTTGAGGACCTTGTAACTGAAATGGACATTGAGAAGAACCTTGTGAAGAAGTACAGATGTCTTCCTTCTTGTTTCATAGGGTAAGCCCAAACAGATTCAATCACTGTAGATCTTCATTCTCTTATCATTTATCCAGCCTGTCTCCTCTTCATTTGCCCAAATTGCCGAAGGCTTGGTGCAGTGTGATGAATAGGCCTTCATTCTGGAGCAGCAGAATGGTGTCGGAGAGCTATGGGAGGAGGCCCAACAATGAGCCCCTCAATTGTTTTTAACAACATGATATTTGGACTATTTTTATATTGTGGGAAGTTAATTAACATATGAATTACCACACATATGATTTTTTAAGATAAGAACACTTAAAATCTACTCTTAGCAATTATCAAAATGCAATGCACTTTTATTATTAACCACATTGCACAATAGGTCTCTTGAACTTATTCTTGCTGTCCAGCTGAAACTTGTATCCTTTGACCAACACCTCCCCGAATCCCCACCACAACCCAAACCTCTGATAACCACTATTCTATTCTTTTCTTCTATAAATTCACCTTTTTTAGATTGCAAATATAAGTGAGATCTTCGGCCTTTGTCTTTCTGTGTCTGGTTTATTTTTCTTAACATAATGTCCTCCAGATTCATCCACTTTACCACAAGTGGCAAGATCTTGATCTCCTCCTCCTCCTCCTCCTCATCTCCTTTCTTCTCCTTCTCCTCCTCTCCTTTCTTCTTCTCCTTTTATCCTTTCTTGTCCTCCTTCCCCTCTCCCACCTCCCCCTCCTTTGTTTTTTTTTTTTTTCTGTTGGGGACTGAACCCCCAGGAACTCTTTAACACTAAGCTACACCCCAAGCCTTTTTTAGTTTTTGTTTGTTTGTTTGTTTGTTTGTTTTTGTTTTGGGATGGGGATCTAAGTTGCTTAGGACCTAGCTAAATTGCCCAGGCTGGCCTTGAACTTGTGATCATCCTGCCTCAGCCTCCCAAGTGGTTGGGATTTTCGGGGGTGTGCCACTGCTCCTGGCTAATTTTATTCTTTTTTAAGTCTTCCATCCTGTAGGAGTTCAGTGTGTGTGTGTGTGTGTGTATGTACACACCACATTTTCTTTATTCATTCATCCTTTGATATCTTGTTGACATCCTGTTTCTTCTTCCTTTGGATACATACCCAGAAGAGGCATTGCTGGGTCCTGTGGTACTTTTATTTTTAAATTTTGAGAAACTACAATAATGGCCATATAAATTTATATTCCCATCCATATATGCAAGGGTTCCCATTTCTTCACAACCTACCAGCACTTATTTATTATATTTCATCCTTTTGATAATAGGTATTTGAACAGATGAGAGATAATAGAATTGTTTTTTTCTTTTTTTAACATTTATTTTTTAGTTATAGGTTGACACAATATCTTTATTTTACTTTTATGTGGTGCTGAGGATTGAACCCAGTGCCTCATGCATGCTAGGTGAGCGCTCTACCACTGAGCCACAACCCCAGGCCGATAATAAAATTGTTTTCCTAATTTGCATTTCTCTGATGATTAGTGATGCTAACTTTTTTTCATATACTTGTTGGTGGTTATATGTATACCTTCTTTTGAGAAATGTCAATTCAGGACCATTGCCCTTTGTGTGTGTGTGTGTGTGTGTGTGTGTGCATATGTGTATGTGTGTGTGCATATGTGTATGTGTGATCACATCCAGAACCTTGCCCGTGCTAAGTACACACTCCACCACTGAGTTAGATTCCCCAGCCAGATGTTGCCCATTGTTTTCATTGGCTATTGGATTCCTTACATATTTTGGATATTAGACCTTACATATTTTGGACATTAGACCTTAATTATGCATATGATTTGCAGCCATCTTCTTCCATTATGTAGGTAGTGTCTTCTAGAGGACCAAATTTTTAGTGGGCTGCATGTTACCACCCTTTCCTAGTGTTTTAAGGATATCTAGGATTTGTACTAATCAGGTTTGGTAAGACACACTGACATGGAAATGACCATCATGAAGGAAAAATTATGTTCACAGAAGTAGGAGGCATTGGCAGGCCATGCAAGGCCACATGGGGGTGCTCCAGCATCAATCAAGAGGCAGAGGGAGTGAGGAGGAAATGTAGGAAGAAATAGACAAGGCCTTGTTTGGGATTAGTTTGTTTGAATAATTTCAGGGGACTCCTGGGCATAGGGCTAACCCTAATATGCCTGATGTCTGACCCTAGGGTGATTAGGGGAAGGGAATAGTAGCCAGAAATTTTGATATAGAGAGTTTGATAAAGGAGGTGATAGGGTATTACTCTGGACTGATTGATTTGCATTTGAAAGACAAGTCGAAGGAGAATTGTTCACTATCTCTAAGAATTAGCTCACCCTGGGAGGGATCATCCTTCCAGAGGAAAAAGGCTGCAAGATGTCATAGCTCATAGCATCAGAATATACAAAGTAAAAGACCAGATCTTCCTCTTCTTCACTAGCCATTCTTTCTGGGTCTTTTCTGCTTTTCTTTTCTGCTTCTTCCTCTTACTTGTGAATTCATAGTATTAAGTGCTAGGTCTCTTTTTTTTTTCTTTTTTCTTTTTTTTAGCTTATGGATGGACACAATACCTTTATTTTTATGTGGTGCTGAGGATTGAACCCAGTGCCTTACATTTGAGAGGCAAGCATTTCACCACTGAGCTACAACCCAGCCCCTAGGTCTCCATTCTTGACTGTTTTGATTCTCCTTTTTATATTTAGTCGAAGATCACAGCCAGGCTTACAACATGAAGTTTCATCTAAATGTATTCATTCTCAATTTTTTATCTCAAGCCTGAACCTGTTCCTTTAAACTCTACACTCTAATTAAGCTAACTCAGATTAGCATCTCAAATGCAATAGTTAATTGGACACCTCATTTTTTTTGTGTGTGTACTGGGTTCGAACCCATAGGTGCTCTAACACTGAGCACCAAACGCTTCACACTTTTTTTTTTTTTTAGGGCAGGATCTTGAAGTTGCTCAGGCTGACTTCAAACCTGCAATCTCTTGCCTTAATCTCAGATTATAGGCATGCACTACTGTGCCTGGTTTAGACATCTCAAATTTAACTGAACTCAAATTTAACTAGAACCCCACCAGAGTTCTACCTTAAAGGTTATTTTCCCACCTCAGGTAAATGATAAATTCATCTTGCTGAAGCCAAAATCCTTGAGTCATCCTTGATTTCTCTTTTGCCCATACCACACATGCAGGTCATCTAGAAGTTTTGGTGGATTTGCCTTCCAAATATTCCTAATAGTTTATCATTGTTCATAATGTCCACTTTGCCTACGCTTGTGTAACTTTCCATCATATCTCACCTAGGGTATTGCAAGGGTCTCCTTGCTGCTGCTCTTCCTCCCCAAATACCTTGTTCTTGCTCTAAAGATGTTAGGGATTAGTTTATTTGAATAATTACACATATAGTTTGCTTTTTTTTTTTTTTTTTTTTTGGCAGTGCTGGGGATTGAACCCAGGGCCTTATGCATGCAAGGCAAGCACTTTATGAACTGAGCTATATCCCCAGCCCCCAGAGTGATCTTTTTAAAATACAAATCAACTGAGCATGGTGGCTCATGCCTGTAATCCCAGTGGCTTAGGAGCCTAAAGCAAGAGAGTTGCAAGTTCAAAGCCAGCCTCAGCAACTTAGCGAGGCCCTAAGCAACCCTGTCTCAAAATTTAAAATAAAAAGGGTTAGGGATGTAGTTCAGTGGTTACTTGCCCTTCGGTTAAATCTTCAGTACCAAAAACAAAGAAAAAAACATAAATCAGATTATGAAAACTCCTCTGCTCAGAATTCTCCAGTGGCTTGCAAAATAATTGGAGATGAAATAACACACTTCTAAATGATTTTGGGGTCAAAAAAATTTTTTAAGATAAATTAACAATTATTTTGAACTGTTTGAAATGAGAATAAAAAGACAATTTATCAAAATTTGTGGGATTCAGTGAAAGTAGTGTTTAGGAAAAAAATTTTATAACATTGAATGCACATATTGGAAAAGAAGAAAAATCTAAAATATTTAATTTAAACTTCCACCTGAGAAACTAGAAAAAGAGAAAATTAAGTTCACAGAAGAAGAAAAGAAAATATCAGGAGTAGAAATCAATGAAATCGAAAACAGGAGATCAATAAATTAAATTAATAAAACTAAGAGTATTTTGCTTTGTTTTGTTGTTGTTTTGTTTGCTTGTTTGTTTTGTTGTTGTTGTTGTTTGTTTTCAGTACTGAAGATTAAACCCTGTGGCACTCAACTTCTGAGCACATCCTTTTTATTTTTGTTTTAAGATGGAACCTTTCTAAGTTACCCAGTCTTGATGCAAACTTGTAATTCCCCTGCCTCAGTCTCCCAAGTCATTAGGACTACAGGCATGCATCACCATGTTCAGCAAGAGTGGGTTTTTTAAAAATATCTATAAAACTTACAAATCTTATCAGATTTGGTGGCATATGCCTGTAATCCTCGCAGCTCAGGAGGCTGAGGCAGGAGGACTATGAATTCAAAGCCAGCCTCAGCAACAGCAAGGCACTAAGCAACTCAGTGAAACCCTGTCTCTAAATAAAATACAAAAAAGGGCTGGGGATGGGGCTCTGTGGTTGAGTGCCCCTGGGTTTAATCCATGATTCCCACTCCCACTGCCACCAAAAAAATTTATAAACCTTAAGACAGGCTAAGAAAAAGAGAGGACACAAATGACCAATATCAGAAAAGAAAGAGGAGGTATTAAAAGTATAATAAAAGAGTACTGTGCTTAATTTGATGCCCACAAATTTAATAACCTAGATGAAATGGACTGATTTCTTGAAAGATACAATATGCCAAAACCCACACAAGAAGAAATAAACAATATGAATAGGTTTAAGTCATTAAAGAAATTAAATCAATATTTAAAACTTTCTATAAAAGAAAGCACTAAGCTTACATGGGTTAACTGCTGAATTTTACCCCCCCCCCCCGCCAATTTTTTTTTTCTTTTGGTAGTTGAGGGCACATTACCATTCAGCTAAATCCCCAGCCCTTTTCAAATTTTTTATCTTAAGACAAGGTCTTCCTGAGTTGCCAAGGCAGGCCTAAAACTTGCAATCCTCCTGTCTCAGTCTCCCTAACAGCTGAGATTATAGGTGTATGCCACCATGCCTGGCTTCTACCAAACTTGTAAGAAAGAAATTATACTAACTTTCTACAATTTCTTTCAGAAGATTGAAACAAAAATAATACTTCTTAACTCATTTTATAAGGTTACCATTACCCTAACAGCAAAATCAGACACAAAGACATGACAAGAGAAGAAAATTATGAACCAATGTCTCACATAAAAACAGATGCAATAATCATCAACAAAATATTAGCAAGTCAAACCCAGTGATACATAAAAAGAAAAATGCATTGTATCCCAGTGGAAATCATACCAGGAATGCCATCATGGTTCAATATTCAAAAATCAATTAAATAAAATAAAGTTACTATAATCCTAGCTATAATATAACCATATAACCTATAATCCTAGCTACTTAGGAGACTGAGTCATGAGTATTGGAAGTTTAAGACCAGCCTCAGCAATTTAAATTTTTTTTTTAAAGAGAGAGAGAGAAATATTTATTTTTTAGTATTCTGTGGACACACATCTTTGTATGTGGTGCTGAGGATCGAACCCGGGCCGCACGCATGCCAGGTGAGCGCGCTACCACTTGAGCCACATCCCCAGCCCCACAATTTAATTTTTTAAAAATAGGTTAGTTAGTTAGTTAGTTGGCTGGTTAGTTGGTTGGTTAGCTGGTTAGTTGGTTAGTTGGATGGTTAGCTGGTTAGTTAGTTGGTTAGCTGGTTAGTTGGTTGGTTAGCTGGTTTAGTTGGTTGGTTGGTTGGTTAGCTGGTTAGTTGGTTGGTTGGTTAGCTGGTTAGTTAGTTGGTTAGCTGGTTAGTTGGTTGCTTGGCTGGTTAGTTGGTTGGTTGGTTGGTTAGTTGGCTGGTTAGTTGGTTGGTTGGTTGGTTGGCTGGTTAGTTGGTTGGTTGGTTGGTTGGCTGGTTAGTTGGTTGGTTGGTTGGTTAGTTGGTTAGCTGGTTAGTTAGCTGGTTACTTAGTTGGTTGGTTGGTTGGTTGGTTAGCTGGTTAGTTGGTTGGTTAACTTGTTAGTTAGCTGATTAGTTAGTTGGTTGGCTGGTTAGCTGGTTGGTTAGCTGGTTGGTTAGCTAGTTGGTTAGCTGGTTAGTTAGTTGGTTAGTTGGTTGTTTAGCTGGTTAGTTAGTTGGTTGGTTGGTTAGTTGGTTAGTTTGTTTTTGGCCGACACAACATCTTTGTATGTGGTGCTGAGGATCGAACCCGGGCTGCACGCATGCCAGGCGAGCTCACTACCGCTTGAGCCACATCCCCAGCCCAGCCTCAGCAATTTAGCAAGGCCCTAAGCAACTTAGCAAGACCCTGTCTCAAAATAAAAACTAAAAAGTGTTAGGAATGCAGAGCAGTGGTTAAGTGCCCCTGGATTTAAGTACCAAATAAAACAATGGGGACAGGGGTAGGGACTGCAGGCTGGGGATATAGTTCATTCCTAGAGTGCTCCTGAGCTCGATCCCAGTACTACATACAAACAAAAATCAATTAATCAATGACTTTTCTGTATACCTGTAATGATCAATAATACTATTTACTTCATTTACTTTAGTATCTAAAAAAATGAAATACCTAAATATAAATTCTAGGAAAATCTATGTACTAGATATATATGAGAAAAATTATAATAGAAAGAAATCAAAGGAGAGTGAAATTCCATGTTCATGGATAGAAAGACTCAATATGGTCAAGATGTCAAATCTTCCTATCTTGATCTACAGATTCAGTGAAATCCAATCAAAATCTCAGAAACTTATTTTTTGGGGGGTGTGGGGTACCGGGGTTTAAATTCAGGGACACTCAACCACAGAGCCACACCCCCAGCCCTATTTCATATTTTATTTAGAGGCAGGATCTCACTGAGTTGCTTAGCACCTGGCTTTTGCTGAGACTTGCTTTGAACTCGAAATCCTCCTGCCTCCCGCTCCTGAGCCACTGGGATTACAGGTGTGCACCACTGTGCCCAGCCAGAAAGTTATTTTGTAGACACCAACAAGCTCATCCTAAACTTTACATGAAGAAACAAATCACCCAAAATAGCCAAGATCAGACTGGAGGAGAAGAGCAAAATTGGAAGACTGACACTACCCAATTTCAACACTTACTATAAGTGTACAATAATGAAGATAGTGCGGCACTGATGAAAGAGTAAACAAATAAACCAATAGAACAGAATACAGAGCTTAGAATAGACCCACATAAACAGAATCAACTTGACCAAAGAACAAAGGTAATACAATGAAGAAAAGACAGGGTTTTTGCAACAAATGTTGCTAGGACAACTGGACATCCATGCAAAGCAAGCAAGGAGAAAGGGAAAGAAAGGAAGGAAGGAAGGAAAGAAGGGAGGAAGGAGAGAGGAAGAGAGAATCTAGATACATGTTTTAGTTCTTCAGACCTGAATGTAAAATGCGAAACTATAAAACTTCTACAGGGCTGGGGATATAGCCCAGTTGGTAAAGTGCTTGCCTCACATGCATAAGGCCCTGGGTTCAATCCCCAGCACCACAAAATAAATAAATAAATAAAAAGAATAGAGGGTACAGAAACATCTGGGAATCTACTATCTTCTTATTATTGCTGTCGGTATATACGTGACTGCATGACCAATGTGACTCTGCAACCTGTACACTCAGAAAAATGAGAAATTATATCCCATCTGATTCAAATGTATGATATGTCAAGATCATTGTACTGTCATGTGTAACTAATTAAAACAAATAAAAAAATACAAAACAAAACTGAAAATCAAATAAAATAACTTCTAGAGATAATATAGGAAGAAATCTACATGATGTGGTTTTGGTGATGACTTTTTAGATATGCCACTAAAGGCATGATTCATGAAGAAAAAAGTGATAAATTGAACTAAATTAAAATAAAAATATTTCTGTTCTGAGAAAGACATTATCAAGAGAATGAAAAGATAAACCATAGCCTTAAAGAAAATATTTCCAAAAGAAGGCATATCTGGTAAAAGACCATTAATCAAGTTCTTTTTTTAATTCTAAAAGCTCAACAATAAGAAAATGGACAACTTAATTTAAAAATGGACCAAAGAAAATGGACTTCATCAGGGGATATACAAATGATAAATAGGTATATGTAAAGATGCCCCAGAGTATATATCTTCAGGGAAATGCAAATTGAAAAGACAATGAAATACAACTACACACCTATTAGAATGACCAAAATCCAGAACACTAATATCAAAAGCCAATGAATAGGGCTGGGATTGTGGCTCAGAGGTAGAGTGCTTGCCTAGTATGCATGAGGCACTGGGCTCCATCCTCAGCACCACATAAACAAATAAAGGTATTGTGTCAACTTACAACTAAAAAAATAAAAAATAAAAAAAAGGTTAAAAAAATGCCAATGACATATATGCTTTTACTTACATGTGTAAATATTATCCTTGTTTTGTTTATGATTTGTATATAGTGTCGTGGTTGTTTACTCGGTTCATATAATTATTCATTTAATTTATCAAAATTTGTTTATATAAATATATGCAGGCATATGTATTTATAATGGGGATTTAACTCAGGGGTGCTATAATACTGAACTACATCTCCAGCACATTTTGACTTTATTTTGAAACAGATTCTTGCCAAGTGGCTGAAGCTGAATTTGCATTTCCCTGCTTCAAACTTCCATGTAGCTAGAATTACTAGCAAATTCACCATCTCTATATAGATAAATCTGTTCTTTTGTCTAGGAGTAAGACTTTAGCACTTAAATATAATGATTTTCACAATTTTGTTTATTTTATTTTATTTTTAAAATTTTTTTATTAGTTGCTCAAGACAATACAATGATCTTGACATATCATACATACGATTCAAATGTTTATTTTATATATTTTCAAATTTTAGTTGTCATCAAAACTATTAACTTATTTAAATTTACTGTCTTTATATTTTAAATGTACTGCTTAGGAGTGTTGATTCAAATTGTTTTGTAACATATTTCTATAAAGTTTGTATTAAATAAAAGTAATTTTTTTTCTCCATCAAAAAAAAAATGCCAATGAATATGTGAAGCAATAAGAACTCTCATGCAGTGCTGGTAGAAATACAAAATGACAGTCATTTTGGGAGATAATTTGTCATTTTCTGACAAAACCAAATATACTCTTACCAAATGATCCAGTAATCTCATTTCTTGATATTTATGCAAATAAATTGAACAATTACATTCACACAAAAACTTGCAGAGGGCTAACTATGTGGCTTTATTCATAATTGCCAAAACTTGGAAGCAACTAAGTTGTCCTTCAGTAGGTACATGGATAAGACTGTGGCATGTCCAAACAATGAAGTACTATCCAAAAACTCCAAAACTGTGAGCCAAAATAAACTTTTTCTCCTTATAAGTTTATTATCTCAAGCAATTTGTCACTACTATATGATTCTAACTTCATGATATCCTGGACAAGGTATAACTGTGGAGACAGTAAAAAGATCAATGGTTACCAGATGACTGAGGAGAGGGAGGCATGAAGATCAAGAACACAGAGAATTTGTAAGGCAGTAAAAATAGAGAAAAAAAATGAAAGAGGAAGAGAGAAAGAAAGAAGCTACTCTGTATAATACTTGTTTTAGTCCACGGTGTTGCTATAAAGAGAATACCACAGACTAGGAAATTTATAAACAACACAAGTCAATTTTCTTATAGTTGTGAAGGCTGGGAAGGCCAAGGTCAATGCACAGGCTCTGGTGTCTAGTGAAGTCCTTTTTACTCACATTATAGAAGATGGAAGGACGTCAGAGAGCAAACACTGTGTCCTCACATAGGGGAGAGGATGAGTAAACCAAATTCAAACCAGTTTTGTGGGCTGGAGATATAGCTCAGTTGGTAGAGTGCTTGCCTCATATGCACAAGGCCTCGGGTTTGATCCTTAGCACCCTCCTCCAAAAAAAAAAAAAAAAGCAGTTTTATAACCACACTAACCTATTCATGGAGGTGGAACCCTCATAATCTAAACACCTCCCCCAAAGTCCCCACCTCTCAACACCACTACACGGAGAACTGCATTCCAACACTTGAATTTTGAGAGACATTCAGGTCCTAGCATTCTGCTCCTGGCCACCAATATTCATGCCCTTCTTATATGCTAAATAATACATTCATTCTACCTGATAGTTCCAACAGTCATAACTCATTCCAGAATCAACTTTAAAGTCCAGAGTCTCCTCTAAATCAGACAAGGGTGAGGCTAAAGGGTCCAATTCCTCCTGAGGCAAATTCTCCTTTTTTGAGTTTGTGAAATTAAATGCTTCCAAAATACAATGGTGTGACAGGCAGAGGATAGACATTCCCATTTCAAAAGGGAGAAATAGGCTTGAAAGTAATCTTCTTTGACTATCTATTTCCAGCCAATACAAGATTGTATTGGCTGAAAGCTCTGTCCTTGTCCCCAATGCCCATCCAATAATGAGAACACAGTCTTGAGGAAAAGGAAAAAGAAGGTTTATTGCATTGCTAGCAAAGGAGAAACACAGGGGACTCCCGTCCCGAAGACTGTGATTCTGTCCATCAGCAGGAACAGGAGGTTTTTAAAGAGGATGACTCAGAGGCTACCTTCCATGTGTTCTCTGTTGGAGTTGTAATCCACTTGTTAATTTGAGAGAGAGTCATTTCTGAGATCTTCTGGTACCTTCTCCAAAGTCTTGATTACTTTGTTCTTATGGTGGGTTGGTACACAAGAATAGATAAATCTGCCTAAAATGGAGAAGGAAGGTAATATAGTTTCCCCTGAGATTAATGGCTGGCAGTGGGGTGGGGGTTGTTAGGGAGGAACAAGGAGAGAGGAAGAGAAAGAGACGTGTCCATTTAAAAAATAAGTTGCAGTGTCAGAGCAACAAGGGTTTTATTCAAAGCTTTATGCTTAGTGGACCACTGTTACAGTTGGGCCCCCAAGGCCTCAAACAATCTTGCCCATATGGATTTGCTGAGCATAGGCTGCACTTTGACATATCAAAGTTCCTTGCCTGCAGCTTTCCCAGGCTGGCGCTGTACACTGACAGCTCTATAGTTCTGGGAGTCCTCTGGCTCTGCCCCATTGCTCCACTAAGGATTGCCCTCTTGGGATCTTCCTAAAATGAACTCATTCTCACAATTATGCTAGGCACTGCTCTCTATGGTGATTCTGTCCCTATTGGAAGTCTCTGGGCCTTGAGACTGAAATCTAGGTGGATGAAGCCCTGCGTCCACAGCTCTTACACTTTATTCACTTGTAGAATCAGCCTCACATGAACCCTGTCAAGGATCACAGCTTGTGCCCTCCAGAGCAGCGGTCCCCACTGTACCTCGATCTGCTTGAGCCACAGGTAGGGTGGCTAAGGAGCACGGTACTACAATGTGAAGAGCAGAGACTCAAGGTGGCTGTGGGCAGTGGACTTCAAAGATCACACTGTGGTGGTGCACACCTACAACCCCAGTGACTCAGGATGGCTGAGACTGGAGGATCACAAAGTTCAAGGCCAGCCTGGGCAATTTAGTGAGACCCTGTCTCATAAAAAATAAAAAGGGCTGAATATAAAAAATAAAAGGGGTGTATAATAAAAATTTTTAAAAATGATCTAGCTTAATGGTAAAGCACCCCTGGGTTCAGTCCCCAATACAAAAATCAAAATAGAACAAAGAACCCACTGGCATCTTGGGCCCCTTCCCCAAACTGTTCTGGCCCCAAGACCTAGCACTGTGGTTCTGTGAGGGAAGGGGCGGCCTCCATGACAGCTGAAATGCTTTTCAGACCATTTTCCCTGTTTTAGTTAGCTTTGCTTGCTGTGACCAAAACACCTGACAAGAACAACTTAAGGGAGGCAAAGTTTATTTTGACTCACAGATTCAGAGGTTCAGTCCATAGTCAGCACACTTCATAGCTCTGGGCCCACAGTGAGGCAGAACATCATGGTGGATGTAAGTTCCTCAGGACATCACAGCCAGAAAGCAGAGAAAGATGTCCTCATCAAGGACAAAGTATAAACCCTAAAGGAATACCCCCAGTGACTTACTTCCTCCAGCCATGCCTTACCTGCCTACAATGACCACCCAGTTAATCTACATCGGTGGATTTGCCCACTGAGTAGGTTGAAAGTACTCATAACCTAATCATTTTGCCTCTGAGTACTCTTGCATTGTCTCATACATGAGCTTTTAGAGAACACCTCCTATCTCTAAACCAGGACACTCCCATTGCCTTAATGAATAGTGCCAGACTTCCTGGTTCAATCCCCAGTACCGCACCGTGGGGCAGCTAAGAAGGAAACAGCATATTTTTCCATGTCAACAATAATTTCCACCTCTACATTGAAGGCTTCCCCTGCTTCAGATTTTTTTTACTCAGTTATTTACATGTTTTTTCACCTAATCCTCACCACAACCCTATGAAAAGAATACTATTGTTATTATTTTTATGTATAAAACTCAGAGAAGTTGAGTAATTTGCCTGAGATTCCACAGTGAGGTGAAAATGAGAGATTAAACACAGTTTATTTTAACTCTAGCCTAAGCTTTTCTTTTTTTTAATATTTTTTTTAGTTGGGCACAATATCTTTATTTATTTATTTTTATGTGGGGCTGAGGATCGAACCCAGGGCCTTGCATGTGCTAGGCAAGCACTCTACCACTGAGCCACAACCCCAGCCCCTAAACTAAGCTTTTCACTTCTTCATTGTGATGTCTAGACTTAGTAGTTCAGATTACGTGGAATAGGAATAAAATGATAACGTAGAATTAATATTTTCTTTATTCTTTCTCTACATAAAATTTGAAGCAGGCAAAGTGATTGTAATCATATGCTCCTTTAGCCTCTGCATGTAGGTTGATTGAAAAACAGTTAAGTTCCAACTGCCATTTTTCAGTTTTACTTTTTCTTTTCAGTTTGCCTGATTTAAAGGAAAGGATAAATGGACAGAAAAGAGGAATAGGACGAATGAATCTGTTGGGTGGAGCCCTTGCCTAGCATGCATAAAACTCTGGGTTCAATTTCCAGTAATAAAAAAAAAAAGAATCTGTAGTATTGCTTTGGAATCAGGCATATCAGAATGAAGTCATGAATACATATTTTTATATATCCAGAGCTGGGCACAGAGGCACATGCCTATAATCCCAGTGGCTGGGGAGGCTGAGGCGGGAGGATCTCGAGTTCAAAGCCAGCCTCAGCAAAAGTGAAGCACTAAGCAACTCAGTGATTCCCTGTCTCTAAATAAAATACAAAATAGGGCTGGGGATGTAGCTCAGTGGATGAGTGCCCCTAAGATACATCCCTAGTACCACCTCTCAAAAATATATATCCATGGAGACATATATTTACAAATGCAGAAATAAGCACAGGTATGTATCTACCTGGGTTAGTATACCACATATATTTCCTACCTTTATACACTGAGATGGCCTGGAAGTCATCACATTGCAAAAACAGAGAATAGTAAGTATTCAGACTGTGGTTTCTAATGCCATTCTTTAATAAAAGAAATGGGTGTTAAAATATAAACTTAGGTACATTAAAATTTTAAAGAATCTATTTGAGCAGACAGAAATTCATAAATCAGGCATCACCAGACCACAAGTTCAGTATTCTCTTGGTGTGTCGGGGTTGGAGGTAATGACAGTGAGAGGAAAACTGTTATGAGTTTTTTTAATTGGTTAAAGTAGAAAGTTTCTGTTCCTTGACAGTTTGTGATTGGTTTATCTTAAATTTCCTTTTACTATTTGCATTGTTCTTCAGTTTGTTTATGCAAGTGTAGTGGCACCCCCTCCTCCACAGAAAATCTTAACTTCTCCAGAAATCCTCACCATAATTGATTTTAGGACTACCGGCAAAAGAGTCTCTACAAAAGAGATCAATGTACTTAAACTTCCTATTTTCCTGTTGCTCTATTTTACATGGCCACTGGTCTGGAAGAGATCAGCAGTCTAGGTGCTAGTTACAAAAGTAACCAGAAACACTGACCATAAATGAAACCAGATACAAGTCACTTTAATCAACACAGAAACCTCCATCATTTATGTCTCCTTTAGATCCACTGGACTGCAACTCTCACCAGCCTGTGTAAAGGGAGATAAGATGCACACTGCCCACAATCCAGAAGAGGTTACATTTTGAAACATTGTACAACCGATGTGCTTACCTATCTGGGACCCATATACTTTCTCTTCAAAAATCATGTAAAAGATTCTCCCTTAGGGCAAGAAGTCAAAAGTCAACTGTCTTTCAACAATGCTGGCTTGGTACTAATAAAGTTCTATTTTCCTCATTCTCCCTCTTGATTCATTGACTTTATGGGGTGGCAGCAAACCAAACTGTCTGGTTATAATCCTAGAGTCCTAGGCCTGCCCAGAAGTAACATTCCTTTCTTATTTATTAGTTAACAATGTAGGAATCAGGTCAGTGTTTGCCTCCAAGGGGTTTTATTGGATCCCTGAAGTCAGCCTTAGCTTTTTACAATTGTCTGATCACATCCGAAAATATGACATTCTATTTAAATTCTCGATAATATAACTAACCAATGTTTCCAATTGTGTCCTGCTACAAAGAAAACAGATTCTAATTGAACTTATGGAAATAACCAAATTGCCATGAAAATAAGAATAGTAGTTTTGAAATTCTGGCGAGATCAGGGAGAGAGAAAAAGATAAATATTTCAGTTCATGGGAAGAGAGTATAATTTGCCAAATTGTTGTAAGTGATAGCCTAAGATAAAAGAAAAATGTTTTCCTTAAATCTGAGAAACAAAACATTAAAGTGCCAGCAATGTTTCAAGCCAAAAAGCCATTTAAAAGCTTATGATTTTTTTTCATCATTTTTTTTAAGTCTTGAGTAATTAATTCTTCTTTTGTTTGATGTTGGGATAGCAGTTTTATGAACTGACTTATTTACTGAAAGGAAAGTGACCACAACACTCAGAGCAACCAAGAGATCTTTATTGCAGCAGTACAACAGAGGAGAAAAGAGAGAAAGAGAAGAGAGAGAAAGAGAGAGAGAGAGAGAGAGAGAGAGAGAGAGAGAGAGAGAGAGAGAGAAAAGCAAGAGAAATAGCAAAAGAGATAGAGAAAGCAAGAGAGAGAGGGGCCCGGCAGGAGGGAGTTTTTATAGCCCAAATCTAATGAGGTCTCTGGGTCTGCAAGCTGCCTTGTTGGCACAAGGGGGGTAATGTGTTCGGCCTTGAGCAGGGGGCTGAGTGTTCAGCCTTGAGCAGGGGGCGAAGCACTCAGCCTTGAGCGGAGGCTTGGGCGTTTGGGCTTGAAGCAAACAGGGATAAAGAGCCAGACAGAGAGTTTGAGTGACCAGGTCACCCTGCAGCTAACTTTGTTTGGCATGCCCTGCAGACAACTTACTCAGCTTGTCCTGCACCTAACATTTTTCCCTTTTTGTTTTTCTAAGTGACATGGGGGACGGTGTAAAGTCCTCTGGCTACTTCCTGCTTAATGGTGGGCGGCGTTGGGCCTAGAAGGGGAAGTGGAGGAATGTTCGGGGGACAGGTCTGAGAACACCAGGGCAGCCAGAAATAACACTCAGTGGCTATAGAGAACTACTTTGGTAGGGGTAAAGTCCATAAAAGTTCCTTGAAGCCACAAGTCATCAATGGCATCAAACCAGTCCTGGATGGAGGAGATTCTTGGTATCAGCCAATGGTCCTGTAGCAGGGACTCTAGGAAGAATCAGAGGTGGCTTGGTTGAATCCAGTAATGTTAAGGGTGACAGCCCCATTGTAGCCAGTGGAAGGACAATCACCTTGACCCATAAACTGAGAGTGGGTGGTGTCATCCTGGTGCCATGTCGCTTGGATGTTAAAGCGCCATCTGTGGTTGGGATAGAAACTTGAGAGAGATTAATGATTAGTAAAAGAAGACGAGAGTTGGTGAGAATTTTTGAGTTTGGTGGTCGTGGTGGAAGTCCAGGACTGGACATTTGGAATAGGTGCCTTTTTAAGGCAGGAGACATAGTACCAGGGAGAGTGTGTAAAAGCTTGGTCACCATTGGGGTAGTAAGTATGACTGTATGGGGTCCCGTCCAGCGAGATTTCAATGATTGAGAATGCAGTTCCTGAAGTAAGACTGAGTCACCCAGTTGAAGAGGGTCCAATTCAGTTTGTGGTTGTGCTGGGATTGAGGCAATGAATGGCGCAGGAAGACACCAGTCTGCATGTTCCCTTAGGAGTTTGCATAGAAGTGTGAGATAGGACAGGTAGGACACAAGGGGAGGAGGAGTGATTGGAAAGCTTTGGGTGGTTAAGAAAGGGAATCCATAGAATTGCTCAAGGGGGCTAAGGCCTGAGGGGGGCCCTTGGGGCTTCCTGAATTCAGGTGAGGGCCAACAGCAGGAGATTGGGCCAGAAGAGCCTGAGTTCTATGGTAAGTTTAGTGAGATGATCCTTGAGAATGCCTTTAGGCCTCTCAACCTTACCCAAGGATTGGGGCTGGTGGGGGACGTGGAGCCTCCAAGTGATGTTGAGGCCTTTGGAGACTAGTTGAACAACCTGAGAAGTGAAGGCTGGACCGTTGTCTGACTGGATGGAGGTGGGAAGTTCAAACCTGGGAATGATCCCCTCAATGAGGATGGAGGCAATGCTGTCAGCAATTTCCCTGGATGTGGGGAAGGCATCTATCCAACCTGAAAAAGTATCAACCAAAGCAAGTAGGTAGTGAAGCTTTTTGTGCCTAGGCATGTGAGTAAAGTTGATCTACCAGTCTTCGCCTGACTGGTGGCTCCTCATCTGATGTGTGGGGAGTTTAGGTTTGATGCTTTCTTGTGGGGATACTGTAGAGCAGACAGAACAAGCAGAGTGGACCTGCTGGAGAGTAGTTCTCATTCCTAGGAAGTGAAAGAGGGGTTGTAAAATCTGGAAAAGGGGTTAGGGAGGGTTTTAGGTGGGGGCAGAGTCTCTGGAGCCAGAGGAGTTGGTCATGAGTCGTAGGTCTCCATCTTGGGCATCAGGGATGGTAGTCTTAAAGAAGTAGTGATTGACTGACTGGTTGGTGAATTTGTGTATCTGATCTTGCAGGAACTTCTGTAGGCAATTTAATAGACATGGTCCTTTTAGGAGAAACATAAAGGGGGCTAATAGGGGTCCTGTGAGGGAGAGGAGCCAAGGCCATACTTGACTGGAACATTCCCCATGGAGCCTGTTGGCCTAGTTGCTGTCTCCTCTTTTTTAGCTGTTCTTTGTCTTTCATTACTCCTAGGAATGACTGTGTTTTGGTTTAACTGGTTTTGGTAGGTGTTTAAGATCAAGCTAGTCAAAATTGACTTTGTTTCTATCTATTGTTAAGAGTCAGCTGAGTTCCCATAGGGGTCACTCGTTGGGGAACTTGAGAGCAGCTTGTCAGTTCTGCTAGTGCCATTTGCGCTAGGATGGGTCCAGGTCTTGCTTGACCATGTGGCTTCCCTTGGAAGCATCAGGGATGTCTCTTGTCTCTAATGACCCTCCTCTTCATAGCAAATGCACTGATTGGCTTTTCATTCTCCAGTGGTCTCATTAATTTCCCTGATCAGGAGGTTATGTGACCTAGAGTTGCAAAGCTCTTTAGAAAAGTTCCCTGTTCCCTGGATTTCAGACTGACTCAGAGGGCCCAAACCAACAAAATATTGGTTTTCTTGGCCATTTTAATTTAACTTTAAATCTTGATCATAAACATCCAGCAAAGTCAATTTCACGTTAAATTAAGAGTACTGGGCTTTACCTGAAGTCTGGCCTACTTTGGAATCATTCTGACATTTAGTAAGATGGGAGGCACAGCCTTATCTCAGGTAAGTCAGGGCTCTTTATAAATCTTAGGTAAAGTGTTCTAGTATTGAAGCTGATTTTTTTTTTTTAAATATTATTTTATAAAGTTTACATATATTGTTGCTTGATGTCACATGAATATTAGCTAACACAATATGATGTTACATTTAAATTGTACCCAGTATATAGAACTTTATATTAATCTTATTGATAACAGGTCCAGTTATAGAAAATTAAATTATATAAATAAATCTCCAATATCTTATTTTTATAAGCCTAAAATTACCATGCAACCTTTTGGAGAATACCAGCTTGATATAATGTTTTTTTTTTTAAAGCTTCTATCTTAAAGACTTATATACCTGGAAAATATGAACACATTTAATATACAAAGAAGAGTAATAGTACCACAATTACATTGATGTTTTTATATTAATCAAGTTTAGCTCTTAAAGAAATAACATATTACAATATTGCAAAATAACAGTTGTTGTTTAACCATAGTTGTATAATGCTTAATTCCTTCAAGATTACTTGCTCAAAAAACTTACATATATAACCAACGTATATAGACCTTCTTTAGCACTTACTTACACCTATATAGCCAACATACATAGACCTTCTTTATCACTTGCTTAAACCCTCTTATTTACTTACTTATCCAGAAACACCTTTTCCTTCTATTAAATCCATACTTAGAACTTTCTAATTTCTCTTTCCTATCTGTTAACTCCTTCTTTATTCACACTTTGAAATAATCCTTGTAAATTTCTGAATTTAGGCAAATTATTCCATTTTAATAAGAGATATTTTGTTATTTGCAGTACACAACTAATCACATCTGTTTACCATATTATGAAAACATGAACAATGTTTAAGTATATAGAATTATACTGTTGTAGGGACAGACAAGGCAAGGCACCTAAGATAGCAGCGAAGATAGGAAAACAGTCTTATTTGGTTGCAGCCAGATTCAGAGGACACATCTTCTGCTGTAATCAATTAATCCCCTGAACCCCAAGTTTAGGTAGTTTCAGAATTTTGCACCCAGCATGTAAAGGGTGGGGCTCAGAAGTTTTCAGTCTGCAGAAGTTCACAAAAGGCAGTTTGTTTCTTTTTTTTTTTTTCCTCTGTTCTGGGCAAGTTAACCCTTCAAGGACACCTGGGAGGGGGAGAGCTTCTTCTCCCCTTTTTTTCCTCCCCCTTCCAGCTGTTACCATGGAGCCCAGTTGGTAACTTCCTTATCTTAGAAATGTAGTCAGCACTGTGAAGCCCAGCTCAAGGACAGAGGCCTTGTTTACATATTTTTGTGAAAAACTAGTAAGGGGGTGTCCAGCACCTGGAGTGCTGATTTTTCCCAGACAGTAGACAATTAAAACAGGGCAACATGAAAATAGGAAGTTTATCTACATTGAACTCTTTTGTAGAGATTCTTTTGCTGAAAGTCCTAAAATCAGCCATGGTGAATATTCTGGAGAAGATCAGTTAAGACTTTTCTGTGGGCCTGATAGGGAAGGGGAAGACAGGAAGGCAGGGCTGAGAGCAACTCCAGTGGATTCTGAGAATGAAGAAGGAGAGATGTAAAAGAAAAATGGGAAAAGGGGTTTGGGATTTTTCTAGCAAGGAAACTTGAGCAGCAGAACAGGTAGAGCAGAGGGGAAGACGGGAATGAATATCCCAAAAAGCCTATAAGGGACTTTAATTCTTAGTAACTTGTTTTCAGTGATAACAAAGCAACTTTAAAGGCCATTTTCACCAGATCTTGGATAGGGGTCTGAGGGCTCTCAGCTCATTTGAGCTTTAGGTTAGCTGATAAAAGGACCTGGTGGGATCCGGTGTGGGTATTAACAGTAGAAGAGAGGAGTGAGTGGGTGGAGGGATTCCTTCAGTAACTTCTACCTCAGCAAGTGGGCAACAGTCTGAGGAAGGGTGGTGGTGTAGGTTTTTGATCTAGTAATTGGAGGGGAGAAAGCAGGTTACTGAGGTGGGAGTGATGGCATAGTGTCTGGGGCAGATGGCTGAGGGTGAGGACCTATTTGAGCCAGGCGATAGGATGGAGGTTCATTAGCAGGGTCAAAAGAAGTGGATGAGTCTGGAGGAGGAGAAGATTGGGGATCGGTGGTTGGGGAGTTGGTTTGTAAGCTAGAAGAATTTGTAGAGATTTGCAAGAGGTGCAGAGAGCAGGATTGGATAGGAGCAAGAAGAAAGTGATCGCTACCCATTTTTTCGAATGCTCACAGCAATTGTAGAGATCCCTCAGAATGGAGGGATCCAGGGACCCAAAAGGGGACCATCTGCTTTGGTTGTCTAAAGGATAAGTGGGCCAGGCCTGGGTGCTATATTTGATCAATTTTTTGGGTTTGATGTCTGGTGTCAAGGAGAGGGTTTTGAGGTTATCCAAGAGGCATTGTAGGGGAGAGTCGACCAGCAGAGAGGACACATTACCCATGTCGCAAACGTAGTATAAGGAGGAGGGAAGAGGACGCAAACGTAGTATAAGGGAGAGGGAAGGAGACGCAAAGATAGTATAAGAGAGAAGGAGGAAACTGATTTATTGGCAAAAGGGGCGTCCCCGCTAAAGCCAAAAATCAGGAGTGCCTTAGTGGCAGGTTCGAGCTGCAGAGATTGGTCGTCACCGAATACTGACAGTCGAAGCTCTCATCCTGGACGGAGCCGGAGCCGTGGGAGACCTCGGCCAAGGCTTTTCGGGACCCCTCCTGGAGAGGCCGGAGACTCCCAGGGCCAGAAAGAGGGGAAAGAGAGAGACAGGGGAAGAGAGAGGAAGGGGAGGGTAAGGTTCTCTCTAGCGGCTGAATCTTGGAGGTGAGGACTAGGATTTTAGTAGAGCCACCGAGACCATGAAGGTCTGGGTGGGGTGTGATGTTCAGTTCTCTGTTATGTGTCCCTGGAGGTTACACAGTCCTTTGAGGGAGAACTACAAAACCTATGCTGGTAAACTACCAGCTGGGAAGGGAAGGGAATAATTTTGAACCCAGGAGTCTAATCTGCCCAAGGAAGGAGTCCCTGAGGGCCACCGTAGCCTTGAAGGCTGCAGTGGGGTGCTTTCCTCCCCGCAGGTGGGCAAAGAGGTTTGCCAGACGATCAACGGTCAAATCCTCCTGACACCACCATTGGGTTTAGGGCTCCAGGAAGGGGAAACTCACCAATTGAAGGCTGGTGGTGGATGGAGTTCTGGCGATCGAGAAAATGGGTTCAGGCCGTCCAGTGAGTGGCACTTCTGAGGGAAGAGGGACCCAAAAGTGGGTTTTAACCCTCTCCCGGGTTTTCAGCACCAAATGAAAGGAAAGTGACCAAACACTCAGAGCAACCAAGAGATCTTTATTGCAGCAGTACAACAGAGGAGAAAAGAGAGAAAGAGAAGAGAGAGAGAGAGAGAGAGAGAGAGAGAGAGAGAGAGAGAGAGAGAGAAAAGCAAGAGAAATAGCAAAAGAGATAGAGAAAGCAAGAGAGAGAGGGGCCCGGCAGGAGGGAGTTTTTATAGCCCAAATCTAATGAGGTCTCTGGGTCTGCAAGCTGCCTTGTTGGCACAAGGGGGGTAATGTGTTCGGCCTTGAGCAGGGGGCTGAGTGTTCAGCCTTGAGCAGGGGGCTGAGTGTTCAGCCTTGAGCAGGGGGGCGAAGCGCTCAGCCTTGAGTGGGGGCTTGGGTGTTTGGGCTTGAAGCAAACAGGTGATAAAGAGCCAGACAGAGAGTTTGAGTGACCAGGTCACCCTGCAGCTAACTTTGTTTGGCATGCCCTGCAGACAACTTACTCAGCTTGTCCTGCACCTAACATTTACTTCATTAGAGTTCTGGAAAATCCTACCCAACCCAATGGTAAGATTTTTTTTTTTAACCTTTATTTATTTATTTATTTATTGATGTAGTCCTGAGGATCAAACCCAGTGCCTCACACACACTTAACAAGTGTTCTACCACTCGGCTACAACTGCAGCTCAAATGGTATGAGCTTAACACCAGAAACCTATAGTTCTCAGAGTCCTAAAACATTTCAGGATTACAGTTGTAATAGTGGTTCACTTGATGCTTTGACTATATCCCTTGTGGCTTTGAAACTTATGAAACTTACATGTTTTTTCCTTTTTCCCTAAATTTGTCCTCTCTGATATTCTCCTCCTGATCTTTTCCTTCCTGTTCTCTCCTTCCTAATCTCATTTTCTCTGAATCACCTCTATAAAAGCCCCCTGTTCCAGCAGATAGGAAGAATCACAGGCTTTGGGACAGGAGTCCCCTACGTTTCTCCTTTGCTAGCAAAACAATAAAGCTTTTTCCTTTTTCTCAAAACCTTGTCTTCATTATTGGGTTGGTGTTGATGATGAGGACCAAGCTTTCGGTTGTTGTAGACAACAACATTCTTTTTTTACCAGACAGTACACAGTTACACAGTTGTCTATAAAAGCTTTCATAACACTTCAGGAATAAAACAATTAATTGTGTGTACATGAAAAGACTTAAACTGGCCATGGTTAAAGATCTGATGAAAGTTTGTTATATGAAACTGATAAGGAAATTTCATTATTTTGGTAACATTTGTACCATTTAAGGTAACAACTAAAATTATGACTGATAGCATTACACCAGTACTATAAGATTTATAGAAATTTCAGATAATGTCTGGAACTCTATTCATAAATACATCCAAACAAATCTAACTTAAAGAGTAAAACATCATTTTAAAAAAATCTGACAATACTTCCAATACAAGTCATATTGGTTTAATGTTTCTAGGTTTATAAAACTTATAATCTCCTTAGTGTTACCATAAAGGACCAGGCCAGACACAAACTTCACAGATTAGCTCAGCACAGCTTTTTTTTTCAGGAACTGAGTAATGCCTCTGATGGGCCCATTTTCCTGGTGGAAAATGAGTCTCCAGCCAAAGGGAGTGTTTAGGCTTTTATAGATTACACTGAGAGGTGACTTAATTAATGAGCATATCAGTTTGGGTTATCTTTACTGGGACAGATGGAGGGTGTGGGGTCAGTATCTGGGAAAGAATTTGCTTAGGGTGGTATCAATGCTTTGGCCTCATCCCAGAAACTGTCATTTCTGACTTGATGGATATCTTCTCCCCAAGGCCTGTCTTGTCATTTGGAAAGACGGTTACTGCCTCATTCCTTCTCCCTGAGTCACATTATTTTTGGGTTTGTCTTTTTCCATATCTAACACTTATAAGGTGAAAAACAAATTCTTCTGAGATATTCCAGATGTAGACAATAACATTCTTTTCTCACCAGCCAGTACACAGAAATCTACTAATGCCAGGAACTTTAAGGTTCTTAATCTAGCTGGAAATGACTATATAACTGAAGGCCTTTTTCCTAGTTGGATGCTTTTTCAGTTTAGAGTCATTTAACAGGTTAATTTCAACATGACAAAAGGTGTCATCTGGCTGGCTATATTATGCACTCGTGACAAGGAGAGGTTTAATGAATTTTGTATTGAGACTCCTAGACCTCCTGGCTGGTCTTGTCTACCTCTGAGCTTTGGTGCTCAGCATTCTGAGACTCAGTCAGATGAGGATAAAAGGGACCTACCAGCTAGTTGTTGAGTGTGTTGCTAACAAGATAATTCATCACATCATCTAAAGATGCCTTCATTTTCTGTAGCTGCCCCTCTTTGGAAGTGAGGAAGCCATCAGACACTTCTTTAAAGGAGGCAACATTGCAGAACACTGAGCAGATGTCACCTGCTATCACCCCCAAATGGTTGGCCTGATCTTGGATGTTCTGTGGTAATCTTTGGACATTGGACAGGAGGGTGTGACACATGGTCTAGAGCTGCTAATCAGGTTGCGTGCAACAGCAACATGACTTGATGTTTGATGTGCTTAGCACAGTGGTATTCATCCATATCATCATAGCCGATGCTTTTCTTCCACCCTACCTGTGAGAAATAAAGTTTATCCTGAGCATCCTGAATTTTCTGGTTGGCACTATGCACTTTCTTTCTGGTAAATGCAATCAGATGAACAGTAGAATGGAGCTGAGAAATGATCCCTTGGCTCTTTTGCTTGGCTTCTTTAACCCTGCTGAGCACCTGCTGGTAGGCATGTGAGCAGAGCCTGGTAGACAGGGATCCCAGGCTAACATAATAACTCGGTTTCTGAACCATATCAAATTCTTCAACTTTTTTTTTTTCTTTTTTCATTTCTTCCTCAGTGAGACGAAGATACTGGTCTCCCAGAAGCTCAGATTTGCAGATCGCCTTTCTACTCCACTGCTCATCAACTGTACCATCCAACTTCCCAAAACTGTGTTAATGCTGCCATCAACCACAGAGTTAGTCTTCTCCACATTGCCCGTCTCTTCTCCTCTGGTCTTGTCCATCACCCCTGTGGTTGTGCTGGCTACAGAATCCTCAGTCCCAGTCACAGTAGTCGTGACAGCATCTGTCTCCCAGTCACAGACCCTTTGGCATTGGCAACAACCTGCACTGTTGGCTGATTCAGAATAAGCAATTTCTCCTCAGTCCTGCCCAACCCCTTATAGGCATAGGTATAGGCAACTGCAATTTGTGACTCTAGCTTCTGGGTTTTTTTTTTTGTTGTTGTTGTTGTTGTCTTGTTTTATGTGTGTGTGTGTGTGTGTGTGTGTGGTGCTAGGGATTGAACCCAGGGTCTAGTGCATGCAAGGCAAGCACTCTGCCATCTGAGTTATATCCCCAGCCCAACTCTAGCTTCTCAATGATGGGTAGAGTACTTGTCACTGTTACTCAGGTCATGGTCTTCACACACTTCTCTGCATTTCACCCAGACTTCAAGTAGTAATCCTTTGTGCTGACATAAGCTGAGGACACCAAGTCATATGTGGCTACCTTATCTAGTCACCACACGTGGTTGAGGATCAACTGCAACAGATGCCATTTTCTTCCTGGAGTGGGGAAAAAAAACCAACAGATTGTAGCAAAGCAGGGAGAAACAGGCAAGTCCTGCAGGCTATTCAGTAACCCTGACTTGCTCATACAGTTATATATAGGATTTTACTGGGAAGAAATTTAAAAAAAATTGTTTGATGAATCAGTTGTGGGCACATCGTGTAGGTATTTGAATCTGGTGACATTTAAATTGATTATATTTTTGTTCTAGTTGATCTGGTATGCTAGAGATTTTGTTGAGACAAGTATGGCTGGTCCTGTTCATAGATCTGGGTCTCCATCTATCAGGTAAAGGTCTCTTTTTCTCTCTTCCTGAGAGCCCATCTATCTCAATTCTACTTTAAAACAAAATGGCTTTATTTTTATTTTAAAAAACACATTCTCCCATTTTTCCTTACCAAAAACACATCTTGCCTTTCTTATATACTTACGTATACAATTGTTTCCCTTAAAATAATATTAATTAGAATTCTTAACTGTTAGCAATTTTAATTTCTAGAGAAAAGTAGTAAGTAAGCAATTATAAACTGTCTATCATCTGTAGTATTAACTTTTGTAGTATTAATACCATTTTATAATTTCTTGAAATATCTACTTCTTCATAATACAATTTTTCTTTTTCCTTTCTTTTCTTTTTCCCTTTCTTCCCCTTGTGCTGCTGGGTGGGGTTAAAGCTTGTGCATGCTAATTATGTGCTTTACCCGCTGAACTATATCCCTAGTACCAATAAGCAATATTCACTGTGACACAGAACATATTTACTAAGACCCTAATACTTTTAGTTTCTTTGTAATAAGGCAAATGAAGATGAGTTCAACCTTATGTTTAACAATATTTCAATATTATCTTTTTTTAAGATATGAGATAAATATCCATAATTTAACTTACTTAGCAAACATCTAAAGGTAGAAAGTAAGATACAAAAGAGATTTAAAAAAATTATCAGACATTATAAACAATCATCACTGAAAATTTTAGTCATGAAATTTTATTCTTTTACATCTGTTTAACTGACTTATTCTTAAAAATTATGATTGGATTGCTCATAAAACTTTCATGAGGCATTAGGTAGAGCTAACCATCATCTTAAGTTATTTCCCTGTTAAGTATTTTTATAGCATATTGTTGCTGAAAGCTCAGTCCTTGTCCCCAAGGCCAATCCAATAATCAGGGAGGACATGGTTTTGAGAAAAAGGAAGAAGGTTTATTGCTTTACTAGCAAAGGAAAAACACAGGGGACTCCTATCCCAAAGGTTGTATTCTGTCCATCCGCAGGAACAAGGGGCACTTTTTTTCTAAAACATTTATTTTTTAGTTATAGGTGGACAAGATACCTTTATTTTATTTACATGTGGTGCTGAGGATCAACACCCATGTTAGGCAAGCGCTCTTCCTCTGAGCCACAACCCCAGCCCCAGTGGGTGCTTTCATAGAGGTGATTCAGAGAAAAATGAGATTAAGGAAGAGAGATTAGGAAGGAGAAGGTAAGGGAAAAGAAGATCAGGGAGGAGAAGGTTAGGGGGAAAGAGAATCAGGGATGAGAAGTTTAGGGAAAAGAAGTTTGGGAAAAAGAAATAAATGGTAAGTTTCAAAGCCACAAGGAATATAGTCAAAGCATCAAGTGAACCCCTGTTACAATATTACACTTCACCCCTGTTACAATATTACACTTCAGGTGCTTGTCATGAAAAGTAAAATCCTAAAAAATTTACATGAGTATTTACATGGGCCTTTTTTTCTTACTGCTGTGGGGGAGGAAAAAAAATTTTTTTTTTTTTTTTTAAAGAGAGAAGGAGAGAGAGAGAAAGAATTTTAATATTTATTTTTTAGTTATCGGCAGACACAACATCTTTGTATGTGGTGCTGAGGATCGAACCCGGGCGGCTTGCATGCCAGGCAAGCACGCTACTGCTTGAGCCACATCCCAGCCCAGAAAAACAATTTTTTTTAACCCTTATGAGTTCTTAGTTGAAATGAATCTATGTAACAAAAGAGATTAACATGAGGAAAACATTAATTAATGCACACAGTGCATGTCACACAAGAGAAATCTCAATTAAAAGTAACTCAAAGCAGTGGCTTAGAATTCTAACATGACATCCTCAACAAAGAAGAATTAAGTTGTGGAGAGGGCTGGGGATACAGCTCAGTTGGTAGAGTGCTTGCCTCACATGCACTAAGGCCCTGGGTTCAATCCCTGGCACCCCTCCCTGCCCCAGCAAAAAAAAAAAAGTTGTGGAGAGATGACAAGACAAACCAGTTTTAGGGTAACTGTGGCAAGGTAAACACATGAGCAGAGACAGATAGAATAATGTTTGTTTGTAGATTCTTCTGGTATTGGTCTCTGGGCTATTAAGAATTTAGAGTTGCTGGGCACAATGGCACATGCCTGTAATCCCAGTGACTTGGGAGGCTGAGGCAGAAGGACAGCAAGTTTGAGGCCAGGCTGGGCAACTTATCAAGACCCTGCCTCAAAATAAAAAATAAAAAGGGCTGGGTTATGTAGTTCAGGGGTAGAGCATCCTTGTACAGGAAAAAAAAAAAAAAGAGTCCAGAATTTTCACCAGTAAAGGAGAATTTCTATCCTGACTCTTAAGCAGAAAAGGGGGAGGGCAGAGAGTTTATCCTGCACTTTGATTCTCAATTATCTTCAACTAAAAAATAATTACATCAAAGAGCTATGTTTTGGGATGACATTCCATTTTCCTTCATTGCTGTGCTTGATATACATGAGATAACGGACTCTGTTTCCACTTGCCTGTTCTTCTTAGGGTGAACTCAGAGTGTAACCTAATGCAATGGGTTTGCCCTTTGTTGAGTGCGGAGCTGATAAGCACAAACAGAAGATAAAAGAGTGAATAAGATTTATCACCTGTGGCAAGTTAAGCAGAGGACAGCACATAATTCCCAAAGCAATATCCTTCTGAACAACAAAGGAAAGGGACTATTATTGGGGAGACATACATATTCACACTGGAAAGACTATTCACTAGGTGTGAATGTGGGCACATTCTGAGCATGCTCAGTTGGACATCCTATTCTTCATACACTATATAAATAATGTAGTGTGTTCTTCATAGACTACATTTTCAAAAACTTTGCCTCAGAAATCCTCCAGGGTGAAAAATTTGGTATTTTAATGAGCAAACTTTACTCTAGATCACCTAAAAGAGTGAGTCAGAGTGACTCAGTCAGATTTTAGCTGGTTCCTTGAGGGTTTCATTGGAGAGCCTTATCTGAAACAAAATAACAACTTTGAAGGAATGTTAACAGTCATTTAAAGGCCAGAATCTCCCTGCTTCCCCAAAAGTATCTGCCTAACTGCTAAGGATAGTTCTATAATCTTAAACAGGTAGCCGTAACAGTATTATTTGAACAGTACTAGTTTGAACAAACGTGGTTTGTCTGCATTAGTTTCATGCTGACAACTTTGAGGACATGCCTCTTATTAAATTTTAAATTGTTTTTATTTATAGAAAATTATCCCAGACCATAAACGTGAAAACATTTAGGATTAGTTTCTATATTTCTAAGAGTTTAAAGGATACTTAATTTATATAAGTGCTTATTTATTTATTTTGGTACTAGGGATTGAGATCAGGGGTGCTTTACCATTGAGCTACAACCCCAGTTCTTCTGTTTTTTTTGTTTTTTTTTTGAGACAAGGTCTCACTAAGTTGCTGAAGGTCTTGATAAATTTCCCAGATAGGTCTCCTCAAACTTTCAACCCTTCTCCCGCCTCAACCTCCCAAGTCACTGGTAACATAGGGGCATGCCACCGGATCAGTTGAATACTTATTTTTCTTTAAGCCAATTAAATAAAGCTCCTTTAGTCAGACATAGTAGCTAGCGCACAGCAGTGCATGCTTGGGTTTCCAGAGACTCAGGTGGCCCAGACAGGAGGATCACAAGTTTGAGGCCAGCCTAGGAAACTTAATCAGACCTTGTCTCAAAATAAAAAATAAAAAGGGCTGGAGATTTAGGACAGCGGTACAGCACCCCCAGGTTGCATCACCAGTACCATAAAATTAATGTATTAATAGGATATAAATAAATAAATAAATAAATAGAGCTCTTTTACAAATTAATTTTAACAATACCATCAGAGGTAGAAAAATATCACATATATATCTACATTTATGTGTATGTGTGTGTGTACACACATATGGAGAGAGGGAGAGAGAAGGGAGGGAAAGCAGATCTTATACAACTAATTCTAAAATTTTATCCATGTGCCAGGTACAATGATATAAAGTTCACTAGTTCTGAATAGGTAGGATAGTCAGGTAGTATGACATAAGCAGGCAGTTAGGGCAAGGCCCCAAACAGGTTGCTCTGCAGAACCATTCCAAGCATTTCAACCACAAAAATTCTTTGACCCAAAGAGGTGGGAATAGGGAAGGCAGGATGGACCTGAGTGGGAGTTACAGAAAATTTCAAACTCAGCAGATAAAAGGTTACAACCAATCAGAATGCTGTGACCCTATCAAGTCACCTTCCAAACACATAAATGTCATAAAGTTAAAACCAACAGCCTTAGCATTTTTCTGGTACCTGATTGGAAGAATATTGAGCAATGTCTCTGCCAAGCAGTCATATAGGCCTCTCGACCAGTACACTGTCTTGACAACCCTCTAGTGGCACCCTGCTTGCTAGGTGAGAGCTCGGTTTCACTTCTTCTCACTTGAATGAATCTTACTCTTTTGCATTCACTCTCTGTTGTCCATGGATTTCATTCTTCAGGTTCATTAGACAAACACCCAGGAAGGAATCACTGGCAGAACTGCTGCTGGGCAGTTAGATTAGCAGGTCTGGCCTGTTGTGGAGCTGATAGAGCTGTAACACAAACAGGCCCTACTGACCACAATTTAACAATGGAAAATCTTTTTTTTAATTTATAAAAGAATATCTGGATCCAAATTTTATTAGAACAATATTACGTGCCCAGAAGTCTAATGGAACAAGATTGCCTGCCCAGATGGCTGAAGTTGTTCATTAATATTTGTTAAAAAATAAAACAAAAAACCTTTTAAGTTTTTTTCATTTGTTTTTCTAAAGAGTCTTTTAGAGAGACAGTTTTTTACTTCTGTGTCTCTTTAGAAACTTCTGGATCCCAATTAAGAAAACATCCTTTTTTTTTTTTTTTTTTTTTTTTAAGGTATATAGAATCCCTTTCCTTTTCTTATTTCAATGTGCCCTCAGATGAATGACATTTTTATGTTAAAACTTCCCCACTGTGGCCACCCTCACTCTGAATTCTTTTTTGTAAGTCAGCCATTTCTCCAGGAAAGCACAGTTCTGAGATGGAAGAGTACCAGACTCCTGGGATACAGATTAACACATTTGTTCCTATTTTCTAGAAATCATAACTACCTGCTCCTGAACCTACTCTGGTTTCTATTGGAACAATCTGCCCTAATCTGATCAAACAATGTTCATGTACACTCAAGTCAATGCAAGTTGTAAAACTTGTATCCAAGGGGGATTTACTGATTAAGCTCAGAGAAAGAAAATCAGCCAGTGCTGGGGGTACAGTTCAGTTGTACAGCAGTTATAGCAGCTGCCTAGCAAGGACGCAGAAGGAAGAGGAGCTCACCCACTGTTGGAAATGAGAATCAGTACAGCCATTATGGAAAACTGTTTCCTAAAAAAAAAAAAAAAAACAACACTGAAAATAGGGGCTGGGGCTGGGGCTCAGTGGTAGAGTGCTTGCCTAGCATGCATGAGGCACTGGGTTTGATCCTCAGCACCACATAAAAATAAACAAATCAAATAAAGGCATTCTGTCCACCTACAACTACAAAAAATAAAAATTTAAAAAAAAACTGCAAACAGAATAACTATGATCCACCAACTCTATTGCTGGGTATACATCAAAAGGAAATGAAATCATGTTAAAGAGAAAACTACATGTCCATGATTACTGCAGCACTATTCATAACACAACAAAGATGTCCACTGATGCATAAATGGATAAAAATATGTGTTATATACACATGGTGGAATATAATGCAGTCATTAAAAGGGATATGATCTCATCATTGAGGTAACATGGATGGATGGAGGATATTATATTAAGTGAAATGAGCCAGGTATAGACAAATACTGCACATTCTCATCCACCTGAGGAAGCTTAAAAAAGTCGGTCACATAGAAGTGAAGAGTAGAATAGTAGTCACTAGGAGGCAGGAAGGGAAGTGGGGGAGGATTGTTGCTGAGCCCCTCCCCTGACTCAGGCAAAGGCAAGGCCCTACTGAGGTGGATGGCGCAAGGCGTCCATCCTCTGCAGGAGCACAGTATGTCTCTGGGAATGGGCTGGTTGGTTTTTGTATTCCTTTAATAAGTATAGTTGCGACTTCTCATATGACCGTTAAGTATGAAGGAAAAAACATGACTTTCCCAATTAATGCAACTACTTCTAAAGAATAGATCTGTTTGTTCTAAATGCAATGATTCAGCTGTGGAACGTAAATTGTTAATGTTTAATGAGAAACCCCCTGTAGGAAAAACAGTCAAGGAAGTTTTTGAGAAATTATATTAAAATCTAGAGAAGAAAAATTAACATTAAGAAGACAGATTAGTCCTTGGTACTGTGCAACTTGTTCCTGTGCACAATGGTTTGGTGCTCTTACTCTTGTTTGATTAAAATTAGTAACCTCTCTTTTCAAGTTAATCACTTGCCATAACCACGGCGCCAGTTCTAGTCAGTAAGTCAAGAAAGAATTCAAGGTATAGGCCAATAGTCTGGGACATTGCTAACTATTATTAAAAACTAACTAAGCAGAAACAGCTCAAAGCAAAATGCGAACTGAAAGTAAAAATGCTTGCTTATGCATAAGCCAAGATACATTCTTCTTATCTAATAGTAGCTACGTAATATTTTGTTTCTTTGAATAATGATTCCTGTTTTGTAACTACAAAATACTGTAAGCCTGTCAAAATGAAAAGTATATATGATTAACTTCACAAGTAAAGATTGGGATTCAGCACCTTCACTTTTGTGTCTGTGTTGTTTCTCCACCCCCATTTTGCCGACTCCTCACCATCTCTCCTGAGACTTCCTGCTGGAGCTGGACAGATCATGAAGGGTGAATAATGGGTATAAAAACACAGAGGAGGGCCAGACTTGGTGGCACAACCCTGTAATCCCAGCAACTAGGGAGGCTGAAGCAGGATGATTACAAATTCAAAGGCAGCCTCAGAGTGAGGCCCTAAGCAATTTAGCAAGAACCTGTCTCAAGATAAAAGGACTGGGGATGTGGCTCAGTGGTTGAGTACCCCAACAGGCAACTATAGTCTATAAAAATAACATCTATTTAAAAATAACTAGATAAGAGTTTGAAGATTCCCATTACAGAGAAATAATAATATTTGCGGAAATGGAAATGCTAATGACCCCGGTTTGATCAATACACATTGTAAATAAGTATCAAATTACAACAAGGTGTCCTATAAACAAATAATACATGCCAATTAAGTAATAAAATTTAATTTTTTAAAAAAAGCAAAGGGACTGGGGTTGTGGCTCAGCGGTAGAGTGCTTGCCTCACGCATGTGCAGGACCCTGGGTTCGATCCTTAGCACCATATAAAAATAAATAAGTGAAAAATAAAGCAAGGTGCAAAATTGTGTATAGTGTGCTTTTGTGATAGTTAATTTTATAAGTTGCCTCATAGAGGATGAGGACGTGTGTTCAAACCCTAGTACTAAAAAACAGACAAGCAAAAAGTCTAAAGCAACTGTCTTAAATATGTTTAAAGAGCTATGGTAAAACACGGACAAAGAACAAAAAGAAATTAGAGAAATTATATATGAACATAATTAGAATATCAGTCAAGAGGGGGGAATAAAAAAGGAGCCAAACAAATTCTGTAGATAAAATGTGATGGGGGTGAGGGGGAGATACTAATTAGAATAGGCAACCATCAAAAATTCAGAGGGTGTGGGGATGATACCTATCTGTATAATGACATCGCCAAAGTGGAGACAGTTAATTTGCTTTAAAAAGACCAATTTCCCTCTCCCTACCCAAATTCTCTCTCCTTGCCCCAAATTCTAGTATTTGGGTATAGGGGAGCATGTGTGTTACTCTAAAACCCTTATGAAATGGAAAACTTATTTAGACTCAGTATCTCCTCACAAGATTAATTACAAAGGAAAAAATTAGCAATTTATATTGTAGAAAATTGGCACACTTATGGTTTGAATACAGTTTGTCCCCATCAAATCTCATATTGAGGTTTAGTCACCCAGGGGGAAGTTTGGGGAGGTGGGGCCTAGCTGGGGGTGTTTGGGTCACCAGGGCAGAGCCCTCGTGAATAGACTAATGCTGTCTTGGAGGAGTGAGTTCTCACTGGTGAAACTAGATTAGTTACCCCAAGAGCAAGTTGTTAGTGTTTGGCTTCCTCAACATGTTCTTTGCTTTTCTCTTCCACACCTATCAGCTCACTATTCTTACAAACACTCCCATCAAGATGCCATCCATGTCATGATGCAGTGTGAAGCCCTAACAAGTGGCCAATCTTGAACTTCCCAGCCTCCAGAACCTCTTTTCTTTGTCAATTACTCAGGCTCAGATATTGTTGTAGCAACAGTAAATGGGCTTGCTATCAGGTCCATGGCGGTGACTTAGAACAAAGCAGCCCAGTTGGGAAAGAAACATCAATCAGGCGCTGCTGGAAACACCTGTCAATCATCAGGATCTCCTGACTAATGTCTGTCAATCAGCAGGACCCCCTGGCCAATCCTGGAGTTCAGCCAGCTTCCCCCGACCAACTCCAGAGGGATAAGGGACTCTAAAAACACCTTTTCCTGTCTCAAGCCCTTCCCTTCCTGCCTAAGCCCCATAAAATCCCAGTCCGGTAGAGCTCCCATCCAGTTTCTCCTCAGACCCTCCTTCTGTCCACTCTGTCGGTCTGATGGAGCGGCCTTTTAAAATCTGGCTCCTTTGGTTTACACTTGCCTGTAAAGCAATTTCAACATCTGTGCCTTCTGATATGATGCACTGAGGAAACAGCATACTTCCATGGTGTTTCTGCCAAAATTGTATACTAAGACTCAGTTGCAGACCTCAGGAAAATGTACATGGAGGGGCATTTTACACAACTGGCTTTCACTAGTGAAAAATGTGAGTCATGAAAAATGAGAAAAGACTGAGGATGTTCTAAAGTGGAGACTAGTGAGACATGAAAACTAAATGCATCTTGTGATCCTGAAACAGATGTTTTTTACTTTTGTTATTAAGAACATTATTGAGACAATTAGTAAAATTTGAGTGTCTGAAGATTAGGTAATAGTAAATTTTTGAAAAACTAAATTATTTTGGTTCTGGAGCACTTTACCAGTCATCTGCATCCCAGCCCTTTTTATTTTTTGACAGGGTCCTGCTAAATTGCTGTGGCTGGCCTCAAACCTGTGATCCTCTTACCTCAGCCTCCAGAGTTGCTGGGAATTATAGGAATGTATCACTGTGACTGGCAGTATTGTTTTTGATTATTATGAAATCGTTCTGTGGTGGTGGTAATACCATTGTTCTTAGGAAATATTTAAAATATATCACCTTGCCCCACACAGTGGCACATGCCTGTGATCCCACTAGTTCAGGAGGCTGAGGTAGGAAGATTACAAGTTTGACTCCAGCTTCAGCAATTTAGTGAGACTCTGCCTTAAATAACAAAAAATGGACTGGGAACATAGCTCGGCAGTAATGTTCCTCTGGCTTTAATCCCTAGTACCAAAAAACAAAACAAAAAAGTAGATCACTTTGTCAGCAGCCTACTCTTAAATTATTTAAAATAAAAATTAGAGATAGGCAAATTTGATAAAATGTCATTATTTAAATTGTCTTGCTAATTTTTGACTATGTTGGAGGGAGTTGGTTCTATGCATGAAGAATGGCACATTTGTATTACATAAATGACATTGTAGTACTTGAATAAATTTATTCATGGGAATTAAGTGAAATTGTATTTAGTAAGACAAATCCACTCATTTCTGTTCACAGTAATGACAGATAATACTTACTGAACACTTAGGGTATGCCAATCTCTGCCTAAGCATTGCATATTCTGAGTTGTGAGTTGGAATTGGAAATAGGCAGCCTCTTGCCCGAGTTCTCAGTCTTTATGCCATCAACCACCTTGTACATTTTATGGGAAGATGTTCTTCAGCTTAAAGCAGTGCTTCTGATTTTCTGCCCTGATAACTTAAGAGGTTGGTTGTGTGTGGGGGGAGCCACTCCAAATGCATGCACCTTTAAGTCCTGATGCACCAAGGGGATCTGAAAGACCACTGTAGTCTGATGCGGTAGTGCCATGACTCGTGACTGGGCTTATTCCTTGCTCAAAACAAGGCGGCACCCAGAGGGATTGAGCTACACTCACCTGTTCTTTTGTAATCCTACCTCTGTCCTTTTGGGGTTATAATGTTCCAAGGAATCTCCCCTTGTGTTCCCTGTATAGGAATAAAGAATTCCACTGGCTCTCTTTCCAAGGACTCTTAAGATCGCAGAGATCTCTGGTTTATTGAACCCAGCATTAGACTGCCAGCAAGGATAGTTGGCAACAGGTGTACTTCATTAGGCCACTAGGCCTTCCGTTTAAGAGAGGTATAATCCAAACATGCAATTGTATTCCTTTACTATATACCCTGCGATTTCACTCATTCCAAGGATGCCCTGACTTTTACACTTTCACCCTCCCTTCACAGGAGCAAATCCTATAGAAACATGTAATATGCAACTAGCTTCAGGTACTGCACTGAGGGAATATGAAACCTACAGACCAATAGACTGTAAGATGTAAAAAGGAAGTTTAACGAATTAAATAAATTGTTAACTATGATATAATCTGTTAGCATCAGGACAGCCACATTAATTTCAAATAATTAAAATCCCCCCAAAATTAAGCTATATATAAACCTGCAGTTGTATATACCTTCATCTTGGCATGTAAAGTTTAGGGGGAAAACATCTTAGTACGTTTCCTTTCACAGGCAGTTGCAGGCAGAATTTCAAATGAAAAAATTAATCAGGATGCAGTTTAGGGGAAATGTCAAAAGCTACTTCTTCCCATGGCCATGGGACATGTCTTCCTATCACCTTTAGGTGGCTTTGTCCACAAAAGCCTATGTGTAACTTCCATGATAATAGTATGTGCTGTTCTGTTTGACAATCATAAATGAAAAGATGGTTCAAAAACCAGGTATTTTTCATTAACTATGGAGCTGTGAATAAAACATTTTCAGCCTGAAGCACATGTGGTTATGAGAACAGTGGACTGATTCCAACTCCTCCACCTACTGGAGCATTTTTAGAATACCTACCATGTGACAGGCACAGGTAACCTTCTCTGCAGTATCTTGGAAGCCTAAGCTGTGTGTCCAAGAAGCATGGGGTAGAGTTAAAACATGAGCTAGATCCACTCATGGTATGTCAAGTTCAGTCCTAAAGTCAGAAGATTAAGCTGCGTTCATCCCAGCTTCATCCGCTGCTTTGGGACTCCTTGCTCCTCTGTGAAAGGTCTGATTCTGTAGAGTAGCTGTGTGACATATGGAAGCAACTCCTACATAGGTGCCCATAGAGGAAAACACATTAATCAATAGGTGGGCAGTCATCCATGCCCCTTGGTGACAACCCAACATAACAATTGCCTCCTTCAAAATGTCACTCCAAAGCCACGCGCAGTGGTGCACGCCTATAATCCCAGCTGCTCGGGAGGCTGAGGCAGAGGATCTCATGAGTTCAAAGTCAACCTCAGCAAAAGCAAGGCATGGAGACCCTCTCTAAATAAAAATAAAAATAGGGCTGGGGATGTAGTCGGGTGGTAGACTGTCCCTGAGTTCAATCCCCTGTACCACCCTCTCCAAAAAGTCACTCCAATGTTATTTTTCTGCTTAAGTGTTCAATTACATGTATAATTTTCTATGAACACTTTTTATTAATAACAAACATTGATTCCAAGTTATTAGAAAGAGGCCTCACATAGTTTCAGGGATCATTTATTATACTAGTAGTTTTTTGGGGGTGAGGTACTGGGGATTTAACTCAGAGGCACTTGGCCACATCCCCAGTTCTACTTTGTATTTTATTTAGAGACAGGGTCTTACTGAGTTGCTTATCACCTTGCTTTTGCTGAGGCTGGCTTTGAACTCATGATCCTGCTGCCTCAGCCTCCTGAGCCACTGGGTTTACAGGCGTGTGCCACCGCCTGGCAGTAGTAGTTTTAGGCTATAGTTTTGAGAATACTGATTGCTAGGACTAATTAAAATTTGAATAAAATAAAATTCATTGTATCTTGTTTTTTTTTTTTGATATATAAAGCACTTACCATTACGCATTCCCATGAATGTAGTGTTTAGCAAGGCTTCTTAATGAAAAATAATGCCAGATTATTATTTATTAATATTTTAATATTTAACAATATCAATTATTCATTAATAATGCCAGTATTATTTCTTCTATCATTTATTTAGAAAAGTACTAGGATAAAGCCAAAGTCAACCTGGAATCTGATCATCTGCAACCACACATTCCTGATAAAACAGTAGCCATGAAGAAAAGTCTCTAAAAAGTATTACACTTGAGTGCTATTAAAAAAGAAGGCTCTAGCCCTTCATCACTTCACACTGAACAATAAGCTCTGTCTTCGAGAATATCTTATTACAAAATCCTTAGAGGTACTGTAGCCTAGGGGTAGAGCACTAGGACATGTGGCCCTAGGTTCAATCCCCAGCACAGGAAAAAAAATCCTCAGGCCCACAAATGTCCACCATTAGTTTTCACACAAAACCCACAATTCAAATTGCCACCTTCAAAGGATGACATGTTGTTCTCTATGTACAGACAAAAAGCCCCACTGCTAATGAGATGGCACATAATCTCTACGTTTATAAATTGCTATATTATTTTTACTTAAAATGTTAAAAGAATGTGGGGGTGAGGGTATATATCAGTTGGTAGAGTGCTTGTCTTGCAAGTACAAGGCCTTGGGTTCAATCCCCAGCAGGAAAAAAAAAAAAAAAAAGTTAAAAGAATGAAAATATACACTAACAAAATTGAACCCAGGTTAGAATATTTTATGTAGCCAAATAATGCCTCTCAGAATCTATTTGTACTGATGGCAATAGGGACAGGTGACTGGTCTACAGGTTGCACATGCATACAAATAGGTCCAGCTAGGAGCACGCAAGAGCACAGCTCAGGGAGCATTAGAGCAAGCGAACAGTCTTCCCAGTCACTGTCAAGAAGTCGTCATCAGCCAAGGCACGCAGCGCTTCTTCAAACATATCTTTGGTAATCGCCTTTGGGAAAGAGGAGAAAAATAAATAAATCACATCCCAAATCCCATCAACTTTCGGAGAAATGTTAATTTTTCTATTTATTTCTCTTTTTGGTGGTTGCACATATTTCTTATGTTCTGTATCAGGGACAGCAAACATTTCCTTAAAGGGCTAGGTTTGGGATCCCTTCTGTCTTTGTTGTCACTACCCAGTTCTGCCTTCCTGGTGCCAATACAGCCAGGGGCAATAAGCAAAGGCGTGTTTATAAAAACAAAGTAAAACAAAAACATCAAAAAGAAGACAGGGAGGGCTAGGGCTATAGCTCAGTGGTAAAGTGCTTGCCTTGCCTGTGTGAGGCACTGGGTTCGATCCTCAACACCACATACAAATAAATAAAAATATTGTGTTTATCTACAACACACACAAACAAATAAACAAAAATAGCCAGGGCTGCATTTGACCCAGGTAGTTCTTTCATTTTTTTTGGTAACAGGAATCAAACCCCAGGGTGCTTAACAACTGAGGCACTTCCCCGGCCCTTTTCATTTTTAAATTTTGAGACAGGTTTTAAGTTGCTTAGGGCCTTGATAAATTGCTTAAGCTGGCTTTGAACTTCCAATCCTTCTGCCTCAGTCTCTGCTAGGATTACAGGTGTGCGCTGCCCAGTCCATGTAGTTCTTTTTACTGAATAATTCAACCTTTTCCTCCTTTTATTGGTACTGGGGATTGAACCCTTGGGTACATTACCACTGAGTTACATCCTCAACCTTTTTATTTTTTGAGATAGCATCTTTTTAAGTTACTTAGTGCCTCACTAGGTTGCTGAAACTGGCCTCAAACTCAATTCTTCTGCCCAACCTCCCTTGTTGCTGAACAACACCGCACTGCACCTGACTTATAATTCAACTTTAATTATTTGCAAAAGGCACCCAAATATTTCATCCTTAAAGCAAAATTATACACATAAAAATACTGTGAAAGGGCATAACAAACTTTTTTGTTTTTTGGTACTGGGGATTGAACCCATGGGTGCTTAACCACTGAGCCATATCCCAAGCCCGATTATTTTTTATTTTGAGACAGGGTCTCACCAAGTTGGTCAGGACCTCACTAAGTTGCTGAGGTTGGCTTTGAACTCATGATTCTCTTGTCTCAGCCTCCTGAGCTGCTGGGATTACAGGTGTGTGCCACTATGCCCAGTAGGTATAACAGAACTTTAATTTTGATTATATCTTGATTATGGGTTTATGGATCATCTTACCTCTTCATTCTCATCTACATTTATTACTTAATAAATAAAGAAGGGGGGAAACTCTAAAAGCAATATTAAGAGGAAAACTCTACTAAACAAAAAATACATATTAAAACTTACTATGTCAGATTGTCCTCGAATATCTTCAAAAAGTTGCTGATATTTTAGAGCTGGGGTTTTGCCCTTTGATAAAATAAGTTTTTTCAATGCTTCAGCTAATTCTTCTTTCCGTTTACGAGAAGTGGCACTCATTCCTGATTTAAAAAAGAAAATAATATTTTTGCAATTAGGAATTAAAATGTTTCAAATTCCTATAAACATTCCTTTAGTAGTATCACCAAGAAAGGTAAGGAGACTGTGGCCTAGAATTCAAAAACATAAATTTTGAATTCTGTTCTTTTTTAAGATGAGAAATGACCTCTATTGTGATTGTAAAATCAGCCTATGAACAAAGTCCCCCGGGGCAGAGCCCTGCTTTGACTCCCTTTCTGTAAGTCCCCAGTGCCCACACCATGCTAGAAGGTGCACTGCAGGGGCCTCAGCACCAGGTATCAGGAGGTAAGAAAGAGAGTGAGAGACAATATATGTACAAAAGCTCCAGAGTTTGAAAGGGACAAAAGCAGACCCTCCAAACACGGGGAAACGCTTTCAGCAATTCCTCTCCCTGTACTATCAATGACCAGGGCACGGGTAGCCCATGATCACTTTCGAATACAGGGGCTGTTCTTTTAAACTTTGTATATGCCAGTAGCTGCTACTTTATACTGAAAGACAGTCTATGTAATCTGTATAGTAAACACATAAATTGAGATGAACTACTTTTTTTTAAACTGGGTCATGCTGCCCAGATTGGCTCCAACTCCTGGGCTTAAGTGATTATCCTGTCTCAGCCTCCTTGGCAGTTGGGACTACAGGTATGTGCAACTATGCCTGGCTCTGCTTGTTTAAAATGGGTTATCACAGGTAGAAACAGCAAAGGAGATAGACTCCCCTTAAAATTATAGACAAAATTTTTTTGTCTTAGTTTTATCAGAAGATGGGAGGTGGTGGTGGCAACTTTGATCAGTCTCAAAGGGGCCCTAATCCCTAAATGGTTGAGAACACTTGCTTCAGTCATTTAACAGTTGCTTACACCTAGAATGACAACCACTTATATTTAAATAATTTCCAAGTCTTTTTTGTTCAAAGCAAGTAACAAACCTGTAGTAAGAATAGATATGTCCACAATGCCAGTCCGGGGGTCAGTTGCAGATTGTTTCAGAGCTTCCCGGTGGAGACGTTTTGCCTCTTCTACATCAATTGCTTCAACTTTGCTTGAAAATCGTACTTTAGCATGGGCTTCTGCTAAGCGAATCAATGACTCCAGCTGTCGAGGGTATGCAGAAACCATGCCTCGGCTACTACCAATCTTCCTCATGTCTACGTAAGCCTAGTGAAAGCAGAAAAAACAAAAGCAAAACCCCTTGCTCATAAGAAAATTTTGTGGCTGAATTTTGAAGTTAGGGGGCCATTAAATAAACGGAAATCCTGCTTGGCTGTCTTGTAGAGGTAATAGGGGGAAATCACAAATCAAATCTAGTTTATGGCCTTGGAGCTCATCAAGTTTCTGGCCTTGGAGCTCATCAAGTGGTGGAGACTGACACACAGAACATGGGAGTTCCAGAGGAAGACCATAACAACACTGTGCAGCGATGGTCAGAAATATTCTGACTGGGGGCCAGGCAGGTACACGCCTGTAATCCCAGTGGCTCAGGAGGCTGAGGCAGGAGGAGTTCAAAACCAGCTTTAGCAACTTAGTGAGACCCTATCTCTAAATAAAATATAAAAAAAAGGGCTGGGGGGATTTGGCTTAGTGGTTAAGTGCTCTGGGGTTCAATCCCCAGTACCACAAAAAACAAAAACAAAACAACAACAACAACAAAAACCCCCAAATATTCAGACTGGGAAAGACTTCTTGAAGAAGGCAATATCTGCTGTAGCTTTGAAGAACAAAGAATTTTATTATGTGGCAGAGAAGGGGACATGACTCATGGGGTGAGAAGTAGGTATGATTAGAGCAGATGATGAATCTGACGAAAGCACCTGAATACTGATTTTGATGTATACCTAGCAAGGATCTGTGTGATAAGGCACAGAAAGGATCAGTGGGATAATATTACAAAGATTAAGTTGTATTAATTTCATATATGACATAACCTTATGAACAAACCTCAAGAATTTGATTCAGATGGAAAATTCCATGTTCTTTGTAACATTCACTTAGCATTTTTGGTAGCTCAGTGAGGATGGAAAGCCCATCAAGGTACCAAGAACCTTGATATTAGAATACCTGAATAACTTAGGATGTGTTAGTGTACTGTGTCCTTGTACAAGGATACTGAAAAGTGAAGGTAACATACCTCACTCATTTTAATTTCATTCAGACAAGAGAATGAAGTTTAGAGAAACTAGATTACTTGTCCAAAGTTATTAAGTGGCATTGCCTGTATTTGAACATAGGTCTTCTGATCATAAATTCACTGGGCTTACAAATACTCTATCAGGTTACCTCAATGAGAGCCTGGCTAGCCTCCTCACTCAGCCGGGGCATGATAGTGCTGTGAGCATACGCAATGTAGTCCTTTAGCACTGCCATGTCCAAGAATTCCTCCTCTGCCTGCTCCTCGCTCTGGTAGTACAGTGCAACCAGGTGGTGAGCCAGACGCCTGTCATATGCCTCATCCTGAGGGTCCAGCATGAGGAAGATCAGATCAAACCTGAGGAACAGTAGGAAATAAACACTGTCTTTCTGTATGGGAGAAAATATATCTACAAACAGAATTTAATGGTTGCTTGAGCCACTGCAGACTATGTATTGAACAAGTACCCAGTGAGGGCCATCACAGGAAAAAACAGCTTTCCATCCCTGAAAGAGCCCGTGGGTTAAACCTATGCAGTTTCATCCTTAGGTCTGTCCAGGTAATGGTTAAGTCAAGGAAGTAAGACTTCCCTTAGGAAAATGTTACTACAATTCTGAAGATCTAAAGATTCAAAGGAAAATACCTTCGATTGTTTTCAGACACAGGCAAACAAAACAAAACACTATTTGGTTAGAAAAAGTAATTAAGATCTAAAATCCATATATATCCACATTTGGAGAGTAAGACTAAGTGCCCCTGAGTTCAATCCTCAGTACCCCCTTACTCCCCGCAAAAAAAAAAAAAAAAAGTTTCAATACCTTGACAATAACGTATGGGGTAGCTGGATGTTCTCAATGGTTGTTTTTTTAGGATTCCATTGAGATTCAATGGGGTTTGCAGCTGCCAGGATAGAAGTGCGTGCATTGAGCTGACAGATGATCCCAGCCTATAAGAGAAAACTGTACAGTTAGAAGCCTCACCCTGATGCTAGCAGCAGGAAAGAGTGGTCTCTGCTCAGAATCCTGCTAAACTTCATTCACTCTAAATTTTTGCTACCCAAGGGCCTTGTCACCCTTATTGACTTCCATAGTTAAATGTGGAAATGTCCCATTCTTCATGCCTGATTTTAGATGAATGTGTGCCTCAGTCACATTTTTTCCTCAGAAAAACAAAAAAACCAACCCCCCCACCCTTGCATGAACTTAAACACAAACATTGGTGCTATGAATAACACATTAGTGGGTGGTATAGCAAAAATGATTAAAGAGGTTACTCTGTAGAAGACACTTATAGATTTAGCTGATATCTGGTATGAAAAATATCAGTTCCCTCAAGTTAGAACCAGGGCAGTGCTGCATAGCTCTACAGATGCTGATTCAAGGGACCCATACATTTACATGTGTCCAAGTACACAGTGAGTCCATGGCTTACCTTGGCAATGGAGAGAGTCTGCTGCTCCATGACTTCATGCAGCACTGATCTTGTATTTTCACTCATCTTGTCAAACTCATCAATACAGCAGATGCCATTGTCACTCAAGACAAGGGCACCTGTCTGCAGGACCAGCTGCCTGGTCTCAGGGTCCTTCATCACATATGCAGTGAGGCCAACTGCACTGGAGCCCTTCCCAGATGTGTACTGGCCTCTGGGGACCAAGTTATACACATACTGTAGCAATTGGGACTTGCTGGTACCAGGGTCACCACACAGCAGGATATTGATCTCTGCACGAAATTTGCCCCTTCCTGTGTGACTGAAATCCTTCCTTGTTCCACCAAATAGCTGAAGCAAGATTCCCTAAAAATCAAAAACAAAAAAACCCCAAACAAATAACACAAATGAATGATGAATGTTCATTTACTGCAGAATAACAGATTTAGCTTAAATTTTAGAGGTATTTATCTATTCTTAATTGAAGGTGTTACCAAAAAAAGCACATGAAAGTGCTTTGATTACTTTAAACTATCACTAATATTATAAAACAATAACATATCAAGTGCACCAATTATGTACCCACTTTCTCAAAAATTTAAATCATGCCAGAACACTACTCACATAAATCTCTATTCTGACCCCATGTGGCCTAATATGTTTAGAAACACGAATGAGTCCAGTGCATGGATGAGTAAACAGACAATAATGCTATGATTCCCAACCAATGATCAAGACAACACACCTGCTCTATCAAGCAGTAACTATTATCCTCAAGGGGATGGCAGTAACATGGAAGATGAGTGTTTATACTATTGGATCTCAAAGAACTATAGATTCCAACTCTGAGTTATAAATCCTTTGTTACCTTTTTAATATTTATTTATTTATTTTTAGGTGTAGACGGACACAACACAATGCCTTTATTTTTATGTGGTGCTGAGGATTGAACCCAGGTCCCGCCCATGCGAGGCTCTACCACTCTACTGCTGAGCCACAATCCCAGCCCTGTTACCTTTTTTATATCTTCGTGTTCATAAATGCTAGGAGCCAAGGCTGAAGCAAGTCTCTCATAAATGTCTGGTTTCCTAGAAAGTTCCTTAAGCAATTCCACACGTTTCTCTGAAAAAAGTTTCTGTTCTGCTTCTTCATCAAGACCATGCAAGCGCTTTGCATCCGTCTTCCGATAATGGATGACATCAATGTGGGTTTTGTAGACAGACTTCACATTACTCACTCTTGGATTAACTCGAATAGGCACTGCTCGATAGATGCCTGAAAATTACAACCAGGAGACACACTTTTACCCTCAGGCTTGTTCCTCAGAAGGGCTAAGTAGCTGGCAATGGCCAAGGTGAGACGCTCCATGCTGAGCTCCTAAGACATAACCTCCGTGGACCTCCTGGGCTGAGGACTTGGGCCTATACTATTAAGCTCCTGTCCTTGATCAAGTCAGGTAACGGCAACAGGAAAAGGCCACGCTGGGAAGAACATAGGTTTCTGAGGATGGTGAACCTAAGATCATATTCATCTGTTTTCCCGTTAGCTATGACCTTGGGTATCTATCTAGATATAACTGCATGGCATAAAATCATTCTGGGGATGAAATGACATTACACTGCTTCCAGCACAAGGCCTGGCTCATGATTATGTTCAATATATAGTACTTGTATTTCCATTGGCTCAGTGCACAAGACCCGCTAACAATTTTGACAGGAACATATGCTGAAATCCCATACCAAAAACTTGGAAAGAAAGAAAATTCTAAAAGCTCAAACTAGAAAGTAAGTTTCATGAACAAGACAGACTACTGGGTCAAAGGTGAAAGAAAAAGGACTATTTTTGGTTAGTAATCGAAGGTGTTTCTGGGTATTTTCTTGAGAATACAATTCAAGGGCTGGGAATGTACATCAGGACTAAAGCATTTGCCTCGCATGTGCAAGGTTCAAACTGCAGCACTGCAAAAAACAAAAATCCCCCAAAATAAAGAATATAATTGAGAAATTACAATCAATAACACATCAAGTGCACCAATTATGTACCCACTTTGTTTCCCAAAGCGATATGTCTGATGCTTACCTTCTTTGGATTTCAAACTAGAAGCCTTAAGCTCCAAGTTGATTCCATTTCTGGCTACTTTTTGAGGATAAAGTCTGATATTTGTCTTTCTTATAACAACTGTCCTTTATTTACTTAATAGGCCAATGCAATTCTCATTTAAATATAAAAAGTAGTTAAAACATAATATTCTTAAAATACACACTAGATGGTTTTGTTCACACCAAGATGGGTGAGGGTTATTATGTTGATGACATTTGAATTGGCTTGGTTATCTTCCTATGGGCATTTGTTGTGATTATCCTAATTCTTTCACATGTATCATCACATTGATCCACATATTGGATTAAACACTTTATCAAAGGTTTCAGAGAAGTTGGATGGCAGAACTAGGATTGCATCTCTTTCTGTAATGACTACACATGCTTTTGAATTTTCACCTATTACACGTATTTTTATAACCTAAGGTTGTTAGTGATCACTGCTCAGCTTTTAAGCCAAGGAGGAAACAGGATGAGAAATCTTAACTTATTGAGAGAACAGAGAAACTGTGGGCCCCAGGCCCAGAGCCAGTGTCCCTGGACTCATTCCCCACATGAAAAACAATGTGCTAGACAATCATGAGAGACCAAGTACCTACATGCCTCCAAAATGTATGAAACACTGCTGCTCATTTGGTACTAAGGAAAGTGTGCTCTTGGTAGGAGGAGACAGGATCTGGAGCCTGGAACCATAATTTACAGCAGCACCGAGTTGTATCTACCTACTCGCCTCTGTGTCAGTCTCTCAGCATGGAAATAAAAAGCACTCTGGCCAGGCACAGTGGTGCATGCCTGTAATTCTAATGTGGCTTGAGAGGCTGTCTGGAGGATCATGAGTTCGAAGTCAGCCTCAGTAACTTAGTGAGGCCCTAAGCAACTTAATGAGATCCTGTCTCTAAATAAAAATACAAAAAAAAAAAGGGCTGGGCATGTTCCTCAGTGGTTAAGCACCCCTAAGGAGCACAGACCTGTCCTGTAAAAGGCATTAAAGAACTGTACATTTGGGAAATAAGTAGGAAATTACTTACAGCTTGAATTAGTGTGTTTTCCCTGAGTTGCTGGTGCAGTTCAAATCCTATCAATATCCTACTTAGCAGCAGGTGTTCTCTTGTGATGCCAACACTAGCAATTTTTTTTTTTTTTTTTTTTTTTGACACAGTGGATTGAACTCAAGGGGACCACTGAACCACATCCTCAGTCCTTTCTGTATTTTATTTAGAGACAGGGTCTCACTGAGCTGCTTAGCACCTTGCTTTTGCTGAGGCTGGCTTTGAAGTCATGATCCTCCTGCCTCAGCCTCCGGAGGCACAGGGGGGGTAGGTATGTGCCACTGTGCCGGACCAATACTAGCTATTTGAGACACACATACAGTATTGGGAGACTGACACAACAAGGTGCAAGTGACTACAAGGACCATATGTCCCAAAATTTGAGTATGGGAAGAACTACAGGATTTCAGTGCTGGACTATGGTACTAAGTTAAACAGATGGTGAGGTGAGTAAAGCAGGGGATACCCCCACACCCTTGAAGATCTGCATTACCCACCACTGAAAGTGGCATGAAAAGTAGGACAGACATTCTGTCATACTGGTAGAAAACTACATCTTACCTGTGACGTTCACTCTGTCCCCAGGCTGAACCTTGTCCACGAGATCATTGTGAGCAAAAAGGACGACAGTATGAGGTGTCTGCCCAGCAGGCATGTCTTCAGGGGACTCTTGAAGTTTGATCTGAAGGGTAAGTAGTGAACAGAATAAGCTCGGGAAACAAAAAAGCACCGTGGAGACAAAAACCCAGCTGTGTCTTTGTATTGCTTAGACAAATTTGAGACCTGGCATCTTCTTTTTATTTGGATTGGGTTAGAGCATTTGCCTAGCACGTGTGAGGTACTGGGTTCGATACTCAGCACCACATAAAAATAAATAAAATAAAGGTACTGTATCCATCTACAACAACAAAAAAATCTGTTTACTTTCCACTGTAAGGTTGTAGTGCATTCTGTATCTCCCTGCATAAATGTTCTCTATTTCTCATTATCCCTTCTAGTAGGGGCTAAGGGTGCAATTGAGCAGTATAGCACACACACACACACACAAAGTTAGCGACGTATTTCTTGGGTGCAGAAATACATGCTTTTACGGCTCACCATTTAGGCACTTCTGCACATCCCCAGGTACTTGCCCATGTCCCTGTCTATGTCCAATTATAAAATAGGCACCTACTGAGCACTTGCCCCATTCTGGATCCTATTGTAGGTACTGGGGACTCACAGTAAGAAGTTCCTTCTTCATGAAGGGGACAGACAATACACAGACAAGCGAGCATGTGACAGATCTTACAGTACCAATTGCAATGAGCAGAAACAAAACAGGGCAAGGCTATAGGTTAGGTGGTGGGAATGGTGATGCTGAGGAAAGGCCTCTGTAAAACCAGGACCTGAGTGCTATCTAAGGATGTTGGGGGTTTTATTCTAAGTTACTGGGAATCTTTGAAGGATTCTAAGAATACCATCCTACAAGTACATGGTAGCAGGGACTCTCCCTTGGTATCTCTAGCTCTCAGTCCTGTTCAACACTCTGAATTAAACTATTTGAACAAAGAAAACTTCACAAATCCTTTTTTTAAAAAATTGTTGATAGATGTTTGTTTTACGTATTCATATGTGGTGCTGAGAATTGAACCCAGTGCCTCATACATGCCAGGCAAGTGTGTTACCGCTAAGCCCCAGCCCCAAAGTCCTTGTTTTTGCACAACTTCCATACCATAGTAAATGACTGCTTTTCCTCCATTTATTTCTATATGAAATTTTAGAACTCCTTTTCATTGAATACTGGACATTGAACCCAGGGCACTCTACTACTGAGCTATATTCCCAGCTCTTTTTATTTACAAACAGTGCCAATTGGACTGGGTTAGAGCATTTGCCTAGCTAAATTCAGCTAAATTGCTGAAGCTGACTTTGCTTGTAATCTTTCTACCTCAGTCTATAGAGTCCCTGGGATTATAGATGTGCCACATCATTCCTGGCTTTTTTCCTTTACCTTCATACCCATGTTTTTTTGTGGCACCATTCACAACAGCCAAGCCATGAAATAGCCTAGATGCCTATCAATGGATAAATGGACAAAGAATACACACACACACACACACACAATGGAACATCATCCAGTCACAAAGAATGAAACCACCCTTTCAAGCAAAATAATCCAGACTCATAAAGACAAGTATCATGTTTTCTTTCATATGTGTAATCTTGTCATTATTTTTTATTTTTTTCCCTTCACTTTTTAGGTACTCTTTCCTGGTGAACTTACCAAACGCTTTGCCATCTCCCCCCATTATTTTATCAACTTTATGTAAGCCTAGAGAAATTCTGAGGCATAGTTAAGAAAGTCCTCCCCCCAACTAGCTTAGTTATCCTCTCCATGCAAGGAAAGGGTTAGGCAGAGAGAACCCGAAGCCTGTACTGAGTACATCTCCATTTCAGAATATTCATGATGAAAGAGGGCTCAAATATCCTAAACAATAAAATCTGTGAGTAAAACTTCAGAAAATTTCTCCATACATTAGTTACCAATGTAAAATCTCAAATGTTTTATAAATTTGTATCTAAACTAAAACATGATATAACCTTAAGTGGTTCCTTGAAAGTATCTCATGATAAACTTGAAGCAGAACAGAGGTGGAAATGTGTGTATGGGAACCCCATCTTCGAGGTAGAATGGCCACCTACCATCTGCTTGTCGGAGAAAAGGGAGCGGTTGTGGATGAGAGCCATGCTGTGTGTAGTGTGGCAGTGCCCGCAAGCAGAGGGCTCGGCAATACGGCCACGGTCCATTTCCACCCGGGTCGTGTGGGCACATACTTGGCACTGGAAGAAGGCCTCCTGCATCTCAGGGATCAGCTGGGATGTCCTGATGACCATGCCACTGATGGTGATGAGCTGATCAATGTCTATAAGTGGAGAGAGGCTGGTTTGTCAATCAGCCACTGCCCATGGCCCAGCCAGGCCTGGACCTGCCACCAAGCAGCAGAATCTTACTGATGTGCAAAGGTGCTGGGGACAGATGGGGTCAGAGCAGTCTAGGTACCTTTAAGACTGGCCTAGGATGCCCTCCCTGTGTCTAGTTTACTTTCCTCTCAATCTTAGTCCACTCTATATCTCCTTCTTCCTCTGTCTAGTAGACACTCCACCCCCTCCATTATCCTTGATGGATTAGAAACGTGATGCTTTTGCATATTTTGTCCCATGGTCTCTGATCTCACTCAAGATGCCTCCCGACGTCCTGTGGTCTTGTATGAAAAGTGTGTGCTCTATAGTCAGATGACCTGGACTATGTGCAACTTTGGGAAACACCAGTAGCCAACCATCATTGTCAACACAAGAGAGCCTCTTTTACAGTTTCATTTTTCACCCTTGCTCAAGCTTCCTGTTTGAATCTTTCCAACAGACCAATTTAATCCCTCTGTTGGTCATTCAACCCCATTCCCACTGGTGGTTCACATGAGTTTCACTCCTCTGGGTAGTAAACAAAATGTGGCTGTGGTCAGTCATTGCTGGTCTTGAAGACTGTCCCATCCTGACAGCACTTACTGGGGGTTCAAAAAGTCTTTAGTATTTGTTTGATCCAGTCTTTCCTGCACGAATGGACAAATCATCCTTGTTTCCTCACTGCTCATCTTTCTTTGCCTTTGAAAATTGATAAGCATGGGTTATAATACCTGACTTCCCACCAGACTGTCCCCTCATAAAAATGTCAGGAGACAATTTTGTAAGAGACAAAAACAAGAAACAAAACACAACGACTCTTTAGTAAAGCTACAAGAGACTTCGAGTTCATTGCTATATCATGTTCTCTTACTAAATTTTTTCATGTCCTCAGCACAGGATAACTTTTTTTTTAGCTGTAGATGGACACAGTATCTTTATTTTATTTATTTATTTTTATGTGGTGCTGAGGATTGATTCCAGTGCCTCACCCATGTGAGGCAAGTATTCTATTACTGAGCCACAGCCCCACAAGATACTCTGATGCCCCTTAATTGAGCTACTTCCAAAATCTACTAACTGAACTGCAATACACCTTGCACAATAGAACCACTCACTGTACACTTCAAGAATGGCAAATTTTTTTGTCAAAAAGTATCAATGTTTCCCCATTTATGCTGGAATAAAATCTAAATTCAAGTTGATGTAGAAAGCTTTCTAGTATCTAGGCTTCACATTCACACGCAACCATTGCCTCCCAAATCCCCTGCTTTGGCAACCCATATCATTTAGTATCCACACAAAGCTCTGACTGCTTCTTTGTTTCTGTGTTTCTTCTGACCACTGTCTAGAAGAAATTTCTTCATGTTTGCTTTCCAAACCTAACTATCCAATTTATCATTTACCATTAACATATCCCCCAGAAAACTGGGCATTCTGCTCCTCTTCCTTGAAATTAGTAATCTCCTATACTACTCTTCTGTTATTTTGCCCCATCTTTTATTTACTGGCCAAAATAGATTTCTTTCTTAAGCTTAAGGGTGGGGACCATGTTCTGTATTTATTTTCTACAGTGGCTAAGAAAAGATCTACCTAATGACTGTAGATTTATTATATTTGAATAGGTTTGCATTAAAGTAGAGAATTGCTAGTAACCACATCTTTTATAACAAATATTACAGTTAAGTTAGAAAAAGACATAATTGGGGTTCACATTAAGTATGTGAATCTGCATTATTTGGTCAATTTATAAATCATTACAACCACTTTTTTTTTGGAGGGGGTGTTTACTGGGGATTGAATTCAGGGGCACTCACCCACTGAGCCACACCTCCAGCCCTAGTTTGTATTTTATTTAGAGACATGGTCTGAGTCACTTAGCACCTGCCTTTTGCTAAGGCTGGCTTTGAACTTGCAATCCTCCTGTCTCAGCCTCTTGAGATTATAGGCGTATGCTACTACACCCGGCTATCACCACCACTTTTAAAGACCTTTGATAAAGTAAGTCTTTGTTCGTTTTCCTGCTATTAAATACATTACCTTCTGGATTTAGGTTTCTCATGTTCTTTGTCTTCAATGCATTAAATGGTCTGACTTGAATCTGATGCTCTAAGATGGAGTCAGGATAACGATCAAAGAAGATCTCATTGACAGCCATGTCAAAAGTAGGGATAACTTCCTGTAAAAACCAATACAAAGATTCCAAACTATGTTTCCATTCCTATTTAGAGTTAAATCTAAGATACAAAATACTTCATGGCAGGAAAGTATAAAAGCAGAAAAACATGACATAACCCCATTACCCTACAGATTTATACACATGATAGTTTTTTTTTTTTTTTAAAAAAGATAGAGTGAGAGAGGGAGGGAGAGAGAATTTTTAATATTTATTTTTTAGTTTTCGGAGGACACAACATCTTTGTTTGTATGTGGTGCTGAGGATCGAACCCGGGCCGCATGCATGCCAGGCGAGTGCGCTACCGCTTGAGCCACATCCCTAGCCCCTACACATGACAGTTTCAAACCTTAGGTATACTGAACTATCTTACCTCATTTGGGTTAAATGAAAGTGCCTTCTCAACTTGCTGGCATGTGTTATGCTTTTGATTTGTAAGGAAAACATTTTTGAGCCATATTTTCATGTCTTATGTTTCTTCCATAATGTAATGATACCACAATAGATTAAATTGTACTTATTTTACTTGATTTTTTTTTTTTTTTTTTTTTTGTGGTGCTGGGGATTGAACCCATGGCCTTGTGCATGTGAGGCAAGCACTCTACCAACTGAGCTATATCCCTAGCCCTATTTTACTCCAATTTAACACGATTCTCCAACTATAGATGAAGAATCAACTTTTGGGAGGCCAAGGAACTTGACCAAGGTTATGCAGCCAGTAAGCAGCAAAGCCATGATTCAAAATCCAAGCCTACTTACCTACAAAGCTTACACCTGTCAGTACAGCTGATGTTTCATTACAGGCTAGAAACACACTAAGGCTAATATAGTCCATTAAAAATGTCAGAAAGTATATAATACATTTAAAAAACATTTCAATTTAAGATAATTTGTTTCATGAAGCCCAAGAAACTATCATTAATAAGATTCATGATTATTTTGTTAGAAAAATAACCAATTCAACCCTGACATTCAACTACAAGAACTATGATAGCAATACACATGCCAATTGGAAAAACTTTAAAAACGTAAAAACAATGACCTTGAAGAAGAATGTTTTTTTAAAAAAAATATATGTTTTGGAGGGATCTTTTTGTTATGATGGAAATCTTGCTACCCAAAAACATCCCTCTAGATATTTACAGTATTTCATCAAGGTCAAAGCCAAATTCTTACCTGTGGGTAGGAGACGAGCTGTCTGTACAAATTCTTGTCAAATGATTTTATGTGTTCAGAGTTTACATTTAAAAATGGCTCTCCAATAACATTAATCTGTAAGATAAAACAAATAAGTAATACTTTGCTAATTTTATTATTATATAATATATAACTTCTAAGTTGCTTAGGGCCTTGGTAAATTGCTGAGGCTGCCCTTGAACTTCTGATCCTCTTGCTTCAGTCTCCCAAATTGCTGGGATTACAGGTGTGCGCCACCACACACAGCTATAATGCATACTTAAAAAAATTTTTTTTAAAAATATTTATTTTTTTATTGCAGTTGGACACAATACGTTTTTTTAAAAAAATCAATTAATTTTTATGTGGTGCTGAGGATCGAACCCAGGGCCTCGCGCATGCCAGGCCAGCACGATACCACTTGAGCCACATCCCCAGCCCCAACCCTTTTTTTAAAAAAATAGTTATTTATTTATTTAACTTCAGGTGGACACAATATGTTTTATTTTTATGTGGTGTTGAGGATTGAACCCAGCGCCCCTCGCATGCCAGGCAAGCACCCTACCACGTGAGCCACACCCCCAGTCTAATGCACAACTTTTTAACAAAGAAAATTTGATTACCTCTCCAAGTCGTTGCATATACAGAGGCTCAGTAATATCTATGCCAACATTTTCTTCTTCTTTAGCCATAGGGTCAATAAACCGCTGAAGAAATCTCTTGATGTAAAGAGGAAAAATATTTAAGCTTAATGCAATAGGAAATAAGCAATTATTCAGAATACAAAAAGTGATGTGTATTTCACTATGAGAAGATAAACAAGTATTTTTTGAAATGCCATCAACCTATAATCTGCCCCTATGCTTTATGGTTAGTTCCATAGCCCTTAAGTATGTATTTTATTTATCTTTACACTTTTTTGTAGTTGTACATGGACAGAATGACTTTTTTTTTTTTTAATGCAGTGCTAAGGATTGAACCCAGTGCCTAACATGTGCTAGGCAAGTGCTCTGCCACTGAGCTACACAGCCCTAGTACCTTACTTAAGTATGTATTTTAACACATACAACTCACCTGAAAATTTTCCTTGCATGTTGCTACATTTACATCTGTTCCCCAGATGACAAGTTTTTGGCCCAGGGACTGCTCACTTGCCACTACATCCTCTGCTGCTGCCTACAAAGAAAAGTATTACAGAGCCATACCAATGGAATTATCCATTTTTGTTCCCAAGACAGCGCTATCAGGAGACTGCTGTGTACTCACCCCATCAGATTGCAGATCCACCTGAAGACCCTTCCGTGCAGAGCCCAGGTCAGGTCTCTGCCTCACAGGTGTACCCCTAACCCCACTCCTTGGGGTTCCTTCCACCCGAGAGCTAGGAGTGCCATATGTCAGTGGTGAGCTAACATCAAAGTCCAGAGGAATAGCTACGAAGATAAATGCAGAAGTTTACAACAGAATTCTAGTAGTACAACAAACCTGAAACTATGAGCATGTCTGCTCTGCCTTTAAAACACAACACGAACTGAGTATCTATTGATACGTTTGGTGGTTGAAGTTCTGAGGACCATTAAAGGTTCTAATTTAAAAAGGCAAAATAATAGCTCCTTTCTTTGCTCACTAAGCCCTAACATGTACCAGCTCTTCTTCATTCTTCAGCTCTTTTAATGAAGAACAAATTAGCTTATGCACAGAGGGAATGCTTAGGCATTGTAAGAATTACTGCCACCAAATAACCAACCTGACCCTTTGTACTATCAATCCCAGTATAACCTAGATCTTCAGAAACTCACTTGAAGAATGCATCTGAGGAGGACTGGAAAACAATGCATCCTGCGCTGCAGGGCTCTGCAGGTCTGCTCCGGGCGAGGTGGGCATGGGCTGCAGCTCACCGGTGGAGGTGGAATCCTCGCCTCTACGTCTCTGAGAGGGAGATGACCTGGCCTCTTCGCTCCGGGCTTGTCATGTAAAACAACAAAGACGGGTCTCAACTCTCATGTTTGGTCTTCCAGGATTTGCCTCTTGATAGGATTAGATTCATTACTTTAACACAAGTGATGGCAAGTGGGAACGGACATGGTTAACCAATAGAAACGAAGAAGCCAACCCGCTAATGTCGAGTCGAGCGCCCCCCACCGTCCGCATCTGCGCATCGACGCGGCAGGGCCCGCGGCGAAGGACTCTCCCGCCAAAGGGAAGTCGCAGGGCGGAAGGCGTGGGGGCCGACGGGAATCCGTATAGACTAGTGCCCGAGGTGTGTGTGGTGGTGGTGGTGGGGGGAACGCGAAACTTACCCGTATGCGCGGGGGTGGCCCGTCCGCGCCGGCTGCTGCGGCGGCTCGGGGTAGATGCTGGAGACGACATGGTGCCAGGATACCTGCACGACAAGGACAGGCTCGCGTCGCGCCCGCTCCGGTCCGCCGCGCAGACGCCCCCACCGGGATCTGAGCGGAGTCCTCCCTGTAGTCCCGCGATTACCAGGGAAGGGCTGCCGCCGGCAGACACCTAAGAGGTCAAGTTCTACCTGGAGAGTTGCTCTTCTAGACAGCACGAGTAGGGCCAAGGGTTCCCGCCGGCAGCACGATCGACGCCGCCCTCGGCGGCCTCACCAATCACAGAAGCGCTCCCCAATGGTTCCGCCTCTGGAAGGCGCCACTGCGCAACTATAGGGGGGGACTGAACGGCCTTTTTGGGCGCCCCAGTCGAAAGCTGACTTAGGACCCGCTTGGCCCTACCCGCAGTGCAGATGGTTTGACCTGCTGCCGGACCGCATTTTCGCGGGAAATCTGGGACGTCCTACAAAACAAAGTTTCGGAGGGGTGTTCTCCACTATAATGTTAAGCGCTTTTTAATCCCATAGGTTTTTTTTTAAATTTCTAGAGACATTCCAAATGCATTTCTTATCTTGTTTTTTTTTTTTTTTTAAATCGAGGAACAAACTTCATGTTTGACTAAGGACCCTAGATTGTGTTTTTACTCTGGGCAAACCGTTGAGTTCCTGTTTTTCCGTAAATTTGGATGTATACCTGCTAAGTGTATTATATGGTATGCATTCATAATCTGCCGGCGCGATAACTTAGGTCTAAAGGAGAAGTTTCCACCCGGAGGACCCTCCCGAAGAGAGTCGCGTGGAAGGACCCCGCCTCTGTTGCCCCGCCCCTAGTCTGGAGTCCTGCTCCTGCGCCGCCGCGCGGCAGCCGAAGCCCGGGCAAAGTGCGCGCCTGCGCAGAGTTAGCGTCATCGTCATGGCGGATTCCGGAGCAGGTTTGCAGGGATACCTGCTTCGGCTGCAGGAGTCCTTATCCACCGCGGACCGCTACAATGCTGCGTCGGCCAGTTATCAGCTGATCCGCGGCCTGGGGCAAGAGTGCGTCCTGAGTACCAGCCCTTCGGTTGTGGGTGCGTACAGTTCCGGGACGTACTCCTGGCTTTCCGAGTAGTGTTGGAGCTGGACAGCCCAGTTTCTCTCCCCATGGGTTTAGTTAACACTACTGCGAAGTCTCCCTAACTTCTGTGAATGTGTATGAAAAGCGGTTTGCCCTATATCTTTTCCTCCTAGCACCAGAAGAAAAGTATTTTAAAACCTAAGTTGGTGAAAATGACTTTAAATTTGTCAATCATTGCTATAGCTAGTGGGTGGAGAGGACAAGAGAAAATATTTCCCTTCGCCTAGTCTCACCTAAACCCACGAGTACCTTTCCAAACTCTCATATTTACTGTCCCGCTTTTACGAAGACTCGCAGAAATATAATTTAAAAGTCATTAAAAAAAATTTTGTCAATGCTTGGACGAGAATGATGTTTTTCCTTTGCAGTAAAAAAGTGCTTCTTTTCAGCATTTTTCAATTTAAATATGCCGTTGCATGAAAACTTATGTATTCTTGTTTTATTTTTTTCCCCATTTTAAATTGGTGCGTTATAATTGTAGATTATGGTGAAATTCCTAGTTACCTATTTGTACATGCACTCAGTATAACAATGTAATTTGGCCAAAATTGTATTCCTATTTTAAAAAACACAAGTATGTAGACCTCATCTGCATGGTGTGTCCTAATAAGAGCTAGATGAGATCTTTCTAAGAGGTCAGTACTGAGTACAGTGTAGAAATCTAAACCACTCTTTAAACAAGATACTATGTTGTGTCTGTGTATTGTTAAAGATATATTAGTAATGGGGAAATAGCAAAAAACTAATGACTTTATGTAATTGCTTTTTATAGTCAGGTTTTCAAAGTTAAAATTCATGTTCATTTAGTAACTCATGTCTAAAGTGATTTCTAGTTTACTGTAAATATGCAATATATGTCCTTTCACTTGAGAAATTTTAGAGGAGTATAGCAAATACCACATTCTTAGTGACTTAAAGTGACATTCATTTGTTAATCTTACATAGTAAGAAGCCTGATATAGTTTCATTAAGTTAGAAAGAACCAAGGTATCAAGACTAATTTCATTTCTGAAGGCTTTTTGGGAGAATCCTTTTTCTTATTCAAATTGTAGAATAAGGTCCCTATTTCTTGGCTGAAGTTTTTTGCTTCTAGAAGGAGCCCAGTGTCCTTGGATTGTAGCCCCTTTGTCCATCTTCAAAACCTGCAACAGTTTGTCAGCTACTTCTCAGGAGAGGTTTGATATCTCTTGTGTTTTCCTGTCTTTTCATCTTTGTGCTCTACTCTTCTTCTCACTGTTTTTTGTTTTTCCTCTTATCTATTTATCTTCCTTTTTTTTTTTTTTTTTTGTTGATGCCACATTCTCATCTCTCCCCTACTTTTAAGGGCCCATGTGACTATGATGGTCTTAGTGGATAATCTGGGGCATTATCTCTATTTTAAAGTTAGCTGAATAGCAGCCTTAATTTTATCTGCAATCTGATTTCCTTTACCGTGTAAAATTAATATTCAGAGATGTGACACCACAAATTAGGGTATGGGCATCTTGGAGGAGTGTTTGTTCCCCTACTGCATCCCTATGGAACATCATTCAGAATTTTCTCCTTTCTTTGTTCTAATATAGCAGCCTTAGGTTAGTGTTTTCTTATTTAAAAGTCCTCCTTGGAAACCTTGCAGCCTTTTTAGGGTGATTTATGAAATGCTTGGCAACTCTTAACTTATTGTTTGTTTGTTTGTCCAGCATTACAGACTTCCTTAGTTTTTTCCAGAGATTTTGGTTTGCTTGTATTTGTTCGGAAATCACTTAACATTGATGAAGTAAGTGAAAAATTTTAATTTTGCTTTTTCTGTTTTTGTTGAAGTGACTCTTATTCTTAACCATATTTACAATATTTATTTCTTTTATTATAGTTTCGTGATTGTAGAGAAGAAGCCCTAAAATTTTTATATGTTTTCTTAGAAAAAATTGGTGAGAAGATTATGCCTTATGCTTTTGATATTAAGGTAAGGAGGAAAAAACATACCTTAGTACATGTCAATATCTATTTTAACTTATGATGGAAGGAATCTAGATTTTTATTTTGTTTATGCCTTTCATATTGGGGAGTATACTTAATTTTGCTTGATTAATCAAGTTGAAATGAAGTGGGCTTGTCATTGTTTTAGAATTAATAAGCTAAGACCCTTGTCAGAAAAACTACTTTGATAATTTTTTTTTTTTTTTGGTAATGATCTTGATCATTTTTTGCACCTGGGATAATTTGGATTTTTATTTATTTATTTTTATTTATTTATTTATTTAAATCTTTTCTTTTTTTTTTTTTAAAGAGAGAGAGAGAGAGAGAAATTTTTTAATATTTATTTTTTATTTTTTGGCGGACACAACATCTTTGTTTGTATGTGGTGATGAGGATTGAATCCGGGCCGCACGCATGCCAGGCGAGCGTGCTACTGCTTGAGCCACATCCCCAGCCCTGATTTGGATTTTTAAAACTGGGAAAATTCCAGAACACTTTAACGGATAATTCCAAAAAGAGTCCTCTTGCTGGGTAGAATCCATACTTCCTGTAGTTCATGTGTTTTCTTTTTTATTTTAAATTTTTTTTATTAGTTGTAGATGGACACGATAACTTTATTTTGTTTATTTGTTTACGTGATGCTGAGAATCAAACCCAGTGCCTCATACATGCTAGGCAAACACTCTACCACTGAGCCACAACCCCAGCCCAGTTCATGTGTTTTCTATAAGAGTTTCATCTGAAAAGTTTGGCTCTTTCATGCCTCTCATTCTTCTCAAACATGCCTTTGCCAGGTTTCTTTATAATTTATTATAAGGAACTAGCAATCATAAATTAGGTCACTCTTTCTCATCCTTTCTTATACTTTCAACAATTATCTCATTTCAAGGTAAATTATTTTTGTTGGCCCTTTGGAGTTTGCTTTTAGATTTAGTGTGTTAAGAATTGAAGAAACATAGACAGTAGGTGAATTAGACATGACTTTCCTATGCTCATGTGTGAACACATAACTAGTGTAACTCCACATCATGTACAACCATAAGAACGGGAGGTTAGACCCCATGTATGTATAATATGTCAAGATACACTCTACTGTCATATATATCCAAAAAGAAAAAATAAAATTTAAAAACAAAAACAAAACAATACAAAAAAGAATTGAAGGATTAGAAGGTATGGTTGACTCTATGTATGTGTGGGTTCCACAGCCATAGATTCACTACCTGCTGATTAAAAAAAAAAAAAAAAAAAAAAAGACAAATCTGAACTGAATACGAACAGATTGTGGTTATTCCCTGATTAGTACAATATAACAATTATTGACAGCATTCACATTGTGTTAGTAATCTAGTAATGACTCAAAGTATGTGGGAGGATATGCCGGGATTATATGAAAAAATATGCCATTTTATGAAAGGGACTTGAGTATCACCCACAGATACTAAATGGCAGCTATATTTTGAGAATTAAAATTGGCTAAAACATAAAATATTCATTTTACCAATTATTGGTCTTTTTAAAGTAGATTTTGTTTGTGTGCTTTTTAAATTCCCTTTGGATTTCTAGTCTGACTTCGTTGAATTTTTTATTTTTTAAATGTGTATGTGTACTGGGGTTGAACCCAGGGTCTCATCCACATTAAGCATATGCTCTGCTGCTGATCTACACCTCCCAGCCCGAGGTATTAATCTCTCTAGTTTAACCAACGACACTTAAAGTTAAGAAACTTGCCCATCTTTTGCAGCCAGCTCACCTAATGCCAGAGCACCTGTTGTTTTCATCACACTGCTTTTTCCTCTAGAGTCCCAGCCATTCTTTCAACTTTTTCTTAGTCACCTTTTTATGCTCTCTTTCTTGACATTGGATAACAAGTCCTATGGTACTTATGTGAGAAGGAATGACCTGATATTGTAAAGTCCTACTGAGGTATCTATTGACTTTGTGCTTTTAAATTGTTATTGATATCACCACAGCATATTGCATCAATGTTTTCAGTCATTTTTAATCAAAACATTATGTACTTTGATGTTATGCTTTCAAAAGTTAAATATTAAGTTTTATTATGTCATACATTTTGTTATCTTATATCACTCCTCAGGGATATAGTTTTAGCACTCATTAAAATCTTATTGATTTGGTATGTTTCCTTTTAAAATCTAGAGTATTTGTACCAGTGTTTATACAAAAGATAGAGCTGCTAAATGTAAAATTCCAGCCCTAGATCTTCTCATTAAGGTAATTTTTTTTGTGTTTAAGTACAATTTTTTTTTTGTTGTTGTTAAACATAATAACTTATAAGACATAAAATTGGGAGTTTTGAGCTTTGTTTTGGGTGAGAGTTTTGGGGAGGATAGGGTTGAATCCCATCATTGAGTGGATAAGATGCACACTTCACAGCCATCACCTGATAATACCTTGGTATTTTGTTCTCAGACTCTCCTAGGTAGTAAAAGAAGAATTTTGGGTTGTGAGAGTAATGAAAAATTAAAATAACAAAGAAATTGTTTGTTTTTTCATTTATTACCTTTGGTGAAACCTAATACTATTGAGAATTGTCAAGATCCCCTTATCTCTCACGAGTTTTTCCTGAAGCTTTAACAGTGAGGATGGGAAGGTCGTGTTTTACTGGTCCTTTGGCCTCACTTTCACATGCACTTCTGTCTGTTTTTATACCCCTGTTTTAGAATTTCACTGGGCCTGTTTGGTCTGTGGAATTAAGTGCATCTGAGGGAGTGATTCTAGTAATGTTATTGATTTCTTTGGAAAGTAACATTAGGTCTAGACCACCCTTCTGCTTTGCTACACCCACCTCAAGCCCACCTTCCCCAGTCATCTGGATAGAGATGAGTCCTGAGAGGCCTAGCATAAAGTCCCTCAGACACAGGATTCTGAGGCCTTGCTATGTGCAGACATACTGAGGTAGAGGAAGTCTTTTCTGTATCTTCCTCTTTAAAAAATGCTGTGTTTTTTTAGTTACTTCAGACTTTGAGAAGCTCTAGACTCATGGATGAATTTAAAATTGGAGAGTTATTTAATAAATTCTATGGAGAACTTGCATCGAAAGCAAAAATACCAGACACAGGTGAGATGCATTTAATGTTATTTTCAAAATATTCTAACAAACTAAAATTAACTAACCATTCGTGTAACACTTAGTATTAGTACTGCCAACGCATTATATTTTACAGATGAATCCTTTTTGCTGAAAACAAACCAGAATGGAAATAATATGTGAAGATTTCCCTTCATAAAAACGTTAATCTTTATAAAATAATTTCTTTAAACAGAAAACTCAGTATATGTCAAATATAGTTTCGTTTATAATAATAGATTTGCATAAATCTTGAGAAAAATTCTAATATGCAAAGTTGGTTATTTTGTGATTTTTTTTTTATAAAATTACTGTGAACTCAATACCTCTTATTTCCTTATGTATTTTTGTTATTTAAATGTACCTTTAGGCATTCATTTATCTAAAATTTATTTTTCAGTTCTAGAGAAAGTGTATGAGCTCCTTGGAATATTAGGAGAAGTTCATCCTAGTGAGATGATAAATCATTCAGATAATCTATTTCGGGCTTTTCTGGGTGAGCTTAAGACTCAGGTATGATACTCTTTATGATATTCTGCTTTCATAGATTTGGTTGGGTTTTTTTCCTCAGTTATATCTTTCTAACTCTTTGTTTTAGATGACATCAGCAGTAAGAGAGCCCAAACAACCTGTCTTGGCTGGCTGTCTGAAAGGACTGTCCTCGCTTCTGTGTAACTTTACTAAGTCTATGGAAGAAGGTATTTCAGGACTTTGCTTGATTTTCTTCCTGTATTCAAAAACTATAAGTCTAACAAAGACCACTAGTGTTGATTTTTTAAACTTTTTAACCAATTGTGAAATTGCATGCAGTTGTGAGAAATAATCCAGAAAGATTGATACACCTTCCCATTTTCCCTAAAGATTATATCTTTTATAACTATAGTACAACAGCACAATACCATATTAACATCGACACCATCCACTGACCTTCAGCACATCCCATCAGTTATACATGCACATGCTAGTGTGTGTGTATTAGATCTGAACAGTTCTGTCACATGGGTAGGTTTGTGTGTACATCACTAAACAAGGCAGATTCATCACAAGGTTCCATTGAGCTACTTTATTACAGCCATTTCTCCCCACAACCCCTATTCTGTCTCCATCTATAGTTCTGTTATTTCGAGAATGTTATACAAATGAACTCATAGGCTATAACTTTTTGTATCTATTTCATTTAGCATAGTCATACATGTTAGCATGTGTTATAATTTCCTTCCTTTTTAAGGTCAGCTAATGTTTCATTGTGTGAATATACCTCATTTTATTCACCTATTCATCCATTATTAGATACTTAGTTTACTTCTGCTTTTGATTATTACCAGTAGTGCTGCCATGAACATTGGTATACAAATACCTGTTCAGAGTCCTGGATTTCAGTTCTTTTGGATTACCCAGAAGTGTGATTGCTGGATGGTATGGTAACATTTTTAATTTTTTGAGGACTTGCCATATATATTTTTTTTTAATAGCAACTACACTATTTTTCATTCCCACTAGCAGTGCACAAGGGTAATAGCTATCCTAACAGATGTGATGTGGTATCTCATTGTAGTTCAAATTTGCACTTCTTTAACATTGAGCCTTTTTATGTGTATGCTTATTGGCCATTTCCATATCTTTGGAGATTTTTTTTTTTTTTTTGTACTGGGGATTGTAGGGGTTGAGTCCAGGGGGCGCTTAACCACTTTGCCACATCCCCAGTTATTTTTATTTTTTATTTTGAGACAGAGTCTTGCTAACTTGCTTCGGTCCTCGTTAAATTGCCCAAGCTGGTCTAAAATTTGTAATCTTCCTATTTTAGCTTCCCAAGCTGCTGGGATTACAGGTGTGAGCTACCACACCCAACTGTTTTTCTGTCTTTGGAGAAATGTCTGTTCAGATCCTTTGTCCATTTTTTTTAGGTTAATCAGGTTGTTTGGCTTTTTGTTATTAAGTTATAGGAGTTATTCATATAGTTTGGATATCAGTTTCTTAGAAATGATTTTTCAAATATTTTCTCCCATGGATTGTTTTTTCACTGTTGATTATTGTTTTTGATGCACAAAAGTTCTTTATTTTGGTTATTTTATTTTGCCTATGCTTTTGGTGTCATATCCTTGAAATCATCACCAAATCTCCATTGAATTGCTTTTGTACCTTTTAAAAAAAAATCAGTTGAGCATATCTTATGAGTCTGTTTCTGAGTTCTTTGATCTGATATATTTGACTGTCCCCTGCCATTAATGAACTGTCTTTTTGTTGAGTATGTTCTCCCATTTTATTCTTCTTTTGCAAAACAATTTAGTATTATGAACCCTGTGTTTTTCCACTGTGAATTTTAGAATAAGCTTGTGTCTACAAAAACAGAAAACAAACAAAACCCTTGTTGCTGTTTTGATAAGCATTGCACTAAACCTTTGTGTCTATTTGGGAAAATTAACATCTTCACTATGCTGAGTTTTCCAATCCATAAGCAGTATATTTCCCCCATTTATTTAGGTCTTTGATTTTTTTTCATCAACATTTTGAAATTCTGAAGATGCAGATCCTTTCCTATGATTTTAAGTCTTCTTTAATACACTTTTCTTCATAGCTGTGTTCTCCTGGAATAATTCAAAGCTAAAGGTTTAGAAGATAATGTAACAGATAGCACTCTAAGCTTATAAAACTTTATTTTATTTCTTAGTTTCTTTCTTTCTTTTTTTTTTTTTAATTTATTTTTTAGTTTTAGGTGGACACAATATCTTTATTTTATTTTTATGTGGTGCTGAGAACCAAACCCAGTGCCTCATGCATGCTAGGCGAGCGCGCTACCACTTGAGCCACATCCCCAGCCCCTTTCCTAGTTTCTTAAAAAGTGTTTTAGGGTCAAAAAAATTTGCCTTTAAAAATATTTGCTCTTTCTTGCACTTAAAATTTTAAGTTATTGCCAGCTTTTTGTACTTCTGTGTGTTTTGCTTTCATCAGGTTGCTCATTCCCAAAAAGAATAATTTTAAGGTGAGTGCAGTGACGCATGCTGTAATCTCAGTGGCTCAGGAGGCTGAGGCAGGAAGACGAAAGTTCAAAGCCAGCCTCAGCAATGGTGAGGCGCTAAGCAATTCAGTGAGACCCTGTCTCTAAATAAAATACAAATAGGGTTGGGGATATGGAGTAGTGGCCAAATGCCCCTGAGTTCAATCTCTGGTACCACCACCTGCCCGCCCCCTCCAAAGAAAAGAAAAAAAAGAATAATTTCACATTTCAACCTAATATTTTTTCTACTCAATTCTACCTTTTTTTTTTGGTGGTGCTGGGGATGGAATCTGTTTCACTTTGCCACTAAGCTATATCCCCATATCCTCAACCCTTTTTATCTTGAAACAGTGTCTCACTAAGTTGCCAGGACTGGCCTTGAATGTGTAGTCCTTCTGCCCCAGCTTCCTGAGTCCCTAGGATTATAGATGTGCGCCACTGTGCCCAGCTCTACTCAACCCTTATTATTGCTTCTTAGCAAGAAAAAATACTGGAGCAACCCTGTGTGATTTGCCTTCCTCTGTCTTACGTCTTGTTGCTCCCACTCTGTCAAGTTGTATTAGTCCACTTTGTATTGTTGTGACCACTCCCTGACAACAATTTAGAGGTGGGAAAGTTTATTTTTGCTCATGATTTAGTCCATGGTTAGCCAGGCCTAAGGTAAGACGGAACATCATGGCTGAATGGTGTGGTGGAGGAAGCTGCTTCACTCATGGTGGCCAAGAAGGAAGAGAGAAGGGGCCACAGGGAAAATGAACCACTCCAGGGCATGCTTTCAGTGACCCACTCTTCCCACCCAGTTAGTACATTCAAACTAGTATGAACTGATTAGGTTACAGCTCTCATGTTCTAATGATTTCACTTCTGAATATTCTTGTGTTAACACCAGTGCTTATCCAGACATAAAGTAAGGAAGGAAAGTTTGATATAGGCTGTAACATGGGTCAATCTAGATGACATTATGCTATATGAAATAAGTGTGCCCCTGTGTCTGCATACTGTGTTTACACTGTTATTTTCTGTTTGAATAAGTTTTTCCGTAATACGTATTTTTTAAAAATGTTTAGTTGTAGATGGCCACAATACTTTTATTTTATTTATTTAGGTGGTGTCCCATGCATACAAGGCAAGCGCTCTTCCACTGAGCCATAACCCCAGCCCCTAATACCCATTTTTTCAGTCCCATTTCAAATGCTGCCATGTCTGTCAAGCCTTTCCTGAATATGCATAAAATTGTTTTCAATTAAATTCCATCCAGCTCCTATCACATAATCCTCTGGGCTGTTCTTCATTTGAAAGACAGTAGGTCTTTCCATCAAAAAAGCGTTTTTCTGCTCTTGCAGGTGACTGTTAGGGTGGAGAAATCAGTGATGAATAAACCATAACTACTGTATAGCTGCAGTGAATAATTTGGTGGGAGACAAATACAAATAACTGAATGTCATTCAGGCCAGGATAAGAACCTCACATTACAGTTTTGTGCCTGTTCTGTCTTGCCTTTTGGATCATAATTTCAGTAAGGTCAAAGGTTATATTTTATTCACATTTGTAATTCCCATAATAATTTGGCATGTGTTATGCATGGAATAAATACCTAGGGGTGTGGGGGGGTGGAATGTGTTTGGCCTGGAATGAGTTAACTTTATGTAATTCTTGAGGCAACCCTTAAAGAAGGTGTAAATTATCCCTGAGGCTCTGAGAGATTATCTAACAGAGCTTGTAAGTGATGAGTTGGATTTTAAACACATGTCTTCCTTGTTCCACATTTTTCTACTTTCCTGTAGTAATAACTGTGCAGCAGTATTGAGTTGCATCTCTCTAGTTGGATCCAGTGTTGAAAGGGGTTACTCCTGAATTCATAAGAGACTTGGAGTTAATGCAGTCAGCCTGACTGAAGCAAACCTGGTAATCTGCAGAGTTATTGGTAAAGTACATCAGGTGATACTGTAATGATTTGTAACAGGCTTTTTTTGTTATTTCCCCAGATCCACAGACTTCAAGGGAGATTTTTGATTTTGCACTAAAAGCAATTTGTCCTCAGGTAGGATAAATATTACTCTTCAGTCTTTTATGGTTGAGATGTGTGATTTTCAAACACTGATGGTGAATTTTTTTTTTCTGAAACAGATTGATCTGAAGAGATATGCTGTCCCCTTGGGTAAGAGTCTATATTTAATAAGTTGTGGTATTTTACATTACTCGATTAACATCTTGAATAAGTTTTTACTTAAACTATGAATGAAAGTGAGTGCTATAACATCTGTGATGTTTCATATTATAATTATTATAGAAAGGTTTTGGGAGTTTAGTTTTTATAACACAAAGCTGGATTGAGGTGATTATGCTCAGATTCATGATTTAAAAATATATTTATCTTAGGGTATCTTTCAGAGAATCCATGCTGTTTGATTCTGGCTTTGTTTAAATAAATCTGGATTTAGTATGATGTACTAAGTCTTCATGAACACAATTTTAACTTTGACATAGACCTGAAGCTTTCTTAGTTTTCTGCTCTGTTCTGGCTTATGTTGTCCTATTTTATTTCATTTTTAAAAATTTTATTAATATTTTGTATATGACAATGGAATGCATTACAATTCATATTATACATATAGAACACCATTTTTCATATCTCTGGTTGTATACAAAGTATATTCACACCAATTCTTGTCTTTATCCATGTACTATGGATAATGATGTCCATCACATTCCACCATGATTTCTAACCCCATGTTCCCTCTCTTCCCTTCCCGCCCCTCTGCCCTATCTAGAGTTTGTTTATTCCTCCCATGCTCCCCCTCCCTACCCCACTATGAATCAGCCTCCTTATATCAGAGAAAACATTTGGCATTTGTTTTTTTTTGGATTGGCTAACTTCACTTAGCATTATTTTCTCTAACTCCATCCATTTACCTGCAAATGCTATGATTTTATTCTCTTTTATTGCTGAGTAATATTCCATTATGTATATATGCCACATTTTTTAAAATTATTTTCTTTCATTTGTTTATTTATTTAATAATTTTGGTTTGTGGTGCTGAGGATTGAACCCAGGGTCTCAGACGTGTGAGGCGAGCAGTCTACCGCTGAGCCACAACCCCAGCCCTGTGCCACATTTTTTAAAAAATCCATTTATCTACTGAAGGGCATCTAGGTTGGTTTCACAGTTTAGGTATTGTGAATTGCATGGCCATAACATTGATGTGGCTGTGTCCCCATAGTATACTGTTATGTTGTCCTATTTCAAGTATAATGTGTTTTGCATTTGCAGCTGGCCTACGCTTATTTACTCTGCATGCATCTCAATTTAGTACCTGCCTTTTGGAAAACTACATTTCTTTATTTGAAGTACTATCAAAGTGGTGTAGCCATATGAATGTAGAACTGAAAAAAGCTGCATATTCAGCCCTGGAATCCTTTCTGAAACAGGTACTACAAATTCAACTTTCATAATAAAATTTTTTTTTTACAAAATTAAATACTAATCTTCTATGTATAAATTTGAAAAATAAATGTAAGTGAATCCATTAGCATCTGTAGTGTTTAGAACAAAAGGCTTTACTTTCCATCAGTCTCATAACTGGCCCCTGGACCAAGAGAGCTAGTAAGATACTAATTTTGATCAGGACAGAGAGCCAACATTGAGGCAAGTCTCATGGAGCTAAGATGTGTCAGAGAATGAGTTAGAGGAAAGGCTGGGAGGTTAGGGCTACTCAAACTGGAGGTTGGGGGACCAAGGACCCCATCTCTCGGGAGGTAAGGGCTAGCTGCTATGAGAAGCTGGAGGCTTGTATGAGAGATTACCACAAGGATAGGGAGAGCACCTTTGTCCCTGTGGGTTTTCCATATAGATAGGATGCAGTTACAGAATTTCATCTGGCAAATTTTGAAGCAGATCTTTTTTGGCTAAGGGGAATGTGTTGTGATTGTGGTTCTGAGCAGTGGTTTCAAAATTGCTGTGCGCATCCAGAGGCATCTGGAAATTCCTGTAGTGTAGGCTAGGTGTTAAGGAGCTAGACTGCCAAGTTGGATCTGATGAAAGATCCTGGAGAGTCAAAATTTTGTTTGGAGAACTGTTAAAAATGAATAAGTGATAGTAAATGCACAGACTAGTCCAGGAAAACTGTGAACTGTGTGCAGACACTATTGGCCTGAGATTCACAGCTTAATAGGAGAGAGAGAGAGCACTGCTGTCCTTTGTCTGGGTGTGGTCCAACTCCCACAAAACTGAAATAAGTGTGCTTTGTGTCTGGCCCCCTACTGCTTCCTGCTGTCCCTCTCAACTTAGTGTTCCTCTACTGTTCTCAACCTGCCCATCAAACTTGCCTGTCAAAGTTATTCTTGATATTAAGGTTGCTTCCTTTCCTGGTCCTCCTCATAAAAATGCCTGTTTTGCTCAATTGGCTGATCTTATTTGTTATAGAAAATGAAAGTTTATGGTATTATTTTTTTCTGGTTCACATAAATATGTTTGGATCTCAATAAACATTGGCTTTTGAGAGACGGCATTTCAGGCTTTGTTACTAAGATGAATAAGAACGTCCAGGACTTACGTAGGAGTCTTTTTGGAGGGAATCACACCTGGTGGCATCCCTGAATCAATGCTCACTAATAACACGTGCCTGTCATAGCAGAGGGTAGGTGGGGAGGGGGCCTGCAGGGATGACTATTAGCCCTCCTTTGGTTTGGCTATTTGCCGTTAATGAGCTTCACAGAACATCTTCATTGCAGATCTTTGCCAGAGAATTTAATTTCAGATTCCTGCTCCAATCCTTAATAAACACTTAGATTGAATAGATGTTATTTAATCACTGAAGATATTCTCCTAATACTGTGTAATTTTTGAAAAAGTTAAAGAGTTCAGGCAATTAAGAAGTTAGGAAACAATTCCCTCAGTGCTGTCCTTATAGCTGACTTCTGTTGCATGTTTAGGGGTTTCCAAAACTACCTTCAAATGTGATAGTTTGTGCTGGGCACAGTGGCACACACCTGTAATCCTAGTGGCTCAGAAGGCTGAGGCAGGAGGATTGCAAATTCAGAGCTAGCCTCAACAACTTAGTTTCCCTAAGGAACTTAGACTCTGTGTCAAAATAGAAAATAAATGAGCTACAGATGTGGCTATGTGGCTCAATAGTTGAACACCCCTGGGTTCAATCCTTGGTACCAAAATAAGAAAAAAAATGATTTTTTGCTAAAAAGGTTCATAAAACTCAAAACTATTAAGTTCACAGTAATGGCTTATTACAGCTAAAGGCAGAATTTAAAATCAAGTAAAGGAAGACACAGTACAGAGACCAAGAAAGTACCAGACATGGAGCTTCTAGTGTCCTCTCCCTGTGGAGTCAGAACATTGTTTATTTTCCTGACACTGACGTGCCTGGCATGCCCACAGGCACGTACACAAAAGTGGGCGTTATTGAGGTATAATTTATATATAGCAGCATGCATGTATTTTATTTTTTTACACAGTTGTAATTGATAAATATATGTACTGTGTAATTTGTTCAAGACAGAATACTTCCAGCCACTTAGTGTTTGGTCAGCTTTTTCATTGCTGTGAACAAAAGACCTGAGAAGAACAGTTTTAATGGGGGAAAAGTTTATTTGGTGCTTATGGTTTCAGATGTTTCAGTGCGTAGATAGCCAGCTCCATTGCTCTGGGTCCGAGATCAGGCAGAACATCACTGCAAAAGAGAGTGGTGGACAAAGGTGGCTGAGGATATGGTCTCCAGAAAGCAGAAGAGAGCTCTGCCCTCACCACAAAATATAAACCCCAAGGGCAGGTCCCCAGTGATCCACCTCTTCCAGTGACATCTGCCTGCCTATAGTTACCACACAGTTAATCCCTATCAGTGGATTAACACGCTGATTGTCAAAGCTCTTATAACCCAATCATTTCACCTCTAAACTTTCTTGCATTGTCTTCACACATGAATGTGGGGGGACACTTCATATCTAAACCATAACACTTAGAAAATTCCCTTGAGCCTCTGCATTTTGTCCCCATTCCCAGCTATAGGCAACCAGTGCTTTCTGACACAAAATATTGGTTTTGCCTTTTGTAGAATTCCATGCAAGTTTTATAGTGTCTGTTCTGTTATGGTTAACTTGGTTTGCTCTGTCAGTGTTGGTTCTTTTCTTTTGGCATCCGGGGTGGAGGGGGTGCGGGGGGGGGGGGAGGTGTTGCCGGGGATAGAACTCAGGGGCATTTGGCCACTGAGCCAAATCCCTAGCTTTTTGTATTTTATTTAGAAATAGGGTCTCACTGAGTTGCTTAGGGCCTCACTAAGTTGCTGAGGATGGCTTTGAGCTTGTAATCCTCCTGCCTCAGCCTCCTGAACTGCTGTGATTACAGGCATGCACCACCACACCTGGCTCTATCAGTGTTTTTGAGAGTTTAATTTAACCATATTGTAGCGTGTGTCAGTAGTTCATTTTTATTGTTGCATAGTATTCCAAGGTATGGATAGTTTATTCACAGACATTTGGTTGTTTCTAATTTGGGGTTTTTGTAAATAAAATAGCAAAGTCCATTTGTACCCAAGTGTCAAATTTCTCTGTTTCTCTCTTTTTGGTACTGGAGATTTAACCCAGGGGAGCTTGTCCACTGAGCCACATGTCTAGCTCTTTTTTAAAATTTTATTTTATTTTTATTTAGCTTAAGGTGTCACTAAGTTGATGAGGCTGGTCTCAAACTTGCAACCGTCCTGCCTCCCAAGCCAGTGGGATTATTGGTGTGCACCACTTCACTCAGCTAACATTTCTCTTGTAAAAACTTAGAGGTGGCATTGCTGGATTACATGATAGATGTATGTTAAACTTTAGAGGAAACTATCAAACTCTTTTCCAAAGTGGTTTTACCATTTTACATTCCTGCCAGTGATGCAGGAATGTAAAATACTAAAACCACTTTTTTTCTAGTTTTCCTATGTACTCAATCATACTTGGTATTGTCACTTTAATTTTAGCTATTTCTAATGGTACATAATGTTATTGGGGTTTTATTTTGGATTTCTTTTTTTTGGGTACCAGAGATTGAACTCAGGGGCACTCACCCACTGAGCTATATCCCCAGCCCTATTTTATATTTTATTTAGAGACAGGGTCTCACTGAGTTGCTTAGTGCTTTCTTGTCATTGCTAAGGCTGGCTTTGAACTCGTGATCCTCCTGCCTCAGCCTCCTGAGCCGCTTAGGATTATAGGCATGAGCCACCACGCCCAGGTTATTTTGGATTTCTGTGATGACTGTTGTTATTGATCCTTTTTTTCCCTGTGGTTATTAGCCACTTTTTTTTTGTTTTGGGGATTAAACCTAGGGGTGCTTAACCACTGAGCCATGTCTCCATCCCTTCTTATTTTGTTTTGAAACACTGAGTTGCCGAGATTGACCACAAACTTGAGATCCTCCTGCCTTAGCCTCCTGAGTCACTGAGATTACCAGTGTGTGCCACTATGTCCAGCTCCTGTATCCCCTTTAAGAAGGAATTTTCTTTAGGAAGTTTTGTAATAAATTTATAGTTTTTTCATTTGCATTTAGGTCTATAATCCATTTTGAAGTACTTTTTGCTTATGTTATAAAATAAAGGTTGATGTCAATTTTTCCCCACATTTGTTGGTTCAAGCACCAGTTATTGAAAAGACCTAATTTCCCCCATTGACTTACCCTGACACCTTAGTCAAGAATTATTTGACCAAGCCAGGTACAGTAATGCACACTTGTAATCCCAGCTACTTGGGAAGGTAGAGGCAGGAGGATCACAACTTCAAGATCAGCCTGAGTAACTTAGTGAGACTGTCTCAAAATAAATAGAAAGGGCTGGGGATGTAATTCATTGGCAGAACACCTGGGCTCAATCCCTAGTAATGCACACACAAGTCAATTGACCATATAAGTGTGGACTTATTTCTAGACTCTCTAGTTTGTTCCATTCACCTTTATGTTTGTCCTTGTATTAGCACTTCATTGTCCTCTAGCTTCATGTTATCTTATTTTCCATTATTATTTTTTGCTATTATAGATGCATTTTAAAATTTAAATGTTATCCCTATGGGAAAGAAATTTTTCTTTTTCTTTTTTTTTAATGTTTTTAGTTGTAGATGGACACAACACATTTATTTTATTTATCTTTTATGTGGTCCTGAGGATTGAACCCAGAGCTTCACACATGCCATATGAGCACTCTACCACTGAGCCACAACCCCAGTACCCAAATTTTTCTTTTTTTATTTAATAGCTTTCTATAAATTTCTTATTAAAATCCTTGCAGGTTAGTTGCATTAAAAAAAAAAAAAAAAGACACACAGTACCAAGAATAATGTGCAAATCTTCTTTTTTTTATTTTTTATTTTTTAACTTTTTTTATTGGTTGTTCAAAACATTACAAAGCTCATGATATGTCATCTTTCATATATTTGACTCAAGTGGGTTATGAACTCCCATTTTTACCCCAAATACAAATTGCAGAATCACATCGGTTACACACTCACATTTTTACATAATGGCATATTAGTGACTGTTGTATTCTGCTACCTTTCCTATCCCCTACTATCCCCCCTCCCCTCACCTCCCATCTTCCCTCTCTACCTCATCTGCTGTTGTTCAATTCTCTCCCTTGTTCCCCCCACCTTCCCCTCACAACCTCTTATATGTAATTTTGTGTAACATTGAGGGTCTCCTACCATTTCCATATGATTTCCCTTCTCTCTCCCTTTCTCTCCCCCCACTCGTCTCTGTTTAATGTTAATCTTTTCCTCATGTTCTTCCTCCCTGTTCTGTTCTTAGTTGCCCTCTTTATATCAAAGAAGACATTTGGCATTTGTTTTTTAAGGATTGGCTAGCTTCGCTTAGCATAATCTGCTCTAATGCCATCCATTTCCCTGCAAATTCCATGATTTTTTCATTTTTTATTGCTGCGTAATACTCCATTGTGTATAAATGCCACATTTTTTTAATCCATTCATCTATTGAAGGGCATCTAGGTTGGTTCCACAGTCTAGCTATTGTGAATTGTGCCGCTATGATCATTGATGTGGCAGTATCCCTATAGTACGCTCTTTTAAGATCCTCAGGGAATAGTCCGAGAAGGGCGATAGCTGGGTCAAATGGTGGATCCATTCCCAGCTTTCCCAGGAATCTCCATACTGCTTTCCAAATTGGCCTCACCAATTTGCAGTCCCACCAGCAATGTACAAGTGTACCCTTTTCCCCACATCCTCGCCAGCACTTGTTATTGTTTGACTTCATAATGGCTGCCAATCGTACTGGAGTGAGATGGTATCTTAGGGTGGTTTTGATTTGCATTTCTCTGACTGCTAGAGATGGTGAGCATTTTTTCATGTACTTGTTGATTGATTGTATGTCCTCCTCTGAGAAGTGTCTGTTCAGGTCCTTGGCCCATTTGTTGATTGGGTTATTTGTTATCTTATTGTTTAATTTTTTTGAGTTCTTTTTATATTCTGGATATTAGGGCTCTATCTGAAGTGTGAGGGGTAAAAATTTGTTCCCAGGATGTAGGCTCTCTATTTACCTCTCTTATTGTTTCTCTTGCTGAGAAAAAACTTTTTAGTTTAAGTAAGTCCCATTTGTTTATTCTTGTTATTAACTCTTGGGCTATGGGCGTCCTATTAAGGAATTTGGAGCCCGACCCACAGTATGTAGATCGTAGCCAACTTTTTCTTCTATCAGACGCAGTGTCTCTGATTTGATATCTAACTCCTTGATCCATTTTGAGTTAATTTTTGTGCATGGCGAGAGAAAGGGATTCAGTTTCATTTTGTTGCATATGGATTTCCAATTTTCCCAGCACCATTTGTTGAAGATGCTATCCTTCCTCCATTGCATGCTTTTAGCCCCTTTGTCAAATATAAGAAAGTTGTAATTTTGTGGATTGGTCTCTGTGTCCTCTATTCTGTACCATTGGTCCACCTGCCTGTTTTGGTACCAGTACCATGCTGTTTTTGTTACTATTGCTCTGTAGTACAGTTTGAGATCTGGTATCCCTATACCTCCAGATTCACACTTCCTGGTTAGAATTGCTTTTGCTATTCTGGGTCTTTTGTTTTTCCATATGAATTTCATGATTGCTTTATCTATTTCTACAAGATATGCCATTGGAATTTTGGTTGTCATTGCATTAAACCTGTAGAGAACTTTGGGTAAAATCGCCATTTTGATGATGTTAGTTCTGCCTATCCATGAACAGGGTACATTTTTCCATCTTCTAAGATCTTCTTCTATCTCTCTCTTTAGGGTTCTGTAGTTTTCATTATATAAATCTTTCACCTCTTTTGTTAGGTTGATTCCCAAGTATCTTATTTTTTTTTTTTTTTTTTGAGGATATTGTGAATGGAGTGGTTTTCCTCATTTCCATTTCAGAAGTTTTGTTGCTGATATACAGGAATGCCTTTGATTTATGCGTGTTGATTTTATATCCTGCCACTTTGCTGAATTCATTTATTAACTCTAGCAGTTTCTTTGTAGACCCTTTTGGGTCTGTTAAATATATTATCATGTCATCCGCAAATAGCGATAATTTAAGTTCTTCTTTTTCTATTTTTATGCCTTTAATTTCTTTTGTCTGTCTAATTGCTCTGGCTAGTATTTCAAGAACTAAATTGAATAGAAGTGGTGATAGAGGGCATCCCTGTCTTGTTCCAGATTTTAGAGGGAATGCCTTCAGTTTTTCTCCATTTAGAATGATGCTAGCCTAAGGTTTAGCATATATAGCTTTTACAATGTTGAGGTAAGTTCCTATTATCCCTAGTTTTTCTAGTGTTTTGAACATAAAGGGATGCTGTACTTTGTCGACAATGTGCAAATCTTCTAAAATCCCACTACCAACAAAAAAAAATCACTATTTTGATGACCCCTTTCTTATTTTGTCTTCTTCCCTCCTTCTCCTTTTGCCCTCTCTTTTCCTCTTTTTGTAGAAGGAAGGAGTGAAGAGAAAGATATTTTGCTGTAAAGGAGTATTATTCACAATTTTTGCAACCTTGAGATTTTCCACTGTTGTATGTTCTCTTGATGGCACATTGAGTTCTGCATGATTAATTTTTAATGGTATTATGATATAGCATTGTTTCATATGCTAAAATATTTTATTCTATCCTGTCTTCTTGGTAAATTTCAGAAAATGAAAAACTTTTGAAATTAAGATATTATTTATTTACTTCTTGAGAAACATGTTCATGGTCTGTTTTGTGAAAGGAAATTTTGAAGCAATATCCGTGATTCTCCATCCTTGTAAAATGAATGGGGAACAAAGACCGGCGAAGGACAAATGCTAAGACCTGATGGCTTTGGGTAGAATTAGGGAATGTTGTAGTTGGTTGGTGATGGAAGGTGGCTCCTTTTTCCCTTTCCATCTGTTCATTATCTCAAGTCTTTCCATTCTTATCCTAGACAGTCTTTGTCCTAAAATTAGGAAAGCTCTTTTGATTACCTATGTTTTTGCGTTTAGGCCACTGTTGCTTAGTTGGTAGATAATCATCTATTTGGTTTTAAAAGCACTTTTTTTTTTCCCCTTCCCTCACTTCATTTAAGCTTTATAATCTGTAGCTTATTTTTTTATAAGTTTGTGATTCCTTGTCTTTCTGATTCTAAGTTGTAATTTATATTTGTTATGACTTCTGAATTCATTGTCCACTGGGTCTGATAGTTTCATTCACACTTTGGATGACATGTGCTCCAGTGACTACTTTCTGCTTTATCAAAATTTGTATTTTGCATGTGTGCAGATCACTTTCTACATTTCCCTGTCTCTTTTAGTTCATTTCTTTAGGAAGAATATATCACATACAATAAATATATCATTATTTAAGAGTCTATCTTTCTTGAACTTCAGACTGAGCAAATGGAAGTAAAGTGTCTTATGAGTAACAGAAATTATAACTGTTAGTATGTAAATAGTATAGAAACAATTTCAGTTTTTTCATATTTGTATAGATTATTTTGCTATTAAGTATTTCTAAAGATAAATATTATGTAATTACAGATTTCTTTTATGGTGGCAAAAGATGCAGAGGTGCATAAGACTAAGCTCCAGTACTTTATGGAACAATTCTATGGAATCATCAGAAACACAGATTCAAACAACAAGGAGTTATCCATTGCTATCCGTGGATATGGACTCTTTGCGGGAGTATGGCTCATTAATTAACTCTATTCTTTTTGTTTCACCTGAGTGTTTAAAGGATAGTGTCTCATACTTGTGACAGTATTATTGTCATTTGTTAAGAGCTTTTTCAGTGTTTACTATGTAAGAATCCTTTAATACATGTTATCTCAGAGCCTTATAACTCTTCTATAAGCTGAGTATTATTCTGTTTTATGCACGAGGAAACTGAGATCCAGAGAAATTAACTTATCAAAGGATACACAGAATTGATAAAGTCTAAAGACCAAAAGCCCATGTTTTTCTCTGTGCTGTATTGTTCCTTATTTAAAAAAAAAAAAAAAAGTAAAACTGTAGTTGTTGGTGGCACACTCCCATAATCCCAGGGAGTAGGGAGACTGAGGCAGGAGGATTGCAAATTTAAGGCCAGCTTTAGCAACTTTTTGAGATCTGGTCTTAGAATAAAAAATAGTTGCATTATCAGATTTGTGAGTTAAAAAAGAAGACTTGTGCTCATAGTGTGGAGCATGGTATAATAGTGTATCCTGGACATCTGTTTAAGTCTGGTTGGTCTTCCTGGGATTGCCTAGCTTCATAAGGGCACTGACTGCATGTGACCCACCATCTAAACAGTGCCTAGAACATAGTTAATCAAAAAAATGTCCTGTGTATGAATAACTAGAGTGTGATCACATCTTAGTATAAAAAGCATCTTAATAAGATATTTTATATAAAGTAAACAAGTAAGTAGTTTGCTAATATCAGTTTATAATAACATGGCTTAACATGACATCCTAAGTAACTTTGTTTCGATGTGGATAAGTTTGATAAAGAGTTATGTTTTGCTTTTCTTAAAGCCTTGTAAGGTTATAAATGCAAAAGATGTTGACTTCATGTACATTGAGCTCATTCAGCGCTGCAAGCAAATGTTCCTCACCCAGACAGACACTGTTGATGACCATGTTTATCAGATGCCCAGTTTCCTCCAGTCTATTGCAAGTGTCTTGCTTTACCTTGACACAGTAAGTGAAATTGTTATAAATTGTGTACAATTTGAATATTTAATCTTGTTTTTTTTCAAATAATTTGGTGGAGTCATGTCGTTCCTTTAGTGTAGGCACTATTGTGGTCAATATGACATTTTAATAATATTTTTTATTAATAGACTTCCCATTAGTAACTTGATTTCTTATCCAGAGAAGATAAAAGTACGTGTTACTTTTTCTGTTCTAAAAAATTAAGAATCACTGCTTGGGATACAATTGTGCCTTAACTATCAGATAATTTTATTCTAATTTCTTTTAGGCAGTCATAAGCATTAAGCTTGGCAGAGAAGTTTTCATTTATCTAAAACATGCTTAATGTAGTTTTAATTGGTTTGGATATTTGTATTATTCATATATTTATTCTCTCCTATAACTTTTAGTTTGCTTTTCATTTCTGCTAGGTTCCTGAGGTGTATACTCCAGTTCTGGAACATATCATAGTGGTACAAATAGACTGTTTCCCACAGTATAGTCCAAAAATGCAGTCAGTTTGTTGTAAAGCCATAGTGAAAGTTTTCCTAGCCTTAGCAGAAAAAGGACCAATTCTCTGGAATTGCATTAGTACTGTGGGTAAGTTTGCCGTTCATTCTTGTTCTTCTTTTTTTTTTTTAATAAAAAAAAAAATGACAGCGGAATGCATTACAATTCTTATACATATATACCACAATTTTTCATATCTCTGTTTGTATATAAAGTATGTTGACACCGAATTCGTATCTTCATACATGTACTTTGGATAATGATGTCTATCACATTCCACCATCCTTGCTAATCCCCTGCTCCCTTCCTTTCCTTCCCACCCCTCTGCCTATCTAGAATGCATCTAATCCTTCCATGCTTCCCCTCCTTACCCCCCTATGAGTCAACCTCCTTATATCAGAGAAAACATTTGGCATTTGTTTTTTTGGGTTTGGCTAACTTCACTTAGCATTATCTTCTCCAGCGTCATCCATTTACCTGCAAATACCATGATTTTATTCTCTTTTATTACTGAGTAAAATTCCATTGTGTATATACGCCACATTTTTTTTTTATCCATTCATCCACTGAAGGACATCTAGGTTGGCTCCACAGTTTAGCTATTGTGAATTGTGCTGCTATAAA